>NC_084850.1:84649701-85849701 GCF_033115175.1 Lepus europaeus
CTGAGAAAGCAGTGGAAGATGGCCAAAGTCCTTGGGCCCCTGCACCCACATGGGAGACCTGGAAGAAGCTCCTGGCTCCTGGCTTCAGATCAGCTCAGCTCCAGCCATTGCAGCCATCTAGGGAGTGAATCAGCGGATAAAAGACCCCCCCACTCCTCTCTCTCTCGAACTCTCTCTGCCTCTCCTTCTCTCTCTGTGTAACTCTGACTTGCAAATAAAAATTAATAATAATAATAATAAAAAGAAAAAAATGGCAAAAGAAAAAAAAGAAATCTTCGCTTTGTTCTTCCAGGAAACTCCTGGCAGTTCTGCTTCCACTGCTTCCCTGTCCCATCTCTCCTGGCCCTGCAGTCCGCATCTGGGGGTGCAGGCTGTTGAAGGTGGGCAGCTCCAGTGGCGCTGTTTCTCTTATGCTTTCCACTGCACCCCATGCTTGCTGAGCATCTTCTCCTGGGCGGCCGCCAGTGCTCCGGCTCTCTCACTATTGTCTCACTGAGAAGGTCAAGAGGGCTAATTATTGATGTCAACGTTTTGAACCTTGTTATTACTCTTAAACATAGTATTTATTAACTGCTGATTTGAAATCCTCACCTCCACACCATTGTTTAGTGGTTTTTTTCACTCTTGACGCACATTACAATTACCTGGAGAGCTCTTGAAAACTGCCCATATGCAGACACCCTCGCTAGACTAATTAAAATGAGAAGTACAGCTAGTCATTACTCGCCATCAGGCATAATTACCTCCCCACATCTTTGTGCACACTGAGTCGCAGTCCTGAACACACAGCGAATCAGCAGAAGAGCTTGGTCAATATCCAGCCCCCACCCACACCCCCATCGTGAGGCAGCCTTCACACTTGTTGCACTCTCTTTTTTTTTTTTACATGTATTACTTGGCCACACATTCATGTTTTTATTTATTTATATTTATTTGAGAGGCAGAAAGAGAGAGCAAGGAAACTCCCATCCCCTGGTTCACTCACCAATTGGCCTGCTAGAGCCAAAGTAGGCTGGGGCCAAAGCCAGGAGCCAGGAACTCTATCCAGGTCTCTCATGTGAGTGGCAGGGGCCCATCTACCTGTGCTGTCACAGCTACTCCCAAATTATGCATTACCAGGAACCTGGAGTAGGGAATCAGATCCAGGAACCAAATCCAAGTACTCCAATGTGGCACGTGGGCATCTTAATCACTAAGCTAAACATTCATTCCATGTAGTATTCTTTTTTTTTTCATTATTTTTTTCCATGTAATATTCTTTTAATTTTTCAAAAAGTCATTTTTTCTTTATTTAAGTTATATTTTATTTATTTGAAAGGCGGAGTTTTAGAGAGAGAAAGAGAGAGAGGGAGGGAGAGAGAGAGATCTTCCATCCACTGGTTCACTCCCCAAAATGGCTGCAATAGCCGGAGCTGGGCTAGGCCAAAGCCAGGAGCCAGGAGCTTCTTCCAGGTCTCCCACATGGGTGCAGGGGCCCAAGCACTCGGGCCATCTTCCACTGCTTTCCTAGGCCATAGCAAGAAGTTGGATTGGAACTGGAGCAGCTGGGACTTGAACTAGTGCCCATATGGGATGTGGGCACTGCAAGCCATGGCTTTAACCTACTGCACCACAGCTGATCTGAAGTTGTTTTTTTCTATACTGCTGTCTCCATCACTATTCTTTCTACAAAACAATTTTGACAGGCACATCAGAGTGCCAAGTTCAAGTCCCGACTCCACTCCCAATTCCACCTTCCTGCTAATGTGCACCGTGAGAGACAGCAGACAATGGCTCAAATAGTGGGGTCCCTGCCACTGACATGGGAGACTTGGAATGAGTTCCTGGTTGCTGGCTTTAGTTTTGCCCAGTCCTAGCCATTGCAGGCATTTCAGGAGTGAACCGGAGAATGGAAGCACTCTCTCTGTGTCCCTTTCAAAACAATAAATAAAAGCCCATTTTCTTCAAGTCACCATTTATCAAACTATAGTCTGTAGTAATAATAGGAGAAATGTGAAAAATAGAGGACTTAGTCACTGTGGTTGGCTAATAATGGCTTCCAAAGGTTCAAGATTACCCCAAAAATTCATTGAAAATGGAATTAAAAGATAAGTATATTTTGTTAAAAAATTTTTTTTGGAATCCATGCATACAAGTGATCTTCAAAAACTCAGTGGAAATGCATAGTATGAAGAAAGTACATGTGAATTTCAATCTTTCTGCCAAAATAAATACCTTTTAATTCCTTTTTTCCATGAATTTTTAAAATACTTTCCTTTTCAAAATTTGTTTTCATTTCATTTGAAAGAGAAACAGAGAGGGGCCAGTGCTGTGGCACAGTAGGTTAATCCTCTGCCTGTGGCGCCGTCATCCCATATGGGAACCGGTTCATGTCCTGGCCGCTCCACTTCCAATCCAGCTCTCTGCTGTGGCCTGGGAAAGCAGTAGAAGTGACCCAAGTGCTTGAGCCCCTGCAGTTGAGGCTCACAGAAGTAAAAAGACTTGCCTGAATTTCACTATTGGCTATTAAGGGGCTAATATAGGATTGAAAGCCAGGCCTCTCTGAGACCAAATAAAGCCACTTACCATTACCATGCTACACGGTTCCTGCACCCATGGACTCACTGATGCCCTCCAGAGCCTGTGTTTGCCTTTCTAGACTTATTCACTAATTCCCAGGAGAAGCAACAATCCTGAGGATGAGAAACTTGGAGGCAGGATATCAGATGGCAAAGGATACTTCCGGTCAGAGGTTTGCCCCGCATAACTCCTTCAACTTATTTTTTTAAAGATTTATTTATGTACTTGAAAAGCAGAGTTACAGAAAGAGAGAGAGAGACAAGGTCTTCCATCTGCTGGTTCACTCCCCAAATGACCTCAAAGGCCAGAGTTATGCCAATTTGAGGCCAGGAGCCAGGAACTTCTTCCCAGCCTCCCATGCAGGTGCAGGGGCCCCAAGGACTTGGTCCATCTTCTGCTGCTTTCCCAGACCATAGCAGAGAGCTGGATTGAAAGTGAAGCATCCAGGACTCGAACCAGCCCCCATATGGGATGCCAGCATTGCAGGCAGCAGCTTTACCCGCTACGCCACAGTGCCGGCCCCTCAACTTATTTCTACATTTGGAAGGTGAGCATAGGGTACTTCCTCCCTGGGTCTCCTCACCTCTCCTTTCTGCCTGGCCCCATCACCTGGGGCCCTCAAGCATAGCCACTGAGTCCCAAAATGGAATTTTATTTTATTCTTTCATAAAAGGCTCTGAGCTGCATCTCTGCATCCCAGAGGATAAATGGGACCCACACAGAGATATCAGCCAAGCAGTGGAAACTTGGGACATGTTTGCAAGAGCATGTGGCCCACTTTGCCATCTATAAGGGGCATAAAACAGAATCAGGCCAGGCAGGCACCTAGGGCAGATCATGGAAGGCCCCGAAGGCCAGGCCATTAGAACAGCCTCCATTTTCTGGGCTGGTGTTTGCCAAAGGGGTGTTCTGCAACCAATTTGCATTTGGGGATTGCTGTCACAGTAACAGGAACAGGCCTTTTGTGAGAAAGTAAAAGTTCCCTGTCAAATAAGCTGGAGTTCAATGAGGCTAGCCAGATTCCTTTGACTAACACATGATTTCCCAGCCATGGCATGAGGGCCAGAGGACAAGACTATGGTCTATAGTGGATGCCATACTCCTGGATGGATGGATTGGATGGGTGGAGACCTGCTACAGGCAGACCCCACTGGAAAGGGACAATCAACCCTGTAAGTTTGCTCTAAATTGCCCCCTCTCTCCCTTCCCTGCCACCTCCACTTCAGCTAACTCCATCCCACCCTCTAACTGGTCTCCTTGCACCTACCTGCCCCCAGATCTCTTCCCCTCTCCCAGATTTGTTTTCCTACCTTCCCACAGACATACCATTACCCTGCACTGCTAAAAGCTAGATTACAAGCTACATGATTTGTAAGCACCCCTAGGTGGCTATGTGAAAGGCTAGTATTCACTAGCAAATATGCTAAAAATGTAACTGAGTTCCCCGGAGGGTTTCTCTTAAGCCATCCTTGAACCTTGAATTTTTTAAAAATATCATTTGCTTGTTTTCTCCCTCCGCCCACCCCAGTACTAGACAGACTCAGCTTTGAGCTTTACCACACTGTTGGTTCCCATGGCAACCACCTCCAGTTACTGATTCTTATGTCTCCTGTCGCTCACCTTCTGGTCCTGGCCCTGAAGTGTGGAAGGTCTCACTGAGGAGCTCCCTTGTTCCAGGAAGGGGCCCTGTCTTGAGGTCACTATAGCTCCTGGACTGCCCCTTTCTGGAGTCCTAGGCAAGGGATTTGTTTAATGACCAGTGCCCCCATCACCAGGTCCAGACACAAGTCAGCTTCCAGACTCTCAGCTCCTCCTAAATTTACATAACAGTCTTTTTGAATCCTTCTAGGAGCAGGTAAGATAAACACAAGGTAAAATGTGTTCCCAGAGACAGAACAGAGTGCCTTAGAATATGGACTTGGGCCGGCACCGCGGCTCACTAGGTTAATCCTCTGCCTTGTGGCGCTGGCACACCGGGTTCTAGTCCCGGTCAGGGCACCGGATTCTGTCCCGGATGCCCCTCTTCCAGGCCAGCTCTCTGCTATGGCCCGGGAGTGCAGTGGAGGATGGCCCAAGTGCTTGGGCCCTGCACCCCATGGGACACCAGGATAAGCACCTGGCTCCTGCCATTGGATCAGCGCAGTGCGCCGGCCGCAGCGCGCCAACCGTGGCGGCCATTGGAGGGTGAACTAACGGCAAAGGAAGACCTTTCTCTCTGTCTCTCTCTCTCACTGTCCACTCTGCCTGTCAAAAAAGAAAAAAAAGAATGTGGACTTGGAAGCCAGATGGTGTAGTTTGAAATCCAGGCTCCATCACTTGTGAGTTATTTGACCCTGGACAAGTTACTTAACCTCATTTTTAAAATAGGAATAAAACTAGAACGTGTCTCAGAGCAAGCATTTAGCTAGTGGGTTAGATGTTCACATCCCACATCAGAATACCAGGGTCCAACCCCTAGCTCTGGCTCCGGATTCTAGCTTTCCGTTAATATGCGCCCTGGGAGGCAGCAAAGATGGCTCAAATAGGTCCACCCTGCCACTCATATAGGAGACCTGGATTGAATTCCCATCTCCTGGGTTTGGCCTGATCCAGCCCTGGCTATTTGTGGGCATTTGTGGAACTAACCAGTGGACGAAGTGCTCTCTACTCATCTGTCTTTCTGTTTCCCTTTGTGTGTCTCTCTGGCTTGCAAATGAATAATTAATTTTTTAAAAATAGAACCCATCGGGCTGGCGCTGTGGTGCAATGAGTTGAAGCCCTGCACTGAAGCACCGGCATCCCATATGGGCGCCGGTTCTAGTCCCGGCTGCTCCTCCTCCAATCCAGCTCTCTGCTATGGCCTGGGAAAGTAGTAGAAGATGGCTCAAGTCTTTGGTCTCCTGCATCCACATGGGAGACCTGGAGGAAGCTCCTGGCTCCTGGCTTTGGATCAGTGCAGCTCCGGCCGTTGCGGCCATTTGTGGAGTGAACCAGCAGATGTAAGACCTCTCTCTCTGTCTCTACCTCTCTCTGTAACTCTGTCTTTAAAAAAATAAATAATAAATAAAATAGAACCCATCTCCAAGAGTTTTCCTGAGGACATATATGTATAAAATAGCACTCCGCACCAGCATTGTGGTACAGTGAGTAAAACTGCTGCCTGCAACACCAGCATCCCATATAGGCACCAGTTCGAGTCCCAGCTGCTCCTCTTCTGATCCAGCTCTCTGCTAATGGCCTTGAAAATCAGCAAAAGATGATCCAAGTGCCTGGGCCCCTGTCACCCACATGCAAGACCAGGATGAAGCTCCTAGCTCCTGGCTTCACCCTGGCCCAGCCATATGGGGAGTGAACAGGGGCCCAGGTACTTGGACCATATTCCTGATGGACCAGACAGGCATCTCACAAAAAGAACTGAGAGCCAAGTCTGCCTTGAAATTGGAGTTTTTATGGATGTGGGTATGGACCATCTTGCTCCTCCCTCTCTGGGATCTCTCAAAAGGTAGAGGACTTCCTGGATGTGTAATTCCTAAAATCCCCCCCACTACAAGATGCATAATGGCCCTACTAATAGCTGCTTTCTCAGGCACATTAGCAGAGAACTGGATCCAAAGAAGAGCAACTGGGACTTGAATTAGCACTCGTATGGGATGCTGCCACTGCAGGTAGCGGCTTAACCCATTGTGCTACAACACTGGCCCCATCAGGCTCTTTTTAAGTCCTGATTCCCAGAGACAAGATCAAGTTTCTGGGCCCAGTCCCTGCTGCACCTGCAGCTAAAAGCTGACAGACAGCCAGCAGGGTATTACATCTGGAAGGGAACTCCCACCCCACTGCCCACGAAGATTTGGACATTACGGCTTGATGGACTTCACAGCTCAGGGCCCAGGCCAGTTTGGGGAATGTAGTATCTCAGAGCAAAAGAAGCTATTCCTACAGCAGGACCTCAGCAGTCACCATCAAGAGAGAAGCTAGCACTGACCATATGCCAGACATTGCTACGAGCACATACATACACAGGGGAGTTCAAAACATGAGAAAATTGAATTTAAAAATAAGTGTCTCTATGGTGCAAAAAATTGAAATCTTGTGTGGTTAGCATTGTGGTGCAGTGGGTTAAGCCTCCACCTGCTACACTGGCATCGCGTATGACCATCAGTTGAGTCCCGGCTGCTCTGCTTCCAATCTAGATCCCTGCTAATGTGCCTGGCAAAGCAGCAGAAGATGACCAAGTGCTTGGGCCCCTGCCACCCACATGGGAGACCTGGATGGAGTTTTAAGCTCCTGGCTTCGGTCTGGCCCTTCCCAAGCCATTGCAACCATTTGGGAGTGAGGTAGCAAATGGAATATATATATATATATATATATATATATATATATATATATATATTTCTCTCTCTCTGTGCCACTCTGCCTTTCAAATAAAGAAAATAAATCCTTTTTAAAATTTTGAAACCCATACATAATTTTATAATACACATTTGCCATGAACTTTTGTTTTATTTTAAAAAATTTATTTACTTGAGAAGAATAGACAGAAAAAGAGAGAACTCCCATCCACTGGCTCACTCCACAAATGCCTACAATAGCCCCAGGCTATTAAGAACACTTAACTTTCTAGCTAAACATAGCTACTGGCTATCCAAGGAGAAAGCACAGCTAGTCTGCCATGAAATAAATTAACTATCTTGGGGCTTGTCCTTACCTCTGGGGAACAGAGACTAGCCTCAGAGAGGATACAGACCATGTAACAGACTGTTACTCCTATAACCTTAAGATAGCTCTGGCATTTCTCAGACTAACAGGATATCCTTATGCACAGGGAAATAGCAAAGCTTCTGTATCAGGCTCTCAAGAGCAAGCTGAAGTAGGACCCTCTCCTTTGGGAAAGAACAAAATACAGCCTTTGGGACCGGCACTGTGGCATAGCGGGTTAAAGCCCTGGCCTGAAGCGCCATGTGGGAGACCTGGAAGAAACTCCTAGCTCCTGGCTTCAGATCGGCACAGCTCCGGCCATTGCAGCCATCTGAGGAGTGAACCAGCGGATGGAAGACCTCTCTGTCTCTACCTCTCTCTGTAACTCTGTCTTTCAAATAAATAAAATAAATCTTTAAAAAAAAACACACAGCCTTTGCCCAGTTAAAGGCTGTAATGACTAGGGCCCCTGTGTTAAGGTTGCTAAATTCAGTCCTCCAACACAGGCAGGCACTTACATATTCTAACTGCCACCCAAGGGGGGGTCTGTGCCATGTTCCAAGAATGTTTCTTGGGTCAATCAAACTACGCAGGTACAAAATTATATATGCCATTTCTTTTTTTTTTTTTTTTTTTTTTTGGACAGGCAGAGTGGATAGTGAGAGAGAGAGAGAGAAAGGTCTTCCTTTTTGCTGTTGGTTCACCCTCCAATGGCCGCTGCGGCCAGCGCATCTCGCTGATCCGAAGCCAGGAGCCAGGTGCTTTTCCTGGTCTCCCATGCGGGTGCAGGGCCCAAGCACCTGGGCCATCCTCCACTGCCTTCCTGGGCCATAGCAGAGAGCTGGCCTGGAAGAGGGGCAACCGGGATAGAATCCGGCGCCCCGACCGGGACTAGAACCCAGTGTGCCGGCGCCGCAAGGCAGAGGATTAGCCTGTTAAGCCACGGCGCCGGCCTATGCCATTTCTTGAATGAGGCCAAACAACTCCAGGACCAGGCTGACCAGGGTTGGAATTTCTGGCCCAGCGTTCAGTCATGGAAATCTTGGCTACTGCCTCTCCTTGGCCCTGTAGCTTCCACACTCTTAGTGCTTCTCTTTGGACCATGCATGCGTCTTTAACGCATTTTGTCTCTAAGAGAATACAGGCCTTCCAACTCCAGATGGTCATGAGGTAGGGCTTCCAGCCTATCACATTAGACGATGTGATGAGCCCTCTGGAAAGCACAAGACAATCTTTGCCAAGGCCACCCTGGAACACTACAGGACAGACAGCAAAAGAATACCGATAACCACCTCTGTGCTCATATACCAGCTTGAAGTAAATACCGAAGATGGACTTTCATCCATGCTACCCCCATTTGATTATGGGTTACTTCTCTTGAAGGGGAAGAATGTTAAGGTAGCTGGGTAGATATTAGCCTGTGCATTTAAGAGGGGCCAAAGAAAATGGGGATTTTTTGTGGATGCATGAGGGAATAAATGTAGAAGCAAGTCTTGGGAGCAGATCCGCATTACATATCTAAAATATTGCTCTTGTTCAAGAACCTTGTTTGGTGGGTCTTTTGTGTGGTTGAGTAAGGGAAGAAATGTAGAAGCAAAGCAGCATTTATATATCAAAAGTCTCGTCACTGTTCAATAGCTTAGTTGGGTAAGTCCCAGCCCTCTCCCTGGGGACAACTTAGTGGAATCTCATCGGCTTTGCACCAATGGGGCTATTAGGTTCATTATAAATTTCTGAAAGGAATTTTAGGAATTGCACAGCCAGGAAGCCCTCCACCCTGTGACATATCCCAGACAGGGAGGAACAAGAGAGCTCATACTCACATCCATAAAAACTCCAGCTTCAATGCAGACTGAGCTCTCAATTCTTTTCAGAGATGCCCACCTGGTCTATCAGATCTCTTTACCTCAATGTTCAAAAAAAAATAGCCAAGGCCTGCTCAGCTCTAGTCAGAGACATAGACATCTGTGCCAGTACCGAGAAATATGGGCTCAACTCTAACAGGAAACAGAGCCTGGATCAGGGCATCCCCATACAGAGCATGTGTAAAAACTCCCCAACTTGACATCACGCCCTATTGGGATTATAGAAAATTAGTTTCAGCTAGTTGAGGAACTTTGCAGAAGGCCAGAGAGTCCAAGCAAGTAGAGTGTAGACCAGAGTCAGGGCACCATCAAGTGGCCTCTTACAGGGTCCTGGAAAGGCAGTTTGAAGCCCCACTGCAGGGCTGGCTCCGTGGTGAAGTAGGTTAGTCCTCTGCCTGCAGCACCGGCATCCAATATGGGCTCTGGTTCAAGTCCCAGCTGCTCCACTTCTGATCCAGCTCTCTGCTGTGGCCTGGGAAAGCAGTAGAAGATGGCCCAAGTGCTTGGGCCCCTGCACCCACGTGAGAGATCCGGAAGAAGCTCCTGGCTCCTGGCTTCGAATTGGCGCAGTTCCGGCTGTTGCAGCCATTAGGGGAGTGAACCAATGGATGGAAGACCTTTCTCTCTGTCTCTTTCTCTCATTGTCTATAACTCTACCTCTCAAATAAATAAATAAAATCTTTTTTTTTTAAAAAAAGCCCCACTAGGAGGCAAACTGATGAAATCTTTACTTAGTATATACTGAATTGATCTTCTGTATATAAAGATAATTGAAAATGAAAAAAAAAAAAGCCTGGTGTTAAATTGGAAATTGCATACAAAATTAATCAATTTTTAAAAAAAATATCATGTAGGGGCCGGCGCCGCGGCTCACTAGGCTAATCCTCTGCCTTGCGGCGCCGGCACACCGGGTTCTAGTCCCGGTCGGGGCACCGATCCTGTCCCGGTTGCCCCTCTTCCAGGCCAGCTCTCTGCTGTGGCCAGGGAGTGCAGTGGAGGATGGCCCAAGTGCTTGGGCCCTGCACCCCATGGGAGACCAGGAGAAGCACCTGGCTCCTGCCATCGGAACAGCACGGTGCGCCGGCTGCCGCGCGCCTACCACGGCAGCCATTGGACGGTGAACCAACGGCAAAAAGGAAGACCTTTCTCTCTGTCTCTCTCTCTACTGTCCACTCTGCCTGTCAAAAATTTTTAAAAAAAATCATGTAGGATCTCTATCTTTAATGTGCTGTACACTGTTATTTAATGCTATAACTAGTACTCCAACAGTATTTTTTCACTTTGTGTTGCTATGTGGGGGCAAACTGTTGAAATCTTTACCTAATATATACTAAACTGATCTTCTGTATATAAAGAGAATTGAAAATGAATCTTGATGTGAATGGAAGGGGAGAGGTAGCGGGAAAGGGGAGGGTTGCGGGTGGGAGGGAAGTTATGGGGGGGAAGCCATTGTAATCCATAAGCTGTACTTTGGAAATTTATATTCATTAAATAAAAGTTTTTAAAAAAATAAAAATTAAAAAAAAATAAAATTTAAAAAAAGCCCCACTAGGAGGCAAACAGCTGTATCAACAAAGCCCCAACTCTGGTCAAGCACAGCCACGCTCCCCACTTGGCAGTCACCTGCCTCTGGCAAAGGGGTGGCCCTTTAGGTGATGATTGCAGCGATCCAGGTAGCCACGCCTCCATTCCGCAAGGCAGTGAGAGACAGAGACCCCATAGCTGGCTGTCCTTTCGTGTTCAGCAACTACAGGTTTAGGCTCCCATCAAAGGCATGTTTTTCAAGCTCCATGCTACAGTAACTTCCTATGGACACCTATGATGGCAGGACACAGCCTTGCTCGACTGCCAGCCAGCTGAGCTCACTGCCACAGCCCAGCACCGCGGGCCAATGGGTGCAAGCTCAGGAGGGGGGCTGCTCGGGGAATCACAATATTACGGTCCTCATCAATGACGAGCTTTTGAGACACCTTTAGGGTTACAAAATGACATGCTCTTGTGGCCAGCACTGTGACATAGTAAGCTAAGCTTCCACCCATGGTGCTGGCATCCCATATGGGCACCGTTTCAAGTCCCAGCTGCTCCTCTTCTGATCCAGCTCTCTGCTATGGCCTGGGAAAACAGTAGAAGATGGCTCAACATGGGAGACCCAGAGGAAGCTCCTGGCTTCTGGCTTGGGATCGGCGCAGCTCTGGCCAATGCAGTCATCTGGAGAGTGAACCAGAGGATGGAAAACCTCTCTCTCTCTCTCTCTCTCTCTCTCTCTCTCTCTCTCCCTGCCTTTGCCTTTCTGCAACTCCGCCTTTCAAATAAATCTTTTAAAAAAATGGAAAGATCATTTGCTTGTTTCTGAAGGAGGTGGGCGGTTTTGATGGATGTTTGGTCTGTGAAAGAGTCACTTTTGATGAATTAACCTAATTGTAGTTATTTTGTGTGTGATTCTTTTAATTACTAACAAAAAAATCCATGAGCTCAATAGCTTTGATATTTTGAATGCAAATCATAATAGCACCAATGTGGAAAAAAAATCAAAATGCAACCTTTCACTCAATGTTAGAAAATTGCCTAAAATGCAGTTTAATACCAAACAGCAGTTTAAATAGGGTAATTTTCTGCAAGGAAAATGTGCTGTTTTTATGTTTCCAACCCTCTTTAATTAAAATAAAGACAACTTGTAAAAAAAATTTAGGGAGCTGGTGCTGTGGTGTAGCAGATAAAGCCCTGACCTCAAGCGCCGGCATCCCATATGGGTGCCGATTCGAGTCCCAGCTGCTCCACTCCGATCCTGCTCTCTGCTATGGCCTGGGAAAGCAATAGAAGATGGTCCAAGTCCTTGGGCCCCTGCACCCACCTGGGAAACCTGGAAGAAACTTGCTCCTGACTTCAGACCAGCCCAGCCCCAGCCATTGCAGCCAATTGGGGAGTGCACCAGCGGATGGAAGACCTCTCTCTCTGCCTCTGCCTCTGTAACTCCACCTTTCAAATAAGTAAATAATCTTTTTAAAAATGTTTTTAAAAAGCCCCACTGGGTATTTTACAAGATAAGGACCCAGGGAGTGACAATGCTTTGCAGTCTTTACTCAATGGGATACCTTTTTGGGGAAGGCACCATGGCTTGCAGAGTGTGTCTTTTCCTCTACATGGAAGCCCAGCAACAGCCAAGAACCCAAGGCCAGACTCCCTGCTCCTCAGGGAGGGCAGCCTCCCTGGCAGGCGACTCTTCCCTACTCTGCAGACCAACTGTAGTTCAGAAAAAAGAACTTCAGGCTCTCAGCTGGTGATACCCTCTGAAGGACACAAGCCCCAATCTCTTCTACTCAGCCAGGAGAAGAAAGAATGACTGATGTACTGGGTCCAGCATTGTAGCGTAGCAGGTAAAACCTCTGCCAGCCATCCAGCATCCTATATGGATGCTGGCTCCTGTCCTGGTTACTCTACTTCCAACCCAGCTGCCCTCCAATGGCCTGGGAAAGAAGTGGAAGATGGAGCAAGTGCTTTGGCCCCTGCCACTCATGTGGGAGACCCGGTTAGAGTTCCAGGCTCCTGGCATCAGCCTGGTCCAGCCCTGGCCATTGTGACCATGTGGGGAGTGAACCAACAGATGGAAGATCTCTTTCTCTCTGTCTCTCGCTCTCTGTAACTCTGATTTTCAAAATAAATAAATAAATCCTTAAAAATAAATAAAGACTGATTTATCTATTTGAAATGCAGAGTAACAGAGAGAGAAAGAGAGATTTTCTATTCATTGGCTCACTCCCTTAAATGCCAACAGTCAGGACCAGGTCAGGCTAAAGCCAAGAGCCTGGAACTCCATCCGGGTCTCCCATATGGGTGGCAGGAACCCAACCACTTGAGCCACAATCTGCAGCTTCCCAGGCACATTAGCAAGGAGATAGCTCCACAGACGGGAGTAGCTGGGACTCAAATCAGGCACTCAAAAATGGGATGCACCATGATACGTAACCCTAGTCTGTATTCTGCAAGAGGTGCTGGTGGCTTGGAGAAGGAGTCCTTGGGCTGCTGATGCCTTCTAGCTGGTGGGCAGGCAGCTCTTTCCCTCCTTGGTTCAAAGGCTGCAGGGGAAGTTGAGAGGAGCTCCGGGCTGGGAGGCTGCAGGTAGCTAGACAGGGGGCAAAGGGAAGAAGCCCCAGAGTCTTGAAAGACAAAGTGAGGCTGCAGGAAGAAGAGGCGAGGAGTGAACTGAGGGAGTGGGCCCTGCCTTCCCTGGGATGAGACAGCAGCCTCCTCCAGGGAACATCTGTTCCTAAGCAGTTCTGGCCCTGTCTCTTTCTTACAAGGCTTCCAAACTGATCCTTGGAATAGCACTGACTCCCAACACATTCTGGATGAGGGAGACTCTGGGTAACTTTTATTTTGATATGATTTCAAACTTACGGAAAAGATACAAGAACAGTACACACTCCCTTGGCTCCTTTCAACCCTTGCCCCGTGCCACCCCTTTCCAGCTTGCTGCCATCCCACGTGCTTTATCCTCTAGCTCTTCGCATTTGGGTTCCAGGTCCTGTGACACTGACCTACAGACCTGAGAGCCTTGTACTACTACATACCTCAACGCATGCTTCCTACAAACAAGGACATCTTCTAACATCATCAAAATTAGCAAACTAGCAGGGATGCAGATTCTTATCTAATCTCCAGACCATAGTCAAAGTCCACCAACTGCCCTCAATATTTGGGCTTTATCTTACTCTCCTCTATGATGACTATGTAATCACACAGCTAATACATGAATGCAGCCTCTCTGCAAATCATTACAGATAAGGCCAAGGGCATCTTCTCTGGACTTGATCCCAGTCCCTTAACTAAAAAGCATCATACTGCAAGTGATACAGACTTGAGTGTCTCTGCCACTTAGCAGCTGTGTGATTTTGAGCAAGTGCCTTAACCTTTCTGTGTTTCTATCATCTGTAAAATGGGGGAGAGAATAATACTAACAACCTCAGAGTTACTCCCTGGTCACAGGTATTAAATGAATTCATCCCAATAAAATACTAAGAACAGCATCTGCATAGTTAAGACATCAAAATGAGGGCAGTTCAAAGATTCATGAAAATGGAATTAAAAATAAGTTGGGAGACAGGTGTTTGGGACACTAATAATCAGGAAATACAACTCGAAAGCACAATGAGATATCTACTCGTACACAAGGGGATGGCCACTATTAAAATAAAAAAGCATTGGGGCCGGCACTGTGGCACAGCGGGTTAAAGCCCTGGCCTGAAGCACCGGCATCCCATATGGGCGCTGGTTCGAGTCCCAGCTGTTCCACATCCCATCCAGCTCTCTGCTATGGCCTGGGAAAACAGTAGAAGATGACCCAAGTCCTTGGGCCCCTGTACCCACGTGGGAGACCTGGAAGAAGCTCCTGGCTCCTGTGCAGCTCCAGCCGTTGCAGCCAACTGGGGAGTAAACCAGCGGATGGAAGACCTCCGTCTCTCTCTCTCTCTCTCTCTCTCTGCGCCTCCTCTCTCTGTGTAACTCTTTCAAATAAATAAATAAGTAAATCTTTTTTTAAAAAACAAAAAGTAAGGAAAATCATTTAAAATAAAATAAAATAAAAAAGCAGAAGGGCCAGTGCTGTGGCACAGCAGCTTAAAGACCCAGCCTGCAGCACTGGTATCCAATATGGGTACCAGTTCGAGTCCTGGCTGCTCCACTTCCAATCCAGCTCTCTGCTATGGCTGGGAAAGCAGTAGAAGATGGCCCAAGTCCTTGGACCCTGCATCTGCGTGGAAGACCCAGAAGAAGCTCCTGGCTCCTGGCTTCAGATCAGCGCAGCTCCGGCCGTTGTGGTCATCTGGGGAGTAAACCAGTGGATGGAAGACCTCTCTCTCTCTCTGTATCTCCTTCTCTCTGTGTAACTCTTTAAAGTAAATAAAATAAATCTTTAAAAAAATAAAGAAAAATGCAGAACATTGGGGTGGATATTTGGCACAGCAATTAAAACACTGCTTGGGATGTCCACATCACATACCACTGTGCCTAGGTTTGGTGCTTGACTCCTGGCTGCTGATTCCAGCTTCCTGCTGATGCACATCCCAAGAGGCAGTATGTAATGGCTCAAGTAGTTGAGTCTCTGCTACCCATGTCAGAGACCCAGACTGAGTCCCTGGCTCCTGGTTTCAGCCTGGCCCAGTCCTGTCTGTTGTGAGCATTTGAGGAGTGAACCAGAGGGTGGAAGATCTGGCTATCTCTCTTCCTTTCAAATGAAAGTGAAAATAAAAATTTAGGAGCTGACACTGTAGCATAGCGGGTTAAATCACCATCTGCAGGGGCCGGCACTGTGGTGTAGTGGGTAAAGCCACCGCCTGCAGTGCAGGCATTCCATATGGGCAGCAGTTCGAGTCCCGGCTGCTCCACTTCCAATCCAGCTCTCTACTGTGGCCTGGGAAAGCAGTAGAAGACGGCCTAAGTGCTTGGGCCCCTGTGACCTGGAAGAAGCTCCTGGCTCCTGGCTTTGGATCAGTGCTGCTCTAGCAATTGCGGCCATCTAGGGAGTGAGCCGGAGGATGCAAGACCTCTCTCTCTGCCTCTCCTTCTCTCTATGTGTAACTCTGATTTTCAAATAAATAAAGAAATCTTTTTAAAAAATCACCATCTGCAATGTCAGCTCCCCGTATCAGAGCCGGTTTGAGTTCCAGCTGCTCTTCCTGATGCAGCTCCCTGCTAATGCAGCTAGTGTGGGTGATCCCGTGAGTCTGCCTGCCTAGCCCATGCAGAAGGTTAGCCTGACTGCTGGCAGGCAGTGGGAGCCCCGGGCACATTCCCCCCACCCCCACCTTCTGCCAACCAGGTAAACTGCTCCCAGGTGTGGCCCAGACCCACCTGAAAAGCTGCCGTAACATACGTGAACTTCAAACTGATTGGAGAAGCATAGTGGCGCCAATATCAGCTCTAGCCTATAGAATTAGTGTTGCCCTGAATTAGCTACGCTCCTGGGCCCCTGTACCCACGTGGGGGACCTGGACAAAGTGCCTGGCTCCTGACATTGGCCTAGCCCAGCCCCAACTGTCATGGCCATTTGAAGAGTGAACCAGCAGATGGATAATCTCTTTCTGTCTCTCCCCCCACCCCTTGTAACTCTTTTTAAATAAATAATCAATAATTTTTTAAATCTTTACAGATTTATTTACTTATTTTGGAATGCAAGAGACAGAGAAGTCTTCCATCTGCTGGTTCACTCCCCAGTTGTCCTCAACAGCCGGGTCTGGGCTAGGCTGAAGCCAGAAGCCAGAAACTCTACCCTGGTCCTCCATGTGGGTGGCAGGGGTCCAAACACCTGCACGATCATCTGCTTCCTTCCCTACAGTTGGATCCAAACCAGAGCAGCTGGGACTCAAAGCAATACTTTGAAATGGTATACTGGCGTCACCACTCCATATGGTTTGACCCACTGCACCACACCAGCTCCATAAATAAAATGTTTTCTAAAAATTATTTTAAAGTTTACTTTGGTGAATGGAATTGTGGTACAGCAGGTTAAGCCACAACCTGCAATGCTAGCATCCTATATGAGCACCAGTTTGAGTCCTGGCTGCTCCACTTCCAATCCAGCTCTCTGCTAATGAGTCTGGGAAAGCAGTCAAGAAGGCTCAATGTGCACCCACATGGGAGACTTAGATGGAGCTCAGGCTCCTGGCTTCAGCCTGGCCCATGCCCAGGTATTGTAATCATCTGGGGAGTGAACAAGCAGATGGAAGATATTCTCTCTCTCCCTCCCTCTCTCCCTCTTCCTCTTTCTCTCTCTCTGTCTCACTCTCCCCTAACTCTGCATTCCAAATAAAATAAATCCTTTCCAAAAAGAGTTTACTGTGGCACAAAAATTTTTGGAATTCACAGTTTTTTTTTTCATAAAGACATTTCTCATGAACTTTTTAAAGACCCCTCACAAATGTCAGCTCTTCTTATTACTCTATGGGGCAATCCAAGGGAATGCAAGAAGCAAATGGTAACAAAGCCTCCTCTATAGCACCAGCCCAAGCAGGAGAATGCCTGAGTAGGGTTACATGAGGAATCAGGTGTGACTGCTGAAAGACTGACAGTAGTATGTCGGGAGGGGCGGTGGCAGGAGTCTCCTATACTATAGCAGTCAGTGTTGCATATTAGAAAGCAACCTATGTGGGGCTGGTGCTGTGGCATAGAGGGTTAAGCCACTGCCTGCAACACCAGCGTCCCATATCAGAGCACCAGTTAGAGTCCAGGCTGCTCCACTTCTGATCCAGCTCCCTGCTAATGCACCTGGGAAAGTAGCGGAAGATAGCCCAAGTACTTGGGCTCCTGCCACCTACATGAGACCCGGATGGAGTTCCTGGCTCCTGGCTTTGGCCTGGACCTGCTTGTTGCAGCCACTGGAGAGTGAACCAGAGGACTGAAGATCTCCTCTCTCTCTCTCTCTCTCTCTCTCTATATATATATATATATATATATATATATATATGTCTGATTTTCAAATAAAGTAAATAAATCTTCAAAAGAGAGACACACACACACACACAGAGAGAGAGAGAGAGAGAGAGAGAGTCTTCCATCCACTGGTTCAATCCTCAAATGGCTGCAACAGCCAGGGCTGGGACAGGCCAAAGCCAGGAGCCAGGAACTTCTTCCAGGTCTCCCACATGGGTGCAGGGGCCCAAGCACTTGGGCCATCCTCCACTGCTTTCCCAGGCCATAGCAGGGAGCTAGATCAGAAGTGGAGCAGCCTGGACTTCAACCAGCACCCACATGGGATGCCAGTATCGCAGGTGGCAGCTTTACCCACTAAGCCACAATGCTGGACCCCATAAATCTTTTTTAAAAAGAGAAAAGAAGGAGGGAAAGAAAGAAGTAAAGAGATTATGGGACCAGTATTGTAGCACAGCAGGTTAAGCTGCTGCTTGTGACGCCAACAGCACATATTGGAGCATCTGTGTGAGTCCTGGCTGCTCCACTTCTAATCCAGCTTCACACTAATGCACCTGTAAAGGAAGAAGTTGATGGCCCAAGTGCCCGGGCCCCTGCCACCCACACAGAAGACCCAGATGGAGTTCCGGGCTCCTGGCTTTGACCTGGCCCAGAAAGCAACCTGGATAGGAATGTTCTGACAAAGCCTCCCTGCTAACCTTGGACAGTAACCTCTGCCTCAGTGGCCGGGGTCGGGGGGTAGGGTTGATGGGGGATGGGGAGGGAGGAGCCAATGAAAGGACTAAAGGAGATCATGTGTATGGCAGGGAGGGCTTGCAGAATGGAAGCCACTTCTCTTTAACTGTTCCCCGGCACTGCTGGGGACAAGCTGGCAGGAAGGTCATTGTGCTTGGTGATGGGCCTTGGGTTGAAATTACTCTCCAGCCACCTCTACCCTCCATCTCTCACAAGTTCACTCTGTTCTGAATACACCTGCAGGAACAAGCTCTTCCTGACTTCCTGGTGATGGCCCCTGGTGTTCCCAGGGCAGGAATTCCTTTGTGTCCTTTTGCTGCCTGAAAAACAGCAGCAACAATCCTGGAAGACCCAGCTCCACCTTCATCTCCTCTCTGAGGTCCCACCTGGTCCCCCCGTGAGCAAGTCCCCACAGCCTTGGGAATGCGTTCCCCCCAGGCCGAGACTGCATGGCCCCACCCGAGGCTCCTGAGGCCCCAACCATGGCCCCAGCACTTAGAAAGCGCTTGCTTCCGGGGCCAGTGCTGTGGCTTAGCAGATAAAGCCGTGGCCTGCAGTGCAGCATCCCATATGGGCGCTGGTTTGAGTCCCGGCTGCTCCACCTCCGATCCAGCTCTCTGCTATGTCCTGGGAAAGTAGTAGAAGATGGCCCAAGTCCTTGGGCCCCTGCACCTGCGTGGGAGACCTGGAGAAAGCTCCTGGCTTCAGATAGGTACAGCTCCAGCTGTTGCGGCTAATTGGGGAGTGAACCAGGGGATGGACGATTCTCTCTCTCTCTCTCTCTGTCTCTCTCTGTCTCTGTCTCTCTCTCTCTCCCTCCCTCCCTCCTAGGAGGACTTGGAACTGCAGGAAATAGGAACATCAGGCAGTGAAGCGGGCAGTCCCCAGTGCCCGGGGCCTCCCTGTGACTTGAGCTCTCCTTGCCCTGGGCAGCTCAAGGCCAGCAAAAGGAAGCCAAGCCAGATGCATGCCCCTGTGTGGGGCTGTGACTCTTCCTAATTGCAAGTAAGCCAGGCTCAGCCCCAGCGAAAGCTCTGTTCTGAGCCTGCTCTCCTGGCAGCCAGTGCAGGGGCTGTGCAGGAGAGGGGAGGGAGGAGGAGGAAATGGCCCTTGTGCCCCAGCTGGCTGGTCCGGCAGACAGCTGGAGGGGCCCTCCTTCCTGTGAAGGAACCTGGCTCCGGGCTCAGCCCTCTGAGCCTGCCATCTCCCCAGACCACAGCCCAGAGGTGTGAAAGAATGAAAAATAACGTGGGGAGGGGTGGCCAAGAAGAGCCAGGTGCACATTTCACACCTTGACCACAGGTGGGGCCCCGAGCAGCTTCGCTCTGACTAACTTCCTCCTCAGGCTTCCCTGCTGGCTGCTCTGGAGGGCCCGAGCACAGGGCACAGGGGTTAGACAGCAGGGTTGAGCCCCTGGCTAGGCGGCTGTCCCCAGCCAGGCTGGGCCTGGCTCAGACCCGGCCTGAAGGCTGCTTGGCACCAGAAAAGACCATACGAGAGGGCTGGGTAAGGGCCTGGCTCAGCCCCACCACACGAGACTCTTCCAAGGCTTCTTAGCCATGAAAGACAAAGGAAGCCAGCCACAGACCTGCCACTGCAGGGCTTGGGAGGGGATTGGCTTAGAAACTCCCTGCAGGGGGCGGAGACTGTTGCTCCTGCGCTGTGCCAAATACTTTCGACACGTATCTTTTGCAATCCACAGAGCAACCCTATCTAAGGTGAGAAATGATCTGCCCAGGATTACTCAGCTGGGTAACCAAAGAATTCGGCTAGGACTGGAGAAACCTCTTTCGGCACACCCCACCCAGCCGCCCCCTACCACCACCACCAACAACAACAACAACTAAGGCAAGATGTGGCCTTTCTGGAAGGACCAGCCCTCTGGCCAAGTTCACGCCAACACGTGTCACAAAACACCACGCTCTCTCGTAGGCTCCCGACGTGAAAGGCTCCCGGCGGCTCTTAGCTGGGACACGGCTCCAACAGGGGAGAGCCCAGACAAGGTCAGCATTGTTCCCTGTGCATCACGGTCACAAGAGTCCTCTGGGGGCAGCGAGGCAGTCCAGGCTGGCCTATCAGGAGCCAGCCTTGGAATCAGGATGCTGGGACTCCACAGCTTTACCTCTTCTCTTTTCTATTTCACATGGGCCAAGTAACATTGCAGCAGCGGGACCTTCCAAAAGTTCGTGGAAATGCATGTTCAGAAAAGGCCACGCATGCAATTTAGAACTTTTCACCCCAAAAAAAGTCTTTTTTATTTTTTAATTTTTATTCTTTATTTTTTGACAGGCAGAGTTAGAGAGAGAGAGAGGGAGAGACAGAGAGAAAGGTTTTCCTTTTTCCATTGGTTCATCCCCCAAGTGGCCGCTATGGCCAGTGTGTTGTCTCCAGCATGCTGCGCCAAGCCAAAGCCAGGAGCCAGGTGCTTCCTCCTGGTCTCCCATGCGGGTGCAGGGCCCAAGGACCTGGGCCATCCTCCACTGCCTTCCCGGGCCACAGCAGAGAGCTGGACTGGAAGAGGAATAACCGGGACAGAATCCAGCACCCCAACCGGGACTAGAACCCGGGGTGCCGGCGCCGCAGGCGGAGGATTAACCTAGTGAGCCGCAGCACCGGCGAAACTGGTCTTTTGATCCCATTTTCCATGAACTTTTGGAAGTACTCTCCTGTGTTTGGAAAAGCCATGTCGGCTTGTCAACTTCCACCAACACAAGATATTTCCGAAACTACCATCTATTTTCACCATCATTTCTTCCATAAAGAAAATGTCTCCCGAATGCCAAAAAAGAGGATGAAGGGCACAGTTGCAGAATACAACAGTGCTTTGATTGAACAAATACAGCTTTTTGTGGTCACTTTGTGTCATTTGCTGAAGCCCCAGGAACTCAAACTTCTTTATCAACCCACATGGGGAAATTGTGGTCCCACCTCCTGTCCCCTTTCTACCCCCACAAGCAGTCACTTGCCAAGTCCCGGTCACCCCAACTGGCCTGGCTTCCAGAATTCTCCTACTCCCTTCCACGTGCACTGCTGCTGACCTCTTCCGGGCTGTCAGTTCCCTCTGGCCCAAACTCTGCAGGTGACAAGCTACTCCACAGCAAGCAGTCACAGCTGTCTAAAGAGGGAGGGGTAGGGCCTCAAGGCCAGGAAAGTGCGTGTGCAGATCGTGTCCTAAAAGTGAACTCTGGTAGACCAGCCTTAGCTGGAAACGGCCTGGGCCCCAAGAGCACAGGTTCACATCGGCCTCTGTCTCCTCCTCCCTCCCTCTCTCTGTCCTTTTCCACCGAGAGGAGAGAGGGAAAGTGGAAAAAAACTGTTAGAGAGAGGCAAGTTAGGAGGAGGTGGCTTGCCAGCTGATAATGAGAACGGGGCAAGAGGGGGAAGAGAGAAGAGCTAAGGCGGGTGCCAAGGGGACATGGGAAAGATAACTGTTCTGCTACTCTGCCTTGCAGGGACTAATGGCCTGGACCAACGCCACCAATCTCAAGGTCCCTACCTACTCCTCTGTATCCCCGGAGGCGCCTGCTCTGTGAACTCGTGCTGTCTTCAGTCTCTGTTTGAAATGTTGAGAACAAACAGCCGTATCCAAGACAACACGGTATTGTTGTTTGTGGCAGTTTTTAGAATTCTCCTAGGTGGTGTCAACCTCCCCGCGACACTTTGTAAACCCGCCTCTTCCACCACGTGCTCACTGAGTTTTCTAGATACATGCCTGGTCAGACATGTAGCTGTGGCTCATTTGGTTTTAGCTACATGACCATAGCAGGTGATCTGAAAGAAACCAAAGGTAGCTTAATGAGTGGTAAGAGGAGAGCCAGACAGCCACGGAATCCAGCCCAGCGTCCACTCTCACTCCCTCCCTGCAGCTGCTGACGGCCTCTCTCCCCTTTCTCAGTCACCCACGGGGACAGCTCACAAGGGATTCGTGTGGCTGGAATGAGGCAGTGTCAGACAAAGCACTTAAAGCAACGTCTAGCACAGAGCAAGTTCATTACTCAGTAGGTTCCCTTTCCTTTCCACACACACCCCCCCCCCGATGCTGGCCGGTTGATTAATGGGGAGGAGGGATGATGAAGAACTAGACTTCCTATGATAGATTTCTTTGAACTACTTTAATTTGGAAAGAAGAGCAATCTCTTCTACAGACAGAACCCGTTGCACGATGCAGGCTTTACCAACAAGCAAGGATCAACTCCAGCCCCGCACAGAGGAACCCAAGTTCTCATTTATGGAGCACTGACCACACCAGGACTAGAGAAACAATTCTTGCCCCTGGCAGCAGGGCTGCCTTTCCCTCCCAGCTCGGTTGCTTCTCCTTCAGATCTCCCCACCACCACCACCACCACCAAAGACCTATCCCCGCCCACCACCCTGTGCCCTGCCCGAGGACCTGGCCTTTCTGGTCCCAGGCGCATGGCCGGCTCATCCAAAGTGGCTCTGCCTGACCCCTGGAGTGGCTGCGATGGGAATTGTGTGGTCTGTGGGCTGAGGAAGTCTGGAGCAGATAACCCCCTGGAAGAGGCTGCTGCCGAGAGAACCGCGTGAAAACCTCACTTCCTCTGTGCTGCGCAGGTTCCCAACCACAAGCACCAAAGCAGAGGGGCAGGCAGCACACAGCCCAGCAGCCGGAGCAGCAGGGAGCCATGGTCTCGGAGGTAAGTGCTGCTGGCTAGCCTGGCCAGGACACAGCTCCTAGTGGACAGCCAGGGTACTAGGTTACACCAGGGCTGGCCTCCGGCCCAGCAGCAGCCAAGGGCTGGGTGGGCTGCTAAAGGCTGCAGGGTTATGATAGGAGCACTAAACAGGGAACTGGGACCCCAGATTGGCCACTGACCATGGGCGAGTCCCTTCCCCTATCTGGCTTGCGGTGTCTCATCTGAAAACTTGCTGGGGATTCTGGCTGAATTACAGGGACCTCCAAGGCTCCCTCTAGCCCTGGCTTGCACCGTTGACTATTGCATAGTAGATTGAATTGGCACTGGGGAAGCCTGCAGCTCCCAGGGTGGTTGGGGGCAGGGGTGAGGGGGCAAAAAAGATTCCTCCTCGAGCCTGCTGGGGGAGCCCCCAGTGGGCAGCTAAATGGGGCGCGAACCTCAGTGCAGGGAAGGAGTAGAAGGAGGCAGAAAGCAGAGCTGGCAGTGATGGGGGGGCTACATTGATTTATAGAGAGGCCCCACAGTTGGCAGGAAGCTGGCGTCCCCAGACGACGACAGCGGAGAGAAGAGGAGGGCCAGTGTAGGAAGAGGGGACAGGGAAGAAGTAAATGCCGAGGAAGGTGGCTGAACTAGGCGTGGCCCTGCAGCTGGAGAGCTCGGGGCCCCAGAGGGAGGCTCTTCCTCCTGCCCAAGACCCCCACGCCCACAAGGGTGCGAGAGACAGCCTTTGAGACAAAGCGGTCACCACCCCCAGAGCCCAGTCTGGCGACTGGGGTTCAGGAGGCGTGGCCCTGGCAGAAGGGCGAGGCCGATGAGGAGGCTCCCTGGAGCCTGGGGGCAGGGGCCGCTGCTCTGAGAGCAAGCCGCTCAGCCTAGGACACGGGCAAACACGCGGGCTCTCCCCTCCCTCGGCAGGTGAGCGGACGCCAGGTGCTGGATGCCTCAGACTTTGCCATGCTCCTGGAAAACTGTAGCTCTGCGTACGGAGACTATGGAGAAAACGAGAGCGACTCCTGCTGCACCTCCCCACCCTGCCCGCAGGACTTGAGCCTGAACTTCGACCGTGCCTTCCTGCCGGTCCTCTACAGCCTCCTCTTTCTGCTGGGGCTGCTAGGCAACGGCGCCGTGGCCGCCGTGCTGCTGAGCCAGCGCGCGGCCCTGAGCAGCACCGACACCTTCCTGCTCCACCTGGCCGTGGCTGACGCCCTGCTGGTGGTGACTCTCCCGCTCTGGGCAGTGGACGCTGCCATCCAGTGGGTCTTTGGCTCGGGCCTCTGCAAAGTGGCCGGCGCCCTCTTCAACATCAACTTCTACGCCGGGGCCCTCCTGCTGGCCTGCATCAGCTTTGACCGTTACCTGAGCATAGTGCACGCCACACAGCTCTACCGCCGGGGCCCCCGGGCCCGTGTGGCCCTCACCTGTGTGGTCGTGTGGGGGCTCTGTCTGCTCTTTGCCCTCCCGGACTTCATCTTCCTGTCGGCTCACCACGACGAGCGGCTCAAAGCCACCCACTGCCAGTATAGCTTCCCGCAGGTGGGCCGCACGGCTCTGCGCCTCCTGCAGCTGGTGGCTGGCTTCCTGCTGCCCCTGCTGGTCATGGCCTACTGCTATGCCCGCATCCTGGCTGTGCTGCTGCTCTCCAGGGGCCAGAGGCGCCTGCGGGCCATGAGGCTGGTGGTGGTGGTAGTGGTGGCCTTTGCCCTCTGCTGGACGCCCTACTACCTGGTGGTGCTGGTGGACACCCTCATGGACCTGGGGGCCTTGGCCCGCCACTGCGGCCGAGAAAGCCATGTGGATGTGGCCAAGTCGGTCACCTCAGGCCTGGGCTATATGCACTGCTGCCTCAACCCACTGCTCTATGCCTTTGTGGGCATCAAGTTCCGAGAGCGGATGTGGATGCTGTTGGTGCGCCTGGGCTGCCCCGGCCAGAGAGCGCTCCAAAGGCAGCAGCCATCCTCTTTCCGCCGAGACTCGTCCTGGTCCGAGACCACAGAGGCCTCCTTCTCGGGCCTGTGAGGCTGGAATGCGGCATCCCCTTTCACCCACGCAGCCTGCCTTGCCCCCACATCCACATTCCTCCCTCTGCTTGGGCCTGCTCTGCATGCCCCGAGAGCCTCGCCCCTGGAACTCCCTGGCAGCCCCAGCACCACGCAGTCTCCCAGGGAGCCGCCCTTCTGGCTCTGGAAGCTGTGCCATCGCCGCTCCTTAGCAGCCTAGCCCCATCTGCCATTCCAGAAGTGGCTGCCAGAGTCCCCACGGCACATTTAACTTGCTAACTACAACATGGCCTTCCCCACAGGCATGGAGCGAGAGGCAAACAGCCCCTGGCGGACAGAGGCCCAGGCCTCTAGCTCAGGAGGGATTATGGTTCTGGACCCCATAAACTGTATTTGCTTATTTTTGTGTCTAAAATCCTGCTTAAAACTCTTCAATAAACGAGATCATCAGGACCAGGGTGTGTTAGCAGTGATTATTACAGGCAGCCCTGACTCAGCTCGGGGGATGCACTTCCGGCTTCTCCCTGCCTGGGCCTGGGTCTGGGTCTGTGGCAGCGCATCCTGCCCTTGTTATTGTCTCTGAAGCCTTCTCTCTGCTCCCCTGCACACTTCTATTTCTCAGGGAAGCACCCAGGTGCACAGGTACGGGGTGAGCAGTTAGGCAGCTGACTGCCTGGACACGGTCTGATTCTAATTTGGGGAAGGAACGATCAGATACAAATAAGACAGCGCTGGGTTCTGGAAGCTCAGGCCAACAGGCAAGGTGTGCTGAGAACGAGCAATATGAAGCAGCCTATGGCACAGTGCAAAGGAACAGCACGTAGTGAAGCCAGGGCTCAGAACGCCAGAGGCTTCCTTAAGATTCAAAGGGCAAGTGACGTTTCCAAGAGGAGAGGGAAAGAAAGGTAGTATTTCCAGGCAAGAAGGCAACAGCAAACGTACAAAGGCTGAAAACTGAAATGTTTACTGGAGGAATTATGAGTAGTTCAGGTCAGGGGAAGAGGCAAAAATAAGACTGACAGTTGGGGCTGCCGCCTGCAGTGCCGGCATCACCTATGGGTGCCGGTTCAAGACCCGGCTGCTCCACTTCCAATCCAGCTCTCTGCTATGGCTTGAGAAGGCAGCAGAGGATAGTCTGAGTCCTTGGGCCCCTGCACCCGAGGGGGAGACCTGGAAGAAGTTCCTGGCTCCTGGCTTCAGACTGGTTCAGCCATTTGGGGAGTGAACCAGTGGAGGATCTCTCTCTCTCTCTCTCTCTCTCTCTCTCTCTCTCTCTCTCTCTCCTTCTCCCCCCTCTGCCTCTCTGTAACTCTTTCAAATAAATAAACAAATCTTTAAAAAAAGACAGGTAGCATGGGATCAGGTGATGTAATCACAGAGACCAATCAGAAAGCTGTATTGGGGACTGACGCTGTAGCATAGTAGGGTAAGCCTCCACGTGTGGTGCAGGCATCCCATATGGTTGCCGGTTGGAGTTCTGGCTGCTCAACTCTTGATCCAGCTCCCTGCTAATGCACCTGGGAAAGCAGTGGAAGACGACCCAAGTGTTTGGGTCCCTGCATCCATGTGGGAGAACTGGAAGAAGCTCCTGGCTCCTGGCTTCAGATCATTGCAGCCATTTGGGGAGTAAACCAGCAGATAGAAGATCTCTCTGCCTCTCCCTCTCTCGCTCTGTAACTCTCAAATAAATAAATAAATCTTTAAAAACTAAAGGTCTACCGTTTAAAAAAAAGAAAACTGTATTGGTTATTCAGGTGGCAGGTGATGCAGGCTGTTAGTAGGGAAATGGCAGTGGGCTGGAAGAAAAGCAACAAGGCCAGCAGCACTCCGGCCTCAGAATCAACCCTTGGGGCATTCGGATCTGGCTAAAAGGCCCATGAGAGTCTCGCAGGCATGGAAATCCAAGACATTGTGGCAAAAATGACCCGAATGAAAGATCTTGGTGAACAAGACCCCAGCAGAAAGAACGGGCCATCAAAGAAGGAGGCACCTTTCTCTGAAGGGAAGAAGGAACCTCCACTGTGATATGGGCTTGACTAAACAAGTTCAGAGTTGGTGAACTTAAGAGGCTTCCATAGCCTTGATAGCTTATGGCAAGAGCCTCGGGTGATTACTGACGTCATAAATGAGAGTGTCAATTGTTAAATCAACAACGGGAGTCACTGTGCACCTGCTCCCCACGTAGGATCTCTGTCCTTAATGTGTTTTACTATGAGAGTTGACGATAAAACTACTAGTCGAACAGTACTCTATACCTTGTGTTCTTGTGTGGGTGCAGTCTGTTGAAATCTTTACTTAGTATATACTAAGTTGATCTTCTGTATATAAAGATAATTGAAAATGAATCTTGATGAAGAGTGGGATGGGAGAGGGAGTGGGAGATGGGAGGGAGGTTATGGGGGAAAAAGCCACAACAATGAAAAATTTGCATTTTGTAAATATATATTTATTTAAAAAATAATAAAAGCAGGGAATTTTAACTAAAAAAAAAGAAAAGCAACAAGGCCAGACAAATTGCCCAGAGCTGCTAGCACATAGACCCCTGGAGTTGCACTGTAGGAAGCATGCTCACACAGCTAACTGCTAGGGTGGATGTGAGTGGAGGAAATAACCAGGGCTTCCCAGAAGAGCAGGTGACAGGACGGCTGCGTTAAGGCAAAGGCTGATGGGTTGGACCCACTGCACTCTCAGTTCCCCCTAATGATGTGCCTCCTGTGCCAAGGTCTAGTTTCACAGGCCAGCTGGGCCCCCGCTGAGACTTCCAAACATGGCTAGAGGTAAAACAGGGAGGCAGAACCTGAGGAGTTGGCTGGAAAAGCTCTCTCTGCCCTCTTCGCACACCGCATCCCATCTGGTCTTGTGGTTAGGAGTCTGTGGCCACTAAAAGAACACTCTAAAGTTCTGTACAGTCAGAGGACAGAAAACAACAGAATAACACATCCTGCCTTTAAAATCTCTCACTGATGCTAGACTGGCAAAGATGTTTGTGGCAGCACAAAAATTGGGCCCCTCAAGACGTGCACACTGTAACCGCCCAGAACTCATGAATATGTTGCCTTACACCACGAAAGGGGAATTAAGGTTGCTAATGAGCAGACTTTAAAGTAAGGAGAGTCTCCTGGGCATTGAGCCCAATGTCATCATAAGGGTCCTCAGCAGTGGAAGAGGGAGGCAGAAGGGGAAAGAGAGAGAAAGAGAAAGAGAGAGAGAGAGAGAGAGAGAGAGAGAGAGAGAGAGAGAGAGAGGTTGCAGAGGTGGGAAATGGGGGAAGGGGCCATGAACTGAGGAATGTGTTGGCCTCTAGAATCTGGAAAAGACAGAAGAAACAGATTCCCATGAGAGCCTCCAAAAAAGAATTCAGCCCTGTGAACACCTTGATTTTTAGCCAAGGAGGACCCATGCCAGACTCCTAACCACCAGAACTGGAAGATAACACATAATGTGTTGTTTTAAGCCAAACAAGTTGAATGGTGATTCCAGTCCTGGTATCTCCCAGAAGCAGGGAGGTGGCTGAAGTAGTTGGCGGCAGCCACAGAAATCAGGGCAACACAGAATGGAGAGCATTTCCTACACACCTCCTGAAGGGCTTCAGATGCCCAGGGTGTTGCACAAAAGATGTGAGGGTTCGTTCCACCCCAAGCACAGAGGATCAGTGTGAACAGACTGGGCCATCATGTGAGATGCAGAAAAGGACCCAAAAAAGAGCATTTTTGTTAAAACTTTATTTGAATTGATGAACAGTCACATGACTTAGGTAGCTTTACTCAAGACCATCAGCAATTAAGTTCGTGAAACTTGTCTTCCATATCATGTTTTGCACTTTTCAGTAGGCAACACAGGTTACAGATGACAGCAGTCATGGCTTTGAAGTGTACTGCCCTTCAAACTTGCTCTCTTCCTAGACCATCCTCATCCTCCCACCCCACCATTCCCCAAATCTCCATTTTCTTTTGCATTTTTTTACACATACTAAGGCTATGGAGTTAAAGTAAGACCCATGTGGATCCACAGGGCTTCAGAGTACCATTAAGGGGACAACAAAATGACCAGCAATGCAACCCTGGACATGAACAGTCATCACGTCTTGAATCTTTTTAACTGTACACGAGTGCTAACATTCCCAGCTTCACAGACACAGAGCTTTTTTTTAAAACATCTTATGAATAAAGGATCCAACTCACACACAAATGTACTTCATCGGGTCACTTTAAGTATTTTGCTGTTGTTTTTTGGCAACATAATCCTTGCTGAGTCTTCTCATCACATCCCCATGGGTAAGCCCTTCTACTGACTTACAAATGATTCGGTAATTCTCCTTCACATATTTGGCAAATGGCCTCACATGGGGACGGATGGGGGTTCCATCTTTCCGGGTCAATGGCAGCATGACGAGGGTTCCCTTGCATTTGGCACAGATAAAGAGGTTGGTGTCCAGTGATCTGGTGTATCGGCCAACTCTGCAGAGGAAAGGGACACCACACAACAAAGGAATCAGTCATTGTGCCTCAGCTTCGGCTCTGAGATGTTGGTCTTGGACACAAAAGATGTTCTGTGGGTTTTCAGAGTAGGTAGGGGCACCAAGCAGCAGCATAGGTCAGGCAGGATCAAATGAGGGAAGAGGGGCTGGCACTGTGGTGTAGTGGGTAAAGCCACTGCCTGTACTGCCGGCATCCCATATGGGCACCGGTTCGAGACCTGGCAGCTCCACTTCCAATCCAGCTCTCTGCTATGGCCTGGGAAAGCAGTAGAAGATGGCCAAAGTCCTTGGGCCCCTGCACCCGCATGGGAGACCTGGAAGAAGCTCCTGGCTCCTGGCTTTGGATAAGCCCAGCTCCACCCATTGCGGAGGAAGACCTCTCTTTCTCTCTCTGCCCCTGCCTCTCTGTAACTCTCCCTTTCAAATAAATAAATAAATCTTTTTTAAAAAGGAAGGAAGAAAGGGATAAAGGAAATATGGAACGGGTGTTTCACTCCTCAAGTCAGGCAACCATTTTCTTGCTCACAGAAATCATTGAAAAGTCAATTGGAGGCCACAATAAAGTCGTAATTGGAAAAAAAAAAAAAAGAGGAGAACGGGCTTACCTGGACTTGCACTGAGTACATTCATAAAGGATCTTGTAGTTAATTTGATAGTTATGGCAACGGGTGACCTTGGGCAGCTCCGGGTGTACCGTGTTGGTTTTTTTGGCATAATACTGCCACGAATCACCATGAGAATCACGGGTTCCATCGAGCAGCCAGGAGGCTGCATGGCATAGTTCATGGATCAAAGTATCACGGAGTCGGTCTTGAAAGAGAAATGAAGAGACATCGTGAGCAGGGAAAAACCTGTTTCTCTTCTGGTCTGCTTACCCGACAACCCCTACACTTACACACACACACACGCTCAACGGACACAGAGCTGCCTTACAGAAACATAGCTAGGCAGGCTGTTACCTTCCCAGGATTCTGAAAGTGAAACTTCCCCACACTTCAACCTGACTTTGTTCATGGCAGAGGGCCCGAGGTGAGCAGGTCTTTGTGGAGCAGCTCCTGGCTACTCATCTTTTTTGGGGGGTGCTGCTAGAAATACACTGGGTGTCATGTGGTTTCTGGGACAGGATAGGGGGCCAGTTGCTAGGGGCATGGCATTTGGTCAGGAGAAGCTCTACAATGAGACTGGGATGAGAGTTGGGCCCTGAACAAGCGACTAGGTTTGCAGTTTAGAGAGGCCATTCTGGGGGTGGGGGGTTGATGGAAACTGTGAGCATAGGGAAGGGCTGAGAAAGTGTGGGGGACATTCTGGGGCTGATGTGAAGATGGTCTCATTGAAGTACAGGCTAGTGGTGGAGTAAGTGGGAGACAGGGCTGGCCACGTGGAGCGGGGATGATTACAACATTTTTTTTTTTTGACAGGCAGAGTGGACAGTGAGAGAGAGACAGAGAGAAAGGTCTTCCTTTGCCGTTGGTTCACCCTCCAACGGCCGCTGCGGCCGGCTCATCGCGCTGATCCGAAGCCAGGAGCCAGGTGCTTCTCCTGGTCTCCCATGGTGTGCAGGGCCCAAGCACTTGGGCCATCCTCCACTGCACTCCCTGGCCACAGCAGAGAGCTGGCCTGGAAGAGGGGCAACCGGGACAGAATCGGTGCCCTGACCGGGACTAGAACCCGGTGTGCCGGCGCCACAAGGCGGAAGATTAGTCTGTTGAGCCGTGGCATCGGCCTGATTACAACATCTTAAAAGCCAGGCCGTAGGCTTTGAGAAGCCCTCAGTTCCTCATGAGGAGAGCAATGCAGTGGCACGCAGGAGACTCATCCGAGCAGGGAGAAGGGTGAGGCAGTGAGGACCCGTACCCGAGCAGAAAGGCATGGGTAGAGAAGGAATGATGACAGGAGTGTCACTGTGAATGATGATCTGGTGACTAGCTAGATGGAGGGGACCATGCATCTCAGCTACTGAGACAATGAAGAGGCGGGCCTCGTAGAAAAATCGATGAGTTGGATTCACAAGGAGGCTGAGACATCCAGTAATCATACATCTAAGCAACATCTTCCCCCTCGCTTCCCCAGGGAATGACAGTTCCAGCTGTGACACAGGCTGCTGCTAAGGTGAATGTAACAGGAAAACAGCGCCACACCATTGTGATCACCTGCAGAGTCACAGACTTTCAGAGAAATCTCAATCTTGGCGAAGCGGCGCTTCTCGGGGTTCTGTAGCTCGCCAGTGCTGCATAAGCCAGCGGTTCTCAGCATCTTCTTGTTCCAGCCGATGTCTAACTTCTCTGGCAGCTGAGAGTGAAAAGCAAATGGAAGGAATCAGAAAGCCGTTCTAGGCGGTCCAGAAAATAGTCAGGCAAAAGTTTGTTTCTCCCCCTCCAATAGCAAGTCAAAGGAACTCCTCCCTCCTCCCCACCCCCACCTCAGGTTCTTGGTGCAGAGCAAGTTGGAGAAGAAATTTATTCACAAGGCACACAGATCTAACCTGTCTTGGGGGAGACTAAAAACCAAACTGAACGCCAGGTAAAGACAATTAAAAGCCAATCAGGACACAGGGGAGACCGTTGAGACTCTGTGAATGTAGGGTTTGCACCCTGTGCACAGAGATAAAAGTCTGGGGTAGCCAAGAGAGAGAGATACAGGCCTGCTGAGGTGGGCGAGACGCACACTTCTACGTAAGAGTGGCAAGGCTCCAGAGTCTGCTCATCTGACGTAACACCAGTGTCATCAGGGAGGCCACTGAAGGCTGGGGAACCTTCACGAAGATATGAGAACTCCTCTCCAGAAAGTCTTGTCACCAGAGCGGATGAAGCCTGAAAACCTTGATGACCAAAAGGTCTCTCCGCCTCCAGACGGCCTGCAGTCCAGCCCATATCCCCAGGTACTGGCAGATTCATTTCTTTGAGCCAGTCACCTCCTGTCACATCCCATCCGGGGCAGCAGTGCTTGCTGACTTAAAGTTTAACCTCCTCCAACCTGGTGCCCAAGGCCCTCCACTATTCTGGTGCTATGCTATCAGAACATGACAATAAGAGCTTCCTATGCCCTAGGCCCTGTTCTAGGCACTTCACAGGTATCAATTTACAGAGCCCAATAAGAATTCTGAGGCAGTCAGCCCCGTTGGCCTCTGTATTTACGAGTTTCACACGCATGGACACAGCCAACCATGGATGGGGAACACTGCATGTGTACTGAACACGCACAGACTTTTCTCCCTAAAGACGGTCTAACAACTGCTTACATGGCATTTGCATTGTATTAAGGATTCTTAGCAATCAAGAGCTGATTTACAGTCTACCAGAGGACATGCACAGGCCATCTGCAATACTACATCATTTTCTATAAGAGATCTGAGTGTCCATGGATTTGGGGGGTCTGGCAGGGAAGGGGGAGGGTCCTGGAACCAATCAATCCTTCATGGGCAGACTGAACTGTTATCATCCCCATGGTACAAAACAAAACAAAAAAAAAACAAGCAAACTGAGGTTAGCTAACCTGCCCTGCCCCAACTCACATAGCTCTTTCCTTCCTGTTCCCCTTCAACATGAACCCTCTCTTCCAGACAGTCAAGCCTCAACACATGTGCTCTCCCCTCTCACCGCTGTTCTTACTACTTGCCATCCTTGAAGGGTCGGAACAAACCTCACTTCCTTGAGACAATCTGAATTCCTCACTACTCAGGCTCTCAGGTATTTCTCCCTCTGCTGATCTACTCTGGTAATACAATCTGTCCCATTCAGCATAATCAATCACCATTCTCGATTTCTTCCACATATGCATGTCTCCTTTCCCTACTAAACTGACAGCACTCACGGACTCAAGTACCCATGGTTAGCACACCGCACAGCACCCAAGGGTTCTGGCATTCAGCAGGTGCTCAACAGGCATTTATGCATTGATTCTACCTTTTGATCAAAGACAGTGAGGTTAAGGAGGTCATAGATTCTCTGGGCTAGCTCGTCCTTGTTTTTCTTGAAATTCTTTCCAGTGTAGCGTTTTTCAGTCTCAAGTTCCAGCAAGAAACATCCAGGTATGTTGCACTTAGTTTTCCTGCAAAAGTGAATTCAACTCAGTTTGGTATAGCTGAAGAAATGGCGTGCATACAAAGGTCACGTCAAAAGAAACTAAACACTTGCTGCCCCCCTTCCTTCCAACTCGTCAGAGGAGTACATTTCCCAGGCTTCCATTCACACACAGCGATTTGTCTTCACTCTGCACACTCTCAGAGGTGGGAGGCCCATGGTTTCAATCTCAACTGGACTGATCCTCACACTTATGTAACAGCTATAGTCTCAAGCTCTCTCCCGAGATCTGGTTCTGAATTTACAATCGCACAATGCAAATTTCCAACTTACTAGCACGAGCGTATCTCCAGCACAATGTTCTTCGATGACATCACAGGCCGCAAACCTCAGAGGCGTTTTAAATTCATTTTTCTCTTACTCCATATTCATCTGGGCACGGAGACACACCGAAAGCTCCCACACATTAGATCTTCTTTCCAGCCCTTCCTGCCTGTCCTCACGGTCACCACCCTAGTTCAAGTTGCCATCCTCTACTTCAAGCCTTGCCATGACAGCAGTCCTTAAACTGTGTTCCCTAAATCCAGGCTCTTTTTCTGCTAATCCACGCACACACACCCCCCTCCAGATTCATTTTCCTCATCTGCATCTTCCGATCAATATCCCCCTCTGCCTTTCCACGGACTGCTTGGCCTGGCGTTCAGAACATAGACCAACCCAGCCCTAACTGCTACTTCCAGCTGCCATTTCCACTTTGGCCAAAGTGGGCAATTTCCAAGACATCCATGGTGATTTCTCACACCCACGCCTCAGCATAACCTCTATCCCCATAGCCTAGTATGACACACCTTAATGTCAAACGACCATCTGTGGAGGGCTTGACCGTTGGCAAACTTCCTTTCGCATTATCATATTTAATCCTCACAATCACCCTTCCAAGAAGCTAGCACAACTTGGACCATCTCCACTTCGCGACTGAGGTAGCTGACGCTAAGTGACTTGCCCACAGGTCTCAGAGACAAGGAACCTTCTGCCCCGAACCTCATGGTCTCACCACGATCCCACAATTGCTGCCCTATCTTTCAAGGCCTGATTCAAATGGCACAGAAATCTAGTGTTGAGCACATAGAGGACTCATGCCTGCAACAATGATTTCTTTCAACAGAAGTATTGTTATCTTGTCTGGAACGATCCCCAAGTCCAGAAAGAAGACAAAATCAGGAGCAGGCACAGTGACTTCCTGCCTCTCTCCTGTATCTGGGACTCTGCGAGAACACATGTCAATCCTTTAAGTCACCAAGCAAACCCTGTATGAGCAGGTTTACGTAGGGCAAAAGGAAAACACCAGACAAGACAAACGAGGCCAACGCCAGGTTCTTCATCCTGAAGCCTGATTACAGGTGATTCACGCAGTTCTGCCTCCCGTCGCGGGTCTTTGAAAGCAAAGTTGTAGCACAAGAGGTGGCAGATGAAATCCCCAGCCATGGGGAAGGCTTTGGCAGCGAGTGTGAGCCCTGTGAGCATGCTCAGGGAAAGCCGGCCTTGGCACTTAGCCTATCTGCACCTGGAAACTCGTGCCCCTGCGCTGCAAGCCGAGTGCCCCACGTCAGAGGAACCAACGAGACCCCAAACTGGTGACATCAGACACCATGACCAGCAAACAAGCTCCACAAGAACAAGGCTAAGCACAACAGGAAGCCTCTAGACTGACACAGGAAGTACCACGGCAACAGACAAGGACCCCCAAGGGACAGCTTCTCCCTCTTTTGTCACACTGTCTAGCAAAAGCAACCTGGGCGCTTCGCTACAAAAGACATACATCCCTCTGGACCGAAGCAGCTTCAACATTTATCTAGGGATCCAGAGAAGAAACCTAACTGAACGGGGGTCTGCCTCACACAGTCCCCAACAAGCTGCTGCTGCTGCTGCTGCTAGTTGCAAAAAGCAGACACACAGAGCCTTCCTGCTCAAGTCCAAGTTGTTCTGTTGCCCCAAAGCCTGGCACATCATCCTTCTGCCCTTCCCTTAAGACGCACAGGTGACAAAAATAACACACAGTCCTCCACCCACATTCCTTGTCTCCTAAGCTAATTCAAATCTAAGTCTATATAACTCTTCAGAGAAAGGAAAAACAAAGAAAATTGTGCTTACTATATCACAGTTTTAAAGGAAAAAGTACGAAGTTTCTGGAATCTAAATGAGAAAACAGGTTAATTTTTTTCTTTAAATATTAACATGTCTTTGGTCTAAATGATCAACTTGTTCTCAGTATCAATTACATAAAGCTTAATGAAATAAAAACAAACAATCCATTTGCATCCTTAATTTTAGCTTTTAATCGTCAGAAGGATACACACAATAGTAACAGTAAGTGGTCATCCAAGGCAGTGGGAAAACCTTTAAAAGAAATGTTGATTTCCCTCCTAATTCCAAAGGACTGGAATATGACGACTTTGCCTTCTTATCACATCCATTTTGTGTGCCATGGTTTAGTGCTAACTGATGACTGCGAGGCTATAGCCAGCCTGAAAAAAAAGTGTCTTATTTGGCTACACGGCATTCTTTGACCTGAGTTTAAGAGCAAAGAAAACCTCAGAGACCATAGCTACTATGGGAGCAGAAGGGCCCCACTCAGCCCAGGCAACTACAGGGATCCTGGCAGAACACCCACATCCAACCTGCAGTTCACACATGGTGGGGGGGGAGCCGGGGGCGGGGAGAGCCAGGGGTGGGAGTGGGCATCCTCCCCGACTATAACCGCCCACTCAGAGATGGAAACCTTATTCCCTCCACCCGACCAGACTCTGCCTTCATCCCATCACCCCAACTGCCCAGTGGACTAGGTGACAACTGCACAAATCACTTCCCGTTCAATTGGGCACAAGCAGAACCTACCCAGTCTGATTTTCTTCATCTTCTTTCTTCTCCAAAGGCCCACAGGTTTTTTGTCCAGTAACCGCTGAAAGGAAAATAGTTCATTTGTACCATTAAAAATTAGTACCATCAAACAACTCACAGAAAGACAAACTCAGGAGGAGCCCCCACAGCCCAGCCTTGAATTCGGCACGATTTCACCACATGAATCGCACAGCTGCCAACACAGCAAGCCGGGTTGGATTCTATCACGAGTAAACAACTAGGAGACCTGGGTGTGCCATTAGAGGCCGGGCTGCATGGGCAACGGAGCCACACACAGTCTAAGGAACAGGATGGCACAGCTCGTGCACTGGCCCTGAGGACTGGCTCCCACCCAGGTAGCACCTTCACCCAACAGGCAAGCCAAGTGCGTCCTTGGACTTGGATCCACGCTGCTGGCTATTCCAACCAAAGCCTTAGGAATCGCAGTTGGTGTCATGCATTCATTTTAAAAAATTATTAGGGGTGGGCACTTGGCACAGCGGTTAAGATGCCATTTGGGACACCCACTTCCCATATCGGAGGGCCTGGATTTCAGTCCTAACTCCTGCTTCCTGCTAATGCCCACCCTGGGAGGCAGTAGTGACGGTTCAGATACTTGGGTCCATGCCACCCACGTGGGAGGCCCGGATAGAGTGCCAGGCTCCTGGGCATTTGAGGAATGAACCAGCAGATGGAGGGGAGGGGTCTCTCTCTGTGCCCCTCCAAGAAAAAATAAGCAAAATATGTATTAAGCATTTGGTATATGCCAAGCACCAGCTTAGACCCTGAGAGAGATGAAAACATAAGTTAAGAGGAGTCCTCCCATGAAAAGGCTCACTGGAGACTCAGGGCACAGATTCAGAAACAGGATAACAATGGTGTGATTTGTGCTTTAGTAGAGACGAGCTAGAACTTCGGAAGCCCAGGAAAAATGAGCCTTTCTGACTCATGGCTTCAAAGCGGAAGTGACAACTGAGCTGGGCCCTAAGAAAAATGGGATAGCCTCAGGACAAAAATGGCCTCAGGGATGAAGCACTCCAGGCGAGCAGAACAGTGAGAACTGAGATACAGGAACATGCCAAAGAGCTGGCTGGTTCTCCCCTCCTTCCCAGGTGGCAGAGCAGCCTCCCTTGGCCACTAGGAGGTTGTTGAGATGGTACAGGGTGGGCAGGCAGGACAGACAAAGGCCTGCCAGGACAGACAAAGGCCTAGCAGGCACACACGGTGGGCCAGGCACACTCGGTTGGACTGGCTTACCGGCTTTCCTGAATGTTTTTTTAGCAGTCATCCTTTTTTTCCTTTGTCCTTCCACAGCAATTACAGGTTCCTTGTTATCTGGAAGCTTGATATCTACAGCCTCCATGCTACTTCTGGAATCGCTTGACAGTAGATACAGATTTTCAGTAGGACTTTGCTGATTACTGGCTTCATCAGATGAATGACAATGGGGGCCAGCAGGCTTCTCCATATAGTTATCACTTGAAGACGTCTGGTACGAACCCTCCTCCATCAGCCCAACACCCTCCGTAACTTTATTGCTAGCATCATCATCATCATCCTCCTCCCCTCCTTGTTCACTTGCTTCACCCTCTCCTTCACTGTCTTCTCCTTCTTTATCCCCTCCATCATCTTCTTTGCCATCTCCACCTTCCTCGCCCTCGCCTTCCTCGCCCTCGCCTTCCTCGCCCTCGCCTTCCTCATCCTCGCCTTCCTCATCCTCGCCTTCCTCATCCTCGTCTTCCTCGCCCTCGCCTTCCTCATCCTCGCCTTCCTCATCCTCGCCTTCCTCATCCTCGTCTTCCTCGCCCTCGCCTTCCTCATCCTCGCCTTCTTCGCCCTCGCCTTCCTCATCCTCGCCTTCTTCGCCCTCGCCTTCCTCATCCTCGCCTTCCTCATCTTCCCCTTCTTCACCCTCGCCTTCATCCTCGCCTTCCTCGCCCTCGCCTTCCTCATCCTCCTGTTCTCTCTCTTTGTCATTTTTCCTTTCTTGTCCTCCTCCTCCTTCTTCTTCTTCATCATCAGTGATAACTATTGGAGGCTCCAGGATGACAGGCTTCTTTTCAATAACACACAATTCTTGCACACTTTCATCTAAAATTTAAGAGACCCAATCATATACAAGTCTAGTCCCGCCACCCACCCCTTCTTGGAAGGAGCTTCAAAAAGTTCCCAAAACATGCACATTTAATTTTACTTTTCCCTGAACTTTCAGAAGCTTTCTTATATGCTAAGCCTCAGCAATGACCAAGCCCAAACTCAACAGGCTGGGAATGGTGGCACTGTGAATCACAGCTAACAATCACAGTCATTTACTTTAATATTTTAGCAGTTTATTATTTTACCAAGAGCAGCAAAACTGAACTACAAAGGGGCTTCCAAAAGTTTGTGGGAGAAGGAATGAAAAGCTAATGTGCATTTTCCATGAACTTTTTGAAGTCCCCTCCTAGCAATCCAAGTCCACTTGCAAGTTTCAAATCACATTCTCTATGCAGCCTGACACAGTGGCTAAGTGGTTCCCAAACACAGCTCCACAGACTTCTATCATCTAACTGGTCCACAGCAAATAAGAAAATTGGGAGTAATAAAGTAGAGTTTCTTTCCCATTAAGTTAAATTACAATCACTGAAAAGGACTGTCCTTTATTTGTGGTTCTGTCCTGGTTAAGCTTCCAGGTTTTTGTTTGTTTGTTTTTTGTTTTTGTTTTTTTACTTTATGTCATGATGGAGCTATTAGGTGCCAAGTTGGACTTGTAAAATATTCCTTTGTTAGACAAATTAAAAGCTGCCAATTCAGTACTGATTACCACACTTGCATTTTTCAAGCCAGTCCTGGGGCAGGTACTCTAGTGCAGTGGGTAAAGCTACCATTTGCAATTCCTGTACCCGGTCTGAGTCCCAGCTCCTCCACTTCCCATCCATGAGCAGTATACTTGCCGTCACTACTGACTTCACAGATCTTTGGCTTCTTTATCTCAGGCTGGTATTCAATATCAGAGTCTAAGTCAATCACCATGCAGCTGAGTGATAAGATAGGGGGGAAAATGAGAGCAATATGAAGGCGACCTTCTTTTCACAGCATTTCCTACTCAGCAGTGGCCCTGCACCAGCCAGGGCACCAACGGGGAGAACCCCCTTGGGGTCCTCATACTTGAATGGCCTCCTGCTGTGTGCTGCCACCCTCCTGTATTTTTCCATTGTCTAACAGATATCCTCTGGTTTTCTGATGAGACAGAAAAATACTGAAAGCACAGTCACAGGACGTGCCTGCATGTGTCATAGCTACAAATGTCACTCCAGTTCCACCTTGTTCACCATTTGTGAGTTGCCAAATTGATGGGCCTCTGTGAAGCTGCTGACTACTCTATGCTGAAAATTCTCTTTTCTTGATTGCCAGAGTATGATTGTCTTCCAGTTCTTTTTTTTTTTTTTTCAGATAGAATTAGACAGTGAGAGAGACAGAGAGAAAGGTCTTCCTTCCATTGGTTCATCCCCCAAATGGCCGCCACAGGAGGCGCTACGCCGAGCCGAAGCCAGGAGCCAGGTGCTTCTTCCTGGTCTCCCATGCGGGTGCAGGGCCCAAGCACCTGGGCAATCCTCCACTGACTTCCCAGGCCACTGCAGAGAGCTGGACTGGAAGAGGAGCAACCAGGACTGGAACCCGGCGCCCATATGGGATGCTGGTGCCGCAGGCAGAGGATTAACCAAGTGAGCCTCGACGCCGGTCCCTGTCTTCTAGTTCTTATCTCACCTTTCTATTCACTCCTGCTCACTCTTCTCTTCCCCAACTCACCCCAGGGTCTATCCAAAGCCCTTTCATACCAATCCAATCAATTCCTAAGGATTATCAATCCTGATATATACATCTCATGGTAAACTAACTATACATACATGTCAAAAATTTTGGCACCATTTTCCACAAACTTTTCCAAAGTACTCTCATGAACAAGAAGCTCATGGGAAAATGGAATGAAAAGATATGTTTTTGGGGGGCCCGTGTTGTGGCATAGCATGTGAGTCCACCATCTGCTGTGCCGGCATCCCATTGGGGTGCCAGTTCAACTTCCGGCTACTCCACTTCCAATCCAGCTCTCTACTATGGCCTGGGAAAGCAGTAGAAGATGTGTTAAGTCCTTGGGACCCTGCACCCATGTTGGAGACCTGCAAGAAGCTCCTGGTTCCTGGCTTCGGATCGACCCAGCTCTGGCCCTCGTGGCCACTTGGGGAGTGAACCAGCGGATGGAAGACCTCTCTCTCTGTCCCTCTCTGCCTCTGCCTCTCTGTGACTCTTTCAAATAAATAAATCTTTTTTAAAAAGGATATATTTTTCACGTGAAAAAAATTCAGGGGTGGACATTTCATTCAGCAGTTAAGATGCCCCTTGTGGAGCATGGGGTGAGGTGGGGAGACCGCGGTGCTGTGGTGCAGTAGGTTAATCCTCCACCTGCCAGCATCACCTAAGGGCACTGGTTCAAGTCCCAGCTGCTCCTCTTCAAATCCACTCTCTGCTTTGGCCTGGGAAAGCAGTAGAAAATGGCCCAAGTACTTCGGCCCCTGCACCCATGTGGGAGACCCGGAAGAAGCTCCTGGCTTCTGGCTTCTGGATCGGCCCAGTTCCAGCCATTGCAGCCATCTGGGGAGTGAACCAGTGGGTAGAAGATCTCTCTCTCTCTCCCTCTCTGTAACTCTACAGAAGATGGCCTAAGTACTTGGGTCCTTACCACTCCTGTGGGAGATTCACATAGAGTTCTAGGCTCCTGGTTTCAGCTTGGCCCAGACCCAGCTGTCGTGCACATTTGAGGGGTGAACTAGTGGATAGAAACTGTTTCTCTTTCTCTGCCTTTTAAATAAAATAAAATAGATAAAACCTAAAAATAAAATGTAAAGGAGTAAAAAAAAAAAAAACGGTGTTTGGACTAGTGGAAACAAAGTTAAGGCCTGGTTCACACAGACCTTCTGAAAAAGAAAAAAAACACCTGACCAGTTAGATAATGGGCCAGGGATAAGAAAGTTAAGAAAGTTAACATTTTGAACTTGGTTGTGCAGTCAAACTCCATTATGATTGTGCTGAAGATCACACGGTACTTACAGAGGAAATGTGATGTTTACTCTGAAATTTTCTTACCCAGAACTATAGTTCTTTCTTTTGAAAAAAAAAAAAAAAACTCAAGCTTCAGTAATTCTACTACTCACCTGGCCTTTCTCTTTGGTGCTTCCGTTGGAACCGTAACTAAATCAGAGAAAGAGAGGGGCATTAGAAAGCATCTGAAGGGTAATAAACTGTGAGTGTCCATGTTTGTAACTTCCTAAGGCCCAAGTCCTTAAATGCAAGCTGCCAAATTTGTATCTTCCAAGAAAAAGTAAAAGGAAATCCAAGTGAAGAGACCCACAGCCAGAAATGATGAAGACAGTCAAGTAGAAAAGAAGCAGAGAACTTCCTCTTCTGGTCCTGGCAGCAGGGAAATAAATTTCATCTCACCAATCTAGATAGGGCCCTAGAGAAGACAGAAAACTAACTTTGGCCAAACAATCCCAAATCACATGTCGGTCACGTCTACGAAGACAGTTGAAAATACTCTACTCACCAACATCATCATCAACGGTGGTGGTATCCGGACTATAAATGTAACTGCAAAGATAACAAACACTTTTTAAAAGGAAGGCTACCAATGCCCTAAACAACTCAACCTCAAAAATCTCAAATTAATAAAGAGAAAAACCAGAGTTTCTGAAATCCAAAGAGGTTTGAAGGGCTTTAGGCCTAAAATGAAATTAGGATAAAAATAGTGGGGTGACGGGTGGGGTGTGGAATTAGAAGCAACAAGCCACTCCGTCCCAGCTGATAAATCGAAGACATGAGAAAATGTTAGCTGAGTATCATCAGCTCTCACTGATGGAAGCCAGTGATTTATTTCTATTCAAAGATACAAAAGTGAATCATGACAATAGGGCCACAGGGGACCTGAGAATGAACAGACTAAAACATCATATGAGGAAGCTTTCAAACTACACCAACTAAAAACTTCACAAAGGATTCAAAAAAAGTGATCTCCTCTTTTAAACTAAGGCTGCAAGCCATAAACATTATATATGCTTTTAAATAACTATATAAAATCCTGTAACAACCAGTATCAAATTATTCATAATTAGTACCTTGGAAAAGTGTGTGTGTGTAGACATGTGTGGAGGTGTAGACTTCCATTTTACTTTACCTGCTTCTGGATTGTTTATTTTTGCCACAGGACTGTATTCCCCTGATAATTTTTGCAACACAATAAATATAATCAAATATGATGAGAATATATGTGGTTCACTCATTCATTCGTTCAACATTTGCTAAACATCTACTATATGCTTTGTACTGCAGCTACCACAAAAAGGAGTAAAATTTCCAAGCATCTCACATTCTAGTGGCAAAGACAGAAAAGTAAATAGACAATTCTCATGAACTTCATTCCAGAACAGCTAGAATCAGAAACTGTATTTTTCCCCAAAGAAATTTAGTATTTAAGGAATACAAACTTCACGCATTTCATAAATACAACTTTAGGAATATAGTGATTCTTCAAACCAAACCTGCTCTCCCACCCTTCCTGCTCCTCCCTCTCCCATTCCCAGTCCAATTGTCCACTAAGATCCATTTTCTTTTTTTTTAAGATTTATTTATTTATTTATTTGACATGTAGAGTTACAGACAGTGAGAGAGAGAGAGAAAGGTCTTCCTTCCATTGGTTCATCCCCCAAATGGCCACCACAGCCGGAGCTGCAACGATCCAAAACCAGGAGCCAGGAGCTTCTTCCAGGTCTCCCACGTGGGTGCAGGCGACCAAGCACTTGGGCCATCCTCTACTGCCTTCCCAGGCCACAGCAGAGAGCTGGACTGGAAGAGGAGCAACCGGGACTGGAACCCGGTGCCCATATGGGATGCTGGTGCCGCAGGCAGAGGATTAACCAAGTGAGCCACAGCGCCGGCCCCCAAGATCCATTTTCAATTAACATTATACACAGAAGACCAACTCTATACAAAATAAAGAGTTCAACAATTTGCACCCCCCCCCAAAAAAAAAAAAAAAAAAAAACACTGTTCCTCAACAGTTAAGACAAGGGCTGTTCGAAATCATTGCATCTAGAAATTAATTGCACTTTTTTTAGAAACTTAATTAACTTTAAAGAAGCACCCAAGAATGATACATCTTTTGTGGGCACTTAGACATAATTATAACTTATGAGACATGAGAATATCCTCCACTTAATACATTAAAAGAAAGTAAGTCCTTGAAAAAGAATTTTATCATTAATTAAGGAAGCACCTAAGAAAACAAGCAATGGAGTTGGACACTTAGGCACAACTAAAACTTATGAGACATAAGAATATCCTCCATTTAATACACTAAAATGAAATAAATCTTGAGAACAAGTTTTACTATCAACTCTAATAATACAACTCTTTGAGGACAGAGGTCCTACATGGGGTGTTAGTGCACTCCTGTTGTTAATTCAACAATTAACACTCTCATGTATGACATCAGTGATCACCCAAGACTCTTGACATGAGCTGCCTAGGCTATGGAAGCCTTTTGAGTCCGCAAACTCTCAGTATTTAGATAAGGTCATAATCAAAGTGGAAGTTCTCTCCTCCCTTCAGAGAAAAGTATCTCCTTCTTTGATGACCACTTCTTTCCACTGCGGTCTCACTCAGAGATCCTTTTTGCCACAGTGTCTTGGCTTTCCATGCCTGAAATGCTCTCATGGGCTTTTTGGCCAGACCAGGAAGCCTTAAGAGCTGATTTTGAAGTCAGAGTGCTTCTTAAAGCAATTTTCATTCACAGGGCTATGCGCTGTTGACCACTAAGTGGAATGTTACAGAGAGTATTCTAACATCCTTCACAATTCCTATTTTATGACTAACCAAGTTATACACACTGAAGACTCTAAATGAAATAAATACTTAAGAAAATTGCTTAGCCAAAAGAGTAAGATTAAAACAAACAGGAAATAGAACTTTTCAAATCTCACCAATCATCATCTTGGAAATTCGATTCATCAGATTGCTCAGGCTTTTCTCCTTGTCTGTCCATGGCTGTAGTCAAGACAAAAAAAAATCTTTTAAAGAAAACCAAAGGTACTGGGGTTATGGTGCAGCAGGTTAAGCTGCTGCCTCAGACTCAGGCATTCCATATGAGAACCAGTTCAAATTCCATATAAGATCTCCCTTCTCTCTCTCTCTCTCTCTCTCTCTCTCTCTCTCTCTCTCTCTCTCTCCTTCCTTCCTTCCCTCCATTCTTCCCTAGCTCCCTCTATCTCTGTTTCAAATAAATATTAACAAAGGAAGGAAGAAAGGAAGGAAGGAAGGAAAGAAGGAAGGAAGGGAGGGAGGGAGGGAGGGAGGGAGGAAGGAAGGAAAAGAAAACCAGAACTTGAAGCCAATGAGGCATTTCTACATTCTACATTAACCTTTAGGTAGTTTTTACACCCTATTTAAAGCCAAAACTTTGCTCTGTAAATTAGGTATTTACATTTGTTGCAGACTTTCCCTAGACGAAAATACTATAGAGACAAATGTTATCACCGATCCCACTTTGCTTTGCCAGGGTTCTTGCAGATCAGAAAACCCAAATCAAATAGCAGTCCCAATGTAAAATCAAACAGCTCATATTATGAAGTGTAAGAAAAACACTCACTCGTTAGCACCTAGACAACTTTTGTCCTCATCCCAAGGCTTTAGCCTAAGAAGTAGGTCGCTTACCTAGCGTTCTCTCATCCCCAAATGGATCGAAACCCCTACCACAACACAAACATATTGTGGCCCCTACATTGCCCCAGCCATTCCCAGCCCCATATCCTGGCATCCTCACTTCCAGCTACCATCCACTGCAACGAATCTTCCAAGTACCAAGTGGTGACAACACTCCCTTTCCTATTCCACTTCCTCACTAGTCATTTTTAGGTGTTTTTACCCTTACAACCCCTCCCCACTCCCCTGTCGGCCCAATGTCCCCCTGTCCCAGTTTCAGATTCCAACTTCCCTCGGTTTAACCCTGTTCAGCCATACACACCTTCTTATTCTCGCCTTCTTCCCACAGCCAGTTCCCACCGATCAGACCCCAAAACAGTCACCCATCCCCCCACCCCGCACCCCACCTCCCGTTTGTACTCACAGGACTCTGCCACGGACAGCCCGCCCTCAGCCACGTCACCAGCACTCTATGACCAATCAGGCATTGAAACAGCCACCCACCCCCCACCCAAACCCATTCATTCTCGCAGGACTCAGTGCCCTTACACGCCCCCACGTCACGGCCATTCTTCCACCAATCAGGCCTCAACAGCCTCCCATTCGCCCGCCCACCATCACCTGTATGTTCTCACAGGATCTGCCCCCATCACACCCCCCCCTCCACGTCACGGACACTCAACCACCAATCAGGCCTCAACTGCCTCCCAATCGCCCCGCCCACCATCACCCGTATGTTCTCACAGGATCTGCCCCTATTACACCCCCTCACGTCACGGCCACTCAACCACCAATCAGGCCTCAACTGCCTTCCATTCGCCCCGCCCACCATCACCCGTATGTTCTCACAGGATCTGCCCCCATTACACACCCACACATCACGGCCACTCAACCACCAATCAGGCCTCAACTGCCTTCCATTCGCCCCGCCCATCATCACCCGTATGTTCTCACAGGATCTGCCCCCAATACACACCCCCACGTCACCGCCACTCAACCACCAATCAGGCCTCAAACGCCTTCCATTAGCCCGCCCACCATCACCCGTATGTTTCGCAGGATCTGCCCCCATCACATACCCCCACGTCACGGCCACTCAACCACCAATCAGGCCTCAACTGCCTCCCAATCGCCCCGCCCACCATCACCCGTATGTTCTCACAGGATCGGCCCCTATTACACCCCCTCACGTCACGGCCACTCAACCACCAATCAGGCCTCAACTGCCTTCCATTCGCCCCGCCCACCATCACCCGTATGTTCTCACAGGATCTGCCCCCATTACACACCCACACGTCACGGCCACTCAACCACCAATCAGGCCTCAACTGCCTTCCATTCGGCCCGCCCACCATCACCCGTATGTTTCGCAGGATCTGCCCCCATCACATAACCCCATGTCACGGCAACTCAACCACCAATCAGGCCTCAACCGCCTTCCATTCGCCCCGCCCACCATCACCCGTATGTTCTCGAGGATCTGCCCCCAACACACACCCACACATCACGGCTACTCTTCCACCAATCAGGCCTCAACTGACTACCATTCGCCCTGCCCACTGTCACCCGTATGTTCTCCCAGGATCTGAACCCATCACACACCCCCACGTCACGGCCACTCAACCACCAATCAGGCCGCAACTGCCTTCCATTCGCCCCGCCCACCATCACCCGTATGTTCTGGAGGATCTGCCCCCATCACACACCCACACGTCACGGCTACTCTTCCACCAATCAGGCCTCAACTGACTACCATTCGCCCTGCCCACTGTCACCCGTATGTTCTCAAAGGATCTGCCCCCATCACACACCCCCACCCTCCTAATGGCCACTCAACCACCAATCAGGCCTCAACTGCCTTCCATTCGCCCGCCCACCATCACCCGTATGTTCTCCACCTCCGCACTCCCCTATCGGCCCAATGTCCCCCTGTCCCAGTTTCAGATTCCAACTTCCCTCGGTTTAACCCTGTTCAGCCATACACACCTTCTTATTCTCGCCTTCTTCCCACGGCCACTTCCCACCGATCAGACCCCAAAACAGTCACCCATCCCCCCACCCCGCACCCCACCTCCCGTTTGTACTCACAGGACTCTGCCACGGACAGCCCGCCCTCAGCCACGTCACCAGCACTCTATGACCAATCAGGCATTGAAACAGCCACCCACCCCCCACCCAAACCCACTCATTCTCGCAGGACTCAGTGCCCTTACACCCCCCACGTCACTGTCACTCTTCCACCAATCAGGCGTCAACGGCCTCCCAATCGCCCCGCCCACCATCACCTGTATGTTCTCGCAGGATCTGCCCACATCACACATCCCCACCCCCTTAAAAGCCACTCTTCCACCAATCAGGCCTCAACTGCCTCCCATTCGCCCCGCCCACATTCACCCGTATGTTCTCGCAGGATCTGAACCCATCACATACCCCCACGTCACGGCCACTCAACCACCAATCAGGCCTCTACTGCCTTCCATTCGCCCCGCCCACCATCACCCGTATGTTCTCACAGGATCTGCCCCCATTACACACCCACACGTCACCGCCACTCTTCCACCAATCAGGCCTCAACTGCCTTCCATTCGCCCCGCCCACCATCACCCGTATATTCTCGAGGATCTGCCCCATCACACACCCCCACGTCACGGCTACTCTTCCACCAATCAGGCCTCAACTGACTACCATTCGCCCTGCCCACTGTCACCCGTTTGTTCTCGCAGGATCTGCCCACATCACACACCCCCACATCACGGCCACTCAACCACCAATCAGGCCTCAACAGCCTCCCAATCGCCCCGCCCACCATCACCCGTATGTTCTCCCAGGATCTGAACCCATCACACACCCCCACGTCACGGCCACTCAACCACCAATCAGGCCTCAACTGCCTTCCATTCGCCCCGTCCACCATCACCCGTATGTTCTCACAGGATCTGCCCCCATTACACACCCACACGTCACCGCCACTCTTCCACCAATCAGGCCTCAACTTCCTTCCATTCGCCCCGTCCACCATCACCCGTATGTTCTCACAGGATCTGCCCCCATTACACACCCCCACGTCACGGCCACTCAACCACCAATCAGCCCTCAACTGCCTTCCATTCGCCCCACCCACAATCACCCGTATGTTTCGCAGGATCTGCACCCATTACACAACCACACTTCACCGCCACTCAACCACCAATCAGGCCTCAATTGCCTTCCATTCGCCCCGCCCACCATCACCCGTATATTCTCGAGGATCTGCCCACATCACACACCCACACGTCACGGCTACTCTTCCACCAATCAGGCCTCAACTGACTACCATTCGCCCTGCCCACTGTCACCCGTATGTTCTCGCAGGATCTGCCCCCATCACACACCCCACGTCACAGCCACTCAACCACCAATCAGGCCTCAACTGCCTTCCATTCGCCCGCCCACCATGACCCGTATGTTCTCGCAGGATCTGCCCCCATCACACACCCCCACCCTCCTAAGGGCCACTCAACCACCAATCAGGCCTCAACCGCCTTCCATTCGCCTGCCCACCATCACCTGTATGTTCTTGCAGGATCTGCACACATCACACATCCCCACCCCCTTAAAAGCCACTCTTCCACCAATCAGGCCTCAACTGCCTCCCATTCGCCCCGCCCACCCTCACCCGTATGTTCTCGCAGGATCTGCCCCCATCACACTCCCCCCACGTCACGGCCACTCAACCACCAATCAGGCCTCCACTGCCTTCCATTCGCCCCGCCCACCATCACCCGTATGTTCTCACAGGATCTGCCCCCATTACACACCCACACGTCACCGCCACTCAACCACCAATCAGGCCTCCACTGCCTTCCATTCGCCCCGCCCACCATCACCGTATGTTCTCGAGGATCTGCCCCCATCACACACCCACACGTCACGGCTACTCTTCCACCAATCAGGCCTCAACTGACTACCATTCGCCCTGCCCACTGTCACCCGTATGTTGTCCCAGGATATGCCCCCATCACACCCCACCCACGTCACGGCCACTCAACCACCAATCAGGCCTCAACTGCCTTCCATTCGCCCCGCCCACCATCACCCGTATGTTCTCGCAGGATCTGCCCCCATCACACACCCCACGTCACAGCCACTCAACCACCAATCAAGCCTCAACTGCCTACCATTCGCCCCGCCCACCATCACCCATATGTTCTCGCAAGATCTGCGCCCATCACAAATCCCTACCCCCCTCACGGCCACTCAACCACCAATCAGGCCTCAAGCGCCTTCCATTCGCCCCGCCCACCATCACCCGTATGTTCTCGCAGGATCTGCCCCCATCACACACCCCCACATCACGGCCACTCAAACACCAATCAGGAATAAACTGCCTGCCATTCGCCCAGTCCACTATCACCCATATGTTCTCGCAGGATCTGCCCCCATCACACACCCCACATCACGGCCACTCAACCACCAATCAGGCCTCTGCTGGCTTCCATTCGCCTGCCCACCATCACCCGTATGTTCTCAAAGGATCTGCCCCCATCACACACCCCGCCCCATGTCACGGCCACTCAACCACCAATCAGGCCTCTGCTGGCTTCCATTCGCCCGCCCACCATCACCCGTATGTTCTCCACCTCCGCACTCCCCTATCGGCCCAATGTCCCCCTGTCCCAGTTTCAGATTCCAACTTCCCTCGGTTTAACCCTGTTCAGCCATACACACCTTCTTATTCTCGCCTTCTTCCCACAGCCAGTTCCCACCGATCAGACCCCAAAACAGTCACCCATCCCCCCACCCCGCACCCCACCTCCCGTTTGTACTCACAGGACTCTGCCACGGACAGCCCGCCCTCAGCCACGTCACCAGCACTCTATGACCAATCAGGCATTGAAACAGCCACCCACCCCCCACCCAAACCCACTCATTCTCGCAGGACTCAGTGCCCTTACACCCCCCACGTCACTGTCACTCTTCCACCAATCAGGCCTCAACCGCCTTCCATTCGCCTGCCCACCATCACCTGTATGTTCTCGCAGATTCTGCCCACATCACACATCCCCACCCCCTTAAAAGCCACTCTTCCACCAATCAGGCCTCAACAGCCTCCCATTCGCCCCGCCCACCCTCACCCGTATGTTCTCGCAGGATCTAGCCCATCACACACCCCCCCACGTCACGGCCACTCAACCACCAATCAGGCCTCAACCGCCTTCCATTCGCCCCGCCCACCATCACCCGTATGTTCTCACAGGATCTGCCCCCATTACACACCTACACGTCACGGCCACTCAACCACCAATCAGGCCTCAACCGCCTTCCATTCACCCCGCCCACCATCACCCGTATGTTCTCGCAGGATCTGCCCCCATCACACACCCACACGTCACCGCCACACAACCACCAATCAGGCCTCCACTGCCTTCCATTCGCCCCGCCCACTGTCACCCGTATGTTCTCACAGGATCTGTCCCCATTACACACCCACACGTACGGCCACAAAACCACCAATCAGGCCTCAACCACCTTCCATTCGCCCCGCCCACCATCACCCGTATGTTTCGCAGGATCTGCCGCCATCACACATCCTCACCCCCCTCACGGCCACTCTTCCACCAATCAGGCCTCAAACGCCTTCCATTCGCCCCGCCCACCATCACCCGTATGTTCTCGAAGGATCTGCCCCCATCACACACCCACATGTCACCGCCACTCAACCACCAATCAGGCCTCAACTGCCTTCCATTCGCCCCGCCCACCATCACCCGTATGTTCTCCCAGGATCTGGCCCCATCTCACATCCCCACCCCCCTCACGTCCACTCTTCCACCAATCAGGCCTCAACTGCCTTCCATTCGCCCCGCCCACCATCACCCGTATGTTCTCACAGGATCTGCCCCCATCACACACCCACACGTCACCGCCACTCAACCACCAATCAGGCCTCAACTGCTTCCATTCGCCCTGCCCACTGTCACCCGTATGTTCTCGAGGATCTGAACCCATCACACACCCCCACGTCACGGCCACTCAACCACCAATCAGGCCGCAACAGCCTACCATTCGCCCCGCCCACCATCACCCGTATGTTCTGGAGGATCTGCCCCCATCACACACCCACACGTCACGGCTACTCTTCCACCAATCAGGCCTCAACTGACTACCATTCGCCCTGCCCACTGTCACCCGTATGTTCTCAAAGGATCTGCCCCCATCACACACCCCCACCCTCCTAATGGCCACTCAACCACCAATCAGGCCTCTGCTGGCTTCCATTCGCCCGCCCACCATCACCCGTATGTTCTCCACCTCCGCACTCCCCTATCGGCCCAATGTCCCCCTGTCCCAGTTTCAGATTCCAACTTCCCTCGGTTTAACCCTGTTCAGCCATACACACCTTCTTATTCTCGCCTTCTTCCCACGGCCACTTCCCACCGATCAGACCCCAAAACAGTCACCCATCCCCCCACCCCGCACCCCACCTCCCGTTTGTACTCACAGGACTCTGCCACGGACAGCCCGCCCTCAGCCACGTCACCAGCACTCTATGACCAATCAGGCATTGAAACAGCCACCCACCCCCCACCCAAACCCACTCATTCTCGCAGGACTCAGTGCCCTTACACCCCCCACGTCACTGTCACTCTTCCACCAATCAGGCGTCAACGGCCTCCCAATCGCCCCGCCCACCATCACCTGTATGTTCTCGCAGGATCTGCCCACATCACACATCCCCACCCCCTTAAAAGCCACTCTTCCACCAATCAGGCCTCAACTGCCTCCCATTCGCCCCGCCCACCCTCACCCGTATGTTCTCGCAGGATCTGCCCCCATCACACTCCCCCCACGTCACGGCCACTCAACCACCAATCAGGCCTCCACTGCCTTCCATTCGCCCCGCCCACCATCACCGGTATGTTCTCGAGGGTCTTCCCCCATCACACACACCCACGTCACGGCCACTCAACCACCAATCAGGCCTCAACTGCCTTCCATTCGCCCCGCTCACCATCACCCGTATGTTCTCGAGCGTCTGCCCCCATCACACACCCCCACGTCACGGCCACTCAACCACCATTCAGACTTCAAACGCCAACATTTGCTCTCCTTCCACCACATGCTTATTCTCGCGAGAACTTCTCCCGCCGGAAGCATCCCCATATTCTCGGGGGACTCTGCCCCCTTTACCACCACTGTTCCACCATTGAGGTTTTGAAACCACCAAACATGTCGCACCTCAACCACCCACTCACGGGACTGTAGTCCTGCATCTCAGCCAGTCTTCCACTATTCAGGCCTCAAACCACCAACTTCGCCCTGCCCTCCCTCACCTGCTTATTCTCCTAGGATCTGCTTATTCTTGCAGGATCGCTCCCCGACACACACACACACACACCATCTCTCTTCCTACAATCAAGCCTTGAAACTGCCACCGCCCCCAATGCTGCTTGTTCTCATGGGATCTGCCCCTGCCATAAGGACCCGCATATTCTCGTGGGACTTTGCTCCCTTTACTGCCACTGTTCCACCAATTAGGTTTTGAAACCGCCAACCATCCCCCGCGCCAACCACCCACTTATTCTTGCGGGTCTCTGCCCTGAAAGCCCACTCTTCCACCTATCAGGCCTTGAGCCTTCCACCCTGCCCCCCCCCCTTACTCCTGCTTCCCTTCCACATTCCGCTCCCATTGCCTCCATCTTACATGTCACCCACCACTAACTGGAAACGCACCAAACCTTAACGCCCCCTTCCGCCCAACATCTCTCCGCCATCTTTACTCACCCCCATTTCCAACCCTGCCACCTGAACCTGCCAGCCATCGGGACTCAACCACACCACATCCCTACTTCCCCAACTCCGCCCCAAATCTTCCGCTACTCTATCCTCTATTCCCAACTCAAGCCTCCGTCGTTTTTCCAACACCCAGCCCTAGTCTGCGGAGGTTCACTGCTGCTGTTCCGCAGCTCCCCCACCAATCCCTAACCAACGCCCTCCATGTCCAGGCCTCCTCGCCCAACCCCGGTCGTGATCGATATCCACCACCAGCCCCAAATCCCTCTTCCAAAGGTTTAAAACCAAAAACAGGCTAAAATAGCTTGCCTGAATTTAAGTACCAAGGCTCAAGGGCAAGGTATATGGTGGTTGCAAATTTTAATTGAATCTGCTTAACTAAAATTAGTTCCTAAATCATTCCCGCTTCACTACCCATCTCTGCTCCACTACTTACCTGCGATTCTGGCCACTGGAGAGCCGCAGCGCAGGAACACGGGAGCGCAGTCGCTCTCAGGCGCTTTTATAAGAACCCAGAAGGTGGGGGGGGGGGGGGGGGGAGCGGGCGGAAACTGACGCGTTCCCGCCCTACGTGATTCCACCTATCAGCGTGATCCCCAGGAAATTTGAATTTGAGTCTTGCACCCAGCTAAACTGCTCCCGGAAACACTTCAATCACCCACGAGACGAGACGTTGCATACTCACACTAGAAAGTGCCATTTCACTAAGCGCAGGGTCCCAAGCCTATTCTAACGTTTTAACTGATTGGAAAAAAAATCATGCTGTACCCCCAGACTATGAGCTAAGAGTTTTGTGCCTGAACACGATGCTCCCAGACACGGTTCGATCACTCCACAAGACGTTGTTTACTTGTGCCAGAAAGTGCCATTTTACTACAGAATTCAGGGTACTAAGCTGATTCTGTAGTTAAAGAACTTTGACGTTTTAAGTGATGAGGAAAATCCACACTAAAACTAACAGACTATGAACCAGAGCTTTGCACAGGAACAGTGTTCGTGCATACTGTACGATCACTCCACGGAAGGTTGCCTAATGGTTTTAGAAAACACCATTTCACGGACCGGCGCCATGGCTCACTTGGTTAATCCTCCGCCTGCGGCGCTGGCATCCCACATGGGCACCGGGTTTTAGTCCCGGTTGCTCCTCTTCCAGGCCAGCTCTCTGCTGTGACCCGGGAGTACAGTGGAGGATGGCCCAAGTGCTTGGGCCCTGCACCCCATGGGAGGACCAGGAGAAGCACCTGGCTCCCGGCTTCAGATCGGCGCAGCACACTGGCCATAGCGGCCATTTGGGGAGTGAACCAACAGAAGAAAGACTTTTCTCTCTCTCTCTCTCACTGTCTGTAACTCTACCTGTCAAAAAAAAAAAATTTCACTACACCTCAGTCCTGAGCCCCTTTTGTGGTTGAAGGTCCCAAACTCTCCAAATTATAAGGACAAACCACCCAGTACCGCCAGGCTAAGAACTAGAGTTCTGCGCCCAGGCACGGTGCTCCTGGATACTGATCGATCACTCCATGGGATGTTGCTTATTTGTGCTGGAAAGCACCATTCCACGACAGAGCTGGAGATCCTAAGCGGATTTTGTAGTTAAAGGCCCTACATTTTAAGTGATAAGGACAAATCATGCTGAATCCCACGAGGTATGAATCTGAGTTTTATGCCCAGGTACAGTGCTGCTGGATACTGGGCGATCACTCCACAAGACACTAACTTGTGTCAGCGCCCTTAAACTGGAACCCACGGTACTAAGCCGATTCGGGGGTTATAGGTCCCTAAAATTTTAATGATTAAGAAAAACCGCTAAGTCCCCCAGGGATCTTGAGTTCGCACCCAAGCACAGCCTTACCCGAACAGTTCAGTCACTCCTCTGAACCTTGCTAATTTGTGTAGGAAGAGCCATTTCACTACAGAGCTGAGGAGCCTAGAGGATTCCGTGGTTCAAGGTCTCTAAATTTTAAGTGAGAAGGAAAAAACCATACTGAATCCCCCGGGGCTAAAAACCTAAGTTTTACGAGCAGAAATTTTGCACCTAGGCACAGTGCTCCCAGGAAGTTCCTTCACCCCACGGGATGTTGCTTACTTGTGCCCCAAAGCGCCATTTCACTACAGAGCTAGAGGCCTGAGGTCATTGTGAATTTTTTTTTTTTTGACAGGCAGAGTGGACAGTGAGAGAGAGAGACAGAAAGGTCTTCCTTTGCCGTTGGTTCACCCTCCAATGGCCGCCGCGGCCGGCGCACCACGCTGATCTGAAGCCAGGAGCCAGGTGCTTCTCCTGGTCTCCCATGGGGTGCAGGGCCCAAGCACTTGGGCCATCCTCCACTGCCCTCCCGGGCCACAGCAGAGAGCTGGCCTGGAAGAGGGGCAACCGGGATAGAATCCGGCGCCCCGACTGGGACTAGAACCCGGGGTGCCGGTGCTGCAGGCAGAGGATTAGCCTAGTGAGCCGCGGCGCCGGCCCCTAAATTGATTTTTTAAAAATATCACACTGAATCCCCTGGGATATGAACTTGAGGTTTGCTCACAGGCACAATGCTCACGGATACTGTGTGACCACTCCCAAGGGACGCTGCTCACGTGTGCCACAAAGTGCCATTCCACTGGGGCTTGGAGTCCTGAGGCGATTCTGTGGTTAAAGATCCCTAACGTTTTAAGGAATTAGGAAAAAGCGAACAAAAAGCTCCACATTAAGAACTTAAGTGATGCCACCAGGACCAATGTTACACGGGACACTGCTTATTTGTTCCAGGAAGCGACAATTCACCAAGCTCAGGGTCCTAATCAGGCTCTAATGGTTTCAGTGCTTAGGGGAAAACCGCAGTGGATCTCCCGCGCCATGAACTCGAATTTGGCGCCCAGACACCACGCACCCGGAAACAGTTCGATCACTCCGCGGGGCGTTGCTAACTGGCGCCGGAAACCGCCGTTCCAATACAATGCTCAGGCTTCTGAGCCAAATCTGTGCTTAGAGGCCCTAAATTAAGTAATATGGAAAAATCACCCTAATCCCCCGTGTATGAACATGAGTTTGGCATTACACTACAGGGCAGGTTCTACACCCATAGTGAGTTAAGGTCTCTAACTGTTTAAGTGATTAGGAAAGCCCCACACTGAATCCCCGGGCTAAGAACTAGCGTTCTGGGTCTTGGCACACCGTTGAGGGATACTGTTAGATCACTCCATGGGACGTTGTTTACTTGTGCTGCAAAGCACCCTTTTACCGGAGGTCCTGGTCCTAAGCCGATTCTGTGGCTAAATGTTCTTAACGTTTTAAGTGATTAGGAAAAGCTATGCAAAAACCGCCGAATAAAAAACTTAAGTGCTGTGCCCAGGCATGGTGCTCCCAGAAAGAGTTCGATCATTCCACAAAACTTTGCTTATTTGTGCCACAAAGCACCATTTCAATAAGCTCAGGGCACTAACTGGCTTCTAACATTTTTTAAAGATTTATTTATTTATTTATTTGAAAGGCAGAGAGAGGCTAAGAGAGAGGGAGGGGGAGGAGAAAGAGAGAGAGAGAGAGAGAGAGAGAGAGAGAGGGAGGGAGGGAGGGAGGGAGGGAGAGAGAGAGAGTCTTCCATCTGCTGGTTCACTCCTCAATTGGTCACAACGGCTGGAGCTGCGCTGATCTGAAGCCAGGAGCCTCTTCCGGGTCTCCCACGTGTGTGCAGGGGCCCGAGGGCTTGGGCCATCTTCTGCTTCTTACCCAGGCCATAGCAGAGAGCTGGATTGGAAGTGGAGCAGCCGGGACTAGAACCCAGTGCCCATATGGGATGCCGGCACCGCAGGCGGAGGATTAATCAAGTGAGCCACGTCGCCGGCCCCTACCCACTGGTTCACACCACAAATGGCCACAAGGCTGGAGCCGAACGGATCCGTAGCGTTTTACGTGATTAGGAAAACCGCCCTGATTCCACCTGCCTGTGAACTTGAGTTTTGCGCCCTGGCTCCCTGCTCCGGGACACTGTTCAATCACTCCATGGGACTGCTGACTTCTACCACAGAGCGCCACCCACCGGAGCTCAGTGTCCTAAGCCGATTCTGTGGTTAAAGGTAGCTGACGTTTTAAATGATCAGGAAAAAACACAATGAAATCCCCCAAGTTAAGGACTTGAGTTTTGCACCCAGGAGCAATGCTCCTGGAAAGACATCACTCCATGAGATGTTCTTATTTACGCCAGAAAGTGTCCTTTCACTACTGAGAGCTCAGGGTCCTAATCGGTTTCTGTGGGTCAAGGTCCCTAACGTTTTAAGTGTAAACGAAAACCCAGGCTGAACCCTCTGGATTATGAATGAGTTTTGTGCCCAGGCACAGTGCTCTAGGTAACCCTCTGGTCAATCCACGGGGACATGGCTTACTTTTGCCAGAAAGAGCCCTTTCACCTCAGCTCATAATCCTGAGCCCATTCTGTGGTTTAAGATTTTTTTTTAGTAGCTCTAGTAACGATTTTATTGAAGCACTAATTGAAAATGTGATTTGTTTTTTGCACTTCTAGTGATAGGAAAATCACTCTGAATCCACCTTCAGAAAAGTTCAGCCCTGAGTACTTGAGTAAGAGCCTTGTTCCTTGCTTCCCTTGCCCAAGCCCACCCCCACTTTGTGGTAGCAGGGGAAAGGCATTTAGATCCCAAGAGCAAGGCAGCAGCAACTCAACAGCTCCAGCAACACTGGACATTTGCTTCCAGAATGTTCCAAATCCTAGGATTAAAGGCAGGTTTAGAGGCCTGCACTGTGATGTAATAGGTTAAGCCTCCACCTGAGACACCGGCATCCCACATGGTTGCTCCACTGCTGATCCTGCTCCCTGCTGATGGCCTGGGAAAGAAGAAGATGGTCCAAGTGCTTGGGCCCTGCACCTGAGTGGGAGACCTGGAAGAAGCTCCTGGCTCTAGATCGGTCCAACTCTGGCCGTTGTGGCCATTTGTAGTACTGAACCAGCAGATGGAAGACCCCTCCCTCTGGCTCCCTCTGTCTTTTAACTCTGCCTCTCAAATAAACAAAATCTTTTAAAAAAAAAATGTACTTGAAGCTTTTTTGCAGTCTCCACCAAAGCAAAAAAAAAAAAAGATAAAGTGCGTGCTTCTAGATTGTGCCATTACTCCTGCCAATACCCATGTATATCATAATATAAGCTACTTTGCCAACAAAATACAAACAAAATATCCCTTTCAGTTTCTTCTGTACCACTGTTTTATTTTTATCTGGATGTAATCCTTACAATGAGTTTTTAAAAGTAGGCAATGTTAGCACACATCTAAGAAGGGGCAAAATGGACTCAGACCCCAACAGCACTCGTTTCAAAACCTACTCTTACGCACTAAATAGTCTACATATATAATTATTGGGGGCCGGTGCTATGGCGCAGCGAGATAAAGCCCTGGCCTGAAGCACTGGCAACCTATATAAGTGCTGGTTCTAGCCCCCAGCTGCTCCTCTTCCGATCCAGCTTTCTGCTATGACCTGGGTAAGCAGAAGGTCCAAGTCCTTGGGCCCCTGCACCCACGTGGGAGACCCAGAGGAGGCTCCTGGCTCCAGGTTGGCACAGCTGCAGCCATTGCAACCATCTGGGGAGTGAACCGTCGGATGGAAGACCTCTCTGTGTCTCTATCTCTCTGTAACTCTTTCAAATAAATAAAAAAAGGTAATTACTGAGTTGATAGGGAATTGGATTAAAGAGGCTGCTCATTTTAATTCTAAGACAAACTTGCAAATCAATCTCTATAAGCCTCTTCTATTAAAAAAAAAAGAGGGTGTTAAATAACTACCTCAGAGATGTTGACAAAGACCCTAAAAGTTAGATGTAATTAAGGTATTAGGTATGCTTCAACCAAAAGAGTGGGTAGGCTTGGAATAAAATATTTTAAAAACAGGCAGTCGTGGGGCCAGAGCTGTGGTTTAGTAGGTTAAGCCTCCACCTGCAGTGCCGGCACCCCATATGGGTGCCAGTTCAAGTCCCAGCTGCTCCACTACTGATCCAGCTCTCTGCTATGGCCTGGGAAAGCAGTGGAAGATGGCCCAATTCCTTGAGCCCCTGCACCCACGTGGGAGACCCAGAGGAAGCTCCTGGGTTTGGACCAAAGAGACTTATTTGAAAGCAGAGTCAGAGAGGGAGAGAGAGAGAGGTCTTCCATCCACTGGTTTACTTCCGAAATGGTCACAACAGGAGCTGGGCCTATCTGAAGCCAGGAACCAGTAGTTTCTTCTAGGTCTCCCATGTGGATGCACTTGGGCCATTCTCTGCTGCTTTCCTAGGCATATTAGCAGGGAACTGGATTGGAAGTGGAGCACCTGGAACTAGAACCGGCACCCATATGGGATGCCAGCACCACAGGCAGAGGATTAACCTACTGTGCCACAGCGCTGGTCCCCCAACCAGCCTGTTCTTATCCCTCATGCATTGATGTTCTTCCCCCTTATATTCATGGTTGAGTTCAACTACTGGACAGAGCAGAAAGGACCAAGAAAACAGTTCACAAAAATGAGACTACATGGGCAGGTATCGTGGTGCAGCAGCTTAGGCTTGGGACACCCACATCCAATATCAGAATGCCTGGGAAACAAGTCCTACCTCCACTTCCAATCCAGCTTTCCTGCTAATGTGCACCCAGGGAGGCAGCAGACAAGGGCTCAAGTACTTGGATCCCTACCACCTGTGTGGGAGACCTGGACTGAGGTTCCTGTCTCTTGGCTTTGACCTGGCAAACCCTAGCTGTTGCAGGCATTTGCAAAATGAACCAGCAGATGAAAGATCTCTGTGTGGCTCTGTCTTCCAAAATAATAAATTTAAAAGAGGGGGGGGAGAGAGAAAGAGAGAGAGAGAGAGAGAGAGAGAGAAAAAAAAAAGAAAAAGAGAAAGAGAAAGGCGAAAGGCGAAAGAGAGAGAGAGAGAGAGAGAAAGAAAGAGGGAGGGAGAGACTACAAATGTTATACATGATACCAGAAGAAGCTTGGATGGGTGTGCTGGGGGTCACAGGTTTTGTCATCTTGATCAGATCACATACCAACCATACCCCTTCACCAGGTATGAATGAGAAAGCAAAATAATTCCTTGTATCATAGCTACATTAGGGAAATCTGCTCATTCTGTGTTGTTGAGTCATACAAATGCATGTTTCATCACTGGATAACTTTTATAGTCTGTCCAACACTCTATATAACAGGACACAAAATACATCAGCCATATTAAGGGGAAATCATTCATTTATTGTTTAAAGATCGCAAGACAACATCTGAATTTCTGTAGCACAATTTAAATGTTTTACTTTTTTGATAAAGCAGAATAGAATAGAAAAAACAATTAGTTTCCAGTAATATCCATATCTCTATTCAGAATTAAGTCTTCCACAGACATGTTACCTGGAAATAAAAGCCTGTTACAATAAGCAAAGCTTCAACCAGAGCGGCTACTTTTCGTGCCAGGAAAAAGTTCATCCCTATAGGAGGAATGATGTGCTATGTAAGACGGCTGTCAGGTTACAGCCTCGAGGGCATTGGAAGTATATCATCCTATTCCACGTTAAGTAATTCGGTGAACTTCGAACATCAGTGTATCTGCAACCATGCTGGCAACCTTTAACTCTCAATCAGGTAAAAATAAATTAAGAAATCCCTTAACTGATGTTTCTTGATTCACAATGTTAATGGGTACACAGTTCATTGACATGTAATTCTGCTTCGGAATTACATTTGAGGCTTCTTGCTCAGAATTTGGTTAGCAGTAATCATCTTTCAGAAGTTCAAGTTCTTATTCAGTAATTTGTCAGCTAGAATACATTCAGGCAACGGCTGCAACTACAGAATAGGTGCACTGCCTCAGCGCTTTGGAAAGACATAATCTAGAACACTACTAGCAGACAAAAAATTATCTGTGACTGGGTAGCATAAGTGCAGTACAGCAAAACAAAACATATTTCATATGTTGGCTTGTTTAAGCCTCAAGCCCTCAATCCTTTGTTGAAAATCAGTAATTTTATTCCTATGGTTTTTAATACCAAGAACTCAAGCTCCAGGAGGGCTAAAGTCTAATTTGTACTCCAAACCAAGTAGCAGTGCAGTTCACTATTACTGAGGCTGAATTCATACAGACTTCAAGACCAAGTTCAGAAGACAATTATTATGTAATACCCTAGAAGGTCTGAAAAATAATTACTTGTATACACAGATGGTCCTTCAGAGATTTTTATCAATAACAAGACTTTCAATTAAAGTTTCAATTATTTCAATTAAATATCCCAAATATTATGTATTGGCGATAACTGCAACTTACTGATCAAATATTTGAATACTTATACTTACCTGGGATTTCATTTCTGCTGAAAGAAATAGGAAGAACAGGACTCACTTTAAAAAAAAAAACAAACTTTAGAAAAGAAGGTAAAAATCTTATCACACACTATCACTTTTGGAAGCAGCATAGAAGGGGCAGTGAAGGGTAAAACACTGGCAAAATACGTCAAAATTAGGCAAAAAATAATCTACATTACTACCAATGACAGTACCACAACCGTATCCCTAATTAATAATCACTCCTAAGAATTTTCATTTGGCACCAAATGACGTGTTTAGGAAAATCTCTGGGATGTTTTGAATCATACTTCGTTTCATCAGCTGAGTTATTGGAGGATTTTTTAAGGATGGGAGGAAGGAGATGGACCAGAAAAAAAAATCAAGAGTCATCATCTAAATCAACAAAGCACTGATAGCTCCAAACATCAGGTCAGACACTAAAACGACTGATATAGGCTCAAGTGGTTTATAAAACCTATAAAAAGACTACACCAGCAAAGTCCCCGTTAATCTGTCAGAGTTCAGAAACTAAAACAGGGAACAACATTTTAGCTTAAAACCTTATCTCAATAGAATCATACACACTTCACATGAATAAAAATACCTGAAACCAAACATTTTTAAAAGCTCCAATATCCAAAATATAAAGAAAAAAAAATTAATCCAGAAGACTCAATCAATCTGTGGAATCACAAAACGGCTGGACAATCTATATCTCCGCTCCACACTAACCATCCCATGGAAGACCAAGGGAGATCAGACCTTCCAGACCTATGCACCACCTGGTTGCTGCAAAAACTCTATGGAGACTCCTTGTGGAACAGCAGTTTCCCATTGCTTGTGTCTCTCCCTATCATGCAGGAAGCAAGTTTGGCTGTGCTATTCTATTACCATTACAGATCACCCATCTGCAACACGGTGCTGGACAGATAAGTAAAAAGTGTGTTAGCTCGTTCCCTTTCCCCCAGAAGGTTGAGGCTCAGGTATAGGGCAATTCTCCTGTGCGGTCTTTATTTAGGCTGACTCAGTGACTTCAACAGGCTTGATCATGTGATCAGGCTTGTTGCCAGCTGCATAATGCTCCCACATCTGTAGGTAGAGCCGCTCTAGTTCCATTGTGTATTGTTTGGTGTTGAACAGAGGGCTAGATATTCTCTGCTTCCAGACTTTGCCACGAATTTTCTTCAGGCTAGGTAATTAAAAAAAAGAGAGAGAGAATCAAACTTTACAAATCAGAGCAGAAACTTGGAATTAAACTGGATAAATATCTAATTACCTTTGGGGCAAACTTTGGCCTATTTCCCCCTATTTCTAGAAGAATTGATTGCTTTCCCTGTATTTTAATTTTTTTTTTTGACAGGCAGAGTTAGACAGTGAGAAAGGTCTTCCTTAAAGTTGGTTCACTCCCCCAAGTGGCCGCTATGGCCGGCGCGTTGCAGCCGATCTGCTGATCCGAAGCCAGGAGCCAGGTGCTTCCTCCTTGTCTCCCATGCGGGTGCAAGGCCCAAGGACTTGGGCCATCCTCCACTGCACTCCCAGGCCACAGCAGAGAGCTGGACAGGAAGAGGAGCAACCGGGACAGAATCTGGCATCCCAACCGGTACTAGAACCCGGGGTGCCAGCGCCGCATGCGCAGGATTAGCCAAGTGAGCCGCAGCGCCAGCCTCCCTGTATTTGTTTTTAAAAGATTTATTTGAAAGGCAAAGCAAAAGAGAGAAGGGGGGGTTGGGAAGGAGGGTTAGAGAGAGAAAGAGATCATCCAAATAGGCCAAAGTTCCTATTATTTTCTTTTGATTGGCCCCTGTTACCTCAAAACTGATAAAGAGAATGGTCACAGCTAACACAATGCTAAATGCATAACCAAGTTCATCCCCAGGTTCTCTGAAAATATTTAGTTCTTTCCAAAACAAGTATATGCAGGGGATACAAACATAAACAAGAACTGGTGACAGCAAGTGACTATTCCTATGTACTACCTGTTATGGGCTGGTGTTGTGGCACAGCAGGTTAAGCACTGCTCATGAAGCCAGCATCTTCCAATCCAGCTCCCTGCTAATGCACCTGGGAAAGCAGTGAAAGATGGCCCAAGTGCTTGAGCCCCTGCCACCCACATGGAAAAACCCAACAGAGTTCTGAGCTCCTGGCTTTGGACTGGCCCAGCCCCAACCACTGCAGCCACTTGAAGAGTGAACCAGGAGATGGAAGATTTCTGTTGCTCCCTGTCTCCCTCTCCATCACACTGCCTTTCCAATAAACTAACTTTAAAAATAAAGACTGGGCCCAGCGCAGTGGGTTAACACCCTGGCCTGAAGCACCGGCATCCCCTATGGGCGCCGGTTCAAGACACAGCTGCTGCACTTCCAATCCAGCTCTCTTCTATGGCCTGGGATAGCAGTAGAGGATGGCCCAAGTCCCTGGGCCCCTGCACCCACATGGGAGACCTGGAAGAAGCTTCCTGGCTCCTGGCTTCGGATCAGTGCAGCTCTGGTCGTTGGAAGACCTCCCGATGGAAGACCTCTCTCTCTCTCTCTCTGCCTCTTTTCTCTCTGTGTAACTCTTTCAAATTAATCAATAAATCTTTATTTTTTTAAAGACTGTATAAACTGCTTTGGTGTAAGCAATTTAGCAATGTGTATATTAAGAATCTTAAATGTTCCTAACACTGTGACATAACTAACATTTTCAACATATTCAAAAGAAATAATCAGAGAAGCAGATACACATGATCATGCAAAGACATTCACTGAAGCATCATATACAATAGTTAAGGCACAAACGTAAGTATTCAGCTTATGAAGATTTCAATGAAATAGGAAAATATTCAAGAGGAAAAGGCATACATACTGGCATAATTTTCACTTGTACCTGAACTGAATTGCTTCTTTAGATGTGTTTCTAACATCAGTTAGACTATGGTTCTGTTCCAAAATAGGGGAAAGAGGACCAGTACCATGGTGCAGCAGGTTAAGCTGCTATTTGTGAGGCCGGCATCCCATATCAGAGTGCCATTTCAAGTTCTAGTTACTCTGCTTCCTGCTAAATGTGCGTGGGAAGGCAGTAGAAGACGGCCGAAGTGCTTGAGTCCCTGTTACCCACATGGGAGATCAGGATGGAGTTACAGGTTCCTGGTTTTAGTCCAGCCCAACCATGGTTGTTGTGGGCGTTTGGGGAATGAACTACCAGATGGATGATCTCTATCTCTCTCTAACCTTCCTTCCCAACCCCCCTTCTCTCTGTTGCTTTGCCTTTTAAATAAATCTTTTAAAAACTACAGGGAAAGCAATCAATTCTTCTAGAAATAGGGAGAAAGAATTCTCTCTTCATTCTTTCTGAATGTTATTTTTCACACAATTACTCTCAGATTAGGAATTACTTCACCAGAAGTCAAAATACAGTTGTGCATTTTAAAAGCAATAAAAAGCTAGTATTTGTTGTGACAAATAATAAAATAGTTGCACATATCTGTTGGTTCAACTAAATTGTGTCCCTATTACTGTTATATCTGTGCTAATGTTTTTTCATCTGTTTTCCCTAAAAAGTTCTGTGTTGGTACAGGCATTTGACCTAGCTGTTAAAACACTGGCATCCCTTAGCATAATGTCCAGATTGTTCCCAGCTCTGACTCCTGACTCCAGCTTCCTGCCCAAGCAGACCCTGAGAGCCAGCAGTGATGGCTCAAGTTAACTGAGTTCTTGCCACTCCTGTCAAACAACTGAACTGAGTTCTCAACTCCTGGCTTTGGACCCTCCCCAGCCACTGCAGGCATCTGAGGAGTAAACCAGATAAAAGCACTCTCTCATTGCTTCTCAAAGTAAGTATTATATTTTTTTAAGTTCTCTGGGTTAATACATCTATGAGATGCTACTCAGCAATAAAAATGAACAGTGCATACCATATGGTTCCAATTATACAAAGTTCCAGAAAGACAAAACTAATTTATGGTGAAAAACATAATCTAGAATGGTGGCTGTCTCTAAGGACTGCTGAGGGGGACTAAATGAGAAGGGCATAAAGGAACTTTCCAGAACGATAATAATGTTCTGTATCTTGATACAGGTTTGAGTTAAAAAACTGAACAGTTGAAGATTTGTGTTTCATTGTGTTTTGTAAAGCCTGTTTCAAAAGAAAATAGTGAATTCTAGTTAATGACACTCATTCTGAAGTATTTAAGGAGAAGTGTACTGATGTCTGCCATTTATTTCAAATTCTATCGAGTAAAATGGACTGCTGGATGGAACAAGGAATAGATGGAAAGATATACACTAAAGTAAGTATTAAAGTTAATGGTAAAAATCAAAGCAGAGATGGACAAATGTTTATTTCAAAATTTAAAACTTTCTTTTAAAAATATTTGGGAAAAATATCACGGGGACAAAACAAAGTTCCAAAGAGCTGAGAATCTTCCATCTATCTCCTGGTTTACTCCCCAAATGGCTGCCAAGGGCCTGGACCTCCATCCAGGCCTCCCACATGGGTGGAAGGGGCCCAGATATTTGGGCCATCTTCTGCTGCCTTCCCAGATGCATTAGCAGGGAGCTTGATTGAAAGCAGAGTAGCCAGGACTCCAACCAGCACTCCTTATGGGATGCCAACTTAAGCACTGAGCCACAACGCTGCCTCCATTAAGAACTGTTCTAGGGGCCGGCACTATGGAATAGCGGGTAAAGCTGCCGCCTGCAGTGCTGGCATCCTATATGGTCACTGGTTCAAGACCCAGCTGCTCCACTTCTGATCCAGCTCTCTGCTATGGCCTGGGATAGCAGTGGAAGATGGCCCAAATCCTTGGGCCCCTGCACCTGTGTGGGAGATGCAGAAGAAGCTCCTGGCTCTGAACTGGCACAGCTCCAGCCACTGCAGCCAATTGGGAAGTGAAAAAGCAGATGAAAGACCCCTCTCCCTCTTCCTCTCTCTTCTCATTTCACTGTGTAACTCTTTCAAATAAATAATATTTTTTAAAAAATCAACCATAATATCTAAGAAAAAATTTAAGAGATAAATACTATTTCACTGAATGCATAAAGCTTCATTTATCTTTTCTGATGGTTCACTCCCCAATTGGCTGCAAGGGCCAGAGCTGCCCCATCCTAAGTCAGGAGCCAGGAGCTTCTTCAAGGTCTCCCACGTGGGTGCAGGGGCCCAAGGACTTGGGTCATCTTCCACTGCTTTCCCAGGCCATAGCAGAGAGCTGGATCAGAAGTGGAGCAGCCAGGATGCAAATCGGTACCCATATGGAATGCCATCACTACAGGCTTAACTCGCTACGCCACAGCGCCGGCCCCAAAGCTTCATTGATCTAAGCCTCACTCCTCTAATGATTATGTTTTTGTAGGACAGCTTTGTAGCTCACTGGGTTGGGCCACGACCTACAAGGCCAGCATCCTCTATCACTGCGCTACTTCAAGTCCTAGCTGCTCCACTTCCAATCCAGCTCCCCTTCGTGTCTGGGAAAGCAGAAGATGGCCCAGGTGCTTGGGCCCCTGCCATTCATGTGAGAGACCAGGATGGAGTTCCTGAGTCCTGATTCAGGTCTGGACTTCACCTGGCTTGCTGTAGCCATTTGGAAAGCAAACCAAGGGATGGGATATCTCTCTCTTTCTCTCTCTTACATAAAAACAAAACAAATCTCTTTTCAAAAAATTCATGCTTTCTCTTCCTTATGCTGCAGTGAAAAAGTGCAATATTAGGGTCAAAGGTTTAACTTAAAAAAGATCTATTTATTTATGTGAAAAGCAGAATTCGAAAAAGAGGAGAGGTAGAGAAGATATCTTCCATCCACTGGTTCACTCCCAAAATGGCTCCAGGACAAAGCCAGGAGCCAGGAGCTTCATCCAGATCTCCCACGTGCGTACAGGGGCCCAAGCACTTGGACCCTCTTCTACTGCTTTCTCAGGCCATTAGCAGGGAGCTGGATTGGGAAGTGGAGCAGCTAGTACTTTAACCCGTGCCCTTATGGGATGCTAGCACTGCAGGCCACAGCTTAACACACTGTGCCATAACATCAGCCCCAGGTCTTACTTTTTTTAAAGAGTAAGAAATAAGAAAAATGGGCACAGGTTTGAGTCCCGGTTGCTCCTCTTCCAATCCAGCTCTCTGCTATGGTCTGAGAAAGCAGTGGAAGATGGCCCAACTCCTTGGGCTCCTGCACCCACGTGGGAGACCCAAAAGAAGCACCTGGCTCCTGGCTTCAAATTGGCACAGCTCCGGCTGTTGGAACCATTTGGGGAGTGAACCAGAGGAATGGAAGACCTCTCTTTCTCTCTCTGGCTCTACCTCTCTAACTCTATCTTTTAAATAAACAAAATAAATATTTTAAGAAAAAAAAGAGTAAAAAGAGTTGTCCCAGGGCTGGCACTGTGGCATAGAAGGCAAAGCTGCAGCCTGCAGTGCCTGCATCCCACATGAGCACTGGTTCAAGACCCAGCTGCTCCACTTCCGATCCAGCTCTCTGCTATGGCCTGGGAAACCAGTAGAAGATAGTCTATGTCCTTGGGCCCCTCAGTCCATGTAGGAGACCCAAAAGAGGCTCCTGGCTCCTGGCTATGAATTGGCCCAGCTCTGGCTATTGTGGCCATTTGGGGAGTGGATTGGTGGATGACAGACTTCTCTCTGCCTCTGTAACTATGTCTTTCAAATAAATAAATAAATTTTTTAAGAGTTGTACCAATTTAGTCACCAATATATGAAAAGGCCAGTACCTCAATGTTCCTTCTCCAAAAATATCATATTAAAAATCATTTTATGCTGATAGAATAAAAAAGGGAGAGAACGATCCAACATGGGAAGTGGGATACACAGCAGACTCATAGAATGGCAGATGTCCTAAACAGCACTCTGGCCTCAGAAGCAGCCCTTAAGACACTCAGATCTGGCTCAAGAGCCCATGAGAGTATTTTAGGCATGGAAAGCCAAGACACTCTGGCAAAAAAAAAAAAAAAAAACACCTAAATGAAAGGTCTCTGCAAGTGAGATCCCAGTAGAAAGAATGGGCCATCAAAGAAGGAGGTACCTTTCTCTGAAGGGAGGAGAGAACTTCCACTTTGACTATGACCTTGTCTAAATAAGATCGAAGTCAGCGAACTCAAGAGGCTTCCATAGCCTTGGAAACTCATGACTAGAGCCTAGGGAGATTTCTGACGCCATAAACAAGAGTGTCAAATTGTTAAGTCAACAACAGGAGTCACTGTGTACTTACTCCTTATGTGGAATCTCTGTCCTTAATGTGTTGTCCAATATGAATTAATGCTATAACTAGTACTCAAACAGTATTTTACACTTTATGTTCTGTGTGGGTGCAAACTGATGAAATCTTTACTTAATATATACAAATTGATCTTCTGTGTATAATGATAATTGAAAATGAATTTTGATGTGAATGGAATGGGAGAGGGAGAGGGAGCGGGAGATGGGAGGGGTGCGGGTGGGAGGGAAGTTATGGGGGGGGAGCCATTGTAATCCATAAACTGTACTTTGGAAAATTATATTTACTAAATAAAAGTTAAAAAAATGTTTTATGGGTGCTGGCATTGTGGTGCACTTAGTTAAGCTGCTGCCTGCAATGCCAGCATCCCATATGAGCGCGGGTTCGAGTCCTGGCTGCTCCACTTCCAATCCAGCTTCCTGCTAATGCTCCTGGGAAAGCAGCTGAAGATGGCCCAAGTGCTAAAGCCTATGTCACCCATGTGGGAGACCTGGAAGAAGCTCCATGCTCTTGGCTTCAGCCTGTCCCAGTCCCAGCTACTGTGGCCATTTGAAGAGTGAAGCAGGGGATAGAAAATCTCTGCCTCTTTGTAACTCTGCTTTTCAAATAAATAAGTCTTTTAAAAGAATTGTTTTATTTTATAGGCCAATAACAGATATGCCTTAGCATTGTTTTAATTGGCTGACACTTTTTCTTTTATGTGTATTTCCACTTCAGTGACTTGTCTGGTCATTCCTTTGTTTCCTTTCACATCAAGGATTTTGATTCTAAATGTTCATCACTCTTTAAATGGCCAGGCTGTTAATATTTTGATACATGAAACAAGGATTTTCCCCTCTTTTGCCTTTTACTTTTCTTTAAAATTTTTATTAAGACTTTTACCCTTTATGTAGTAAAAACCTAGTGATGACTTTCGCAAGTTTAGAAAGTTCTCCCATCCAGGGATCAATTAATTCACTCATTTTATATTACCCTTATTTTATGGTTCCATTTTATAACAACTATATTCCCTTTACTTTACCATATAACTTGTTAACAGAAAAGTTTACTTACTATTCTAGATCAGTTCCCAGTTTCACAGCTATGTCTTCATATTCTTGTCTATTTTTAGCAATAAGCTCAAGACAACCTAAGCAAGTGAGCTGGGAAGCTGCAACTCGAGAAGCAAGAGTCTCTCCTGTAATGCAAAAGAGAACAACTGCACATCTGAGAATATAAAAACAGCACATAGGTATCAATGTCATTTACGTGGCGTATCCACACAATACAGATAAGGGAAATGGAGCCAAGTGTTCAGACACGAACTAGTCTTTTCTATCATCTTGTTTGAAATGTTGCTCCCATGACATATGATTTCACTCAGGAAGTAGTCCCTCCTCCCCTCCAAGGAAGACTCCAATGAGCCCAGTGATCAGCAGCTTACCTGGCATAGTCACCATGGGTGTTCCTGCCCAGAGGACATCCATCCCTGTGGTGTGTCCATTACAGAGTGGAGTATCCAGGCAGACGTCAGCCAGCTGGCCTCTCCTCACATGCTCTTCTTTAGGAGCAACGGGTGAAAAAATGATCCGGTTCTGGGGAAGGCCCATGTTCTGTGCATACTGCTGAATATTAGGTTCTCCTACTGCTGGGAAACGCAACAGCCATAGCACACTATTGGGAACACGCTTCAGAATCTGCAACAGGGAAAATAAGAATGATTACTAATAGCAGATCTGCCCTGCTCAACTAAGGTTCCCATAGGTCTCTAATAATTCTACCATACTCTATTCTTTCCCTCCAGAGAAGTCTACTGTGAACTAAAATCTTCCTTCACACAGAAGAATTACGTCAACTGAATTACTATTTGTCCTGTTTAGCTGTCCCAAGAGAGAATCTGAAGACAGACCGGAGACTGATGTCAGAAGACACAAAACAAGTTAGTAACTGGCAAAATCTGAGGCAGCTATATCCTGCAGGAACCAATAACAGACAGTGGGTTTTGTTGAAGAGACAGGAATTTTCCACTCCAAATTTTAAATACCCCCACCATATCACAACTAAGTTACTCACAGTTGCCTAAATTTATTTGCCTATGGTAGAACAAAGGTCAGCAAGCCTAAAATAATAACAACAACAAAAACAACAGGAACAAAAGGGGGAGAGGGAAGGACAGAGAAATCTGTGCCCTCAACAGCCAGGGCTGAGCCAGACTAAAGGCAGGAGCCCAGAACTCAATCCAGGTCTCTCTCATGGACAGCAAGGATTTAAGCACTTAATCCAGCACCTGTTAGCTCCCAGGGGGCACAGCAACAGGAAGCTGGATCAAAAGCAGAGGAGGGGCCAGTGCCGTGGCACAGTAGGTTAATCCTCTACCTGTGGTGCTGGCATCCCATAGGGGCACCAGTTCTAGTCCTGGCTGCTCCTCTTCCAACCCAGCTCTCTACTATGGCCTAGGAAAGCAGTAGAAGATGACCCAAGTCCTTGGGCCCCTGCACCCACGTGGGAGACTCGAAACAAGCTTTAGGCTTCAGATCGGCCCAGCTCCCACCATCGTGGCCATTTGGGGAGAGAGCCAGTGGAAGGAAGACCTTTCTCTTTGTCTCTTCTCCCTCTCACTGTCTATAACTCTACCTCTCTCAAATAAATAAATAAAATCTGAAAAAAGAAAAGTATAGAGGAGCTGGGACTCAAACCAGGTACTCTACTATGGGATGCCGTTATCCCAAGAGGCACCTTATATTCATTGTGCCAAATGGCCACCCCAGTGGACTTTTTCTGTAAAGAGACCAGACAAAAACATTTCTGTGGCCATGGGGACTGTTATAACTGTTCAATCACTGTTGCCTGAAAGCAGGCATAGATAGTACGAAAACAAGTAGGCATGCATGGGGCCGGTGCTGTGGCATAGCAGGTAAAGCCGCCATCTGCAGTATCGGCATTCCATATGGGCACCCATTTGAGTCCCGGCTGCGCCACTTCTGATCTAGCTCTCTGCTATGGCCTGGGGAAGCAGCAGAAGATGGCCCAAGTCCTTGGGCCCTTGCACCCACGTAGGAGATCTGGAGGAAGGTCCTGGTTCCTGGCTTCGGATCAGCACAGCTCCAGCTGTTGCAGCCATTTGTAGAATGTACCAGCAGATGGAAGACCTTTCTATCTCTCCCTCTCTGTCTGTAACTCTACCTCTCAAATAAATAAATAAAATCTTTAAAAAAAAAAGTAGTAAAGTGCATATTACAAAACACCCTCGGCAGGAACTCTCTATATTTAATATCTTTGCACTGAGATGCAGAAATAATCATAATAAATGAAACAAAAAGACCATGAATAGCCTAATGTCAGTTCAGTGGTTTGGCTGTCAAGTAAATTTGACACTGACTTAAAAAAAAGCTTTTGGTTTTCAGAACGTTTGGACATTAGCAAGTGAGGAATAAGGGTGAGTGACCATGCAGGGGCAGTAGCCCTGTACTAACCTGCTTCCTCTTCTGCACTACTCTCAGGTATCAGGAGAGGGGGAAAAGGCAATTAAGATTACCAGAAGCGAAATGTGCCATTTTAGTCCTAGGGACTAAGCCAGCTACAGATAGCTAATATCCTGCTTAGTATACAAACTGGTCTGATGAACTGAGAAGTAATGGTATAAATAAACTCCTTCCTGTTTAGAACTCTAATCTTGTAAAAAATGTTAAACATGCGGGCACATACATGACAGCTTCAGCTATCAGTTTAGTCCAGGAGATGACAAGCTACAGCCTTTGAGCCAAATCTGGCATGCTGCCAGTTTTTGTAAATAAAATTTTACTGGAACACAGCCATACTCATCCATTTACATTCATGCTGCAACAGCAGATTAAAGAGTACAGATAACAACACCGAAAATATTTACTTCTGGTCCTTTAAGAAAAACATTTACTGACCTCTGATTAAGACACAACACCATTTTGAATATATAAACTTAAAAGGGTTCATAATGTGATGCTTTAGACACTAGAAGAATCAAAAATGACTGAAAAATGTACAACTCTTTGGAAGACTAGAAATCAGCACAACAGCTCCCAAATGAGGGTAGGGAGTCAACCTAAGCAAGATGGCCTGTACTAGTCTCAGACATTAATGATGAATCCGTATATACTCACATTTGCCCACATTTGCAAAGTAGATGGATCAATTTTATACAACTGATTGAAGTTACAGTACACGATGGCATCTTCTGGCAACCCATACTGAGAACGGGTAGTTACAATAATTGTACGGGGAACTTCCTCTCCAGTTGCAGCTTTGTTGTTAATCTAAAACAAGGAAAAGAGCATGACTGTATGTAAAGGCAAGACAGTCCATTCTTTTAACACATACCTGCATCTTATGGATAAGGAATCTGTAAGATGCAAAATGGTATCTCCATTAAAAAGTCACGTCCCTGAACCACAGTTCGGAAATATTCATGATACATTAAGTTAAAAAAAAAAAGGGGGGGGGGGGATCGGCGCTGTGGTGCAATGGGGTTAAAGCCCTGGCCTGAAGCGCCAGCATCCTATATGGGGCCAATTCTAGTCCCGGCTGCTCCTCTTCTGATCCAGCTCTCTGCCATGGCCTGGGAAAGCACTTGGGCCCCTGCACCCACAAGGGCAACCCAGAATAAGCTCCTAGTTTCGTGGCTTCAGATTGACCCAGCCCCAGCCATTGTGGCCATTTGGGGAGTTAACAAGAGGGTGGAAGACCTTTCTCTCTGTCTCTTCTCCCTCTTATTGTCTGTAACTCTACCTCTCAAATAAATATAATCTTAAAAAAAAAAAAGGAAATGGCTGCAACACTGTCTTAATTTGAGGACTACACTATGAAACTTTTAAAGTAATTTCATTCATTGGTAATTTCTGTTTGATGAAGCAATGCCATCATACATTACATTTTTTTTTAATTTATTTGACAGGTAGAGTTACAGAGAGAGAGAGAGAGAGAGAGAGAAAGGCCTGAGAGATAGAGATAGAGATAGAGAGAGAGAGAGAGAGAGAGAGAGAGAGAGAGAAAGGTCTTCCTTCCGTTGGTTCACTCCCCTAAATGGCCACTAGAGCCAGCACTGTGCCGATCTGAAGCCAGCAGCCAGGTGCCTCCTCCCGGTCTCCCATGGGGTGCAGGGCCCAAGCACTTGGGCCATCCTCCACTGCCTTCCCGGGCCACAGCAGAGGGCTGGACTGGAAGAGGGGCAACTGGGACTAGAACCCGGCGCCCATATGGGATCTGGAGAGGATTAACCAAGTGAGCCACAGCGCCAGCCCTGAAACTTCTTGCTCTAACCAAATTTCCCAGTACCCTATTAATAATTCAACGGCAAGCTTTTGCTCACTCTTTTTCTCATGAATGAAATATTCCTTTTCTAAATTGCATCACCCTTCAAGGCTAAACTGAAATTATCCCTCCAAATGGTCTCCTCTCACAACTGTCTCTCCCCACATTGATCATCAGCATTTCTGAGCTTCTATCTTATCTTGCAAACCCACACTTGCGAGTACTGCCTTATGCTGTTATTTAACTATTCCAGGCAGGTACAGCCATTTCAACAAAACTGTTAACTCCTAAGAGGTCTGGGATCCTAGCCTCACACTCTCTTTAACAGAGGTGCATACTCATTTATTCAAGCACGCAATACATTATTTGTTGAGTGCATATTACATTATTGTGGTTAACACACATGCCCTAGAGTAATTCAATTCACTGGAGGACACAGAGATAATGTCTTCTGTTGAATATCTCAAATATTACAAAAACACAACAGAGAGGTTATCAATGGAGAAGGGCTGAAGAGGCAAGAGCTTAAGTAAAGGAACAGATTATTGAGAGGAGCTGTCTGAATGTAAAGTCTAAGTACAATTTAGCCCAGGAAAAGGACACACATTTCACCATATGATAAGAGAGCAAAGCCACAGGCAGGGAATAACAAGATATTAACACAGTAAACTATCTCTCAGCAACCTGCTGGCTGAATACAAGAGACTTTTAAATTCAAACCTACAAGGACGCCAATTGCCACTGAACTCATGTCCTCATCTGTAAAATGAGGATAATGACGCTTCCCTCCTAGAGTTAACTGTGAGGGTTAAAGGAGATAAACGCACGCTTGGTAGCACACGTAACAGTCTATTATTCTGTTCTCACCTGTGTGGTTGCCAAGCCATTGCTAATACTAAATCCATTAATCGTTATCTGAATCTGTCCTCTATTTATCATTTCAATAACTGCTTCGGCAATAGTGTTCATAGGAATGACAGGCATGTTAAGAGCCGTGTTACTGCTATCTGCATTGTCTCCTCCATCAGGACATTTCATCTAAAAACACAAAAGGATACAAAATACATTAAGGAAAGATCTCAAATGCAGTTATCATTATTTCAATGGTAACACTGACGAAATTCTCACCTTCACAATTTTCACATCTGGTAGACTATCAAGAAATGCTTTGAGGTCGATGCCATTCAGAACTATCCGATTGTCATAAATGTGCCCGTTGGACTTAAAATCAATGACTGCTTTTTTCTAATGGAAAAAATGTTTCAGACATGTCTTAGGGTGCATATGAGCAACAAGAAGGAAATACATGACTACAATTCTTTGAATCCCAGCCCCTCAGCACTGTTTTCTACATACCTTCAAGTGAGGGAACATATTAGCATGATCACCAATAAAGAAAGTATGGGGCATATAAGCCAATTTCTCAGAATATTGCTCAGCAACCTCTGCTGGTGATGTTTCCTGATCAGTGATGATATAATCCATGAAAAGTGCACCGCTAGTCCCAGGGTATCCCAGCCACATCGCCTTCAAAAGAGAAAAAGACCAGAAACTGATTAAGAACCTTCATCAGTATACTTCTTTCTTAATTCAACAAACTGTACGCATTAAAGATGGATAGACTGACTGTTTTGTACATGCATCACACCTCAATAAAGTGTTTAAAAAAAAAACATGAGAACAACTCATTAAAAGGTTCCAAATTTAGGGGCTGGCATTTATGGCACAGTAGATTAAGCCACTGCCAGTTGGAATCTCAGCTGTTCAAGTTCCAATCCAACTCCCTGCTAATGTACCTGGAAAAGCCACCCACCCAAGTGGCCCTGCCACCAAAGTGGGAGACCTGGATGAAGCCCCTGGCTCTAGCCTGGCCCAGCTCCAGCCATTGAGGCCATTTGGAGAGTGGACCAGTGGATGAAAGATCTGTCTCTGTCTCTATTCTCTTTAACTTTGCCTTTCAAATAAATAAACCTTGGCCAGCACTGTGGCTCACTTGACTAATCCTCTACCCGTGGGGCCGGCACCCCAGGTTCTAGTCCTGGTTGGGGCACCGGGTACTAGTCCTGGTTGCTCCTCTTCCAGTCTAGCTCTCTGCTGTGGCCCGAGAGGGCAACGGAGGATGGTCCAAGTGCTTGGGTCCCTGCACCCACATGGGAGACCAGGAGGAAGTACCTGGCTCCTGGCTTTGGATTGGCGCAGCGCCGGCCATAGTGGCCATTAGGGGAGTGAACCAACGGAAGGAAGACCTTTCTGTCTCTCTCTCTCTCACTGTCTATAACTCTCTCTCTCTCTGTCTCTCTCTCACTATCTAACTGCCTGGCAAAAATAAATAAATAAATAAATAAATAAATATAAATAAACCTTAAAAACTGTTCCAAATTTAAATGAATTAACAATTAGGATTAACTTCTTTAACCAAGAGCAATAAAGTAGTATTTTAGACTAATCTTCTAAGTGCCAAAATGTTTTTCAAATTTGTATAATTCAACCATGAATTGCATGTCTCCATATGCATGTACCCAGAGGCACTGTGTTCTGCACTCAAAATTATTTGTCCCTGTACATTTCAAGAACTGTAGTTTCTAAAACATAACTAGGTCTGCTCTATTTCATGTATCAGTTAGCCTAAGGGAAAAAAAATACATCACTATCTTTGTAGTCCAAGATACATACATCCCAAGTGACTAATTCCTTTACCTGAATAGGAGCTGGTCTAAGAGCAAAGAGCTCATTTCGTGCACCCTTGGTATAACCATTCATATTCACAAGGATGTGAATTCCATCCTGATGGATGCGATCAGCTGCTTTTCCATTGCATGGAATCTGTGGAACACAAAATAAGAATTCAGCACATATAATCTCAGAATAATGTGGTTATTTTTAATGGCATTAAACAGAATTCAGAATCCCTAATGCAAAAGTATTTAACAGAAATTAACTACACTGATAAAGGCCAAAATATGTGTAAGTGCCATTAATATGCGCTCAAAGCATTACAGAAACAGGACACAGAGGAAGAAGAGTTTACCTCTGAACTGAATGTCTGGAGTAATGACATGTCATAGCAGAGTTAATATTTGAAAAAGATCTTCAAAGATTACAAGAAATGAGGGGGAATTTGAAAATATAACCTCAGAGGCCAGCACTGTGGTGTAGTGGGTAAGGCCACTGCATTCAGTGCCAGCATCCCATATGGGCACCAATTTGAGTCTCAGCTGCTCCACTTCTGATCCAGCTCTCTGCTATTGCCTGGGAAAGCAGTAGAAGATGGCCCAAGTCCTTGAGCCCCTGCACCCATGTGGGAGACCTGGAAGAAGCTCCTGGACCCTGGCTTCAGATCAGCCCAGCTCCGACCACTGTGGCATTCTGGGGAGTGAACCGGTGGATGGAAGACCTCTCTCTCTCTCTCTCTCTCTCTCTCCCTCCCTCCCTCTCTCTTTCTCTCTCTCTCTCTCTCCAGTGGATAGAAGACATCTCTCTCTCTCTCTGTATCTCTTTCACATAAATAAAATAAACCTTAAAACAAAAAAGTACTAGCAAACAGGGACTGGCATTGTGGTACACCTATGATGCAGGCAAGGCATCCCATACGGGCACCAGTGTGTGTGCCAGCTGTTCTACTTTTTAAAATTAATTTATTTGAAAGGCAGAGTTACAGAGAGGCAGAGGTAGAGACAGGAGAGAGCAAGAAATCTTCCATCTGCTGGTTCACTCCTCAAATGGCCACAATGGCCGGAGCTGGGCCCATCTAAAGCCAGGATCCAGGAGTCTCTTCTGGGTCTCCCACATGGGTATAGGGGCACAAGGACTTGGGCCCCCTTCTGCTGCTTTCCCAGGCCATAGCAAAGAGCTGGATCGGAAGTGGAGCAGCCGAGATTAGAACCGGTGCCCATATGGGATGACCACACTGCAGGTGGAGGCTCTACCTATTATGCCACAGTGCTGACCCTGTTCCACTTCTGACCCAACTCTCTGCTAATGAGTCTAGGAAACAGAAAATAGACCAAGTGCTTGGGCCCTTGCACCCACACAGGAGACCCAGATAAAGCTCCAGGCTCCTGGCTTCAGCTTGGCCCAGCCCCAGTCATTTGGGGAGTGAACCAGCATATGGAAGATTTTCTCTTCCTTTCTCTCTGTAACTCTTTCAAATAAATCAATCAATCTTTAAAAAAATACTAGCAAAGTTGTGACAACTTAGTAAGGTTGTGAAAGCCATGTTGAAAGAGTTTAGATTTCAGTCAACAAGCAGTTAGCGAGTGAAGGTCTCAGAGACAGAGAGTGGTTTTCTTCTTGGTCACATAAGTTCAACCATACATCAAAAATGGCCAGGCATTTTTCTGAAGTTCTTGTAAAAGATACTGGTGCACACTAGTTATTAAATGACAAGAGTCTCACAACTCTTCCGCTAGGAATTCAATGATTTATACAAAAATAAATTTATATATGTACATGTGTGCATGCATGTGTATTTACATACACATGAGCATACATACATGTACTGTATGAACATATAATTTTATACACTCACTATGTAGTTTTCCATTATCTATGCATTCCACATATTCAATCAATCAGAGATCAACGATAACATGTACAGATGTTTTTCATGTCATCATTCCTAAACAATACAGTATAACAACTACTTACGTAGCATTCTCATTGTATTAGGTATTATACATAACCCAGAGATGATGTAAAGTATACAGGAGTATATGCTTAGGTTATATGCAAATATCATACCATTTTATGTAAGGGATTTGAACATTCCCAGATTGATATCCTCAGGGAGTCCTGAAATCAATCCCCCACTAAGACAACTCTATGTGCCACATATTATCTCTATTAATTACAAAAGTGGCCAATAGAGTCTATAAAAAAACACCAGGATAGGGGCCAGCACTGTGGCATAGTGGTTACAGCCGCCACCTGTGGTGCTGGCATCCCATATGGGTGCCAGTTTGAGTCCCAGCTGCTCCACTTCCAGCTCTCTGCTATGGCCTGGGAAAGCAGTAGAAGTTGGCCCAAGTCCTTAGGCCCCTGCACCCACGTGGGAGACCCGGAAGAAGCTCCTGGCTCCTGATCGGCCCAGCTCCTGTTGTTGTGGACATTTGGGGAGTGAACCAGCTGATCAAAGACCGTTCTCTCTCAGCCTCTCTGTAACTCTGCTTTTGAAATCAATCAATCTTTAAAAACATAGTTTAAGAACACCAGTATACATAGTCAGCAATTCCCAAGGGTTTCAATCTTAATCTACCACAAAACTTACCTAGAGAAAACAACAGAACAAGTGTAGGAATAAAGATATGCAAAGGCAAAAGCTCATGGATACAGAGACACTAAGAGGAACTACTTATTATTCTCCTAAGCCACCATTTTTGAATTCTCTCAGTTAATATTTATTAAGTATCTACTGTCAAAAGTGCTGGCTCAAACCTTAGAGAAGCTGTATTTCCATGTTCAAATATAGCACGTCTGTTTCATTTGCAACCTTAGCAAAAGTGATGATTGATTTTATAATCAATAACCAAGTAAATAACCAAGGAAATAAGATCTTTTTTTAGATTTATTTGAAAGGCAGAGCTGCAAAAAGTGGGAGAGACAGAGAGAGCAAGAGATCTTCTATCACTGATTCACTCCCCAAATAGTCAGAGCTGGGTCACGTTGAAGACAGAAGCCTGGGACTCCACTAAGTTCTCTCATGTGGGTGGCAGGGCCCCAAGCACTCAGGACAACTTCCATTGCTTGTCGTAGGCAAGGCTTAACCTACTGCACCACAAAGTCAGCCCCAGAAACAATACTGAAGCAACTGTCCACATGTACTAGTATTGAATACTTAAGCATCAAAAATGCAAAGTCCAGGCCAGCGTTGTGGCATAGTGGACAAAGCTGCTGCCTGCAACTCCAGCAATCCATAAGGGCACACTGATTGAGTCCCAGATGCTCCACTCCCAATTCAGCTCCCTGCTAATGCATCTGGGAAAGCAGCAGAGGATGGCCCAAGTGCTTGGGGCCCTGCACCTGCATGGGAGACCCAGGTGAAGCTCCTGGTCTCAACCTGGCCAACTCTAGCTGTTGCAGCCATCTAGGGAATGAACTAGCAGATGAAGATCGATCGATCGATCAATCGATCGATCTCTCTCTCTCTCTCTCTCCTCTGTCTCTTGTCTCTAACTCTGCCTTTTTAAATAAATAAAGTATTTTTAAAAATGCAAATTATAGGCCGGCGCCGTGGCTTAACAGGCTAATCCTCTGCCTTGCGGCGCCGGCACACCGGGTTCTAGTCCCGGTTGGGGCACTGGATTCTATCCCGGTTGCCCCTCTTCCAGTCCAGCTCTCTGCTATGGCCCGGGAGTGCAGTGGAGGATGGCCCAAGTGCTTGGGCCCTGCACCCGCATGGGAGACCAGGAGAAGCGCCTGGCTCCTGGCTTCGGATCAGTGCGATGCGCCGGCCGCAGCGGCCATTGGAGGGTGAACCAACAGCAAAGAGGAAGATCTTTCTCTCTGTCTCTCTCTCTCACTATCCACTCTGTCAAAAAAAAATGCAAATTATAAGGGCAGGCATTTGGCTTAGTGGTTAAGATGCTGCTTGGGATGCCTGTATCCCATATCGTAGTGCCCGGGTTCAGGTCCCAGCTTCACTCAGAACTTCAGCTAATGCACACCCTGGAAGGCAGCAGGGAATGACTGAAGTAGTTCAACCCCTGCTACCCATGCAGGAGATCTGTTTGAGTTCTGGGCTCCTGTATTCAGCCTGACCCAGTTCTGGACCTTGTGGGCATTTGGGGAGTGAACCAGTGGATGGGAGATCTCTGTCTGCCTCTGTCTCTTCCTTTCAAATACATAAAAATTATTCTTAAAAATACAAACTGTATGTCCACAGTTGTACTCAAGTTTGCTCAAAATAAAAAAGCTGAAAGTATAAGTTTCACCTACCTGAGAAAGATCAATGAAATGATTGGCTTCTGCCATCACCTTCACTCGGAAGTTCGTGCCATCATCTGGACTCAGGGCATAACAGAATACCTGAAGGGTACCACAGTGTATATTTAACAACCTGGGCTCAAATCTTTCCAAAGACACTGGTTTTAGCACCTAATGATGACAATACACCCACCACTGTGGAGTTTTATGCTGTTTTTAACCAACAGTGATTCTACAGAAACATTAGTCTTACCTCAAATTTATCAGGATTGTGCATGCCTGGAATGGACTGCATCAGGTGAGAAGTAGGATGATTCCCAAAGTCAGAACTCACATATCCTACACGCAGTCGACCATCACTGAGCTTCAAGTCTTTTGGATGTTCATATGGTGGTTTATGAAGGACATTAATCTACCAGAAGAAGCAAATGCTTGTTAGTAAAGCTGGGTCTACCCAAGAATTTTCATCTAAGAAAAGTGACTAAACACAGCAAAGCTGCACCTCCCATCTGTTCAGCAAGGTTTGCCCGTGACACTTCATTTCCATATGGCCAGTTCAATGCAAACTCAGCAGTGTTATGTGACATGCTTCATACTATGACCTGTTCCTGAGACCTATGAAACAGACTGAGCATATCTCAAACTTGCACAAATGAAGCACTATGGACAGAATATGCCAAAGCCTGCAGCATTTTAGAAAATTCTGTAGGGAAGCATTTACAAGAAAAAAGTAACATCTAGCACACGAGTTTTTCAGGAGTAAATTTCAACCTTTGATCACAAAGTGCTATAATCCTCAAAGGTGAGTAAAAAACAGCAGATACTTTACGAAGCATTATGGTTGTCACCTTCAGTTTGTTGTTAAGGATTCTACCTTAAATGGAGGGCATTGAGGCACAGTGGGTTCAACCTCTGCTTAGGATGCCCACGCCCCATCTAGGGGTGCCAGATCTGCATCCTGGCTACTCCGCTTATGGCAGCAGGTAAGGGCTCATGAGCTTCAGCCCCTGCTACCCAAATGGGAGACCCAAATGGAGTTCCAGGTTCCTGGCTGTTGGAGGCATTTGAGGAGTGAACTAGCAAATGGAAGATCAATATGTACCCATCTCTGTCTTCCTCTCCCGCTCTCTCTCTGTCCCCCACCTTTCAAGTAGATAAAAATAAACAATTTCAAAAGAAGATTCTACATGGAATGGAAACAGTTCTGCTCAAGACAAGACATGATGGAAGGGGCTTCTGGAGTGGCTGACAAAGTGTTGTTCTCAACTTGAATAGTGTTCACTTGGTAATTCATTACACCATACATTTGTCCGCAAAGCTTTCTATACCTATGTTTTAGTTTACAACAAAAGAGGTTGAAACAAAAGAATCATACCTTATCCAAACAAAGGTTCCCATGCCTCTCAGCGATGGCCTTCCTGAAGCCATGAGAAAGAGGATACAGCATACTATGATGAGGATGCACGGAGGGCAACCTGTTCTTCTCCAACTGGTCAGCTACAATACTGACCAACTTCTTCATGCGCTCATCATAGTCTGTCCAATCACAGACAATCTAGAGGAAGCAAAGCAAAATTATTCAGAAAACTCCACCACAAAGACTTAATATTTTACCTCTCTGGCCTAAAGGGATGTCAGATGGAAGATTCTCTCTCTCTCTCTGCCTCTCTGTAACTTCGCCTTTCAAATAAAAAATAAATCTTTTAAAAAAAATACTGTCTCTGGTACGGACACTTGGCCTACTAAAGATGCCTGCTCGATGCCCAGCCCCAGCTAATTCTAGATCCCCATGAATGCAGGTCCCATGAAGCAGCAGGTTATTGCTCAAGTAAGTGGGTTCCCAACATCCACATGGGAGACATGGATTGAGTTTCTCACTCCAGCACCAGCCATTTTGGACACTTGGAGGAGTGAACTAGTGGATGGGAATGCTTGTAAGTGCTCTCTCTTCTGGAATGAACAACCAGTAGAGTGAGGAGTACTCTCTTGGTGCCTCTCAAGTAAAATTTAAAAACAAAAGAACTACCTCCAGGCAGGCTTGGATTGTTATGACAAATAACAATGAAGAAGTGATTATATACTGAAAGCCAATTATTGGCCTTTTTTTCTTTACCTGTAGGCAATGAGCCAAGTTACAATAAGCATCAGGAAAATCAGGCTTAAGTTTCAGAGCTGTACGGTAAGAAGCTATTGCTTCTGGAATATTCCCTGAATCCTGGAAATTAAAAAATGGCAAGGTAAAAAAAAAATTCCTTAAAATTAAGACCTACTAAAATTAATAGGTGCTAAGATGCACGCAGCATAGTAAACAGCAGTACCTTGTGAATGGAAGCCAGATTGCTATGAGCATCTGCAAACGCTGGGTTAATCTGGATAGCACGAGTATAACACTGCAAGGCTCCCTGAACATCCTGCATCTCCTTCAATGTATTTCCCATATTAGAATAGGCATCAGCAAAAGTAGGACTGATTCTAAAGGAGAAGACAAAGGATTTATTTTTCTAGCACAAAAACCTTTAACCCTTTGTAATGTTATCTTATTGTTATTAAAAGCCATTTTATACTTGCCAAAGGCCATTTTTAAAAAGTGTAATTTTTAAGAAAAAGTTGAGAGTTTCTTACCGAATAGCCTCCTTATAATGCATCAGAGCTTCCTGCAATTTTCCCTGCTGCTGCAATACACTTGCTAAATTTGAATGGGCAGCAGCAAACTCTGGGAAGACCTATAAGTGAGTCAAAATCATAATTAAGTTTTATGTTAAACAAAAAAAACCCTGCTAAAACAGCAGTAATAATTCACCACAATCTTAATAATATTGCTCAAATACTTTTATACCACTAAACTCCTCTTTGCTTTCTCTATCTAGGTCTACTCATTCAAGGCCTAGTAGCTCAAATTCCGCTTCTTGCTCTATTTTGTATCTCCCTTTGTTTCCAACATAATGCAGTAGACCTCTCCTCTGAGTTTATGCTGACCACTCAAGCACCATCAAACTCTCTGTTCCAAGCCCCTACCCCACCTACCAACAGCCATTAGGCACTGAACTTATTTATTTATTGGTAACTTCTCTTGAACTGTGACTTACCATTCTACTACTGGGGGGGTAGAGATCTTATCTATCCATAAAATAATGAATTCTGAACACAGGGATTTTCTTTTTTTGAATGTCACACAGGACTTCACATCATACTTTTGATACTCAATGTGTAGTTCAACAAGTAACACCCTTTTAAATGATTCAACCACTTCTACTTTTATGAAAAGTAGTAAAAGACATGGTAAACTTCACTGCTTTCCCTCTACTATCACACAGACTAAACACCCAGCCACAGCACCCTCAACATACTTCTAATGCTTTACGATACAAGCGAACTGCCTCTTCAATGTTTCCCTGTTCTCGTTTGATATTCGCTAGATTATTCAGAGAGTCAGCATGGGTGGGACACAGACGGAGTGCGGTATTATAACAATCCTCTGCTTCAGCAACCTAGAAAACAAAACAAACTATTCAAACACTATGCAGAAGAATCATACAGCTACCACTGATATATTGTTTTAGCAATTTTTACAATTGCCTAGTAAAGCCTAACAGCTGATAATACTCCAGCAAATGGGTATTTTCCAATATTCTTCCCATCAACCAAAACTCCAAAGCAGATCAATAACATATCAGTACTCGATTACAATATGTACAAAAAAACTTTCTTAATCCTACCAGATAACAAAGAAATAGACTGAGTAAAAATCCTTACACTGCCCTTCTCTTTGAGAGCATTGGCTAGGTTGCAATAAGCATCAGGGAAATGTGGTTGCAGTTCAATAGCTCGCCTGTAGGTATCTATTGCCAGATCTATCAGGCCTTGCTCATAGTACACACAAGCCAGGTTGCCGTGCACCACTGCATGATTTGGACTCAAGCTTAGGGCGCGAAGATAAGCAGCCACAGCTCTGTAAAAACAAAAATAAAAAACACACACACACACACACACAAAATGCAACTAATCTTTAATCAATGCTTTGTTACAATTAATTCAGGCTATACTATACCAAAACATATAATTAATTATAATTAATCTATTCTATACTATACCTCAAACCAAAATCCCATCTTCATAAAAGGTAGTCTTACACTAAGATATGTTATCTATTCCCATGTAAAAAACAGGCTATCCTTTGACAACAAAAGGTCAGGATTTATGTAGCTTTCTGAATCAGATCAAAGGAATAATTTAGAGGCAAGCATTGTGGCATAGCAGGTAAAGCCACCACCTGAGAAGTCTGCCATCCTTTATTGGTACTGGTTTGAGTCCTGGCTACTCCACTTCCAATCCAGCTCTCAGCTAATGGCCTGGGAAAGCAGTAGAAGATGGCCCAAGTCTGGGCTCCTGCACCAATGTAGGAGACTCAGATATAAAGTTCCTGGCTTCGGCCTAGTCCAGCTATAGCTGTTGCAGTCATCTGGGGAGTGAACCAGCAGATGGAAGATCTCTGTCTCTCCCTCTCTCTCTGTAATTCTTAAGTAAATAAATCAATCTTTTTTTTTAAAAAAGGAATAACTTAGTCTAAGAGATCAGCATTTCAATAGTTTAACAATCAAGGGAATTTCAATTGAACTCTCAATGAGATGAGCGATGGCTATGAGAGCCAACAATGAAAACTCAGGCACTGATATCTATAAATAAAAGGTAACACAGCAGACATCACAAGCATGGAAAAACATACTAGAAAAAAATGTTTCAGCCATCATTGTCATAATTTCAAAATAATGAAGACTCGAGAATTTATCAAGTAGAATACTCTCTCACCTGTCAAAAATACGTGCCTCTTTCAAGACATTTCCTAAATTGATATATGCATCCAGAAAATTTGGATCAAGGGTGACAGCCTAAAAAGTACAGAACAATTACTTAGAGAAGTTAAGACTCTGCTAGATTAACTTATAATTTTATTCTAAGGTCATTTTAGACCTCCAATTAACTTTCTAGTATAAGTAAACCTTATTTTTAAAGCCTGAATATTTAGTACCTTCTCATTATTTACAAACCTCAGTGTTATCAAAATAACTTAACAAGACTCATGTTCTCATGAAGAAAATGGGTCCTGAAGGGAAAAATTAAAAATTTGAGTCTGCTTCAATTTTATTGAGTCAGAAATTTTCAAACATACAAAAGCAAAAGAAACATTGTAACCTCTCAAGCCCGTATCTTCAACAATTCATAAATCATATTCAATCACATTTAATATATATTCCAATCTGCTACTCCCCTCTTCCCAGATCATTTGACACAATTCTAAAACATATCATTCCACTTGAAAATATTTCAACATGTACCTCAGGGACAAGAATGCTTTTGAGGGGCTGGCACTGTGGCTCAGTGGGTTAACTTATCACTTATGATGCCAATATCCCATATCTGAGTGCTAGTTGGAGTCCCACCAGCTCCACCTCTGACCCAGCTTTCTGCTAACGTGCCTAGGAAGGCAGCAGATGATGGTCAAGTACTTGGGGCCCTATCATCCACGTCAGAGACCCAGATGAAGTTCCTGGCACCTCTAGTTTTAGCCTGGCCCACTGGTTTTAGTCTGGCCACTGCACACATTTGGGGAGTGAACCAGCAGATAGAAGATCCATATCTCCCTCTTCCCTCCCCCCTCAAACTCTGCCTTTCAAATAAATAAATCCTTTAGTCAGAGTTACACAGAGAGGCAGAGGCAGAGAGAGAGAGAGGTCTTCCATCCGCTGGTTCACTCCTCAACTGGCTGCAACGGCCAGAGCTGTGTTGATCTGAAGCCGGGAGCCAGGAGCTTCTTCCGGGTCTCTCACCCAGGCGCAGGGGCCCTTGGGTCCCCTTCTACTGCTTTCCCAGGCCACAGCAGAGAGCTGGATCAGAAGTGGAGCAGCCAGGACTCGAACTGGCGCCCATATGGGATGCCAGCACTGCAAGCGGCAGCTTTACCTACTATGCCACAGCGCCGGCCCCAAATCAAACCTTCTTTAAGCTGCCACCTGTTATACCAATTCCAATCCTGGCTGCTCCACTTCCAATCCAGCTCCCTGCTAATGTGCCTGGGAAAGCAGCAAAATATGACCAAAGTCTTTGAGCCCCTGCATCCACGTGGGAGATCAGCAAGAATCTCCCAACTCTTGGCTTCAGCCTGGCCCAGCCTTGGCTGCTGTGGCCATTTGGGGAATGAACCAGTGGATGGAAGATTGATCTCTCTGTCTCTCTGCCTCTTCTAGTCTCTTTACCTCTGACTTTCAAATAAATTAATTAAAAAAAAAAACTGGGCAAAGCATCTGAACAGACATTTCTCAGAAAAGATCATTGGGGCCAGTGTTGTAGCACAGCGGGTTAACCCACTGCTGTAACACCAGCATTCCATATGGGCACAGGTTCGAGTCCTAGCTGCTCCACTTCCAATCCAGCTCTATGCTAATGTGCCTGGGAAGGCAGCAGAAGATGGCCGGAGTACCTGGGCTCCTACCATTCACGTGAGAGACCCAGATTCTAAGCTCCTGACTTCAGCCTGGCCAGCCCCATTGCAGCCATTTAGGAAGTAAAGCAGTGGATGGAAGATCTCTCTCCCTCTCCCCAGTCTCTATCTCTGTAACTCTTTCAAAGTAAATAAATAAATCCTTCAAAAGTAAATGTTTATCTTAATAATCATAGAGACACAAATGACCTCATACCTGTTAGAATAGCTGTTATCAAAAGGACAACTGTAAGCACTGGTGAAATATAGATTAAAGGAAACCCCTGTATACTAATGATAGGAATGTAAACTGGTACAGCCATTGTAGTAAACAGTATGGAGCTTTCTCAAAATATTCATTATTCTTTTTCTAACCAGTTTTTATGAGTTGTTACTTATCATTCTCCAAAGGTGAACAATATTTTTAGTGTGATTATGAATTCATGGACCTAAACATATCTGATAAGCTTTAATGTATTTTAGTTCTCATTCCTAGTGATGCTCAAGTCCCATCCTTAGCCAGTGGGAACCTCATCAAGCTGCTTCCTGAATTCTTCTGATACAATCAAAGTAACATATTACAGCTTCCTTGCTTTCTGGTATGACAAAATAGTCCAGGCAAATTTTACATTTTCTGCTCCAGAGACAGAATCAGCTTTTTAATTTAGAAACTCCCCTTTTGAAAAGAATTATTTATTTCAAAGATAAAAGTTACAGAGAGAGGTAGCGCCAGAGAGAGAGAAAGGTCTTCCATCCGCTGGTTCACTCTGCAAATGACCCCAACAACAGGAGCCGAGCTGATCCCAAGCCAGGAGCCAGGAGCTTCTTCCAGGTGTCCCATGTGGGTACAGGGGCCCAAGGACTTCTTTTAAGGTAAAGCTGCCCACTTGAAAGACACCTGGGGGAGCCGGCGCTGTGGCATAGCAGGTAAAGCTTCCCCCTGCAGTGTCGGCATCCCATATGGCTGCCGGTTCTAGTCCCAGCTGCTCTACTTCTGATCCAGCTCTCTGCTATGGCCTGGGAAAGCAACAGAAGATGGCCCGAGTCCCTGGGTCCCCACACCCACGTGGAGAAGCTCCTGGCTTTGGATCCATGCAGCTCCAGCCATTGCAGCCTATTGGGGAGTGAACCAGCGGATGGAGGACCTCTCTCTCTCTCTCTGCCTCTCCTTCTCTCTCTGTGTAACTCTGACTTTCAAATAAATAAATAAATCTTTAAAAAACAAAAAATAGCCGGCGCCGCGGCTCACTAGGCTAATCCTCCGCCTTGCGGTGCCGGCACACCAGGTTCTAGTCCCGGTCGGGGCACCGATCCTGTCCCGGTTGCCCCTCTTCCAGGCCAGCTCTCTGCTGTGGCCCGGGAGTGCAGTGGAGGATGGCCCAAGTCCTTGGGCCCTGCACCCCATGGGAGACCAGGATAAGCACCTGGCTCCTGCCATCGGAACAGCACGGTGTGCCGGCCGCAGCGCGCTACCGCGGCGGCCATCGGAGGGTGAACCAACGGCAAAAGGGAGACCTTACTCTCTGTCTCCTCTGTCTCTCTCTCACTGTCCACTCTGCCTGTCAAAAAGAAAAAGAAAAAAAAAAAAGAAAAAACACCTGGGACCAGCATTGTGGCATAGCAGCTTTAAGTCACTTTTTGTGAAGCAAGTATCCCATGAGTGCCAGTTTGAGAGTCCCAGTTGCTCCACTTTAGATCCTGCTCCCTACTCATGGATCTGTGAAAAGCAGAGGAAGACGGCCCAAGTGCTTGGTGCCCCTGCCACCCATGTAAGACACCTGAGTGGAGTTCCAGGCTCCTGGCTTCAACCGTTATAACCATTCAGGGAGTGAGCCAGCAGATGGAAGATCTCTGTATGCCTCTCGGGCTTTCAAATCAATAAATTTTTTAAAAATTCTTTAAATAACAAACAAAAACTTTTAATTACCAAGGTACATTCTCAAAGTTAAACTGGAGCCTGCCATACCACATACTACCCAACAAATACCACAATGTCAGAGAAACAAAGGCAGTATGTGACTGGTTATAGAAAGACCTACTATTTAGTTCTAGTAAAAACACTCTAAACATATTATAAGCATTTCAAAAACACTAATGATCAGTCTGATTACTCACTTTTTCAAAGTGATGAATTGCAAGCCAAATCTCCCCTTGTGCATTGAAAACACAGCCAAGATTACTCCAAGCTACTGCGAAGTTCGGTTGCGTCTCAATTGCTTTCAAATAACATGCCTTAGGAGGGGTTAATGAAAGAAGATGGGAGGGGAAGAAGGTAAAGGGAAAGGGGAAAATTTGTAAAGGGGAAAAAAAAAAGATTGGGGAGGGGGAAAGAAGGTGATATCATTATTCCTTCTCTGACCAGTCAAAAGTGACCCTGCAGCATAGGCTCGCTTGCGCCAAAACTAATGCGCTGCCACAGCTGGCTGCTCCTGCGCCTGCGCCACCAGAACCCAAGTGCAAACCACCATGTTCAGTTCTGCCAAACAATGATCAATGATAAACACCTAAGGGCTAGTATGTCTTTCAAGTGATCGCTAGGGGGCACCACTCAAGCCCCAAGTTTCCTACTTTCACCATTTCCTAAAGTGTGTTCTACCAGGTATTACCAGAGGTATCACAAGGCAAAAAAGGATTTCATGATCAAATAAATTAGGAAATTAGATCAGCAAACAGGTTTCTCTGCTACGGGTCTTCCATAAGCCTCTAATAGTATTTATAGGATTCCCTGAATTTAGTTGACCATGGAACTCTTCTTTCATCGAGAATTTCTTAAAATACTATGAAACACATTTTGGGAAATGCTGCTCTCAGCGAAATGTTCCTCCCTAACATCTGTGCTACTGAGAGAAAACCGTTTTTCTGCCGAGTGGGGTATTCTAAAGGCAGGCTTGTCAATTACGTCGTCACGATGCCCTGTCTGCCAAGGAGGACTGAAGCTGAAACCTCACATGACAGGACTGCACCTAGGTTGAGGTCCCTGTAATGCGAGCGCAAACATCGCTTGCGCAACCTAACAGCATCGCACTGCGCAATCGCTGCGAACTGCTGCGCTACATAGAACACCCCTAGACGCAGCAAACGGCCAACCAGATCCATTAATCTACTAGACAGGCCCACAGAGAATATTTGTTTAATGAGATTAGTTGGACTCGAGGTATGTTAAAACCCAATTTTATCCAAAACGGCTACAGAATAGGACTCAGGGAGCCAGTCAATCAGATTACTCATCTAGTCAACCGTTCACAGGGGCTCATTCGCACGCAATGCGCATTAACGCTGCGCAGCCTTTGCGCTACTGCAGGGTCACAGCGCATCATCAGAAGAGCAGAATGCTGCAATCCAAACAAAGAAGAAAAAAGGAAAAAAAAATGAACAACAAGAAGAGTTAGAAGCTTTTACTAGTAAATTATCTCTAATAATTTTAATATCTTAATTAACTTTTACTTATTTTTGACAGAATTGTGGCTATAGTATAAAACATTCTCTTACATAACTTGCTTGTAAATAAAATCATTTTAAGCTGTTTCTGAAGCCACAAGACAGAAGATTCAGGCATGGAGGCAAATTGTTTTGCTGTGGCAGTTACAAACCCGTTACCATATTTCTCATCATGTGACTTTTCGGTGCGTTCCTTGCTGGAAGAGGAGGAGGAGGTTGTGTGTCTGCCCTAGATCCAGGCCTCGAGCTCCCTTCAGCGAGGCACCTTACGCATGGAATAGGAGGTTTCACCCACCTGAAACCTTCTAAATACAATATCAATGGTGAAAAACCAAAAACAAGAGAGAAAATAAAAACAAGATCATTAGTAAAAGTTCAACAAAGCAATTGAAATTCTTTGGATGTCTATTACATATGGGAATGAGGACAGTCTCAAGTCTGTAACATGGGAAACATGCAGAAGGGAGAGGGTTAATCAGGGCTATTGCATACAGCAGGGATTTTTGCTGGAAGAAAGGCTCTTCGTTTTCTACAAAGACAACTTAATTTTGCTTCCAACTACTAGGAATATGCTGGCTTGAATTTTCAAATGCACTGATTACAAAAGAAATACATTGCATTTCACTCAAGAGTATTTTCTTGTTTACTAAGTTCTCACAAAAAACAGAATAACATTTTTCAAACTAGGTGTCTCCAGAGCTCTGAAATAAAGAAGTCAGCAACCTAAGGCAGGCGCAATGTCTCAGCCTAAACCGATCTCTAAAGCTGCAGTGAAGTGCAATTCATGTTAGCTGTCCGCTTGGTGGGGTGACAATTAATAGGAGCTTATCAAATATTTGTTCTCTAAATTACCAATTAGATTCATCAGCTAAGATTGAAATCAATTACAATTCAGTAGCTGGAAACCTACATAAGGTTAATCCAAAGTGTCAGCAGAATTTATGAGAGCTATGCACTGAAAACTAGTGCCTTTTAGCATTAGCTGGTGCTGAAAAGCCTTCTCCCTCCCTGGATGAAGCAGTCAAACAGACAGCTACGCTGCGCATACACTCCACGCATTAGCATGCGCGTGGGGCTCAGAGCAACAGGTGGGAGTTTCAGAAGCATTCTGGTTTCTCCCCACTCCTCACCCCTGCAGCGCGGTTGCGTAAGGTGGCTTGTAACAAGACAACTGCATTTATAAATTTAATTTTAAATGATACCAAAAGCTTTAATTAACCCAACCTGGTGTTCAAATTCATTATTTGGAAACACAGAATGCTAAAAGCCACCTTTCCACTTTGGCAAGTTTTCTTTCGATCAGTCCATTTCCCAAACAAACCAGCTTTGTCCTTCTGACTTTTTTGTTTTAAGAAGGTGGGGTGGGGAGGAATAAAGAAGGAAGTAAGGGAGAAAAGAAGGTAGACAACTAGAATTGGAAAAGAGGAAAAAGGAACTTGTGGGGAGGGAACGAGGACAAGGGGCAGGATTTTCCAATTATTAATTCACAATCATTTTAACAGCCTTTCTTCCACTGTAAAAAGGGTGAGGAAGATGAAGGGAGGAAGGTTAAATAAGAATTTTAAATGCCAGTATTACAGGGTAACATTTGGATGAAATTCTTCTCCACTTACAAGCCACAAAGGACTTAGAAGAGCAGCATTTTCAATGGCACCTGCATCATATAGGAGTCTTGAGCCAAACCACAGGCGCTCTGCTTGTCACCAGCAGGCAAGCCTCAGATTTGAAGGAATGTTATTTATTCCCACATAAGATCATGACGGAGCCCATTGTTATAAAGTTGATCTAGCTCAGCAGAAAGGCTCCACAATGTTCAGGGTCTTGCTTTATCCCCAGATTTAGAACAGATATGCCAAAGGCTGGCCCTGCTCTAGTCTGAGGCGAGTCATGCCGTCAGTTTTCCTCTTTCATAGGACTGTTTTGTGAAGATAGCTCAATGAAGAGTTGAAGACTTGGCAAAAAGGACAAGTTTCCTTAACACTGATGTGTAAGTGTGTTTTATCAAACACCTACCTTGGCTTCTTCCAAGCGACCCAGGGCTTTGAGCAGGTTCCCCAGGTCACTGCGAACACAGTACAAATCCTAGAAGCCCAGAGACACACCGTCATTAACTATACTCTGCTTCGTGAATCAAAATGATCTTGTAATCACTTTTATATACCTGGCTCCCCGCAATTTTCTTTGTGCAAGTAAAAATGCTGCCTGACCAACTTATGTGCATGACCACCATCTGCCATCCGCAATTCCAAATCCCAGAAAGTTCCAAATACTCATGTGCTGGTTAAACCTGATCCGAACTGACAAGAAGCTATTTATAGAATGTGCCTGCACATCTCACCTAGTATGAATACTCCTGTCTTCTGCTGCAAAATTATAAAATGTCTTTTACTGTAAGGTACTGCTCCAGATCTGATGGAGAGTTTTACGTATGGCATACCTAGCTTTCTAAAATCCAAAGAAATCTGAAATGTTGAAAAGGATTTGGCCCTACCAGTTCCAGACAAAAAGACACTGGGACCTTACTAAAGTGCTTCCTATTTCCAAATGTCAGTAATTTCAAACAAACAAGCAAGCAAAAAACACTCATTCAACTGTTTTATTCAAGGTTATGATGAATCACTCCAGTAACAAGGGCTGAAAATTTTCCACAGCTGAAAAACAGTACTCTATTTAGCACATGGTTACCTACGCGCAGACCTACCCTTAGGGTGCCAGGCATATTCAGAAACCTTGACTTCACTTCATGTTTGCACCGAAGGATTACCATCCAACCAAAGCCTCAGTCCTGGCACCTGCCACTAGATTCCTCATTAGTATTAAGTACCATTAGAGTTGAGTGGGTGAATAATGAAAAGCCGTTGACTCTGCTTTTTATTAGCAGCTCAATGGTGGTGCTAGTCATCTGACTCACCCGTCCGTTCATCAGTGTGAGACACTCATTAGAACAGCAAGCTCAAATTTTATTTGCCCTAGTTTGCCTTTGTCGGTAGAATGTATCAGTCAACAAGCAGAGATAATGGCAATCGGAAGCATGCTTATCGTTCCAAACTGCTCTGCGGGTGAAAGCCTTAAATTAAGTCCTAGAAAGTGAAATTTTGTCAACTGTGCCAAAGAATCCTCATGTATATTATTCTCCCTGCCACTATATTATGGTTTCCAGAATCAGTTGATTAATTTTACTGATCAACAGCTTTTGTGGTTATATATTATCATCCATTAAGGCAAACCCAAAAGTCTGCCAACAAAATACAGGCTGCCACAGAACACTCACACTCACGGTAGGTGTAGCAGGTCAGCTCCCTACCTGCCAGATTCACTGCTGTCCCTCAGACAATGACCATTGTTGTGGGAGAGTCTGGTTGTCTCCCACAATCTCAAGCACAAAAAGTCAATTCTAATCCTCAAAACACCATCACAGGTACCACTTATATTACAAACTTACCCTCCTCGAATTAGTGTAATAAGTACTTTTGTTAAATTTATTTATTTGAAAGGCAGACAGAGACAAGAAAAAGACATAGAACTCTCCCATCTGCTGCTTCCCACCCCAAATGCCCCCCAAAATCCAAGCTGAGCCAGGCACAAGTCAGGAGCTGAGCACTCAGTACGAGTCACCCGCGTAGGTAACACGAACTCACATTAGTAGGAAGCTGGAATAGGAAGCAGAGCGGGGCCTTGAACCTACGCACTTCAATATGGGATGTGGGCATCCCGAGCAGTATCTTAACTGCTGCACCAAACACCCACACCCTAATACGTGCTTTTTAACCCTATTTATACTCTCAGAAGTAATGAAAACTATAATCTTGCTATTTTCTACAGCTCTTTTTCCCCTAAACTTTAAGGGTTAGCCCTCTTTTTTGGCAGACTGACTGAATAACCCAATCTACTACTTGATAATTACAGTTGTATCTTTGGACTTTTACCAAGTCCTAGGCCTTTTCTGGGTCATAATATTCAGAAGTCTTGCAATAATTCTCCAACAATGACCATAATTGGCTGTACATTTTAGCCAACTGTTGCATAATTTTACCCTCTAGTTTCTATAAAGTTCTTGGATGGATGCCATCCAAGTTCTGACAGTATACCTATCTACCTATCTATAGATTCAGTTATATCATCTGGGTCCATTACAGCATACTAAATCAAGTTAACAAAATACCCACAGTTAAAATACTTGGGGCCAGCACTGTGGCGTAGCAGGTAAAGCCAACACCTGCAGTGCCAGCATCCCATATGGGTGCCACTTCGAGGCTCGGCTGCTCCACTTCCCATTCAGCTCTCTGCTATGGCCTGGAAATGCAGTGGAAAATGGCCCAAGTCTTTTGGCCCCTGGGCTCATGTGTGAGACCTAGAAGAAGCTCCTGGCTCCTGGCTTCGGATTGGCCCAGCTCTGCCCATTGTGGCCACTTGGGGAGTGAACCAGCAAATGGAAGACCTTCGCCTGCTTCTGCCTCTCGGTAACTTTGCCTTTCAAATAAATAAATAAATAAAATATTTTTTAAAAAAATACAAGGATACCACCATTCTCCCCAAAATCCAAAATCTATGATGGGACCAACACTGTGACGTAGTAAGTTAAGCCATGACCAGGGACACCAGTATCCCATATGGGCAGAGGTTCAAGTACTAGCTGCTCCACTTCCAATCCAGCTCCCTGCTAAGCACTTGGGCCCCTGCACCCACTTAAGAGACCTGAAAGAAGCTCCTGGCTTCATTCTCGGCCCTGTTCCAGCACCACTGCAGGCACATGGGGAGTGAACCAGCAGATGGGAGCTCTCCCTCCCCTACTCCCCTCTCTATCTTTCAAATAAATAAATCTTTAAAAAAAAGACATCAAATTCTGCTTCACCTGTCAAATCAAAACTGTACCTGCTAAGAGAATCACATTTCTCAAACCTAGCTCATCCTACCCATCCCAAGTTAATACCTTTCATGCAAATCTTTAGTCAACAATATGCCTGGGACTAGAAGGAAAAGAAATTTAACAGAGTCCTCATTATTAAGGGGCTTACAATGTATATGGAAAGACAAGGGATGCATATAGTAAATGCCCACATAGTGTTTTAAGAGTTTTAGTGAAAAAGATGAGCACAAAGGAGAAGTTTAAGCTGGATCATGAAGGTTGAATACAGTTTTAACAGAAGAGGAGGGCCTTGTAAACAAGGAAAAATCATAAGAAAATAAGTAAAGATTTTCCTATATAACTACCCTTCCTAAAAATCACATCCACTTCCTGCCTTTCCTCCTACAGCGCCCCCCTTGCTACCACCTTTAACATCTATGTACCATATATAAAGTGAAGTAAAATGAGGTAGATAAAAAAACCTATGGTAGTTCTCAATGGCCTCTCAAATTAAATTCAGACTCCTCAGCCTCTCTATTCTTTAAATCTTCCAATTGACTCTCTTCTACTACACTCACTTCTTGTTACTACTTGACTCACCACTTCAGCCAAGGAAGTCTACTTGCTATTTACCTTCCTACAGAATGCTTAGGTTATAAGCACCCACTCAAAGAAATCGCCTGATTAATACTCTCCAACAATAATCATCTGAGGAACTTACACATTTTTTTCTTTATAAGTCAGGTCCTGTCTCATATTATAACCCAAAACTTTAGCCAAACTTAACAAAGCACTGTACACACAATAAGCAGGCAAACATTTAAATGTGACATTTACAAGATAACCTTAACAAAAAGCAGAACAGAGAGGAAAAGTAGTACATGGGTTTTCTACAGTTCAGCTGTGGATGTGAGGCTCATGACAGTAATAAATGACAGTTAACACATGATGGGCAGGATAACAGCAGCTCTCAGTGCTGTGCATCCATAATCCAAGCAGAAGCAATGGCTCAACAACCTATAGATTCAGAAACAGAGTTGCTCTAGACAGGACAATTTTATGCTCATCATGAAAGCAACTGCTGAGTATGGGTAACTGTACTGAGCCATCATGTGAAAACACACCAGCAGCAACAGCCATCTTCGAAAAGACTAAAATTTTAGCAACAGTTTTAAACCATCCAGTGTTACAGAAGACAATACAGAATGTAAAAACATGAAACAGCTCTACGGTTTAGAGGTAATTTCTAGAATCAAGTCACGGGGAGTAACTTCTACAGAGACCTATTAACTTAAAAAGATAAATACTACCTTCACATTTCACCTTTTCACTGCTGCAAAACCAAAATAACCCTATGATTCAGGCCCACGATGCATGAGGCATTTAAACACTGTCAACAAGAACACAGGTAAGGAACAGACTCAAGATTCTGTCAGTACTGAATTGACAACAAGCATTTGACAGGGAGTTAAAATCTAGTTAAGACTGGATATCCTGAAATAAAACAGAATCACCGTGGTATAATTAGAAATCAAGGGAGTTTGTACAATCCCATTTTACTCTTTCTGGTAAAAACAGAAATAAAGCAACACATTAAACATAAAACTAGGTGGGACTACGGGGCTGTCCAGTGTCTTCAAGAGGTAATTAATGATTTATTTTAGTACTGTCACTTCTTTGGTAGGGCACAATGATCAGCTTCCTGTTAACAGGTTAATTAGCATGGTACTGTCTCCCACTTTCTTTTTCCCTTAATATAGTCCTATGATTTGGAATATTGTCAACAGTAATGACTGCTCTGCTACACGTACAGGCAACTGAAAACCTAAGCCAAGGTAAAAAAAAAAAAAAATCAAAGCTAAAGTTAATCAGGACCACTGGTTAGCAAGAGGGCACAAGGACATTCACATTCAAACAACAAGTGAAAGGCGGAAGCAGCCCTGATTAATGAAGGGAAAGAACTACTTTAACACACTGGGTACACAGGTGAGCCCTGGGTCTTGGTAATAACAGGGTTTAAGCACTGTGGCAGCATATAAAAGATTCCCTAGAACTTTCTGTGAGTAACTAGCTAGATAGTACTGCAATAAAAATTACAAAAGCCACTCAAATTTACACATACTACACAGAGTATCTCTGAAAGGATACCTAAGAAAATCATTTCATTACCAGAAGGGTAACTGTGACTGTTCACTATATCCATAAAAAAAGCAATGAATAAGGGGCCAGCGCCATGGCGCAGTAGGTTAATCCTCCGCCTGCAGCATCAGCATCCCATATAGGCACCGGTTCTAGTCCCGGCTGCTCCTCTTCCAATCCAGCTCTCTGGTACGGCCTGGGAAAGTAGTGGAAGATGGCCCAGGTGTTTGGGCCCCTGCACCTCTGTGGGAAACCCGGAAGACACTCCTGGCTCCTGGCTTTGGATTGGTGCAGCTCCAGCCGTTGTGGCCAATTGGGGAGTGAACTAGCGAATGGAAGACCTCTCTCTCTCTGGCTCTACAACTCTCAGTAACTGTGTCTTTCAAATAAATGTTTTAAAAGGCAATGAAGAAAAAATATAAACTCTCAAATTATAAAATATAAGCTCTCAAAATTAACTAAAAAAATTGTTAACTGATGTCATAATGACTTTGGATCATTAAGCAAATTACTAAGTCTCAGCTTCCTAACCTCTAAAATGGGGACTTAGGGACAGCAGGATATGACTGGTTTGCAAACTGTGTTCAAGGGCTGTCTTTTGAGGGTAGGTGCCCTCTGGGCACAATATGCCCTTTTTAATTTTTTCTGTTTCAACACTTTCTTTGAAGGTATTCAGGCTGAGGTTTTAACATCCACTTCACCATTACTTGCTGGGTGATCCCCAAAATGTCACATAATCTGACTCCGTGTTTTCTAAAAAATTGATAAAGAAACTGGAAATAATCCCATCTACCAATTTGAAGGATCACTGTGAGGAGTAAGTAAGACCAATCATCTGGAGTGGTTAGCACAATGTTTGAGCACAGTACACTTTCAATAAATGGTAGCTATAATAGTTACAACTATTAACCGTTTCCAGAGTAGCTACAAAACTGAACGCAGACAACAAAGCTTAAGAATATATTCTTAAACTCTTTCTGGATTCCTTAGAACCCCTCACTACCTTTTAAATTTACACTTACCTTCTCTACATCAAATTTCTGAGGACAAGTCTTACATTTTTGTATCTTTCAGAGACCCTAACACAGTATGAACTTAATGTCTGCCAACTGGGACTCACTCCCCACAGCACATCTGCATCTTAGGGAAAAAAAAATTTGAAGAAGCAATCAAAAGCCTGGTGTGCACACTACCGCCTCAATTCCACCACTTCTAATTACGTTGAAAGAAAAGAGAACAGAATATTGAGGAACAAATTTTGAACCTAGTTTTCCTATCTACTAATCCATATATTGCCACCTAATAATTTTATATTACAGATTAAGACCCTTTACCCATCATCCCATAAAATTCAATGAATTGTTACAAATGCCTATCAGAACTTATCCAAAGTTAATCAAAACAGCTCAAAGAAACAAGGTTCACATGCCATTTACTTTATGAGTATAATAAAAAAAATTGCTAATAGGAGGACTACAGGCATTTAGCCTAGTGATTAAGACACCTATATCCCACATTGGAATGCCTGGGTTCGATTCTTGGCCCCAGCTCCTGGATCCAGCTTCCACTAATCCAGACCCTGGGAGGCAGCAGCGATGACCCAAGTAATGGGGATCTTGCCACTCACGTGGGAAACCTGGGTCGAGTTCCTAACTCCTGGTTCTGGGGGAAGCATGCTGTATGTGCTCACTCTGCCTCTCAAAAAATTTCTTTAAAGATTTATTTATATGAAAGGCAGAGTTTCTACAGAGAGAGAGAAAAAAAGAGATGGAGGGAGGGAGGGACAGAGGGACAGGGGGAGGAGGAGAGGGAGGGAGAGCAAGGGGGGGGAGAGAGGGAGACAGAGAGGGAGAGGGAGAGGGGGAAGGAGGCGGAGAGAGGGAGAGACAGGAAGGGGAGGGGGGAGGGAGAGAGGGAGGGAGAGATAGACAGAGACAGACAGGAAGATAGACAGATCTTAGATCTTTCATCTGCTGGTTCACTTGCAAAATGGCCACAACAGCCAGGACTGGGCCAGGCCTAAGCCAGGAGAATGGAACTCTGTCCAGGTCTCCCACATGGGTGCAGGGGCCCAAGCATTTGCATCATCTTCTGCTGCCTTTCCAGGTACATTAGCAGGGAGTTGGATTGGAATTGGTGCAGCCAGAACTGGAACCACTGCTTGCTCATATGGGATGCCAGTGTTGTAGGCAACAGCTTAATCCACTGCACCACAACATTGGCCCCAAATAAATTTTTTTAGAGCCTGATGTAGAATTTCACGCAATAACAGTAATTCTTGGGTTTTTTTTTTTAAGTTTAACTTGCAATATAAAATGATTCTTTTAAACATAGGTTAGACCAGGTCAAAACAATTTCACCAACTGAAGTACACAAACATTCCTAAACTCTTGACTACTCCATGCAAAAGCCTCTTAGTATCAAACTGCTTCTGGGTTTCTGTGAAGGGAAAATAACCATTAAAATATTACTCACAGGATTGTACTGAAGAGCAGAGACGTAAGCTTGTACTGCCCCTTCCATGTCGCCTGCTGCTACTAATGCAGCTGCCAGGTTAATATAACCATCGATGAAATCAGGTTTGAGACGCAATGCATGTCGATAATGTTCAATTGCCTCCTGCAATTGCCCTCTTTCCTTGTACACGTTCCCCAAATTCGAATAGGCTTCTGCTAGCAGAGGGTTCTGTTTAATTGCCAGAGTGCTAAAGTGAGCAGATCTGGAAAAGGCAAAAAGTGTCGCTGCTTGGGTATATGTTATATACAGAAAAGAAGGTAGGGCCCATATACAAATTAAATAGTTTCTGAAGAGCCTATGCTATTGGTAATTATGTAACAATGTTACCTTTTAACTAGTTCATAGCAGGAAAATTTATGCAAGTCTTTCAAAAGTAGTAGTCCAGATTTCAAATTTCAAAAATTTCAAATTTTTCTTACTAGATACAATTCTTATTAGTCTTATTACCAAACTACCACATTGCAACTTACGATCATTAAGATCAAGAATGAAACGCTATGTACATGAGTCTCATTTTCCATCTGTTAAGATTTAATGACGCACATCTTCAAATGTCTAAATAAGCCAGAATGACAATTTATTAAAAGGACAAGAACACAAAGACTTCCCTTTTGTTGATACAACTGATTAGCTAAAAGCAATACATCTCAAGTTAATGACAGCATTTGCAACCTGAACCACATATGCACTGCCTACTACAACATACACACTATCATTTCTGAGCATCTCAGTCCTTAAAGCTGACAAGTCTTAGTGATGAGACTGGATACTCAGACGTACACTAAGAATAATTCATTACCTGAACAGAGTTAAGAAAGCAGCAGAGCCAGGTGGAAAAATCTAGAAGAGGTCTCTAGTCATACTGACAATATAACCACCGCCACACAAAAGTAGGGAGGAAAACTGGCAGCTGGGTACGTCACAAGTCAGCAAGAGAGCAGATGTGTGTTGGTGGCTCAGCTGATACCCAGTAATGGAAAAATTCCAGGTTCAAACATTTAAGTATCATTTTGCAAGCTCAGCACCCAGAGGCAGCAATCACCAACAGATACCCCCATATCTCCTACCTGTCCAGCCTTCGACACTGGAAGTGTATAGATGAAAGTAATAAAAGCACACCAGTATTGTCTGGCTCTTGTCTCCAGAGCTGCATGCAGTGTCTCTCAGCTGCCTCAAAATCTCCTGCCTGATATTCTCGATGTGCCAACTCAGCTAACCCTTGGAAGGAAAGCATACGTTTCGTTGGTTCTGGAGAATCATCAAAACATTTGAGGGAAGGAGGGGGGAAAACAAAAAGTTAGAAATGCAAACAAAAAAATGTAAAAATATGGTATACTAAACTTAAAGATGAAAATGCTTGAAACTATGTAAAGCACTAGAGTGTTCTGCACGTTTTTATAGCCCCAAGTTAACATCAGGTGCAGAATTGGCATTTTTAGAATTCATCCATTAACACTTTCTTTCCCAAACTTGATAGGCATATTTATTTCCAAGTAAGATTACATTTTATGACAAAAAATACTTTTGTGCTTTTTAAATTATAAAACACAGGTAGTATCTAAAGATTCACTAAACATCATTCCTTACAACTTATTTAACATACTGGGGGGGAAAAAGTGGTTGCAAAGGTCACAAAGATTTAATAATGTCTGAATAACCTCCCAGGAAACTTAATACTTTGTCCAAAGTTTTAGGTTGGATTTCTGTGAGACGGAGTATTGGTAACTATCTCTTAACCTAGGTGGGAACGCCAGATGTTTCTTACTCTTTAAATTACATTGATATGCTTCTATCTTTCACAATTTAATGTTTTAAAATAGCAACACCAGAAACAAGCCTAAGATGGGAAAAAAAAACAAACTAAAAGTCAAGGTGCTATTTTTAAAACAGCTGATAAACAAGATGTATTCATTTGTCAGGAGCCAAAATATTTAAAGGGATCATCAAACATTTTAAATAAAGCTCTAAGATTATATTGCTCCTCTATGATTCCAAATTCACAAGGAGACTAAATTAGGCAAATCCCACCCATGCTAGTTTAGCACTAACATTTTCCAAAAAGCTCTGGCACTGACTATAAGATTTTATTACAAACAACCCTATGTAAACTAAGCAGTTACCTACAACAGCAATGGTTTAAAGGGGGGGGGGGCACTCAAATATAAAAGTTGATAAGGCACAACAGAATGACTAACAAACAAAAGCACTTTGCTGTGACTTCATTCAGATACATAAAGGGTATATATAGTTAAAGCCCAGAGATGGGAAAAAAACTGCCTAAGGCTCAATAATAAATACTTTAAACAACAGTGATACATGACTGGGAGTTCACCACAACACTTTCAATAGAGGAGTGGAATTCGAAACCATGGACAAATTACTTAATTCTACCAAGGTCACAGTGACAAGATCAAATTTGAGCCTGGCTCCCCCAGTCATTAAGGCTGAGGAGAGTTCTGGAGACCGGGAAAGCAAAGTAAATTTCCTGACAGAAGGCACATCTGACCACAAACAGGACAGTCTTGCATCCAAATTGGGGGAGGGAGGGTGGTATAGCTCTACTAGAAATTAGAAAATTACATTTTAGACAAGTCCCTAGAATTATTTCCTAGCTCCTTATTTTTAACACGTTACGTTGATCACTTTTCGAGCCGCTCATCTATTTTAACACTTGACACAACTTCCTCAAATAAAATAACACTTATAGAAAAGGGCAAGCTAGAACAGAATCTAAAATCTCAGAAAATCACGATGGGGGAGCACGGAGAGCTCAGACTAATTACTCCCACTCCATACAATTCTAAGATACTATTACAGATTCACCTATTACTTCCTGCAAAATGTCCAAAACAGTAACTAAAACCCTTGATCCATCTCAACTAGGAAAAACCAAAAGAAATAACCTCGTGGGAAACCTTAGAAGCGCAGTCCAATTCCCCACCCCCGCACGCCCCAAATAGCCTCAATATGGAAAGGCAGCCGAAGGACACTCCTAGAATTTGGTTGTTCTCTTATTTTTAGCACCAAATGCTCGCAACTGAATTGTCTCAAAGGGCAACAGCCTTGTATATTGTACAGCTACACTCCAGTTGCTTTACAAACTCTTCAAGCAGGGATGGAAACTTAAAAAAAAAAAACATATATATATACACCCTATGAATAAAGAGATACCGGGCTAAAGAATGGGAATGAAAGACCCAAAGGCGGCGGCGGTGGCGGAAGAATACATCGTGAAAGTAACACAAAGCGAGAATTGGGCGGGCAGGGTGGTCAGCGCCAAAGCAACACTATTGGGGTGGCTTCTCCCCCGGGGGTAGGAAGTGGCCCGTAGGGCTGGCAAACCTCGCGAAGCAAAGGGTGTGGTTCCTCGCGGGCGGAGAGGGATCACAGGGTGGGAAAAAGCAGGCTGGGGGCAGCGGGTGGAATTGGGCCCTGGCAAAGGGAATCCCTGGAAATTTCCAATCGAAACTGGGACCGCTCGACCGAAAGAAAGCCGGAAAGGCGCTGCCCTGCGGGGAGCTGCCCAATGTGTCTGATCTGGAGGTTACTTATAACAGTGACGAGCTTTTGCTAGTCCTTGGGTGATGCAAAGAGGGAATATGGTTACAACGGAATAGCACCCCCGCCCTATACCGGCAAAGAAGAACGAAATCTGGCTAGGTGCAAAGGGCTGTAGGAGGAGGTGGAGAGGAAAAAGGAGAGGGCTACGGGCTGGAATCGGGGGGGGGAAACCGGTTGCAAAGGAAAGTGGAAGGGCAGGGATTCCAATGCAGTCCATTCCAAGACATTCTAAGCGCGCACGTGCAGGAGAAGTATCCCGAGAGAGTGAAAGGCTAGGACATTTAAAGGAGGGCAACAAACCAAGAAAAAAAAGCAAACAAGCACTAAAGAGGAAATATTTGAGCAGACGACAGCACAAAATTCGAGATGTCAGCAGACCACGAAAAGCTCAGCGCTGCCACTGATGCAATGGGGATGGTTAGAAGGGAGGGAGGGAATGATGAGAGGAAGAAGACGGCGCGAGACCCCAAAAGGGAGTCTGACAAGGTAGAATGGGACACCGGTACCTGTGCTGTCGGCCACGTTGCCCACGGAAGACGCCATCTGGAGCTTCTTGAGCGAGAGCAAAAAGGGGGTAACTGACTCTCACTGCCGCCACTACGGGCAAGAATGGTTCTGGAGGTAGTAGTAAGAGGGCAGCAGCCGTACCAGAATTTTGGAAGGCTTAAGTGGTGGCGGCAGTTACGGACTTGGAACCTTAGGAACTCTGGTTGGCCGCCTACCTCTCACGGTCTTGAAATGGCGGCGAAGGCTCCTCGGCCGAAACAACACGGGCCGGAACTACTTTCTGTTACAATCAAGTACCCGGCGGAGGCAGCGCGTAACCAGAGCTACAGACCCAATGACTACAATCAAAGTCACTTGCCCTCCTGTAAGCTTCCGCGCAAGGCCCATTGCGACAAACAGAATTGTGCCGACAGCGCATGCGAGCAACCCTGTCAACCGGGCTCCCTGTTAGAGCCCTCGCTGGGGCAGGACTGTTCAAGTGCTTTTTAAGAGTAAGGCGGAAGAGTGAAAAATATCCATGTACTCACTGGTTACATATTTGCCAAAGTAGTATCACTTGGTTACCTAGCTAGTGAAGTACATTTTAACAGCAATGCCAAAGGTGTACACAAAAGTTTAAGCAACTTTATCCAACTCAAAAAAAAAAAAATTTACAAGGCTGATGGGCCAGTTCTGAGCAAATACATTTAAATGACTGTATTTCAAAGACAAGCTGTTCTTTAAAAACGGTGGGAGACAAGGGTTCCAATTGGAACACGCCTTAGTTCTGACACCAGCCCTAGGTTTAAGCACTTTGATGAGAAAGGCATAGTTTTAGAGGGCCAAATAAACCCAGACATCCTCTGCTTTTAGCTACATAGCCCGAAATTTCAAAATCGTTTTCTTATTCAGAAGAGTTCTACCCCTGGTAATAGGACAAATGCTTAATAACTCAGGGACATGGTGAGTTTGCACTCCAAAGGCAGCCATAAAAATGTTAAAGATGATTCATTTTCGTCTAAATCCATGACTCTCCTCCAAGTTGTGACTTAATGTCCACCAATTAGCTCTGCAAATTGTCACAAGGTGATCGTATTGAGCAGAACAGCAATAAATGTATTCACTTACCATTTGCAGAAACCACACGTCTAGAGGCAGGAATTGCTTCCACTCCCTTGAACAAATCAAGTCCACCGTTCAGTTTGTCACATTGGTATTAATTTATAATTCATCTCTTCTTCCAGAAAGGATTTTGGGTAGCTCACTACATAAGCAAGAAATTATCACAAGCCACTAGAGGTTATAAGTTGGAGCTCTGAGAGCCTTTGTATTTCAAGAAGTCCTTGATCTAAGAAAACATGTTAATGAATGTCTCCAAAAAGTTTCTACGACCCAACCCCTTGTCTACATTTAAAAAACTAACAATTCCTCAAATTCTGCTTCAATTTCTTCTGAGCAGTCAACAAACTGTTAATCACAGCCGAGAGCACAGAGACAATTCATAATACATGTTAATTTCTTCTATCCTATAATTAATTAAGAGACGTCATGCAGTTAAAAAAACAACAACAACAATGTTCACTACACAAACTCTTCTGGAAATTGCGAGCTGACCTCTTTGTGTCCTTTCATGTAACTGGTAACCCCCCCTCCCCACTACAAGTGCCCCATTTGTAGTAAATAAACTCAGCTTTTCCGCTTTTACACACACTTCTTCAGATTCCACTGGCAGCTGTTTAGGCCTTACTGATTAGCGGGTGCTAGTTAATTAGGTAAAACTCTTCTCGTTAAATGCCAGGTCATGGTGCCGGTCAAGTAGGCTATTATGGACAGGGTTCCTTGTCCTCAAATTTGTTTCTATGAAAAGCTGCCCGGTGGGGCTCAGAGAGGCTCAGTACAGAAAAACCCCTTACTGGAGTCTCAAGAACCCTGGCTCCGTACCTTCCAGGAATAGCACCTGGATAGTATGGTTGAGTTTGAAGGACTTCTTCATTAGGCAGGCAGATTTTCTTCAGTCAATCAAGTAACACGCACACTTAGTCTCTGTGTACAAGGCACTGTAGGGGGACACAAAAATAAACAAGACAAGATCCTTGCCTTCAAAGAACTTGAACCCTAGTTGGGGAGACACAGAAAACCCGAATGCGAACCATATGCAAGAGTATTGTTTAGGTGATAAAAATACATTGGTCTATAAAATATCAGAGGCAGCAAGAATCACTTCAGGCACGAGGAGGGTGATAAAGGCTTGATGTGGGCATCGAAAGAGTTACTTTTGTATGTTTCTTTTTTGCCGAGATTTCCAGTTATTTTTCTCTCTCCCTTTTCTGGGCAGCCATTCTAAATTTAAATCATCTGTAAATAACTCAACTGCTTCTTCAACCCCTATCCCAAACTTTGCCTCCCCAACAACCCCTCTAACGTTGTGTGTGACTTTGCTGTTGCTGGGTAACAAATTATCACAGCTGCATCACTTCAGACAAGACCCGTTTCGCAGCAATAGCGCCGCGCTGGAGGATCCAGCGGGTGACACGCGCTGGCCGCCGCAGCCGCGCCGCTGCCGCTGGAAGATGCATCCAGAGGTTTTCAAACGGAGATAAAAAAGAAGACAGAGTTGCAGGCCTAGCCACGTGTGCGGATAGATAGTATTCTGGGAAGAAATTAATCCCCCTGAATTAGGCAACCAGTCACAATAAAGAAAACGAGTCTGAAAAATCTTCCAGAAATCCTTTAACCTGAGTACAAGGTTGGCTCCCAGGGAACTGATTTCATGGCAGAGCAGGCACCATCACTAGCCAGGGAATTTGGAGATGATGATTCCTTATTTGGTAGCAGCTCCAGTAAAGATATGGCAAGCTGTGAGATCCACAGTGAAGATGAAAAAGGTGGAAAATAAAAACAGATCAAACACTTGAAAGCTTAATGGGTACGTTGAAAAGGCGGCTTTTTGCAAAACAAAAAGCAGAAAGTCTAGGGGGAGCACGCCCTCTGCTCCTCTGGGTGAGGACGCCTTTTCCCCTCTGCGCCACCAACAGTCTTGAAGATGTGACTGCTCAAGGGCCAGTAAAATGTCCACCTCCCTCCTCAGTCATCCCCGTAACCCTCCCCCTTGGCTCCAAACTGCAAACTGACCAAATGGATCCGCCTGTCACAACGGAGGAGAGAGCCAAAGGCTTGGTTCATTCTTCCAACCCGAGTCCAGCGCAGAATTATGTTGGAGAAGATTTGCACTGACAATCATCAGCCTGAAGCTGCCTGTATGCAAAGAATAAAACAACTCATTGAAGAGTTTCGAAATGCAGAAATGGAGACTTGCCTCTTCGCCTCGATGAATACGTGCCTGTAGTTATTGGACTTTCACCTCAAGACTGGGTTTGATGTTCTGTACCTTTAGATGAAAGCTGTATCCTGTGCTATTGTCTGGACAGCTCTTCCCCCATGAAGTTTCTGCACTTCCTTCTCAAGTGGGAGGGAACTCTTTCCCCAACCATAAGAAGCAGGTAGAGCAGGACCTGGCCATCGCCATCAGAGATCTCTGTGGGTCCATCTTATTCACTGGCACCAAGAGAGGCACATTGCAGAGCCCAAGGGCATGTCCTGATGATATTCCTCCACTCTCATCATTGCTACCTCCAATGCGGAATAATCAAATCAAAAGGAACCTCAGGAGACACAGGAACAGCTGTCCGTGTGTCAGAAAAAAATGTACTATCATTTAAATTTTGATCCCTACACCTGGAGTTGCAGGAGCTTATGTCTTGGTGCAAAAAAAGCAGTGGTCATATGGTTGTGATTAATTCAGAGCAGCTGAAAAAACTTGGGAAATAAAGGTGGTACTAGAGACCAACCACACAGGGGCAGAAGGGAAGCAGCTGATGTGGTAGGTAGATGGTTCTTTTTTGTTTTTTCGCTTCCATGGTAAAACACTTCACGCTAGAATTGAACACTCGAATGATAGGTTTTGCTTTCATGAACAACCAGATGTGGACGGACAATGAACTGTTCTAATTGAACATTCAACCAGGGACTCTGAAAGTGGAGCCTTTTGTTTTTCAAGGTTTTGGTTGCCTGGATCTGCCATTGACTCTGTCAGACTGACCAATCCAATATCACAATGTATGTAGATTTGTTCTTTGCGGTACCTGGGTCCTTTGTTTTGTGTCAGCATACCAGAAGAGATGTATTTCAAAAATTGCTTTTACCCACCCCCACCTCCCAAAAAAGAAAGCAGCTTAGCTGAAAGATCATGAACTTGCACATGGGCATGGAGAAGAAGAGGGCAAAATACAGTTTACAAATTTATATCCTTATCAAAACCTTTCGCTGCCATAACTCAATATTATGTGTAAAAAGTTTATCAAAATGTTGAGGGATGAGGAAGGGTTGGCAAGTTGTCTTGAGTTTATGTTGTTTTCTTAAAAAGGAAAGCCTTGAGGTTTTAGAGTATGAATTATCTTGTATCCGTGTGCAAAGTAATCATGGTGTGAGTTTGCAGATTCTCTTTCATCTGTCCTTGCTGTCTTTTTGCTGCTATCTGCCAAGATGCTTAGGGACTGAAAGCACATTCACGGGTATTCAAGCAGAAGTAAAGTTGAATGAAACTTGTAGAATAAACATTGTTGTCTCTTGCAAGGGCCGCTTTCCAAAAGTTAGACTTGAAGAAAAGTATTTGTGTGATAAGACACAGAATTGACACATACACTGAAAATAACTTTTGATCCTCTACCCAGTATCTTGGGTAATAGAACACAGATCTGCAACAAGTCTTTTAGAACACCCTTTCCTAAATCATTTTTAAGGTTATGTGAATGTGTTGGTTACACATTTTTCTATTACCTTCATTGTCATATGTGGTTTGTCTATTTTTAAAAATGGACTTACATTTTAAAATCTTAAGGAAATGCCTGCTACCAATTCAGAAACTGCCTTTTTTGTCATTAAACTCTGATACAAATTGGTATAACATGTAAAGACAACTAAAACTATTATCAAAGAAATATTAGATATCATAGATGCTTAGGATAGTGATTTTTTGTGTTATCTAGACTTTTCTTTAGTAAATGTTTTACCTTAATCTAATCAGTTTAGCCAGCATTACATTGGGGAGAACATGTTTATACAACTAATTTGTATAAATGGGTTGGAGTACCATGCAACACTAAGTCAGTTTTTTTTAAATATTTAAAGCCACAAATGATTTTATTAGCACAAGTAACAAAAACTAATTACATTTATTTTTTTAAGATTCATTTATTTATGTGACAGGCAGAGTTAAATTCTCTGGTTCATTCCCCAGTTGGCCCCAAGAGCTGCGATGATCTGAAGCCAGGAGCCAGGAGCTTCTGGGTCTCCCACGTGGGAGCAGGGGCCCAAATCCTTGGGCCATCTTCTACTGCTTTCCCAGGCCATAGCAGAGAGCTGGATCGGAAGTGGAGCAGCTAGGACTTGAACCAGTACCCATATGGGATGCCGGGGCCGCAGGTGGATGTTTAACCCATTATGCCACAGCACCAGCCCGTCAAAAAGTAATTAAATTTATAAATTAATGTAACTCGGGTTTTTCCAGTATTTTTTTAAACTTTGAAGTCAAAGATAACAAAGTATTGTACAATCAGAGCCCTAAATTAATTTTAAAATGTTCCAGGATGACAGATTCCAACAAAAGTATATATCTTGTTTATTCTTATAAAACTGTCCTCTACTATATACTTTAAAAGCTACAAAACAGGGCCGGTGCCGTGGCTTAACAGCCTAATCCTCCACCTTGTGGCGCCGGCACACTGGGTTCTAGTGCTGGTCAGGGCGCCGGATTCTATCCCGTTTGCCCCTCTTCCAGGCCAGCTTTCTGCTATGGCCAGGGAAGGCAGTGGAGGATGGCCCAAGTGCTTGGGCCCTGCACCTGCATGGGAGACCAGGAGAAGCACCTGGCTCCTGGCTTCGGATCAGCGAGATGCGCCGGCCGCAGCAGCCATTGGAGGGTGAACCAACGGCAAAAAGGAAGATCTTTCTCTCTGTCTCCCTCTACTGTCCACTCTGCCTGTCAAAAAAAAAAAAAAGAACTATTACAGATGGGCAGGTGCTTGGCATAGGGGATAAGACACTGCTGGGATGCCCACATCCCATGTCAGTATGCCTGGGTTCCAGTCCTGACTCTGCTCCTGATTCTGGCTTCTTGCTACTGTGCACCCTAGGAGGCATCATGTGATAACTTGGGTCCTGCCACTCATGTGGGAGATCCAGATTCAGTTGCAGGCTCCTGGTTTTGGCCTAGCCCAGTCCAGGCTGTTGTGGGCATTTGGAGAATGAACCAGTAGATGGAAGACCTGTTTGTATCTCTATCTCTGTCACTCTGCCTTTCAAATAATATGGGAAAAATTTTAAGAACTATTAAAAGAATTGTGAACTTGGCCGGCGCCGTGGCTCAATAGGCTAATCCTCCGCCTGCAGCGCCGGCACACCGGGTTCTAGTCCCGGTCAGGGCACCGGATTCTGTCCCAGTTGCCCCTCTTCCAGGCCAGCTCTCTGCTGTGGCCCAGGAGTGCAATGGAGGATGGCCCAAGTGCTTGGGCCCTGCACCCCATGGGAGACCAGGAGAAGCACCTGGCTCCTGGCTTCGGATCAGCGCGGCGGCCATTGGAGGGTGAACCAACGGCAAAGGAAGACCTTTCTCTCTGTCTCTCTCTCTCACTGTCCACTCTGCCTGTCAAAAAAAAAAAAAAGAATTGTGAACTTGTTATCTAATTAATGTAAGAAACTGAAACCACTCTTTTTAGTAAAACTGAACAACTTAAAATACATCTAGGGGCTGGCACTGTGGCATAGCAGGTAAAGCTGTTGCCTGCAGTGTCAGCATCCCATATAGACAGTAATTCGAGACCTGGCTGCTCCACTTCCAATCTAGCTCTCTGCTATGGTCTGGTAAAGCAGTGGAAGATGGTCCATGTCCTTGGGCCCCTGCACCCCCGTGGGAAACCCAGAAGAAGCTCTTGGCTCCTTGTTTTGGATGGCAGCATTGCGGCCATCTGAGGAGTGAACCAATGGATGGAAGACCTCTCTCTCTCTCTCTCTCTCTCTCCGCCTCTCTGTAACTGCCTTTCAAATAAATAAATAAATATTTAAAAATATAAAAGCAAATATATCTAGTGAAAAGTCTCTGTGCATCTGTGTTAGATAGCAGATATTGTTGATAGGGGCTCCAGGGGGCCCTGGAAAGGAAAGACAAAACATAGCCAAGAAAAAACATAAGATGTAATTCTCCAGGAGCCCTGAGGGATGGGGAGACAGGAAATAAGGGAAACATATACAATGTATTCTTCAGATGTTGAGTTGGCCAAAGGGACATCAGTCAGAACTCTGTGAACTTCTGCGCAAAACAGGCTACTCCAATGTCAGTTATCTGATTAGTTCACTCTGGCACGTCTCATTAGTATACACCTTGACCAATCAGGGAGAACTGGCTGCTTTTTTTTTAGATTTATTTATTTATTTGAAAGACAAAGCTACAGGGAGAAGGAAAGAGAGATATTTTCCATCCACTGGTTATGGCCACAAAGACCAGGGCTGGGCAACGCCAAAGCCAGGAGCAAGGAACTTCTGGGACTCCCATGTGGGTGCACATGCTCAGATACTCAGGCCATCCTCCACTGCTTTCCCATACACATTAGCAGGGAGCTGGATTGAAAGTGGAGCAGCTGGGACTCCAACTGGTGCCCATACTGTTTGGTGGAACTGCAGGTCTTGGCTTAACCCACTGCACCATAGTGCCAGCCCCAAGAACTGCCTGCTTTAGAAACACAGAAAAAAAAAAAGAAACACAGAAAAATATGAACCACGTGGTCCTGAGAGGCAGCTTGGGGCAGACAGCCCTCTGGGGCTTCCAGGAAGCTTTTTCTGTTTCCAATAAGTGTACTTTGCTTTGCCCACCCATTCCTTATCCATATGCCTCATTCTTCATGATCACGAGTCAAAGAACCCAGGAGACAGCAGCACTCCTTGACAGAGCAAGCAGAGAAAAGAAGCTGTAACCCAGAAGGCAGCAGCACTCAAAGAACCTGACAGAGAAGAGAAGGTGTGACCTGGCAAAGAGGAGAGAGCTCTAACACAAGAGTTATGCTACTCCTGAAGAATCTGGTGAAAAGAAGAATCTGCCATGCCTCAGGGAGAGACCCAAGTGCCAGGAGCACTCCTCCTGCCACCACTCATTTTTTTTCTTTCTTTTTTTTTTTAAGATTTATTTATTTTTTTTCTGAGAGGCAAAGGCAGAGAGAAAGAGAGAGAATCTTCCATCCACTGGTTCACTCCCCAAGTGGCCGCAGTGGCTGGAGCTGTGCCAATCCAAAGCCAGGAGTCTGGAGATTCCTCCAGGTCTTCTGCCAGCCCCATGTCAGTGTTTTAAGAGTAGTGGCAGGGACCAGCACTGTGGCGTAGCAGGTAAAGCCACCGCTTGCATTGCCAGCATCCCATATGGACACTGGTTCAAGTCACAGCTGTTCCACTTCTGTTTCAGCTGTTATGGCCTGGGAAAGCAGTAGAAGATGGCCCAAGTCCTTGGACTCCTGCACCCACATAATGGAAGATCTCCCTCTCTCTCTCTGCCTCTTTGTAACTCTGCCTTTCAAATAAAATAAATGAACCTTTAAAAAGAAAGACACTGACACCAGAATTTCTGCAACATTGTTATGTGGGTGGCAGGGGCCCAAGCACTTGGGCCATCTTCCTCTGCCTTCCCAGTCCATAGCAGAGAGCTGGATCAGAAGTGGAGCAGCCAGGACTAGAACTGGCACCCATATGGGATGCCAGCACTGCAGGCAGAGGATTAACTTACTGCACCACAGCATCGGCCCCCAAAATCTTGACCCTAATAGCTAGACCTTACACATAGGGTTATATAAGAAAATGCAAGGAACAAGCTATGTCCACATGATACAATGGGTTCAGGGCAGTCCCAAGACCTCTGCACACCATAATTTCATGAGTAGTATGTGTAAATGCTTCTAGAAATATGGAGAAGCCATTAAGCATTTATTACTAATACACTGTGACTGCCCCAGTGTCTGCAATAGCCAAGGCTGAGCCAAGCCAAAGCCAGCTGGGTCTCCCACATGGGCAGCAGGAACTCAAGTACTTGAGCCATCATCTGCTGCTTCCCAGCTGCCTTAATAGGAAGCTGGATGTGAAGCATAGTAGCAGGGGAACTCGGACTGGTGCCCCAATATGGGATGTGGGTGTTGAAAGCAGGGCCTTAACTACAATGGCCACTCCTAATTATACTTTTGGATTCCATTGAATAGTAACTTACATGACATATGAGCAAAACCTGTATCTGAAGTTTTTTTTTTTTTTTTTAAGACAAAGAGAGGGGCCATCACTGTGGCATAGCAGTTAAAGCCACCACCTGCAGTGCCAGCATCCCATATGGGCACCAGTTCGAATCCCAGCTGCTCCACTTCTGATCAAGATCTCTGCTATGGACTGGGAAGGCAGAGGAATATGGCCCAAGTCCTTGGGCCCCTTCATCCACGTGGGAGACCCATAAGGAGCTCCTGGATCCTGGCTTCAGATTGGTGCAGCTCTGGCCATAGTGGCCATCTGGGGAGTGAACCAGCGGATGGAAGACCTCTTTCTCTCTCTCTCTATCGCTCTCACTCTCGCTCTGCTTCTGCCTCTTTGTAACTTTGCTTTTCAACTAAATAAATAAATCTGTAAAAAAAATAAAGGCAGAGAGAGATATCTCCTATCTACTGGGTTCACTCCTCAAGTACCCACAACAGCTAGATCTGGGCCAAGCCAGAGCCAAGAGCCAGGGAATCAGTAATGGGTGACAGGGACCAAACTACTTGATCCATCACTAGCTCCCTCCCAGAGTCTGCATAAACAGGAATCTGGAATGGAGAGTGGAGCCTGGACTCAGACCCAGGCACTATAATATGGGACGTGGTGTCTCAACTTGTACCTTTTAACTGCTAGGTCAAAGGCTTGTACCTGCAACTTTTTAGTATGTGCTCTGGGGTAGGCATTTCATTTATTAGTTCAAACACTGGGTAAGATGCTCACCTCCCACATCGGAATACCTGATTTCAAGGTCGGCTCCCATTCCTGACTCCAACTTCCTACTAATGCAGATCCTGGGAAGCAGCAGATGATGGCTCAAGTAATTGAGTTCCCTGCCACCCGTGTGAGAGATCTGGATTGAGTTCCTGACTTCCAGCTTTGGCCCTGACCCTGGCCCAGCCCCAGGCCTTTGTGGGCATTTGGGAAGTAAACCACACATGGGAATTCTCTTTGTTTCTGTTTCTGCCTCCCAAGTAGTAAAAAGCAAATGTAAGGGGCAGGCTTTTGGCCCAGTGCTTAAGTCGCCATTTGAAATGCTTGCATCCTATATCAGAGTGTCTGCGTTCTAGTTTCAGCCCTGCTTCCAATCCCAGCTTCCTTCGAATGTGCACACACTCTGGGAGGAAGCAGGTGATAGCTCAAGTGGTCCCTGCCATCCCCAGGGGGAGACCCAGATTGAGTTGTGAGCTCTGGCTGAGCCTCAGCTGAGGGGCTTTTGGGGAACTAGCAGATGGAAGATCACTCGCTTTTTCAAAAAAAAATAATAATTTTTAAAGCATTTTAAATTTTGTTAAAAAGTAGTTGCAATTTTAGTTTGGAAAAGGAAAGTTAGGGGCAGACATTGTGGCACAGCAGATCAAGCTGTCCCTTTCAACACCCATATCCCATAGTGCAGTGGCAGTTTGAGTCCTGGATACTTTGTTTCTGATCCAGCTTCCTGACAATGCATCCTGGGAGGCAGCAGATGCTGGCTCAAGTGCTTGAGCCACTGCCACCCATATGGGAGACCAGGATGGAGTTCCTGGTTCCTGGCTTGGGTCTGGCCCAGCCCTGGCTGTTGCAGCCATTTGGACAGTGAACGAGTGGCTGGAAGATCTTTCTCTCTCTGTCTCTCGCCTGCTGTGCCTTTCAAGCAAATAACTATTTTACAAAAAGAATTTGCATTTGATAAAAAGTCAGTAAGATTTAAGTGGAAAAATATATTTTGACTCATTCATAAAGCAGTATGTCTTCCCCGGTGCCTTAACAGGGAATTGGATTGGAAGTGGTATGGCCAGAACACAAACCAGCACTCCAATATGGGATATGTGCATCACAGCAGTGGCTTAACTGCTGTGTCACAACACCAACCCCAAATGCAAATTCTTAATTTTAAAATGAAATCATACTATCAGCAATAGGCAGTTTTGTTGCATAATCTAATAAGGAACAATTTCCATTTCCATAACTCACTTTGAACTTCTAAAATAATTTTGGGGGTGGGAGTTTAAAACAGCAGCTAAGTCACCACTTGGGCCACCTGTATCCCAGATCAGAGTGCCTAGATTTGAGTCCTAGCTCTGCTCCAAATTCCAGCTTCCTGCTAATGTGTACCCTGGGAGGCAGCAGGTGATGGCTCAAGTAGTTGAGTCGCTGCTACCCATATGGGAGACCCAGATGGAGTTCCTGGCATTTGGCTTCAGCTTGACCCAGACCCAGCTGTTGAGAGCATTTGAGTGAACCGCCAGATGGGAGTGAACCATTGAGTGCATCATCATCAGAGGAAGATCTATGCCTTTCAAATAAATTTTTAAAATAAGACATAAATTAAAAATGTTAAAAATAAAGTATTAATAACTAAATCACAAAGTTAGTTTTTAATGCCTTTTAACCCTATAAAAAAGGTTTTTTAAAAATAACTATCATTTTTATTATTAAATTATAACATGGCAAAATATATACTTGCTATATCTGAAAAGCCTTCCAAATTTTACATCAAGAGTTCTACTATCTAGAAATATTAAAAAAAGTTCTTATAGAATGTTGCAATAGGTATACATGTTGTATTATAGAATTTCAATTTTTTTTTTATTTATTTGAGAGACAGAGACAGAGAAAGAAAGAGCAAAGAGAGGGGCTGGTGCTGTGGCGTAGAAGGTTAAGCCTCTGCCTGCAGTGTCTGCATCCAATATGAACGCCGGTTCAAGTCCCGGCTGCTCCACTTCCAATTCAACTCCCTGATGGAAAAGCAGCAGCAGATGACCCAAATACTTGGGCTCGTGCATCCACGTGGGAGACCTGGAAGAAGCTCCTGGCTCCTGGCTTTGGTTTGGCTCAGTCCTGGCCATTGTGGTTATTTGGGGAGTGAACCAGTGGATGGAAGATTGATCTCTCTCTCTCTCTCTCTCTCTCTCTCTGGCTCACTCTCTCTGCCTTTGGCTCTCCTTCTCGGTAACTCTGACTTTCAAATAACTAAATAAATATTTAAAGAGAGAGAGAGCTCTGAGAGAGAGAGAGAGAGAGAGAGAGCGCAAGAGAGAACGCCGATCTACTGGTTCACTCCCCAAATGTTTGTAACAGCTGGGATTTGGCCAGCTGGGAGCTGAGAGTAAAATCCAGGGCCCCCACATGAATGGCAGGGACCCAAGTACTTGAGCTGTGATCACCTGCTGCCTCCCAGGGTCTACATTAGCAGGAAGTTGCAGTTGGGAGACAGAGCCTGGACTCTAACCTAGGCACTCACATATGGGACTCTGGCATCTGGGTTATGGGGTTAAGCCACCACCGGCAACACCAGCATCCCATTTTGGCACCTGTTCAGCTCCCTAATAATGCACCTGGGAAAGCAGTGGAAGAGTGCTTGGGCCCCTGCCACCCATGTGGGAGACCCAGATGGAGTTCCAGGCTCCTGGCTTTGAACTGGCCCAGCCCTGACCATTGTAGCCATTTGGAGAATGAACCAACACATGGAATCTCTCTGTGTCTCTGTCTCTGTCTCTCTCTCTCTCTCATGTGTGTGTCTTCATCTCTCTCAGTAACTTTGCCTTTCAAATAAATAAAAATCAGTAGGCTAAATGCCCACCCCGGTGTTAAAAAAATTTTATAGTCATGACAGTGTGTGACTTTTCCTGTATGTTTCAAATCTGGTGTGTGCCATTTGTACTTAGAATCCCACAGAATGGGCCAGCGCCGTGGCTTAACAGGCTAATCCTCCAACTTGCGGCACCAGCACACCGGGTTCTAGTCCCGCTTGGGGCGCTGGATTCTGTCCCGGTTGCCCCTCTTCCAGGCCAGCTCTCTGCTATGGCCCGGGAAGGCAGTGGAGGATGGCCCAGGTCCTTGGGCCCTGCACCCGCATGGGAGACCAGGAGAAGCACCTGGCTCCTGGCTTTGGATCAGCGAGACTCGCCGGCCACAGCGGCCATTGGAGGGTGAACCAACGGCAAAAAGGAAGACCTTTCTCTCTGTCTCCCTCTACTGTCCACTCTGCCTGTCAAAAAAAAAAAAAAGAATCCCACAGAATGAACTATCCCAAATCCATTGATTGATTTTAATGTGTGTTTTGATTTGTAAAAAAAAAAAAATTAGTAACTTCTTGAACATTTCTGAAAATTAAGTATTTGAGAATTTATGTACCTGCTTCTAGATACAATGTATAAATAAAAAAATTCCTGTCACAACACACACATTGGGATCAGGAATGCAGTCCCAGGTTATCTTGGTCCTCTGCTCGAAGTCTCACAAGCTAAAATCAGGGTGTCAGCTGGGCTCTGAACTCATCTGAGGTTCAGGGTCCTCTTCCAAACTCAGGTGCTTTTCACAGGACTTAGTTTCTTGCAGTTGTAGCATGGAGGTCCCCATATACTTTTTTTTTTAAAGATTTATTTATTTATTTGAAAGTCAGAGTTACACAGAGAGAGAAGGAGAGGCAGAGAGAGAGTCTTCTACTTGCTGGTTCACTCCCCAACTGGCTGCAACGGCCACAGCTGCGCCAGGAGCCAGAAGCTTCTTTTGGGTTTCCCATGCGCGTGCAGGGGCCCAAGGACTTGAGCCATCTTCCACTGCTTTCCCAGGCCATAGCAGAGAGCTAGATGGGAAGCAGAGCAGCTGGGACTTGAACCAGAGCCCATATGGGATGCTGGCACTGCAGGCAGCGGCTTTACCCACTATGCCACAGTGCAGGCCCCGGTCCCCATGTCCTTATTGATAGTCCACTGGAGCCCACTCAACTCCTAGAAGCCACCCACATTCCTGGCTGTGTGGCCCTGCCTCTGTCTTCAAAGTAAGCAATGGAGTCTCTCATACCTTTCTTAAAAAAAGATTTATTTATTTATTTATTTATTTATTTGATGCCAGCATTGCAACCAGTGGCTTAAACCCCTCCACCACAATGCCAGCCACTCCTCTCACAGGAATGACTTTGGCTCTCACCAGAAATAGCTAGTTCCTTCCTCTTTTAATTGTGGCAAAAAAAAAACATAAAAATTTACCATCTTGACCATTTGTACATGTTAAGTGCACTCAGTTCTCCAGAACTTTTTCATCTTGCAAAACTGAAACTCTACCCATTCAAAAACAATTCCCATTTCCCTCTCCCCACCAAACCCTAGTGCCCACCCTTCTTCTCTGTTTCTAGGAATCTATTTTCAGTACCCCATATACGTGGACTGAAGAACTCCATCCCTTTTAAGGGCTCAGCTGAGGGATGGGCATTGTGGTGCAGTTGGTTAAGCCACTGCTTATGACACCAGCATCCAGCATCCTATTTCAGAGGGCAGGTTCGAGTTCTGGCTGCTCCACTTCTGATCCAGCTTCCTGCTTATGTGCCTGGGAAGTAGTTTAATTCTAACAATCCTAAGATGCCGACCTCACAGAAGAGGAAGCTGAGATCTACAGAGACTAGATGACCTGTTCAAGGGCATAGCTAGTGTGTGGTAGAGGCAGATTTCGAAGCAAAGTCCAAGCCTCAACTGCCTGTGTTACTTACCACAAACTTAAACAAAACACACGAATAGGGGTGGGCATTTGGCACAGCAGTTAAGATTGCCACATCCTATATCAGAGTGCCTGATTTGAGTCCCAGCTCCTTTGCTTCCCATCCGGGTTCCTGCTAACGCACACCCTGGGAGGCAGCAGGAGATGGCTCAAGTACTCGGGTCCCTGCCACCCATGAGGGAGACGTGTATCGAATCCTGGCCTCAGCCTGGCCCAGTCCTGGCTGTTGTGGACCCCTTTTTTTTAAGATTTTATTTATTTATTTGAGAGGCAGAGTTACAGACAGTGAGAGGTAGAGACAGAGAGACAGGTCTTCCGTCTGCTGGTTCACTCCTCAAATGGCAACAATGGCCACAGCTGCGCCGATCCGAAGCCAGGATCCAGGGTGCAGGGGCCCAAGCACTTGGGCCATCTTCTACTGCTTTCCCAGGCCATAGCAGAGAGCTGGATTGGAAGAGGAGCAGCCGGGACTAGAACCATATGGGATACTGGCACCACAGGTGGAGGATTAACCTACTGTGCCACAGCGCCGGCCCCTGTTGTGGACATTTGAGGGGGAAAGGAACCAGCAGATAGAAGATCTCTCGGTCTCTCTGCGTTTCAAATAAAATGAAAATAATTTTTTTAAAATAAACAAGATAATTTCAGTCAGTGATCCATGCCATGAAGAAAGCACATTAGGCATTGCTTGGGCCTTCACCACTCACGTGGGAGGACCAGGATGGCAGGTCCAGCTGCTGGGGGTATTCAGGGAGTGAACCAGCAGATGGAAGATCTCTTTCCCGCTCCTCTTTCTCTCTTTCACTTTGCCTTTCAAATAAATAAATACACTTGAAAAAGAGCTGAGCTGATTAGGTAAAGTTCGCCTAGGATAATCTCTATTTCTTTCTTTTTTTTTTTTTGGACAGGCAGAGTGGACAGTGAGAGAGAGAGACAGAGAGAAAGGTCTTCCTTTTGCCGTTGGTTCACCCTCCAATGGCCGCCGCGGTAGCGTGCTGCGGCCGGCGCACCGCGCTGATCCGATGGCAGGAGCCAGGTGCATCTCCTGGTCTCCCATGGGGTGCAGGGCCCAAGTACTTGGGCCATCCTCCACTGCACTCCCTGGCCACAGCAGAGAGCTGGCCTGGAAGAGGGGCAACCGATAATCTCTATTTCTTATAATCAACCGCTTTGATCCCCATCATTTCACAGCAGTGCCTAGATTTAGTGTTTGGCTAATTAGCATGTGCATGCTGGTGGGTAGGCTGTGGAAATATCGGCCCCCCGCCACAAATGGCAATGAGTAACACTGAACAAAGAGAGTGAATGCTAATGGGGCGGGGGTGGGAATCAGATAGTGTTACACACTGAGTGGAGCTTTTGTGTACAGTCCCAGCCCTTTAATTTTCCACCTAGGGACCTCTATACAATAGAGCACTAAGAAAGGAGGCGGGCCCTCTACACAGAAGATCATAGACAAAAGGGGAAGCAGCCTAATTCCACAACGTTCAAGGCACCAAATTCGTGTCTCAGATTAACGGAAGGATTTGGAAGAGGGAAACAGAAGCCAGTCAAGTCAAGTAGCTGAGACCAAAAGATATTAGTGATAGGGACTCTGTCCTCAGCGGTCATGATGGCTGCTTCTGGGCCACAAAAGAGCATTAACCAAAAAGAGAAACCTACAAGGCCTCATATTGCGGGCTGAAAATAGGTGAAAGGGCGGAGAGCTGCAAGAGTCCAGGCGGGATATCAAAATAGCTCTGGAATTCCTCCTCCACCTTCCCGGCCAGAGCCACGCCCCTCGCTCCTACTGGGTTGGGCAATTACCACAGCTTTCTTACTGAACTCGGGGACGCTAGTCCTACATGACTTTAACTTTCCACACATGCCCTTCGAAGATCTAAAAAAGCAAGCAGAATCAGGGCAGTAGTCTGCTTAAACCCTGCAGTGGTTCTGCATCATCTGGTTTAGTGCACAAGCCCTCCATATGTCAACTCTGCCGGCTAATCCAGCTTCATCTGCTGCCACGTCCCTGTACTCACACTTGGCGTCACTCAGACCAGTTTCACTTCCTTAAAAAGATCAGGCTGTTTCACACTTCCAACCATGCCTCTGGCTGCTCTTCTCCCTCTAGCTACAATGATCATCCCACCCACCCTCCTCCATCCCAGTGAGCCCACTCCAGCCAAGTCATATATTCTTTTTTTTTTTTTTTTTGACAGGCAGAGTGGACAGTGAGAGAGAGAGAGAGACAGAAAGGTCTTCCTTTTCCATTGGTTCACCCCCTAATGGCCGCTGTGGCAGGAGCACCGCGCTGATCCGAAGCCAGGAGCCAGGTGCTTCTCCTGGTCTCCCATGCGGGTGCAGGGCGCAAGGACCTGGGCCATCCTCCACTGCACTCCCGGGCCACAGCAGAGAGCTGGACAGGAAGAGGAGTGACCGGGACAGAATCCAGCGCCCCAACCGGGACTAGAACCCGGGGTGCCGGCGCCGCAGGTGGAGGATTAGCCTAGTGAGCCGCAGCACCAGCCCCAAGTCATATATTCTTCACTTTCCCCTCCTTAAGAAAAGATACTGGCACATGCCCCCAAGCTCTCCCTCCTCATTCTAATTCCTGGACCTCCCACACTCATTGTCCAGGGAGGTGACATAACCAGCAACATCTCAGTCCCTTAGCTATCCCATTAACCCTCTCCGTCTCATTTCTGTCACAAACACCCACAGCACCACATCTTGAACTTTATTGTGGTGCAGAACTGGTCTCCTCTCACATGTATAACTCCAGTATTCAATTTTGGTCTTCTCCTCCCCTTCCTGCTCCCTCAGGCCCTCATTCACACAGGAGATTCTTTTTTTTTAAATGGAGTTATGGGGTTGGCGCCGTGGCGCAGTAGGTTAATCCTCTGCTTGTGGTGCTGGCATAACATATGATCACCGGTTCTAGTCCTGGCTGCTCCTCTTCTGATCCAGCTCTCTGCTATGGCCTGGGAAAGCAATAGAAGATGGCTCAAGCGCTTGGGCCCTGAACCCACATGGGAGACCCAGAAGAAGCTCCTGGCTTCAGATCAGCACAGCTCTGGCCATTGTGGCCATTTGGGGAGTGAACCAGCAAAAGACTTTCTCTCTGCCTCTGCTTCTCTATAACTCTGCCTTTCAAATAAATAAATCTTTAAAACATGAATTTATGGCCGGCGCCGCGGCTCACTAGGCTAATCCTCTGCCTTGCGGCGCCGGCACACCGGGTTCTAGTCCCGGTTGGGGCACCGGATTCTGTCCCGGCTGCCCCTCTTCCAGGCCAGCTCTCTGCTGTGGCCAGGGAGTGCAGTGGAGGATGGCCCAAGTGCTTGGGCCCTGCACCCCATGGGAGACCAGGAGAAGCACCTGGCTCCTGCCATCGGATCAGCACGGTGCGCCAGCCGCAGCGCGCCAACTGCGGCGGCCATTGGAGGGTGAACCAACGGCAAAGGAAGACCTTTCTCTCTGTCTCTCTCTCACTGTCCACTCTGCCTGTCAAAAAAAAAAAAAAAACCATGAATTTATTTATTTATATGAGAGGCAGAGGGAGAGAAGGAGGGAGGGAAAGACACGAAGATATTGGGCTTGGCCAAAGCCTACAGCCAAGAACTCAATCCCGGTCTCCCAAGAAGGTGGCAGGAACCCAATCACTTGAGAGCCTACACCATTGCCTCCCAGGGGCTGCATTAGCAGGAAGCTGGAACCAGGAGCTGCGGCCAGGTGATGAACCCAGGTACTCTGACATAGGACGTAGGTATCTTACCAGCTAGGCTAAACATCCGCCCCTGTGTGAGGTTCTTTTACTTCTTACAGACTTCTGAGCCCTTTATTTTCTCCTAGTCTGTCAGCCCCTCCTTGCCTCATTTCCTGATAATTTTCTTAATCCCAGGCTTGATCATTTGGACTATTCTGTCACCAGTACCCTCCGTTCCCTTTGCATTCCTGTCTGCCACACCAACCCACAAACCACTAACCTTCAGGCAGTGCAACAAACCACCCTTCTCCTTCCGTCTGGATGTTTGCAACCTGCTACAGAAAATTCACAAAACCATACCAATCACTGTCAATCTATGGACTTCAGCCTCAGCTGAACCTCTTCAGCAAACAACACTACATTCATATCTGTCCTTATCTTCATTTCATCTTCATGTTCAAAGTCCACCTGTCCACCTGTGCCCTACATGCCCTCTTTTTCAATCTCTTCCAGCGCCCTGCTCCATTAATTATCCCTTCTCTCATTTTTTTAAAGAGGTAGGCCTTCCAATTTTATTTATTTATATTATTTTTAAAGATTTATTTATTTATTTTAAAGTCAGAGTTACACAGAGAGAGGAGAGGCAGAGAGAGAGAGAGAGGTCTTCCAGCCACTGGTTCACTCCCCAATTGGGTGCAACAGCTAGAGCTGCGCCAATCTGAAGCCAGGAGCCAGGAGCTTCTTCCAGGCCTCTCACGCTGGTGCAGGGGTCCAAGGACTTGGGCCATTTTCCACTGCCTTCCCGGGCTATAGCAGAGAGCTGGATCAGAAGAGGAGTAGCCGGGACTAGAACCAGCGCCCATATGGGATGCTGGTGCTTAAGGCCAGGGCATTAACCTGCTGCACCACAGCGCTGGCCCCTATTTATACTATTTTTAAGGATTAATTTTGTTTTTTGGAAGGCGGAGCAAGGAGGGAGAGAGAGGAAAGAGAGAGAGACAGAGAGAGACAGAGATTGATCCACTGGTTCTCTCCCTAGATGGCCACAGCATGCAGGGCTGGGCCAAGCCAAAACCTGGAGTTCTATCCGGGATTCCCATGTGGGTGCAGGGGTCCAAGCACCTGGGCCATCCTCCACTGCTTTCCCAGGTACATTAGCAGGGAGCTGGATCAGAAGTGGAGCAGCCAGGACTCAAACTGATGTTCTGATATGGGATGCCAGCACCACAGGTGGTAGCTTAACCCACTGTGACAGCATTCCAGAACACACACACACACACTGTGCCACTCATTTCAATCTATCCTGTCTTTTCTTCAGACTTAAACATGCTTTGGTCCCACCTGTTTAAAACAACAATAACAACAAAATTCCCTTCATCCTGAATCTTCATCAGGTACAAATTTCTCTCCTCAGTTTAAACTTTTCTAAATAGTAGTAGTCTACACATATGTATTGCCTTATACCCATTCATGCTTCAACTCACTGAAAAATGGTTTCACTGAAATTGCCTTCCGCAAAGTGACCTTCAAACTGCCAGAGCCAATAGCTAGTTTTCACTGTTGATGTTATTGGACCTCTCCATATATTGAAAGTTCTGGGGCCAGAGCTGTGGCATAGTGGGTAAAGCCACCGCCTGCAGCGTCGGCATCCCACATGAGTGCCGGTTCAAGTCCCAGCTGCTCCACTTCTGATCCATCTCTCTGCTATGGCCTGGGAAAGCAGTGGAAGATGGCCCAAGTCCTTGGGCCTCTGCACCCGCATGGGAAACCTGGAAAAAGCTCCTGGCTTCGGATCAGTGCAGCTCCAGCCGTTGGGGCAATCTGGGGAGTGAACCAGCAAATGGAAGACCTCTCTCTCTCTCTCTCTCTCTCTCTCTCTCTCTCTGCTTCTGTATCTCTGTAACTCTGCCTCTCAAATAAATAAATAAAAAAAGAAAGTTGCTGGTCTCCATTGTACTGAATTAGTTTCCCAGTTATTCCATATGTACTTCCCTGACCATTCCTGTTTGCTCTTCTTTTGATCTCCATTTCCTCCTCCACTATCTAAATGTTAATGTTCCCCAATGTTTTTCCCAAAACAGTGAAAGGCTGAGATGTTATCCCACTTACACATTGAAGTACTTTATTATGTATACATACTAAAGAAAACATGAGACACGTGAATCAGCAAAAAGGTTTTCTTTTATTAGTCAACCAGATTCACAGCCAGAATATCATTGCCACATGCGTCTTCTACGCCTAAATCCATTCACTTCTTCATTATACAAATGGCTGCAACAGCCAGGGTGGGGCCAGATCAAGGCCAGGAGCCAGGAACTCTGTCCTCATCTCCCATATGTGTAGCAGAGGTCCAGGTACATGGGCCATCTTACATTGCATTCCCAGGTATATTATTAGGAAGTTGAGTAGCCCAGGATTCGAACCAATACTCCGGGATGGAATGCTGGTGTCACAGGCAGGAGCTTAACCTATTGTGCCACAACCAATATTGATCACAGCTGAATGGCCTTCAACTCTCTTTTTTTTTTTTTTTTTGACAGGCAGAGTGGATAGTGAGAGAGAGAGACAGGGAGAAAGGTCTTCCTTTTTGCCGTTGGTTCACCCTCCAATGGCCGCTGCGGCCGGCGCATCTCGCTGATCCGAAGCCAGGAGCCAAGTGCTTCTCCTGGTCTCCCATGCAGGTGCAGGGCCCAAGGACCTGGGCCATCCTCCACTGCCTTCCCGGGCCACAGCAGAGAGCTGGCCTGGAAGAGGGGCAACCAGGATAGAATCCGGCGCCCCGACCGGGACTAGAACCCGGTGTGCTGGTGCCGCAAGGTGGAGGATTAGCCTGTTGAGCCACGGCGCCGGCCCAACTCTTTTTTTTTTTAAGATTTATTTATTTATTTGAAAGAGTTACACACACAGAGAGAGAAGGAGACGCAGAGAGAGATAGAGGTCTTCCATCCGCTGGTTTACTCCCCAGTTAGCCGCAATAGTTGGAGCTGTACCAATCCAAAGCCAGGAGCCAGGAGCCTCTTCCAGGTCTCCCACATGGGTGCAGGGGCCCAAGGACTTGGGCCATCTTCTACTGCCTACCCAGGCCATAGCAGAGAGCTGGATCGGAAGTGGAGCAGCTGGGACTCGAACCAGTGCCCACGTGCTTTTTCTTTTTTTTTTTTTTAAAGATTGCCTCAACTCTTTTGAAACATAAATACCTGGGGAAATAATGCTCCAGTACTCCTGGCACCTAAAGACCTAGTTCTCTGGCGGTAACCATTTGGATCTTTGGGTAAAGCTAAGATGAGTTTTATTATCCTTATAAATCAGAGTGGTTTGCTAGGAAATGACTGCAGATCCCATCCTCATGTATGTGGAAAGGGAAATGTGTGTACATTATGTGAAAGTAAACGTTCTCTACAGCATAGTGGATATGCTCTTGTAGCTCAGGTGCTAGGACTTTTCATGGGGGCATTAGAAATCCAGGCAAGTTTCTTCTCCACAGCCAGGATTCTCTTTTTCTCTTCTTACTCTACGTGCTCACCCTGGACCATCCCACCCACTCAGCTTGTTTTTTTTTTTTTTTAAGATTTGTTTGTTTATTTATTTGAAAGGCAAAGTCACAGAGAGGCAGAAGCAGAGAGAGAGAGAGAGAGAGAGAGAGAGAGAGGTCTTCTATCCACTGGTTCACTCTCCAGATGGCCACAATGGCCAGAGCTGTGCCGATCCGAAGCCAGGAGCCTGGAGCTCCTACGTGGGTGCAGGGGCCCAAAGACCTTAGGCCATCTTCTGCTGCTTTCCCAGGCTATATCAGAGAGCCGGATCAGAAGTGGAGCAGCCGGGACTCAAACCAGTACCCATATGGGATGTTGGCACTGCAGGCACTGGCTTCACTTGCTACGCCACAGCGCCGGCCCCTCAGCTTATTGTTTTAACTGTTACCTGCATGCTTCAAATATCCTATCACCTGCTGCTAAATTTGGCTGTTCTACAGACACCTGCAGCACCACGTGTTCAAAATGGAACTCCTTACCCCATGCTCCTTAACTTTTGTATTCTCTGTATTAGTTGATAGCAGCCTTGTGTGTGTCATACTTGTGGCTGCCCTCAAATTTGAATAGTCTATTTATGAAAAAATCGCCACATTATGAGCCCTGCCTCCTCAGTGTATGAGATATGAGTAATCGCCAGTCTCCCTGTTGGCCAAGCCACAGCCATGTGACTTAGGCTCCCCAATCAGAAACACCTCCACAAGACTCTGACTTGGAACAGGGCAGCATGAAGACACTTGCTCTGAGTGCAGCTGCTATTTTTTTTCTATCAGGGAATTTCCAGTGTTTTCAAGGTTGATTTCTTTCAGCAGCAGTCACAGAGGTAACAGTTTCCTCTTGTGCTTGAGGTAGGGGCACCTGTAATATGTGGCAGGCCACTCGTGCAATGGTTTGGGGCATTGTTCCTGGAAGTTTAGCCTCCAACCTGGTTCTTCAGTTCTCCCCAAAATTGTGGGAGCTCCCCCAAATCTTTTAATAAAAAAGATTTACTTTACTGTTTATTTGAAAGGCAGAGTTACAGAGAGAGAGAGAGAGAGAGAGAGAGAGAGAGAGAATATCTTCCATCTGCTGGTTCATGCCCCTAAATGTTCACAAAAGCCAGGGCTGGGGGACCAGACCGAAGCCAGGAGCCTGGAACTCCATCTGGGTCTCCCACATGGGTGGCAGGATATCAAAGCATTTGGGCCATTTTCCACTATCTTCCTAGGTGCATTAGCAGGTAGTGAGATAGGAAGTGCAGCAGCTGGGACTTAAACCAGCGGCCATATGGGATGCCGATGCTGCAGGCAGCAGCTTAATCTGCTGTGTCACAATGCTTCTCCCACCCCCATATCTGTTTGAAAAATGTCTTTTCTGCTTAGTCAGCCTCAGTTGCTATTAACTAATGTCTCTGACACTCAAAACAGGAACCAGGAGTCATCCTTGACTCTCCCTCACCACCAGCAGCCACTCAGTCTTCCACTCTTGTAAATTTTATTTTCTAAGCATTTTTTGATTCTGATTCCTCTTCTTTATCTTCTTTTATTATCTTTTTTTTATTATTCTTTTATTATCTTCTTTATTCCCTGCCTGGCTCAGACCCTGCAACAGACTCCTAATTAGACTCCCTGACTTTGGTCTTATTTCTCTTCCAATCCTAGATTCCACACTGTTGATAGAGTGATTTATCTAAAACAAAAGCCTGATTGCCATAAACTAACTTTAAACCTTATCACTTGCCACATCCGATTTGGAAATTTTCACTGTTACAAAATAGCACCACAAATAAGTCCTCCCTATGCACATACATATGTCCCCCCGCCCCTGCACATACATGTGTCTCTTCTATCTGTTGGTTCCAAGTCTTCACTTGTACAGTTCTCTCCGTCTAAAATTACCTTCCTGGGCCAGCATCATGGCATAGCGGGTTAAGCTACTGCCTACAACACCAGCATCCTATGTGAGTGCCATATTGAGTCTCAACTGTTCTGTTTTTCTTTTTTTTTTTTTAAATTAATTTATTTATTTGAAAGTCAGAGTTACAGAGAGAGAGAGAGAGAGAGAGAGAGAGAGATCTTTCATCCATTGGTTCACTACCCTGATTGCTGCAATGGACAGGGCTGGGCTAGGCCAAAGCCAGGTGTCAGGAGCTTCATGTGGGTCTCACACGTGAGTAGCAAGGGCTCAAACACTTGGGCCTTTTGCCACTGTGTGTACAAGTCATTAGCAAGGGGCCGGATCAGAAGTGCAGCAGCCAGGCATGAATGGGCACCCATATTCTCAGGATGCCAGCATCTCAGGCAGTGGCTTTACCTGCTATGCCACAACACTGGCCCCTAGATTTATATTTTATACCATGAATTATGAATATAAAACTTAAACACTGTACATAAAGTCATATTGAAAGGAGATGAGGTGATATTTCCTAAACTGTGAATCTGGAGTATATCACAGAATCTATCAAACTATTTTTATTATTTTTTAAAGGTTTATTTATGTATTTACAAGGCAGAGTGACGGAGAGAGAAGGAGAGACAAAGAGATCTTCTATCCACTTGTTCACTTCCCAAGCGGCCACAATGGCCAGAGCTGAGTCAATACGAATGCAGGAACCCAGAACTCCATCTGGGTCTCCCACATAGGTGGCAGGGGCCCAAGCACTTGGGCCATCTTCTGCTGATTTCCTAAAAGTATCAGCATAGAACTGGATTGGAAGCAGAGCAGCTGGGACTCAAACCGGCACTCCCACAGGGGATGCCAGTGTCACAGGCAGTGGCTTAACCCAATGTACTACAATGCCAGCCCCCTATCAAAATTTACTGATCCATCTGCTATTAGTGCCTTACTCTGGACTGAACAGCACTTCTACAAGTAGCATGCAAATCATTTTTACAGTCTGAAGCCTGGGCAAAAGCTAAAGACCTTGGGACCACAGGGAGAATTCCTACTTTTTTCAACTGAAAGCAAGGATTTTGGAAGATCAGAGGAAGTATAGCAGGGGTGACTTTTTCAATTGTCTTCAAAAAATATCCAAATGCTTGGTTTAACAGAGAGTTTTCCTCCAAATACAGTTACCTCTGTTTCATTCCCTGGCATGATTTCTGTCAGTCCATTTCCTGCTGCTCCTAACAATACTTGAGATGGGGTAATTTATAAAGAACAAAAGTTTACTTCTCACAGTTTTGGAGGCTGGAAAGTCCAAGATCAAGGGAAGGGGAAGGTTGGGTAGTCTAATGGCCGCATGCCCCTAAAAGAAAAGGAAAGTTGTGTCCAAACATGGCAGAAGGGCAAGCAAGCCAAACACTGTGGGAAGCCTCCTTTATCAGGGTCTTAATCCCATTCGCAGGGAGACTGTACCTCTTAATACCATCTCATTGGCGACATCTGAACTTTGGAGGAAACACATTAGAACCATGGCAGTGTCTTATATGTTTCCTATTCCTGCTATAAGAAATCCTTTCTGAGGCTGGCACCGTGGCTTAACAGGCTAATCCTCCGCCTGCGGCGCCGGCACCCCGGGGTTCTAGTCCCAGTTGGGGTGCCAGATTCTGTCGGGTTGCTCCTCTTCCTGTCCAGCTCTCTGCTGTGGCCCGGGAAGGCAGTGGAGGATGGCCCAAGTCCTTGGGCCCCTGTACCTGCATAGGAGACCAGGAGAGGCACCTGGTTCCTGGCTTCGGATCAGTGCTGTGAGACGGCCGCAGCGTGCCGGGCCCCAGCGGCCATTAGGGGAGTGAACTAATGGAAAAGGAAGACCTTTCTCTTTGTCTCTCTCTCTCACTGTCCACTCTGCTTGTCAAAAAAAAAAAAAAAAAAAAAGGCCGGCGCCGTGGCTTAACAGGCTAATCCTCCAACTTGCGGTGCCGGCACACCGGGTTCTAGTCCCGGTCGGGGCGCCGGATTCTATCCTGGTTGCCCCTCTTCCAGGCCAGCTCTCTGCTATGGCCCGGGAAGGCAGTGGAGGATGGCCCAAGTCCTTGGGCCCTGCACCCGCATGGGAGACCAGGAGAAGCACCTGGCTCCTGGCTTTGGATCGGCGCAGTGCGCTGGCCGCAGCGGCCATTGGAGGGTGAACCAACAGCAAAAAGGAAGACCTTTCTCCCTGTCTCTCTCTCTCACTATCCACTCTGCCTGTCAAAAAAAAAAAAAAAAAAAAAAAAGTAAAAGGTATTGGGGCCAGCACTGTGGCGCAGTGGGTTAACGCCCTGGCCTGAAGCACGGGCATCTCATATGGGCACCGGTTCGAGACCCGGCTGCTCCAGTTCTGATACAGCTCTCTGCTATGGCCTGGGAAAGTAGTGGAAGATGTCCCAAGTCCTTGGGCCCCTGCACCCATGTGGGAGACCCAGAAGAAGCTCCTGGCTCCTGGCTTCGGATCGGCACAGGTCCGGCTGTTGCGGCCAATTGGGGAGTGAACCAGTGGATGGAAGACCTCTCTCTCTCTCTCTCTCTGCCTCTCCTCTATAAAAGAGAAAGAAAGGAAGAAAGAAAGAAATAAAGGAAGGAAAGAAGGAAGGAAGGAAGAAAGAAAGAAAGAAAGAAAGAGAAAGAAAGAAAGAAAGAGAAAGAAAGAAAGAAAGAAAGAAAGAAAGAAAGAAAGAAAGAAAGAGAAAGAAAGAAAGAAAGAAAGAAAGAAAGAAAGCAAGCAAGCAAGCAAGCAAGCAAGCAAGCAAGCAAGCAAGCCGGCGCCGTGGCTCAGTAGGCTAATCCTCCGCCTTGCGGCGCCGGCACACCGGGTTCTAGTCCCGGTCGGGGCACCGATCCTGTCCCGGTTGCCCCTCTTCCAGGCCAGCTCTCTGCTGTGGCCGGGGAGTGCAGTGGAGGATGGCCCAAGTGCTTGGGCCCTGCACCCCATGGGAGACCAGGAGAAGCACCTGGCTCCTGCCATCGGAACAGCGCGGTGCGCCGGCCGCAGCACGCCTACCGCGGCGGCCACTGGAGGGTGAACCAACGGCAAAAAGAAAGAAAGAAAAGGTACAATGAGAGAGAGAGAGAGAGAGAGAGAATCTATCTTCCCTTCAATGGTTCATTCCCCAAATGACCACAACAACCAGGGTGGGGCCAGGCTGAAGTCAGGAGCCAGGAACTCCATCTGGGTCTCCCCTGTAGATGGCAGAGGCCCAAGCACTTGGACCACCATCTGCTGCCTCCAAGGATGTATCAGCAGGAAGCTGGATTGCAAGCAGAGCTGCCAGGATCAGAATGGGCACTCCAATCTGGAAGGCAGGTGTCCCAAGTGGTAGTCCAACCCACTGCACCACAATGCCAGCCCTCATTACACAAACTTTACCCAAAGAAATTTGACCTCTGAGACTGAAAGAACCCCAATCTTTCAAAAAGGCAGAAGAATTTTTACTTGTGGCCCAGAATGAGTAACTTACCCTGTTGCCTAAAACAACAGCAACAAAAAAAAAGACATGAAACAATGGTTTCCAGACATCGGTCTTTAGGCAGTATATGAGAGTGATCACAGAAAGAGGAGAAACCACCAAAATGAGTCTTACAATTACCCTAGCACATGGAGTGGGAGAAGGAACAGAGACACAGTCTAACAGTCTATGGGTTGAGAAGACAGAGTAGGGGGTCAAGGGAGGCCCCAGAGCTAAAGTTCACAGGACAGAGTCCTGGAGAAAAAGAATAGTGCCCCAGGGAGAAAGCTCTAGAAATCTGCAGAGGATGCCCCCACAGTCTTCAGTGGTGGTCTGATGACTGTGCACACTAAAACTACCTAAAGTAGAGGAAGAATCACCTGAATGGATTAGAGGGAAAAACATTCAAAGCTCACAGAGGTACCAGAATAGTTTGTGTTCCCACCAGCCTGATTGTGGCTGAGAAAACTTCCTAAACCACAAGATGCTGGGTAGAATACTGAGAAGGGTATTGCCTCAGTAGTGAAACAAACTAGCCTAGACCAAAAGGTTGCTTAGAGGCACCAGCACTGTGCCTGCAGTGCCGGCATCCCATATGGGCACTGGTTCAAGTCCTGGCTGCTCCACTTACAATCCAGCTCTCTGCTATGGTCTCAGAAAGCAGTAGAAGATAGCTCAAGTGCTTGGGCCCTTGCACCTGCATGGAAAACCTGGAAGAAGCTCCTGGCTCCCGACTTTGGATCAGCACAGCTCCAGCAGTTGCCATCATCTAGGGAGTAAACCAGTGGATGGAAGACCTTTCTCTCTATCTCTCTCTCTGCCTCTGCCTCTCTGGAACTCTGCCTTTCAAATAAATAAATAAATAAATAAATAATTTTTTTTAAAAAAAGGTTGCTTTGATCCTGCCTTAAACAAACAAGTAAACAACAAGATCAAGCTGGGGCAGCAGCACTTGAGGTACAGTGGGTTAAACCACAACAAAGGACACTGACATCCCATTATCAGAGTGCTACTTTGAGTCCTAGTCACTTTGTTTCCAGTCCAGCTTCCTGCTAATGCACCTGAGAAAGCAGCAGATGATGGCTGAGGACTTCTGTTTTTTCCACTCATGTGGGAGACCTGCATGGAGTTCCTAGCTCCTGGCTTTAGCCTGGCCCAGCCCTGGCTGTTGCTGCCATCTGAGAAGTGAATCAGCAGATGCAAGATCTCTCTCTCTCTCTCCCTCTCTCTCTCTCTCTCCCCTTTTCTGTCACTCTGCCTTTCAAATCTTTCTTTAAGATTTATTTATTTGAAAGGCTGAGTTACAGAGAGAGAGAGGGAGACATAGAGAGAAATCTTCCATCTGCTGGTTCACTCCCCAGTGGCTCCAATAGCCAGGACTGGGCCAGGCCAAAGCCAGAAGCTGGGAGCTTCATCAGGGTCTCCCTCATGGGTGCAGGGACCCAAGTACTTGGACTATCGTCTGCTGCTTTTCGCAAGTGCATTAGCAGGGAGCAGGATTAGAACTGGAGCAGCTGGAACTCAAACTGGCACCCATATGAGACGCCGGCATAGCAGGCAGTGGCTTTACCTGTTATGCCACAACACTAGCCCCATCAAACAGATAATCTTTTATTTTTATTTTCTATTTTTATTTTTCTTGGACAGGCAGATTTAGACAGTGAGAGAGAGGAGAGAGACAGAAAGAAAGGTCTTCCTTTTCCATTGGTTCACCCCCCAAATGGCCGCCACGGCCAGCATGCTGTGCCGATCTGAAGGCAGGAGCCAGGTGCTTCTTCCTGGTCTCCCATGCAGGTGCAGGGCCCAAGCACTTGGGCCATCCTCCACTGCCTTCCCAGGCCACAGCAGAGAGCTGGCCTGGAAGAGGAGCAACCGGGACAGAATACGGCACCCCAACTGGGACTAGAACCCAGCGTGCCAGCGCCGCAGGCGGAGGATTAGCCAAGTGAGCCATGGCGCCGGCCTCAAACACATAATCTTAAAAAAATAAAATAAAATAAAGCTGTTTCAAAGCAACTTCACAATTTCCCAGAACAAAGCTTAAGCATATATACAATAGTTCAGAAACATCTCACATCAAACAAGGCATAATATACAATGTCTGCTATCCAATAAAAAATTGAGCAAGTTGGGGCAGGCATGCAGCCCAAATGTTAAGATGTCGGTATCCAATACTGGACTGCCTGAGTTCAACTGCCAGCTTCCGCTCTGACTCCAGCTTCTGAGCCTGGAAGGCAGCAGTGATGGCTCAGGCAGCTGTGTTCCTGCCACCCATGTGGGAGACCTGGGCAGAGCTCCTGGCTCCTGACTTTCATGTGGCCCCACCTTAGCCACTGCAGGAATTTGATGAGTGAACCAGAAGATGGGAGCTCTCTATCTGACTGTCTTTCTCTCTCTGTATCTGTCTCTTTGACTCTCAAAATTAACAGAGAGGCAGACAATCAGGAAAATATCCATAACGAGGGGGAAAAACAATAGAAACACAAGCAGAAATGACACAGATGGTAAAGCTAACAGACAAGGACAATGACAGTTCTACATTTTTAAAATTTTTGGAGGTGGGAAGGCAGAGAGAGAGAGAGAGAGAGAGAGAGATAGGGATTGAGTGAGCAAGTGAGCGAAATATCCCATCTGCTGATTCACTTCCCAAACTCCTGAAATGGCTGAAGCTGGGCCAGGTTGAATTCAGAAGCCAGAAGCTCAATGCAGGTCTCCCACAGGGGTGGCTGGGACCCAAATACATCACCTGCTGCCTCCTGGGCCTGTGTTAGCAGGAAGCTGGAATCTAGACTGGAGATGGGACTCAAACTGAGGTATTCAGATATGAGATGTGGGTGTCCCAAGTGGTGTCTTTACTGCTATGCCAAATGTTTGCCCCAGTAATTAGTATAACTATATTTCAAATGTTAAATTATAGATGAAAAATGGAGCATGTTGAGGCTGGCATTGTAGTGTAGTGGGTTAACCTGCTGCCTGGAAGGTTGGCGTCCCTTATGGGCACCAGTTTGTGTGCTGGCTGGTCCACTTCTGTTCAAGCTCCCTGCTAACAGCCTGGGAAAGCAGCAGAAGATGGCCCAAGTGCTTGGGCCCCTGCTATCCTTGTGGGATAAAGCTCCTGGCTCCTGGTTGCAGCCTAGTCCAGCACTAGCTACTGTGGCCATCTGGGGAGTGAACCAGTGGATGGAAGATCTCTGTGTGTATGTGTGTCTCTCTCTTTCAAATAAATAAACCTTAAAAAATAAAAATATGCCACATGGGATTAATATTTGATTTAATACTGCAGAAAACAGATCAGCAAACTTGAAGCCATAGGGGCAGGAACTGTGGCCCAATGGTCAAGCTGCTGCTTGGAATGCCTGCAGCCATGTTGGAGTGTCTGAGACCAATGTCCTGACTGCTGTAGGCATCTGGGCAGTAAATCAACTGATGGAAGCTTGCTCTTATGCACTTGCTCTCTCTCTCTCTTTTTCTTACTCTGCCTTTCAAATAAATAATAATAATAATAAAAACTTGAAGGCATACTAATAGAAATTATTGGGGCCGGCCCTGTGGTGTAGTAGATAAAGTCATAGCCTGCAGTGCTGGCATCCCTGGGAAAGCAGAAGATGACCCAAGTCCTTGGACCCCTGCGTCTGCATGGGAGACCCAGAAGAAGCTCCTGGCTCCTGACTTCAGACTGGCACAGCTCTGGCCATTACGACCATTTGGGGAGTGAACCAGCGAATGGAAGACCTTTCTCTCTTTCTCTGCCTCTCTGAAACTCTGCCTTTCAAATAAATAAATATTTTTAAAAATGATAGACATTATTTGAGTGTTAACAAAGACAAAATGACAAAAATGAACAGTTCATCAGTAAGGTGTGCAGCAACCCCAAGCAGCCTTCTATACATGTAATTGAAGTCCCTGAAGGAAGGGAGGTGAATAGAAAAAATAACTGCCCCCATTTTTTCCATTTTTTAAGAATCAAGGATAGTTTTTATTATTATTTTAATTTAACAGGCAGAGAGAGAGATACAGAAGAAGAGAGACAGAGATAAATCCCCCCATCTGCTGGTTCAGTCCCCACATACCTGCAGTGGCTCCTGATGGGGTGTTGAAGCCAGGATCCGAGAATTCATTCCAGATCTCCCACATATGTGGCAGGAACCCAGTTACTGGAGCCATCATCTGCTGCCTCATGGGGTCTGCATTACCAGGAATCTGGAGTCAAGAGTTGGAGACAGATAGTAAATCGGGCACTCCAATATGGGACACAGGCATCTTAACTGCTAGGCCAGATACCTACCCTCCAAATATGATGACTAATATAATCACAGACCCCAAACTCCCAGAAAACTCCAAGCACATGAAACATGAAGAAAATTATATCAAAAAGAAAAGCAAACTAAACTCAAAGCTAACAGAAGGAAAGCAAAAATAAAGCTACAAGAAGAGATAAGCAAAATAGAGAACAGGAAAATAATACAGAGATTCAAAGATCAACAAAATTAAAAAGACCTAGGGCAGTGCTGTGGCATAGTGGGTAAAGCCACTGCCTGCAGTGCTGGCATCCCATATGGGCACAGGTTCGAGTCCCAGCTGCTCCACTTCTGATCCAGCTCTCTGCTATGGCCTGGGATAGCAGAAGATGGCCCAAGTCCTTGGGCCCCTGCACCCACGTGGGAGACCCAGAAGAAGCTCCTGGCTCCTAGCTCCTGGCTTCGGATCAGCACAGCTCCAGCCATTGCGGCCATCTGGGGAGTGAACCATTGGATGGAAGTCCTCTCTCTCTCTCTCTCCGCCTCTCCTCTCTCTGTGTGTAACTCTGACTTGCAAATAAATAAATAAATCTTTCAAAAAAATTTAAAAACCTGAGACTTGTGTTGTGGTTCAGCTGGTTAAGCTGCTGCTTAGAATGCAGGCATCCCATATTGGAGTGCTGGGTCAAGTTCTGGGTACTCCACTTCCAATCCAGCTCCCTGCTAATGCTCCTGGGAAGGCAGTAAATGATGGTTCATGTACTAGGGCTCCTGCCACCCATGTGGGAGACCAAGATGGAGTTCCTGGCTCCTGGCCTCAGCATGGCCCAGACTTGGCTATTGCAGCCATTCGGGGCATGAATTAGACTATGAAAGATCTTTCCCCCTCTCTCTCTCTCTCTCTCTCTCTCTCTCTGTCACTCTGCCTTTCAAATAAGTAAATAAAAAAAATTTTTTTTAAAAAAAGCTATTTCACATTTAAAAACCTTTAGCTAGTTTGACTAAGGATAAAAAGGAAGAAAACTCAGATCACCAAAGTCATCAATAAAAGTAGGGACATTGCTACTCACTTTACAAACAGAAAACGGATTATAAGAGACTACAATGAGTAACTGTATGCAAGTACACTGGCTAACACAGAAGAAACGGATCAATTCCTAGAAGCACACAAATCACCAAAACTGAATCAGGAAAAAATCAGAAAAATATGACCAGACCTATAAAAAGTAAGGAGATTGAACTAGTAATCAAAAAAAAAAATCTTAAAAAAGAAAAGCCCAGGACCATATGGCCACACTGATGAATTCCACCAAAAATTTAAAGTAATACTAACCCTTCTCAAACTCTTCCAAAAAGTTGAAAAGGAAGACATCTTAATTCATCCTATTAAGCCACTATACTGTGATATCAAAGCCAAAGACACTGTAACTACAGACCAACATCCCTTATGAATATAGATGCAAAAATACTCAGCAGAGTACTAGCAAACCAAATTCAGCATCACATTATCACATTAAAAAGGTTACATGCCATGACCAAGCGGAATTTAACCCAGGAATGCAAGGGTAGTTTAACATGAAAATCAGTCAATGTAATTGAGTTAGAAAAACAAACTCAAATTAGTTTCTCCCACTATAATCTCAAAACCTGGTTCACTCCTGTGACCTCAAAATATGTGGGAATTTCTCCCCACCAGTGAGCAGGCAGCAATTCTGCAGTGGACACCACACTGTCTGCCTGGAAATAGTGTTAAGACTTCACAGGTTGAGGGCTCAGTCCTCAAACACTGACCCTACTTCAGACCTAGTTGCAAGTCTGGGCCTCCAGAACATTTGACAGAATGACTACAAATTGAGGTGCCCTCAATCACCCCCTTGGGGACAATTAATTTGCTAGAGCAGCACACAGAACTCAGGAAAGCACTACTTACATTAAAGGGTATAAAGGGTATTTTTTTCATTTTCGAAAGATTTATATATTTATTTGAAAGGCAGAGTAGCAGAGAAAGAGGTGGACAGAAATCTTCCATCCCCTGGTTCACTCCCCCAAAAGGGTGCAACATCTGGGGCCTCCCAAGAGCCAAGAATTTCATCTGGGCCTCCCATGTGGATGGCAGGGGCCCAAGCACTTGGGCCAGCTTCTGCTGCTTTTCCAGGCACATTAGCAGGCAGCTGGATAGGAAGTAGAGCAGCCAGGACTAAAACCAGCACCCATATAGGAGGCCAGCATCGCAGGTGGTGGCTTAACCCACTGCACCACAACGTGAGCTCCCATAGGTGGCTTAATCCACTGCACCACAACATGTCCCCCCATATATGGTATTTTAAAGAATGCAAATAAGAAGCTAGATGAAGGGGCCAGCACTGTGGCGTAGCAGGTTAAACCGCCGCTTGCAGCGCCAGCATCCCTTATGGGCGCTGGTTCGAGTCCTGGCTGCTCTGCTTCCAATCCAGCTCTCTGCTATGGCCTGGGAAAGCAATAGAATACGGCCCAAGGCCTTGGGCCCCTGCACCCACGTGGGAGACCCGGAAAGAAGCTCCTGGCTCCTGGATCCTGGCTTCAGATTGGTGCAGCTCCGACCGTTGCAGTCAATTGGGGAATGAACCAGCGGATGGAAGACCACTCTCTCTCTCTGCCTCTCCTGTGTAACTCTTTCAAACAAACAAATCTTGAAGAGATACACAGGGTAAGGTCAAGGTCTGGTAGGGCCCCAAGTACAGGAGCATCCATCCTCGTGGAGTTGGGGTGCACCACCCTCCCAACATGTGAACGAGTTTTTGTCCATCTGCCTGCAAATTTCCACATATTCAGCTGTCCAGAAACTCTCTGAACCATGTTCTTTTGGTTTCCAAAGGACTTCATTGCACATGCACAACTGAAGCATGGACAACCATGTTGAAATGTGATTAGGAAAAAACAGGGCATGATTTAATGTTACTTGACTGGGTGGGGAAACCCAGCAAAGCCTGTCTGTTCAGATTCTTCAGCATTTCTTCCTCACAGGTATGGGGCAGGGACCTCTTCTGAAATGACCATTCACTGTCACACAAGTTAGGTCAGATAATTTCCTTATGGGCAGCAGCTCCAAGGAAGGGGACAAAGGGTGGGGAGGGATGTTACAGTTGATTTTTTATTTAAAAAAAAACTTTATTGTATTTACTTGAAAGGTAGAGTGATAGAGAGGGACAGAAAAAGAGATCTTTGATCCACTGGTTCACTCCCCAAATGACAGCAACATCGAGGGCTGTGCCAGGCCAAAGCCAGGAACCAGAAACTCCATACAGGTCTCCCACATGGGTGGCAGGGTTCCAAGTACTTGGGCCATCATCTGCTGCTTCCTAGGCACATTAGCAGGAAGCTGGGTCAGAAGCACAGCAGACGGGACTTGAACCAGTATTTCAATAGGGGATGCTGGCAATGCAGGTAGAGGCTTAACCTGTTATGCCAGAACGCTGATCCCTATATTAGAGTCTGTATGACATGCCTTGGAGGAAAGAAATTCTAGTTCTGTGGCCTGCCTTGAGGAGGGAGTTATAAGTCAGGCACCATGGATGACAATCAAAAAATATACATCATATCCCAGTAATATGCCACATTATTAGAATGAAGGCAAAAATCACACAATCATCTCAATTAACACAGGAAAAGCATTTGACAAAATCAAATATCCTTTCTTGTTAATAACACTCAATAAACTAGGAATAGAATAAAACTTCCTCAACATGATAAAGGTCATATATGAAACACCCACAGTGGCCGGTGCTGTGGCGTAGGTGGGTAAAGCTACCACCTGCAGTGCCGGCATCCCATATGGGCACCGGTTCTAGTCCTGGCTGCTCTTCTTCCTATCCAGCTCTCTGCTATGGCCTGGGAAAGCAGTGGAAGATGGCCCAGGTGCTTGGGACCCTGCATCCGCGTGGGAAACCGGGAAGAAGCTCCTGGCTCCTGGCTTCGGATCAGCGCAGATCCAATTGTAGTGGTCATTTGAGGAATGAACCAACAGAAGGAAGACCTTTCTCTCTGTCTCTTCTTCTCATTGTCTGAGACTCTACCTCTCAAATAAAGAAAGTCTTTACAAATAAAATAAAATAAATAAATAAATAAAAGTGTTAGACCTGGGACCAGTGCTGTGGCATAGCGGGTAAAGCTGCCATCTGCAGTGCCGGCATCCCATATGGGCACTAGTTCGAGTCTCGGCAGCTCCATTTCTGATCCAGCTCTCTGCAGTGGCCTGGGAAAGCAGCAGCAGATGGCCCAAGTCCTTGGACCCCTGCACCCATGTGGGAGATACAGAAGAAGCTCCTGGCTCCTGGCTTCAGATCGGTGCAGCTCCGGCCGTTGTGGCCAATTGGGGGAGTAAACCAATGGATGGAAGACCTCTCTCTCTCTCTCTCTCTCTCTCTCTCTCTGCCTCTCCTTCTCTCTCTATGTAACTCTGTCAAATATAATAAATAATCTTAAAAAAAGATTTATTTTAAAAAAATTTAGACCTAGGGGCCAGCACTGTGGTGTAGTGTGTAAAGCCACTGCCTGCAGTGCTGGCATCCCTATGGGTGCTGGTTCTAGTCCCAGCTGCTCCTCTTCCGATCCAGCTCCCTTCTATGGCCTGGGAAAGCAGTGGAAGATGGCCCAGGAGCTTGGGCCCCTGTACCCGCGTGGGAGACTGGGAAGAAGCTCCTGGCTTCGGATCAGTGCAACTCCGGCCATTGCAGCCAATTGGGGAGTGAAACAGTGGATGGAAGACCTTTCTCTCTCTGCCTCTCCTCTCTCTGTGTAACTCAAACTTTCAAATAAATAAATAAATCTTAAAAAAAAAAGTTAGACCTAATAAATGAATCCAGCAAAATTTCAGAATACAAAACCAAGGCACAAGATTATATTTCTGTACATTAAGCAATGAAGTCTTGCTATAGTTTGAACACGATTTGGCTCTTGATCATATGTATATATGTTTAAATCTCAGAGCCATAATTTGATGGTGATAAAAGGGTATACATTTATTTTAACTCTTAATCTAACTATGGGTTTTTGTTTGTTTGCTTAGGAGGTGGATCTAGTGGGAAGGCTTTAAGACTTGTTTATTTATTTGAAAGGCAGAGATAGAGATAGAGAGAGATAGAGAGAGAGAGAGAGAGAGAGAGATCTACCATCTGCTGGTTCACTCCCCAAATGACCAAAAAGGCCGGGTCTGGGCTGGTTTTAAGCCAGAAGCCAGGAGCTTCCCTTGGGTCTCCTGTGTAGGTGCAGGGGCCCAAGGACTTGGGCCATTCTCTGCTGCTTTCTCAGGTGCATTAACAGGGATCTGATTAGAAGTAGAGCATGGGGGCCGGTGCTGTGGTGAAGCGGGTAAAGCTGCCGATTGCAGTGTCGGCATCCCATATGGGCACCGGTTCGAGTCCTGGCTGCTCCGCTTCCGATCCAGCTCTCTGCTTCGGCCTGAGAAAGAAGTAGAAGATGGCCCAAGTCCTTGGGCCCCTGCACCCACGTGGGAGACCCAGAAGAAGGTACTGGCTTCTGGCTTTGGATCGGTGCAGCTCCAGCCGTTGCGGCCAATTGGGAAGTGAACCAGCGGATGGAAGACCTCTCTCTTTCTCTGCCTCTCCTTTTCTCTGTGTGTAACTCTGATTTTCAAGTAAAATAAATAAATCTTAAAAAAAAAGAAGAGGTGCATGAACAGGTGTCCACATGGGATGCCAGTGTTACAAGTGGCTTAACCAATTGTGCCACAGTGCTGACCCCTAGAAGGAACTCTTTAGGTCATTGGAGGCATGCCACTGGAGGGTAATTATTGCAAGAGGATTGGTTATAAAAACCTGAGTTGGGCCCAGCCACTCTCTACTTCCTTGCTTGCCAATATGTCCTTCTTCTGCACGTGCTCCAATACTGCAGACACCAGACACCAAATCAATGGGGCTGTCTGATGTTGGACTTGAGTCTCCATAACTGTATAATAAATAAATATTTTCTCTTTACAAAGTTAATTGCCTCCATTATTTCATAACAGTCACGAAAAGTTGACAATAAGCATCACATGTTCATGGAGTGAACATATTGTGAAGATCACAATAGTTTGCAAAACAACCTATAGATATAATGCAATTTCTATCAAAATGCCAATGGCATTTTTTAAAAATAGTAATTATTTCTATGAACACGTAGACAAAACTCCAAATCATGGCCGAGCCTTCCAGCACCCAGGCTTATGCAGCTACTCAGCTCATCCACCATCCATGCCGAAGTTAGGATTTCAATTGGGGAAAGTATCCTGGAGTTTCCCTGTGGCTTTCTCACCAATGGCTGCTTGGTCCTCATGACCTGCATCAACTTTTCCTTCTCTGTCTCATAATTGGAACTACAGAGTGCACGGACCCACTCTTGTTCCTTGAGACTGAGTTGGGCATGTGGTAGCAACCCTTGCAGGCTGATCTGGGCTCAGAAATGCCAATGACATGCTTTTTAAATTTTTTTTTTGCAGAAATGGAAAAACCCATCCTGAAATTCAGATGAAATATAATGGGGTCCCAGAGAGTCAAAACAATCTTGAAAAAGAAGAACTAAGTAGGAGGAATCACACCTTTCGATTTCAAAACTTACTACAAATGCTATAGTAATCAAAATAGTGTGGTACTGGCACAAAGACAGACTTACATACCAATGTAAAAGAACAGAAATCCCAGAAATAAGCCCTTGCATATACAGTCAATTCATCTTTTTATAAGAATGTCAAGACAATTCAATGAGAAAGGATAGTTTCTTCAACAAATAGTGCTAAGGACATTGTATATCCATATGCAAAAGAATGAAGTAAGATCCTTGCTTTAAAATGGATACAAAAATTAACCTGAAGTCAATAAGAGCTACAATTATAATGCTCTTAGAGAAGAAACCATAGTGGAAAATCTTCATGACACTGGATTTGTCATTAATTTATTCTGTATGACACCAAAAGTACAAACAAAAGAAAAATGAGTTGGACTTCATCAGAATGTAAAACTTTTATGTATTAAAGAACAATATCAACAGAGTAAAAGGTCCCCTACAAGATGGAAGAAAATATCTTCACCTCATAAGGAATCAATATTCAAAGTATATATAAAGAACTCCTACAACTCAACAAAAACAATCAAATAAAAAAAGAACCCAATTAATTAAAAAATGATTAAATGACTTGAACAGGCATTTCTTCAAAGAAGACATACCAATGTCCAATAAGCCTATGAAATGATACTTAACATCACTATTCAATGGAAAAACACAAATCTAAACCTCAATGAGCTATCACTTCACATCCATTAAGAAGGCTACATAACATAACATAAACAACATACAGAAAAGAACAAGTGTTACTGAGGTTGTGGAGAAATTGGATTCCTTGGGCATTGCTGGTGGGAATGTTAAATAGTGTAGCCACTGTGGAAAACAGTTTAGCAGTTCCTCAAAAATATTAGGCCAAAAATATTTGGCACAACGGTTAAGACACTACTTGGGACACACACATTACATATTGGAGTGCCTGAGTTCAAGTGTCTGCTCCTCTTCTGATTCTAGCTTCCTGCTAATGTGCATCCTGGGAGGCAGCAGAGGATGATTCACGTACTTGAGTCCCTGACATCCACAAAGAATTCCAGTTTCCTGCCTTCGACCTGACCCAGGGCAGGCTGCCGCAGATACTTGAGTGAATCTGTGGATCGAAGTTCTCTTTGTGTCTCTCTGCAGGTCTTTGTCTCTCTCTGTCCTTCTGCCTTTCAAACAAAATGAAATAAAATTCAGTCAAAATTCCCTGATGACCCAGCAATTCCACCCCTAGGGATATACCCAAAGGAACTGAAAACAGGGACTTAAACTGATACTTACATAAGAAAGTCATAGTAGCATTAATCACATAGCAAAATGGTGCAAAAATTAAATGTTCATCAGCAGAGAAAGGGATGAAACAATACATGGTCTATTCATACAATGAATAGTTTTACCCATAAAAAGGAGTAAGTACTGATACATGCTACAAAATGGATGAACCTTGAAAACCTTATGCTAAGTAAAAGAAGCCAGACATAAAAGGACAAATATTGTTATTCTATTTCTATTAAGTATCTAGAGTAGGCAAATTCCCAGTTATAAAGTAAATTAGAGGGGCTACCATTGTGTCACAGCAGGTTCAGCCACCACCTCTGAGGAAGGCATCACATGTGGGTGCTGGTTCAAGTTCCAGTTGCTCCATTTCCCATCCAGCTCCCTGATAATGTGCCTGGAAAAGCAGCAAAAGGCCCGTGTTTGTTCCCCTGTACCCACATTGGAGACCCAGATGGAGTTCTAGGTTCCTGGCTTTGGTCTGGCCCATTGTGGCCATCTGGGGAGTGAACCAACAAATCTAAGATTCTATCTCTCTCCCTCTCTCTCTCTCTCTCTCTCTGTGTGTGTGTGTGTGTGTGTCCCCCTCTTCCTCTCTTTATAACACTGCCTTTCAAAAATAAAGTAAATCTTAAAAAAAAAAAGAAAAGAAAGTACATTAGAGGTTACCGGAGACTGAGAGAAGAGAGGAGTGGGGTTTCTTGCTTAATGCATAGAGTTTCTATTTGGTGTGATAAAAAGTATTAGATATGAATAGTGTTAGTTGTTGGGTAGCATTGTGAATATAATTAATGCCAGTGAATTGTACACTTAAAAAGTTAAAATGGAAATTTTGTTATGTATTTATCACAATTAAAACACATACAGAGTATAGCATATCAGAATATCTCTTTTTAAATTTCTAAAAAATTTACTTGAATGGCAGAGAGAGAGAGAGAGAGAGAGAGCTAGAGAGAGTTCCCATCTGCTGGCTTCCTCTCCAAATGTCTGCACAGGCTGGGGCAGGGCAGGGCTGGGCTCAAAGCCAGAAGCTGGGAATGCAATATAAGTTTCCAATATGGGTGGCATGAAGTCAATTACTTGAGCCATCACTGCTGCCCTTCAGGGCTATATTGTCAAGAAGCTGGAGTCAGAGGCTGGTGTTGTGGTGCATCTGGTTAAGTAGCTGAAGGCCATTCCGTATGGGCACCAGTTCAAGTCCTGGCTGATCCAGCTCCCTACTAAAGTGAGAAAGCAGCAGAAGATGGCCCAGGTACTTGGGCCTCTGCAACCCACACAGGAGACCCAGATGGAGTTTCAGGCTCCTGGCTTCAGCCTGGCTCAGCCCTGGCAGTTGTTGCCATTTAGGAGAGTGAACCAGTGGGTGAAAGTTTCTCTCTCTCTCTCTCTCTCTCTCTCTCTCTCTCTCTCTCTCTCTCCCTCTCTCGGTATGTGTGTGTGTGTGTGTGGTGTGTACCTTTCTCAATGTACCTCTGCCTTTCCAACAAATAAATCTTTAAAAAGCAGCAGCAGCAGCTCAAGTCAGGAAGCAGAGCCAGGAATGATGCTTAGGCACTCCAATGTGGGACACAGGCTTCTTAACTGCTAGGCCACCGTCCACAATCACATTTCTTATAACCAGGGATAAAGAGAAACTCTTACCAAGCAGTCAGAGAAAAGAGGCATATTATGCACAGAAGAATACAGATAAGAAGGACAGCAGGTTTTTTCATCAGAAATAATGCAAGCCAGAAAATGTTGACACAATATATCTAAACTACTTAAAAAAAAACCCCTGCCAACCTAGAATTCTATACTAATGGACTGCAGGATAGCATGAGGGATCCTTGTAATGGGGCTGTTCTGTATCTTGACTGTGCTGGTGGTCACATGTGATAAAACTGCACAGAACTAAAGACACACACATACACACACAAGTGCTTATACAGCTGGTAAAACCTGAATAAAGTTTGTGGATTGTACCTATGTCAATTCCCTGGATGTATAGAGTCCTAGAGTTATGCAAGGTGTTACCACTGAGGCAAACTAGGGGAAATGTACTGGGATCACTACACTATTTGTTTACAACTGGGAAAACCCTGCTTCCACTATTTCCCCACACAAAGCCTAAGGATTCCTTTTTGAAGCATAAAGAAAATCAGGACACTTCCCTGCTTAAAACTTTCCAATGGCTTCCCATGCCCCAAGGAGTTACACAATTGGATACTTTGAAACGTCTATGACCTCATCTCTTACCACTTTGCCCTTGCTTACTCTGCTCTACACATAATGGCCTTTTTGCTGTTGCTAACACAGTGAGAACCTCTCCTGTCTCAGCACTCTGGATCTTGCGTTCTCTCCACATGCAATTACCTTCCCTCCAGATAGCCACATCATTCATTTCCTCACTTCAGTAATTTCTGTGCTCAAATGTCATCTTCTCTGAAAAGCCTTCCTTGACCACCCTATCTAAAATAGCAACCCCCACAACACACACACTCTCTATATAACCTTATCATACTTTAGTTTTCTTCATAGTATTTATCACCACCTCACACGTATTTATTCATTCTCTCTTCTCCTGTCTATGAAAGAAGGGATTTCATTTTGTTCAGTGCTTTATTCCCAGCACTTACATCAATGCCTGGCACATAGTATTATTCACTCAATAAATATTTTTTAGTGAATAAATCAATTAATGATTTCCAGTTCTTAGAACAGTGAGTAAATACATAACTGAATAGGAATAACTTTGTCTTCTAGAGCCCAGCATAGATCAGGTGCATAATTATTATTCAATAAATACTTGTTGAATAAATTAATGAAGCCTGCAAACAAACATGCTCACATCTTACAAGTCTCTTAAAAAAATCTTCTGGTAATACCAATTTTCCCTCCAGCAATTATTATCATATGGCTGCAGTCAAGTACTTATTTAAACCCTGATGTCTTAATGGTTCGTAGATGAGGGGTGAAGACTTGATCGAATCGTGGTGGCCAAGAGGTGGGGTTGTTGAGAGGTCTTTGGGACACTGGGGGTGTGCCCTTGGAGGATGGTTCTTGAAAGAGGTTTGATGACTTGAATTCAAGTTTGGCCCAGGATCTCTCTGCTTCTTACCCACGATAGGACTGTGTCTCTGCACCCGCCATGGTGAGCCTCCACCAGAAGTCAGACTATGGAGCCACCCTATCCTGTAACCTGCAACTGTTAGCTGTAATTAACTTGTTCTTTCCCAAAGATGCTCCTCTTAGGTATTTTAGTTAAAGTGACAAAAAGCGGATGAATACAACTGTCATTCTTCTTCCCAGGATAGCCTAGCTTCTTTCTCACTTTCCAATCAGTACTTCAAAAATGTTTAAGAACTGTATCACAAATATAGAAGAATATATAATTATATCCAGAACACAGAACAAATACCTACTTCTGCTGGAGCATTAATACTGCAATTATAAACTAAATTAAATATATGTTATCACATAAGTTTAAAAAATGGGAAAAAAGAAAGGAAGGAGGAGGGAGAGAGGAAGGGAGGAAAGGGGGAATCATCATCATATTCTTAGAACTATCTATGGACTACTTGAAATCTGTTCTCTTTATATGAATAATTTTTTAAAGATTTATTTATTTATTTGAAAGTCGCAGTTACACAGAAAGAGGAGAGGCAGAGAGAGAGAGAGAGAGAGAGAGAGAGAGAGAGAGAGAGGTCTTCCGTCTGCTGGTTCACTTCCCAGATGGCTGCAATGGCTGGAGCTACGCCGAACTGAAGCCAGGAGCCAGGAGCTTCTTCTGGGTCTCCCACGCGGGTGCAGGGGCCCAAGGAGTTGGGCCATCTTCTACTGCTTTCCCAGGCCATAGCAGAAAGCTGGATTGGAAGAGGAGCAGCCGGGACTAGAACCAGCGCCCATATGGGATGCCAGCGCTTCAGGCCAGGGTATTAACCTGCTGCGCCACAGCACCGCCCGGTGAATAAATTTTTTTTAAAAAAAGACATACTCCTAGTCATTCATATGATCAGAGGGTAAACAACTGACACTCTATAGTGTATTCTGTTGCCAAGTTTTGATGATTGGTAGCTTAGATCTATCAAATGCATGTTGTCTTAGGATATTTTCTTTTTTTAATTTATTTGGAATGCAGAGAGACAGACGCACAAAGAGAGATCTCCCATCCATTGGTTCACTCCCCAAATGCCCACAATAGTCAGGGCTGGGCTAGGCTGAAGCTGGGAGCTGGGAACTCCATCAAATTCTCCAGTAGTTGGCAGGGATCTAACTACTTGAGCCATCACCTGCTGCCTCCCAGGGTGTGTATTAGCAGGAAACTGGAATTAGGGGTGGAGCTGAGACTTGAACCTAGACATTCGGATATTGGATGCAGGCATCCTAACCTTGTGTCAAATGCCCATTTCTGACTTATATTTTCAACTTATATTGGGTTTATTAAAAAGAAAAAAGGTAACCCCACTTTAAGTCGAGGAACATCTGTATATGAATAATAAAATGAATACTCATGTACACGCCAATCAGCTGAAGAAACAGATCATGAGGTTGGCATTGTAGCACAGTAGGTTAAGCTGCCACCTGTGTCGCCAGCATCCCATATTGGAGTGCCAGCTTGAATCCCAGGTGCTCCACTTCCAATCCCATGCTGATGCACCCAGGAAAACAGAGGAGGATGTCCCAAGTACTGGGGCCCCTGCCACACATATGGGAGACTCAGAAGGAGTTTCTGGCTCTTGGATTCAGCCTGGCCCAGTGCAGATCAACGTGGTCATTTGAGAAGTGAACCAGTGGAAGGAAAACTCTTTCTTTCTCTTGCCCCCCCTCTTTCACTCTGCCTTTCAAATAAATAAATATTTAAATTTAAAAAAGATCATTAGGAAAATTTCTGAAGCACTCTGTATGCCCTCTGGGTTGCATTCCTTCCCTTCTCCATAAGGTTTAACTGCTATAATTGTGCTTTTCTCTGTGGCTTTGACATCCATACTTCTGAATTCCATACACATAGAAATGTACCATATGAATTTTTTCTAAACTTGTTATCCTCCTACATTCTATTTGTAGAATTCATCCATGATAGTATTTACATTTTAATATTTATATTCATTGTTCACTAATGTATACTTTTCTATTTTATAATTATACCACAGTTTAGTAAGTCATTCTCCTACTGAAGGACATTTGAGCTGTTTCCAGCTCATTGCTATTATCAGTCCTGCTTTTAACACTGTTTTTAAGAATTATTTATTTGAAAGGCAGTCAACACACACACACACACAGAGAGGCATATCTTCCATCTGCTGGTTCCCTCCCCAAATGGCCACAATGGCCAGGGCTGAGCCAGGCCAAAGCCAGGAACAAAGAAATTCATCTGGGTCTCCCACATGAGTGGTAGGGGGCCAAGTACTTGGGCTATCTTCTGCTGCTTTCCCAGGTGTATTTGCAGGGAGCTGGATTGGAAGCAGAGCAGCAGGAACTCGCACTGATATGGGATGCCGGCATTGCAGAGGGTGGTTTAACTCACTGTGACACAATGCCAGCCTCTCAATACTCTTGAATCTCTTCAATGTACATGTCTTCTGGTACATTTGTGCAAGAAATTTTCTGTTGTATATACAGGGTGTAGAATTGCTGAATCATGGGGTATATATGTGATCAGATATATTAAATGTCAAGATGCATCTGAGGTGGTTGTACCAATTTACGCTTCTGCTGATTTCCATTGCTCAACATCCTTGACCACACATTATCAGACTTTTAAATATTTTTCAGTCTGATGGATATAAAATTAATTTTATCATGGTTATTCTTTGCATTTCCCTGATTACTAATGAGCGAGCACATCTTTTCATATATTGGTCTTTCCTGTATCCTCTTCTGTGAAATGCCAGTTTCAGGTATTTTTGTCAGTTTTCATTGAGTGGCTTGATTCTTACTGATATATAGTGATTTTAATATGGTTATCCTTTATCTGTTTTTTTTAATTTAATTTTATTTTATTTTTGACAGGCAAAGTGGATAGTGAGAGAGAGAGACAGAGACAGAGAGAAAGGTCTTCCTTTTTGCCGTTGGTTCACCCTCCAATGGCCGCTGCAGCGGGCACATCGCGCTGATCCAAAGCCAGGAGCCAGGTGCTTCTCCTGGTCTCCCATGGGGTGCAGGGCCCAAGGACTTGGGCCATCCTCCACTGCCTTCCCGGGCCATAGCAGAGAGCTGGCCTGGAAGAGGGGCAACCGGGATAGAATCCGGCGCCCCAACCGGGACTAGAACCTGGTGTGCCGGCGCCGCAAGTTGGAGGATTAGCCTGTTAAGCCACCGCGCCGGCCTATCCTTTATCTGTTAAATGAATTTCAAACATCTTCTGCCAGCATGTACAGCCTTTTTAGATTTATGCCTTTTGATAAACAGAAGTGTACTGTTGTAACTCATCATGTATCAAACTTTTGTTTTATGGGTTGTGCTTTATATTGTTGCCTAAGCAATCCTTCCCTAAACTGAAGTTACAAAAACATTTTCTTATGTTTGCTTTTAAAAAGTTTGAGGGCCGGCACGAGGGTTAACGCCCTAGCCTGAAGCACTGGCATCCCATATGGGCGCCGGTTCTAGCCTTGGCTGCACCTCTTCCAATCCAGCTCTCTGCTATGGCCTGGGAAGGCAGTTGAAGATGGCCCAGGTCCTTGGGCCCCTGTACCCATGTGAGAGACCCAGAAGAAGCTCCTGGCTCCTGGTTTCGGATCGGCACAGTTCCTGCGGTTGCAGCCATCTGGGGAGTGAACCATTGGATGAAGACCTCTCTCTCTGCCTCTACCTTTCTCTGTAATTCTGTCTTTCAAATAAATAAAATAAATCTTTAAAAAAAATTTGATATTTTTGCCTTACATGCCTAAGTTTTTCATCCATCCAGAATTAATTTTTTAAAAATATGTATTTATTTTGAAAGGCAGCATGACAGAGAAAGAGGAAGAAACATAAAACAATCTTCCAGCCACTCGTTCACTCCCCAAATGGCCACAAGGCCAGGGCTGGGCCAGGCCAAAGTCAGGAACCTGGAACTCCATCCAGGTCTCCTGATGAGTGGCAGGGGCCCAAGCACTTGAGTCATCTTCCACTGCTTTCCTGGATGCATTAGCAAGGAGCTGGATCAGAAGCAGAGCAGCCAGAACTCCAACCAGCACCCAAACCAGATGCTGGCATCATAGGCAGCCAGCAGCTTAACAGGCAGCAGCTTAACCTGCTGTGCCACAATGCCGGCCCCTAGAATTGATTTTTATGTGAAGTATGAGGTAAGGATCTCAATTTCATGTTTTTCTCTGCTATGGATATCCAACTGTTCAAGGACTTTATTACATAATCTATGCTTTCCCCAGTGATTTGCAATGTCACTTCCAGCTTTCACGAAGTTTCCTTGGCTATTCAGGTCTGTTTCTAGGCTCATTATTGTTTCATTGCTCCATTGGCCTCTTCTTGTGCCAACTCCAAACTCTCTTAATTACTGCTTTATGACGTCGATATTTGAAAGTGGAAGTTCCAGTTTCTTCTCCTCATTTGTTTCCCTGGTTATTTTTGGTCGGTTTCTCTTTCATAAAACTTAGAACTATTTTGTAAAATTTTATGAAAAAGTTTATTGGAATTTTTAAAATTATAATTTTTTATTTATCTGAAAGGCAGGGAGACAGAGAGGTCTTCCATCTACTGGTTCACTCCCTAAATGCCCACAACAGCTGGGGCTGGGCCATGCTGAAGCCAGGAGCCAAACTCAATCTGGGTCTCCCATGTGACTGTCAGGAACCCAAGTATTTGAGCCATCAATCCTGTCTCCCAAGGTGCACATAAGCAGGAAGCTGAAGTTGGAAGTGGAGCCAGGACTGGAGCCAGGAACCCCAAGATGAGATGTTGGCATCCTCAAGAGTGTCTTTTAAAAAAAAAAAGATTTATTTATCTATTTGAAAGGCAGAGTTACAGAGAGGCAGAGGCAGAGAGATGTGTTCCATCCATCTGGTTCCATCTCATCTGGTTCACTCCCTAGATGGCCACAACAGCCAGAGCTGCGCCGATCTGAAGCCAGGAGCCAGGAGATTCTTCTGGGTCTCCCACGTGGGTACAGAAGTCCAAGGACTTTGGCCATCTTCTACAGCTTTCCCAGGCCATAGCAGAGAGATAGATTGGAAGTAGAACAGCCAGGACTTGAAAGGACGCCCATGTGGGATGCCGGCACTGCAGGCGACGACTTTATCTGCTATGCTACAGAGTCAGTCTTAACCACTGCACCAAAGCCCCACCCCTCTACTAGAATTTTGATGGAAATGCATTGGAATTCACGGATCACTTTAGGACATCTTTATAATACTGAGTCTTTTTTAAAAAAAGATTTATTTATTTATTTGAAAGCCAGAGTTACACAGAGAGAGGAGAGGCAGAGAGAGAGAGGTCTTCCATCCGATGGTTCACTCCCCAGATGGCCTCAACGGCCGGAGCTGCACCAATCTGAAGCCAGGAGCCAGGAGCTTCTTCCAGGTCTCCCACGTGGGTGCAGGGGCCCAAGGACTTCGGCCATCCTCCACTGCCTCCCCGGAGCACAGCAGAGAGCTGGACAGGAAGAGGAGCAACCGGGACAAGAAATTGGCTCCCATATGGGATGTCGGTGCCACAGGCGGAGGATTAACCAAGTGAGCCACGGTGCCAGCCCCTTATTATTTTATTTTTTGAAGATGTATTTATTTATTTGAAAGGCAGAGTTAAAGTGAGAGAGAGAGAGAGAGAGAGAGAAATATGAATCTTCCATCTGCTGATTCACTCCTCAAATGCCCGAAACAGCCAGGGCAAGACCAGCCTGAAGCCAGGAGTCAGAAACTCCAGTCAGGTTATCCATGTGGGTGGTAGGGACCCAAACACTTGGGTCATACCACTGCCTCCTGGCACCTTAGCAGGAAGCAACCAGGACTTGAAGCAAACACTCCGATATGGGATGCAGGTATCCCAAACAGTGGCTTAACCCACTGTGCTGCAATGCCAGCCCCTATTTTAAATGACAAATAAATAAATAAATAAATTTATGTTACAATTGTTTAAGTTGGTGCAATTCTACTTCTACTCCTACCACTCTTCTGACTTTCTGATTGCCAAATGCAATGGACACTTCTCACTTCTTATCTTGACTTGTCTATCGCATTTTAAATACTGATCTGCCTCCATTCCTCACATTCTCTTTCCCCTCCAGCTACTGGTTGACTCATTTTGTTCCTTTTCAGTTACTTCCTTGGTTCTATCTTTACCCAGCCATTAAAGTTTGGGTCTTTTCCTCAGAATTCTGCCCTTGGCCCTGATCTCATCTCCACAACTTTAACTACTGTCCATTAGCTAATGACATAACAAAACCTAAGATCTCTCCTCAGCCAAATTTTCAACTACTTACTGATTATCTCCACTTGGATATCTCACAGACATCTCACTCACCAAATTCCACACTTAACTCTTTTCTTTCCTCAACCCAAAGCCTACTCCACCCCATAAGTTTTCCCAGTATCAGTGCTTACCCCGTCCCTGTTTTTCCAAGACAAAGATCTGAAGAAATGCACCCTCCCCTTTGCTCATTACAATCTCAAACACTATTCCATTCTTTAAACACTGTGACCTCAGAGCCTTTGCTCTTGCCAGTCCCTTTACTTAGAATGCTATCTCCCCCAGCTCATTCTCATCTTCAGGTCTCAGCTAGAATGTCCTCTGCTCACATCTACCCTAGGACTGCCTCTACATCTACTCCAACTCAGCTGAAATTACTAATACATCACCTTTTATTTCTAGCATAGTTTGTGTTTTGTTTACTGTTTCTTTATTTTTTAAAATTTATTTGACAGAGTTAGCGACAGAGAGACAGAGAGAAAGGTCTTCCTTCTGTTGGTATACCCCCCCCCCCCCAAATGGCCACCACGGCCAGCGCTGCACCAATCTGAAGCCAGGAGCCAGGTGCTTCTCCCTGGTCTCCCATGTGGGTACAGGTGCCCAAGCACTTGGGCCATCCTCCACGGCCTTCCCGGGCCACAGCAGAGAGCTGGCCTGGAAGAGCGGCAACCGGGACTAGAACTCAATGCCCATATAGGATGCTGCGCCGCAGGCGGAGGATTAACCAAGTGAGCCATGACACCAGCCCTGGTTCTTTTATTTCTAAAATTGTGTTGACTTGTTTACTGCTTGTCTCTTTCCACTAAGAAATGCAAGGTCCCTGAGAACAAGGATTTATATCCACAGTATTCATTGCTATATCACCAGAGCCTAGAAGAGTGCCTGGTGCATGGTAAGCATACTATATTGACTGGACAAATGAGTCCAGTGGACCTCCTTACTCTTTGCCTCCCAATAATTAGACACCAAATGTAGTTGAGTCTATCTTTCAAATAGCTCCCAGATCTATTCCATAGTCTCTGACTCAACTGTCACTGCTTGAGTTGAAGCTCACATCATTTCTTACTTGACTGACACAATAGTCTTATAACAAGTGCTAGAACTCTCAAGCCTGGAGCCTTCTCTAATATATTCATTACACTCAATATATATCTAATCTGAAGCCAGGATTAATCTCTAAAACTAAATCAAATCTAATCACATCCTTCACCTGTTTAAAATTCTGCATTATTGGGGTCAGTGTTGTGGCGTTAGCAGGTAAAGCCACCACCTGTGACACCAGCATCCCATGAGTGCTGGTTTAAGCAGCCCGCCTGCTCCACTTTCTGATCCAGCTCCCTGCTAATGGCCTAGGAAAGCAGCAGAAGATGGCCTGAGTGCAAGGGCCCCTGCTGCCCACGTGGGAGACTCACATGAAGCTCCTGACTCCTGACTCCAGCCTGGTCCAGCGCTTGCTGCTGTGGCCATGTGGGAAGTGAACCATGGATGGAAGATTCTCTCTCTCTCTCTCTCTCTCTGTAACTCTGCCTTTCAAATAAAATAAATAATTTTAAAAAATTCTGCAATGTCAATCATGGTCAAGATAAAGTCCAAACTCCTTCCCACAGCCTACAAACCCTTTTGGGACCGCTTTATGATCTGCTCTGCTTTCCCCATCTTCCCTTACCTCCCCCAACATAACCTGTGCTCCAATGACACTGGGAGACTTGCAGTTCTCCAAACATTCCAGGCTGGTTCATACTCTGGCTTTTGGATATGGCCTATCTGTCCAGAATATCCTCACTCCACCTCACCTGCCAACTCCCCATTATCCATTCCAAATTCGGCTCAAAAGTCTTTTGCACAGTAAAGTTTTTCCTCAGCCTCACCTTCTCTGCCTACACCTTGCAAAGTTGGTTACCTTTTCCTCTCAGTTTTGCCTGTTCCTTTCACATACTACCACTGCACCTACCACTGTACCTGGGCCTTTGCTTCTTAGGCAGTCTGGCCACCCATCACACTTGAGGGCAGATTCTGTGTCACATTCTGCTTTGTACCCTCAGCTGTCACATATAGTAAGTGCTGGGATGCTTTAATGAACAAATGAAAATGAGCAAAAAATTTTAATAATCTTTGAAATAACATCTAAAATTGTCAAAGTTGTAATGAGATGAGTATGTTCACACAGAAATGTTGGCAAGAAAAATGGGTACAAACTTTTGTAAAGCAATATGACACTGCTTACCGAACTCCATAAATATCTGTGTCACAGATAAAATGGTTAAGGAAGGAGTAAGAGAGGGCAGCTTTTCTTAATTATGAGCTGTTCTCATTTTTTAACTATCTGAGTAAATTACATACGTAACAGTGTTAAATAATTGTTTTTTACCTGTGGCCTAATACTTCTACACCCACAAACTGATGCTTGAGTAACAATTTGGAAGAAGTAAAAATTATATGCATGAAATGTTCTTTGCTGTATTGTCTGTTTTAAAATAGAGAAATCTGGGGTAGGCTTTTGGCCTTGTGATTGAGACACTAGTTAAGATCCTGGGGCCAGCATTGTAGTGCAAGTTAAGCCACTGCCTGTGATAGGAGTTCCAGCCTCCTGGCTTCTGTGTGGTCTGGCCCTGGCCACTGTAGCCATTTGGGAGTGAACCAGTACATGAAAAATTTCTCTCTCCCTCTCTCTCTGCCTTTCAAATAAACAAATAAACCTTTTTGAAAAAAAATCTGCTCACATCCTGTATCCGAGTACCTGGGTTCAATCCCCAGCTCAAACTCCCGCTACCTGCCCTTGGAAGGCAGCAGTGATAATTAAGTTTCACAGGCTGGACCAGAATAGAGAGATTTAATGAATAAATGTAACTTGGTGTCCTAAAACGGACACTGGAACAGACAAAGGACATTAGTGTTCTGGGGCCAGCATTATGGTATAGCAGGTTAAGCCTCTGCTTCTGATGCCAGCATCCCTTATCTCCAGAGAGCTGGGTTCAACTCCAAGCTCTAGCTGCTTTGCTTACCAACTGGTTCCCTGCTAATGCACCTGGGAAGGCAGCAGAAGATGGCCAAAGTGCTTGGGCCCCTGCCACCTACATGGGAGACCAGGATGGGAGTTCCTGGCTCCTGGCTTCAGCCTGGTCTAGCTCTGGCTATTGTAGCCATTTGAGAAGTGAACCAGGAACTCCAATATGGGATGCTGGCATCACAGGCGGTAGTTTAATTCTGTGCACCACAGCATCCTCCCTTTAGTATACTTTGTGTCAAATATATTCTTGATATCATTTTATAGACACAATTTCATAATCACAAGAACTACAAAGGAAAAAATATAAGGGATCTATAATAAGTCATGTGTGGGAGTAAGTCTGCAAGATATTTTTAAAAATTATGTGCTTCATTAATACATATTTGTCATCAAATGAAAATCACATCGCCTAAAAGTCTGCCATAAAAACAAAGCTACTCATTCACAACCACCATAAATTCTCCTCAGGAATCTATTTTCAATTAAAATAGTTGCTGAAAAGGGACTTGTTATGAACCCACGTATCTGCCAACTCCAGCATCTATAGGAACACACATAAGCTCTGAGTTTGGTTTGGAGAGGCTTGTAGTTCCTGGGTGACGGGTGCTGGCCCCAAGAGGGACTCCAGCACATAGGCTGCTCCTGCAGAAGCACTGGCCGTAGAAGGTGAGGGGCATTGCTGGGCTGGGGCAGTTGACATAGGAGCAGATACAGTTGTCCCACTTCTTCAGGGAAGGCAGGTCCACCTTTTTAATGTAACAGCCTCCTGGAGAGTTGTATATTTTTTGTTGTTCTTGGAAACATGGAGAGAATTCTGGAAGTATAAGCTGAGAAGAGCAGGGCAATAGTATGTATTCACGAGGGAACTCTAGATTGTCCTGCCCAAAACTCTAGATGTGAGCTTCAGCAACACAGAATCCAATCCCAGAGCTGCCAGCCAAGTCGCGGGGGGAGCTGCAGGGTCTGGAATATCCATGCAGAAGATTAGACCTATGGGATATTTAGCACTTCGAGTTCAATTCAGTTGATTTGGGATAAGCATAAGGATACACTGTGTCAGTAGATCAGAAGTGTTCAGCAACCGTACTGAGCTCTGGCTGATGCCATGATGTATTAACAGAATAAAGAGAGTCTGCAAGTCTAATGTGCATACTGGGAGGCAGCTTGTGATGGTTCAAGTGGTTGGGTTCCTGCCACCCAAGTGGGAGACCTGAACTGAGCTCCTGGCTTGGGCCTTGGATTGGAGTGCGCTCTCTCTCTCAAATGAACAAAGAACATTTTATTTATTTATTTTAAAAAAAAATTTTTGACAGGCAGAGTGGACAGTGAGAGAGAGAGACAGAGAGAAAGGTCTTCCTTTGCCGTTGGTTCACCCTCCAATGGCCGCCGCGGCTGGCGCGCTGCAGCTGGTGCACCGCGCTGATTTGATGGCAGGAGCCACATGCTTCTCCTGGTCTCCCATGGGGTGCAGGACCCAAGCACTTGGGCCATCTTCCACTGCACTCCCTGGCCACAGCAGAGAGCTGGCCTGGAAGAGGGGCAACCGGGACTAGAACCCGGTGTGCCGGCGCCGCAAGGCGGAGGATTAGCCTAGTGAGCGGCGGCGCTGGCTCATTTTATTTATTTTTTTAAAAGATTTTATTTATTTGAGAGATAGAGTTACAGACAGTGAGAGGGAAAGACAGAGAGAAAGGTCTTCCATCCGCTTGTTCACTCTCCAGGTGGTCACAACAGCCAGAGTTGCGATTATCTGAAGCCAGGAGCCACATGCTTCTTCTCGGTCTCCCATGCGGGTGCAGGGGCCCAAGGACTTGGGCCATCTTCTACTACTTTCCCAGGCCACAGCAGAGAGCTGGATTGGAAGAGGAGCAGCTGGGACTAGAACCAATGCCCATATGGGATGCCGGCGCCACAGGCGGAGGATTAACCTACTGCGTCACGGCACCGGCCCTAAACAAAGAACATTTTAAAGCCTGAACTTAATCAAGCCTCTTGGTCTAAGGCCCATGATAGGCAATACAGGGCACAGAAAAATAAAGAGATTCAATCTGTTATACTGTGAGAAATTCAGAGTTATTAATTTCCTCAAGAAATTAATGCCATGAAAAGAAAGAAAATGAAGGGTGAAATTGTTAAATACTAGAAAAATTAAAAGATAGATAAAGCAAAACCAGTGTTTGGATCTTGATTTCAACAAGTCAAATATATAGACTTTTTTGAGACAACAGAGAAATCTGAACATAGATTGCATAGTGCTTTTGTTAAGTGTCATAAAGATAAGGAAGTTTTTTTTTTAAAGTTTTATCTGTAAGAGATACATACTGAAGAATTTACTGATAAAATGTCTGGGATCTGTTTTAAAATACAACAGCATCTAGGGGTTGCATTGCATATCAGAGCATCAGTTTAACTCCTAGTTACTCTTCTTCTGATCCAGCTTCCTGTTAATGCACCCGAGAAGGCAGCAGAAGATGGCTCAAGTGCTTGGGCCCCTGCTACCCTTCTGGGATACCCAAATGGTCTTCCTGGCTCCTGGCTTCAACCCAGAGCTGGCTGTTGCAGTCATTTGGGATGTGAACCAGCAGATGGAAGATCTTTCTCTGTCTCTCCCTCTCTCTCATTGCCTTTCATATTTATTTATGTATTTATTTATTCGTAAGGCAGAGTGACAGGGAGACACACACACAATCTTCCATCTGCTGGTGCATTCCCCAAATGGTCACAACAACCAGGTTTGGGCTACGTCAAAACCAGGAGCCAGAAGCTTCATCTGGGTTTTCCACATGTGTGCAGGGGCCCAAGAACATGGGCCATCTCCTATTGCCTTCCCAGGTGTACTAGCAGGGTGCTGGATCAGAAGTGGAGCAGCCAGGACACAAACTGGTGTCCATGTGGGATGTCAGCATCGCAGGTGGCTTTACCCGTTGTTGCACAACACTGGACCCAATAAATCAATCTTTAAAAAACTACAACACTTCACTTATTCAAAACAGGGGTAGGGGAGGATAGATGCAAGAAAAATGGCAAAATGTTGATAACTTAAAGCTGGATGAAATTCATGAGGATTTATTATATTCTTCTTCCCACCTTTAAGTATGTTTGGAATTTTCCATAGTAAAAAGGTTAAAAAAATAAAATCCAAATCAGTGTCCTGGTTCTGATTCGTTCACAGAGCAACATTCTAATTTTGTCTTCTCACATGTAGATTTGTCAACTAGGACAGGATGTACTGGTGAACAAATATGAGGACTTGCCTATTAAATTTCTCACTGCAGATTATTAATAAGTTGGTGAATGTTTATATAACAATTTAAGGTTTGGATATTGCTTCTGAGTAGTAACACTTAAGACTACAGGCAAGAATGAATATTACCAGTGGTCAGTTAAGTGGGTGGTCAACTGATATCCCGTGAGTGAATCTACTCTCAACAGTTCTGTGTTCACTATTTTACCAGAAGGTCCTGCTATCCTACTTGAACTGCAACACCAATAGCTTGTGATTTAGGAACTGATGAGCTGTGGAATCAGAACAAGGGAAGGTCCACCTCCCTTCTCCTAAATTCATCATTATTAATTGTATGTCATTAGTATCTGCTAATAATAAGAGTAACACGGAGCACTTACTGTGTGCTACACATTATTCTAAGCACTTCACAATATATTGCTCCACGTAATCTTTACAATGATCATCTGATCCTATAGTCATAGAGGAAAACATGAAGGTTTGGGAAGCTTGCCTAAAGGAGCAGAGTTTGAGCACAAGAGTTTGACTTCAGAGCCGTGTTCTTAGGCATTAATATTATCCTGAGAACAATGTCATGTAGTTTAATTATTGTGTAAAAATCATGCACAAGAATGAATGTCTCTGAACCCCTTATCTAGGCTCTAAAGCAGCATATTTACAAACTGGGGCAAGAAAAGACGTACCTGGCAAAAATAGGATAACATGCCTTGGAGAAAACAAGGGAGTTAATGGAAATTCACGGCTATTTTGTAAAGAATACTGGGAGGGGGGGTTGGACAGGGCAGCAATAGCCTCTTTCACCCATACATTGACAGACTATACTCCAAGGGTTGGGCACTAGCTATGGTTAAGACTTCATACTTGGGGAAAGCTCCAGGCTCTCTTAACACAGCTGCAATTGACAACAACACAGTCCAACTACTTGAAACTTTAATCATTAGAGGTTTACATGGAAAAATCCAGAATTTGTATGTTGAAAATGAGGAGCCCTGAAAACTAGAAGTTAATTGACTACACTGGGATGTGAATGTGTGTTAACTGATGTGTGAATTCACTATGTAATGATTTGCTTCTAAATACTGGTTTAAAAATCATCACACAGGGCCGGCATTGTGACACAGCAGGCTAAGCCGCTGCCTGCAGTGCCGGCATCCCGTATGAGTGCCACTCACGCCTTGGCTGTTCCACTTCTGATCAGCTCCCTGCTAATGTTCCTGAGAAAAGCAGCAGAAGATGGCCTAAGTGCTTGAGCCTGTGCCACCCACGTGGGAGACTCGGAGGAGGCTCCTGGCTCCTGGTTTAGGTCTGGCTCAGCCCTGGTCATTTTGGCCATTTGGGGAGTGAACCAGAGGATGGAAGGTCTCTCTCTGTCCCTTCAACTCTTTCAAATAAGTAAATATATCTTTAAAAATAATATATGTATATATATATATATATAATCATGTTGTGATTGAGTTAAAGGGAACAACATCTGGTTTGTGAGAAATTTCTTCATCTTACCTTTTAAAAATGTTTGTATTATATTTTACAGTAAATTCTGATCTTTGTTGCTCAGAATTGGTGATCTGAGAGTTAAAAATCTATGAACTTACAATCTGATTCTGAAGTTTAAAAAATAAGAAAATGAAATAAGAAGCAGGCCGGCGCCGCTAATAACTTGGCTAATCCTCCGCCTGTGGTGCCGGCACCCCGCGTTCTAGTCCCAGTTGGGGCGCCGGTCCTGTCCCGGTTGCTCCTCTTCCAGTCCAGCTCTCTGCTGTGGCCCAGGAGAGCAGTGGAGGATGGCCCAGGTCCTTGGGCCCTGCACCCACATGGGAGACCGGGAGGAAGCACCTGGCTCCTGGCTTCGGATCGGGTAGCGGCCATTTGGGGGGTGAACGAACGGGAAAAGGAAGACCTTTCTCTCTGTCTCTCTAACTCTGTCAAAAGAAAAAAAAAAAAAAAAGAGAGAAGCAAACCATTTAAAACAACATTTTTATCCTAAACTTGAATTGTGGCAATGTATTAAGCAACTTGGAAGAAAAGCTAACATAATTTTTTAAAGTTTTATTTATTTGAAAGAGTTAGAGTAAGGTAGAGAGAGAGAGGTCTTCCAACCACTGGTTCACTCCCCAAACAGCCACAAGGGCCCGAGCTGAGCTGATCCCAAGCCAGGAGCCAGGAGTTTCCTCCAGGTCTCCCACGTGGGTGTAGGGGCCCAAACATTTGGGCCATTTTCTGCTGCTTTCCCAGGCACATTAGCAGGAAACTAGATTGGAAGTGGAGCAGCTGGGACTTGAACCAGTGCCTGTATGGGATGCCGGTGCTGCGGGCCAGGGCTCTAACCCACTGCATCACAGCGCTGGCCCCATTAACATAATTTTAAAATTAAAATTATTTAATCCTGAACAAAATCATTTGCTTTTTACAATCTGCAATGGTCTGGCTATTTTATAGTACTAGTTGTCGTTTAGAGCCCTCATTTATTTGTATTTCACTTTCATTTGACAATATTATAGAAGGGAGTTTATATTAAAGGAAAGTCAAGTGAGTTGAAAAACTGTTTTCTAGCCCTGCCTGAATTGACAGATGAAGTCAGTTAAGTGGTTCTGTGGCTTTTCCCCGAACTATACATTTTCATCAGCAACTGATGGCACTGATTTCCAGCTAAGGGGTAATACAGCTCTGGGTGATGGGGGAAGCAAATCTGACGATGAGGAAGACTAATGAGGGAACAGGAATTTTTGAAAAGTCTGTTGAATAATTCTGACCAACTCTGTCTCTTTTGAAGATTTGTACTTAGTCTAAAATACAAGGAGGAAATGGTGTTTGGAATGTAACATTAAGATTTCAGTAAGTTTGTCTAAGTGTATGAACTTCTGTTTATTCAGAATAGATAATAATAACAGCAGCCAACATTTACAGTGTTTATTATGTGCTAGGTGTTGTAGGCAGGCATACAGGATAAAATTGATTAGGTTTGTGAGCTGGAAGACCACGCCTTCACCACGCCCCTGTGTGACCTCATGTCCCTACCTGACCACACCGTGTGCCAATCAGGCTAACTAACCACTCCCCTCTGGAAGTGTATTAAAGGCCTGGGACACGATGGGCCTAGCCCTTTTTGGCCCTTTTCTGGCCTTTTGCCTCTTTTGCCATTGGGGCCATGCTTCCTGGCCTGCATACTCCTCCATATGGCTGGCTCTCTTTAGATAGGGCCCTCACTCTGCTATGCATTTCTCTCTGAATAAAAAGCTTAAAAACTTATCATGCTCCCTCATTCATTTGCGCCAGTATTCAGAATCCTTCTCTGAATATAAGGCAAGAACTCACAGGCTTATTAATATTCTGTTAATAAGCACCCAGTAATTGGCACCCCAATACTCTGATATCATATGGCACCCCAGATGGGACTTTTAAGGGGTCTGTCTCTGATTACATCTGGCACCCATTTACAGAGTGTTTATTATGTGCCAGGCACTGTGCTTAAGTACTTCATATGCATACTCTCCTTTGATTCTTAACATCACTGCCACATAGCTGAGGAAATGGAACCTTAGTTAACTGCTCAAGATCACAAGTGGTAAAAGCCACTTGAATATTAAGTGAACGCGTGTTATTTCAAACCACCATACTACATTGGTTCTAAGGCACTTGGATCTGAAATGTGGGTTTTTGCTGAAATGTTTTCTACTTCTAGCCCAGAAAGACTCTACTAGAATCTGGAGTTGCAGCTGACATTTAGAAGGTTGGAGGAGTGGAAAGACTTGTATATCTGCCCCAAGAGAATGAAAAATGTGTTGTCCTAATTTTTCTGTTGTACACTGGCAATCAAGTCTGCAACTTGCTTATAATTTTTTTAAGATAAAGAAGTATTTAAATCATGCTCTATTGTTTGAGATGTAAGACACCTTTGGAGAATCACTTTAAATCTTAGTTTATACCTCTTTTTATAGTTTCTTAACCAGGAGTTGAAGACATAACCTGGTATTATATACAAAACATTACGTACATATGTTTTTTTTTTTTCCTGGAGGGAGAGTTCATAGCTTTTCTCACAGTTGAAATTTTGCAATGTTGGAGAAACCTCATAAAATTGTCCAAATCGGGAACTGAAGAAGTGTGTGTGGGGGCACTCCCTATCACTTAAAGGCTTTAAAAAGAAAATCCTTCCCATCCCCCCACATCTGAGAACAAAGTCCCTACCTTCCCACCTTGAGAATCTAGAACCGTTGTTTACCCAAAAAGCTTATCTTAAGCCCCCAGGTGTGTTGGGTGAGGAAACAAACAGGGCTCCATTGGCAGCACAAATATTAAAATTAGATGGACAGAGAGAAAATCAGCACAGTCCCAGCGCAAGGATGACCCACAAATTTTGAAATGTTCCATTTTTTTTCTTCTCAAAACTAGAGGAAAGGGGGGAGGGAGGGAAGGGAAAAATCAATACATTTTTAGAACTGTGTCTATGAACTATACTGAATCTGTTAAAAACTAATTTTTTAAAATGCTTTAAAAAGAAACAAAAAGACTGGCTTGTACTATGTTAATATTGTAAAAGATAGGCAGAAGGCGCAAATTTAGGATTAAGGAATTCAAGAAGTGAATTGCCTAAAATAAATGGCTTCTGATGCACTCACTACTGACATACTTTCCAGCTGGAAGAAATGAAGCAAAGGATCTCTGTCCCCCTAGCAGTTTTCATTTCTCATTTCTAAATTATTTTTCCTTAAGCATTTAATTATTTCTCCAGTTTTGATCATTGATTTGCTTCCAATTTTCCAATATAGCCTTTTCCTTCCCTTAAAATATTCTTGATTTCACTAGAAGAAGGAACGACAGGAAGAGACAGTAATTTTGTGGTCACTAATAGGACATGTCCTCCACCTATTAAAACATAATGTAATCTTGGAAAGCCAAGACACTCTGGAAAAAAAAAAAAGACCTAAATGAAAGATCTCTGCGAGTGAGATCCCACTGGAAAGAACGGGGCCATCAAATAAGGAGGTCCCTTTCTCTGAAGGGAGGAGAGAATTTCCACTTTGACTATGACCCTGTCGGAATAAGATCGAAGTCAGTGAACCCTAAAGTCTTCCATAGCCTTGGCAACTCATGACTAGAGCCTAGGGAGATTACTGACGCCATAAAAAAGTGTGTCAAATTGTTAAGTCAACAACAGGAGTCACTGTGTACTTACGTCTCATGTGGGATCTGTCCTTAATGTGTTGTCCAATGTGAAGTAATGCTATAACTAGTACTGAAACAGTATTTTTACACTTTGTGTTTCTGTGTGGGTGCAAACTGATGAAATCTTTACTTAGTATATACTGAATCGATCTTCGGTATATAAAGATAATTGAAAATGAAAAAAAAAAACCTGGTGTTAAACTGGAAATTGCATACAAAATTAATCAATTTTAAAAAAATATGTAGGATCTCTGTCCTTAATGTGCTGTACATTGTGATTTAATGCTATAACTAGTACTCCAACAGTATTTTTCACTTTGTGTTGCTATGTGGGTGCAAACTGTTGAAATCTTTACTTAATATATACTAAACTGATCTTCTGTATATAAAGAGAATTGAAAATGAATCTTGATGTGAATGGAAGGGGAGAGGGAGTGGGAAAGGGGAGGGTTGCGGGTGGGAGGGAAGTCATGGGGTGGGGGAAGCCATTGTAATCCATAAGCTATACTTTGGAAATTTATATTAGATAAAAGTTTAAAAAAAAACATAATGTAATCTTGTTCACTCAGGTATTTGACCACTTCTTACCTACAGAATAACTGAGTTAACTCTTTGGTTGATGGAAGATCTTATTTGTAGTGTATAAGTGATAGAGTCACAAACACAAGATAAAAGCACACACTGAAATTTTATTGTAAATCAGGATGAATGAAAAAACACAGTGAAAAGCCATAAAATGGAGCTGACTGAAAACACTGGATTCCGAGTCCCCAAAATGTGGTAAATCCAAACCTATGTAGGTAAAATTTAAAAGAAATAATTTTGAAAGTCTTACATCCATTTAAACCAACTTGCAGAATTTATCATTTATGTATATTTTAATCATTATAGCTTATGCATGATGTTTAGAAATAGATGAAATAAAAATTAAAAGCAATTTATTATTTTAAAACCAAAAAAAGCAAAGGATAAATTTTCAATATATACCTGGTAATTTAAAATCTGACTCTATATTTCTTCTAAAGTACTTAAGTCTACCAAAGGATTATTACTAATAGTGTTGCTATTATTATCTAGGGACCATCTGTATCAGATATAAGAGGTATGCATACTATAAATGCACATTCTAAGTCCAATAATTGAATTTTATACTAAGAGATGGCTACCTTATTTTGATGCACACTTAGTTTAATAGCCAACATAGAGGATAACTAATTTGGGAATGTTGCTACATCACAGTTTCTCAAACACCTCATATAATAATCACTTGTGGCAAAATAGGTTAAGCTGCCACCTGAGATGTAGGCATCTCATATAGGCTCCAGTTCCTGTCCTGGTTGCTCTACTTCTAATCCAGCTCCCTGCTAACGGTCTGGGAAGTCAGGAGAGGATGGCCCAAGTGCCTGGGGCCCTGCACCCATGTGGGAGACCAGGAAGAAGCTCCTGGTTCCTGTCTTTGGTCTGGCCCAACCCTGGCTGTTGTGGCCATTTGGGAAGTGAACCAGCAGACAGAAGCACTCTCTCTCAAATAAGTAAATCTTAAAAAAAATTATTCTTCCCTAGATATTCTGACTCAAGAAGGTTGAATTGGGGCCTAGGTATCAATGTTTTTTTTGTTTTTGCTTTTTTTAAACAACCACAGCAGTTGTTTATCTTCAAATTAAGGGAAGGCATAAAATTAGATTATTATATTTAGCAAAACTGTAATGAAATTCCTAAGAACATGGAATTGCAAAAGGAACTTCAATAGACATAAATAAAAACAAACCAACAAACCAGCTAGTTCCACACAGATTTGCAAACACGAATCTGAAATCACCTTCCCAGGTTCTACCTCACTCTCACTGAAGAGTTTCCCCTTAATTTTAGGATACAGACAGAACTTCTCAACAGGGTCTATAATGCCCTGTGGCATGGCTTGTTCCCTTCCTACCATGCCCCTAATATCTCTAGTACTCATCTTTCTGGCCCTAATTCGGTCCAAGGCTAATCTCTCTACCTGTAGGACCCTGAGCAAGTTTCCTTATTGGGAAAGTGAAAATTATGAAACTTATTCTCACAGATCAGGATTAAATGCGGTCAAGAAAGTAGAGCTCTCTGTGGAGAGGCTGGCACAACGAAATGATAGCTAATATTCAATCAAATCACACTCCTAGAAACCATCTGTACTTCCTCACATTTAGTTCTCCAGCCCACTTGCCATCTGATTACTGTATCCACCATTCCAAAGAAACTGCTTTCACCAGGCTCACCAAATGCCAAATTTCACTCCTTATCTGATTGACCTTTCTGCAAATATTGGACACTGCTGACTCTTACGCCATTGCAAACTCTCCTCCTTTGGCTTTCCTCACAAAAGAACACTCTCATTCCACAACTTCTCTGGCCAGTTTTTCAAGACATTTTTTATGATCCTTTCGTTGCTTACCTTTTCAAACAAGAGAAAGTCTTAATTTTATCAAAGTCATACGTGCATATTCATATGCCAGACAGACAGCTACTCAGGAAGGTTTTTCACATTAAGTTAGTACCCTCACTCCACAGGGTCTCCTGTCATTTTTGCTTTCACAGTATTTCTTACTCTCGTTCACTGTCTACCCCCTACACTAAATTCTAAGCTCTCTGAGGGCTATGTTTCATTCACTGCTGTATTCAGAGCATCTAGAGTAATACGGGGCATCCAGTAGAGTCAACGACTATTTACTATTTCCCACATCTGATCAGTCACCAAGTCTTACATAACCTCCCTCCTAAAAACTGCATCAGATCTCTGCCCACTATTGTCTTGCACTGACTCATGCCTTGCCTACAAGACTGCCACCACCATCTCCAGCCCTGTTCTACAATTGCTGGCTAAAGTGATCAAAGTCTTTCAATAGATCCTTACTGTCTCCAGGATCAAGTCCAAGTTCTTTAGCAAAGCACACAGAGTTCTCCAGGTCTGGACCCCAGCTAATTCCAGTTTCAGTTTTTGCCAGCCCCTTCTATGTGTACCATGCTCTCATTATCCCTAAGTATTCACAGTCACACACTCTTCCAATGCCTTCTTTGGCTAACTCACACTAGTCATTCGTGGAAAGGTCTTAGCTCCAAAGTTGGGGTTATATCCTCTTCTGTACCTTCCAAGTGCACTCTATGTATTTGATCATTTTATTTATCACACTCTTGCATGGACTTGCCTGACACTGGACCACAGCACTCAGCTCAGTGCTTGATATATAGTCAAGAAAAGGTTACTGAAATGCAATGAAATCCACCAATCTTATAATCAAGTCTTCACCTCAGATGGCTTTACCTTTTCTGCTTCCATTCCCTGACAGCTGTGCTGCTCAAGTACCTTTGGAGAAAAACCACACAATAAATAGTACCATTAAAAAATAACGATCTTTGGCCTCACTTGTGCATGAAACACTCAGCAGGCCTTTTATGGATCTCTAGTCAGCTCCAGCTCCCACTTTGCTCTGTGACCATGAAAAAATAACAACAACAAAAAAATGCTCCAACTTAAACAGAAAAATTTAGAGTGAAAAGAATGAGCCTCCCCGGACATTCTACCTTACTGACAGTCTGAGCTATCTTGCCCAGTCTTCTTATAGACTCTGTATGGAAACATGGATTTATATACCAGTTTGTCCCCCAAACAAATGAAATCAAGCCCTTCCTACCATTCTAGGACTTATTTTTAAGCATATCTTTCAACAGTAGCACATAGAGATTTTCCTCATTCTTTCAACAGCTGTGTGTTTCTCACTGAATAGACATACCATAATTTAACTCCCCTGCTACAGATGGACATTGAGTTTGTTTCTAACTTTTCCTTATCCTCCTACACAGCTCAACACTTTTTTCAAACTTCACTTTGTCATAAGAACGTTATCACCTGTTTCACAGAGAAAACTGAAGCTATGAACTTCTCTGACTTATCTCCCTTATTTACTACCAACTAACCTAACTGCATCCATTCTTTTCTCCATCTCAGGAAGAGATCTCTCCTCAAAAGGCACATTTCCACACCTTTGTTAGCTAACATCCTCTCCTGTTTCCACAGGTCCTTCCAACAGTTATCCTCTCTTGCTTTCTCCAACCTCTCCTTCTCTATTTGCTTTCTCTCCCTGGGCTTACGTAAGCATACTTATCTCCCATCTTAAGACTCTCCTTTAATTCTTTACAGCTTGGCTTCTGGTATCTAGGATCTCTTATCATCACTTCCTTACCTCCCATCTGTTCCTCACCCTGCCACTGGCTGGATTCCAATCTCACAACCCTGCTAAAACTGCTTTGGCTAGCTCAGGTCACCAGGGACCTGCTAGTTGCCAAATCCAAAGATTCTCTCTCAGACCTGAATTTACTTCTCTGTGCTATACCCTGCCCCCCCTTCTAAAAATCTCTTCCTTGGTAGGAACTCACTCACTTCATGTTTTCTATTTTTGACTGCCCCTAAATACTGGTCTTTACCAAGATTCCATCCTCCATGCTCTTGTGACTCTACAGAATTACTATTTACACAGTCATCTACATAAGAAACCTATGTTCTACCCTCCTTGTATCATCTAGTCAGTCACCAAGATACTCCTCTCAACCCATCCCTACTGTCAATATCTCATTGTTCAGGTCTCTACCATCTCTCATTTGGCATCACTTCTCTCCACTCTATCCACTGCCAAACTGCTGCCAGAGTGATGGCTCTAAAATGAGCATTTCATTCTGAGCTTATCATCGCTATGCTCTGCATGTTCCCTCTATTACAGCCACTCAGAACTACTTGCAGTACCATGAACATGTTGTTTTATGCTCCTAATCACTGTTTCCTCTGTGTAGAATGCCTTCCTATCCCTCACCGTCTATGAGTTTCTGGTAAATTTCTCCTTCCTCTCCGTGATCTTTTATATCCTCTGTGAAGCCTTCCTGTCCTTACTCCATAAGCAGAGTGGAGCTCTTTTTCTCACCATGGAACCTTGTAAATGCCTATTTTGCAATTATCGTTTTTTATTAAGCTTATTTATTTATATATCTATCTCTTACTCTAGATCTTAAGTTCCTTGTAACCAGAAATGGGATCTTATTTCTACATCAACATCTGGCAAACTGCGTGATAAAAATAGATAGTTTGATAATTGCTGAAATAAATGAAGGAATATCATGTGCTCATCCCATCTCGCAAACCAAAATTCTGAAAGCCACTTCCCATTCTTCCTTTTCCACCCCCAAACACCCACTGGTCATCAAGTCCAATTGATACTACCCCCTAAAGATCTCTCAAATTCATCCCTCTTCTCTCCAGCCCACTGCTACAAATCTAGTCTGAGCTCCATTCCCCCTTACTTGAACTAGATATGCTCTCCTCCAAACCATTCTCCACACTAGTGCTGGAATTTTTTTTAAAGTTTTATTATAAAAATACATACTTATAAAAAAATTCAAATACAGAAATAAAAGCATAATAACCCACCTGGTATACAGACAAGCACATAAATCCCCTTCCCTCCAATCTCATTCCCCAGAGGTTATCACTGCGAACAAATTAATGTGTATCCTTTCAGACATTTTCCTTTGCATATACATGTATATATAAACACACATAAATACACACACATGATTTTTTGTCTTTTACAAAAATGAAATCACGTCTGTTACATATGATTCTTCAATTTTTTGTTCATTCATTCAATATACAGAAAATTCCTAAAACACAAATCTGATTATATCACTCCTCTTGAGTTCATTTTCCATAATATAAAATTCATATTAATTAGCATCAAATGCAAAGCTCTTGATTATATATGTCCTGCCCATCTCTTAGTCTCATCTTTAGCCATTCCAGTATAGAAATGACTGAAACATGAATCACCTTAAATGCTTCCTGAAACAAGGCAGGTACAAACAAACAAACAAACAAACTAGGAACACACTCTGCCATTTGTAGATTTTGGCCTTTTCACTTTGTGTTACATTCTGCCTGGACTTTTCCATCTGGCAAAACCCTGATTCTTCAACAATCAACTGGAAAATGCCCTCAGTAAGACTTCCTAATTTTTTTCAAGACATAATCACTTCTCTATTTACCCCCGTACTTTTTAGCTAGCTTCTTAATTGCACTTATCTCACAGTACTGCAGTAATTCATTGACACATTTTGAGTTCCACTCCCTCTTCCCCCCACTTGCGGGTGAGCTCTTTGGGTCAAATAAATGTGTCTTATTTACCTTTGCATCCCAAGGATCTGATAGAGTGCTTATCATGGAGCACATGCTCAGTAATGTATCTGTTAAAGAACTGATACTTTAGGAACATTTGCTGAGTTTCTACTATGCACAAAACCATATCCTAAGCATGAAAAGAAACAGAAGACACAGTCTTTGCCCTAGGGAACTTACCATTTTCCTATTATTTCCCCTGGGATGGGAGGAAGGGACAGAACACATTTACATGAAAATACATTGATTCTGACATATAGATTGCTTGAAAGATTTATAGTCATTCGCCTCAAATTCTTTTAGGAACAAGGCATTGCATAATCAAATAAATAATAAAATAACGGGTAGTTTGTCCAGCAGGACTGTTATTAAGTGTGGCACAGAGTCTACCAGAATTCAATTCTCTGTCCCAGCAGGGGAGCTCTCACCTATTCAGCCTGCAAATTAGAAAACTGAGATGATATCATGCTTGGAAAATTCCTAATACATCAAGAGGACATAAAGTTATTAGTCCATTCGTAAGTTCTCCTTGTTCCTGGAGGAAAAATTAGACCAAGAGCAACAAATGAAGTTAAAAGAGGACACTGGAGAAGAATGAGCTTACTCTCTCTCTCTGGTAGTGGCAGGGGGGAGGGAGTTTGCTTGCTTTAAAGCAGAGGGCAACACTGTCCCAGGAAGATCAGGAGAGGTGACTTATTCTCATTTACTTACTATTTGTTAAAGGCTAAGGTGTTAGTTAATCTGGTGATTGATTCCATGATCAGACAGCACACAAATAGAAACAAATTAGGGATAGGTGAACCATCTAGACTGGAGAACAAGGAAGGCTGACCAAGGAGGCCCAAAGGAAGCCTCATTCATCAGAGTCCAAGTCACTGTCCCCAGCAATGGAGTGGAAATCCTCACTGTCCTCCTCGTCCTCTGACAGGTGGACCTGGCTTAGTACACTCGGCCCAGAGCGCTGCTCTTCCTCCTCCTCATCGTCTTCCTCCTCTGATACCTCATACCCACCGATGCTGCTGAAGCTTGTGTCTTGGGTGTTCGACTTGGGATCAGGCTCCTCATAGCTCCCATAACTGAGAAGAGAAACATGTCATCTCTCAAGCTCGGGCACCATCCTCTAGCTGACCACTCCCATTCTCAGTGTCATCGAGGGATCAGCCCATCTCACCTCCTCTGGACACTAAAGTGGCTGTTTCTGTTCTACATATCCTCAAGAGAAAAAATGATCCTGTTCAAAAACATCAACTTGCCAACATCACATACACAAGAACTTGAATGGAAGAAACTTCCCTGCACCCGAACAACACACACTTCTAGCTAACGTTAACCATAAACACTCCAACAGTTTCACCTACCACTTAAGTTTCACTCACCAACAGAATCAATTAGTCACTAATTCTGAAGATTCTTCCTCCAAATTTATCTTGTCTCTATCCCCTCCTCTCCACCCCTACTCAGTGCCTGTCTTAGCTTAGTGCTTTATCTCTGGCCTGCACTGTTGAAATAATTCTTCATGCCTCCAGTCTTGCTCTCCTCCAATTAATTCTTCACACTTGTGCCAGAGTGCTCTTTATTTTTTTGTTTGTTTGTTTATTCTTATTACTTTAAAAATCACAAGTAATGTATGTTCACTGGTTAAAAAAAATTAGTACACCAAAAACAAAACAAAAAAAGAAAAAAAATCACCAATAACTCCACCATCCAGAGATAATTTTTTGGTATATGACTTTTCAAACTTTTATCTATGCACTTCAGTTGTTTAAGCATATTTTATTTACCAAATTGGGATACTCTATGATACTCTTCAGGAATCTGCTTTTCTCACTAATAATGAACATCTTTTCATGTCAATAAACATACATCTATAGCAATTTAATAGCTGCATGGTATTCTGCTGTGTGACTAATATGAATTAACAGTTTTCCACTAGGACATTTAAGCTGCCTCCAGTTTTTCTACTCTTAGAAAATAATACTGTGATGAATATCCTTATACAAACATCTTAATGAAGGTGTTTTATTACCCCCATAGATAATTTCCTAGATATAAAATTTTTGGTCTAAAGGGGATGAACATTTAAAAACTTTTTGATTTACAATAATAAATTGCTATACCTCTCTCCTACCCACTCCATCTTATCAATTTATATTACCATCAGAAGCTTCAGAATGTCTTTTTCTTCATACCCTAATCTTCACTAATCTGACAGATACAAAATTGTACTTGTTTTACTGTGTTTCTTTTATTAGTCAAGTTATATTTCATATTTTGATTGGCCATTTGCATTTTCTTGGTGAAATACTAGTTCATGTCTTTTGCCCATTTTGGGGGGTGGGTGGCGGCAAAGAGCAATCTCATTCAATGCCTGCCCAGAACTCTGGGACTCTTCATGATTTGTTTGGTTTTTACCTACCTCTTTAAACTCTTTAAACCATTTCTATGGCACAGATCATGGATCTTACAGGGAAAAGCTCCAGCCAGGCTTAGCGAAGACTTGAGTTCTCTCAAAGTGTTCCATGCCTGTGGGTCTTCACACACGCTGGTCTCTGGAATGCCCTTTGCTTTCTTCTTCATCTAGCTAACTAGTATTCCTATTTTGTTGAGTTTTCTTCTCTGATCAGCTCCCTTCCTCCACCCCTATATAAATACCAGAAATCTTATGGCTGCCTGTCACAGCCCTTTTCATGTTCTACTATGATTGTCTGTTCCCAATTTTAGATTTTATACTAGTCTTAACTACTTGAAGGAAGGGACCATGTCTTAGTTGCTTCTGTACTTATGACAAATATGTGCTGAATCAGTATTAAATAAATAAATAAATAAATAAAAATAAAACATTGCTCGCTGGCTAGATGTTTTATATATACATTAAGTCCAACATGTCCTAAAGTAAATTAAGCTTTTCTTCGTTTCCTATCACGTCTAATACCTGTTCTTCCTCTTTTCTATTTCAGTGACATTCCTATTCATTATTTATCTGAAATCCTTACCTCCTAAATTCAATTCATCTACCTTTTAAATAGCTCTTGGATAAATATGTCCCTTTATTCCCCCTTCTTCCTGACAGATTCCTGTTGATATTCTCATCATGTATTCCATATTGCTTTAAGGGTTATTCAACAGGCAAATTTGATGTTACTTCCTTTTCCTTAAAGTGATGATTCCTACTACTTACAGAATAAGATCCAAATGTCGTAGCATGCCATTTAAGGTACTCTACCATATAATTCTTTGCTACTTCTGGCACCTCAACCCCGCCCCCACCTCCAATCTCCCTTTCCTTTAGAACATACTTTATATTTGTCTGCCTTTGAACTTATTACTGTATCCCAAAAAATCTCCCCACCCACTGCCACAGTATCTATCTGGTAGACTCCTATTCATCTTCCAAGCCCAGTTCAAATGTTCCTTTTATTTGTGAACCTTTCCCTATTTATTCCAAGCAGAGTAAGACACTCCTTCCTCAGAGGCAGCTTGGCACTCTGTACTTACTTATGCTATAACGTTTATCACATTGTATTTGTTACCATTTGTTTGTGTTAGTCTCTTCCACTAGACTGTGAACTCCTTAAGGGCACTATCTGTCTTGCACCTCTGTGTATCCCCAAGGCCTAGCACCGTGCCTGGCCCTAGTAGGTGCTCAGGAAATGTTTGATGGATGAAAGTAATCTGAGGCTGGGCCCTCTGACATCACAGCTGGGCACTGATGCCACAGCTCTGTATTATGTTGCTGCCGATTACCTGATGTTGCTATCCTCCAAACCATGGGAAGCCTCCCCACCGTCTCCCTCATAGGACATCATGCTTTCTTCATTTTCCATGCCCATCCTTGTGTTCTCCTGAAGCACACGGGGCTGTTTGGGTCTTACACCACCAGATCCCACATCAGAGTCACTTCCACTCTCACTCAGCTGGATAGCTGTAAAAAGACATAGATTTTGGTTCATCAAGAGATAAGCTTAATAGAATGAACATCTTTGATCTTCCAAAACAAGTCACACTCACCCATCTACACAGGTATCTCATTTCAAAGACCTGTTTTGTAAATGCCTAGAGTCAACAGTGGCAAGGTCTTTAGTTTAGAAACCGAATCTAAAGAACAACTTCCTTCCTCCATCTCAATCCAATCTATCTGTCTTTTCCCCCCTCTAGCATCTCCTCATATAAGTTTCCCTACCATTGCATTAACTCACAAAAAAAGATCCAAACAGGATCTTTTTCCTTAATTTTCCTTCTCTGTTGCTACACCTAATATTTGTTCTCATCTCTGGCAAGTACCCAGATCAAAGCTGCTACTTGAGCATGGCCTTTTCCACTGTGTCTTCTGTATCACCTATGTTGTATTTCTTCACTTCCACTTAGGTTGATGGACAAGATCATCCTCTGACTGGGTGTTCAGTACTCAGGTCTATTAATAAGACTTCAATAAAAGAAGTAGCTTCTGCTAACAGCATATATGGCCAAGAGCTTCCTCTGCAGGTCTGAGAGTGCTACTGTGAGCTGTACAGGAACAGAAGCAAAGAACCAAAAATTACCAGAGAAAGGATTATCTCCTTCTTCATCACTCCCAGCATCTTCCTCATCATCTTCTCCTTCAGACATAAGCAAATCCTCATATAGGACACTGGCTTGAGAATGTTGCACAGTTCTTTCTTCTTCGTCTGCAAGGTCACCATCTCTGTCTTCACCTTCCTGAATGAGATCAGGGGTCAAAAGTCCCATCAAATGACCAAGTGAATGACCAGAAGCCACCACTGGCACCCTCTCCCCCTTTGCTGCCTCACAAGAAGTCATTTTGGTGGAAAGACTCATTTAGCTGGTTCCAAGGATTAAAGTCAGATTGGAGTTCAGCACGGAGACCCTCTATTATCACCCTGGGATTTGGTCTACCCTGTACTGTTGGGGCTCCTACCATATAAGGGTAAAATGTAACCATAAACCTTCTGTAAGAATACTCACTGGCACTGGAGTCTTAGGTTTCCCATCCTCCTCCTCCTCATACCCTTCAATATCTACATCAGAGTCTTCCTCGCCCAGCCTACCTCGGCCCTGGCGCATCTGAGTAAGGAACACAAACAGCACATCATTGAGGGACGTGCTTATAGGAGGAGTTAACCAAGGACTCTCACCCAGGACAGATGCTCCTCCCTGATATCCCAGCCAACTCCACTGTTAGTGGGGGCTGTTCACACAGCTCAAGGCATGTGTATTTTCCTCATTCTTTGGAAATCACTGCCAGAGTGAAAACACCAAAGAACAGGAAGGTCCCTTGGTCTGCTCATAGTGTTATCATCATAAGGATGACTATTCCTTTCTTTAACAACAACAACAAAAAGTTTATTTATTTGAAAGGCAGAGTTAGAGAAAGAGGGAAAGACACATGGAGAGAAAGAGAGAGCTGCCATCTGCTGGTTTACTCCCCAAAAGGTCACAATAGCCAGGGCTGGACCAGGCCAAAGCCAAGAGCCTAGAGCTCCATCTGGGTCTCCCATGTGGGTGGCAGGGACCCAAGTACCTGGGCCATCTTCCTCTGATTTCCCAGGCACATTAGCTGGGAGCTGCACTGGAAATAGAGCAGCCAGAACTCAACTGGTACCCATATGGAATGCCAGAATTTGCAGGAGGTGGTTTAACCTGCTGTACTATAATGCCAGCCTCATTTTTAAAAAATAAATAATTTTTAAAATATTTATTTTATTTAAAAGGCAGACTTATAGAGAAGGAGAGACAGAGACATCTTCCATCTGCTGGTTCATTCCCCAAATGGATGCAAAGGTCAGGGCTGGGCCAGGCTGAAGCCAGTAGGCAAGAAAGTGACATCTTTTGCTGCATTTCCAGGCACATTAGCAGAAAGACTGTTCCTTTCTAACCTTTCCTTATAGCCTGTGTTAGACTTTGGATAGAAAAATCTTCCTGGCCGGCGCCGCGGTTCAATAGGCTAATCCTCCGCCTGTGGCACCGGCACACCAGGTTCTAGTCCTGGTCGGGGCGTCAGATTCTGTCCCGGTAGCTCCTCTTCCTGTCCAGCTCTCTGCTGTAGCCCGGGAGTGCAGTGGAGGATGGCCCAAGTCCTTGGGCCCTGCACCCGCATGGGAGACCAGGAGAGGCACTTGGCTCCTGGCTTCGGATTAGCGCGGTGTGCCGGCCGCAGCGGCCATTGGAGGGTGAACCAACGGAAAAAGGAGGACCTTTCTCTCTGTCTCTCTCACTGTCCACTCTGTCAAAAAAAAAAGCAAAAAAAAAGAAAAATCTTCCTGGGTTTTGTATTCTCCAGTGGAACCCTGACTGAGAACAGCTATAGGATTTCTGGCTTCAGACTGAGATAATTTTCTGATACTTCTAGAAGAGGCCGATTTTTAAATTTTAATTTTATAAATAATTTTACTTCACATTATACCATACGAAAAGTAGCAGGCCAATTATTTTGAATCTGTCTTGAATGTAGTTGGTCTTTCTAGTCACCTGTCACGTCGCTCAGATGCTTCATAGTCTTTTTCACACTTGTACCTTTCCCTGCTATATATGACTCTGTCCATGTGGACTGACAGAAGACAATGTCAGTCATGCAACTTGTTCACCATTGCACCTTGAAATCACCTCTTTAGGTGGTCCAATCATCCTTAATGTATGTCACATATGACCGCCACCATTCCTGCACCTCCATTTTCCAGGCATACTGCCAATCTCATAAAAGGAAACAGAACATCCTACCTGTGTTACTGCCTTTTCTGTAGTGGCGGTGGGAATATCCAGGACAGACATATTGCTTTCATCTTGAAATACAGAGGCATCTCGAGACATACTGAGGGATGTGTTGGTATCATACAAATCAGGAGGCTGTGGCACAAAACATATAATTTAGCTTCTATTTAGAGGAGGAAAAGAAACACAGAGAACTCCCCTTTATAGCATTTGTTCAAGAAAAAGGTCATGCAGAGCAATCTAGTTGAAGACAAAACAGAGTTTGGTGGAGCTTCATGGACAGGTACTGGGTAACCTTATAAATGTTGACTATTATACTAGACAGGCATCTATTCCATGTGATCAGAAGCCTGAAGCAGAAAAGCATCAACATTAAGGGACAATTTTATGTCCTAACAGCCTCCCCAGTCATCAATCTCATTTCTTCTAAGTCTTGCCATATTGTTTTTAGGTCCAGGGCTTCATACATGTGCAATTTTGATTGCCTGACTTAGAGAAATCTAAGAGGAAATGGGATAAAGGGACTTCATTAAGAGCATGGAATGGTTTTGACAGTTTATGAGCTTATCAGAAGATGCTACAAAGCAAAACAGCCTGGTTTAAAAAAAAAATGAGCTCTGGAAAAACTGTCCTGGGTTTGAGTCCTGGCTCCACTCTTTGCTAGCTGATAACTTCAACAAATTATTTTATCTCTCTAACCCTTGATTTCCTCAACTATAAGACATAGATGATAATGTCTACTGCACACAGTTGTTAGAATTAAGAGATAGGGGTCGGCACTGTGGCTCAATAGGCTAATCCTCTGCCTGCGGCGCTGGCACACCGGGTGCTAGTCCCGGTCGGGGTGCCGAATTCTGTCCCAGTTGCCCCTCTTCCAGGCCAACTCTCTGCTGTGGCCCGGGAGTGCAATGGAGGATGGCCCAAGTGCTTGGGCTCTGCACCCCATGGGAGACCCGGATAAGCGCCTGGTTCCTGCCTTCGGATCAGCGCGGTGCGCCGGCCACAGCGCACTGGCCACGGCGGCCATTGGAGGGTGAACCAACGGCAAAGGAAGACCTTTCTCTCTGTCTCTCTCTCTCACTGTCCACTCTGCCTAACAAAAAAAAAAAAAAAGAACTAAGAGATAGGTACACCCAAAGCCTGGTACTTGATAAATTATAGACCCTATCCTTCTTCTGTCCCCTGAAAAGAATATTTAGTAAATGAATTATCTGTGAAAAGAGGGACTGAATAAAATGCTTAAAATGTAATATAAACATAAAAAAGCAAGATACAAAACCATATTGGTCCATTTCATTTTAAAAGTGTGTCTATAAGCATAAACACACATATCACAGGTATGAAAAGAAACACTCCAAAATATTCACAGGGGTTGGTGTTCTTTCTGATGGTGGGACTAATTTCAAGTAATTTATTTCCTGTTTATATTTTCCAATTTTCCCATAAATATGTTACTTTTATATAGAGAAAATCCACATACTTGTTACCTCATGGGGATTTTTTAAAGGAAACAAGCAAACAAGGCTGGTTAAGAGGGTTTTGGAGAAAGAGACAAAACAGATTTGAAAGCATTACAGAGCCAGTGTGAAACAGAATAAGGGAAAATGAGGGAATGACATTTCTGTAAAATATTAAAACATGGTATGGCAAGTGTAAAGGACTGTGTGGGAAACTGCAAGTGAACAACTTCAGACAAAGTGTTAAGCAGAACATATGATGCAACACAAGCTAGACGGAAACAGGCTAATGAAAATACATCATTGACTCCCACTATGTAGAAGCTGAAGGTAAGGGATGATTACTGTCATGCCACTATACAAACAGAATTATGACAGGTTACACTTATAAACTAATAACATTTGGGGTTGGTGAGTCTGAGTAAGGACAGTCACTCATGTACACCTTCCTCGGATTAAGAGGGAATGATGAGCGGGGCTTCCTATTATCTTAAATTGTATGTAAATGAAGAGAACGAGAGGGTAGACAGGGAAAATGAAGCAGTACTAACTCTTCACAGTGAAGTTCTCTAACTGTAACAAAAAACAGCTACTGCTGAAAAGGGAGACTGGTTGACATCTTTTCCTCAGCCATTTGAAGCAGCATGGGAGAGGTAGGGAAGAAACAAAGATGGCTTTTGGGTCCACAGCTTCAACTCACCATAAGACTAGGCTTCAGGCGATCCTAGACCCTGAGCAAATCACATGGCACTTAGTGGTGAGACTCTTCTGGGAAATGATGGCTGACACCCAGGCTTTAACTTACCAGAAAGTGCCTTGCTGAAGCTGTGGGCCTATTAGGAAATAGGGCCTTCCTGGGCAACATCACTCACCCAAGCCCCCTTGACCCAATCTGCCCACAAACTCCAAGAGCCTTTCCTTGTGCTGGGCCTTAAAAAAGTACCTGAGGGTTCTTTATACCTGGCCCCTCAGTAACCTAGGTTTGGGGATGAAAGAGAACGTAAAAGATAAATAGGAAGAGTACATGAATGAGACATAGAGACAGCAATAATCCAACAGAGATCATATAAGTTGTATTTGTAGTTCAGAGTGAAATCTAAGTAGGATAAAAAAAATAATTTCGTGGGGCCAGCACTGTGGTGCAGTGGGTTAACACCCTGGACTGAAGCGCCGGCATCCCATATGGGCACCGGTTCAAGAGCTGATCCAGCTCTCTGCTATGGCCTGGGAAAGTAGTGGAAGATGTCCCAAGTCCTTGGGCCCCTGCAACCTCGTGGGAGACCTGGAAGAAGCTCCTGGCTCTTGGCTTCGGATTGGCACAGCTCCGGCCGTTGCGGCCAATTGAAGAGTGAACCATCGGATAGCAGAGCACCCCCCCCCCCCCCCGCCTCTCCTCTCTTTGTAACTCTGACTTTCAAATAAAATAAATAAATCTTTAAAAAAATAATTTCATGTAGGAGTTGGGAATTTTCTGCCTTAAAATAATTGATTAAACTTTAAAGGGCCTCTGGGAACTTGATGGACAACTTTCATACAGGGAAGAACAAAACTGTTTACTGATTGTCTACTATGGGCCAAGAAAATGAACTCAAGCAGTATTTACAATACTCCTGAAAAGAAGATTTAAAAAAAAAAAAGGAAATTCAGTTAGAAAGCTTACATTAACTATCCAAGATTACAAAACTAGACAGTAGTAGAGCTAAGATTCAAACCCAGGTATGTTTTATGTGAAACTTCATGTACTTTCCACTCTACCATACTGCCTCCAACAGAGACACCACACCAGTTATATTCTGTTAAGTCCTATTCTTCAAATATGCCAACTGTTTAAGAATATAGTATAAAAGAAATAAACTCTCAGTGTATTCAAGGGTACAATCACACCAAAAAAACTAAAAATTTCTTACTCATGTTGCTCTTTAGTCTTTTGACATGTAAATTTAAGAGCATTGTATGTATTATCTGTCTTCATTTACTAGGAAAGAATCAATCTAAGAAAATGAGTAACATCTTGAACTACACTAGACCTCTGGGAAAATGAATAATCAGATGTCTATAAGGAACAGGAACAATGTTTCTAATTGAGAAGCTTACACTTTGGGGATGTCCTAGAGCCCCAAAATTCAAGAACAAGAGAACTCCAGAGACTTAGGATGCCTCTGGGTATATAACAGTTAGGAATCTGGTATTCCCAAATATAGCCTAAACACTAAGGCCCCACCCCACTCATTCATCCCACAGCTACTTCTTCTGGATTTGATAAGGCCAAGACCCATGGTCCTCACTCACCTTAGCCTTTGAGAAGACAAGAAAGCACACGAAAGGCATATGAAGAAGGACAGAGAAGAACGGTATCTCAGTAAATAGATCTGTTAACACATTCCCAATTCCCCAATTAATAAAAAATTGTTAAGAAAAGGTTCCAAGTCCTCAGACTCACCTGAGGTGTGTAGGGCCCTGGAGTCATCGGGTCCAGGCTTTCTAATTCTGCTTCCTCCAAAGCTGCTTCTTTAGCTGTACAAATATCCTTCTCAAGTTGAGTTAAATGCTCATCATACTGAGAAACAAAATCAATGAATCCATTCAACATGGATTTTAGGCACAAGGTATATAGAGGCAAATAAAACAGACCAAAAATAACATAATTTTCATGGAACCTATATTCTAGTGGCAAGACACAGGTGATAATCAGAATAAATAAAACAGAGACGGAAAAAAGGAACATTGAGTGGGGTTGGGTAGGGGAGCAGGTATAATACATCGGAACACAGGATAGTCAGGGAAGGCAACTCACTGGAGGGATTTCAGAAAGCAAGATCAAAAGGGAGCTTCCTCTTTCCCACTTACCTCAGTCAATGTCTGGTAACAGACGTTCACAATCTCCTGAGCAGTCTTGGTATACTGACTCTCAGGCCCTACAAATGAAATAAGAAAATGCCATTGACTCTGCAGACTTCAGTTCCAAAATTTTATAGTCTGTCACCAGCACTGGGTCTCAATATCCCAGACACAAGAGAATCACACTTCAGCTTTCACTTGGACTCTTGCTCTTCTTTTAGAAGTATAAAATTTCAAACATAAATAAAAAGACTAATATAATGAACTTCCATGTAATCATCAGCCAGTTTCAAGAATTATCAATACATATCCAATCTTGTTTCATTTATATTTCAACTTTTCAGACTCTTCTCAAAATATTTTGAGGCAAATTCCAGTATCACATCATTTCATCCGTAAGTTGTTCAGTATGTGTCCCTAAGGATGGTTTTAAAAAAATAATCATGTATAGTATTATAATGGTAGATACATGTCATTATACAGTTGTCAAAAACCATAAACATACAATACCGAAAATGAACTCTTATATAAACTACACACTTTGGATAATAATGATGTGTCAATATAGGTTCATAGATTGATATAATTAATGTAGCAGTCTAGTGCAGGATATTGACAGTGGAAGAGGCTGTGTGATGTATGGACACTCTAACTTCTCAATTTTGCTATGAATCTTAAACTTCTCTAAAAATAGTCTATTTGAGTAACAACAAAACATTTAAAAAATAATCACATCTAAATGATTAATAATTATTTTTAAAAAATTATTTGAAAGGCAGATTCAGAGAAAAAGAGAAGGAGAAAGATTTTCCATTCACTGGTTCTCTTTCCAAGTGGCTGCAACTGCCAGGGCTGGGCCAGGATGAAGCCAGGATCCTGGAACTTCATCTGGTCTTCCACATGGATGCAGAGGCCCAAGCACTTGGGCTATTTTCTGCTGTTTCTCAGATACATTAGCAGGGAGCTATACTGTAAGTGGAGCAGCTGGGATTTGAACTGGCACTCGTGTGGGAGGCTGGCATTGCAGGCAGTGGCTTAATCTGTTATGCCACAATGCCAACCCCAACAATTCTTTAAATATTATCAAATAGATAGTCAAGATTCATATTTCTGAGGGGTGGGTACTGTGGCCACTTGGGAAATAAAACAACAGATGGAAGCTCATACTTGCTGCCTCTCAGGTTATGCATTAGCAGGAAGCTGAACTGGAAGCAAAGCAGCCAGGACTTGAATCAGGCACTCTGATATGGGATACAGATGTCCCAACTGCCACACCAAACACCGATCCCAGCATCTGACTTTTTGATCCTATCCCGGTTGCCCCTCTTCCAGGCCAGCTCTCTGCTGTGGCCCGGGAGTGCAGTGGAGGATGGCCCAAGTGCTTGGGCCCTGCACCCCATGGGAGACCAGGAGAAGCACCTGGCTCCTGGCTTCGGATCAGCACGATGCGCCGGCCGCAGCGGCCATTGGAGGGTGAACCAACGGCAAAAAGGAAGACCTTTCTCTCTGTCTCTCTCTCACTATCCACTCTGCCTGACAAAAAAAAAAAGATTTATTTATTAGAAAGGCAGAGTTAAAGAGAGGAAGAGCAAGATAGAGTTAGCGCAAGAGCGAGCGAGCGAGCGAGCAAGGTCTTCCATCCATTGGTTTACTTCCCAAGTGGCCGTAATGACCAGGGTTAGGCCAGGCTGAAGCCAGGAGCTTCTTCTGGATCTCCCATGTGAATGCAGGGGCCCAACTACCTGGGCCATCTTCCATTGCTTCCCCAGGTACATAAGCAGGGAGCTGGATTGGAAGTGGAACAGCCAGAACTTGAACCGGCACCCATATGGTATGCCAGTAATCAAACACAAATAACCTATCCAGAAAGAAACTAATAAGGCAGTAATCTAGATATTTAGGACACATATAAAGACAGCCAAAGATTTTTACAATAAAGAATAGTTAGAGTGCTAAGGAGGCTGCCTCTCAAGTTTCTACAATTCAGATTTCCTGAGGCCAATAGCAGTATGGTCCTCAAAATATCAATGGAGATAGACTGCAAAAGTCAACAGATAAGCTTTCATGTTGATGGTAACACATGACGTAGAAAAACCACAAGGCTGCACAACAGGTTAAAAACTCCCCCAAATAAGCTATACTTAACAAAAAGAAATGTTTTTTTTGAGTATATTATACCATTTCTCTCTTATTAAATCACGGCTGATGCTGGTGCTGTGGCACAGAAGGTTAAGCCTCCACCTGCAGTGCTGGTATCCCATATGGGAACCAGTTTGAGTCCAGCCCACTCCACTTCCCATAAGGCTACCTGCTAATGTGCGTGGAAATGTAGCAGCAGAAGGCCTAAGTCCTTGGGCTATTGCACCAACATGGGAGACGTGGAAGAAGCTCCTGGCTCCTGGCTTCAGCCTGGCCCAACCCCGGCCATTGCAGCCATTTAGGGAGTGAACCAGCAGATGAAAGACCTTTCTCTCTGTCTCTCCCTCTCTCTCTTTGTAACTGCCTCTCAAATAAATAAATCTTTAAAAAAAATCATGCCCAAAGCAACTACAAATGTCTCACTGAAGAAATGTATTTATTTATGCTTTGCCCTATACCAAATAAAGATCGGCAAAGCCTAGGAATCACATAGGAGTCAAATCCAAATGTCCTGAAGTAGTGGTAATTCTAGTAACAGCTTTGGAAGGAAGATATACTACTAATTTACCTTTTTTTTTTTTTTTTGACAGGCAGAGTGGATAGTGAGAGAGAGAGAGAAAGGTCTTCCTTTTTGCCATTGGTTCACTCTCCAATGGCCGCTGCGGCTGGTGCATCTCGCTGATCCGAAGCCAGGAGCCAGGTGCTTCTCCTGGTCTCCCATGCGGGTGCAGGGCCCAAGCACTTGGGCCATCCTCCACTGCCTTCCCGGGCCATAGCAGAGAGCTGGCCTGGAAGAGGGGCAACCGGAATAGAATCCGGCACCCCAACCGGGACTAGAACCCGGTGTGCTGGCACCGCAAGGCGGAGGATTAGCCTGTTAAGCCACGGCGCCGGCCAATATACTACTAATTAAAAAAAAAATCCTCTTTGTCAGGGCCGGCGCTGCTGGTTAACACCCTGGCCAGAAGCGCCGGCATCCCATATGGGCGCCGGTTAGAAACCTGGCTGCTCCACATCTGATCCGGCTCTCTACTGTGGCCTGGGAAAACAGTAGAGGATGGCCCGAATCCTTGGGCCCCTGCACCCACATGGGAGACCCGGAAGAAGCTCCTGCCTGGCTTCGGATCGGCGCAGCTCTGGTCATTGAGGCCAATTGAGGAGTGAATCATCGGATGGAAGACCACTCTCTCCCTCTCTCTCTTCTCTCTGTGTAATTCTTTCAAATAAATAAATAAATACATCTTTTAAAAAAATCCTCTTTGTCCTTTTTAAAAAGACATCCTTCTTTATAAGTGATGTGAGCTTCACAGTTCCAGTTAGTGGGGAAGCAAGCACTACTGCTATTAGCTAACTGAAAGGTTTCACAGCAAAATACCAGTCATGTTGGTAAGCACTCCTAGACGAACAAAGAGAGGTTTGAGATCACCCCTCAGCTCACATTTCCCTGAAGAACTGTTCTGTAAATACTAAAAATAACTCCCTCCTAAGAAAATGAGTACTCTGCAAAAGCAAGCATAAATTATCATCTTGAGAGTGAATGGAGCAGAGGATATGCACTTGTTCCAATGTGAATTTAAAATTAATAAAATAAAACCTTAATAGCAGTAGGAAGCTCAAAAAAAATCAGTGCAAGGTTTTTTAAAAAAAGGGGAAAAACCCTGCACAATTAAGTTCCAAAGAAATTAGAATGACTAAATTCAACTGCACATAGTCCACAGATTCCAAAGAGATGAGCTCTGGCATCCCAATTCTTAAGTATTTATCTCAAATTAGATCCAGAAGGTGAAAAATAAAGAGAAATGAATCCAATCTTTCATATTGTAGCTAGGCTTCTGATATTATACAGGCTGAGGGTCATATGCAAATTAAGATGTTTAATTTTCAAAATAAGAGGTTTAGTCTCTTAAGCCAAAATAATAGAAACTCATTCAGAACCTGGAATAGAGATTCAAGAACTATCCAGAAGGATCTGGAGTAATAAATTTCACTGAACAAAGGTGGGATTTACTTATCAAGTGAAAAGCCCCAAAGAACCTGAAAATGCTTCTTTCTCCCCAAATGAACCATCATTCTATCTAGCGCACACACACACACAGTTTTGACTAAACGCTAATTTCATAATTCTATAAATACCTTTTCCTATGGAATAAAATTTATAATAGGGCTTGAAGTGTCATTATTTTTTAAGTGCTTCATTGTAACACACACTCACATAGAGTGCTAGGGTCTGGTGATACAAAATAAAAACAAAAACGAGACAGGTCTTTGTCCTTGATGCTCTTTAAGACCTCATGGATTCATTCTCCAAATGCCTGCAACAGCCAGAGCTGGATGAGACCAAAGTCAGGAACCTGGAACTCAATTTGGGTCTCCCATATGAGTGACAGGGACACAAGAATACTTAAAAGCCATCATTTTCTGCCTCCCACAATGTGCATGAGCAGGAAGCAGGAATGGAGAGCAGAGTTGTGACTCGAACCCAGGTATTCTGAAATGAGATGTGGGTATCCCAAGTTGGGGACTAACTGCTGTGCCAAATGCCCAATCTGAGCTCTTATCAGATGTAAGCCACTAAACTGATCTTTCTACATACTTTGCCCAACTCTAATACCAACTATAAGAACTTATAAAGAATAAACGTGGGAAGTCAACACTTCTATCCCACATGGTAATGTGGGACAAAAACAAAACCTACAGAAACTTCAGTCCTTATATAAAGTCTATTTTTCCTCATGTATCTTTTCTTAATAAAGATACTCTTTATTTTCTCAAATGATATTTTTAAAAAGGTAGCCTTTGTTATAGTTTTAATATTTTCTGGTGTATATTTGTTTACTAGCATATTATACTATCTATATAAGTATAGGACTTCAGTGAGATGCTCTTATATCAGATTGCTGTATCACTACCTACTAGCTCAATACAAAGCACAAAAAAAGAAGGCTAGTAAGTCAGGGACATCATATCTCTACTATTCCCTAACAAATTAATGCAGAAATTGGGTTGTTGAATAAAGAAGTACTGTCATAGAAATGAAATGTCAAATGACAGTTAACAGTGGGCAATTTCCCTCTACGTTAGCCATAGTATTTTTAAAAACAAAGTGGAAATGCAATTTAATTATTTTTTTTAAAAAGAGAGATGTATTTATTTATTTAAAAGGAAGAGCGACAGAAATAGAGAGAGACAAAGAGAAAAAGAAAGGCCGGTGCCACGGCTCAACAGGCTAATCCTCCGCCTTGCGGCGCCAGCACACTGGGTTCTAGTCCCGGTTGGGGCACCGGATTCTGTCCTGGTTGCCCCCTTTCCAGGCCAGCTCTCTGCTGTGGCCCGGGAGTGCAGTGGAGGATGGCCCAAGTGCTTGGGCCCTGCACCCCATGGGAGAACAGGAGAAGCACCTGGCTCCTGCCATCGGATCAGCGAGGTGTGCCGGCCGCAGCGGCCATTGGAGGGTGAACCAATGGCAAAGGAAGACCTTTCTCTCTCTCTCTCTCTCACTGTCCACTCTGCCTGTCAAAACAAAAAACAAACAAACAAACGAACAAACAAAAACAGAGAAAAAGAGATCTTCCACCTACTGGTTCACTTCCCAAATGGCCTTCAGCCAAGGTTGAGCCAGGTTGAGGCTAGGAGCCTGGAACGCTATCTATCCCTCCCGGTCTCCCATATGGGTGGCAGGGGCCCAAGCACTCAAGTCCTCTTCCTCTGCATTCCCAGATGCATTAGTGGAGAGCTGCATTGGAAGCAGAGCAGCCAGGACTTGAACGGGTACTCAGATGAGATGTCAGCAAGTGTCTCAGGTAGCAGTTTAACCTGCTGCACTACAATGCAAGCTCCTAGATTAATTCTATCAAAAACATTCACAATGACATATTGTGCCTTTCTGAGTTCTATAAAATAAGTGTCAAGAAGAAAAGCATGTACTATTTGTGTAACTCAGATTTTACTTATACAAGAACATATACATACATGAGTACAAAATTATCCATAGCGTATTGTCAAGTGAAAAAAGCCAACTGCAGATTAGAATGAGAAAATATATGGGGGCTGGCATTGAGGCATAGAGGGTTAATAAACTGCTGTCTGCAGTGCCAGAATCCACATATTGGCGTCAGTTCAAGTCTCAACTGCTCTACTTCTTACCTAGTGCCCTGCTCCTGCACCTGGGAAAGCAGCAAAAGATGGCTCAAGTCCTTGGGCCCCTGCACCCACATGGGAGACCCAGAAGGAGTTCTAGGCTCCTGCTTCTGCCTGGCCCAGCCCTGGCTGTTGCGGTCATTTGGGGCATAAACTAGTGGATGGAAGATCTTTCTCTGTCTTTCCTTCTCTTAGTAACTTTGCTTTTACAATAAATACGTAAAATCTTTTTAAAAATGCAAATTTGATCTCATTTGCAAAAATTAAAAAGTATACATAAAGGTTCAGAACACTTCACACCAAATCCCACACTGGCTATTTGAGAATGGGATGGGAAGGCAGACAGGGAGATTTTTCCTTTCGTTTCATAAAATTCTACAGTGTTTCATTTTTTTTCAATGAGTATGTAATTTTTACTATGAAAAAATGTGGCAAGGATTTTAAAGCAATGGTAATTCCCAGTGTTGGAGAGGTTATAGGCAAACAGGTACCTTCCTAGCTATTTTGACATTGTCTTTTTGGAACACAATTTCAAACATTCAACCTAGAAATTTCTTGTAAACACATAAAGATATCAATTAATATAAAAATAGTGCAAAACTGCAAATTAGCATTATAGAAATACTTTAGGTACCTATCACATCAGGGGAATGGTTAAATACATGATACATATATCCATGCTATGGAATATGTTAAAAAGAACAAATAGAATGTTAAGAACAAATACTTATATACTAACATGAAAAGAGGATGAGCAAATATGTCAATTCTCCTTCAGACTGACCTATAGGGTTAATTCAATTCCTATCAAAATTCCAGTAAAACTTTTTTTTTGCAGGGAAGCTCCTCATAAAAGGTATGTGGAAAGGCAAAAGAGCTGGAATATAAAAGTTTTAAAAAAGATTAAGGGAGAAGAATCACTCTATCTGATGATAAGACTTTCTATATATATAGCTACAGTAATCAAAACAGTGTGCAGATGGATACACACATCAATGGACCAGCACACTCAACTGCTTTTTCATAGAAGCATCCAAAGCAATCAACAAAGGAAGGATATTCTTTCAACAAATGATGCTGGAACAATTGAACATCAGTAGGCAAAAAGAAAAGTGTACTTCAAACTAAACCTCATACCACACACACAAATTAATTCAAAATGGATCACAGATTTACATGTAAAACACTATAACTATAATCTTTTAGAATATAACATAAGCAAAAATCTTTGTGACACCAGGTTAGACAAAGACTTAAGAGATACAATACCAAGAACACAACTCATTGAAAATTTGATAAATTAGACTTCAATAAAATTAAACATTTCTACTCTTCAAAAGACACTGTTAGGAGGCTGAAAGGCCAAGACACAGACTGGGAGAAAATCTTTGCCAAAATGTATATCTACTAAAGTTCTCGTGCCCAGTATAGAGAATTCTCAAATTTCATTCACAAGAAGAAAACAACACAATTAAAATACAAAGAGCAGGGCAATAGAACAATTTTAAATTCTGATTGTGTTGTTGGTTTCACAAACCTATATATGGCATAAAACTGCACAGAAGAGTACACACACACATGAATACAGATTTTTCAAAGGGTGAGAACTGAGTAAGGTCTGTAATCTAGTTAACAGCAATGCATAAATATCAATTTCTGGTTTTGGTATTCAAGACACCATCATTGAAAGACACTGAATGAAGGGTATACAAGACTCTGTACTATTTTTTGCAATTCCTTAAACCTATAATTAACTCAAAATAAAAAGTTAAAAGAGAATCAACATATTCCTAAGCAAAAAGAGCAATTGCACCTTATGTACAAAAATGACAATTTTGTAAAACAAACAAAAATACGATTGTGAGTAATCATTTTTATAAGTCACTTTAAAAAATTATTTGAGTCAAAGACTGAGAAAGACACCCCCATCACCACATACACATACAAACACAGAGAAAACTCCCGTTTCTTGGTTCACTCCCCAAATGCCTGCAACGACCAGGGTCAGGCCAGGCCAAAACTGGGAACCAGGAACCCAACTCAGGTCTCCCACATATATGGAACTCAATTACCTGAGCCATTACCACCATGTGGGGGGCGGGTGGGGGTTCAGTTAGAAGCAGCACCTGCCCCTCCCCACGCACGACAACTCCAGGCGGCCCCGGCCCACAGGCCCCGCCTCCCAGCGTGTCCATCAGCAGGCAGCTGGAATTGAGTGGAGCTGGGACTCAGACCCAGGAACTTTTATATGAGATGTGAATATCTTAACTGCTAGGCCAAATGCTCATCCTTATGTGTAATTATTAAACATGTTTTATATAAGCATAGAAAAAGTATGTAAGGATATACCAAACTGTCATCTCTGGGGAATGAAACTACGGGAGGTAGAACTGAGAGAGTAGGCAGAGCCTTTTGCTTTTAATTTTATGTATTCCCAGATTACTTGACCTTTTCATAAGTATGGATTTTTCTTGAAGAGATATAACAGGGCAATAAGGCAAGACAAAGAAATAAAGATCACTCTTTATTAATTATCCCTGTCTGCAGAAGACATGACATTATATATACTTGTGTAAGAACCTAAAGACTCCCAAAAAATTTGACACATAAAAATAGTTTTTTTATACATCAAAATTGAAATTGCTGACAAAGAAATTAAGAAAGCAATCCCATTCACAACAGCTAAAAAAAGGAAATGTAACCAAGGAAGTAGTGAAAGAAACTGAAGACACTAAAAAGTGCATGTTCATGAATTGGAAGAATTAATATTATTAAAATGTCCATGCTATCCAAAGCAATCTATAGATTCAGTGCAACTCCTATAAAAACATCAACAATATTCTTTAAAGAAATAGGAGAAAAATACTACTAATGTCCATGTGGAACCACAGAAGACACTGAATAGCCAAAGCAATCCTGAGCAAAAAGAACAGAGTTGGAGGGATCATAATACCTGACTTCAAAACATTATAAAGTGAAAGCAACCAAGGTAGCATGGTACTGGCATAAAAACAGACACACAGACCAATGGAAAGGAACAGAAAACTCAGATATAAACCCACATGTTTATAGAAACTTGTCTAAATAGGATCGGAGTTGGTGAAAAGAGGCTTCCATAGCCTTGGCAGCTCATGACAAGAGCCTCGGGTGATTACTGACGTCATAAAAAGAGTGTCAAAGGTTAAATCAACAGGAGTCATTGTGCACCTACTCCCCATGTAGGATCTCTGTCCTTAATGTGTTGTACTATGTGAATTAACGGTATAACTAGTACTCAAACAGTATTTTATACTTTGTGTGTCTGTGTGGGTGCAAACTGTTGAAATCTTTACTTAGTATATACTAAATTGATCTTCTGTATATAAAGATAATTAAAAATGAATCTTGATGTGAATGGGATGGGAGAGGGAGCGGGAGATGGGATGGTTGCGGGTGGGAGGGAGGTTATGGGGGAAAAAGCTGCTATAATCCAAAAGTTGTACTTTGGAAATTTATATTTATTAAGTTAAAAAAAAAAGAAAATTGAATTTTGCCAAAGGCAGCAAGAACATGCACTGGAGAAAGGATAGTCTCTTTGATAAATGATGCCAGGAAAACCTGTTATTTATAAACAGAAGACTGAAAATAAACCTGTATCTCTTACCATATATAAAAATTAATTCAAGATGGATTAAAACACAAAAGGTGGCCAGCGCCGCGGCTCACTAGGCTAATCCTCCGCCTGCGGCACTGGCACCCCGGGTTCTAGTCCCGGCTGGGGCGCCGGATTCTGTCCCGGTTGCTCCTCTTCCAGTCCCTCTCTCTGCTGTGGCCTGGGAGTGCAGTGGAGGATGGCCCAGGTCCTTGAGCCCTGCACCCGCATGAGAGACCAGGAGGAAGCACCTGGCTTCAGATTGGCCCAGCGCGCCGGTAGCAGCCACTTGGAGGGTGAACCAACGGAAAAAGGAAGACCTTTCTCTCTGTCTCTCTCTCTCTCACTGTCTAACTCTGCCTGTCAAAAAAATAAAAATAAAAATAAGAAAAACAAAAGGTAAGACTTGAAACTATGAAAGTACTGGAAAAAAATATAGGGCCAATACTTCAGGACACTGGTCCAGGCAAAGGTTTTTTTGGATATGGCTCAAAAAGCACAGAAAACAAAAGCAAAAACTGACAAATGGCATTACATCAAACTAAAAAGTTTCCTCACAGCAAAATAAACAATCAACAGGGTAAAGAGACAACCCACAGAATGGGAGAAAGTATTTGTAAACTATTCAACCAACAAGAAGTTAATATCCAGAATACATAAGAATTCAACTGCAAAAAATTAATCTGATCAAAATGGGCAAAGGATCTGAATACACATTTCTCAAAAAAGGATATACAAATGGTCAACAAATATATGAAAAAATGCTCAACATCAGTAGTCATCAGGGAAATGCAAATCAAAATCACAGTGAGATAATATTCCATTAGAATGGCTATTATCAAAAAGATAAAAAATAAATGATGGGGCCAGTGCTATGGCAGGTGGGTTAAGATACTGTTTGTGACACTAGCATTGAATAACAGAGTGCCAGTTCAGGTTCTTAGTGTTCTGCTTCTGATCTGGCTTCCTGATAATGTACCAAGGAAGGCAGCAGTTGATGGCCCCAGAGCTTGGGCCCCTGCCATCCATGTGGGAGACCTAGATAGAGTTCCTGGCTCCTGGCTTTAGTCTGGCTTAGCCCTGGCTGTTTTGGCCATCTGGGGAGTGAACTAGTCTCTCCTCCCTCTCTGATGCTCTGCCTTTCAAGTAAATAAATAAATCTTATAAAAAATAGAATACCATATGATCTAACAATCCCACTATTGGGTATACATCCATAGGAACTGAAATCAGCATGTCTAAGAGACATTTGCACTTGCATGTTTATTGCAGCACTATTCATAACAGCCAAGATACAGAATCAACCTACATTTCTATCAATGGATGAATGAATAAAGAAAATGTGGTAAATTTACACAATGGAGTAGGGGTTACCTTTATGATCATTAAGTAAACAAAGTAGATTGTTGTAAAAATTAAGAGTGGGAATGGGAGAGGGAAGAGGAAGAAGTGTTAGAGTATGGATAGGAGGGAAGGTAAGGTGGGAAGTATCACTATGTTCCTAAATTTGTATATATGAAATACATGAAACTTAAAGTTAAAAAATAAAAATAAAAAAATGAAATTCTGTCATTTATGTCTGTCAATTATGGAATTGAATGACATTATTTTACATGAAAGATGTCAGGCACAGAAAGACAAATATCATATATTCTTACTTATATGTGGAAACAAAAAGTTGATCTCAAAGAACAGAACAGTAGTTATAAGACCCTGGAAAGGGTATTGGAGAGGAGGGGTTGGAGAGAAGATGTTTAATGGGTACAGGGGTGTAGTTGGATAGGAGGAATAACTTTCAGTATTTTATAGCATGGGAAGGATAACTATGGCTGACAAAAAGTAATTGGATATTTCAAAATAGCTAGTAGAGATGATTTTGAATATTCCCAACACAGACAGATGAGAAATATATGAAGTGATAGATATCGAAATGTATCACTGTGGCCGGCGCTGCGGCTCACTAGGCTAATCCTCTGCCTTGCGGTGCCCCTCTTCCAGGTCAGCTCTCTGCTGTGGCCCAGGAGTGCAGTGGAGGATGGCCCAAGTGCTTGGGCCCTGCACCGCATGGGAGACCAGGAGAAGCACCTGGCTCCTGCCATCGGATCAGTGCGGTGCGCTGGCCGCAGCGCGCCAGCCGCGGCGGCCATTGGAGGGTGAACCAACAGCAAAGGAAGACCTTTCTCTCTGTCTCTCTCTCACTATCCACTCTGCCTGTCAAAAAATAAAAAATTAAAAAAAAAATTAAAAAAAAAATGTATCACTGTATTCCATACATATGGACAACAATTGTCAATTACACACATACACACAAAGAGGTCTGACAAGAATGTGGATGATAGGTTAGAAGGAGTTAAGTATTAACATTGGGCTATTCACCAGTTGACTTTTTTAAAAAAAAATATGGGCTAAATATAATGACGGCTTTAGTAATAAACTGAATTTGGGGACTTAGTCAAGGGAAACAAAGAATTGTTGAGCTTTCTAGATGTAGATGTAGACGCTAATGCTCCAATAAATACAGACTGGAAATAGTAAATTAATCAATTGTGTAAAGGACAGAGGGAAAATGTGGGAACACAGGATAGGAGGAGGAAGAAATAATAATTTCAGTTTGAGGTATGCTTGAAGTTCCACTTGGGGCATCTAGGAGGAAATGTTCAACAACCAGTTGGGGATATAGATCTTTGTCTAAAACAGGGTTGAGAGTCATTTGGAAAAGGAGGTAGTTAAAATTACAGGAGCATGCAGAACATTCAGCAAAGGAGATTTATCTCAGCCTCAATCATGGACAGAAAAAAAGAACATTATTATTTGTTAGTGGCCAAATTTACATTGTAATGGCCTCATAGTACAGACTTAGAAACTACTATTAATGGGGCTGTGGCGCAGCAGGTTAACGCCCTGGCCTGAAGCGCAGGCATCCCATATGGGTACTGGTTCGAGACCAGGCTGCTCCACTTTCCATCCAGCTCTCTGCTATGGCCTGGGAAAGCAGTAGAAGATGGCCCAAGTCCTTGGGCCCCTGCACCCACGTGGGAGACCCAGAAGAAGCTCCTGACTCCTGGCTCCGGATCGGCACAGCTCCAGCCATTGCGGCCAAATGGCGAGTGAACCACCGGATGGATAGCCTCTCTCTCTCTGCCTCTCCTCTCTCTGTGTAGCTCTTTCAAATAAAATAAATAAATAAATAAATAAACCTTTTTTAAAAAGTACATTAAATGTTACTTTGACATTCCCATTTCCTAAGTTTAAAACAATGATAAACTAAGCATTCTTTTGTAATGTGAATAACTCTAGGAAAATGTTTAAGTAGAAAATGTTCTACTTAAGGCAAAATAAATTGTAAATGTTTCTGATAAAATCTGTGAATTAAAACCAATTAACAGAATCACAGTAAATGGATGCAAAAAAAAGACTACTACTTTAAGGGGAAGGGATACAAAGTTCTTTGGCATTGACTTCAGCAATATAAAGATAATTGCATTCTTTTAATTTTTTTATTTTATTTTATTTTTGACAGGCAGAGTGGACAGTGAGAGAGAGAGAGAGACAGAGAGAAAGGTCTTCCTTTGCCGTTATTCACCCTCCAATGGCCGCCACGGCCGGCGTGCTGTGGCCAGCGCACCGCGCTGATCCGATGGCAGGAGCCAGGTGCTTCTCCTGGTCTCCCATGGGGTGCAGGACCCAAAGACTTGGGCCATCCTCCACTGCACTCCCTGGCCACAGCAGAGAGCTGGTCTGGAAGAGGGGCAACCAGGACAGAAGCCGGTGCCCCAACCGGGACTAGAACCCGGTGTGCCGGTGCCGCAAGGTGGAGGATTAGCCTATTGAGTCGCGGCGCTGGCGATAATTGCATTCTAACATTTAATAAACATATTGTTAATCTGCTACCCTTTTAATAAAACAAAAATATAGAGAAACCAAAATAGAAAAAGAACGAAATAGAAAACAAAAATCATTTAACATTTATCTTCTTTCTTTTGGAAAAGGTGTGTGGGGGGGTCATTTTCTCATGACTAATTCATGAGAACTTACATACGGAAGTCGATGGTAGGATTTACAGTACAATGGCCATTTTCTAATAATGCCAAAGATGGCTTCTTACTGAAGTTGATCTTTGGTTTGAAGAACACTAGAGGAAAAACTTAGTATGAAATCTTTGGGAAAAGGCATCTTATCATGACTAGTTCAGCATCACCTACTGGGACAGACTATGCAGCTCATTTCAAATTTAACTGTGCCTGGGAAGGATGGCCTCAGTATTTGGGGCCCTGCCACCCACGTGGGAGACCTTGATGGAGTTCCAGGCTCGTGGCTTCAGCCTAACCCAGCCTGGGCTGCTTCGGCCATTTGGAGTGTGAACCAGCAGATGGAGGATCACTCTCTCTCTCCATCTCTCTTTCACATACATACATACATACATACATAAATCTTTTTTTAAATTCCTCCTACTCTCAGTCTTCTTTGCTACTATGACAGAGATAGAAAACCTGGAAACAGATTTGGCCTGCAGACAATGTTTTTATTTGGTCCACAGGGTTATAAAAACTCCAGATCTTCACTTTCTCCTTAAAAATCATGATACTGAGCAAAACTGTTCACTCATTGCCCTAGGATAAGAACAAGAACAAGTAAAGGACATGCCTCTTTATATGGACTATGTATTCTTCCAATTTACCACAATTCCTGCCTGGCCCACACCTTATTTATTTACATTACTTGCCTGGTCCCTGTAAGGTCCCTTGAATTTGAGATCTATGTTCTTCACCTTTAGTCACATTATTTTATTTTTTCATTTTTATTTATTTGAGAAGTAGAGAGAAGGAAGCAGATAAAACATCAAGAGAGTTCTCATATATGGGTTCACTCCTTAAATGCTTGCAATGGTTGGGACTGTGCTGGGGCCAAAGCCAGTAGCCAAAAATACTACTCAGGTCTCCCATGTGGGAGGCAGAAACCCAATTACTTCAGCTGTCAATGCTGTCTTCCGTCTGCATCAGCAGGAAGCTGGAGTCAGCAGCTAAAGTGCAGAATCCAACCTAGGCACTCCGATGTGGGACATGAGTGTCTTAACCACTAGGCTAAAAGCCTGCTCCTTTAAATCATCATTATTGACTCATTCACCAAAGTCCTATGCACCTAGCACAATCTTCTTCCCCGCTCCAAACTCCTTCCATCGGTGAGTTACTATAATGCTCAAATATATCACTTATCTACAATCCTTGCAAATATTCACACAAATGGTTTGCACCTTCATTCCAAACATATCCACAGCTATATTCCAGAATGTTGTCTACTGAAAACTGCTTCACCTCTTAAAGTTTCAACTCAAATATTCTTTTTTTTTTTAACAGGCAGAGTGGACAGTGAGAGAGAGACAGAGAGAAAGGTCTTCCTTTTGCCGTAGGTTCACCCTCCAATGGCCGCCACGGTTGGCGCGCTGCGGCCGGCGCACCGCGCTGATCCGATGGCAGGAGCCAGGGGCTTATCCTGGTCTCCCATGGGGTGCAGGACCCAAAGACTTGGGCCATCCTCCACTACACTCCCTGGCCACAGCAGAGAGCTGGCCTGGAAGAGGGGCAACCGGGACAGAATCCGGTGCCCTGACCGGGACTAGAACCTGGTGTGCTGGCGCCGCAAGGCAGAGGATTAGCCTAGTGAGCCACGGTGCCGGCCTCAACTCAAATATTCTTACTATCAGAGCCTTGTATGTATCCAGTTTTCTTTCTCTCTGATCTCAAGTAAACTGTCAGGCCCATTAATTCCTATTTCCCAACTATTAAGGCTCTGCTGGTGTTAAGTTTCTCCCCTAATCAGAACCCATGCTTTAGTACCCCATTACTTTAGTAGGTAATACAGACCAATATACCAAAGTAAGTGACAGGATCATTGTGATATATTTTCTTAAATTTACTTGAAAATTGGAGGGTGGATATCAACAATTTGTAAAGAAACTTGAAACATGTTAAAGTACAGATAAGCCTAATGCAAAATTTGGGACGATTTTAAGATTAAACTCCAAGTTGCAAAAAAAAAAAAAAAAAGTCAAGCTTTCGTGGTGCTGCTTTAAGATACTCCCATGACAAAGTTCAAACTTCAGCCATCTTTGTTTGTTAATACTCTCAATTCTTGATCTAACACATTTACAAAACAATATCTCAATCCAGATTCACGTGTATCATCTGCATTCTCAGTTACCTCACTTGCTTTGATGAGTGCTGAAAAAAATCACAGGCCTGTGCCAACTGATGCTTCTGTAAAAACATTCTCCAACTTCAGCTGGATCCTCAAAAGCTGCTCAATAGGGTTCTGAAAGGCCCTCTAAATCCAGTTCCTTTTCCAATTTTCTATAATAGATAATCCAAGCCCTTATCTACATTTCTCCTCAAAATTCCTTATATCACCACTTTACCCACTCTCAGCAAAATATCGTTTCTTTTTTTTTTTTTACAGCAAGAGTAGAAAAATGTCCAGTCCACAAAATCATTCAGTCTGGCCCTGCCAAGGAAACTGCAGTTGAGATGCGAGATTCAATAAATCTATAGTACGTTAATTTTTATTTTTTAAAAAAGATTTATTTTATTTATTTGAAAGAGTTACAGAGAGGTAGAGACAGAGAAAGGTCTTCCGTCCACCAGTTCACTCCCCAGATGGCCGCAACAGCTGGAGCTGCACCGATCTGAAGTCGGGACTAGAACCAGCACCCATATGGGATGCCGGCGCTTCAGGCCAGGGCTTTAACCCGCTGCGCCAGCCCCCGGTTAATTTTTAAGTTGATAATTTTGTGTGGCCCGCAATGTTATGAACATTCAGATGGCCCTTGGCAGGAAAAAGATCTCCATCCTTATTTATAGGGAAAGTAAGAGACTACTGAGGGGCCAGCATTATGGCTTAGCGGGTAAAGCTGCTGCCTGCAGTGCAGGCATTCCATGTGGGTGCCAGTTAGAGATGCGGCTACTCCACTTTCAATTCAGCTCTCTGCTGTGGCCTGAGAAAGCAGTGGAAGATGGCCCAAGTCCTTGGGCCCCTGCACCCATGTGGGAGACCCAGAAGAAGCTCCTGGCTCCTGGCTTCAGATGGGACCAGCTCCAGCTGTTGGGGCCATTTGGGGAGTAAACTAGCAAATGGAAGACCTCTCTCTCTCTGCCTCTCTGTAGCTCTACCTTTTAAATAAATAAATCTTTTTTTTTTAAGAGAGACTACTTGGCACAAATTTTCATAATGCCTAACTTCCCACCTCCATATGGACTTCCTATCAATTTTCTTCTCTTTCATGTATACAAAGGACCCTTCTGTCCAACTGTCTTCATCCACTTAATATAATGACTACCATATTCCTCTATCTCTTCACAGGCAAATTTCAGTCTCTACATCCTATTTATTTATATCCCTCACCATCTGGCTTTTGAGTCTACCATTTGACTGAAATAGCTCTTAATGACCGTTCTCTTTGGCATTCTCAGGAGCACTTGAACTACTGGCCATTTTCTGGCTTTTAAACTCGTCTCTCTTGGTTTCCAGAACGCTATTGTCTCCTGGTTTTTCTTATTTCATTCTGTCAACTACTCAGCATTTACCTGGTATTTTAAATATTGGACTTTGTCAACTTTATTCTCATTGTACATCCCCTCTTAAACTACAAAGTGATTCTTAACTTTCATGGGTCACACACAACTTTGATAATCTAAGAAAAGTAGTGTTCTTTCTACCTAGAAAAATATACAACCAGATTATGCATACATCAAAGGGTTCAAGGACTATACCCCTCTCTCTCTATATGAGCTCATCCACTTATATCTTTATATGCTGGTGATTTGCAAAACTATCAACATTTAAAGTACCAATTTACTTCTGAGCTTTGGACCTGCATGCAGCTATCTATCTACTCCAAGTCTTCCCTTGGGTGTCCTATCTCAACACAACACACCCCCTGCTGAAGTCCCACACCTTTTCTTCAAAATTGCTCCTCCTGTGCTTTCCCTATTAGGCAGTGATATCAACAACTGCTCAAGTCAGAACTGTAGATATCTTCTGATTTATCCTTCACTCCAAAATGGAAACCTTTTTAATTACAAAATTATTGTGTGCTCACTTTTTAAAAATTCAGGAGCAGGCACTCAGTCTAACAGTTAAGACATCCATGATCCACATCAGAATACCTAGGTTCACTTCCTGCTGATACAGATATTGGGAGGAAGTGGTAATGGCTAAGTAATCGTGTTCCTGTCACCCACATGAGAGATCTGGATTCAGTTTCTGGCTCCTAGCTTCAGCACTGGTCCAGCCTTGGCTGTTGCAGGCATTTGGGGAACAAACTAGCAGATGGGAGCTCTCTCTTGGTATCTCCCTTATAAATAATAATAAAAAATTCAAATATTAAGTATGTAGGAGTCTTCAAAAAGTTCACAGAAAATATGTAATATGGGCGGCTGGCATTGTGGTGTAATGGGTTAAGCTGCCAACTGCAATGCTGGCATCCCATATAGGTACTGGTTCGAGTCCCAGCTACTTTACTTCCATCCCAGCTCCCTGCTGATGTGCCTGGAAAGCAGAAGAGAGTCCAAGTCCTTGGGCCCTGCACCCATGTGGGAGACTTGGATGAAGCTCCTGGCTCCTGGCTTTGGCCTGGCCTAGCCCCGGCTGTTGCAGCCATTTGGGGAATGAACCAGAGGATGGAAGGTCTATCTCTGTAATTCTGCTTTTCAAACAAATAAATAAAATATTAAATATATATATATGAAAAAACTGCATGCACTTCAAAATTTTTTAAACCAAAATACACTCAACTTTCAATTCCATCTTCCATGAACTTTTGACATACCCCATATAAACAATATAAAGTGAAAATTATCCTCCATATCACCCTTCAGTAATTCTTTTTTTTTTTTTTTTGACAGGCAGAGTGGATAGTGAGAGAGAGAGACAGAGAGAAAGGTCTTCCTTTTGCCGTTGGTTCACCCTCCAATGGCCGCTTCGGCCGGCGCATCTCGCTGATCCGAAGGCAGGAGCCAGGTGCTTCTCCTGGTCTCCCATGCGGTGCAGGGCCCAAGGACTTGGACCATCCTCCACTGTACTCCCGGGCCATAGCAGAGAGCTGGCCTGGAAGAGGGGCAACTGGGATAGAATCCGGTGCCCCAACCGGGACTAGAACCCGGTGTGCCGGCACCGCAAGGCAGAGGATTTGCCTGTTAAGCCACGGTGCCGGCCAGTAATTCTATTCAATAGCAACAATTAAGGTAAACAGACTCCTTCAGATGGGATACCTGCTCTCATTTCATTTATTTCTATGACCTGTCTGACCTCTGTAAGATCTGAATTTACAACCCCATTTTTTTTATTATTTATTTGAAAGTCAGAGTTACAGAGAGTGGGAGAGAAAGAAGGGGTTCCATCTGCTGGTTCACTACCCAAGTGGCAGCAACAGCCAGATGAGAGCCAGGGCTGAGCCAGGAGCTTTATCCAGTCTCCCATGTGGATAGTAGAAGCCCAAGAACTTGGGTCATTTTCTGCTGCTTTTCCTAGGCCATTAGCAGGGTGCTGGATCAGAAGTGGAGCAGCAGAAACACAAACTGGTGCCTATATGGGATGCTGGCATCACAGGCATGGCTTTACCCGCTACGCCACAACGCTGGACCTACAACCCTCTTCTAAACATATATTAACAGTTTTCAATGATATACCTTGGATATCTTTTGGCATTAGTAGACAAAAACTTTTAACTAACTAAATTTACCATTTTGATAGCTACGCAGTATTCCATCTTATAGATATATCATAATTTAGCTAATTTCTTATTGTTAGATATTCAGATCACTCCATGTTTCTGTAATTACAAGGTTGCAAAGAACATTTATACATATGCTTTTGCATACCTGCATGGTGTATTCCCTAACAGCAAAATTGCTTGGCCAAAGGGAATGAACACATAGTTTGTATTAATTTATGGTCCCCAAAACATGAATGCCATCCTTCACTCATACCTACAACTTCCAATCACTTAAGAAAACATCTATTCTGCCTTCTCAATATCTCTACAATCTTTCCTCATCTTTCCATTCTTATTCCTACTTATTTTAGTTCAGGCACTTAGTATTTTTAACTTGGAGTGCTGTCAATAGCAGCATATCTCCGTATCTCATTCCCCTTCAATACATTTCTCAGGTACCTTCCAGAATGATCCTACTGAAATACCTAATATATCTCTCTCCTTCTAAAGACTTGGTGTGACATACCAGGTCTTTCCTCATTTGAGACCTACTTATCTTTAATGTTTCATCTCTTACTACAAAATCTAGCTCCCACTCTGCACCCTAGACAAACTTAGCTATTTGCACTTCCCTATCACTGGGGCCAGCATTGTGGCGTGGCTGGTAGGGCGGCCACCTACAACACCAGCATCCATATAGGTGCTAGTTCAAGTCCCAGCTGCTCCACTACCCATCCAGCTCTCTGCTATGGCCTGGGAAATCAGTGGAGGATGGCCCAGGTCCTTGGGCCCCTGCATCCACATGGGAGACCCAGAGGAAGCTCCTGGCTTTGGATCGGCCTAGCTCTGGCCATTGCGGCTGTTTGGGGAGTGCAACAGTAAATGGAGGACCTCTCTCTTTCTCTCTGCCTCTCTATAACTCTGCCTTTCAAATAAATAAATAAATAAATAAAATCTTTAAAACAAAACAAAATCTTCTGTATTTTTCTTAAGTTTGTCCTATGTCTTAAGTCAGTCATCACCAGGACAAGCAACCTTTTGTTAAAACTTTCTTTATTCTGGGGCTGGCACTGTGGTGCAGCAGATTAAAGCCTCAGCCTGCAGTGCTGGCATCCCATATGGGTGCCGGTTCCAGTCCCAGCTGCTCCACTTCTGATCCAGCTCCCTGCTAATGTGCCTGAGAAAGCAGCAGAGGATGGCTCAAGTCCTTGGGCCTCTGCACCCACCTGGGAGACCCAGAAGAAGTTCCTGGCTCCTGGCTTTAGACTGGCTCAGCTATAGTCATTGCAGCCATTTGGGGAGTAAACCAGCAGATGGAAGACCTCTCTTTGTCTCTACCCCTCTAACTCTTTCAAATAAATCTTATAAAAAAAACCACTGTATTTCTTTTAAAGATTTTCTTATCCACTGGTTCACTTCCCAAAAGGCTGCAGCAGCCAGGCCTCGGGCAGACTGAAACCAGGAGCCAGGAGCTTCTTCCGGGTCTCCCACATGGGTGCAGGGGCCCACACACTTGCAACATTTTCCACAGCTTTCCCACTTTCCCAGGCACATTAGTAGTGACCCGGATCAGAAGTGGAGCAGCAACAGCCGGTGCCGCGGCTCAATAGGCTAATCCTCCGCCTGCGGCACCGGCACACCGGATTCTAGTCCCAGTCTGGGTACCGGATTCTGTCCCGGGTGCTCCTCTTCCTGTCCAGCTCTCTGCTGTGGCCCAGGAGTGCAGTGGAGGATGGCCCAAGTGCTTGGGCTCTGCACTCACATGGGAGACCAGGAGAAGCACCTGGCTCCTGGCTTCAGATTGGCGCGGTGCGCCGGCAGCAGTGGCCATTGGGGGGTGAACCAACGGCAAAAAAGGAAAACCTTTCTGTCTCTCTCACTGTCCACTCTGCCTGTCCAAAAAAAAAAAAAAAAAGAAGTGGAACAGCTGGACTCAAATTGATGCCCATATGGGATGCCAGCATTGCAGGCAGCAGCTTCACTGGCTATGCTACAACACCAGCCCTCATTCTTTTTTTTTTTTTAATCTGTGAGCCCACCAATACTTCTTTAACTATTATTTATTTGAGAGGCAGATAGAGACAAAATTTTTATCTGTTGGTCCACTCCAAAATTCCTGCAATAGCCAAGGCTGGGCCACAGTCAGGGAGACAGGAATTCAATCCAGGTCATTCACATGGATGGCAGGTACCCAAATACTTAAGCCATCACCTGCTGTCTCCCAGAGTCAGCATTAGCAGGAAGCATGAATTTGCAACCGAGCCAGGACTCAAACCCAGGCACTCAGATAGGGGATGTAAGCATACCAAACAGTATCATTAACTACTAAGCCAAATGCCTGCTCCCCACCAATACTTATTACCAAAACTCCAGATGACTAGCTTCAAGTGTTTTCAGAAAACAGTAATAGAGAAATAATTAGCCTGACAAGGGGACATTTCTACTCTCTAATTTCTGATTAGTAGTAAGAGCACAAGGGCAGATTCTTTCAACCCAACCCAGAAGGAACAAATACGGAAGGCTCATCCCCTACCACTTGTCTTAATAAATACATTCGATCTAGTCAAATACAAGGGTACTTCAAAGAATTCATGAAAAATGGAATTAAAGTTTACTTTAGTGAAAAAAATTTAATTCATGAATACTTTTTCCCACAACATGTACTTTCCATAAGACCCCTCATATAGTTCCCTGAACTTGCCCTGTTTTTTCACTCCTCTATGATACTGAACATTTTGTTCTCTGCCCATAGTGTTCATTTTCTCAAGTCTTTCTGGTTGTCCCTTCCTTATCTCCTCCAACCAATTCTATCTCTTCTACCTGACAAATTTACAGCTGTACTTCTTGAACTGCTAAACGTTACAGGAAAGGGTGGGTGGGTGGGCACTGTGGCACAATGGGTTAAGTTGCTACTTGGCACTCCCACATCCCATATCAGAGTGCCTGGCTCAAATTTGGCTCCCACACTTCCAATCCAGTTTCTCCAATACATCCTGGAAAGCTGAAGTGTGTGAGATCCCGTCACCCCTGTGGGAGATGCAGATTAAGTTTGGGGTTCCTGTGTTTGGTCTGGCTATTCTGGGCATTTGGAGAGTGTGTGAACCAGCAGATGGAATCAATCTCTCTGTTTCTCTGCCTTTCAAGTAGATGAAAGTAAACATACATTTAAAAAGAAACATTACAGAAGAAAAGTCATACAATCATGTGGACTTGGGTGAGACCTCAGTATGCTAAGAAATCCTTTCAAATGCCCTTAGTGCTTCTGCTACTCTGCTTAAGAAGTTACATGAGATTGATGTTTCCTGTTTCATTCCCTCAGTCTTTCAAAACACATTAACTGGTTAGTTTTGTTCACCAATATGCAATCCCAACTGCAATCTCAACAACTTGTTTCTTAAGCCTATCATGCAATTTCAGGCCTCTGCCTTTACTTATTACCTGGGATATTTTCTCCATATTCTTTGCCTATCAAAGGCCATTGATCTTTCAGAAATCAACAAAATTCTCTTCTAGAAAGCTTCTGCTAATTACACTTTGATTTAGGTATCCTGTCCTGTAACACTCTGTGCATGCTTCAAGCTTAATATTTAAGTATTCCAAGCAATGACTTGAACAGCCCTTGTTTTCACTGTCGAGGAACAGTTTATTATCTTATTTTATTTTTTTATTATTTTCTTTTTCTACTTAATACCACTGGTCAAATTCTTTACTTAAAAAAATTAAGTATTCCAATTTTCTATTTCTCAGACTAAACTATAATCATGATTATATTAGACCATGTCTAATTTGCTTTTGCATTTGTAGTACTTATTAGTGTCAGTACATATAAAGGTCATCAATGTTTGCTTAACAAGTGAGTTATTCAAAACTTAACTTCATTAGCTTGATTATGAAGCATTTTTAACTTTCAGGTTAAAATCTTCTCTTCCTTCTCCTCCTCCAGTGTACTTTGTACTTCTTTCTATTACAGTCCTGTCAAACTGCATTTGTCTCTCACCATCAACTGGATTATGATTTATTCAAGGAACAGTAACTATCTTTCTCATTAAGTAGCTAGCACAGAGCCTGGCATATGTCACAGAGCCTGCATATGTACTGAGCAAACACTCCATGTGCCAAGAAGGCACATCATGGTCTATAGTCGCAATTCCCTAAACTTCATCTAAAGGTTTGGGCCCAGGTATATTTTCATATCTCTTGGTAAAGCAGTGAGGGGTTAAAGTAATATCCATTTTCTTTTTATTCACATCTCATTTTTCTATGCTTTCCAAAATTTCTAAAGTAAGCATTTGCTATTTTCATCATTAAAAATGTAATTGCAAACTTTACAGAACACACACTAAAAATACAAGCCTCCTTTAAAAAAAAGTCACTTGACTAATTCAGCTATCACTGCTCAAGGCTGCTTTACACACTTTAATAATACTAATGTTGGATGGAATGATTGATGGAAAGAGAAAAAAACAGAAATACCCACCATTATACTTAACACTATTGGCCAGAATAAGGTTTACATCATCTAGAAAGCTCTCCCGACTCTGGTATTTGTGCTTGGAGATATTCTGTGATGAAAAGAATCAGGCACTCAGATATATGTACAAAGTGCTTGATTACAAAAGGCATTTTAGATCAAATCACTCACCTTACGTATAGTTTCTAAATCCATTGGATTTACAATAACTTTGTAATAATCAGGAACAAACTTCTTATTAACTGGGTGATGAAATGGCCAAGACTAGTAAAAAAAAAAATGAGAAATTAAATGGAAACCATTCTTCATACCACAGATTTTTAGCTTTCATTAGATCACAAATGTTCCTGACAAAAGCTATAGATTCTCTTCCCAGCAGAACACATAATCATATAAAACTGTATAATAAATATTTACTTTATTTATTTGAAAGGCAGAGTTAGAGAAAGAAGGAGAGAGCCAGAGAAAGAGGTCTTCCATCCACTGGTTCACTCTCCAAATGGCTGCAATGGCTGAGGGATGGGGCAGGCCAAAGCTAGGAACTAGTAGTTTCTTCTGGGTCTCCCATATGGGTAGCAGGGGCACTTGGGCCATCTTCCACTGCTTTCCCAGGTGTATTAGCAGGGAGCTGGGTCAGAAGTAGAGCAGCCAAGACTCTTAACTGGTGCCCATTTGGATGCTGGTCCTGAAGGTAGCAGTTTAACACACTAAGCCACAATACTAGCTGCAAAATTTTGTATAAAATTTAAGGAGTTCATGGGACTTCAGCATTCCTGTGTCCTGATAGGGTAAGAAAGCCTGGTCTACACTCACAATTAAATTCTTTATTCCCTAGTCATATTCAAAAGTTTTTACAGCGTTATGTAGATAGAATGCATACCTACAATGTAAAGGGAAACTCAGTTCAGAATTTCTAAGGAGGATCATTGCAAACAATGGCTTATAAAAGTTGCAAGTACTCTGCCATTTAAATAATAAATAAATTTATCTTTTTCAAAAAGTTGCAAATAGAAAAAAAAAAAAAAAGACAACAGGGGCTGGTGTTGTGGTGTAGTGGGTAAAGCCACCGCCTGCAGTGCCAGCATCCCAAGTTCAAGTCCCGGTTGCTCTACTACCCATCCAGCTCTCTGCTATGACCTGGGAAAGCAGAAGATGGCTCAAGTGCTTGGGCCCCTGCACCTGTGTGGGAGACCCATCAGAAGCTCTTGGCTCCTGGCTTTGGATCGGCAAAGCTTCGGTTGCTGCAGCCATTTTGGGAGTGAACCAGCAGATAGAAGACCTCTCCCTCTCTCTGCCTCTGCTTCCCTGTAACTCTGCCAGATAGATAGATAGATAGATAGATCTTTTTTTAAAAAAGACAAACAACTGGGCAATTATCAAAACACTGTCTGTCTAAAGAGAGCCTTCCAGTAGTTGGCATTCTCTCTCCCAAAGGCCATTCAGGAGCATTCAAGTATCAAATGTCTACAAGAAGCAAATATCCAAAGAAACATGGCCTCAAAAAAAAATTGTTTATGGGGCTGGCGCCATGGCTCACTTGGCTAATCCTCCGCCTGCAGCATCAGCACCCTGGGTTCTAGTCCCGGGTGGGGCGCTGGGTACTAGTCCTGGTTGCTCCACTTCCAGTCCAGCTCTCTGCTGTGGCCCGGCAGGGCAGCGGAGGATGGCCCAAGTGCTTGGGTCCCTGCATATGCATGGGAGACAGGGAGGAAGCACCCGGCTCCTGGCTTCGAATCGGTGCAGCGCCGGCTGTGGCAGCCATTAGGGGAGTGAACCAATGGAAGGAAGGCCTTTCTCCCTGTCTCTCTCTCTCACTGTCTAACTCTGCCTGGCAAAAAAATGATAAAAAATTTTTTTTTAATTCTTTATATATTTGAAAGGCAGTTAGTGAGAGAGACAGACAGATCTTCCATCTGCTGGTTTACTCCCCAAATGGCCACAACAGCCAGGGATGGGCCAAAGCCAGGAGCCATAAGCCTCTTCCAAGTCTCCCACATTGGTGTATGGGCCCCAAGCACTTGGGCCATCCTTTGCTACTTTCCCAGTCATGGTAGCAAGGAGCTGGATTGGAAGTGAAGCAGCCAACACTCGAACCGGCACCCATATGAGATGTCAGTTTCACAGGCAGTGGCTTAACCTGCTAAGCCATGGCGTCACCTCAAAGCTGGGCTTCGTTAATTTGAATGATAATGTACTCACACAGCAAAAGTGTTGGAAATTAAAATTATACAGCAGTTTCAACTGACATACACCACCACTCAGATTTTCCAACATACACATGCAAACCTTGTCCTTTTTTCCCCCTTTACTACCCTCACAATATTTAGCACAGAGCACTTACATCTGGAACTGCCATCATTTTCTGGGTGACAATGTTGTCCAAAATAAAAGAAAATGCCACTTGATCATCATCATCCAGCAAGGGGTTGATAGCTTTCTCTAAGCGAGCCAATTTGTCTTCTTTCTGAAATGAGAGAAAACAAAGGCAGGACATAGGTTTACCTGAGGTGTTATCAACATTGAAAAGTTAAGGATAATTTAAAGGTTCAGTTAGCTCTCTATAAACCCTTCCCCAAAAAAGTTTAACTCTGAATTGTCTGCTATTCAATTCTAGGCAAAAAGTACACACAAGTGATAATCCAGTTAAAAGGCTCAAAAGGGATGTGTCAACTTCCTTAGGTATTCTGTATCCTATTCTCATATAATAGAATATACATAGCTAGGTGTCAGTAGTTTAGCTCTTACATCATTAAAACATCTTCACCAAGTTAGGCTTTAATATCATGTTGCTTTTGTTGTAAAATCATTGCTGAAAACACTGGACATTATGACTGATTAGTGGCTTTTATATAAGGGATCTCAGCCCACTAAATTCATTTCAGATTCAGAAACAGAAAAATGTCTGTTTTGGGGCCGGCACTGTGGCACAGAGGGTTAAAGCCCTGGCCTGAAGCGCCGGCATTCCATATGGGCGCCAGTTCGAGATCTGGCTGCTCCACTTCTGATCCAGCTCTCTGCTATGGCCATGGAAAGCAGTAGAAGATGGCCCAAGGCATTGGGCCCCTGCACCCGTTTGGGAGACCAGGAAGAAGCTCCTGGCTCCTGGCTTCGGATCGGCGCAGCGCCAGCCATTGTGGCCAATTGGGGAGTGAACCAGCGGATGGAAGGCCTCTCTCTCTCTCTGCCTCTCCTCTCTCTGTGTAACTCTTTCAAATAAATAAATAAATCTTAAAAATAAAATGTTTCCACTGCTACACATCCTCATCAGTATATACTATCAATCTTTTTAATTTTAGAGTTTCTAGTGGGACATAATGATATCTATTCACAATTTAATTTGCATCTCCCCAATGATCAACCAAGTTAAGACTTCTTTTCATGCTTGCTGGCCATTTAGTTATCTTCTTTTGTGAAATGTCCATTCTATTATTAGCATCATCATCATACTTGTATATTTGTAGGCTTGTAAAGTGGCACAACTATTTTTGCTAAGATGATGAAATGTAGATAATCTTCTAAAAATTAAAACTACTCCTTGTCAAAACACTGATTAGTCTTAGCTACAGGTTACTTCTTGGGAAGCTACATTCCTTCACCCTTTCTGAGTTACATATGGTCTGGATTTTAATCCTAACTACTGAAATATTCATGATGTTCACAGCAAGTCATTTTCCTCTATGGATTTATTTTAACCTACAAAAGGGATTGGCCTGATTTTTCAAGTTCTTTATAGCCTTCATATCCTAAAGATCTTCTATCCCCACATATATTCTTCTGTTAAATTCCGGACTTCCTAAACCCTGCCACCACCATCCCACCCTCCCATCTTAAAATTCCAATGCCATTCTCTCATTCTAAATGTCTTACCTCTTTGAGTTTTTCATCACAGAGATCCAGCATGGACTGAGAAATTTGAGTCAATGAGTGCTTCGGCCCTACAGAGGAACAATAAGAAATGGGATCATTAAAAATGGGAAACAAGTACTGCTAATAGCTTGCTATCCTCTTAACCCATTTACTTAAGAACCTTGGGGTGGGTGTTTTACGCAGCAGTTAAGTTACCTGCATTCCAATATCAGAGTGCCTGGTTCAAGTTCTGGATACTCTGCTTCCAATCCAGCTACCTGCTTGAGTCCCTGTCACCTACACAGGATACTGGGATTGAGTTCCTAACTTTGCCTTGGCCCATCCCTAGCTGTTGTAGGCATTTGGAAAGTGAATCAGAAGATGGGTACTTATTCTGTCTGTCTCTCTGTATGTGCATATATATATGTATGTGTGTAGGTGTGTCTACCTTTCAAATAAATAATCTTTGAAAAATACAACTATCCCGTATGAGAAACAAATTAGGGCAGTCATAAGCAGAGTATAGGAGATAGCTCAGACAGTTGAGTATTTTCTGAAGGTCTTTATAGGAATTTCAGGAAAACTACAGTAGTAGTCTGAGATGTAATAGAGATTCTTTTGTAACAAAGGCTATTCTGTTTCCAATTCAGCTTTTTGCTAACGTACATCCTTGTAGGTAGCAGGTGAAGGCTGAAAGTACTTGGGGTCACTGCTACCAGCATGAGAGACTTGGACTGAGTTCTAGGCTCTTGAATTTGGCCGGACCCTGCCCTGGTTGTCCTGGCATTTGGAAAGTGTAATCAGTGGGTGGAACCCAACTACTTGAGTCATTACTGCTGCCTCCCAGGGTCTACTTAGTAGGAAGCTGGAGTGAGAAGTCAGATATACAATCCAGGTATCTTAATTGCTCAGCTGAATAAATGCCTGCCTTAGTCACAAGATTTTTACTAGCCAGCAATTCCAACTACTTGCATCCAGTATCCTTTACTAGGTTACCTTCCTGTCTTTTTGTTTTGGTGTTCCCCAGAGTCTTCACCTTAGCCTTATTCTTAAGTACTAATTATTTATTTGAGCATCATTTTGTTTATTCAATTAAAAATATCTGACTATCAATGACACATTCAATGACAGGAATATAAAGAAAAATAGGAGCCAGAACTGGAGCATAGCAGGTAAACCCGCCACCTGCAGTGCCAGCATCCCATCGGGCACCAGTTCAAGTTCCATCTACTCCATTTCCAATCCACCTCCCTGCTAATGTGCCTGAGAAAGCAGTGGAAAATGACTCAAGTGCTTGGGCCCCTGCACCCATGTGGGAGACCTGGAAGAAGCTTCTGGCTTTCAATCAGCCCAGCCCTGGCTGTTATGGCCATTTGGGGTGTGAACCAGCAGATGGAAGATCTTTCTCTTTCCCTCTGTCTTCCCTCTCTGTAACTCTTTCAAATAATAAATAAAGAAGTCCTTAAAAACAAAAAGAAGGGGCTGGTGCTGTGGGTTAAAGCCCTGGCCTGAATTCTCTATCCTGCTTTTCAGCCAGGCAGAGATTAGGGTGCCAGTTCGAGACCCGGCTGCTCCTCTTCTGATCCAGCTCTCTGCTATGGCCTGGGAAAGCAATGGAGGATGGTCCAAATCCTTGGGCCCCTACACCCGCGTGGGAGACCTGGAAGAAGCTCCTGGCTCCTGGCTTCAGATAGATGCAGCTCTGGCCATTGTGGCCATATGGCGAGTGAACGAGCGGATAAAAGACCTCTCTCTCTCTGCCTCTCCTTCTATCTCTGTGTAACTCTGACTTTCAAGTAAATAAATAAATCTTTAAAAAAACTATTTTATTTATTTCAAAGGCAGAGTGACAGAGAGAGAGGGAGACAGAGAGAGAGAGAGAGAGATCTTCTATCTGCTTATTCACTCCCCCAAAGGCTAGAACAGCTGATGCTGGACCAGGTGACCGCCAGGAGCACAGAACTCTATCCATATCTCCCACATGAGTGGTAGTGATCCAAGTACTTGGGACAGCTTCTGTTGCTTTCCCAGGTGCATTAGCAGAGAGCTGGATTGCAAATGAAGTAGTTGGGATTCAAACAGGTGCCTACACAGGATGCCTGTGTTGCAGGTGGTTGCTCAACCCACTAAGCCACAATATTGGTCCCATGAGGGTACTTCTAAACGCTCACATAAAAATAGAATTAAGGGGCATAGCAGATACAGCCACTGCCTGCAGTGCCAGTATCCCATATGGGTACCAGTTTGAGTCCCGGTTGCTCTATTTTGGATCCAGCTCTCTGCTAATGCACCTGGGAAAGCAGTAAAAGATGGCCCAAGTGCTTGAGCCCCTGCACTCATGTGGGAGACCTAGAAGAAGCTCCTGTCTCCTGGCTTCAGATGGGCCCAGCTCTGGCCACTGTGGCCATCTGGGAAGTGAACCAGTGGATAGAAGACCTGTGTTTCTCTCTGCCTCTGCCTCTCTGTAACTCTGCCTTTCAAATAAACAAATAAGTCTTCGGGAAAAAAAAAGGAATTCATTAAAAAATTTTTTAAAATGGAATCAAAAGTTTGCATTTTTAAACTAATCCATTTATTTCATTTTATTTTTTATTATTTTATTTGACAGGCAGAGTGGATAGTGAGAGAAAGAGAGACAGAGAGAAAGGTCTTCCTTTTTGCCGTTGGTTCACCCTCCAATGGCCGCTGCGGCTGGCTCATCACGCTGATCTGAAGCCAGGAGCCAGGTGCTTCTCCTGGTCTCCCATGCGGATGCAGGGCCCAAGCACTTGGGCCATCCTCCACTGCCTTCCCGGGCCATAGCAGAGAGCTGGCCTGGAAGAGGGCAACCGGGATAGAATCCGGTGCCCCAACCTGGACTAGAACCCGGTGTGCCGGCACCGCAAGGTGGAGGATTAGCCTGTTAAGCCACGGCGCCAGCCCATTTGTTTTTTTTTTTTTAACAACAAAAAAAAAACTTATTGCATTTATTTGAAATGTGACAGAGATGGGGTGAAACAGAGAGAAAGATATCTTCCATCACTGGTTCACTCCCCAAATGGCAACAATGGCCAAGGTATTCCAGATGCATTAGCAGGGAGCTGGACTGGAACCAAAAACAGCCAGTACTTGAACTGGCACCAGTGTCACAGGTGGTAGCTTAACTTCTGTGCCACAATACTGGTCCAAAAAATAAGTTTATTTTGTTGCAAAATTTTTTGAAATCCATGCATTTTTTCCATAATATGCACTTTCCGTGAACTTTCTGAAGATACCTCATATATTTCTGGCACTCTGCTAGTCCCTGGGAAAATAAATATAAATAAGACACAGTCTCTCTAGCAGGACACAAAGTCAGATGTATAAATAACTATGCCATAACAATAACAATTATGAAAGTTGATTTAATTGTTCTGGGGGAGGTATGGAGGATAGAAAAACGGTTATTTTGAGTAATCTGCTTAGTCTTTTTTTTTTTTGATTAGTCTTTATGAAGAAATACAAAATGTTCTGGAAACACAAGAGGAAATTTACCACTGAAGGGAAGAAAGCATTACAGAAAGAGGACAAAGACTATAAAGAGATATGATGGCGGGGCTGGCGCCATGGCTCACTTGGTTAATCCTCTGCCCGCGGTGCTGGCATCCCATATGGGCGCCTGTTCTAGTCCCGGCTGCTCCTCTTCCAGTCCAGCTCTCTGCTGAGGCCTGGAAAAGCAGTGGAGGATGGCCCAAGTGCTTGGGCGCCTGCACCCGCATGGGAGATCAGGAAGAAGCACCTGGCTTCTGGCTTCAGATCGGCATAGCTCCGGCCGTAGCAGCCATTTGGGGGGTGAACCAATGGAAGGAAGACTTTTCTCTCTGTCTCTCCCTGTCTAACTCTACCTGTCAAATAATAACAATAATAAAAGAGATATGATGGCACAGGATTATTTAGTACACAATGGTGAATGTGGCAAAAATCTATTTTGGGTGTGGGAGCCAGTCACTGGAGATGAGACTAAATAAATGGGTTGGGCTTGCTAGGTACTATTTCTGTGGTACCATGTTTACAGATAGAAAAATTAAGGAGGCTATGAGTTTAAACAACTTGCCCATGGTAAGTCATTTAGTAAGTGGAAGAGCCATGACTCATATTCTGTCTATATTCTGAATTCCTACACTTACATGACTGTGAACAAGGAAGCAACTGGAAACTGGCACACTTAATCCTTTATATGAGGAAGCTGAATTTTTTCTGCTCTTTTAAGACCCAGAAATAGTGGCCAGCGTCATGACACAGTGGGTTAAGCCACTGCCTGCAATGCTGGCATCCCATATCAGAGTAGTAGTTTGAGTCCGGCTGCTCCACTTCTGATCCTGCTCCCTGCTAATGTGCCTGGGAAAGCAGTGGAAGATGGCCCAAGTGTTTGGGCTCCTGCCTCTCATATGGGAGATTTGGATGACATTCCAGGCTCCTGGATTCAGCCTGAACCAGCCCTGGCTGTTTCAGCCATCTGAGGCGTGATCCGGTGGATGTAAGATCTCTTTTTCTCTATGTATCTCCCTTTCTCTCTCTGTTATTCTGCCTTTCAAAATAAACAAATCTTTAAGACTCATATTTCTTCCTCCTTATCTTTCTAAGCTTTGAGCAAAATGGACATAATAATAGCCCTTTTAACAAATATATAGATCAGAGATTCACACACAGCAAATCTGGTGACAAACACATACTCTGCACAGGTTCCATTTCCACTGAATGCCTCTATTTACCTTCTTCTGCTCACTATTCTTCATCCAACTATTTCAATAGATAAACTGAGAATATATTAAAAATTAAACAGTAGGAATAAAAAGAAGCAACATTTACAAGAGGGCTTCAAAAAGTTTATGGAAAATTCACATTATCTTTGAATTCCAGTTTCTACAAACTTTTTGAAGACTCCTCATATTAAATGACTGAAAATATACTCATTTCATACCCCTTAATGCACTAATACATTGCAGTTCTTTAAGTCAGCCCAATGTAGTCTGAATTAAGTACAGTAAATGATAAACATCTGAAAGGTGGTGATGACCTTCGCAGATGATTCTTACCATTGTAGGTTGCACTGTTTTTCACAATGAGTTCCAAATGCTCTCTGAATTCTTCCCGAGATGGATAGAGGCGTTTACGCACATTTTCACGGAGTGTTTGCAGGTCCATTGGTCGGGTAATAATTTTGTAGTAGTCCTTCACAACCTTGGCATTGACTGGAGTGTGAAAAGGGTACGTCTGTGCAAACAAAAACCAGCACCACTCATGAGCAAAGATTTGCCAGAGAAAATTCCTGAAGACTCTCTCATATCTTACCTCTCTACGTGGCTATCAACTCTCAAAGGAGTATTTCCAGGTTGGAGTAGGTCTTTTGTTCTCTACTAAACTGTTAAACAACAATAACAATCACTACCACCACCACCACCACCACCTACATCCCAAAGAATTAGGAGTTCCAGGTACCTTGGGTTATAAACTACTACTCCATCTGAACTAAGACAGAACAAGGTGCCTTGTCATCCTTACTGTAGCTATCTAATGCAGTGACTCACATTTGGAAGATCTCTCATGTCATTGATGATAGACTCCAAGATGGATGACAATGTCACCATAGGATCTGTCCGGCGCCGGTGGATGGACTTATGAGGTCTCTAAAGAGAAACAAGAAATCAGGATGCTTTTTTACATCCAAAAACCAAACATTTTCTAAATAGACAAACATATTTTAGAAATCTTATAATGAACAGAACACCTAAGTTCTCTGGGGGAAGGCCAAAAGGCAGAATCAAGTCTGTCAGAGCCACATCACAGAAAGCCAGGGGAATCAATGAGAATTAACTTGATCAGAGGACAGCAATGCAGATACTCACATTCAGATAGTCACAATGAACAGTGGTTCCAACCCGCCGTTTCTTCTTGGGAGGAAGCTGCTGTTTAGGGAACTTGAGAACCAGTGACTTTCTGCGAACCTCATCCGCACTGCAATCAATAACACTTCTCTTAGCATACAGCAACTATTTCCAGATCCCAGAAAAAAAAAGCAACTACACCGAAAAAGCCCAAGTACCTGAGCATGAGCCCATGGTGGGGGCAAGGGAAACCGAATCAAGGCTAGACATCACCCTATAAGGTTCAGATCAGGCAAGGTCTTATAGGATTCTCCAAATTAATAAAGAACTAGCCAAGTCACAACTTTACCTTAGTTTCCTATTTGGAAGGTAAAAGAACTAGGCTAATGGAAATTTTTTAAAAAAAAATTTACTTATTTGATTGAGAGGGAGAGAGACAGAGAGAAATCTTCCATCCTCTGGTTCATTCCCCAGATAGCCACAATGGCCAGGGCTGGGCCAGGTGGGAGCCAGGAGCTTTATCCAGGTCTCCTGTGTGGGCATGGGGGCCTAGGCCATCTTCTGCTGCTTTCCTAGCAACATTAGCAGGCAGCTAATGTACATAGTGAAGTGAAGCAGCCAAAGCTTGAACTGGTGGCCCATGAGGGATGCTGCACTGCAGACAGTGGCTTAACCCACGTGCCACAGCACCAGTCTCTAAAGGAATTTTGAGAATTCTTCTAGCCAAACATTTATCTTAAAATTAAAGGGCCAGTCGCTTCTCATCCTTTTGGCTAAGATCAAGTGTAGAATTAAAGGGCTAGGAAACTCAACTCATTCAGAATGAAATTCAGAAATACATTAAAAACCAGTTTGAAATAAAAACTAATCTGGGTTTCTGGGTTTCCTTCAGTCATTGAAGACCATCAACTTCTTGCCTTCCACTGTAAGAGATCAAGATATTAAATTTCCTTTTCTAATGAGCTTCAAAAAACATTACTATTACAGATAACTGATCAATTAGTAAGGATGGAATAAAGAACCTAAAGCTGAATACAAATAGGAATAAATTAATCTAAATATACCAAAATAATTTTTAAATTACACACAGAAAGAATTAATTCAAACATATTTTGGGGGCCAACATTGTGGCATAGCAGGTAAAGCTGCCGCCTGTTGCACTGGCATCAAATATGGATGCCAGTTTGAGTCTCGGCTGCTCCACTTCCAATCCAGCTCCCTGTTAAACCTGGGAAAGCAGCAGAGGGTGGTCTAAATACCTGGGCCCCTACACCCATGTGAGAAACCCAGGAGAAGCTCCTGGCGCCTAGCATTGGATCAGCCCAGCTCCAGCCATTGCAGTGAAATGGCAGATACCTCTCTGCAACTCTGCCTTTCAAATAAATAAATTTTTATAAATATTTACAAATAACGTGTGAGTGTGTGTGTGTGTGTTTGAACATAATGTCCTGATTACACAACTTGTGCACGTAGTCCAAGGATAACACACTAAAAAATCCTTGAGGGATGGGCATTGTGACACAGCAAGTTCAGCTGCCACTTGGAATGTCTGCATCCCCTATCAAAATGTCTGGTTAAGTCTCAAGTAATGCACACTTCCCATCTTGCTCCCTGTTAATAATGCACCAAGTAGGCACTGGATAACGGCCCAGGTACCTGGTTTCCTGCCTGTCATGTGGGAGACACAGATGAAGTTCCTCGCTCCTGGCTTTGGCATTGCCTAGCCCTAGCTGTTGTAGGTATTTGGGAAATGAACCAGTAGATGGACATAGCTCTCTCTGTCACTCTTTCAAATAATTAACTAACAAAATACATAAATAAATAAAATCTTTAAGGCTGGCGCCATGGCTCAATAGGCTAATCCTCCGCCTTGTGGCGCTGGCACACCAGGTTCTAGTCCCGGTCGGGGCACTGATCCTGTCCCGGTTGCCCCTCTTCCAGGCCAGCTCTCTGCTGTGGCCCGGGAGTGCAGTGGAGGATGGCCCAAGTGCTTGGGCCCTGCAAGCCATGGGAGACCAGAAGCACCTGGCTCCTGCCATCGGATCAGCGCAGTGTGCAGGCCGCAGCGCGCTACCGCGGTGGCCATTGGAGGGTGAACCAACGGCAAAAGGAAGACCTTTCTCTCTGTCTCTCTCTCTCTCACTGTCCACTCTGCCTGTCAAAAATAAAATAAATAAAAAATAAATAAAATCTTTAAAAAACAGACTTCCTTACAAAATAAAAACCACCTTGAATCTACTTTATATATCTATTTTGGTAGTGCCATGAGTATAGCAATTATTTTTCCATTGCAATTTAAAGGCATTTTTATATATTCGTATTTTCTTATATATATTTTAATTAGTTTTTAAGATTCAATGTGGGGGCCGGTGCTGTGGCGAAGCAAGTTAACACCCTGGCCTGAAGTGTCGGCATTCCATATGGGCGTGGGTTCAAGACCCGGCTGCTCCACTTCTGATCCAGCTCTCTGCTATGGCCTGGGAAAGCAGTGGAGGATGGCCCAAATCCTTGGGCCTCTGCACCCGCGTGGGAGACCCAAAGTCCTGGCTCCTGGCTTCGGATCGGTGCAGCTCCAGCCACTGTAGCCAATTGGGGAGTGAACCAGCAGATGAAAGACCTCTCTTTCTGCCTCTCCTCTCTCTGTGTAATGCTTTCAAATAAATAAATAAAAAAGATTGAATGTGATTTGTAAATACAATTCCAAGAACCTAATGATATTCCCTTCCTCTATCCCTCTACCCTCTTTTTTTTTAGTTTTTGAGATAAAAAGTATTTTTAAAATATTTCTTTTAAGGCAGAAAGAATTATCTCCTTCATCATCGCTTGCTCTCTCCCAGAGTATACATTAGCAGGAAGTTGGAATTTTGAGCATAGCCAGGACTCAAATCCAGGCACTCTGATATAGAATGAGGGTATCCCAAGCAACATCTTAACTTCTACACCAAATGCCTGTTCCTTGGTATAGCAATTCTGAAACTACTTTATACTTATCACTGGACAGAGTAAATTAATTATCATATTGATGCTAGGAATTAGAAAAAAAGATACAAATATGAAATGAAGGAGAAGGAAGAAATCTGTAGGTATAATTTAATGGAGGTAAAAAAATGGAGGTAAAGTTGTACCTTAAAGTATGTTATTTCCTAGCTCTGTCCACAAAATAGCCTAGAAGCAATGACATCTCAGTGGCAATGAGTATATCTAATACCTAGATTTTTGTTTCTAAATACCATTCCCTAGTAAGAAGATTTGGACTCCTTGATGAAATGGTCAAGTCTAGGTCTGGAACAAGAAAAGTTCAAGGACAGTCTGTAACACCTGTGTCAGAAAGCAAGAAAGTTCTCAAAGTTTGGGACCAGTGCTGTGGCCTAGCAAATAAAGCCACTGCCTACAATGCCAGCATCCTAATGGGCACAGGTTCAAGTCCCAGCTGCTCCACTTCCGATCCAGCTCTTTGCTATGGTCTAGGAGAGCACAAGAGATGGCCCAAGTCCTTGGTCCCCTGCACCGATGTGGTAGACCTGGAAGAAGCTCCTGGCTTCAGATCAGCACAGCTCCAGCCGTTACAGCCATCTGGAGAGTGAACCAGTGGATGGAAGACCTCTCCCTTTCTCTGTCTCTCTGTAACTACGCTTTTCAAATAAATAAATCTTAAATTTATAGTCATTAAATAAAAGTTTAATAAATGAAAAAAAATAAAAAATAAATAAGTAAATCTTTAGAAAAAAGATTTATAGGTCACCTCAAAAAATGTAGAATCTACCTTGAAGAAATCAAATTTGGGACATTATCTTATCATCAAAATTAACAACGTTAATGAATTATATTAAACTTACAAAGGAAAGAATTTCAGAATATAGAGTAATACTTAAAAGGGAGAGGAGGCTGGCGTCGTGCCTTAACAGGCTAATCCTCCGCCTTGCGGCGCCAGCACACCGGGTTCTAGTCTCGGTTGGGGCGCCGGATTCTATCCTGGTTGCCCCTCTTCCAGGCCAGCTCTCTGCTATGGCCCGGGAAGGCAGTGAAGGATGGCCCAAGTCCTTGGGCCCTGCACCCGCATGGGAGACCAGGAGAAGCACCTGGCTCCTGGCTTCGGATCAGCGCGATGCGCCAGCCACAGCGGCCATTGGAGGGTGAACCAACGGCAAAAAGGAAGACCTTTCTCTGTCTCTCTCTCTCACTACCCACTCTACCTGTCAAAAAGAAAAAAAAAAAAGGAAGAGGAAAAAAACTCTTATTTTATAATAAAATGCCAGCTAAAATACAACACTAGAATTAGAAAAATCACTATTTTGTAATCTCAGGGAAATAAGTGAGTCAGGCAACAATCATTAACAAATGCAAAAATTATGAAAGATTGTTAGGGAAAGGGATATACATTCACATGTTAGCAACAGAGAAAACCACAGCATTAGTTATAGGATTTGGTGGTCACCACTTTTAACACGATAACCAAAATACTGGGAAAACTTAACATTATGTACTTCCTGATGTGGTACAACAAACTACATGATATCACTTACATATGATATTAAATGTCTTCCCCAAAACACTTTATCTGAATCTACTCAATGAGAAAACACTAAGACAAATCCAGAATATGGGAAATTTTCATTCTGCACTGGCTGCATTCTTCAAATGATTTATTGTTAGACGAAACATAAAATAAGGAGAGGACAGTTCTAGATTAAGATTCATTGTGGTGGGGCCAGTGCCGTGGTGCCGTGGGTTAATGCCATATGGGTGCCGGGTTGAGACCCGGCTGCTCCACTTCCCATCCAGCTCTCTGCTATGGCCTTGGAAAGCAGTAGAAGATGACCCTTGGGCTCCTGCTCCACGTGGGAGACCTGGAAGAAGCTTCTGGCTCCTGGCTTCGGACTGGCACAGCTCCGGCCATTGCGGCCAATTGGGGAGTGAACCAGTGGACCAAAGATGTCTCTCCGTCTGTAACTCTGCCTTTCAAATAAATAAAAATCTTGGGGCCGGCGCTGTGGTGTAGCAGGTAAAGTTGCCACCTATAGGGATGCTGGTTCTAGACCCAGCTGCTTCACTTCCAATCCAGCTCTCTGCTGAGGTCTGGGGAATCAGTAGAACATGGCCCAAGTTCTTGGGCTCCTGCACCCACATGGGAAACCCAGAAGAAGCTCCTGGCTCTGGCTTCAGATCGGCCCAGCTCCAGCCATTGTAGCCATTTAAGGAGTGTACCAGCAGATGGAAGATCTCTGTCTCTGCCTCTGCCTTTCTGTAACTCTGCCTTACAAATAAATAAATAAATCTTTTAAAAAAAAAAAATTAAAATAATGATTCAAAGTACATTTAAATGTTTGAACTAGATCTAGATTACATATTACAGAATTAATCTTACTTTCCTTACATGTATTATGTAATACATGTATTATGCGCATTACATGTTTTACATTACTATGTAATTACATGTATTTTGTATATGAAATACATGCATTACATAATACATAGTATTATGTTGTTATATCCTTATTCTTAGAGAAAATGCATACCAAAAAATTTAGGAGAGGGGACCGGGGCTGTTGCATAGCAGGTAAAGCTACTGCTAGCACAGTTGGTATCCCACATGGGCACTGGTTCCAGTCCCTGCTGTTCCACTTCTGATCTAGCTCCCTGATAATGTGCCTGGAAAAGCAGCAGAAGATGGTCCAAGTTCTTGGGCCCCTGAACCCATGTGGGTACCAGGAAGAAGATCCTGGCTTCTGATAGGCCCAGCTCTGGCCATTGCAGCCATTTGGGGAGTGAACAAGCAGATGGAAGACCTGTCTCTCTCTGTCTCTCCCTCTCTCTCTAACTCTGCCTTTCAAATAAATAAATAATTCTTTAAAAAAAGATAATGAGGAAAACAAAGCTATTAAAAAAATTTAGGAGGGAAATGTTATAGTGTTTGTAACTTCCATCTAGTCCAGCAAAAAAAGTTTTAGGTATATAAAGATAAAGCAAATGAGGCAAAATGTTAACTGGAATAGTATACAATATGTTTTTGTTTTTTTACATGTTTTCAACTTTTCTCTAAATATTTTTATTTATTTTATTTATTTAATTTTTTTGACAGGCAGAGTGGACAGTGAGAGAGAGACAGAGAGAAAGGTCTTCCTTTTGCCGTTGGTTCACCCTCCAATGGCCGCCACGGTTGGCGCGCTGCGGCCGGCGCACCGTGCTGATCTGATGGCAGGAGCCAGGTGCTTCTCCTGGTCTCCCATGGGGTGCAAGGCCCAAGCACTTGGGCCATCCTCCACTGCACTCCCTGGCCACAGCAGAGAGCTGGCCTGGAAGAGGGGCAACCGGGACAGGATCGGTGCCCCGACCGGGACTAGAACCCGGTGTGCTGGCGCCGCAAGGCGGAGGATTAGCCTAGTGAGCCGTGGCGCCGGCTATGTTTTCAGTTTTTCTAAAGGTTTTCAATTTTCAAACTAGTAAGGGAAAAAAATTTTAACCGTCTCCATTTTGTTATCTATTAAACTCTATGAGGGCAAAGAGACATGCATAAGGATTATTTGTCTCTTCATTCTTTTGGGATGGTCCACTATCAGAACACTCTGAGATTAGGGACTTTGCAAATACTGAGTAGGCCACGAAGTAGCATAGGAAAAGTGAATTAACATCTATTGAACAACTATGTATTACAGGAACTGTACTCTTTTATAGTCTTTCTTTTATCTTTTTTTTTTTTTCTTAAAAAAAAAGATTTATTTATTTATTTAAAAGTCAGTGTTAGAGGGAGGGAGAGACAGAGAGATCCTCCATCTGTCAGTTCACTCCCCAGATGGCCACAAGAGCTGAGGTTGGACTAGGCCAGAGCCAGGAACCCAAGCACTTGGACCATGTTCTGCTGCTTCTCCCAGGCCATTAGCAGAGTTGGATTGGAAGTGGCATAGCTAGGACTTAAACTGGCATCCATATGGAATGCAGACATCTCAGGCAAGGCTTTATCCACAATGCTAGCTACTTATTTCATTGTCTTAACTACTTTTTTTTTTGGTCTTAACTACTTTGTTAAGAGCACTTTTATCTCGTTAACTAAGGAAACTAAGACTCAGAACAAAGTTAGGTAAGGGCTGATCTTGTGGTGCGAAGTAAGACATCTGGCATGCCCAACTGGAGTGCTGATTTAAGTCCCAGCTGCTCTGCTTCCAAATCAGCTCTCTGCTACTGTATCTGGGAAAGCAATGGATGATGGCCCAAATACCTGGGATCCTGCCACCCACATGAGACTCAAAGTTCCAAGCTCCTGGCTTCAGCCTGGCCCAGCCCCAGACATTGCAACCATTCAGGCAACGAACAAGTACATGGAAGCTCGTTCGCTCTCTCAGTAAACCAGCAGGTGGAAGACCTCTGTGTATGTCTCTCCCCCTATCTCTCTGTCATTCTGTCTTTCAAATAAACAAAACAAATCTTAAAAAAGAAAGAAAAATTAGGTAGTACCCCTAAGGGCAACAGGCACAACCAGAATTATTAAGGGAAATCCATCAAAGCTTCTGTAACCTCAGTTCTACTTTGGAGAACATATCCCATCTGCCCTGCCACCCACCAATATCACCAACCTCCAACAGCTCTCCCCTGCACCACTTCTTATTTCTCACCTCTCAATTAGCTGTTTCCCCAAGACAATCTTGGTCCCTTCAACCTTGATAAGTTCTTCATTATCATTATGAATGACTGTCTTTTCCAACTCTTCCTCCTGCTCCTCTGTCATGGCAACAGGGTTGGAAGGTGGAGCGTTTGTTTGATAATAGAGGGGGCAAAATTTGTTTGTCCTCATGTGCCCAATTGCACCACATGCACCACATTTCAGCTGCAAAAGAAAAGGTATCAACATATCAGAGGTAAGCAGTTAACAAGGTGGGAGAGAAACAAGGAGAGCTTCAGAACTTTTGCTCCAATAGAACTGTTATGCCCCTATCAACCAGAAGCCACAAGGATGACATGTGAAAAACAAAATGAAATCTAGAGACTAAACATTCCTTTGAAAATCAAGTAAGGAAGAAAAGGTATACTCCAAATCTAAGTTATAAAGCTTAGGACACTCACACCCTATCAGAATGTCTGGTTTCAGTACCAGCAATTCTGATTCCAAGCCAGGTTTCTGCTAATCTGCCCAAGAGGCAGCAGATGATAGTTCAAAGTGCTTAGGTCCCTGCTACCCACATGGGAAACCTGGATGGAGTTTCTGACTTCTGGTTTTGGCCTAGTCCAGCCCTGACTGTTGAAGGCCTTTAGGGGAGTGAACCAGTGAATCGAAGATCTCTGTTTCTCCCTTGCTCTGTCACCCTGCCCTTCAGCTCTGCAACTGAGTGACTCGGGTAAACTAGACCTCAGTTTACCTGGAAAATGGGGCCAATACTATATCATATTTACCAAATATCACACATTAAGTGGGGAACATTAAAATACTTACTGACTTCAGTATATGTTAATAACAGCACTTAACATTTCCAGCATATTTTACAGTTTATAAAGTACTTCCCATGCATAACATCATTTACTGCAACATTGTGAGACAGGTATTTTAAAGAAAGAGAAAACAGGTTGAGAGGTTAAGGTCAAAGAGCTATCAAGTAACAGAACTAGAACCTAACCTAGAGCTTCTGTTTCCAAGTTTATGGCGCTTCGCAGTGTACCACAGTTGCCTCATCTAATGATATACAATGTAGTCACAATGGACAGCACTATCTAAAAATTCTAAGTTATGCAAAAACAACCTGTGTGGTTTATTTTTGTTGCTTCTTTTAACATGTATAATTTTCTAAAAGGTGTGTGTATATGACTGGGTGTTTGATGCAATGGATAAGACACTGTTTGGGACACTCACATCCCATGTAACAGTGCTTGGATTCCAGTCTTACCACTGCTTCCGATTACAATTTCCTGCTAGTATGCACTCTGAGAGACAACAGGTAATAGCTCAAGTAACTGAATCCCTGTCACCCTTATGGGAGACCCAGATTGAGTTCCCAGATCCTGGCTTTGACCTGGCCCAGCCCCAGCTACTACAGAAATTGACAGAGTAAACTAGCAGATCTATTTCTTTGTCTACTTCTCTTTCTCTCTGTCCTTCAAATAATAAAATAAAAACACTAAAAATAGGGCCAGTGTTGTGTTGCACTAAGTTAAGCCACTCCCTGCAGCACTGGAATCCCAAATCAGAGCACAGCTTTGTGTCCTGGACGCTCCACTTTCAATCCAGCTACCTGCCAATGCACCTGGGAAAGAAACAGAAGATGGCTCAGGTACCTTGGCCCTTGGCCAACTTTATGGGAAACCCAGATGGAGTTCCTGGCTCCTGGCTTTGGCTGCCCCAGCCTTGGCCATTATGGCTATTTGTAGAATGAACCAGCAGACAGAAGATCTCTCTCTGACTTTCAAATAAAAAATAGAAATATTTAAAAATATTAAAAATAAATCTTTTTAAAAAAAAAAGCGTATGAGGGGCCAGTGCTGTGGCGCAGCAGGTTAATGCCCTGGCCTGAAGCACTGGCATCCCATATAGGCACCAGTTCTAGTCCTGGCTGCTCCACTTCCCATCCAGCTCTCTGCTATGGCCTGGGAAAGCAGTGGAAGATGGCCCGAGTCGTTGGGCCCCTGCACCCGCGTGGGAGACCCGGAAGAAGCTCCTGGCTCTTGGCTTCGGATTGGTGTAGTGCCGGCCGTTGCGGCCAATTGGGGAGTGAACCAATGGACAGAAGACCTTTCTCTCTCTCTCTCTGTCTCTCCTCTCTTTGTAACTCTGACTTTCAAATAAAAATAAATACATCTTAAAAAAAAAAAGAAGTGTATGATGGACAGGCATCATGGTACAGTGTGTTAAACAACTATTTGGGATACCCACATCCCATACTGCATTGCCTAGTTTGAGTCCCAGCTACTGTATGCATCCAATTCAGCTTTCCACTAATGCACCTGGGGAGGCAGCAGATGATGGTCCAAATGCTTGGGTTCCTGCCACCTATGTGGGAAAAGTAGATGTAGTTCCTGGCTCCTGGCATCGTTGTTGCCTAGCTCTGGCTGTTGCAGGTATTTGGGAAATGAGCCAAAGTATGGAAGATCTCTCTTTCTATCCCTCTTTCAAATAAATAAATACATATTTAAATAAAATAAAGGTATACGCAGACACAGACACATGGGCATACATGTAAATATCCACCAAGGGGCGGCACTATGGCACAGCAGTTAAGCCACTGCTTGTGATATTACCATCCCTTATAACAGTGCCAGTGAGTCCCAGATGCTCAGCAAAGGATCCAACTCCCTGCTAATGAAGCTTGGAAGGCAGCAGATGATAGCCCAAGTGCTTGGGCCCCTGCTACCCATGTCAGACACCCAGATAGAATTCCTGGCTCCTGGTTTTGGCCTGGTCCAGATCTGGCTGTTGCAGCTATTTAGGGAGTGAACCGGCAGATGGAAGATCTCTCCGTCTCAGAGTCTCTAACTTGCAAATAAGTAATTGTTTTTTGTTTTTTGTTTTTGTTTTTTTTGACAGGCAGAGTGGATAGTGAGAGAGAGACAGAGAGGAAGGTCTTCCTTTTTGCCACTGGTTCACCCTCCAATGGCCGCTGCGGCTGGCGCATCTTGCTGATCCGAAGCCAGGAGCCAGGTGCTTCTCCTGGTCTCCCATGCGGGTGCAGGGCCCAAGGACTTGGGCCATCCTCCACTGCCTTCCCGGGCCATAGCAGAGAGCTGGCCTGGAAGAGGGGCAACCGGGATAGAATCCGGCGCCCCAACCGAGACTAGAACCCGGTGTGCTGGCACCGCAAGGCGGAGGATTAGCCTGTTAAGCCACGGCGCCGGCCAAGTAATTGTTTAAAAAAAAATCCACCAAACCTATCTCAGTTCCTAGAAAATATTTCAAGCAAAGTATAAATGAAACCCAATGGGACCAATGGCACCAGACTGGGTTTGGTGTTGTTGGTACCACTCACACTAACAGTGATAACACCCAAGTAGCCAAATAAATTCAAACTAGCTTTCCATAATACTGTCCTCATTCCCACTAAGGTACAATGTCAAAAGCTATGGAAAAGGTCCATTTTCAGGCCGGCGCCGTGGCTTAACAGGCTAATCCTCTGCCTTGCGGCGCTGGCACACCAGGTTCTAGTCCTGGTCGGGGCGCCGGATTCTATCCCGGTTGCCCCTCTTCCAGGCCAGCTCTCTGCTATGGCCCGGGAAGGCAGTGGAGGATGGCCCAAGTCCTTGGGCCCTGCACCTGCATGGGGGACCAGGAGAAGCACCTGGCTCCTGGCTTCAGATCAGCGCAATGCGCCGGCCGCAGCGGCCATTGGAGGGTGACCCAACGGCAAAAAGGAAGACCTTTCTCTCTGTCTCTCTCTCTCTCACTATCCACTCTGTCAAAAAAAAAAAAAAAAGAAAAGAAAAAAAAGAAAAGGTCCATTTTCTTCCTTTCCTTTGTTAGTTGTGATCATGCCATATTATACTTACTTTTAGATCAGGACGCTCCTTCATTTTTTTGGGTTTCTTCTCAGGAGGACCCTTAAGTTTCTCCTTCTCTTGGTTCCTCTTAAGCCGTCTCAGTTGCTCTTGAATCCTTCGCCGTTCTTTTCGCATCTCTTCTCGATGCTGTTCGTCAAAAAGGGCAAATTTTCGACTGAATGGGGGGGGGGGGGGAGAAAGCATAGCACCATAAGCAATCTTAGACCAAAAAAGTTGTCATGACAGCTAAAATCTCAGAACTAAAAATTATCCATTCAGACAGAAACAAAAGGAGCTACCAGCCATTCCCACCTCCCCAATCCATCCTCTATTTGCAGAGAGGCGCCTCTCAGAGTAAATCCTGAATAATCCTTAAGATTTTTGCAAACCAGGGGTGGCGCTTTGGTGCAGTGGGTAAAGCCAGGGCCTTTAATGTGGCACTTCAGATGGGCACCAGTTTGAGTACCAGCTACTCCATTTCTGATCTAGCTCCCTGCTAACATGCCTAGGAAAGCAGCAGATGATAGCCCAAGTGCTTGGGGCCCTGCCACCTATATGGGAGATCCGAAGAAGCTCCTGGCTCCTAGCTTCACCCCAGCCCTGCCCTGGTCATTGCAGCCATTTGGGAAGTGAAATAGTGGATTGAAGATTTTTCCCTCTCTCTGTAACTCTGACTTTCAAATAAAATAAACCAAAGGAAAGATAGTTCCCAGTTATCGCAAACATCCAGGAACAACTGTGCCAAATACTACAACCCAAGTAACCCTCCCTGACCCCATCCCTCACATTATTACTTTTTAAAGATTTATTTATGGCCAGTGCCGCAGCTCAATAGGCTAATCCTCCGCCTGCGGCGCCAGCACACCGGGTTCTAGTCCCAGTCAGGGCACCAGATTCTGTCCCGGTTGCCCCTCTTCCAGGCCAGCTCTCTGCTGTGGCCAGGGAGTGCAGTGGAGGATGGCCCAAGTGCTTGGGCCCTGCACCCCATGGGAGACCAGGATAAGCACCTGGCTCCTGCCATCGGATCAGCAGTGTGCCAGCCGCAGCGGCCATTGGAGGGTGAACCAACGGCAAAGGAAGACCTTTCTCTGTCTCTCTCACTGTCCACTCTGCCTGTTAAAAAAAAAAAAAAAGATTTATTTATGAGGCCAGTGCTGTGGTGTACAGGTAAAGCCACCGCCTGCAGTGCTGGCATCCCACAAGGGTGCCAGTTTGAGACCTGGCTGCTCCACTTCCGATCCAACTCTCTGCTATGGCCTGGGAAAGCAATAGAAGTGGCCCAAGTCCTTGGGCCCCTACACCTCTGTGGGAGACCCAAAGAAGCTCCTGGTTCCTGGCTTCGGATCGGCACAACTCTGGCCATTGCCTGAGGATGGAAGACCTCTCTCTCTAATTCTGACTTTCAAATAAATAAATAAATCTAAAAAAAAAAAATAAAGATTTATTTACTCAGGGCCGGCACTGTGGCCTCCCCCTTTGGTGCCGGTCTAAGTCCCGTCTGCTCTACTTCTTTTCCAGCTCCCTGCTAACGAGCCTGAAAAGGCAGCAGAAGATGACCCAAGTCCTTGGGGCCCTGTCACCCATGTGGGAGACCCGAAAGAAGCTTCTGGCTCCTGGCTTCAGCCTGCCCCAGCCCTGGCCACTGTAGCCATCTGGGAAGTGAACTAGTAGACGAAGATCTCTCTTTCTCTTGCTCTTAGTCCTTCTATATAACTCAGCCTTTAAAAAAATAAATAAAAATGAAAAAAAAATCTTTTAAAAGACACCACTTGGGACACCTGCATCCCATATCAGATTATCTGGGTTTGAGGTCAGATATGTGAAGCCCTGTCACCCACATGGGAGACCTAGACTGAGTCTCTGGCTTTAGCCTGGCCTAGACCCAGATGTTGAGGGCATCTGGGAGCTTTGTGTCTGCCTGTCTGTTTTTCTCGTTGCTTTTCAAAATAAATAAGTAAATAATAAATAAAAGTGGTGAATCAAACTTACATGAATTCTTCATCTTTCGTGGTCCGTATGCGCACATAAGCATCAATAACAGATGGTTTTCGGACGGTCTCACAACGAACATACTCTTTTCCCTCCTCATCTCGAAACGTACGATAAATCTTGAGACAACGACCAGTGGCAGAGGAGTTAAGGCTAGTTACGGAAGCTGTGTCATCATCTCTGTGATTGTTTCCTGATGCTGCTGAGCCTGCTGCTGTAAGGCAGAAAAATATTTCCAAACATTTCCCCCTACTACCCAAATAGCAGTATTCTTGGGTCGAGTAGAGGCATCATAGTTCAACAGGGTACTAAACTATGATTCTACAGAAACCAATGAAGACACCACTAGCCCCAGGAGTACACTGATTTGTCCTTTCCTGGCTTCATTTACCACTGCCAATATCCCTGTTTTACAAGTACAAAAAGTTCTGAAAGAACCTCTTCCTCTTTGCTACAAAGGACAGAGGAGCAGTAGCTATAATCTGATTCCTCTGAAGAACAGGGCAATAGTAAAGGCCAAACATGAACTAGCTGATGATCACATTAAATAGCAACCCAAAAAGCACTTAGGGGGAAATTACACCTAAGAATCAAAGTCTTAAGGCTCAAATATGCCTCTCAAACTTTAATATGGGGCCGGTGCCATGGTGCAGTAGGTTAATCCTCCACTTGCGGCGTTGGCATCCCATATGGGTGCCGGTTCTAGTCCCGGCTGCTCCTCTTCCAGTCCAGCTCTCTGCTGTGGCCTGGGGAAGCAGTAGAAGATGGCCCAAGTGCTTGGGCCCCTGTACCCATGTGGGAGACCGGGAGGAAGCACCTGGCTCCTGGCTTCAGATTGGCACAGCTCCGGCCGTTGCAGCCATTTGGGGAGTGAACCAACGGAACGAAGACCTTTCTGTCTCTCCCTCTCACTGTCTGTAACTCTACCTCTCAAATAAATAAATAAAATCTTTTTAAAAAAAACTTTTATATGAATAGGAATCACCTGGAAATCTTAAAACGTAGGTCCTAATTCAGTAGGTCTGCAGTGAGGCCTGAAATTCCATAGACCAAACAAACTCCCACATGATGTAGATACTGTGGTCTAGAACCACTAAGCAAAGACCTAGCGGACCACACTGGTGGAAGAGTTCTATCCTAACAAAGTAAACATGACAATAAAATGTTTACAGTGAGAAGGAAACAAAAGGGAAGACACTGTGAATGAGAATAATCACCTTTAGCCTTGATCCTCTCTCTCAGTATCTACATCCAATTTTCAACTGCATTCTTGACATCTATACTCAGCAAAGTTATTGGGAACTTCAAACTCTATCAAAGGTACCAACATCCTTTTACTAAGCCCAGAGTGAAATCTGAAGGTTACTCTCATTTTTCCCCATTTTATTCTCAAAGTACATATGCCAATGCAATTCAATCCTTTATCATCACCCCTATTTCTCAACTTCTGTAATTTTTGATGGTTTTTAACTTTTTAGATATCACTTTTGAGAATCTTCTGAAAACTATGAATCTTCTCAGAAAATGCACATTTGCACTGAATTTTACATGTAATTTCAGGACAACTCTCTACACTCATTGACGGGTTCTGCATTTTAACCTTTACTCTCTGGAATGAATTCCCAGAAAGTTCATTTGAAGTACAGCACCAATAGCCCCGGCTTGGTCAGGCACCTGACACAGACAGAGGCAGTAGTGGATTACCAACATCTCTTCAATTTGTTCCTCAGAGATAAGCCCAGTCCAGTTTGTAGGAATCTCTACCTCATCGATACTAATCCCCTGCTACTTTTACCTCCAGCTTTGCCTCAGTTATGCTCTGAAGTTATTTATGCTCCTTTTCAAAATTTCACTTTCTCATCTGTGAAGCAACTACCCTCACCCAGTAGCATCCGCTGCAATTCCTTCCGCTCCTGCTCCTCCCGTTCACGTGATAGCTGAGAGCTGGTTTTCTTGTTCTGTAACATGTTTTCAATGTTCTTCCCCATTTCTTCAAAATCACTGTCTTCAGCGGAGCTGCTGTCTGTGTCAGTTGATAAGACTTCAGTTGATGACAAAACTCTAAAAAAAGAAACAATGTTAAATTAACATCAAGGGCAAGAGCAGACATAATGGCGAAGTGTGTAAAGCTGCTACCTGTGATGTCAAATATTCCATACTGACGTCAGTTTGAGGACCAGCTGCTCCACTTCTGATCCAGCTCACAGGTAACAAGAAAAACGGAGGAAGATGGTCAGTGTTTGGACTACCACCACCTAGTGGGAGACCCAAATGAAGCTCCAGGCTCCAGGATCCTGGCTTCTGCTGAGTCCAGCCGTGGCCATTACAACCATCTGGGTAGTGAATCAGCAGATGGAAGATCTCTGTATCTATCCCTCTCCATATATAACTCTTTCAAATAAATAAACCTTTCAAAAAATAAACATCAGGGGGCTGGCACTGTAGCATGGTAAATGGGACCGCCACATGCAGTGCCAGCATCCTATATGGGCACAGGTTCGAGTCCTAGCTGCTCCGCTCCCAATCTAGCTCTCTGCTATGGCCTGGGAAAGCAGTAGAGGATAGCCCGGATCCTTGGGCCCCTGCACCCACTTGGGAGACCTGGAAGAGGCTCCTGGCTTCAGATTGGCACAGCTGTGGCTGTCGCGGCCATCTGGGGAGTGAACTAGAAGATGGAAGACCTCTCTCTCTCTCTCTCTCTGCCTCTCTGTAACTCTGCCTTTCAAATAAATAAATAAATAAACAAATCTTTAAAAAAATAAACATCGGGGGAATAATACATTATAGAAAGAGCTAAAGAAATATGGATACAGGCAAGAGAAGAAAATAGGAAAATCAACCTTATAAAGGCAAATTCAAAACCCACTAATGCAGGGGATTGGCGTTATGGCATAGCAGGTAAAGCCACCACCACCTGAGAACGCCAGTCTCACATGGGTGCCGGTTCAAGTACCAGCTATTCCATTTTCAATCCAGCTCCTTGCTAATGGCCTGGGAAAGCAGCAGCAGATGGCCCAAGTGGTTGTGCTCCTACACCCATGTGGAAAACTTGGATGAAGCTCCTGGTTTTGGCCTGGCTCAGGCCTGGCCATTGCAGCCATCTGGGAAGTTAATCAGTGGATGGAAGACCTTTCTCCCTCACTCTCTCTCCTGCTCTTCCTGTAACCCAAACTTTCAAATAAATAAATAAATCTTAAAAAATCCATTGATGTATGGGGTCCTTAAAAGAAAAACTTTACAGGAGCCAGCACTGTGGCAAAGCGGGTTAAATTGCTGCCTCAAATATGGGCATTCCATATGGGTGCTGGTTTAATACCTGGCTACTCTATTTCTGATCCAGCTCCCTATTCATGTGCCTGGGAAAGTGGTGGAAGATGGCCCAAGTGCTCGGACCTCTGCACCCATGTGGGAAACCCAGATGAAGCTCTTGGCTTCTGCCTCCTCCAGCCCCTGCTGTTGTGGTCATTTGGAGAGTGAACCAACAGATAGATGATCTGTCTCTCCAACTCTTTCAAATAAATAAAAATAAATATGAAAAAATAAACCTTTATAATGTTTTCCTAAGCATTCAAAAATGCAAGTTTATTCATTTTTAAAGACCTATTTTATTTATTGAAAGGTCGAGTTAAGAGAAACAGCGAGAGATCTTCCATCCACTGATTCACCTCCCAAATGGCTACAATGGTAGAGGCTGGGCCGGGCCGAAGGCAGAATCCAGGAACTCCATTCGAGTCTCCCACATGGGTGGCAGGACCTAAGCACTTGGTCCATCTTCTGTTGCTTTCCCAAGCACATTAGTAGGGAGCTGGATCAGAAGTAAAGCAGCTGGAACTTGAACCAATTTGGGCGCCCATATGGAATGCCAGCATCACAGGCAGTAGCCTAAGTTGTTGTGCAATATGTGCAATACCACAATGCTGACCGCAATAAGGCAAGTTTAAAAAACTATAACTCGGGCCGGCGCCGTGGCTTAACAGGCTAATCCTCCAACTTGCGGCGCCGGCACACCGGGTTCTAGTCCCGGTTGGGGCGCCAGATTCTATCCCGGTTGCCCCTCTTCCAGGCCAGCTCTCTGCTATGGCCCGGGAAGGCAGTGGAGGATGGCCCAAGTCCTTGGGCCCCGCACCCGCATGGGAGACCAGGAGAAGCACCTGGCTCCTGGCTTCAGATCAGCAAGATGCGCCGGCCGCAGCGGCCATTGGAGGGTGAACCAATGGCAAAAAGGAAGACCTTTCTCTCTGTCTCTCTCTCTCACTATCCACTCTGTCTGTCAAAAAAAAAAAAAAAAAAAAAAAAAAAAAAAAAAAAACCAACTATAACTCTTGAGGCCAGCACTGTGGTGCAATGGGTTAATGCCCTGGCCTGAAGTGCCGACATCCCATATGGGTGCTGGTTCTAGTCCCAGCTGCTTCTCTTCCAATCCAGCTCTCTGCTGTGGCCTGGGATAGCAGCAGAAGATGGCCCCAGTGCTTGGGCCCCTGCACCCACATGGGAGACCCGGAAGAAGCTCCTGGCTCCTGGCTTTGGATCCACACAGCTCTGGCTGTTGCAGCAATCTGGGGAGTGAACGAGTGGATGGAGGATCTCTCTCTCTGTCCCTACCTCTCTCTGTAACTCTGACTTTCAAATAAATGAAATATATCTTTAAAAAAAACTATAACTCTTTCAAAATTCCTGGAGAGAATTTGAGAAACAAGTAAGTACATTAGCCATTTTTAATATCATATTTCCATTTTCTCACAACTATGCCTTCAGAAAATAACCCTATGGGGGCCGGCGCTGTGGCGTAGTGGGTAAAGCTGCTGCCTGTAGTGCCGGCATCCCATATGGGCACCAGTTCAAGTCCTGGCTTCTTTACTTTTGATCTCTGCTATGGCCTGAGAAAGCAGTATAAGATGGCCCAAGTCCTTGGGCCCCTACAACCACATGGGAGTCCAAGAGGAAGCTCCTGACTCCTGGCTATGGGTCAGCGCAGCTCCAGCCATTGCAGCCAATTGGGGAGTGAACCAGTGGATGGAAGACCTCTCTCTCTCTCTCTCTCTCTGCCACTCCTCTCTCTGTGCAACTCCAACTTTCAAGTAAATAAATCTTTAAAAAAAAAAACTATCACCTGTCACCATTTTTTTTTTTTTTGACAGGCAGAGAGGACAGTTAGAGAGAGAGAAAGGTCTTCCTTTACCATTGGTTCACCCTCCAATGGCTGCTTGCGGCCGGCGTACCACACTGATCCGAATCCAGGAGCCAGGTGCTTCTTCTGGTCTCCCATGTGGGTGCAGGGTCCAAGCACTTGGGCCATCCTCCACTGCATCCCAGGCCACAGCAGAGAGCTGGACTGGAAGAGGGACAACCGGGACAGAATCCGGCGCCCCGACTGGGACTAGAACCCGGTGTGCCAGTGCCACAGGCAGAGGATTAGTCTATTGAGCTGCAGTGCTGGCCCACTTGTCACCATTATTCTGGCCCCAGGCCAAAGTAGGTTCCAAGAGCTGCCATGGAACTTCCTTATAGCTCAAGCTTAGTACTTCTTGTCATTCAAAATCTTTGCCAAGTTGCTTTGAAGGTACTCTAGTGGTATCATTATAAAAATTTCTAGTCCCGGTCAGGGCACCGATCCTGTCCCGGTTGCCCCTCTTCCAGGCCAGCTCTCTGCTGTGGCCAGGGAGTGCAGTGGAGGATGGCCCAAGTGTTTGGGCTCTGCACCCCATGGGAGACCAGGAGAAGCACCTGGCTCCTGCCATCGGAACAGCGCGGTGCGCCGGCCGCAGCACGCTACCGCGGCGGCCATTAGAGGGTGAACCAACGGCAAAGGAAGACCTTTCTCTCTCTCTCTCTCTCTCTCTCTCTCTCTCTCACTGTCCACTCTGCCTGTCAAAAAAAAAAAAAAATTATGACACTCAGCCTGACATTTCAAGATACCTGACCATCTCATGGTATTTTTAGGTGACTATCTCCTCACTATAAAACTGTGTCTGGGAGGCCAGTGTTGTGGCATAGTATGTTAAGCTGCCACCTGAAACGCCAGCATCCCATACGAGCATCAATTCTAGTGCTGGTTACTCCACTTCTGATTCAGCTCCCAGCTAATGGGCCTGGGAAAGCAACAGAAGATGGCTCAAGTGCTTGGGACCCTGCCCTACCATGTGGGAGACCTGAAAGGAATTCCAGGCTCCTGGCTTTGGTCTGGCCCAGCCCTGGCCCACTGTGGCCATTTGGGGAGTAAATCAGCGGATAGAAGTGCTCTCTGTCTGTCTCTCCCTCTCTCTCTGTAACTCTATTTTTCAAATAAATAAATCTTAAAAAGAAAAAAGCAGAATCCGTGACTTCTTCCCTTTCCAGCTTGAATTTTTAGCAATGTTAAAGCAACACACTTGTTCTGTAGGTCAAAGATGCGCTGACATTCCTCTTTGTAACGCTCTTGATGCTCAGCCACAGAAAACCTTGATCCACGAGCAAATTTACTCATGGGCCCTTCTCCAGAGCGAGCCTGTTCTGTTGACATTGTGCGCACCACATCAATCACTTCCCAGCGGGACAACTTTTTGATCTAGGAGACAAACACATACACACACAAATATATGTACACAAATCACTCACAAATTTCAAAACACAAACCATGGCACACAATTAGAGATGGAATAACAACAACAGAAATCATCCCAAGGATCCATTGTTGTGGTGCTGCATGTTACGTTAGTAGCCACTTGCAATGCCAGCATCCCATATGGGTACTAGTTCAAGTCCTGGTTATTGCACTTCTAATCCAGCTCCCTGCTAATGTGCCTAGGAAAAGCAGTGAAAAATTATCCAAGTACTTGAGTCCTTGCCACTCATGTGGGAGACCCAGATGAAGTTCTCAACTTCAGCCTGGCTCAGCCCTGGCTTTTGTAGCCATTTGAGGAGTGAACCAATGGATAGAATCTCTCTCTCTCTCTCTTCCTCCTTCTATCACTCTGCCCTTCAAATAGAGAAAAAAAATTAAAAAAAAATTATCCCGGGTAAAGCCGCTGCCTGGGACACTGGCATCCCATATAGGTGCTGGTTTGAGTTGCGATTGCTCTACTTCCAATCCAGTTCCCTGGTAACGGCCTGGAGAAAGCAGTAGAAGATGGCCCAAGTGCTTGGGCCTCTGCACCCACGTGGGAGATCTGGGTAAAGCCCTTGGTTCCTGGCTTTAGCCTGGCCCAGCCCTGGTTATTGCAGCCATTTGGAGTTAACTAGTGGATGAAGATCTCTCTCTCCCTCCCCTGGCCCATAACTCTTTCAAATACATAGATTAAATAAATAAATAAAATCATTCCAAAGCAGGCTAAACAGAAAACACCAGGAAAGCCAACTCCTGAAAAAATATCTACGTGGCCTACTGCAATTTACAAAAAAATTCTCCACATAGTTCTTTACATCTGCTTCCTAGCCTTTCCTTCTCTAAACCTCCAAGAGCATCGAAATTTTCTTTTCCCACACCTACCTCTTCCTCAGGTACACCAAATTTACGCAGAAGTTGCTTGGCATTTTTCAGAGAAAGGCGACGAAGGTCTGCATCTGTTCCTGTCACTGTCTTCTTCACTGGCTGAGGCTCCTTATCATCCTACATTAAACGAGCAGATTAGAGTCTTAAGTATCCTTAGGCTCTTTAAGAAGCCTAAGCATCTAGGTTATTCTGCCACCTCAACTACTTCCCTGGCTCTCCACTCCATGCATCTCTACTCCTTAACATGCATTTCTTCCTCCTTTGATTTTTTTTTTTTGAGAAATTCAGACAATCTCACCTTCTGCTGTGTTGGTTTATTTGGAATCTTCACATAGGAGAATCCTTCACCACACCCTGTGGGATCTGCCACCCCAGTGACCTCCAGGAGACACTTGCCCTTCATAGCAGCAATGAATGCTCTAGTGGTATTCCAAGGAGCAGTGCGAACCTGAGGTACAGAAGAAGGTTTTCAGGGCTATAGAAAAGTAGTGCTCTATGTCTAGCCACTGCCTAGGATAGAATATTCACAATGAACAATTTCATGGTTTCTTAGACTGGCTACAAAGATCAATATTTAAACATGGTTGCCAAAATTCAGCTCTTCTTTCCTATAACAGTTAAATGATATTAAATAGAAGTCAAAAGTTCAGCCAGAATAGGAGAAATAGGAGGAAGACTGAGTGATACATCTGTGGCTTCATGTCCTTTGGGCTTCACTGAGCAGTCTCAAAAATAGCATTGTACCCACCCTCATGATCCACAGAGTAATCACTACATTTTACTGTTCAAATACTCAAATGACTTCTTTAAAATGAAGTATTATTCTCAAACCAGATGATTTGCATGCTTTGAAAGCAATGGCCCCAACTCTAGCAGCACTAAATCAAAATCCATTCTACCTCTGCAACTGGTTTGGCCAAAAAGGTCTGTACTCTCCTGGGATCTTGAATTTTACCTACTGTCCTCACAAAGCAGAGAATTAAGACAAAAGGCAAATGTGCTTACCCACAAAAACCAGTAAAGAATATGCATGATTAGCTAGAAAATGGTCAATTCGCTACTCAAGATTCAACTCTTAAGGTTATTCTTTTTCAAAAGAATTCTTAACCTCTGAAATTCTTGGGATACCCACTGATTTTTAATTCCAACTTCAAGAGAGTTGTACAATGTTTCTTTATTCACTCTGACTTTATTTTTTGCTGCTTCTTACAATCACTCACTCATTTATCAAATATTTATTTAGTACCTACTACATGTCAGGTACCAGTTTCTCATGGACCTCATTTTTAGCAAGAGAAAAACAAATAGACAAATTCAATACTATGTGATCAATGCCATGATAACAAATTTAAAGGTACTATATGTACATAAAGAAGGATCATCATCCATTCTGAACCCAGTGTGGAAATGAGGTCCAAAGTCAGGGAAAGCTTCCAAGAGAATACAATTTGAAGATGAAAGTAATAAAAGAGGAGGGAAGAAAAAATATTCTAGGCAGAGACAATAACAGTTGCAAAAATCTGGAAGGCAAGGGCCAGTGTTGTGGCATAGCAGGTAAAGCCATTGCCAGTTTAAGTCTCAACTGCTCCACTTCTTATCAAGCTCCCTGCTAATGGCCTGGGAAAAGCAGTGTAAGATGGCCCAGGTGCTTTGGCCCCTGCCATCCACAGGGGTGACCTGGAAGAAGCTCCTGACTTTGGCCTGGCCCAACCCTAGCAGTTGTGGTCATCTGGTGAGTGAACCAGAGGCTGGCGATCTCTCTGTCTTTCCCTCTCAGTAAATCTTCCAATGAAGTAAATAAATCTTTTGTAAAAAATCTGGAAGGCAAGAGAAAGAAATTCGGAGAAGTAAATGAACTTCAATATACTTGGAGCTCAGATTGTAAGGCAATGGAGATGAAAGAAGTTAGAATTAAATGCAAGACCAAAAAATGATATACAACCTAATAAATCACATTAAGCATTTTTTTCAAAGAGAAATGAGGAGGGGCTGGCACTGTGGCATAGTGGGCTAAGCCTCCGCCTGCAGTGCCGGAACCCCATTTGGGTGCCAGTTTGTGTCCCAGCTGCTTCTCTTTGGATCCAGCTCTCTGCTATGGCCTGGGAAAGCAGTGGAACATGGCCCAAGCCCTTGGGTCCCTGCACCCACGTGGGAGACCCAGAGGAAGTGCCTGGCTCCTGGCTTCAGATCATCACACTCCTGCTGTTGCAGCCATCTGGGAAGTAAATCAGTGGATGGAAGACCTTTCTCTCCGCCTCTCCCTCTCACTGTCTGTGTCTCTACCTATCAAATAAAAATCTTAAAAAAGAAATTAGGAGTCCAAAGTTTCTGAGTGATAGGACTCAATTTTTTTTAAAAGATCATTTCAGCTCTTTAACAAAAAATGCTGGAATAACTGGCAATTTGTATGCAGAAATGAGCCTTAATTCATACCTTGTATCCAATATAAAACTAATGGAAAATGGATCTAAATATGAGATCTAAAACAATGAAATTTTCAGCAGAAAACGTAAGAGAAAAGTCTTTGTGATTTGGGGTTAGACAAATATTTCTTAGACACAACACCAAAATCACAATTCACAAAAAGAGAATACTGACAAGTCAGGCTTATGCTTTCCACAAGACTATTAATACAATTAAGACATGCCACAAGAGTTGGTGTTGTGGCACAGCAGTTGTTTAGCTGCCAGTTGTGAATCCAGCATCCTGAATCAGAGTACTGGTTCCAGTCCCAAGATGTTCCATTTCCAATTCAGCTCCCTAATGCTCTTGAGAAGCCAGCAGAAGATGGGCCAGGCACTTAGACCCCTGCCATCCATGTGGGAGACCAGGATGGAATTTCTGGCTGTTGAAGCCATATGAGTAGTGAGCCAGCAGATCAAAGATCTCTTTGCCTTTTCAAATAAAATAAATTAAAAATTTAAAAAAAAAGGCAAGCTACAGACATAAATTAGATTCCTGATAAATAACTCATATCTGAAAAACACAGGGACTGAGCTTCTGCCTGCAGTGCCAGCCTCCCATACGGGCACTGGTTTGAGTCCTGGATGCCCCACCTCTGATCCAGCTCCCTGCTGATGGCCTGGAAAGACAGAAGATGGTCCAAGTCCTTGGGCCCCTGAACCAGTGTGGAAGACCCGGAGGAAGCTCCAGCCTCCTGGTTTCAGATCGGCCCAGCTCCGGCCATTGCAGCCATTTGGGGAGTGAACCAGCAGATGGAAAACCTCTCTCTCTCTCTCTCTCTCTCTCTCTGTAACTCTGCTTCTCAAATAAATACATAAATCTTAAAAAAAAAAATTAAAAAACTCCCAAAACTCAGTAAGAAGACAAGCAAGTAGCTAAAAACAAAACTAGACAATAAAGATAGATATTTCACCAAAGAAGAAACCTGGGTGATAAACAATTAAGAGAAGACCCTGGCCATCAGGAAAATACAAATTAAAACTACAATGAGAGACCACTTCTCAGCCACTTGGATGGCCATATAAAAAAAATGAGGTGAGGGTAACAAGTGTTGGTGAAGATACAGAGAAATTGGAACTCTCCTATATTGCTGGTAGGAATGAAAGTCAGTGCAGCCACTGTGCAGAACAGTCTGGCAGTTCTTCAAAAGGTTAAATAAAGAGTGACCAGATGACTTAGTAATACCACTTTTAGGTATTTACCCAAGAGAAAAGAAAAATATGTTCATACCAAGATTTATACACACAGACTCCTAGCATGATTACACATAAATATAAAATTGTCTTATTTCTAACAGCCAAAAACTGGGATCAACTAAAACGTTCTTCAAAAAATGATTAAACAAACTGGGGCAAATCCATACGATGGAACACTATAGAAAGAAACAAATGATCAATACACACAACCTGAATGAATGTGAGGCTGAGAAACTTGAGTATCTACAAGTCAAAGTAAAAAATTAAGACCCATACATTGTAACATATACGACAATTAACTAAAAATGGATCAAAGATCTAAACCTTTAATATTCTTAGGAGAAAAGCTTTATGACATTGGATTTGATAATGATTCTTTGGCTATAACACCAAAAGCACAAACAAAAGCAAAGACAAAGTGAACCACGTTAAAATTACAACCTCTGTATATGAAAAGACTCAATAAACAGTGAAAAAGCAATTTAACAAAAAGGGAAAAATGTATCATTTATCTGATAAGCAATTAATATCCAGAATATATAAAGAATTCCTACAATTCAACCAAAAAAACCTCACCCACCTGAAAAATGGGCAGGGGTGGGCAATTGATGCAGCAGTTAGGTCGCTGCCTGGGATGCCTGCATCCCATATAGGAGTCCCTGGGTTCAATTCCTGGATCCGCTTCTGATCCAACTTCCTGCTAATGAGCAGGAACATGGGAGGCAACAGGTGACAGCTCAAGTGCTTGAGTCCCTGCCACCCACATGGGAGATCCAGATTGAGTTCCAGGCTCCAGGTTTTAGCCTGGCCCAGTCCTGGCTGTTGAAGGCATTTGGAAGTGGACCAGCATGATGGAAGATCTCTGTCTCTCTGCCTTTCAAATAAATAAATTAAAAAATTCTTTTAAATGGACAAAAGATTTGAACACTTTCTCAAAGAAGACATACAGTCAACAAGCACATGAAAAGATGCTCAACATTATTAGTTATTAGGGAAATGCAAATCAAAGTCATGAGACACCATTTCACATACACTGGGATGGCTATGATGAAGAAATGGAAAATAACAAGTGTTGTTGAGGATGTAGAGAAACTGGAACACTTAATTACATATTGCTGGTGGGAATGTATAGTGAGTAGTACAACTGCTATGGAAGACAGTATGGTGGGTACCAGTGTTGTGGTACTGCCTATAATGCCTGCATTTCATGAGTGCCAGTTCAAGTCCCGGATGCTCCACTTCCAATCTAGCTCCCTGCTAATGTGCCTGGGAAAGCAGTGAAATTTGACCCAAGTGTTTGGGCCCCTGCCACCCATGTAAGAGACACAGATGGAGTTCCAAGCCCTGGGTTTCAGTCTGGCCCAGTCCCCGTCTTTGCAGCCATTTGGGGGAGTGAACCAGCAGATGGAAGATCCCTCTCTGTAACTCTGCCTTTCAAATAAATAAACAAATCTTTAAAAAAGAAAGAAACAAATCTTTAAGAAAGAAAAAAGCAGTATGGTAGTTCCATAAAAAATTTAAAGAATTACTTTACAATCCAACAAATAGATGGCTATTTCTTGGTCTGTATATAAAAAGAACTGAAAAAAATAGTCTTGAGTTATTTGTATATCCACATTCGCAACAGTGCTATTCAGAATAGCCAACAGATGGAAGTAACACAAATGTTCATCAGTGGATGAATAAACCAAATGCGGTATATGCCTACAATGGACTACTACTTGGCCTTAAAAATGAAGGAAACTGGCACATGCCATAACACAGATAAACCTTGAGGACATCATGCTATTTACTGAGGACAATGCATCAGTCACAAAAAGACAAATACTCTGAATCCACTTATATGAGCAATTATGAACTACCTGTAATAGTCAAACTCCAAGAAACAGAAAACAGAATGGTGGCTGTAGGGACTGAGGGAAAAGGAAAATCAGAGTGGGGTTTGTTCTGGTCCTTGGTTGCAAAATAATGTTGTGAATGTACTTGACACTAATGAACTAAACAGTACACTTCAGGGCCGATACTGTGGCATAGTCGGTAATGACGCTGCCTGCAATGCCGGCATCAAATATGGGCACCAGTTCAAGTCCCGATGCTCCACTTCCAATCCAGCTCTCTGCTATGGCCTGGGAAAGCAGTAAAGATGGCCCAAGTCCTCAGGCCCCTGCACTAGCATGGGAGACCCAGAGGAAGCTCCTGGTTCAGATTGGCCCAGCTCCAGCCATTGTGGCCATTTGGGAGTGAATCAGCGGACAGAAGACCTCTCTTTCTCTCTCTGCCTCTGCCTCTCTGTAACTTTGCCTTTCAAATAAAATAAATAAATAAATAAATATTTTTAAAAAGTATACTTAAGGATTGAGATACAAATTTTACATTACATATTTTTAACCACAGTTTTTTAAGTATTTATCATTTCATTGACCTAAAATTCTAGAAAATGCAAAGAAATCTGTATTGACAGAAAGCAGATTAAGAGTTGTCAGGGGACAGAGAAGATGGAAGGAAAAGAGGCAAGAAAAAAAGGTTTCAAAGGGGCACAAAGAAAACTTTCAGGGGTGACAGGCCTGCTTGTTATCTTGTTACACAGACTTCACAGATATAAACATACATCAAACCTTAACAAATAGTACACTTGAAATATGTGGCTTACTGTATTTCAATTTTCTCTCTTTGATCTCAATAAAGCTGCTTCTTTATAAAGGATAAATGAGGGGCTTGCCACTGTGATACAGCAGGTTAAGCCACTGCTTGTAACGCTGGCATCCCAAACCAGACTGCCGGTTTGGGTCCTGACTTGGCTACTCTGCTTCCAATCCAGCTTAAACAGCATGGGAAAGCATCAGAAATTGGCTCAACTACTTGGGTCCCTGGCTACTCACATGGGAGATGAGGATATAGTTCCTGGCTCCGGGCTTCAGAATGGACTAACCCTAGCTGTTGCAACTATGTGAGGAGTAAAGTGGAGATGGAAGGTCCATCGTTTCCTCTCTCTGTTGATCTGCCTTTCAATAAGTTAGTCTTTCAAAAGGATAACTGAGATATACTAGCAAGAATTAGTGTAAAGCCTTACTTCATCATCAATCTTCATCTGGAAATCTTCCTCATTTTCTTCCTCTGGAGCAAAAAAAGACTTCTCTCCATAACCAGCATCCTGAAAGAGGACAAATTCATACATAAACTAGTCATTTGAAAAACACAAAGCACAAGTTTTAACGAATACCAAGTGCAGAACAGCAAAGCATATTTTGCAGAGAATAGATTCTGTGAAGTCTTCAATGTATCTCTCACCACTGTACATCCTTTAAGCTGTTAGAAAACATATTATCACGTTCCAAGGAGTTTAATAACTGACACACAAATAATTCAGGTCCATAAGGAAGCTCAAGAGAGATGCATATTAACTCAGCAGAACAGAGCTATGTTGTCCCATTCCAGCTGGACTTTCCTATTTTAGCCTTAAAGGATACCATGCCGGCCGGCGCCACGGCTCACTAGGCTAATCCTCTGCCTGCGGCACCGGCACCCTGGGTTCTAGTCCCGGTTGGGGTGCCGGATTCTGTTCCGGTTGCTCCTCTTCCAGTCCAGCTCTCTGCTGTGGCCTGAGAGGCCAGTGGAGGATGGCCCAAGTGCTTGGGCCCTGCACCCGCGTGGGAGACCAGGAGGAAGCACCTGGCTCCTGGCTCCGGATTGGCGCAACACGCCAGCCGCAGCGGCCATTTGGGGGGTGAACCAACAGAAAAAGGAAGACCTTTCTATCTCTAACTCTGCCTGTCAAAAAAAAAAAAAAAAGATACCATGCCTCTATAAACCACACATCCAGCATCATCATCATCTCTGCTCACCTGAAAGGCTGACAAGTACTTTCCATGCTTACATGCTTGTCTTGCAAAGAAGAAATTGAAGTCACCACCCAAATGGACCAGCAACCATTTTCAAAGCAAACCAGTATGTCCTAAGTCCCTCATTACACCTTCTTACTGATATACAGCTACACTGTAGATTTCTCCAGAACTGATACACACAGAAAGTACCTAATACAGTTTGGATTTTTTAGCAATTGTTATCACCTAGCAACCCTCATCTCTAAGCCAGGCACAGTCTTCTCCCATCTCTCTGAAAACAAAACAAAACAAAACACAGAGGCATATGCAGTGCCTCAGAAGAAGGTGATCACCTTCAGTCGCTGCTCTGCAGCTATCATGCTATAATAAGCACAGCACTGCTCTGGTGACACCATAGCTCTAATCTCCTCTTCGGTTGGTAAACGAAAATCAGACTTCAGCACCCACCAATTTGAGTCCATCCCTGGAAAAGATACAGAGAGACCATTCTGAATTCCAAAGGCCCTGACATTCATCAACAGCAACAGCAACAGCAACAGCAACAGCAACAAAAACAGCAAACCAATACCAAACCAAGGAATGCCCTTGATGGTAATAGGTTTAGCCACGGTTAGTGTGACTATCTGGCCAAGAAAACACTTGCTACTGGGTTTCCTACATTAAGACATCTAAAAATCACGTTGAATTTCCTGGCAACAATATCAGAAAAGCAATCTGAGCCTCCATAGTTAGAATATTTGCTATTCATGGCCATCAATTTCTATTTTATTAACTGTATATTTATCCTTGAACTGAAAACCATCAAAATTCCTTTCTTAGAAAGACACAGAGACACATGTAACTAGTCACAAATAATGACCTGTGCGTTTGAAGTCGGCACAGAGTTTTAGCCTCTTCCGGATGCTGCTTTCTGAATGGGAAGGAAAGGCTTTTTTTATATCTTCCATTCGGATTCGCCGTGGTCGATCTTTACTTTTCCAGAAGAGGCGGTATATAAAAACCTGCCCAACAAACCAAATGTATTTTCTTGAGCACAGTAAACGATGAAAGACCTGGCCACGGTCCCTTTCCCTAGTCTCCAACGCGTTTACATCTGTCCTGATGTGCCCCCAAATCCCTTTTCATGTGCATTCCAACCTCCTGACCCCGCACTCCACTTGTGCTCCCATTCTTACCTGTAGAAAGTCTCGAATATGCGTATTGGCCCTTTTGGAATTAGGTCCAGGAACTTCAAACAAGGGGCACTGCTGGCCAACCACAAAAATATCCACTAATTCCCGAATATAGTAACCCTGTCTCGTTCGAATGATAAGGAAGTCAGTTTCTGGCATCTTATGAAGATAAATTGGAGCACGAAAAAGGTTGTTCTCAAATGCCTAATAAAAGTAAGAAACAAAACAATTATAAACAAAGAATTCCAGGAAGCTCAGTCAACTAATGAAAAAGGAAAAGTAAGCTGCTCTCCGACTTCCTTCTTCCATCTCAAGTCTTTACCTAGTAAAATAAATAAATCTGGAATATCAAATGGGAATAGACAAACTTTGTAGCCACTATTTCTTTTAGAATTAGTAGAAAAAATTCAAGATTTAGATTCATTTACTGTATGTTGTCAGAAAAATTATTTTAAATTTCTGGGCTTAATTTTGTCTACAAAATGCTCCATACTTTAAATGCCTTTGCCTCACAGGATTGTTATGAAAATTATACATGAAAATCAGTTTATAAACTAAGCTACTACCTTAGACCCCAGACACTTTTATAAACTAACAAATTCTTTACTACTACCCTTAACTCCAGCATAGCCTCTTCTAACAGGTGAAACTAAAGTATCTGTTGAATAAATCAGTGAATTAATTAAAAAATAAAAGCAAAACTCAATCAGATAAGGAAATCACAGAAAGAGAGCAGGAGAGAGCTGCAGGAGGTCCTGAGAAAGCGAGTTGTGGCCCAATACTTGTGGAAGCAAGTATTTCAACAACTATACCAGATGCCTCTTGGTACATACCCTAAATAATTGGAAAGGACTGCAACAGTATGGGAAATGAGGTCACAAGCTGTTTGGTCACTATCATCTTGCAAACTTGGATTTGGAGTGGATTAATTAATGAGATGATAATCTTGAAACTTACTAGTGGTGCCGGCGCTGTGGCATAGCGAGTAAAGCTGCCAGCTGTAGTGCCAGCATCCCACACAGGTGCCAGTTCGAGTCCCGGCTGCTCCACTTCCCATCCAGCTCTCTGCTGCGGCCTGAGAAAGCAGTGGAAGATGGCCCAAGTCCTTGGGCCCCTGCCCCCATGTGGCAGACCCAGAAGAAGCTCCTGGCTCCTGGCTTTGGATCGGCACAGCTCTGGCTGTTGCAGCCAATTGGGGAGTAAACCAGCAGATGGAAGACCTTTCTCTCTCTGCCTCTCCTCTCTGTGTAACTCTTTCAAATAAATAAATTTATCTTAAAAAATAAAAAACAAAACCTTACTGGCAATCAGATGGCTTCCAACCTCATTTAGTGAACATCCAATTCAGAAGAAAACCAAAGAATGAAGACATTATTTACGCAGATTACAAATCTGATAAAAGCTATATGCCAAGCAAAATCTCAGTCAGAATAGGAAATAATTTTCACAACCTTCAAGAAATTCAACAACTATATCTGACGGAACCAAGTGGCTGGATACATGTTCCTTTAACTGATAATCATAAGAAGCCAACTCGCATCTTCATGATACAGACTGCTATTCTAGCCAATCACCAAAATGGAAGAGATATCCAAATGGACAAATTAAAATATACACACATTGGGGCCAGCGCTGTGGCGCAGTGAACGCCCTGGCCTGAAGTGCTGGCATCCCATATGGGCATCGGTTCGAGACCCGGCTGCTCCACTTCTGATCCAGCTCTCTGCTATGGCCTGGGAAATCAGTGGAAGATGGCCCAAGTCCTTGGGCTCCTGGCACCCACATGGGAGACCCGGAAGAAGCTCCTGGCTCCTGGCTTCAGATCGGCGTAGCTCCAACCAGCAGATGGAAGACCTCCCTCTCTCTCTCTCTCTGCTTCTCCTCTCTCTGTGTAACTCTGACTTTCAAATAAATAAATAAAATCTTTAAAAGAAAATATACACACTAGTGGAGGAGAGCTCCACTGGTAGACTTACTACATGTACAACTATTGATTTCTTTTTTTATTTTTTTGCCAGGCAGAGTGGATAGTGAGGGAGAGAGACAGAGAGAAAGGTCTTCCTTTTTGCCGTTGGTTCACCCTCCAATGGCCACTGCGGCCGGCGCATCGTGCTGATCCGAAGCCAGGAGCCAGGTGCTTCTCCTGGTCTCCCATGCGGGTGCAGGGTCCAAGCACTTGGGCCATCCTCCTCTGCACTCCCGGGCCATAGCAGAGAGCTGGCCTGGAAGAGGGTCAACAGGGATAGAATCCGGCGCCCCAACCGGGACTATCCTCCACTACCTTCCCGGGCCACAGCAGAGAGCTGGCCTGGAAGAGGGGCCATCCTCCACTACCTTCCCGGGCCACAGCAGAGAGCTGGCCTGGAAGAGGGGCAACCGGGATAGAATCCGGCGCCCCGACTGGGACTAGAACACGGTGTGCCGGTGCCGCAAGGCAGAGGATTAGCCTGTTAAGCCATGGCGCCGGCCAACTATTGATTTCAATAAGGTGACTTTAAAATGGAACAGAAGTCATTGAACATCTTTTGTTTTATCCTATTATTATTATATCAAGTATGTTTATTAAAATGGCATCAGTTATTTTGCATTTTTGTATACATTTGAAAGTATTTTAGTTTAACTTTGATAAAGCAGAAAGGTAAAAGTAGGCTTCTAAAATGCTTTAGGAGGGTAAGCAATAGTGATAGTGGAATAAAGTAGATGCAAGAGTAGGGGAGGGTGCAGGCTTTGTAGCTCACTGGGTTAAGCCATCACTTGGGGTGCCTGCATCCCGTTATCAGTGCCTGTTTCAAGTCTCAGCTTCTTTACTTCCAACACAGCTTTCTGCTAATGCACCTGGGAGAGCAGAAGATGAAGGCCCAGATGGAGTTCTGGGTTCCTGGCTTTGGCCTAGCCCAGCCTCCGCGGTTCCAGGCATTTGGGGAATGAGCCAGTGGATGGAAGTATGCTTTCTCCTTCTATCTCTATCATCCTGCCTTTCAAATAAACAAACAATCTTTAAAAAAACTAAAAACTATTTTGGGGCTGGCACTGTGGCTAAGTCTCTGCCTGTGGTTCCGGCATCCCATCTAAGCGCTGGTTTGTGTCCTGGCTGCTCCTCTTCCAAATCAGCTCTCTGCTATGGTCTGGAAAGCAGTAAAAAAATGGCCCAAGGGCTTGTGGCCCTGCACCCACGTGGGAGACCCAGATAAGCTCCTGGCTCTTGTCTTTGGATCGGTCAGCCCAGCTCCAGCAGTTGTGGCCATTTGGGCAGTAAACTAAAGGATGCAAGACCTTTCTCTCTGCCCCTCCCTCTCTCGGTCTGTAACTCTACTTCTCAAATAAATAAATAAAATCTTTAAAAAAAAAACCCTTATTTTATGTTTACCCTAAGAATAACATACACCTTGGGGCCCATTTTAAAAGATTTTCTAAGAAACATTTTTGATTATACTTATCTTCCTCATACTTGATAATATGAATAGTATCTGAATCAACTAGAGTTAGTTCTTTCTAGGCTGACCTAGCTACTCACCTGTCAATTTTCTTAGGATAAAGTAAAAACAAGAAAGAATTTCTCACCTGAAGTAACTGGCCAGGATGGAGAGAGCCCAGGAAAGGAGATGTATGGCAATAAACGGTTTCCCCATATTTACAATCTGGGGCTCCAGGATCTTTTCCAGGTTTCTATGAGGAACACAGCAGACCCAGTTATTACCACAGAATACAATCAATAAGCCTACACAAAATATTCCATGAGCATAGCACCTACTATTATTAACTGCAAAAAAAAAAAAGCCACTCTTTTCTTCCAAGAAATTTATAGTTGGAACCGGCACTGTGGCATAGTGGGTAAAGCCGCCACTTGCAGTGCCAGCATCCCATGTGGGCACTGGTTTGAGTCCCAGCTGCTCCTCTTCCAATCCAGCTCTCTGCTTTGGCTTGGGAAAGCAGTAGAAGATGGCCCAAATCCTTGGGCCCCTACACCCCCTTGGAGACCTGGAAGAAGCTCTTGGCTCCTGACTTCAGATCGGGGCAGCTCCAGCTGTTGCAGCCAAATGGGGAGTGAACCAGCAGATAGAAGGGATCTCTCTCTCTCTCTCTGATTCTTCTTCTCTCTCTGTATAAGTCTTTCAAATAAATAAATAAATCTTAAAAAAAGAAATTTATAGTATAAAAAGAAACAAAATAGGGATTGGCATTTGATTTGGTCCAGTGGTTAATACATCTGTGTCCCGTGTGGGAGTGCCAGGGTTCAATCCCTGGGTCCAGCTCCTGATTCCATCTTCCTATTCTGGGAAGTAGCAGGCAATGGCTCAAGTACTTCGTCCCTGCCACCCACTTGGAGATAAGGACTGAGTTCTAGGCTCCTAGTTTCAGCCTGTCTTAGTCTTGATCATGGTGGGTGTTTAAGGAGCGAACCAAAGGAGGGGAGCTTTGTGTCTCTCTTCCCCTCTACCTTTCAATAAAAATATAGCAAACAAAAAACACATACTCATAGATTATTGCTAGCTGTCTAACTACAGCTATATTAATAACAGTTTTGTTTTGTTTTGTTTTGCAGAGACTCACCCGTTTATAGTAGTTTTTTATCTTGGTTGCCATACCAACTTGCATCATTAAGGGTCCATTTTCCTCACTGTATTCTGCAAGAATGAGATCTCCATCTTTGCCTGTGAGGTCCTGAGGTGTGCGCATAAAAAACATCTCTCCACCACCTGATGCTTGCCTCTCTTGTTCTCTCATCTGTTCAGAACAACAAAAAAAATACAGTCCAGCTCCTGGCAGTACAATAAACAAATATACATGTCCTTCAGCCAGAGTTAAATTAAACACACCAACAAAGATCTTACCTTGTTATTTTTCAATTTCATTATGAAAAATGTCAGAAAGTTGAAAGAAAAGTACTATCAACATCTATTAACTCATCCTCAGATCTAACAGCTTATATATTGCCACATGCCTTATTTGTAGCTACATTTCTATAGATTTTGCTGAACCATATTTGAAAGCTGCATTCACTGTTAACACTTCACCTTTAAGTATTTTCATATATATCTCCTAATAAGGATATTCTCCTAAATAACCAAAATAACATTCTATCACATCTAAGAAAACAAATCATTTAAAATCTAATACATTGCTCAAATTTGTAACCAAGTATCCTCTATAACTGTTTTTTTTCTAACCAGGATTCAATTATACCTTGGCCTTCTTTTTGATGTGCTTCAGCAAAGGCTGGACTGAATGGGGACCTGGCTGAGACAGTGCTCCAAAGGAGTACTTTTTCAGAGGTGGGCGATGGAACTGCCGGAGTTTGATGGGCCCCATATGGGTGGGAAAGAAGGGCTGCCGTAATTCCACAGCGGGAATTGAGTGCTAAAACAGAAAATAGAAAGGATACAATTAAACACTAACTCTAGCCTAAGCAAAATTCACCCGTATCCTCCATCAGAACAATGCTGTGTGTTCCCCTCCACCAAAGAAAAGACGCTTTCTGTACCTGGATAATATTCCCTCCAAAGGTGCCTCGAAGACCCTGTTGTTTGGGATAGTAATACTCATCATTGGAGAGATTCCATGGATCTTTCACTTCTGGCTGAGACATGTTCTAATGATAGATCATCAAATAAACCTAAGTTAGACTACACTTCTTATCTTTCTTTGCTCTAAACACCAAGCCCTACCTCCCTTCACAGACCTGCTGTGGCTCCTCCTTGATGACTCCAGTCTTTCCTAAGAGAATTCGGCTCTTCTTCAGAGATGATTCTTTCTTACTCTCCTTGGAGGGGGAATTAGAGGTAGCCTCTTCCTTCTCATCAGGAATCTCTGATGAAACAAAATCACTCTGGAATTGCTGTCCCCGAGATTCACATTCCTTAATGATGTACCTGCAGCTGCTATTTCAGAGATATTTTATCCCACCCCAGACCTTGATTCACTCCAGCTGAACGAGCTACAGTCTTGATATCACAAAGGTCAACTTTCTGGGGCCGGTGCTGTGGCATAGCGGGTAAAGTCACCGCCTGCAGTAAAAGCATCCCTTATGGGTGCTGGTTCGAGTCCTAGCTGCTCCACTTCTGATTCAGCTCTCTGCTATGGCCTGGGAAAGCAGAAGATGGCCCAAGTCCTTGGGCCCCTGCACCTGCATGGGAGACCCGGAAGAATCTCTTGGCTCCTGGCCTCGGATCGGCACAGCTCCAGCCATTGAGGCCAATTGGGGAGTGAACCAGCAGATGGAAGACCTCTCTCTCTCTGCCTCTCCTTCTCTTTTTGTGTAACTCTTTCAAATAAATAAATAAATAAATCTTAAAAAAGGTCAACTTTCCAACATTCTACATAAAATCTCCCTAAAAAATACACAAATGCTAGAATGTAACAGCCACAACTCCCTGTCAAATTGCTACCTAGAAGTTTCCAGGTTTTACCTCTAATCCTTTTGGTTCCTTTCTGCCCTTTAACATTAACAGCAAGCTGTCAAAGGTGGAAAAGAATACTGGCTTCTGCCAATAACATACCCAAAATGAGGTTCTCATCATTGGGGTCAAGTGTCAAAACAGGAGGCTCTAACAGCCGGGGCATGGCCTGAGCATCCCAAATGATATTGTCCTCCCAGCGTCCATACACCAAATCCTCATTGTCAATGGGAAAAATGGAGTACCAAGGTTTGTCATCATCCAGAGTAGCTGCAAAACCTAGCAAAAACAGAAGACAGAAATAATGACAAAACATTTAAGTCCCTTTCAATCAAGATTCTAGCAAAAAAAAAAAAAAAGATTAAATGCTACCATGTAGCCACTGAACAGGAACCTATGGGACATAGGGTAGTTTTCACTTTAAAAAGAAATGTTGCAAAGAAAACTAGGACACAATATTGTACACAGTAGTCAGACTTTAAGCAGTCTAAGTGTTTAACAAGGGACTGGTTAAATTAAGGTAACAAATGATATGGAAAATAAGCTAACAATAAACAGAAGTATAGTATGACTTTTGGCAAATAAAAAATTATGAATAGTCATATAATATACCATGCAACCAATAAAGTATTTACATAGTAAAAAACTATTTATTTTTTACATTTATTTTTAACGGATGCATTAAAAAAATCGTACTTTTTTATGTATTTCCATGAGATGTTTCTGGACTTGTACATAATATGTAATGTCCAATTAAAATAAACATATCTCCTCATTTAACATTTCTTTATGATAAAAACATTCAAAATCCTTTCAGTCAGCTTTCTATGCTCATGTAGTCCACTTCTTATTCCACTTTTACAAATGGTATATCAAATATGCTCTTTCATATCTTATTGTTATCCAATAAGTTTCCCATGTCACTAACATTTTTATGAAGAATTTTGACAGAAAAATATTTTTAACAGTACACAAAACTGTACATACAGAATGAGCTCAATTACAAACAGAAAAGACTGAAAAGAAAATATATCAAAAACATTAATAGTTGACAATCTCTAGATAGATTATCAGTGATTTTCTTTAGGACATTGTACTATATTTTCAAAGTTTTCTACATTTTAAGAATGGCATTTTCTAACCTATTTAAGGAGGAATAAAACAAAATCTAAGAATTACAAACTTTACAACGTTTTCAGGGACCAGCATTGTGGTGTAACAGATAAAGCCTCCACATGTGATGCCAAAATCCCATGTGGGTGCTGGTTTGTGTCCTGGCTGCTCCACTTTTGATCCAGCTCCCTGCTAATGGTCTGGGAAAACAGTAGAAGATGACCCAAGCGCTTGGGTCTCTGCCACCCACATGGGAGACCTGGATGAAGCTCCTGGATCCTGGCTTTGGCCTAGCTCAGCCCTAGTCATTGTGGCCATCTGGAGAGTGAACCAGCCCTGGAAGATAAATAAGTCTTTAAAAAAGTTAACTTCAAATTGGCTTTCACATTTTCTAATAAGAAACCAGACTCTATCCTAAATTATTAATGGGGTTAAAAAATTACTATGGCTTGCAATCAGGGCTCAGATAAAAAACATTTCACTATCACTCAGCAGCCCAAAACCTCATAGCTAACCCTATGAGATGAAGGGTAGTGTGCCAGACACACCAGGCACAGAAGCACACCTTGCTGAACATTGTAAGCCATGGCATTTCTAGTCATGCTGGAAGGAAGCCAGCCTGCCAAGCTTGCACGCTGAGGTTTTGTCCCTTTGTGTTTGACATCTTCCCCATCCCAGATGATATCATCCTCCCAATGCAGCTGTGTCACCATCAGGAAGTTTTCATCAGCCAGAAGATCACTGCCATTGCTTTCCTCAAGTTTTCTAAAGTCCTGTACAAGTAGGAAAGGAAAAACAAACCCCTGATTGGTCATTGGTAAAAAGTTCCCACTCCAAATTCCACATCAGAGACACAGCAGGCACTTCATAAGTGGTTCTATCTGCCTCTTCCCACTCCTACCGGGGCTAGAACAGAACTCACTGCATAAACTGTGTCCCACTTACCAGGATGATACACACCACAACACAACACACAAAAGACTTAGGCACCTAAATTTCCTATCAAAGAAACCCTCTCCAGTATCTCCTCAGCTGAAAAGTTAGTAAAAGCAGTATATAGCCCTGGGCACACTTTCTTTGTTATATATCAGTGTTCAGTGTTGCTCACCTCCATCACTCTACATTTGATTACAGGTTCATGTTCAGTCTTTCTCAATTTGAAGCCATAGTCAAATCCACTGCCATCTTCAGGGACACCCAGCATATCATACCACAGTCGAGCAGGTCCATAACGCCACTCAGCCACTCTTGGTTTGGTATCTGTCACTTTATCTATATCTCCAGTTGATTGGGAAAACTTGGACTCCACAGGAGCCATCATTGTGATCTGTAACAGAACAAAGTAGTAGGGGGAGAAGACAGATTTCCCAATCCCAGATGTCCTAAGGCTACAGGGAATTAACAATCAGGAAGGGGAACTTAGGAGAGCCACAAGAAAGATTCTTGAACAAGAATCTCTACCTGGCATCAGAATATAAGCATTCTGCCTATCATTCAAACCTTCCTATTCAACAGTGCATTACCATCTGACCTCATCCCTGCACCTCCCCCAAGCCCCTGGCCACCTCCACCCTATACTTTCCTATTACAATAGGGAAAGGACAGTCACTGGGGTAAAATCGTTGATTACTCACTGATAATTAGCACAGACCTCTGCCTGCTAAGGTGTTACTTCCAATTTTGACATAAGCTAGGGAGAACTCATTTGTTTCCCTTGTTAAAGCCTTACTCCCAAGTCTCTATTTTGCCTACTTCATCATCAGAAAGACACTGCTCTGGAGGTGGTGGTGGAGCATAGTCATAGTCCCACAGACACTTCTGGTCAACTTCTGATTCTACTGAGCATTCCGTCTCCTGGTTCTGCTCTTCCTGTATCAGCTCCCGGTGCTTTTTTTTCCTTTTTCTCCGAGCACTCCGCCAAACAGATGGGACATTCTTCCCTGGTCCAAAAAGACGAAGGAAGCGTAACACCTGGAATACAGAACACATTACTGTGTGTCGAAGATTCAAATGTCAGATATGAAAGCAGCAGCATGTGGGCCTTAAAACTATTTTTTAATTTGACAGGCAGAGTTAGACAGTGAGAGAAACAGTCAGAGAAAAAGGTCTTCCTTCCATTGATTCATCCCCCAAATGGCTGCTATGGCCGGCGCGCTGCGCCGATCCGAAGCCAGGAGCCAGGTGCTTCCTCCTGGTTTCCCATGTGGGTACAGGGGCCCAAGCACCTGGGCCATCCTCCACTGCCTTCCCGGGCCACAGCAGAGAGCTGGACTGGAAGAGGAGCAACCGGGACTAGAACCTGGCGCCCATATGAGATGCCGGCGCCACAGGCAGAGGATTAACCAAGTGAGCCATGGCACCGGCCCTGAAAACTCTTTTAAAGGATCTTTTGAACTGTTGGGGAGGTATGAAGGAGAGCTGCATTTGGATTTTTAACATCTACCCCAAAAGTAAAGGAAGCGTCCCTTAAAATAGCTTGGACTAATTCAAACTAAGACCATAGGACAATTTCCAACAGGAACAGTATAAATCACATTTAATATCAATGTATATATTTTTTTAAAAAGACCCAGTTCTTAAGTAGCCAATGACATCATTGAATAAGGAAACCCTTAGACATTTATCCATTCTATATTCAGCACCTTAACAATAGAACTCAGGATTTGGAAAAGGGTCAGTGGTTTGCATCATGGGCATTCTCCACACAAAGTACCTTTCCAGGCCGAAACTCTGGAAAAAGTTCTGTAACACTCGGCAACAGCTTGGTGGCATCATGCTGCATAATCCCAGCCAAAGGGAGGGTCAGCTTTCCATCGTCGGATTCTGCCTGTGCTGCTTCCTGAGGTCCCATCTCAGATTCTGAGTCAGAGGAACTACTGAAGTCCACTTTCTCTGAGGCCAAAGAGGAAGGGGCAATGATGGAGGGCAAGATGATGCCTTCTCCATCTTCTGACACTGCAACAAGGAAGAGAAACCCCTTTGGCATGTAACTGTGAGCATATTTCCTCAAATTCAGCCAATACCCACTCTAGGCTATATGCACGGCTCAATGGCAGGGGATACAGTCCCAAGCACCCAGATTACTTGTATGCAACCCAGAAAACTCATTATCTCCCACCATCCCCAACTCACCTTGTACCTGGTACCCTAGGGTTGTGATGAGAGAAAACAAACACTATTACTACATTCACTACTTTCTCTAAGTGACTAACATTGTGATCAATAGCAAAACTATATAATAATTTATACCAATCAGGCCCCATTATGTCCAGTTCAGGGAACCCAGACACTGGGGCTCTTCTCTTAAGCACAAAGACTAACAGTAAGATTGTTCAGCATAAAATAAGGTCTAAGACACAATGTTAATAGTTCATATTTAGCCTGCAGACTAAAGTAGACTAAATGGCTTAAAACTCCTGAAGAAGAATTTAGGTTAACAGAAGCCTCAAACACAGGAAATCAAAGGTGCTGCTCCTTCCCTAATCTTCTAGCCTAGGTAGAACAAGGTTACTACCATGAACAGGAATAGGTAAGATGATCAGTGAAGACCTTACCAGCCTTTAAGATCTCTGAATCTGACAGCTGACACTATATGATTTGTGTACCTTCTAGGGTGCTTCTCCATTTAATCATTTCAAGAAAGTCATTTATACAGGTATTTTCTACCAGTATGCAGATGAGCTACATCATAAATTACTTGGTTCTCTCTGTCTCTCTCACTATCCACTCTGACTGTCAAAAAAAAAAAAATTACTTGGGAACACTTTAAAATTCCTGGGCTCTACCTTAGATCTTCTGAATCAGACTCTAGGAGAGTCAAGTACCTGTATTTCTTTAAGACTCAAAAGTGATGCTGCTACACAGCCAGATTTGAGAACTGCTGATCTGAACTATTATTTCTTGAAAACATGTTAAAATACTGTTGTCAAATGTTTTGAATGTAAAACTTTCCTTTAATAATAAAATCTGGGATTGCATGAATAATTTCTAGATGTTTTATTCTTTACTAGTAGCAAATTAAAAAAAAAATAGCCCCTTATGTACATGCCAAAAAGCCTGACCTTATGAATGGAAACTTGCTCTTTACACAAAAATTGACAGTCTCTACTTACCATTAGTAATAGCATCCTGATCCTTCTCCTTCTTCACTGGTCCTAGGGGTGGAGGTGGTGGAGGCATCAACTTGCAATCAATGTCTTCACAATCAGCATCATAGTCGTCTTCATCATAATCTAATAAAACCAAGAAGGTGATCACCTCAGTATCCAGATTACACAACAACCTTGAGCTCCCTTGCCACGGCATGTATATCCTTTAAGAATACAATGGAGGGAGGCCGGTGCTGTGGAACAGTAGGTTAAACCTCCGCCTGCAGTGCCAGCATCCCATATGGGAGTCAGTTCTAGTCCTGGCTGCTCCTCTTCCAATCCAGCTCTCTGCTGTGGCCTGGGAAACCAATGGAGGATGGCCCAAGTCCTTGGGCCCCTGCACCTGCATGGGAGACCAGGAAGAAGCACCTGGCTCCTGGGTTCGGATCGGCGCAGCTCTGACCATTGCAGCCATTTGGGGAGTGAACCAACAGAAGGAAGATCTTTCTCTATGTCTCTCCCTCTCACTGTCTATAACTCTACCTCTCAAATAAATAAAATTTTTTTAAAAAATACAAAGGAGGGGCCAGCACTGTGGCATAGTTGGTAAAGCTGCCACCTGCAATGCCAGCATCCCATATGGGCACCAATTCATGTACCAGCTGCTCCATTTCTGCTCCACTTCCAATCCAGCTCCCTGCTAATGGCCTGGCCTGGGAAAAGCAATGGAAGGCAGCCCATGTTTTGGGTTCCTACCACCCACATGGGAGACCCAGATGAAGGTTCTGGCTTAGGCCTGGCTCAGCCCTGGCAGTTGCAGCCATCTGGAGAATGAAACAGCTGATGGAAGATCTCTGTCTCTCCTTCACTCCCTGTAGCCCTATTTATCTCCCCCCTCAAAAAAAAATAAAGGAGATATCGCTTCTGTCCTCAAAAAGAGATGACATCACGGTATTGCCAAATGCCTTAACATGTATATCTCACACAGAATATAAGCGTTTCTTAGAGCTGTTTGAAACCTTTTACTACTTTTCCTGGTCATACTTTTCTAAAGCATCACATAGGAAGTAAAACCAGGTTAACATTTATAGAGCATCTACCATGACACTGTACCTCATAGTTGCTTTCACATCATGTGATAATAAACTTAAATTCCCGGGGCCAGTGAGTAGCAGGTAAGGCCGCCACCTGCAGTGCCAACATCCCATATGGGCGACCATTTGAGTCCTGGCTGCTCCACTTCTGATCCAGCTCTCTGCGATAGCCTGGGAAAGCAGAAGATGCCCCAAGTCCTTGGACCTGCGTGGGAGACCCAGAAGAGGTTCCTGGCTCCTGGCTTCAGATCACTGCAGCTCCGGCCGTTGCAGCCAATTGGGGAGCAAACCAGTGGACAGAAGACCTCTCTTTCTCTGCCTCTTCTCTGTGTATCTCTTTCAAATAAATAAATCTTTTTAAAAAAATTAAATTCCCATAAAAAGCATGAAGTAACTATACTACCTTATGACAGACAAGAAAACTGAAATGGAAGTGGAGCGGCCAGGACTTGAACCAACACCCATATGGGATGCTAGCATTACAGGCAGCAGCATAACTCACTGTGTCATAATGCCAACCTCAAGACTATACACTTAAATCTTAAAATTATCAATCCCTTCAGAGTAAAGACTGGCTTTGTGTCATAGTGTCTAACTTTGAAGAGCATCTAAAAGCAGTGTCATTCATGGGCCCTGTAGGTACTCAAATATCAGGTGACAAGGAGAAAAGTATTATCATCCTTACTTGTCATTAAACAGGAATTTGAGCAGTATAAGGAACAAAAGCCTGAGCATGGTAAAACTTTCCCAGAACACAAGTAAGGACAGCAACTCCTTGGACCTGAGCTGACAAAGGGAGAGAAGCAGCGCAAAGGCAGTGAACAGCAACAATGGCAGAAAGCAAGCAACCAGAGGCCAAACAGGGCTATAGCAGGAAAACACACTGGAATGCTCTATGATACCAAGGACTCACCTGAGTGGCAAAGGGGCTGCAAGTTCCCCATTGTCTGCTGATGTCTTCGGCTTTCATCTTCTGCCACCTCAGTGATGTCAGAATAGTCCACAGCATCTTCTGTACTCCTAATCCAACCTATAAATAAAAAAGAAGAGAGGCTATCTCAACAAAGAGCAAGTTAACTCACTCCCTCAGCTAACTCTCATTTAAAAGTACATGGACTGGGGGCAGATGCTGTAGTACCATTTGGAATTCCCATTTCACATTCTGGAGTGCCTGGGGTCAAGTTCCATCTCCACTTCTGATCCAGCTTCTTGCTAATGTGCACCCTGGGAAGCAGCAGGAGATGGCCCAGGTACTTGGGTTCCTGCCACCCATGTGGGAAACCTGGATGGAGTTCCTCACTCCTAGCTTCAGCCTGGTTCAACTCCAGCTGTCGTGGTCATCTGGGGAGTGAACCAGTAGATGGAAGATCTCTGTCTCTGTCACTCTGCCTTTCAAATCAATTGATCAATGTTTTAAAAAAATAAAAAGGGGAGCTAGTGCTGTGACGCAGTGGGTTAACGCCCTGGCCTGAAGTGCCAGCATCCCATATGGGTGCCAGTTCGAGACCCGGCTGCTCCACTTCCAATCCAGCTCTCTGCTATGGCCTGGGAAGGCAGTAGAAAATGGCCCAAGTCCTTGGGCTCCTGCACCCACATAGGAGACCAGGAGAAGATCCTGGCACCTGGCTTCGGATCGGTGCAGCTTCAGCCATTGTGGCCGGTTGGGGAGTGAGCCATCAGATGGAAGACCTCTCTCTCTCTCTCTGCTTCTCCTATCTCTGTGTAACTCTTTCAAATAAATAAATAAATCTTTAAAAAAAAAAAGGAAAGAAAAGGAAAAAAAATAAATAAATAAAAGGGGGCCAAGGTTGTGGTATAGCAGGTAAAGTACCAGCCTGAGACACTGGCAACCCATTTGGGCGCCAGTTCATGTCCTGACTGCTCCATTTCCTATCCACCTCCCTGCTAATGGCTTGCAAAAAGCAGCAGATGACCCAAGTACATGGGTCCCTGCCACTTGTGTGGGAGGCCCAGATGAAGCTCCCTGACTCCTGCCTTCACCCTGGCTTAGCCCTGGCCATCTGGGAGTGAACCAGTGGATGGAAGATCTCCCTCTGCCTGTATCTCCCTCTCTCAAAAAAAAGTAAAAACTAAGAACACATGTACAGTAATGGCTAGCCTCCTCCCCACCTCATTCCCCATGAACCAGACTTCACCTTCATCATTTACCAAGGCACCATCAGTTCCAGTCAATTCTTCGTTTGCAGTGAGTTCAGTGATGAGGCTGCCCAGGCCCAAAGCCCCCAGGCCTGCCAGGTGTTTCTTGCACTCCTGTGAAAAGGACAGCACCAGAGTCGAAGATAACAACTAAACCTAAGCTGCCCACACCAGGCCTAGTTCCTGGGGGTCACCACAGTGTCATTCCAACAAGAAAAATGACTTTGCCACGTATTCAAAGTGGCATCATATTCAAGAACTGTAAACTCGCACAAATATTACAGCAGTATGCCCAACTTCATCGCCCCCCCCCCAAAGTAAAAACTATTCAAAGAACCATGAGACTAAACGAATGGAACAATAGTTCTCTGAATAAAGGCCAAGGCAATTGAGGTCCCTCGGGTTAGAGAAGACAAGGGATGGTCTTTATGGCCACCTTTTGTAGTTGACCACTGCAGGGGAGGAGGGCTAAGGGTCAACTTTGATCCCCGAGAAAATGAACTTAAATGAGAAGTACAGGACACAATTTCAGGGACGTCAGTGGACACACCGAGAAAAGTACCTAAAAGGTGCACTGGGACACAACAGGTCTGCCCCGGGCGGTATCAACATTCACGTTTCTAACACTCGGAGCCAGAACCAGAGGACTGGCTGCAGCTGCAGTCCAGTCCTCTGGCTCTAAAGCCTTCTCAGATCAGCGATGGCAGAAGGGAGTTTCAAGAGTTTCCACAAAGGCGCTCCAGCCATCCGAGATCAGCGATGGCATAAGACAGTTTCAGGAGTTTCCACAAAGGTGCCCCCACGGTAACGGTTTGAAAGCACCCGCACTTGGTTAAACGACTTTTTCTTACTGTCTTCAGCAGAAAAAGTTAGCGCCGAAGTCACCCAACTCTGCGCCCCTGACCTCCCGGGCTTTCCTCCCCATCCACGCCCAGGGCTACTGCCTCTCGAAGTTACTCGCCTAAATCTACGAGAATGGGATCCTCCTAGGCTGACTGCGCCCTCCCAGAGAGAGCCGCCCCTCTCTTCTCGCTTCCTAGGCACCCTCTACTCTCTTCACTTCCACTCACTGCCGTCCCACCTCCAACCCTCTCCCCACGCCCACCCCCTCACATCATCCAAGACGCTTTCTCCCTCCAGCTGCCCTGCGCCATTGATGTTGCCGAAAAGGAAACCGGTTAAAGAAAATGGGCCGCCTCCAGAAGAGTCTTCGTCGCTGTCCGTGTCTGACATGATGGCGGCGGCAGCTCGACAGCTGCCTTAGGCAGCGGCAAATCCCAGCTCGGTCCCATGGACCGGAAATTATCGCATCGGTCGCACAAAAGTGACTTACAGAGCCCCTTGACCCTACCGGAAGAGAATTGAAAAATGTGCGCGGCAAAGGGGGAGGGGGGACAGGGCAATAACCGGAAAGACCGGCTGTCTTACGGGAAAGAAGAGAGTACTACTTTACTAACGGCTTTTGATTGGTCCAGACGCCATCATGAGGCCGGATATGTGGAAGACGATTGGTCAAAGGAAAGGTTCAGTCCCGCCCCCTTCTGTTTACCTCTCCGCGAGCATTCTCATTGCCACCCGGATGAGAGCAACTGATTTTCCTCCAATCAGAAGGGGCTTTTGGCACTTGGTCAGCGTCCCCTACTAATGACGTCGCAACATACGGAAGTTAAAAAAAATGGAACTAGTCTGTGTTGTCTGTCTCGTGTGCAACTTCGCTCCTGCGTTCCAAAGGGAAGCTTGCTGTAATTTGTACAGGCAGTCCCCAACCGAGCCAAAGGTACCTCTGCAAACTACTTGCTTTGAATTGACATTTTCTGAAAAGTAGGTTCCCCCTCCCGACATTTTATTTCGGGAAGTGTGAAAATTTAGTAAATCAATGGCCAGTTGTGCAACTAAACGAATAATTGCTAGTATTTTGCTAGGGTTTTAATTTTTTGTTCCCCTAAGTGCCAGCGTCTTGGTGCAGCCGGCTAAGCCACGCTGTCTCCTGGTTGCTCCACCTGCAATCCAGCGCCCTGCTTATGCACCTAAGTGCTATAGATAATGATGGCCCAAGTGCTTGGGTCCCTACCTCCTTTGGCAGGGTGGAGTTCCAGGCTCTTGGCTTCAGCCTGATCCAGTGCTGGCTGTTGCAAGCATTTGAGGAGTAAACCAATGGATGAAAGAGCTCTTGCTCTTGCTCACTGGCTCTCTGTTGCCCTACCTTTCAAGATCAATAAATAAGCATCTTAAAAACAATTTTTTTCTCTAAACTCTTTTAAAGTGGATTGCAGGCATTTTGTGTCTTCGCACCTAGAAGCAGACACCTTTCTACATAACCACGATATCGCTATCATTTACAATTAAGTCAATATTATTTCTCCTGTAGTCCATATTTACATTTCCCTAGCCTTTTTCTTTTTTAAAAAAGATTTTTATTTATTTACTTGAGAGGCAGAGTTACAGACAGAGAGGAAGAGAGAGAGAGGTCTTCCATCTGCTGGTTCGGTCCCCAGATGGCCGCAATGGCCGGAGCTGAGCCCGGTGGAAGCCAGGAGCCAGGAGCTTCCTCGGGTCTCCCATGTGGGTGCAGGGCCCAAGGACTCGGGCCATCCTCCACTGCCTTCCCAGGCCATAGCAGAGAGCCAGACGGGAGCAGGAGCAGCTGGGACTCAAACTGGTGCCCATGTGGGGTGCCAGTGCCCCAGGTGGAGGCTTAGCCCACTGTGCCACAGCATCGGCCCCTTCCCTGGTTTTTCTGATTGGTGGCATTTTACATTTTTTCCAATTCAGGATCCATTTGAGGTTAACCTCCCTTTAGCTTAGAATCCATTTGCCTTTTTATATTTCATGACATTAAATTTTTGGGAGAATCCAGACAAGTTTTCTTGAAAACATTCAGTGTTCTGAATGTCTGCTATAAATTGATGCAGGTTGAATATCTTACTGACCATTAGAAGGCACAGTATTAGCTTGTCACAAATATTACTGATGCTACGGTCAGTCACTTTGATAAGGTACCACAAAGCTAAATTTTTCTCCTCTGTGGAGCAGCTGGGACTTGAACCAGCACCCATATGGGATGTTGGCACTACAGGCAGTGGCTTTACCCACTATGCCACAGTGCCAGCCCCTCAAATGTATTTTAAAAGTTCTTAAACATTTAGTTTCCTAAGTTGCTACCAAGGCTTTGTTGATGCTGTTTTATTAATATTTTTGTGATTTGTTTTATTCACTTAAAAGGCAGAATGACTAGGTGGGGGCGGTGTTCCTTCTGCTGGTTCACTCCCTGAATGGCAACAGCTGAGCCAGGCTGAAGCCAGGATTCCAGAAATCCATCTGGGTCTCCTTTGTGGGTAGCAAGGGCCCAAGCACTTGCATCATCTTCAGCTGCCTTCCTAGGCACATGAGCAGAGAGCTGGATTGAAAGCAGAGCATCCAGGATTTGAACCAGTGCTCTGATACACGATGCCAGCATCACAAGTGGTGGTTCAACATGCTCCACCACAATACCACCCTTGCCTCACATTTATTTTCTGGCTCTTGTGTCCTTTATTTATTTTTAAAGATTTCTCATTTATTATTTGAAAGCCAGAGTTAGAGAGAGGCAGAGAGAGAGGTCTTCCATCCACTGGTTCACTCCCCAAACAGCCACAACAGCCAGAGCTGGGCCAATCTGAAGCCAGGAGCTTCCTCTGGGTCTCCCATGTGGGTGCAGGGGCCCAAGGACTTGGGCCATCTTCTACTGCTTTCCAGTAGAAGATGCTTTCCTGCAGAGAGCTGGATTGGAAGAGGAGCAGCCGGGACTCGAACCAGTGCCCATATGGGATGCTAGTACTGCAGGCAGCGGCTTTACCTGCTACACCACAGTACTGGCCCCTCCTGTGTCCTTTAAACATCACCATTAATCATTGAGCACTTCCTTGCTTTTTGGTATACAATGTTCCAGGCATTTCTGTACCTTTCATGTCCTGGACTTAATATGAACTATTTCTCCTAGGAGCCCTGATTCCCTTGAGAATGGTGTTTAGAATCCAAGATCTGGGGTATCATTTATTGTAGACCCTTTCAGTGGACAGAGCTTAAAGAGTTTATACTACTCATACCTCCGATTCAAATTTAGTGCAAGATTCTCCCTCATTTACCATTCCATATTTGTATGTTGCCACTCAATGTATTTATATCTTTTTAGATAATTTATTCTTAAATATGTAAAGAGAGAGATCTTCCGTTTGCTGGTTCACTCCCCAGATGGCTGCAATGGCCATCGCTGGGCTAGGCTAAAGCCAGGAGCCAAGAGCTTCTTCCAGATCTCCCACGTGCGTGTAGGGTCCCAAGCACTTGAGCCATCTTCTGCTGCTTTCCCCAGGCCATTAGCAGGGAGCTGGATTGAAGTGGAGCAGCCAGGAGAAGAACCAACGCCCATAAGAGATGTAGGCGGCTTTACCTGCTACACCACATTGGCCCTTCGTTTCTAGTTTATCCTTTCTGTTTCTTTCTATAAAAATAAGCAAATGTGTTTATTTTAAAATATTTTCTAACATTTATTTGAAAGGCAGAACAAAAGAGATTTTCCATCCACTGGTTTGTTCCCCAAATGCCTGCAACAGCCAGGACAGGACCAGGCTGAAGTGAGGAGCCTGGAACTCCACCTAGGGCTCCCATATGGGTGTCAGGGTCCCAAGCACTTGGGCTGTCTTCTGCTTTCTCAGGCCATTAGCAGGGAGCTGAATTGGAAGCCGAGCAGCCAGGACTCAGCTGGCACCCCAGTATGCTATGAAGGTATTCAAAGCAGCAGCTTAACCACCCTGCCACAATGTCTTCCCCAGCAAATGCGTTCATATATCCTTATTTCCCCTTTTTTTCTTTTCACAAAAGGTAGCTTGCTACGTATTATCTTTTCACCTTGCTTTTTTCACTTAGTAACTTAATAACAGACAGGAAATTGTACTGTGCCTGCTTCTTAGCACTCTTGCTCATTCTTTTTTTTTTTTTTTTTTGAAAGGCAGAGTTACAGAGAGGCAGAGGCAGAGAAGTCTTCCTCTCTCATCTGGCTTGTTCCCCAGATGGCCACAATGGCTGGAGTTGTGCTGATCTGAAGTCAGGAGGCAGGAGTTTCTTCTGGGTCTCTCATGTGGGTGCAGGACCTCAAGGACTTGGGCCATTATCTGCTGCTTTCCCAGGCCATAGCAGAGAGCTGGCTCAGAAGTAGAGCAGCTGGGACTCAAACCAGCACCCATGTGGGATGCCAGCGCTGCAGGTAGTGGCCTTACCCACTATGCCACAGGGCCAGCCTCCCTCATTCCTTTTTTTTTTTTAATATTTATTTGAACGTCAGGGTTACACAGAGAGAGGAAAGAGAGAGAGAGAGAGGTCTTCCATCCGCTGGTTCACTCCTCAACTGGCTGCAACAGCTGGAGCTGTGCCAATTAGGAGCCAGGAGCTTCGTCCGGTCTCCCACACAGGTGCAGAGGCCCAAGCACTTGGGCCATCTTCTACTTCTTTCCCAGGCCATAGTAGAGAGCTGAATCAGAAGTGGAGCAGCTGGGACTCAAACTTGATGCCCATATGGGATGCTGGCACTACAGATGGTGGCCGCACCCCCTCATTCTTTTTAATGGGACATTGCATGGATGTCCCATGCAATGTTTTAACAGTAGTTACATTTCAGATCAGACAACAAAAGTTTGTCAAACCTGCATAGTAGCTGAAATACTGCACTTTGGTAACGAAATGTCAGTAGACGGGGCTGGCGTCGCAGCATAGTAGTAGGTAAAGCCGACTACATCACTGGTATCCCATATGGGCGCTGGTTAGAGTCTGAGCTGTTCCACTTCCAATCCAGCTCCCTGCTAATGCACCTGGGAAAAGCAGCAGAAGATGGCCTAAGTGTTTGGGCCCCTTGCACCCACATGGGAGGCCTGGAAGAAGCTCCTGGCTGTTGTCTTTGGCCTGACGCAGCACTGGCTGTTGTGGCCATCTGGGGAGTGGATGGAAGATGGATCGATCGCTCGCTCACCAGCTCTTGACTTTCTAAATAAATAAAAAAATAAATATTTTTAAAGAGTCAGTAAAATACTGTTAGTATTTACAGCAAGAAAGTTTTTTTTTTAATGTATACTTTATTGCCTATTAGATGCTTGTACTTGAGGAAAAGCAGATTCAATGAGAAGTAGACGGAGGTCTGTAGGATATGGAAGGGGACTTCAGATATTATCCATATTAAGATACCATTCTTGCGGCTGGCACTGTGGCATAGCCTGTAAAGCCACTGCCTGCAGTGCCAGCATTCCATATGGGCGCCAGTAGAAAATGGCCCAAGTCCTTGGGCCCCTGTACCTGCAAGGGAGACCTGGAAGAAGCTCCTGGCTCCTGATTGGCACAGCTCCTGCTGTTGCTGGCATCTGGGGAGTGAACCTGCAGATAAAAGACCTCTCTCTGTCTCTGCCTCTAACTCTGCCTTTTGAATAAATAAATAAATATTTTTTTTTAAAGATACCATTCTTGGCCGTCGCTGTGGCTCACTTGGCTAATCCTCTGCCTGCAGCACCGGCACCCTGGGTTCTAGTCCCAGTCGGGGTGCTGGATTCTGTCCCGGTTGCTCCTCTTCCAGGCCAGCTCTCTGCTATGGCCTGGGAAGGCAGTGGAGGATGGCCCAAGTGCTTGGGCCCTGCACCCACATGGGAGACCAGGATAAGCACCTGGCTCCTGGCTTTGGATCAGCGTGGTGCACCAGCCTCAGCGCGCCAGCCACAGCGGCTGTTGGGGGTTGAACCAATGGAAAAGGAAGACCTTTCTCTCTGTCTCTCTCTCTCTGTCCACTCTGCCTGTCAAAAAATAAAAAAAAAGATAACATTCTTGACTCAAAACATGATTTTACATAAATTTAACTTTTGACCTAGCAATTCCACTCCTAGTTTTCTATCCAAGAGATTTTTTTTCTATCCAAGAGATTTAAAAACTTGTTCACATAAAACCTTGTACACAAATGCTCATAGAAATGTTCTTTATTATAAAAAGTGGAAAAAGACTTAATGTCTAGTAGTTGATGAGTAGATAAGCAAAATGATATGTTCATATGCGAGGTGCCTGTGTTGGGGGTTAGCGGATAAAGTCACAGCCTGCAGCACTGGCATCCCATGCAGGCACTGGTTTAAGACCCAGCTGCTCCACTTCCAATCCAGCTCCCTGCTAATGTGCCTGGGAAAGCAGTAGAGGATAGCCCAAATGCTTGAGCCCTTGTACTATTGTGGGAGACTCAGAAGAAGCTACTGGCTCCTGGTTTCATCCTGGCCCACCAGCCCCAGCTGTTGTGGCCCTTTGGAGAGTGAACCAGCAAACAAAAGACCTGTCTCTGTCTCTCCCTCTCTCTCTCTCTTTTTTTAGATTGATTTTATTTATTTGAAAGAATTACAGAGAGTGGTAGAGACAGAGAGAGGGGTCTTCCATCTGTAGGGTCACTCCCAAGATGGCTGCAACGGCCGGAGCTGCACTGATCCGAAGCCAGGAGCCTCTTCCGGGTCTTCCATGTGGATGCAGGGGCCCAAGGACTTGGGCCATCCTCTACTGCTTTCCCAGGTCACAGCAGAGAGCTAGATCAGAAGAGGAGCAGCTTGGACTAGAATCGATGCCTAAATGGGATGCCAGCGCTTCAGGCCAGAGCTTTAACCTGCTGCAGCACAGCGCTGGCCCCCTCTCCCTCTTTTTCTAACTCTGCCTTCTAAATAAATAAAATCTTTTAAAAATGATTTTAGAAAGTAAAGATATATTCATACAGTGGAATATCATTCAGCAATAAAAAGAAATGCTACAAAATGGATAGACCTCTAAGACATTAGAAATGCTAAATAAACGAAGTGTGCAACAGGCAGCTAATGTAGTGGTTAAGTTACTAGTTGGGACTACTGCATCTCCTATCAGAGTGCCTGGTTTGAGTCCTGGCTCCTCCAAAGCTTCTGATCCAGCTCCCAGCTAATGTACCTGAGAGGCAGCAGTACTTGGGCCCCTGCCATCCACGTGGGAGACCCAGATGAAGTTTCGGGCTCTTGGCTTCAGCCTGGCCCAGCCCTGGCTATTGGGTGTATTTGGGGAATAAGCCAGTAGATGGAATATATCTGCCTCTCTGCCTTTCAAATAAAATGCATAAAAAATTAAATAAATGAAGTAAGTTACAAGTGAGTCCATACTGTATGATTTCTTTTTATATGAAATATCCAGAAAGGATATAAAAGATAACAGGTTAAGCCACCACTTGTGACACAGACTTCCCATATCAGAGTGCCTCCCTCTCTGAAGCTCTGCATTTAAAAAAAAATTTTTATTTAAGGAATACAGATTTCATGTATACAGATTTTTTTTTTAATTTAGTTGAAAGAGTTACACAGAAAGAGAAGGAGAGGCAGAGAGAAGTCTTCCATCTGCTGGTTTACTCCCCAAATGGCTGCAACGGCCAGAGCTGTGCCAATCCAAAGCCAGGAGCCAGGAGCCAGGAGCTTCTGGGTCTCCCACGTGGGTGCAGGGGCCCAAGCACTTGGGCCATCTTCTACTGCTTTCCCAGGCCACAGCTGAGAGCTGGATCCAAAGTGGAGCAGCCGGGTCTCATGAATGTTGCTGGCGCTTCAGGCCAGGGCGTTAACCCACTATACAGATTTAGGGATAGTGATACCTCCCACCCTGCCCTCACTCCCTCCCATACTCTCACCCTTCCTCCTCCTTCCTCTCCTATTCCCTCTCTTAATTTTTACAATGATCTACTTTTCAGTTTACTTTATACTCAAAAGGTTAACCCTACACTAAGTAAAAAGTTCAACAAATAGTATGAAGAAAAAAGTGTTCCTCAAGAGTAGAGAGAGACAAGGGCTATAAACAATCATTGGAGCTCAAAATGTCAATTTCAGTCCTATAAATTACATTTTTTGTATTAGTCACCGCAGATTAGGAGAAACATGGTATTTGTTTTTTGGGACTGATTTCACTAAATACAGTGGTTTCTAGTTACATCCATTTTGCTGCGAAAAACAGGATTTCATTCTTTTTACTGAGTAGTACTCTGTACTATATATATACTAGGTTGATTCCACATCTTAGCTATTGTGGATTGAACTGCAATAAACATGAGGTTACAGGTAACTTTTTTCATATGCTGATTTCATTTCCCTAGGGTAAATTCCCTGGAGTGGGATTGCTGTCATATGGTAGGTCTATTTTTAGCTTTGAGGTATCTCCATACTGTCTTCCACAGTGGGTGGTGTACTACTTTTACATTCCCACCAACAGTGGATTGGGGTACCTTTATCCCCACATCCTCAACAGCATTTATTATTTGTTGATTTCTATATGAGAGTCATTCTAACTGGGGTGAGGTAAAACCTCATTGTGGTTTTGATTTACATTTCAAATAAAGATTTGTGGTTGTCTAGGATTGGAGATAGAATAACATTCATTAACCACTTGAAGCATCTTTGAGATGACAGAAATGTTCTAGAACTGGATTTTGGTGATGACTGCAGAATTCAGGAACTATACTAAAATTCATTGTTATAAACTTTAAGTAGGTGAATTTTTTTATTTTAAATTTTAATTAGTTTTTTTTAAAGATTTATTTATTTATTTGAAAGTCAGAGTTACACAGAGAGAGGAGAGGCAGAGAGAGGTCTTCCATCCACTGATTCATTGTCCAAATTGCCACAACAGCTGGAGCAGCGCCGATCCGAAGCCAGGAGCCTGGAGCTTCTTCAGGTCTCCCACATGGGTGCAGGGGCCCAAGGACTTGGGCCATCTTCCACTGCTTTCCCAAGCCACAGCAGAGAACTGGATGGGAAGTGGAGCAGCCAGGTCTCGAACCAGTGCCCATATGGGATGCTGGCACTGCAGGCGGCGGCCTTACTGGCTACGCCACAGAACCAGCCCGTTTAATTAGTTTTTAACAAGATTCAATGTGCTTTATAGATACAATTCTAAGAACATAAGGATATCCCCCTCTTTCCTCCCCCTTCCCTCCTGTGAAGTAGGTGAATTTTATGGCACATAAATTATATCTAAATAAAGCTGTATTTAAAAAAAAAAAAGCTTTTGCCCTTCCTTACTAGTACATTTAATAGTGCACCGACAGGGGCTGGTGTTGTGGCGCAGGTCAGTTCTCCACCCGTGGCACCAGCATCCCATATGGGCGCCAGGTCTAGTCCTTGCTGCTCCTCTTCTGGATCCAGCTCTCTACTATGGCCCGAGAAAGCAGCAGAAGATGACCCAAGTGTTTGGGCCCCTGCACCCATGTGGGAGACCCAGAAGAAGCTCCTGGCTCCTGGCTTCAGATCAGCTAGCTCTGTTTTGGCCATCTGGGGAGTGAACCAGCGGATGAAAGATCTTTTTTTCTCTCCCTCTCAGTTGGTAACTCTACCTCTCAAATACATAAAATCTTTAATGCCGGCCGGCGCCGTGGCTTAACAGGATAATCCTCCACCTTGCAGTGCCGGCACACGGGGTTCTAGTCCCGGTCGGGGCGCCGGATTCTATCCCGGTTGCCCCTCTTCCAGGCCAGCTCTCTGCTATGGCCCAGGAAGGCAGTGGAGGATGGCCCAAGTCCTTGGGCCCTGCACCCGCATGGGAGACCAGGAGAAGCACCTGGCTCCTGGCTTCGGATCAGTGAGATGCGCCGGCCACAGCGGCCATTGGAGGGTGACCCAACGGCAAAAAGGAAGACCTTTCTCTCTGTCTCTCTCTCTCTCTCACTGCCCACTCTGCTTGTCAAAAAAAAAAAATCTTTAATGCCTGTAACACAATAGGAACTTAATATATATTTATGTATTTATTGAATGTAGCCCAAGTGAGAAAAATTCCTGTGGAGAATTAACCTGTCATTAGTGAGAATCCAGAAATGAAACTAAATACTGGGAATGAATAGATGGAGGGCAGGAATGAGGGAATCGACTGGGGTGGACAGTTCCCTTCCCTGATTATCTCGTGCATAAAAATAAATGCAGTTATACATGATGGCAGTATGATGACTATGGTTCTTTTATCCTTTGCAAGTTGAAGAGTATACTCAGAAATCACATGAAACAAAGGCAGGGGGAATTACTTTGATTTTTAGAAAGCAACAGACCCATGGCCGGCACCGCGGCTCACTAGGCTAATCCTCCGCCTGCAGCGCTGGCACACCAGGTTCTAGTCCCAGTCGAGGCACCGGATTCTGTCCTGGTTGCCCCTCTTCCAGGCCAGCTCTCTGGTATGGCCTGGGAAGGCAGTGGAGGATGGCCCAAGTGCTTGGGCCCTGCACCCACATGGGAGACCAAGAGAAGCACCTGGCTCCTGGCTTCGGATCAGCGCAGTGCGCTGACCACAGTGCACCAGCCGCGGCGGCCACTGGAGGGTGAACCAACGGCAAAGGAAGACCTTTCTCTCTGTCTCTCTCTCTCACTGTCCACTCTGCCTGTCAAATAAAATAAGAAAGCAACAGACCCAGTAAAATCAGAAAAAAGTTTATTAACATTCATTACAAATAATTTAAAAGTGGTATCAGCAAGTTGGTCTTCAGATAAATTCTTTTTAAATATAAAAATCAAGAAGTCAGTGTATACTCAGGACTATCAAATCAGTGTAATTCAAAAAGGATTCCTGGCCGGCACCGTGGTTCAATAGGCTAATCCTCTGCCTTGCGGCACCGGCACACCAGGTTATAGTCCCGTTCAGGGCGCCGGATTCTATCCCGGTTGCCCCTCTTCCAGTCCAGCTCTCTGCTATGGCTCGGGAGTGCAGTGGAGGATGGCCCAAGTCCTTGGGCCCTGCACCTGCATGGGAGACCAGGAGAAGCACCTGGTTCCTGGCTTCGGATCAGCATGGTGCGCCGGCTGCAGCGCAGCAGCCGTTGGAAGGTGAACCAACGGTAAAGGAAGACCTTTCTGTCTCACTGTCCACTCTGCCTGTCAAAAAAAAGAAAAAGGATTCCTACTCTTTTAGACTTGGAGATGACACCTCCATTATTAAAGAAAATGTGTTTGCCTAAACTAAACTCAGGCTTATATTTGGGGATTTTTGAGGCAAGAGCCCAATTAAATAAAAAAAAAAAATCTCTTATTGTCAGTAGCTGCACAGAAAGTTCCCAGAGACAACGCCATAGGTGGCAGCCATGTTTCTAGCCCCTTTGAACCATGGAACACCCTGCAACTAGAGAACACTTGAGCAATAGATGCTTTCATTTGACTGCTGTGGTTGAATTCATCCACAGGCCCATACACAAGTTGACTCCCAGTCAGCATGCTACCATAATGCTAGCCCCAAAGTGCTACTGTGCCTTAGTTGAGAAGGTCACCCACCCCCCCCTTCCAATTAATGGACTACTCATACAGAATCTCTATCACCCCCACAGGAAGCCCTGGGTCACACACCAAGAAAACAGATACAATATAATGAATCTGAAAATAGATGGCATACACTGGAAATCCATCCTGAGCCCTCTATAGCTACAGACATTGAATGGGTTAGAAAGACACCAGCAATGAACTGTCTGAAGCGGAGATGTGATGATGAAAGTAAGAACAAAACACCTGAGTCCATGTGGAAGAAAAGGAGGGAGAGTAGGACTAACAACCTGTTATCTTCTATCAGTATTCAGTATCTGCTTGACCCCAGGTTCCACATTCTCCAACAGTAAGATGGTCAGATTTATCAAATAAAACTACGGGGTACCCTGTTAAATTTGAATTTCAAATAAACAGTAATTTTTTAGTGTTAAGTATGTCCCAAATATTGCATAGTACATACTTATGCTAAACTATCTGCTTACTTGAGATTCAAATTTAACAGGGGATTGTGTGTGTGATCTGTCAACCCAACCCTGTTCAGGAAGTTCCATTAGCTCAAGGAGACTCTGACCAACATAGCTTGTCAAACAGGAACAGGAAGCAAAGCACAAACATTTCCCCCACTGCAGAGAGGTATGTGATCCTTTTAACTCCATTCCTCCAGCTATCAAAACCCAATGCTGTTTGGCAGTGTGGGAGACTATGTACACGGTGGAGTTAGCAACCACTGCCTGCCAGGTAAAGTCAGTTTTATTTCCATAGCAAAAAAAAAAAAAAAGTGAAAAATACAACTGGGCAGGATGAGACGCAGGCCCATTGGGAGACTTGAATCTGACTCTTACTGTCTCAGGACAAGTTGGACCACACCAGCAAAACCTGAAAGTTCTATATAACCGCAAGAGGGACAGCCTCAGGGTCTGCAGATCTGGCTCCAACATACTCTAACTCTCTTGGAACAACTAGAAGACTGCAAAAGACAAACGGTTCCGAATAAACATGTACTGAGAGGGGAAGGACAGGGGCAAGCAAGGCAGCCTTTGTAGACCCAGAACAGCCAAGGGTAGAAATGAAGAAGTCTCAGAGGGAAGTACAGCACTCTGACAAGGACTGGAAGGACACTGTGTTTTTGTTTTATTTAGGGACCCTCCAGTGGTCTATCACTAAAGCAGAAAGTGATAGAAAGGTAAGGGGACCTCAGAGGAGACTCACGCAGCTGTTTGGGGAGAGTGGTAATTCCCCATCACCCATAGTGCTACCAAAATCTGCTAGCAGTTCTTATGGTCAGATGCTAAACTCATCTCTTGAAGCAAAAGGACCAATAACAATCCATAGCTGATAAACATCTGTCTCAAAAGCACGAAGAGGGAAATTTCAAAAAGAACAGGACCGCATTATGTTTTTTGTTCTTTTTCCAAGCTCCTTTTTGAGAATTCCTAGTTCCCATTAACTCAGCTTATCTGAAACTGCGTTACCAGAAGTATTAATAGGTGTTTCATGGGACCAAAAAAAGTTCAGTAGTGAGATTAGTTTGTGTACATATGAAGTTCTAAAGTCCTGCTACATAAAGGAACCTGTTCAATTTTATTTAAATTGCTGGTTCCTGAACTTAATTAGACCACAGAACCCTTTTTAGAGAACAGTGGTTTACATCTCATGGAAGTTGAGAAAATGCTGTTCATTTGTGAAAATATCTCAAGAATGGGAGGCACATGTCAACATTGGGAACATGCAAAAGTCACACACAAACTACTTTTCAAAAACTATCAGAAAGTAATGATTTGAAAACTGGGTAAACTTGTCCTTCTGTGAGACCATTGTTCAATGGTAAATACAGCAAGGAAAGCTGAAATTACATTTCAAAGCAGACAAGTAAAAGCCTACAAAGAACAGTAGTAGGCTGTTCTGCTTAGGCATGAAAGTGGTGTCTCCTCTTACCACTTTGACACGGGAGACAGACATGCGCGTGCACACACACACACTTCCTCCAAAAGGTTCGTGCCAAAACTCCAAAGCTGTGTTACTCCAAAAGCCGAATAACCCCTGGGTTCTAGGGTTTCTAGAGGAAGAGACAAATGGCTCATGCTGGCACTTTTAATTGCTGTCAGAGGAATCTTATTCCTTAGGTGCAGTTCCTATAGCACCCCAAAGCTATAAAAGGACACACTTCTTGGTGTTCTTCTTTGTGGCAGGGTAAAGCACAGCCCGGACAGCTTCTGAAAATACCTCATGTACCCCATCCTGCATCAGGGCTGAACATTCCAGATACTTCACAGCCCCCACCTGCTTAGCCAGGGAAGTGCCTTGTTGAGGTGTTGTGGGCAGCAGGCTCTGTGCCTTCAGTTTTGTCACTGTCTCCAGGTCACTGCGCAGGTCTCTTTTGGTGCCTACCAGCAGAACAGGTACATTAGGGCAATGATGGGAGACCTCTGGGTGCCACTTATGCCTCACATTGGCATAAGACGATGGATTGCCAATGGAAAAACAAATCACAAAGATATTAGTCTGTGGGTAGGAGAGTGTTCGCAGTCGGTCATATTCCTCTTGGCCAGCGGTGTCCCACAGATTCAGGCTGACGATTTGGCCATCCACACAGGTCTGGGCACTATAGTTGTCAAAGACAGTGGGGATATACTCCTCAGGAAAGGCATTGGTTGTGTAACTGATGAGAAGGCAGGTCTTACCTACAGCCCCATCTCCTACAACCACACATTTGATTGTCTGCATTCTTCCCTCGTAGTCCTATATATAAAAGAGAAAGAATGTTCAGATGGATTTGGGAGCCAATGCTTTATAAACATTTCTCTCTGAGGAGAAAGGGAAATAAGACAAACTCCCACTCCCACTCCCTCTCTGTCCCCTTAACCCATACAAGAGTCAGCTGGGGGGCTGGCGCTGTGGTGTAGTGGGTAAAGCCGCCACCATGGGTGCCGGTTCTAGTCCCGGCTGCTCCTCTTTCGATCCAGCTCTCTGCTATGGCCTGGGAAAGCACTAGAAGATGGCCCAAGTCCTTGGGCCCTGTACCTGCATGGAAGACCCAGAAGAAGACCTTGGCTCCTGGCTTCAGATTGGCACCGCTCTGGCCGTTGCAGCCAACTGGGGAGTGAACCAGCAGTTGGAAGACCCCTTTCTCTCCCTCTCTCCCTCTCCCCCCCCCGCTGTCTCTGTTTAACTCTTTCAAGTAAATAAATAAATCTTTAAAAAAAAAAGAGTCAGCTGGGACAGGTTGTAGAGGGCAAGAGTTCTTACCCTGGAGTCTACAGATTGCTAAAGAATGAGCTTCAGTAGTTCCTAAAAGCCAGCATAGGTTGTATAAAATATTACACGTATGTGCATAAGAGCATTTTTCTGGTAAGAAGATCCGAAGCTGCCATCAGATTGTGAGAGAAGGCCGTGAGCCCAAAAAGATTAAAAACCATTCATATACATGGTATGCATGTTACATTATTGTCATAAGGTCTGTGTATACTGTATCCAAGATGCTAAAATATTGTAGGTGCTCAATAAATGGTAATTTTAAAAATTGGTACACAAACAAGGTTTCCAATGTTGAAACAAACAAGGCTATAACTTTGTGTCTCTGGCTATAGGCTTGGCAAAATAAACCCTCCAGAGGGGCCTGTATTACTTAGGTAAAAACACCACCTGTGATGCCAGCATTCCATATGGGCACCAGTTTGTGTCCCCCGGCTGCTCTACTTCCGATCCAGCTCCCTGCTGATGACCCAATTGCTTGGGCCCCTGTCACCCACATGGAAGTTCCAGGTGAATCTCCTGGCTCCTGGCTTCGTCCTGGCCCACCCCCAGCCCTTATAGCCATTTGGGGAATGAACCAGTGGATAGAAGATCGATTCTCTCTCTCTCTCTCTCTCTCTCTCTCTCTCTCTCTCTGTCTCTCTTTCTCTCTTTCTCTCTTTCTTTCTCGGTCTCTCCCTCTCTGTAACTCTGACTTCTAAATAAATAAATCTTTAGAAAAAAATTAAAAAATAAATGAACCCTCCATTCCTGAAAAACAGTGACATAATAAAGGAGACAAAGGTAGACAAGTCAAATTCTTTTTTTTTTTTTTTACTTGTGGGGGTAAAAGGAAAGTGGGGAGAGGAGGAAAGAAGAGGGGCCGCCACGGCGGCCGCTGGCAGCGGCAGCCACGACAAGTCAAATTCTACCATATAGAGAAGTGGTTAAAAGTCAAGGATCAGGGCAGGTGCTGTGGTGTGTGGTGCAGTGGGTTAAGCTGCCAACTGCAGTGCCAGTATCCCATATGGGTACCAGTTCAAGACCTGGTTGCTCCACATCCAATCCAGCTCCCTAGTAATGCACTTAGGAAAGCAGCAGAGGATGGCCCAAGTCCTTGGGCCCCTGCACGCATGTGGGAGACCCAGGTGAAGCTACTGGTTTCGGCCTGGCCCAGCCCTGGCCATTACAGCCATTGGGAAGTGAACCAGCAGATGGAAGATTCTCTGTCTCTCCCTCTCTGTAATTCTGACTTTCAAATTAAATATTTTTAAATAAATGAATGAAAGTCAAGGCTCTGCAAACAGACTGCCTGGAGTCAAAAAACTAGTCCTTCCTGTTCCTAAGCTTAGTGAACCTGGGCATTTTTACCTGAGGGTTAAATGAAAGAAGGCATATATAGTACTTACTAGTGTCCTGTCAAACAAGCAGTATTTATTAAGTTTTACAAGCTGTTCCGTCTTTTTTTAGAGACTTATTTAATTGGAGAGAGAGGTCTTCCATCTGCTGGTTCACTCCCTAAATGGCTGCAATGGCCAGAGCTGTGCCATTCTGAAGCCAGGAGCCAGAAGCTTCTTCCAGGTCTCCTATGTGGGTGCAGAAGCCCAAGGACTTGGGCCATTTTCTGCTTTCCCAGGCCATAGCAGAGAGCTGGATCAGAAATAGAACAGCAAGGACTCAAAACGGTGCCCATATGGGATGCTGGCACCAGAGGCAGAGGCTTAACCTACTATACCACAGCACCGGTCCCTATTATGTCTTCTTAATATATTCTTCCACTATTCTGCTGGGGAAGGCAAACATCCTGTATTATAGTTTCAATGCTAAACAAACAGGTTCTCATCTCATCCCCTCCCACCTTATCTGAGTAAAACTAAGGTGGTAACACCACCATACTCTTATCCCTTTCTTCATGAATCAAGTATTTCAGGGTAAATGACATGACAGAGATGATCTCCAAGAACATGTTTACTTTAATGCTCTGCCCTACTCTCAATTTAGGCTGCAAAGTACTCCAATTTCTTTAGGTGCTTAACTAATGCTTTCATTTGAGACCCCATCCAAAGCATTAACTTCTTTGAATGTCAGAACATGGAGGAAAGGGGGTAAACAGTCATAGGTATTGATTATAGGAAAAAAATGAGAATTTTTCATCCTAGGAACCTAGGGGAATAGATAACATCCCCCATCCTGTTGTCTTATTAGCTAAGATCTACATTAGGTCCATATCCTAGGCAGCACAGTAATAATCGCCTCATTTCGGGTGAGGGTAAAGAAAAGCTGGCTTTCAGAGTATGCCTCACACAAGCCCACTAGGGGTAGCAGTCTCCCCACACACAGCCATTCTGACCCTAGAAGCTGCCTTTAAAGCCTCCACTTAGAAGTCGCCAGCACAGGTCCCACAGCTAAAAGTCCGGAGAATAATTCAGCTCTAGTAGGCAACCGATGGAATTCAGTGCCCATCAGCTGTATCTTTTTCCCTCTAGAAATAGACATACTGATTAAACACACAGGTTGATGGAAACAGGGCAAAGTCACCAGCATATGCCTCGAGAAGAGCTTTCCTTGACCTTCCCAGTCTGGATTAATTTCTTTCCCCCTCAGAATTCCTGTAGGAAATGACTGCCTATGCACCTCTGGAGAGCATCCAGCATCCAACACCTCTACTCAAAGGGACCACTTTCAGGACAACAGAGCCACTCAGGGAGTTGCTCATCCAGAGTAAAACTCTTGGACACAAAGACTGCTTTGCACCCCAAGCTCAGCTCCTGCTGTCTCTAAAACCAGGTAAAACCATCTACATTCATTTTTACTTTTTAGTATCTAGCAATGCTCCTGGAATGTACTGCGTGTAGAGAATGGGCACTCAGGCACTGATGGCAGAGGGCCTACGTGCTGAAGTGCAGCCTCACAGTCCAGGCCTAAGAGAAAACCCTAAGGCAGTATCAGTTTCCTACAAACATCCTCACTCGCAGCACACTCCTGTGAAAGGGTGGGCCAGCAAAACTCACAGGTTAATTGGGGGTGGTGGCTGCTCTGCACAAGTATTTGTTCAGCCCACATATTCATGTGTTGTGTGTATGTTTGGATTCTTCATAGTTAAAAAGGCTCAAAATTGGGGGCTCTGAGAGTTAGCAAAAAAAGACAGGTATTTGAGGTTGCTCATGACCAATATGAGAAAAGCTTGTTTGAATTGGCTCAAGCATCTGGCACAATGCTATCCTTATTAAAGATCACCCATAGCATTCCCTCCTTAGCGTCACCAATCTCTACTCTCTCTCCCAGATGCTATGCTGGCAGTGTGCTGCTAGAAGTAATTTTTTAAAGGATTTTAAAAAAAAAAAACTTTTTTTTTTCCCGACAGGCAGAGTTAGTGAGAGAGAGAGACAGAGAGAAAGGTCTTCCTTCCATTGGTTCACCCCCCAAATGGCCCCAACGGCCGGCACGCTGTGCCGATCCAAAGCCAGGAGCCAGGTGCTTCCTCCTGGTCTCCCATGCGGGTGCAGGGCCCAAGCACTTGGGCCATCCTTCACTGCCCTCCGGGCCACAGCAGAGAGCTGGACTGGAAGAGGAGCAACCGCGACAGAATCCGGCGCCCCAACCGGGACTAGAACCCCGGGGCGCCGCAGGCGGAGGATTAGCCTAGTGAGCCGCTGCGCCGGCCTCAAAATTTTTTTAAAAAAAGTGACAGGGTTGGGAGAGGTGGGAAGAGAGAGAAAGACTCCCTGAATGCTTTAGAAACAAGTTTGGCAGCAAAGGCAGGATCCGCATTAAAACGGCAAAGCATGCAAAGTGAAGTGTGGGCTCAGGAAAAAAAAAGTTGCTATGCAGAGATAAAGGGAAATTACAGCTTCAGAGTGCTAGGCACTTTCACACACCCTATACAGCATCCTTTCACATGCACGGTTTGCCCAGTGGTCAGTTTATCCTAGGCTGAACACATAATACAAAAGCCCTGATGGTCAAGAGGAGCGCACCCTCAAGCAGAGCTGTTTGCAGCATCCTTGCAGTCGCAACCTTCCCCCAAGTCCGAGTCTCCTCCATGCGCTCGAAATCCCTCACTCTCTCTAACTTCCTGTAGCTAAAAGAATTCAGCGTGAGTCCCACTTTCTGCCATTTAGTTATGTACTAGATTAAGCAAAGCTCCCCACAAGGCAGGCAGATTGACTGACTTCTCTGGGTCAGGAAAGGTCAAAGGACCAACCCTCGGGGGTAAGGGAAGCCACTGAACACTCCTCAGCTCTGAGCCAGGACAGAGTATCTTGCGCTTGGAAACGGAACAGGACAGGCAACCCTGGTGACCCAACAACACCAACCTTATGAGCCCGCTCAGCAGGGTCCACACGTCCTTCACCACTAAAGGTAGCTGCTTCCAGGACTTGATGTGGACCCGGGAGCCTGGGACCGAGAGATCCCCTCCCCCTCCCCGCATCAGATTCAGACAGGAAGAGCCGGCTCCATGTCCCCGACACACACACCCCTCACCCCACCCCCAAATTCCTTCCCTCCTGGGAGTGGCTCACACACTAAAGCAACCATCTCGGGGAATGGAGAGACTCGCGGCGAGAAGGCTGGAATTGAGGGTCAGCTGGGGGATTCTTCAATAAAGGTTACCCGGGAAAAGTCTGCACTTTCTCCAGCGTCGTTCCACACGGCTCGCGGAGCCTCCCGGGCGGCTAGAGTTGGTCCCCGCAGGCTCAGCGAGCTCGGTGCCACATCCGGGTAGCGAGCGAGTCCCACCCAGTCGGCGGATGCAGACTCCACTCGACGCCCCGAGACCTCCTGGGAAGTGGAGTTCCAGGCTCTGCGCTCTGTCTACAAGGCTCAGGCGTCTGATCACACTTTCAAGGCAATTGAGGTCTCGGTAGTCTTCGACTAGTTAGATCCGGCACCAATTAGCGGGTGGAGAGGTCCCCAAGCCTCCCCTTGGATAAGCCAGACCACACTCTCTTCCCCAGATCTCTGCTTTTTACCCAGGACCAGTGTTAATATAAAGACGCTAAGACCTGAGAAAGTATTTGCAAAAAGGGAAACAATAAAAGAAACTGGGGTAGTGAGCAAATTAGGGCTGCTTTCTGTCACCATGTATGTTTGCATTTGCTAGAGTTTTATATAAATATGTACTTTTTGAACAGCTTCCTTCAGATGTGTGTGTGTGTACAGATAAGAAAAACATACCACGTAATTGCCCCAGTTAAAGTGTACAAGTCAATGGCTTTTGGTATATTGCATTCTTCATATTTTGTGGTAAAATATGTTAAAAAGTTGTCACTTTAGTCATTTTAAGTGTACAATTCAGAGGCATTAAATACATTGGCAGCGTTAAGCAACCCTCACTACTCTTATTTCCAAAACTCTCATCACCCGAAACAGAAACTCTATCCCTTCAACAATAGCTCCCCATTCCTCCCTCCCCCCAGCCACTGGTAACCTCTAATCAACATTCTGTATCTACCAGTTTGACTCTTCTAGGTACTTAATATAAATGGAATCATACACTACATATTTGTCCTTTTTATGTGGCCTGTTTCTCCTAGTTTTATCTTTTCAAGGTCCATCCTATGTTGTAGCATGTACCAGTACTTCATTCCTTCCCACAACTGAAGAATATTCCTTCGTATGTACATACCACACTTTGTTATCATCTGTGATGGACATTTGGATTGTTGACAACTGTGGGTATTGTAAATAATGCTGTAAGAAACATTGGTGTGGGGATGGCGCCATGGCACAGTAGGTTAATCCTCCGCCTGTGGTGCTGGCATCCCATATGGACACCAGTTCTAGTCCCAGCTGCTCCTCTTCCAATCCAGCTCTCTGCTATGGCCCGGAAAAGCAGTAGAAGTTGGCCCAAGTCCTTGGGCCCCTGCACCCGCGTGGGAGAACAGGAGGAAGCACCTGGCTCCTGGCTTCGGATTGGCACAGCTCCAGCTGTTGCAGCCATTTGGGGAGTGAACCAACGGAAGGAAGACCTTTCTGTCTCTCTCTCTCTCACTGTCTGCAACTCTACCTCTCAAATTAATAAATAAAATCTTTAAAAAAAACACACACATTGGTGTACAATGTGTATCTGGTTTCTTTGAGTTTTCTCTTGTTTTTCTGCCCTTTCACTGATTTCCACTTTGACCATTATTGTTTCTCTTCTTGTACTTTGAAGTTTTATTTATTTATTTTCATTTGAAAAACAAAGATCTGCCATTTGCTGGTTCATTCCCTCAATGCCCACAATTGCCAGAACTGGTCCAGGCTGAAGCCAGCAGCCCGGAACTCCATCTGGGTCTCCTGTGTGAGTGGCAGTAGCCCAAGTACTCAAGTCATCATCTGTTGCCTCCCAGGGTGGGCATTAGCAGGAAGCTGGAATCTGAAGCAGAGCCAGGACTCAAATCGAGGCACTCTGACAGGGGATGCAGGTATCCAGAGTGGCATCTTATCCATTGCACCAAACGCCCAACCTGAGTCTTACTTGTTCTTCCCTATTTTTGGTTACTAAAGTGAAAGCTGAAGTCATTGTTTTGAGACCTTTCTACTGTTGTAATGTAGGTTTTTAAATTTTTTTTTATTTGACAGGTAGAGTTATAGAGAGAGAGAGAGAGAAAGGTCTTCCTTCTGTTGGTTCACTCCCCAGTTGGCTGTTACGGCCAGCGCACTGCGCCGATCCAAAGCCAGGAACCAGGTGCTTCTTCCTGGTATCCCATGTGGGTGCAGGGGCCCAAGCACCTGGGCCATCCTCCACTGCCTTCCTGGGCCACAGCAGAGAGCTGGACTGGAAGAGGAGCAACCGGGACTGGAACCTGACACCCATATGGGATGCCAGCACCACAGGCAGAGGATTAACCAAGTGAGCCACGATGCCAGCCCCGTAATATAGGTTTTTTAAAAAACTGTATCACTGGGGCAGGCACTGGGGCGTACCTGGTGGGGCTGCCGCCTACAACACCAGCATCCCATATGGGCTCTGGTTCAAGAACCAGGTGCTTCAGTTCCGATTCAGCTCTCTGCTGTGGCCGGGGAAAGCAGTGGAGGATGGCCCAAGTGCTTGGGTGCCTGCACTTTAAAAAAATATATAAGTGATACTGCTTTTGGGTTTTTTTCTTTTTAAGATTTGTCTTCAGGCTGGTGCCATGGCTTAACAGGCTAAACCTCCGCCTTGTGGTGCTGGCACACCGGGTTCTAGTCCCAGTTGGGGCGCCGGATTCTGTCCCGGTTGCCCCTCTTCCAGGCCAGCTCTCTGCTATGGCCCGGGAAGGCAGTGGAGGATGGCCCAAGTCCTTGGGCCCTGCACCTGCATGGGAGACCAGGAGAAGCACCTGGCTCCTGGCTTTGGATCAGCGTGATGAGCCGGCCGCAGCAGCCATTGGAGGGTGAACCAACGGCAAAAAGGAAGACCTTTCTCTCTGTCTCTCTCTCTCTCACTATCCACTCTGTCAAAAAAAAAAAAGATTTGTCTTCAAACAAATAACCTTTAAAAATTATATTTTGAACTACTACTACTTTTTTACCTACTTTTACTTTTTAAAAAAATATTTATTTATGTATTTGAAAGAGTTATACAGAGAGAGCAGAGGCAGAGAGAGAGAGAGAGGTCTTCCATCCGCTGGTTCACTCCCCAAATGGTAGCAACAGCCGAACTGTGCCGTTCCGAAGCCAGGAGCTAGGAGCTTCTTCCAGGTCTCCCACACGGGTACAGAGGCCTAAGGGCTTGGGCCATCTACTACTGCTTTCCCAGAGAGCTGGATCAGCAGTAGAGCAGCCTGGACTTGAACCAGTGCCCATATGGGATGCCAGCACTGTTGGTGGTGGCTTTACCTGCTACACCACAGCGCTGCCCCCCTACTTTTACTTTTAACCTATTTGTGTTTTTGTATTTAAGAACATTTCTTTTGGCTGGCGCCGCGGCTCAATAGGCTAATCCTCTGCCTGCGGCGCTGGCACACTGGGTTCTAGTCCCAGTCAGGGTGCTGGATTCTGTCCCAGTTGCTCCTCTTCCAGTCCAGCTCTCTGCTGTGGCCCGGGAGTGCAGTGGAGGATGGCCCAGGTTTCTGGGCCCTGCACCCGCATGGGAGACCAGGAAAAGCACCTGGCTCCTGGCTTCGGATCAGCACGGTGCACGGCCATTGGAGGTTGAACCAACGGCAAAAGGAAGACCTTTCTCTCTCACTGTCCACTCTGCCTGTAAAAAAAAAAATTTTTTTTTTAAGATTTATTTGTTTAGTTGAAAGGCAGAGTTATGGTGGGGGGGGGGCAGTGGACAGAAAGAGAGGTCTTCTATCTGCTAGTTCACTCCCTAAATGGCTTCAACAGCCAGGGCTGGGGCAGGTTGAAACCAGGAGCCAGTAACTTCATCTAGGTCTCCCACGTGAGTGCAGGGGCCCAAGCACTTGGCCCATTTTCTACTGCTTTCCAAGGTGCATTAGCAGGGAGCTAGATTGGAAGTAGAACAGCCAGGTCTTGAATCAATGCCCATATGAGATACCAGCATTGCAGGCAGTGGTTTTACTGGCGACACCACAGCACCAGGGTCTTGCTTTTTTATTTTCAACCCAATCTAATCATCTCTAACCTATAATTGGAGTGTTTAGACTATCTACATTTAATGTGATTGTTAATATGATTAAAGTTTACTAACTTATTTGCTTTCTATTAGTACTACTTCTTCTCTTTTTCTGCCTTTTGTATTAATCAATATTACTTTAATTCCATTTTGTCTCCTTTTTGACTTAATAGTTTAGTGGCTGCTTAAAATTTGTTGGAATACATCTTTACCTTAAAATATTCTAAATTAGGCTGGCGCTGCGGCTCACTAGGCTAATCCTCCTCCTTGCGGCGCCGGCACACCGGGTTCTAGTCCCGGTTGGGGCACCGGATTCTATCCTGGTTGCCCCTCTTCCAGGCCAGCTCTCTGCTATGGCCCGGGAAGGCAGTGGAGGATGGCCCAAGTCCTTGGGCCCTGCACCTGCATGGGAGACCAGGAGAAGCACCTGGCTCCTGGCTTTGGATCAGCGTGATGAGCCGGCCGCAGCGGCCATTGGAGGGTGAACCAACGGCAAAAAGGAAGACCTTTCTCTCTGTCTCTCACTGTCCCCTCTGCCTGTCAAAAAAATAATATATATACTTCCATTTTACCCTTCCTAGACTTTATGCTATTGTCATGTATTCATTTGTTTTTAATTTTTTCAAAGATTTATTTATTTATTTGGAAGTCAGAGTTACACAGAGACATAAGGAGAGGCAGAGAGAGAGAGAGAGAAAGAGAGAGAGAGAGAGAGAGAGAGAGGTCTTCCATCTGCTGGTTTACTCCCCAGTTGGCCTCAATGGTCAGAGTTGTGCCAACCCGAAGCCAGGAGCCAGGAGCTTCCTCCAGGTCTCCCACATGGGTGCAGGGGCCCAAGGACTTGGTCCATCTTCCACTGCTTTCCCAGGCCATAGCAGAGAGCTGGATCAGAAGTGGAGCAGCTGGGACTCAAACCGCTGCCCATATGGGATGCCGGCACTGCAGGTGGCGGCTTTACCCGCTACGCCACAGTGCCAGCCCCTTATTTATTTTTTATTTGAAAGGCAGAGTTACAAACAGAAGGAGAAAGAGAGAAAGAGAAAAATCTATCTACTGGTCCACTCTCCAAATGGCCGCAACAGTGGGGCTGGTCCAGGCCAAAGCCAGGAGCCTGGAACTCTATACTCTGTCTAGGTCTCCCAAATGGGTGCTGGGGCCTAAAGACTTGAGCCATCTTCTGCTGCTTTCTGAGGCCATTATCAGGGAGTTCGATAATAGGTGAAGCAGCCGGGACTCAAACTGGCGTGCACATGGAATGCCAGCATCACAGGCAGGGCCCTAACCTACTATGCCACAAACCAGCCCCTGCATTTTACTTTTATTTTAAATTTTATTAAAAGATTTTTATTTATTTATTTGAGAAATAGAATTACAGACAGTGAGAGGGAGAGACAGAGAGAAAGGTCTTCCTTCTGTTGGTTCACCCCCGAAATGGCCGCAACGGGTAGAGCTGTGCCGATCCAAAGCCAGGAGCCAGGTATTTCTTCAGTCTCCCACGCAGCTGTAGGGGCCCAAGGACTTGAGCCATCTTCTACTGCTTTCCCAGGCCACAGCAGAGAGCTGGATTGGAAGAGGAGCAGTCTGGACTAGAACCGGTGCCCATATGGGATGCCAGTGCCGCAAGTGGAGGATTAACCCACTGCACCATGGCACTGGCCCCACATTTTACTTTTAACCCGCAATACTTTGTTATTATTTTTGTTTAAATAGTCCATTTTTTTTTGACAGGCAGAGTGGACAGTGAGAGAGAGAGAGGGAGAGAGAAAGGTCTTCCTTTTACCGTTGGTTCACCCTCCAATGGCCGCCGCAGTAGCGCGCTGCGGCCAGTGCATCGCGCTGATCCGATGGCAGGAGCCAGGTGCTTATCCTGGTCTCCCATGGGGTGCAGGGCCCAAGGACTTGGGCCATCCTCCACTGCACTCCCTGGCCACAGCAGAGAGCTGTCCTGGAAGAGGGGCAACCGGGACAGGATCGGTGCCCCGACCGGGACTAGAACCCGGTGTGCCGGCGCCGCAAGGCGGAGGATTAGTCTACTGAGCTGCGGCACCGGCCTAAATAGTCCATTTTTAAGAATTCATTAAAAAACGTTTTAAAGATCTATTTATTTGAAAGGCAAAGTTACAGAGAGAGAGAAGAAGAGACAGAGAGATCTTCTATCTGCTGGTTCACTCCCCAAATGACCTCAACGGCCAGGACTGGTCCTGGCGAAAGCCAGAAGCCTGGAGGCAGGAGCTTTTCCATGGCCTCCCACATTGGTGCAGGGGCCCAAGTACTTGTACCATCTTCTGCTGCTTTCCCAGGTGCATTAGCAGGGAGCTGGATCCGAAGTGGAGCAGCCAGGACTTGAACTGGCACTCATAAGGGATGCTGGCTTTGCAGGTAGCGACTTAACCCACCTGCACTACAACACCAGCCCTGGAGGATAGTTCTTGCAAAAGATTGGTTATCAAAGCTGGATTCAAGCACAGCTTCTCTTTTTTTGTTCCTGGCTTGCCATGTGATTATTCCTCTGCACCACTGACATCCTCCACCCTCACAAGACAGCTAAACCAATTGGATCCATCTGATCTTGGACTGTAAACCTCCAAACTGCAAGCTGAAATAAACTTTCTGCCTCCATAAAAGTAGCTTGTATTAGGCATTGTGTTATTGTGCTGAAAAGCTAGCTAATCTACCATGAAAAGACAAAGAGGAATCTCAAATGTATGGTGACATCATGTATAATTCCAACTATATAACATTCTGGAAAAGGCAAAATTATGGAGATACAAAAAAAGATCCTTGGTTGCCATGGGTAAAGGGGGAGGGTGTTACAAATAGGGGAAACACACAGGAATTTTAGGGCAGTGAAACTATTCTGTATTATACTATAATGATAACAAGTGTCCTGCTCTGGTGGTGCAGAATGTCGAGATAGTGAAGAAGGCTGTGTGTACGTGGAGATAAGGAGTAAAATGAGAACTCTGTACTTTTTACCTAATTTTGTTGTGAACCTAAAACTGCTCTAAAAATGAAGTCTTGGGGTCTGTGTTGAGGTGTAGTGGGTAAAGCCACCACTACAGGAATGGAGTTCCTGACTCCTGGCTTCATCCTGGCCCAGCTCTGACTATTGCAACTACTTAGGGAATGAACCCCATGTGGAATATCTCTCTATACATATACCCCCCTCTGTAACTCTGCCTTTCAAATAAATAAATAAGTAAACCTTAAAAAAATATGAACTTGCAAGTATGGTGGGAACATAAAGTAGTAAGAGGGGAGGCAGGATAATGATTGACAGCTCCAGGCAAGCTGGAGGTTGACAGCTAGGAGCCAAACTGGGGTCTGACAGCCCCAGGCAAACTGCAAGATCCAAATTGATAAACCCAAATTTCAAGTCTGAAATTGATAAACCCAAACTACCATTGACAGCTCCAGATGACCACATTTTCATGGGCCACAGCAAGCTCAACGTGGGACAGCTGCAGTGGGCCCCTATGATAGCCTCTGCTTGACAGGTTCCCCTTCTGAGCATCATCCAAGCTCCCATCACTTCCTGTGCACAGTGCAGGTTCAGCTCCCATGCACCAGCAAGCCCCTGACCCTCACCAAGCAGCGGAAATCACAAGTTCCGCAATGTTATGAACTTGTGACTGGCTCTGGCTGGAAACACTGAACATGGCTGCAAGATGTGTCCCTCTGCTGACCTTTAGGTCATTTATGTAATAGTAAAATTATCTGGCCGGCGCCACGGCTCAATAGGCTAATCCTCCTCCTTGCGGCGCCGGCACACCGGGTTCTAGTCCCGGTCGGGGCGCTGGATTCTGTCCCGGTTGCCCCTCTTCCAGGCCAGCTCTCTGCTGTGGCCCGGGAGTGCAGTGGAGGATGGCCCAAGTACTTGGGCCCTGCACCCCATGGGAGACCAGGAGAAGCACCTGGCTCCTGCCTTCGGATCAGCGCGGTGCGCCGGCCCCAGCGCGCCGGCCGTGGCGGCCATTGGAGGGTGAACCAACAACAAAGGAAGACCTTTCTCTCTGTCTCTCTCTCTCACTGTCCACTCTGCCTGTCAAAAAAAAAAAATTATCATGGAGGGGGCCCGGCACTGTGGTACAGGGGATTAAGCTGTCACCTGCAACATGGGCATCCCATATGAGCACTGGTTCAAATCCCAGCTGCTCCTCTTCCAATTCAGCTCCCTGCTAATGGTCAGCAGATGGCCCAAGTACTTGGGCCCCTGAATGTAGGAGACCTGAATGAAGCTCCTGACTCCTGGCTCTGGCCTCCTGTTCTGTCCATCTGGGAACCAGCTGGATGGAAGATCTCTCTCTCCCTCCCTCCCTCTTTGTCTCTTCTCTTTCTGTAACTCTGCCTTTCAAATAAATAAATATTTATTTGAAAAAAAATTACCATAAGGTTTGCACCTACTCCTATCATGCACTCTACTTCCTAAAATGGGCCTGAAAATGGACAGTGCCCCTTTTTAATATACAGTAGGGCTCCACCCCAGACATCACCCCCAATAACTCTGGAGGATTAAAAGGGTAGACCTGGGGCCGGCGCTGTGGCGCAGCGGGTTAATGCCCTGGCATCCCATATGGGTGTGGGTTTGAGACCTGGCTGCTCCACTTCCAATCTAACTCTCTGCTGTGGCCTGGGGAAAGCCGTGGAAGATGGCCCAAGTCCTTGAACCCCTGCACCTACGTGGGAGACCTGGAAGAAGCTGCTGGCTTTGGATTGGCGCAGCTCTGGCCGTTGCGGCCAATTGGGGAGTAAACCATCAGATGGAAGACCTCTCTCTCTCTCTGCCTCTCTTTTCTCAGTATAACTCTGACTTTCAAATAAATAAATACATCTTTAATAAAAAGGGTAGGCCCAACCTTGTTTTTTAAAAGATTTATTTATTTATTTGAAAAGCAGACTTAGAGAGAGAGAGAGAGAGAGAGAGAGAGAGAGAGAGAGAGAGAGGGGGAGGGATCTTCTATCACTGGTTTACTCCTCAGATGGCTGCAAAGCCTGGGGCTGGGTCAGGTTGAAGCCAGGAGCCTGGAGCTCCATCCTGGTCTCCCACATGAGTAGCAGGGACCCCAGCACTTGGGCCATCTTCCACAGATTTCCCAGGCACATTAGCAGGGAGCTAGATCAGAAGTAGAGCAGCCAGGACTTGAACCAGTGCTCATATGGTATGCCAGTGTTGCAGGTGGCAACTTAATTCCCTGTACCACAATGCTGGCTCCTGGTTCACTCCTTAAATGGCTGCAACAGCCAACTATGGGCCAGGCCAAAGCCAGGAGTCAAAAACTCCCTCCTGGTCTCCCTCCTGAGTGGTAGGAGCCCAAGCACATCGACCATCATCTGTTGCCTTCCCAGGGACATTAGCAGGAAGCTGGAAGCAGAGTAGCTGGAACTCAAACTGGCATTCTGATTTGGTATGCCGGTATCATAAGTGACTGCTTAACCTGCTGTACCACAATGCCAGCCCCGGAAATACAGTGCTTAAAAATTTATTTATTTAAAGGGAGAGTAAGAGTGAAAGAAAGAGCGAGAGAGAGAAAGATGCAATAGCCAGGGTTGAGTTAGGCTGAAGCAAGAAGCCTGGAACTTCATCTAGATCTCTCAATTAGGTGGCAGGGACCCAAGTACTCCAGCCATCATTGGATGCCTCCCAGAGTGTACAATTAGCAGGAAGCTGGGGTTGGAAGGGGAGCCGGGACTTCAACACAGTCACTGTGTCTGACGTGGAGTGTGAGCATTCCAAGTGGCATCTGAACCACCCTGCCAAACATTCACCCCATTAGTGCACTATTTTGTATGAGACTTGAGTATCTACAGATTTTGGTATCTGCAGCAGGTCCTGGGACCAATCCCTATAGATCCTGAAGGATGACTACATAGGCCTTTTTATTTTTTATCTTTTTAATTTTTTTTTTTATAATTTTTTTTGACAGGCAGAGTGGATAGTGAGAGAGAGAGAGAGACAGAGAGAAAGGTCTTCCTTTTTGCCGTTGGTTCACCCTCCAATGGCCGCTGCGGCCGGCGCATCTCACTCATCCAAAGCCAGGAGCCAGGTGCTTCTCCTGGTCTCCAATGCGGGTGCAGGGCCCAAGCACTTGGGCCATCCTCCACTGCCTTCCTGGGCTATAGCAGAGAGCTGGCCTGGAAGAGGGGCAACCGGGATAGAATCCAGCGCCCCGACTGGGACTAGAACCCGGTGTGCCGGCGCCACAAGGCAGAGGATTAGCCTAGTGAGCTGCGGTGCCGGCGATTTATTTATTTTTTTGACAGGCAGAGTGGACAGTGAGAGAGAGAGACAGAGAGAAAGGTCTTCCTTTGCCGTTGGTTCACCCTCCAATGGCTGCCACGGCTGGCGCGCTGGGGCCGGCGCACCGCGCTGATCCGAAGGCAGGAGCCAGGTGCTTCTCCTGGTCTCCCATGGGGTGCAGGGCCCAAGTACTTGGGCCACCCTCCACTGCACTCCCGGGCCATAGCAGAGAGCTGGCCTGGAAGAGGGGCAACCGGGATAGAATCCGGCGCCCCAACCGGGACTAGAACCCGGTGTGCCAGCACCGCAAGGCGGAGGATTAGCCTGTTGAGCCATGGCGCCAGCCTACATAGGCCTTTTTTAAAAATTGAAACACAAAGAGAGAAGGGGGGCAGGCAGACAGAGAGATCTCCCATCTGCCGGTTCACTCCCCAAATGCCGGTTCACTCCCCAAATGCCTGCAATAGCCAGGGCTGGACCAGGCCAAAGTCAGGAGCCAGGAACTCCATCTGGGTCTCCCACGTGGGTGGCAGAACCCAATTATTTGATCACCTGCTGCCTCCCAGTATGTATATTAGCAGGCAGCGGGAATGGATCAGAGCCAAGACTTGAATCCAGCTCCTGCAATCTGGGATATAGGTGGTGTCCAAAGCAGTGGTTTCCCTGCTTTACCAAAGATTTATTTATTTGAAAGACAGAGTGAGAGGGAGAGAGAGATTTGTTTTAAGATTTATTTATTTGAAAGTCAGAGTTACAGAGAGAGAAGGAAAGGGAGAGGGAAAGGGAGAGCGAGAGGGAGAGGGGGAATGGAGGAGAAAGAAAGAGGGTGAGAGAGAGAGAGAGAGAGAGAGAGAGAGAGAGAGAGAGAGAATGAATGAGAATCTTCTATCCGCTGGTTCACTCCCCAAAGGAGCTGGGCCAGTCTGCAGCCAGGAGCCTGGAGCTTCTTCCAGGTCTCCTACATGGGTGCAGGGGCCCAAGGACTTGGGCCATCTTCCACTGCTTTCTGAGAGCATAGCAAAGAGCTGGACCAGAAGTGGAGCTGTGCTGTGGCACAGGGGTTAAAGCTCCGGCCTGCAGCACCGACATCCCATATGGCTACCAGTTCTAGTCCCGGCTGCTCCACTTCCAATCCAGTTCTCTGCTATGGCCTGGGACAGCAGTAGAAGATGGCCCAAGTCCTTGGGCCCCTGCACCTGCATGGGAGACCCAAAGGACACTCCCGGTTCCTGGCTTCGGATCAGCTCAGCTCTGACCTTTGCAGTCATTTGGGGAGTGAATCAGTGGATGGAAGACCTCTCTCTGTGGCTCTACCTCTCTCTGTAACTCTGCCTTTCAAATAAATAAAAAAAAAATCTTTGGGGAAAAAAAAGAAGTGGAATACCCAGGACTCGAACTGGCACCCATAGCGGCTTTACCTACTATGCTACAATGTCTGCAGCACCGGCCCCCATTCATGAATACACTGTTGGAAGTGTTTCCTTGGAGAAAGTTTTTTCTTTTGGGCCTTTTGCATTTTTGGCTTTTTTTGTTCATGTACGACTTGGTTCTTGAGCTTGCATGTTTGTTTTGCTCCAGAGAAATCCTGCTCTGCTGTATATTTCTATGCCTCCACCTTGGAATTATTTCACTTGTGGAGGGAAGAACCTGCAGTAAGCTTCGTCCACCAGGAACACCCCGTGATCCACAAGGGCACAGCCTCAGGGACCTAAAAACCTCCCACTAGGCCCAGCTCCTACACACCATAACTGGATTGAGTTTCTGCCCTCCCAGCACCATAAACACAATACTAGTTTGTTTTTGTTTGAGAGGGAGAGACAGCAGAGAGATCCCATCTGCTGGTTCATTCCCCAACTGCTCTCAGAAGCCCCCAGCTGGAGCCAAAACAAGGAGCCAGGAATTCAACTCAGATTTCCCACATGAGTGGCAGGAAACTAAGTACTTGGTCCATCACTGCTGCCCTCCAGGGTCTGCATTAACAGAAACCTGGAGTCAGAGGCAGGAGCTGGGTATCGAACCTAGGCACTGCAGTATGGGACACAGATATCTAATCATTAGGCCAAATCTCTATCTCTGGACTCAAATGTTTAAGTTTTATTTATTTGAAAGCCAGAGAGAGAGAGAGAGAGAGAGAGAGAGAGAGAGAGAGAGAGAGAAATCTTGCATCTACTAGTTCAGTCTCCAAATGGCTGCAACAGCCAGGTCTGGTTCAGGCCAAAGCCAGGAGCCAGGAACTCCATCCCAGTCTCCCACGTGGGTGGCAGGAGGCCAAGCACTTGGGCAATCTTCTCCTGCCTCCCCAGCCACATTAGCAGGAAGCTGGTTCAGAAATGAAGCAGCCAGGCCTCAAATGGGATGCCTGTGTCTTAGGCAGTGGTTCAGTTAGTTCAGGTACCATATCCTATTCAAACATAGCACATGGTTGATAGCTTATTTTTAAAAAATTGACTTGAGGCCGGCACTGTGGCATAGTGGGTAAAGCCACCACCTGCAGTGCTTGCATCCCATATGGGTGCCAGTTTGAGTCCTGGCTGCTCCACTTCTGATCCAGCTCTCTGCTATAGCCTGGGAAAGCAGTAGAAGATGGCCCAAGTCCTTGGGCCCCTGCACCCGCGTGGGAGACCTGGAAGAAGCTCCTGGCTCCTGGCTTCAGATGGGCACAGCTCTGGCCATTATGGCCATCTGGGGAGTGAGCCAGGAGATGGAAGACCTTTCTCTGCCTCTGCCTCTGCCTCTCCCTCTCTGTAACTCTGCCTTTCAAATAAATAAATCTTTAAAAAGTGGACTTTATTTTTTTAGAGTTTGTTTCAGAGCAAAATTGAGCAGAAAGTATAGAGTTCCCACATACCCTGCCCTCACAGACATGCACAATCTTTCCCACTATCAACATCCTGCCCAGAGTGGTACACTGCCATAATGAAGCTACACTGATACACCATATTCGCCACAAAGTCCATAGTTTACATGAGAGTTCACTGAGTTTTTTAGATTATTTATTCATTTATTTGAGAGGCAAAGAGACAGAAATTGTCCATATCATCAGATGCCTACAACAGCAATGGCTGGGTCAGGGGGAAGCCAGGATCTGGGAATTCAATTCAGAATGGCTCCTTCAATTCAGAAATGCTCCTGGGGTATGCATTAACAGGAAACTGGAATAGAGAACATAACCAGGGATTTGAACCTAGGCACTCTAATATGGGATGCAGGTACCCCAATGCAGTGTCTTAACCACTATGCCAAACACCTACCCCTAGGATTCACTTTGGGAGTTATACATTGTATAGTTTTTTTAAAAAATATCTTATTTATTAATTTGAAAGGCAGAGTTACAGAAAGGAAAAGAGAGACAGAGAGAGAGAAAGAGATCTTTCATCCACAGGTTCACTCCTCAAATGGCCAAAAGAGCCAGGGCTGGGCTGGGCTGAAGCCAGGAACCTGGAACTCCATCTGGGTCTCCCACATGGGTGGCAGGGGCCCAAGGACTTGACTCATCTTCTGCTGCCTTCCAAGGTGCTTTAGTAGGGAGCTGGATCAGGCATGGAACAGCCAGTTGGGATGCCAGTGTCACAGGCGGTGGCTTAACCCGTTGCACCACAATGCTGGTCCCTATTCCATAGGTTTTGATAAATGTATGATTATACATCTCCACTATTATAGTATCACACAGTTTACTTCCTCTTCTCTAAAAATGCTGTGCTCTATTCATCCCCCCATCCCTGAAAACCACCACTCTTTTAACTGTCACTATAGTTTTGCCTTTTGCAGACTGTTATATATGGTAGTTGTAATTATCCAGTATGTAGCTTTTCAGATTGGCTACTGTCACTTAGTAATATGCAGGTTTTCTCAGGACCTGATAGCTCATTTCTTTTTTTTTAAGATTTATTTGTTTATTTATTTGAGAGGCAGAGTTACACACAGAGAGAGGGAGGGACAGAGAGGTTGGTCCTCCATCCACTGGTTCACTTCTCAAATGGCCACAATGGCTGGAGCTGGACCAGACCAAAGCCAGGAGCCAGGAGCTTCTTCTGGGTCTCCCACTTGGCTGCAGGGGCCCAACCACTTGGGCCACCTTTATTGCTCTCCAAGGCCATTAGCAGGGAGATATATTGGAAGTGGCATCTGAGATGCTGGCATCTCAGGCAGTGGCCCAAGCCCATTTTTTTTTCAGCACCGAGTATGACATTGTCTGGATGTACCATGGTTTACTTAACCATTCACCTACTGAAAGACATCTTGGTGTTTCCAAGCTTAGCAATTGTGAATAAAGCTGCTGTAAACATCTATGTGCAGGTTATTGGATAAACAACACAGAGAGCAGTGCAACAACAACAATCTCATATGCTCACTTATTTTTAAAAAATTTTTAAAAAGCTTTATTTTACTTGAAAGGCAGTAACACAGAGAGAGCTTCCATCCACTGGTTCACTCCCCAAATGGCGGGGGTAGGCCTGTACAAAGCCAGGAGCCTGGAACTCCATCCAGGTCTCCTACATGGGTGCAGTGGCCCAAGCACTTCGGCCTTCCCAGGTGCATTAGCAGGGAGCTGGATTGGAAGTGGAGCAGCCAGGACTCAAGCCAACATTCATGCGAGACGCTGGGATTGCAAGAAGTGACTTAATCCACTTTGCCACAATGCTGACCTTGTCACTTATCCTTCAAAAATAACTTTCTTGTGGTATAATTTGTATTTCCAATTAAATGAATCTGGGTGCAGTTCCAGGCTCCTGGATTCAGCTTGGCTCAGCCCTTGCTGTTGTGGGCATTTAAGGAGTAAACCAGCAGTTGGAAGATTGCTCTCTCTCCATTAGATAAACATAAACATTTTTAAAAATTTTGAAGTGATGTTCTCATCACAATCTGACTTTAGAAGTGTTTTGTTGTCCCCCCCCAAAATTACACATGCCTATTTGTAGTCACTCCCTGCTCCCATCTCCAGCCTTAGGTAATCACTAGTCTGCTTTTTATTTCTATAATTTCCTGGACATTAAATTTAAATGGGATCATACAATTTGTCATACTTAGTGACTGGCATCTCTTATTTAGCATGATTTTTAGGTTATTTCATCTTTTATTATCTAATTGCATTTTTCTTATTATAAAAAACAGATTTATTTATTTTAAAGGGAGAGAGAGAGAGAGAGAGAGAGAGAGAGAGAGAGAGAATGAGGGAGATCTTCCATCTGCTGGTTCACTGCCCAAATGGCTGCAACCGCCAGGGATGGTTCAGGCCAAAGCCAGGAACTGGGAAATCCATCCGGGTCTCCTACATGGGCGGCAGGGGTCCAAGCACTAGGGCCATCTTTCACTGCCTTCCCACCCACAATAACAGAGAGCTGGATGGGAAGCAAAGCATTGAGGACTCAACCCAGTCCCACATTTTTCTTTTTCAAGTCAAATTTAGGGGTGGGCCTCTGGCAAGGCAGTTAAGGTGGTGCTTGTGACACTTGCATCTCACATCAGAGTGCATGAGTTGGAGTACTGGCTCTACTTCAGATTCCACCTGCCTGGCAATGTGCACGCTGGGAGGAAGCAAGTGAAGGCTTAAGTAGATGGGTTCCTGCCACCCGCTAGAGAGAATCGTATTGAGTCCTGGACCCCTGGCTTTAGCCTGGTTCAGCCCAGTCTATTGCAGACATTTGGAGAGTGAACCAGTGGAAATATCTCTCTCTTTCAAATAAAAAAAAATTAAAAATTTAATCAGATTTATTAGGTCGGTCATTTAGCCTAGCAATTAAGATACCTGCATCCTACTTGGATGTGACGCCTGCCTCTGGGTTCTGAGTCCAGCTTCCTTCTAATACAGACTCTAGGAGGCAGCAGTGATCAAGTAATTAGGCTCCTGCCATCCATGTGGGAGACTTGAGGTTAATTCCCAGCTCCCAGTCTGCCAGCCATTTCAGGCATTTGGTGAGTGAACCAGCATATAGGAGCTCTCTCTCTCCCTCTGTGTCTCAAATAATTTAAACGGAAATAAAATTTAGTTATATAATTTATGTGCCCTTAACTACTCATTTCAAGTAAACAGCTTTGTTTCTTGATTGATGAATTTTGACAAATGCATATAATTACCACCACCAAGCAATTTCCATCACCCTATGAGGAGTGGGAAAAATTTCCACTGACAAGGGCCATTTGGGTATTTATCATATTATTCATGGGCCATACAGAATGATCAACCTAAAAATGAGCCTGTTGTAGATGTATTGAATTTCAAGTCCTGCCTGCGGTTGCCTCAGCAGGGCCAGACCAAATGATTTCATACAGCCACAGGCCGGATATTCCCCACTGCTGATGCAGATCTATGGAATCCCACAGCATGTATTCTTGTTGGGTCAAAACAGTTCATTCTTTATCACTTGCTAGTGTTCCATTGCATGGATATGTAGCAATTTGTCATTGGCCATTATGGACAAAATTGCTATGCATATTTTTTACTATCTTGTTTTTTTAAAATATTTATTTTATTTATTTGAAATACAGAGTTACAGAGAGAGGTGGAGAGGGAGAGGGAGAGAGAGAGAGAGAGAGAGAGAGAGGTCTTCTATCCGCTGGCTCACTCCCCAATTGGCTGCAATGGCCAGAGCTGTGCCAATCCGAAGCCAGGAGCCAGGAGCTTCTTCCAGGTCTCCCACATGAGTGCAGGGGCCCAAAGGCTTGGGCCATCTTCTACTGCTTTCCCAGGCCATAGCAGAAAGCTGGATCGGAAGAGGAGCAGTTGAGACTAGAACCGGCACCCATATGAGATGCTGGCACTTCAGGCCAGGGCTTTAACCCGCTGCGCCACAGTACCGGCCCCACTATCTTAGTTTTTAAAAGATTTATTTATTTGACAGGTAGAGTGACAGAAAGAGAGAGGGAGAAAGACATCTTCCATCTGCTGGCTCACTGCTCAAATGCCTGCAACAGCTGAGACTGGGCAGGCAGAAGCCAGGAGCCCAGAACTTCAACCAGGTCTCCCACGTGGGTGGCACGGGCTCAAGTATTTGTGGTCCATCTTCCTCTGTCTTCCCAGGTGCATTGGCAAGGAGCTGGATCATAAGTGGAGCAGCTAGGACTGTTCAGAACCAGCCTTCTGATGTGGAATGCCAGCACTGCAAGTGGTGGCTTAACCTGCTGTACTACAATGTCAGCCCCTAGGAAATTTCTTTTATAAATCTTTTTGTGAACATCTGTTTTTGATTCTCTTGAAGAATACCTAGGAGTAGAAATGTTGAGTCATTGAGTAGGTGTATGTTTAACTTTGTATATTTAATGTTTTAGAAAATACCTGGGCCAGCGCCGTGGCTCACTTGGCTAATCCTCTGCCTGCGGCGCTGGCACCCTGGGTTCTAGTCCCGGTTGGGGCGCTGGGTACTAGTCCCAGTTGCTCCTCTTCCAGTCCAGCTCTCTCCTGTGGCCCAGGAGGGCAATGGAGGATGGCCCAAGTGCTTGAGTCCCTGCACCCGCATGGGAGACCGGGAGGAAGCACCCGGCTCCTGGCTTCGGATCGGCGCAGCTCCAGCCGTGGTGGCCATTAGGGGGGTGAACCAATGGAAGGAAGACCTTTCTCTCTGTCTCTCTCTCACTGTCTATAACTCTACCTGTCTAATAAAAAAAAATAAAAAAGAAAATACCTAATAGTATACAGAAGGAATTTTACCATTTTATTACTCTAATGAATGACACTGGCAATGGCTCCATAGTGTCATCGTTATTTCATACTCTCAGTGTTTTTAAAATTTTTTATTTACGTATTTGAAGAGCAGAGAAAAAGAGAGACAGAGAAAGATTTCCCACCTGCTGCTTTACTTCCCAAATGCCTGCAACAGTTTGAAGGCAGGAGCTTGGAACCCACATGCATAGCAGAAACCCAACTACTTGAGCCTCCCAGAGTGTGCATTAGCAGGGAGCTGGAAACAGGAGTGGAACCGGCACTGGCTCCAGGCACTCCAATGTGGGTTGCAGGTATCCCAAGCAGTGTCTCAACAGCTAGGCCAAAATCTGCCCCAGTACTGTCAGTCTTTTTTTTTCTTAATATTTACTTATTTGAAAGGCAGAGTGACATATATTTATTTATTTATTTGAAAGACAGTGAGAGAAAGTGAGAGTCCATCTGCTGGTTCACTCCACAAATGCCTACAATAGACAGGGCTGGGACAGGCCAAAGCCAGGATCCAGGAACACTATCCAGTTCTCCCACATGGTTGGCAGGGGCCCAAGCACTTGAGCCATCATCTGCTGCCTCCCAAGATGCATTAGCAGGAAGCTGGATTGGAAGCAAAGGAGCAAGGATTCTAACCTTTCTGATGTGGGGCTCCTTGCCTTTCATTTTCTTTTCTTTTTTTTTTTTCTAGAGAGATATGTTTTTATATGTCCATGATCAGGACAGACCAAATGTATATGCACCATATGAAAGTCAAAACAGCTGGGGGCAGCACTGTGGCATAGCAGGTAAAGCTGCACATCCCATATGGGCATTGGTGGGAGTCCTGGCTGCTCCACTTCTGATTCAGTTCTCTGCTGGTATGCTTGGGATGCAGTGGAAGATGACTCAAGTCCTTGGGCCCCTGCACCCATGTGGGAGACCTGGAAGAAGCTCCTGGCTCCTGGTTTCTGTCTGGCCCAGCTCCGGCCATTATGGCCATTTGGAGTGTGAACCAGCAGACGGACGATCTCTTTCTTTCTCCAACTCTGCCTTTCAAATAAATAAAATCTTAAAAAAAAAAAAGGCCAAACTAGCCAGTAACTCCAGAGTTTGGTCAAAACTAAGGCACCAGCGTCATTGTGTATAGTGGGTTCTCATGGTAATTTAAGAGCTCCAATTATAAGATTAAAAAAAGAGTGTAGGGGGACCAGTGCTGTGGCATAGTAGGTTAAACTGCCACCTGCAGTAGCAGCATCCCATATGAACACTGGTTTGAGTCTGGGCTGCTTTTTTTTTTTTTAGATTTTTCATTTATTTGGAAGTCAGAGTACCTCAGATACACAGAGAGAAGGAGAGGCAGAGAGAGAGAGAGAGAGGTCTTCTGTCGCCCTCTGGTTCACTCCCCAATTGGCTGCAGTGGCTGGAGCTGTGCCAATCCAAAGCCAGGAGCCAGGAGCTTCTTCCAGGTCTCTAACACGAGTGCAGGGGCCCAAGCACTTGGGCCATCTTCTACGGCTTTCCCAGCCATAGCAGAGAGCTGGATTGGAAGTGGAGCAGCCAGGACTTGAACTGGTGCCCATATGGGATGCCAGCGCTGCAGGCGGCGGCTTTACCTGCTATACCACAGCACTGGCCCCCAGGCTGCTCTACTTCTAATCCACCTCCCTACTAATGACTTGGGAAAGCAGTGGAGGATGATCCAAGTCCTTGGGCCCCTGCACCCATGTGGGAGATCTGGAAGAAGCCTGTGGCTCCTGTCTTTGGCCTGGTCCAGTGTCAGCCATTGCAACTATTTAGGGAGTGAACCAGTGGATGGAAGACCTCTCTTCCCCCTCTGTCTCTACCTTTCTGTTAATCTGCCTTTCAAATAAATAAAATAAATATTTTAAAAAAGATTGTAGGAAGGAACAGCTAGCAGGACAGAGCCAGACACTGGGCAGGGGAGCCTCTCCCTGTTTCATCCCCTTGCCCAGTGCCCAGGGGCTACCCACCTTTCATTTTCTTAAATTAAATTTCAGAAGTTTTTAATCCTTATGAAGTCTAATCAAATTTTACTTCTATGCTCAATGCTGTTTCTGTCTTCTCTGATATCATAGATCATTGCCTACATTTTTATGCCTTTTATAGCTTTTGTCCCTATTGTGAATAGAATTTCTTTTCTGTAATATTTCTATTTAGTTATTGCTTATATCAGAGAAGTAACTGATGAGTATTGTAAGTGGCCATCAAATATTTATTAATAGTTTCTAAGTTGATTCTCTTTGCTTTCCATATCAATTGGAAATAATGTCATTTTTCCAAGAATTGTCCAATAATTTTCATTACCTTGTCAGTATTTATTTTTCTTGATTTCTCATTTCACAGCTATGCCACCTATGAAGGTTTATAATTAAGTTTCAGAGAACAAGAGACTGGAGAGAAGGTAGAGTCACTACAAAGGAAGAATCAATAAAATTTGGTAAGTAACTGAATAAAGGGTATGAAAGAGAACTATAGTTTAGAAATAACTAAGATTTCAAGCTTAGAAACAGAGAAAAAAGTTGCTATTATCAGAAGTGAAGGGATATATTTTGTGTGTTTTTTTAAGATTTATTTTATTTATTTGAAAGAGTTACAGAGAGAGGTAGAGACAGAGAGAGAGAGAGAGAGAGAGAGACCGAGACAGAGAGACAGAGAGAGGTCTTCCATCTGCTGCTTCATTCCCAGATGGCCGCAACAGCTGGAGATGAGCCGATTCAAAGCCAGGAGCCAGGAGCTTCTTCCAGGTCTCTAACACGAGTGCAGGGGCCCAAGCACTTGGGCCATCTTCTACTGCTTTCCCAGGCCGTAGCAGAGAGCTGGATTGGAAGAAGAGCAGCCGGTACTAGAACCTGCATTCATATAGGATGCCGGCACTTCAGGCCAGGGCTTTAACCCACTGTGCCACAGTGCTGGCCCCGGGATGTATTTTGAGGGGAAAGATAATAAGCTCAATTTACACATTTTCAGTTTGAGGCTTTTTTTTAAACAAATTATTTATTTTTATCTCCTTGAAAGAGTGACACGAGAGAGATCTTCCATTCACTGGCTCATTCCCCAAATGTCCACAACAGCTGGGGCTGGGGCGGGCTGACATCCTCCTCTCCCACGTGGGTGGCAGGGACCCAAATACTTGAGCCATCCTTTGCTGCTTCCCAGGAGCAGGAAGCTGGATCAGAAGCAGAGGAGCCATGATATGAGATGCAGGTGTCCAAGTGGCACTTTAACCTGCTGTGCCAGAATGCCTGCCCCTCAGTTATACTTTATGGTGTGGTTTTCACGCAGAAGTGTCCTGTAAGCTGTTAAAAGCTGGGAACTGGAGTTTGGGTCAAAGGCCTAGGGTAGAGATAAAAATCTTACAGTCACCAGCAAAGGTGACAGTTGAAAAAAATAATATGGGACAGTAATTTGAAATAAGTAAAGTTAAAGAGAAAAGAGTCTGACACTCAGTACCAAGGGTACAGGTGCAAAGAGGTAGCAGTGTCAAGAAAAAATAAAAAAGAATTTAGAACAGAAAAACATTTAGAATAGCCTTAAGAGCTATAAGGAGAGGCTGGCGCTGTGGCATAGCCGGTTAATCCGCAATCTGCAATGCTGGAATCCCATATAGGCACTGGTTCGTGTCCTGGCTGCAGCACTTCTGATCCAGCTCCCTGATAATGCACCTGGGAAAGCAGCAGAAGATGGCCCAAGTGCTTGGGCCCATGCACCCACATGGGAGACCTGGAAGAAGCCAGGTCTTCAGAATGGCCCAGCCCTGGCTGTTGCAGCCATCTGGGAAATGAACCAGTAGATGGAAAACCAATCTCTCTGTCTCTCTTCTCTCTCTGTAACTCTTTCAAATAAATAAATAAATCTTAAAAAAAAAAACAGCTATAAGGAATAGCCAACAACATAAAATAGCAAAAAAGAGCTTAAGGAAAACAAAGAGTGGGAGTAAGGAAACTTCTAAAATTGACAAAAGAAATGTTCATAGGGCAGCAACTATAAAATATAGCATTTTTAAAGAGACTTAGGGAAAATTAAACATAGATTATTAATGCAATTAAAAATTGCAAATTTTGGGGCCAGTGTGGCACAGACACTTGCAATGCTGGGATCCCATATCAGAGCACTGGTTCAAGTCCCAGCTACTCATCTTCCAATCCAGCTCCGTGCTAAGGTACCTGGGCATGCAGAAGTAGATGATCTAAGTATTTGGTTCCCTGCCACTCATGTGGGAGATTCAGATGGAGGTCTTGGTTCCTGGCTTCAGCCTGGCCTGGACCCAGGTATTGCAGCCATTTGGGGAGTCATCCTATTTTTTAAATGAATAAAATAAATATTTTTAAAAAATTGTAAAATGTTATTCAGTGTGAGATAATGGTATTGTGGTTGCATTTTTTTAGCTCTTTTTTTTCCCCTAAAGACTTTTTTTTAAATTTATTTGAAAGGCAGAGTTACAGGAAGAGAGAGAGAGGGATAGACAGAAAAAGAAAGATCTTCCAATCATTGGTTCTCTCCCCCAGATGGTCAAAACAGCCAGGATTGGGGCAGGTCAAAGCCAAGAGTCCAGAACTCCTTCTGGGTCTGCCATATGGGTGGCAGGGGCCCAAGCACTTGGGCCATCACTTGCTGCTTAACTCTGCCTTTCAAATAAGTAAGTAAATCTTTTTTTTTTTAAAAAAGTGAAATGATCCAATATCTTAGATATGTTTTAAAATACTCCAGCAAAATCTTAACAATGAAAGTGAGAGGGATAGATAAAACAAGAACAACAGTGTATTGATTGAACTGAGTGACAGGTATATGGAGGTTCATATCCTAATCTCTCTCCTTTGTAATGTTTGAAGTCTTCCACAAAGAAAGGCTTAGGGGGCCAGAGCTGTGGCACAGCGGGATAACGCCCTGGCCTGAAGCGCCGGCATCCCATATGGGTGCCAGTTCGAGACCTGACTACTCCACTTCTGATCCAGCTCTCTGCTATGGCCTGGGAAAGAAGTAGAAAATGGCCCAAGTCTTTGGGCCCCTGCACCTACATGGGAGACCAGGAGGAGTCTCCTGGCTCCTGGCTTCGGATAGGCGCAGCTCCAGCCATTGTGGCCAATTGTGGAGTGAACCATCAGATGGAAGACTCCTCAGTGTAACTATTTTAAATAAATAAATAAATCTTAAAAAAAGAAAGACTTAGACTGGAAGGATCTCCAAGGTATATTGGTAAGCCAAATTTGGAGGACCATGCACCACACCGCTGAGGAAAGGCGTTGCTGATTATTAGAGGCGCTTTTGGTCTTCATGAGTTTTCACACATCTGATGTGCTGCTGTGAGATTAAAATTGATCCTGAGTGGGAAAAAAAAAACCCTGAAAATGAATAAAGTTTATTTAAAAGCAGAGTATGAGAAAAATAAAGGACTCCACTTTTGATGACTAGAAGAATATTCAAAGTCCCAGACCTTGGGAAGATCCTGACCAAGGGTGAAATCTAGAAATCGTTAAGACTAAGAAAACCTGGGGGCCAGCACCGTGGCATAGTAGGATAAGCCTTTATCTGCAGCAGTGGTTTGAGTCCTGGCTACACTTCTTCCGATCCAGCTCTCTGCTATGACCTGGGAAAGCAGTGGAAGATGGCCCAGGTGTGTGGGCCCCTGCACCCATGTGGGTGATCCGAAGAAACTGCTGGCTCCTGGCTTCGGATCTGTCCAGCTCCAGCTGTTGCAGCCATCTGGGGAGTGAACCAGTGGATGGAAGACCTCTCTATGTCTCTCTCTCTCTCTCTCTAGCATTGCCTCTCAAATAAATAAATAAACCTTTTTAAAAAAGACTAAGAAAGCCTGATTATACTGAATTTTTTTTAAATGAAGCTGTTATCAACTGGACTTCCTACTACATGCTGTGAATCCAGTAGAAACAAAATTCCAGATCCACCCACATAAAATTGGATATGGGTATTTTGAGGTAAAGATTTACTTGATTTTTTTTTTATTTGAAAGGCAGAGTGAGATAGAGAGAGAGAGAAAGAGAGAGAGAGACACATAGAGTGAGATCTTCCATCTGCTGGTTCACTCCCTAAATGCCTGCAACAGCTGGCCTAGGCCAGGCTGAAGCTAGGAACCTGGAACTTCATCTGGCTTTCCCTGTGAGTAGCAGGAACCCAAGTACTTGGGCCATCTTCCACTGCTTCCCTAGGCACACTAGCAGGGAGCTGGATTGGAAGTGAAGTAGTCTGGACTCCGGTGTTCATATGAGATTCTGGCAATGCAGGTTGCAGCTTAACCTGCTGCACCACAATGTCAACTTCCAATAATGGATGATTTTGATAAAAGTCAAGTACAAGTCTTCATACTTCCCAACTATTTCATTTGTTAATAAAATAACAGTATTTTATTTACAGTATTGACTATGTTTATTTTGTACTGTACTTTTCACTAAAAATGTGAGTACTGCAAAAGAAAACAACAAAAAGACAAAATCAAGATTCAGAAAAATATGGATGATAGTATCATTTGTATAAGAAAAAGATGCTCTGTCTTTCCTTCTCTCTGTAACTCTGCCTTTCAAATAAATGAAAGAACTCTTTAAAAAAAGAAAGAAAAGGGGATGGCACTGTGGCAAAGTAGGCTACGCCTCTGCCTATGGCGCTGGCATGCCATATGGGTGATGGTTCATGACACAGCTGCTCCTTTTCCTATCCAGCTCTTTGCTGTGGCCTAGGAAAGCATCAAAGGATGGCCCAAGTACTTGGGCCCCTGCACCCACATAGGAGACCCAGAAGAAGCTCCTGGCCCCTGGCTTTGGATCGGTCCAACTCCAGCAGTTGTGGCCATCTGGGGAGTAAAACAGCGGACAGAAGACCTTTTTTTCTCTCTCTCTGCCTCTGCCTCTCTGTAACTCCATCTTTCAAATAAATACATCTTCTTTTTTTTTTTTTTGACAGGCAGAGTGGACAGTGAGAGACAAATAAATAAAACTTTAAAAAATGGAAAAATGGAAAGACTACAAATGTTTGCTTGTATATGTGTAAACTGTTTCTCAAATGTTACATAAATCTGATAGCAGTAGTTGGCTATTGGAAGGATCATTGGAAGGCTTGCGGACACAAGTGAGAGGGAAAGGAGTAGGCACTGTGGCACACAGTAGGTTGAGCTGCCACTTGTGATGTCGGCATCTCATATCAGTGTGACAGTTCAAGTCCTGACTACTCTGCTTCTAATCCAGCTCCCTGATATTGTGCCTGGGAAGGCAGTGGAAGATGGCCTAAGTTCTTGAGCCCCTGCCACCCACGTGGGAGATCTGGATGGAGTTCCAGGCTCCTGGCTTTGGCCTGGCCCAGCCCCAGCTACTGCATCCATTTGGGGAGTGAACCACCAAACAGAAGCTCTCTCGCTCTGTTGTTCTGCCTTTCAAATAATAAATAAAATAATGTTTTTATTTATTTTTATGATTTATTTATTTGAGAGTTAGAGTTACAGAGAGAGGGAGAGATAGAGAGAAAGGTCTTCAGTCTGCTGGTTCACTCCCCAAATGGCCACAATAGCTAGGGCTGGGCTGATATAAAGCCAGGAGTCAGGAGCTTTTTCCAGGTTCCAACATGGGTGCAAGTACTTGGACCAATTCTACTGCTTTCATAGGCCATTAGCAGGGACCTGAATCAGAAGTGGAGCAGCCAGGACTCAAACTAGCACCCATATGGGATGCCAGTGCTGCAGGCAGAGGCTTAACCTAGTATGCAACAGTACCAGCCTCAAGAAAATCTTTTTTAAAAAGAGGGAAATTTTTTAAGTTGTAGATTCTTCTAAACCTTTCAAATTTTTGAAACCATGTAAATTTTCAAAAAGTAAGTAACATTAAAAATAAATGAATATTTTCTGATAGTATACTGTGACTTTTGGTATAACTGTTAATATTCCTAGGATAAAAGATGTATAATGTAGCCAAGTCTCAACCAAAATCTCAAAAATTTTACATAAATATTAGAAGTGGGGAAGGGCCGGCGCTGTGGCTTAACAGGCTAATCCTCCACCTTTCGGCGCCGGCACACCGGGTTCTAGTCCCGGTTGGGGCGCCGGATTCTATCCCGGTTGCCCCTCTTCCAGGCCAGCTCTCTGCTATGGCCCGGGAGTGCAGTGGAGGATGGCCCAAGTCCTTGGGCCCTGCACCCGCATGGGAGACCAGGAGAAGCACCTGGCTCCTGGCTTCGGATCAGCGCGATGCGCCGGCCGCAGCGACCATTGGAGGGTGAACCAACGGCAAAAAGGAAGACCTTCCTCTCTGTCTCTCTCTCCTCTCTCACTATCCACTCTGCCTGTCAAAAAAAAAAAAAGTGGGGAAGAAAGAAATATGGAGGTGAGCAAGTAAATCTTATTTGGGAAAAAGTGAAGTTTTTTTAAAAGATTTTATTTTTTTTACTTGAAAGAGTTACAAAGAGGCAGAGGCAGAGAGAGAGGTCTTCCATCCACTAGTTCACTCCCCAAATGGCCTCAACAGCTGGAGCTGGGCCAATCCGAACCCAGGAACCAGGAGCTTCTTCTGGATCTCCCAAGTGGGTGCAGGATGGGTGCTTTCACAGGCCATAGCAGAGAGCTGGATTGTAAGTGGAGCAGCTGGGACTTGAACTGGCATTCATATGAGATGCTGGCACTGCAGGTGGCGGCTTTACCCGCTATGCCACATTGCCAGCCCCAAAAGTGAAGATTATAGATCTTAAATAATTATTAACAGAAAAATATAACCTTAAATATATATATTTTTATTTTTTAACTTTTATTTAATGAATATAAATTTCCAATGTACAGCTTATGGATTACAATGGCTTCCCCCTCCCATAACTTCCCTCCCACCCGCGACCCTCCCCTCTCCCGCTCCCTCTCCCCTTCCATTCACATCAACATTCACTCTCAATTCTCCTCATATACAGAAGATCAACCTAGTATATATTAAGTAAAGATTTCAATAGTCTACACCCACATAGAAACACAAAGTGAAACATACTGTTTGAGTACTAGTTATAGCATCAAATCAAAATGTACAGCACATTAAGGACAGAGATCCCACATGAGGAGCAAGTGCACAGTGACTCCTGTTGTTGACCCAACAAATTGACACTCTAGTTTATGGCACCAGTAACCACCCTAGGCTCTCGTCATGAGTTGCCAAGGCTATGGAAGCCTTCCAAGTTCGCCGACTCTGATCATATTTAGACAAGGTCATAAAAGACAGGGTGAGGATAGTAACCAATGATCCTAAGAGTGGCATTAACCAGGTCTGAACAATTATACAGCATTAAGTGGGGAAGAGGACCATCAGTACACACAGGTTGGGAGTAGAGCCATTGGTGGTAGAGTAGAGGTTATGATTACGAAGGAATGAGGCCCAAGTGCGCTAGACAGGGTCTAGAACAAAGGACAGAGTCATTATTAGAGGAGCTAAGAAAGGTGCTGTCTAAGCTACAATTAAGTTTTCTGATTGAGAGGCAAATAGAACCTGACAGAAGGGGCTTGATAATAATCTGTTGGGCTTTAGGCCTTGTAAGTTAAGAGGCCCAAACCTATCTATCTCTTCACATGGGGTACATCCTAAGGGAGGTGTGAACCTCCTAGGGGAAGGCACTCTGTTGACTTTCATGACTTAGCTGGCCTGGGAGGAGAGCTGGCCAGGTAAAGGCAGGTGGCACCTCTAACAAGAAATTTACAGTTCTGCCTGCAATGTTGCTGACCCTACTTGACCATCCCCTCAGCTGCAGTGGTCACTTTGGAAGTTGGGCTGAGTGAAGGGCTTTTCAGCTTAGAGCCAATAAGATCTGTGGCTCTGACCTGGGCATCCTTCGACTCCAGGGCAGGTCCATTTTCAGTGATCCAACTCTTGGCAGAGCTGCCAGGGCTCTTCACAAGTTGACTTCTGCTGAAGCCCAGGCTTACCACATTGAAAGCCACTGCAGTGGACTGGCCTGTTGGGTCTCCTTGAGGGCAGATCGCTGTACAGATCAGCCATTAATAGGCCTGCCACCCATTGCTTCTGATGCCTAGCTTTCTTTTCCTCCTGGTTTGTGTTAAAGCAGACCAGAGGATGCAAGTCAAGGGAGTGTCCAAGTCCCATCTTTTTTTTTTTTTTTTTTTTGACAGGCAGAGTGGACAGTGAGAGAGAGACAGAGAGAAAGGTCTTCCTTTTTGCCGTTGGTTCACCCTCCAATGGCCGCCGCGGTAGCACGCTGCGGCCGGCGCACCGCGCTGTTCCGATGGCAGGAGCCAGGTGCTTATCCTGGTCTCCCATGGGGTGCAGGGCCCAAGTACTTGGGCCATCCTCCACTGCACTCCCGGGCCACAGCAGAGAGCTGGCCTGGAAGAGGGGCAACCGGGACAGGATCGGTGCCCCGACCGGGACTAGAACCCGGTGTGCCGGCGCCGCAAGGCGGAGGATTAGCCTGTTGAGCCACGGCGCCGGCCCAAGTCCCATCTTTAATCTTCGGTGGCCTGAACTACAAGTCTATAGTCACAGGCATGTTCTGTAGTAGTTTTTCTAAGGTAGACAATGCCCATGAGGAAAATTATATTCTCACTTAAAAACTTTCTTTCCCTTTGGTCTGAAAGGGAGGTTTTTTCTACTTACTGTTTACTTCACTGATGGCGACATAAATCTAGCTATGAGATTATTTTTTAAGCTCTTATTTTGGCTATGCTATTACAGAAAAATGTTAGCCATCTCTTTTATAAGGTCTAAAGATTAAATTGTGCGTCCTACAGATTCCTTCATAACAGAATTAGTTTCCTACCTTGAGGAGAATAGAGAAATGAAAGAACAAGTTGGGCTTAGAATAGAGAAATGAGGGAGCAAGTCCTAGATCGCTTGCTGACAATAGCAATATTACATGAATACTTAGCAAACCGTTTCAACCATTAGATAACAACTTAAGAAAACATTTACCAGAAGGTCCAATGCCTTCTATAAATTTTAAGAGTCATGTATTTGAAAACACCTCTTAAATATCTAACATGGTGTAGTTTGTTTAACCAGTAAACTTAAGCACAACAATATAAAATGTTTTTAGTTTCTTTCTACCAACAAGTATAAAACATATGATGCAGAGATTCAGGTCACACGAATTAAAATGTATCTTTGATTAATTTGAGAAGCTTAAATTTATGGACAGTCTTATCTATAAGCCAATTAAAATAAAATTCTTAATAAAATTTTCCCATGTGGACATACAATATGTACACACATATAATATAGCATAATAGACCAATATAGCAATTTTAATAATAGCTTTAAAAATCTTTAACTCTTTTTTGCAGATTGCCAATTGATTTGAATTGCTTTTTGTTTTTAGTAACCTCAGTTAACCATACTTTCTCTCAGTTGGTACTGTTAATACATTATTGGCTTCATCTGTTTACAGAGCCATCCCAAAGTACTGAATATAATAGAAGTGGCTGGAAAAAGTCCATAGGAACCTAGGAGGACAGCTAAACACAGAACCAACAACGCTTTAGTTTTATGAGCAGCAAATCATATATAACTGTGGATGACAAAAGACTTTGTCGCCATGTTTAAAATTATAAACTCATCAGCCAACAAGAGGCACTTGCTTACTTCACAGTATTTTTGAAAGCACCTGTAGGATTTTACAAGTATTTAACCCTTTAGGCCTCTGGGGCTTTCTCATTAAGATAACTATCATGTCTAGTAACACAAGATCATTAGACTTTTTCATTTTCAAACATTTGTATTAATAGCATTTTCCATTATAGAAACTTAAAATTTAGTAACACGTCACATCTTGGCAGTACTTCTAATATAATCCAAATAGCCTGATTAGTTGGTGTCTCTATAAGATCAGAGACATAGGTCCTTCGATTTTTTCAGTTGGGCCCAAACTGGAAAAACCAAAGTCCAAGATTTGCTGGAAATTTTAGAGTCCAGATTGTTTGGAACTTTGATTTTTTTGAATGCCTGTCAAGAATGCCAAGGCTCAAAATCCAAAATATCTGGTTGAAATAAGATTCCTTAAAATCATGACATAACATAGACCAAATTTGATCATTGTTACAAGGTGATTATTCAAATCTTTGAAAATAAGCACATATTTAAATAACCCATAGCTCTTAATAAAAATTCAGCTGTTTTTGAACAATTAGAATTTAACAGATATCAAGAGAACATAAGAGATTACTTTAACACATTGCTTTAACAGAGAATCAGATTTTCATTCTATGTCAAAGAGAAATTGAGCTTCCTGTGATCTTTTGCTGTGAGGTTTCCTTCCTTTACCTTCTTTCATATTGATGACCATGTTTCTGTGTTTCTGTGTGTAACACATCTTTAAGCATCTTTTGCAGGGCAGGATGAATGGCAACAAATTCTTTCAATTTCTGTTTGCTATGAAAAGTCTTTATTTCACCTTCATTCACAAATGAGAGCTTTGCAGGATATAATATTCTGGGCTGGCAGTTTTTCTCTCTTAGTACCTGGGCTATGTCTCGCCATTCCCTTCTAGCTTGTAGGGTTTCTGATGAGAAGTCTGCTGTGAGTCTAATTGGAGATCCTCTAAGAGTAATCTGACGTTTCTCTCTTGCACATTTTAGAATCTTTTCTTTATGTTTCACTGTGTTGAGTTTGATTACAACGTGTCGTGGTGAGGATCTCTTTTGGTCATGTTTGTTAGGGGTTCTATAAGCTTCCTGTACTAAGATGTCTCTGTCCTTCTCCAAACCTGGGAAATTTTCTGCTAGTATCTCACTAGAAAGGCCTTCTAATCCTTTCTCCCCCTCCATGCCTTCAGGAACTCCTAGAACCCGAATGTTAGGTTTTTTAATAGTATCCTGTAGATTCCCAACAATATTTTTTAGATTTCTAATTTCCTCTTCTTTTCTTTGGATTGCCTGTTTCCTTTCCTGTTCTCTGTCTTCTAAGTCCGATATTCTCTCTTCTGCTTCACCCATTCTGGTTTTAAGGCTCTCTAATGTGTTTGTCATTTGATCTATTGAATTCTTCATTTCATTATGATTTCTCGTCACTATCACAGTTTCTTGTTCTACTAGTTGTTTCATTTCATTTTGACTCCTCCTTAATATTTCATTTTCACGAGAGAGATTTTCTATCTTGTCCATTAAGGATTTCTGTAGTTCAAGAATTTGTTTTTGAGAACTTCTTAATGTTCTTACCAATTTTTTGAGATCTGCTTCTTGCATTGCTTCTATCTCATCATCTTCATAATCTTGAATTGGGGTGTCTTTTTCATTTGGGGGCGTCATAGTGTCTTCCTTGTTCTTGTTACCTCGGTTTCTGCATTTGTTGTTTGGCATGTTGGAGATATTTGGTTTCTTCACTGTGGTGTTTTTTCTTGTTACACTATGGCTCTAGGTTTAATGGACTGTCTGCTTTCTATGGAGACTTAGAGGCTTGAGATGAGTGTGGCCTGAGAGCTGTGTTTGGTTCCTCAGGGTTGAGGGTGTGCCAAAGGTGACACTCCCAAGTTAGGCGTGGTAAATCTCTCTTTCATTCTTTTTTTTTTTTTTTTTTGATTCAAAAGGGAAGTAATTCCACACAGCTGAACGGAATTGGAGGTAGTTAGCAGGTGAATGATATACCCACAGGAGCCAGAGATCGGAAGCTCTTTCCCAAGGACCACACAGGAAATCTCTGCTGCCCTCAGTGTGGGCTCCAATTCTCCTGCAGTCTCCCACTGGTTTGCCAAGTTAGATCCTAATCTCCTGTTATTTCACCACCACCACCCCCCAGAGTCAGGTTTTTCTGCTAGACTCAGGGCCAGTGCAGACCTGAGGTCGCCCTGCTTATGACGTATGTCCAAAATGGCGCCTGCTCTTTGTCTTGCTCACCTTTGAGAGGTGAGCGGAGAGAGAGAAACTCGTGTCCATATCGGTCACTTTTTTTTTTCCTCTCTCTCTTCTAGTTAGCCTGGTGAACTTTTCCCCACGGGGTTTCAAGCCTCGTTCCCTCTAGTCTCCTCTTTCTGCTTTTCCGCTGGTGTCTCGGGCTATTGAGGTTCGGCTCACCTCACGTTCCAGCGCTGGTGTGTTGAGTCTGCCGCTGGTGTCCCGAACTGTGGGCTCCCACGCTTTCCACGCAGGTCCACTGTGAATCACTAGTTTCAGAAGAGTTTCCTCTGCTGTTTCTTCCCCTACTCTTCCCTGAACCTGCAGTATCTCCACTTTTATTAAAATGTCTCTTCCCGGACTATCAGTGTGCTCCCTTCCTATTCCGCCATCTTCATATATATATATATATATATATATATATATATATATAAAGATTTATTTATGTATTTGAAGCCAGAGTTACAGAGAGAGAGAGAGAGAGAGAGAGAGAACTTCTATCTGCTGGTTCACTCCCCAAATGGCCACAATGACCAGGGCTGGGAAAGGCTGAAGCCGGAAACCAGGAGCTTCATCCATGTCTCCCATTAGGGTGGCAGGGGCGCAAGCCCTTCGGCCATCTTCCTCTGCTTTCCCAGGCTGTCATCAGGGAGTTGGATGGGAAGTGGAACAGCCAGGACTCAAACCGGCACCCATATGGGATGCCGGCATTGCAGGTGGCGGCTTTACCCACTACACCCTGACACCAGTCCCAAAATATATTTGTTTAAATACAAGGGCAGTGGCCGGCACCACAGCTCAACAGGCTAATCCTCCGCCTGCAGCGCCGGCACACCGGGTTCTAGTCCTGGTCGGGGCGCTGGATTCTGTCCCAGTTGCTCCTCTTCCAGGCCAGCTCTCTGCTGTGGCCCGGGAGTGCAGTGGAGGATGGCCCAAGTGCTTGGGCCCTGCACCCCATGGAGACCAGGAGAAGCACCTGGCTCCTGCCTTCGGATCAGCACAGTGCGCCGGCCACGGTGGCCATTAGAGGGTGAACCAACGGCAAAAAGGAAGACCTTTCTGTCTGTCTGTCTGTGCACTCCACCTGTCAATTTTTTTTTTAAAAAAAGAGTTTATTTATTTGAAAGAGTTACAGAGAGAGCGTTCTAGCCAGTGCTTTTACTCGTTATGCCTCAACACAGCCCCTCTCCCCCTCTTTCAAATAAAATAAGTAAAACTTTTAAAATATATATAAAAGTATCCTTTATATTTAGTTGACTAGAAATAGGATTGAAACCTAGAGGGAGCAAAGATAATTTAATCAGTCAACAAAAGTCAGGAGAAGAAAACATAAGACCTCTTGCATAGAAAACATGAAATAAGATGGCAGCATAAAACCCAAGATGCAGGAAAGATGTTATGGCACAGCAGGTTAAGCTGAAGCTTAGGATGCTCACATCCCATATTGAAGCACTGATTCGAGTTCTGGGTGCTTCCAATTGAGCTTTATTTTTTAAAGAATTATTTTATTTCTTTGAAAGACAGAGTTACAGAGAGAGGTAGAGCTAGAGAGAGGTCTTCTGCTGGTTCACTCCCCAGATGACTGTAATGGCCAGAGCTGAGCTGATCCAAAGCCAGGAGCCAGGAGCCCGGAGCTTCTTCCAGTTCTCCCACATGGGTGCAGGGGTCCAAGGACTTGACCATTTTTCTGCTTTCCCAGGCCATTGCAGAGAGCTGGATCAGAAGTGGAGCAGCTGGAACTCAAACCGGCACCCATATGGGATACTGGCACTGCAGGTTGGGGCTTTAACCCACTGCGCCACAGCGCCAGCCCCTCCAGTTGAGCTTTGCTTCCAGTTTAGCTCCCTGCTAATGCACCTGAGATACAGCTTAATTATTTCAATTTCTGTCACTCATCTGACAGACCAGGATGGAGTTCCAGCCTCCTGGCTTTGGCCTGGTCCAGTCCACGCTGTTGGGGGCATTTGGGGAGTGAACCCTTGGATGAAAGCTCTCTAGCTCTCTCTCTCTCTGCCTTTCAAATAAGTAAAAACAATTAAAAAGTTTTAAAATATATCAAAGTAGGAATCAAAGCAAGAAAGGTACCATTTATTTATATTGGCAGTTCATGTCCCTGCTGCTCCACTTCTGATTCAGCTCCCTGCTAATGTGCCTAGAAAGCAGTGGAAGGTGGCCCAGTGCTTGGGTCCCTGCACCCGTATGGGAGACCTGGATTAGGCTCCTGGCTTCGGCCTGGCCCAGCCCTGTCTGTTGTGGCCATTTGGGGAATAACTAGCAGATGGAATAAATTTATCTTTACTTGAAAGGCAGAGTTACAGAGAGAGGAGGAGAGATCTTCCATCTGCTGGTTCACTCTCCAAATGGCTGTAATGGCAGCGACTGGGCCAGCATGAAGCCAAGAGCCAGGATCTTTCTCCAGGTCTCCCTTGTGAGGGCAGGCACCCAGGGACTTGGGCCACCCTGCTTTTCCAGGTGCATTAGCAGGGAGCTGGATCAGAAGTGAAGCAGCCAGTGACTCCCTCTACAGGCCGGGCTTGCCTTTTCTACAGCTCATCTGTAGCAGGGTATATACCTAGCCTTGTCTCATCAGTCTTCTGTCCCTGCAGCCCTTTCTTTATCAAGCCTAATGTCACACCTTCAAGAACAGCAAGAGAGCTTCATAGAGCACCCCACCAGGACCTGGCTAACAGTCACATTTGGACTCAAACAAGAAACACTCTGCCAAGGATCAGCCACGATGACATTGTCATTGGCACTGCGTTCACACACATGGTCCCCACAGCCCCAGGTGGGGTAGGTTTTTCATTTTTTGGGGGGGGGGGGGCTTTTTCATGTTACATGTATATCTGTATTTTTATCTTATTTGTTTCACTTTCAAGTGTATCATGGCAAATGTACAGTTTTTTAGTTAATAATGTGCTAGAATTTGCTAAAAAAGAAAACAACAGGGGCAGGCGCTATGGCTCAGTGGGTTAACGCGCTGGCCTGAAGCACTGGCATCCCATATGGGTGTCAGTTCGAGTCCCAGCTGCTCCTCTTCCGATCCAGCTCTCTGCTACGGCCTGGGAAAGCAGTAGAAGATGGCCCAAGTCCTTGGGCCCCTGCACCCGCGTGGGAGACCCAGAGGAAGCTCCAGGCTCCTGGCTTCGGATCAGCGCAGCTCCGGCCGTTGTGGCCAATTGGGGAGTGAACCCAGCGGATGGAAGACCTCTCTCTCTCTGCCTCTCCTTCTCTCTCTGTGTAACTCTGACTTTTGAATAAATAAATAAAATCTTTGAAAAACAACAACAACAACAAAAAGTCCCTTTTGAGTTTGCCCTAGAATAAATAAAACTTAATTCAGAAAAAAAAAAAAAAAAGGAGTGGAGCAGCCAGGACTCAAACCAGTACCCATATAAGATGCTGGTGCCACAGGTGGCAGCTTTACCTACTGTGCCACAGCGTTGGCTCCAATAAATAAATCTTTAAAAAAAGATTGTAGGAGGGCCAGCACTGTGGCATAACGGGTAAAGCTACCACCTGCAGTGCCGGCATCCCATATGGGTGCTGGTTCGTGTCCCAGCTGCTCCACTTCCCATCCAGCTCTCTGCTATGGCCTGGGAAAGCAATAGAAGATGGCCCAAGTCCTTGGGCCTCTGCACCCACGTGGGAGACCCAGAAGAAGCTCCTGGCTCCTGACTTCAGATCAGCCTAGCTCCGGCCCTAGTGGCCATTTGGGGAGTGAACCAGTGGATGGAAGATCTCTCTCTCTCTCTCTCTCTCTCTCTCTCTCTCTCTCTCTCTCAGCCTCTATGTAACTCTGACTTTCAAATAAATCTTTTATCTTTGACTATGATCTTGTCTAAATAAGATGGAAGTCGGCGAACTCAAAAGGCTTCCATAGCCTTGGCAACTCATGACTAGAGCCTAGGGAGATTACTGACGCCATAAACAAGAGTGTCAAATTGTTAAGTCAACAACAGGAGTCACTGTGTACTTACTCCTCATGTAGGATCTCTATCCTTAATGTGTTGTTCAGTGTGAATTAATGCTATAACTAGTACTGAAACAGTATTTTACACTTTATGTTCTGTGTAGGTACAAACAAAAAAATTATAGGATACAAAGACAAACATATTGATAAAAGGTTCAATATAGCAATAAGACATAACAATTGTAAAAATGGGGTACTTCATAAAGTTCATGGAAAATGGAATTAAAATGAGTTTATTTTGGAGCACAAAATTTTAAAAATCCTTGCATAGTATTTTCATAATACACATTTCCCACAAATATGTGGAATATATAATAATAAAAATAATTTTGGCACCAAAATAAACTCATAATTTTAATTCTATTTTCCATGAATTTTTATAGTACCCTTTTATATGCATCTAATAACACAGTCTCAAAGTATATGAAGCAAAAACAGATAGAATTCAAGGCAGAAGTAGTGCTACAATAATAATTAGAGACTTGAATACCCCACTTGTTAATGCAACCAGGGAAATACCAATGCAGAGGGGCTGGCATTGTCGTGTAGCAGGAAAGCTGCCACCTGTGATGCTGGCATCCCAATGGGCACCAGTTCAGGTTCCGAATATTCCACTTCTGATCTGTCTTCCTGCTACTGCACTTAGGAAAGTAGCAGAAGAAGGCCAAAGTGCTTGGCCCCTGCACCCACATGAGACACAGATGAAGCTGAAGCTCCTGACCCCTGGCTTTGGCCCTACCCAACCCTGGTCATTGCAGCCATTTGGAGAGTGAACCAGCGGATGGATGGAAGATCTCTCTCTCTCTCTGTATCTTCTTCTCTCTCTGTAACTCTGTCTTTCAAATAAATAAATAAATCTTTTAAAAATACCAATGCAGAAACAGAAGCTGTGAACAAAACTGTAAACCATTTAGACCTAATAGACATTTACAGAACATTCCACCAAACAATGACAGTATACACATTCTTTTCAAGTTCATGTGGAACATTCTCAAGGATAAACCATACTTTAGACTACAAAACAGTAATGTAAATGTAAACAGGCTGAAATCATCCTTTCAGATGACAATGGAATGAAAACGGGAATCAACAACAGAATGAAAACTGGAAAATTTACAAATATGTGGCAATGAAACAGCATACTCTAAAACAACCAGTAAGTCACAGAATAAACCATAAAGGAAATGAAAAAAAAAACTTAGATACAAATTAAAATCAAAACACATTGTACCAAAACTTACAGGATGCAGGAAAAGCTGTGGAAAGAGGATATTTTATGGTAGTAAATCCATACATTAAGAAAGAAAGGCGGCTGGCGCTGTGGCTTAACAGGCTAATCCTCTGCCTTGCGGCGCCGGCACACCGGATTCTAGTCCCGGTTGGGGCGCCGGATTCTATCCCGGTTGACCCTCTTCCAGGCCAGCTCTCTGCTATGGCCCCGGAAGGCAGTGGAGGATGGCCCAAGTGCTTGGGCCCTGCACCCGCATGGGAGACCAGAAGCACCTGGCTCCAAGCTTCGGATCAGCGTGATGCTCCACTTCAGATCCAACTCCCTGCTAATGAGCCTGGGAGAGCAGTAGAAGATGGCTGAGATCCTTGGACCCTTGCATTCACCTGGGAGACCCGGAAGAAGCTCCTGGCTCCTGGCTTTGGCGTGAACCAGCCCCAGCTATTGCAGCCAATTGGGGAGTGAACCAGTAGATGGAAGATCTCTCTCTCCATATCTCCTTCCCTCTCGGACTGTAACTCTGCTTTTCAAATAAATAATATATATATATATATATATATATATACATATATATACGCATATATATATATATATATTTTAAAGAACAGTCCTGGTTGATGAACATCACACTTGATGGACTAAAAAAAATCTTTAGCTGATTAGGAAAAAAAAGTGGTGGGTGCTGTGGCATGACAGGTTGGGCTGCTGCTTGGTATACCCACAGCCCATATTGGAGTACAAGTTCAAGTCCTAGCTGCTCCTCTTCCAATCCAGCTTCCTGCTAGAGCACTGTAGAAGGCAGCCGATAATGACTCAAGTACTGGGGTCCCTGCCACCCATGTGGGAGAGCTGAATACTGTTCTGAGATGTTGGCATCAGCCTGACCCAACTCTGACTGTTGCAGGCCTTTGGAGAGTGAACCAGTAGATGGAAGATCTCTGACTCTCTCACTATTGCTCTGCCTTTCAAGTGGATGAACATAAATCAACATCAAAAGAAAAAAAAAGAACACAAATTATTGAAAGAAATGAAAGTAGGAACACTTCTAACAAGTTTAAAGAACTATAAAGGATTGTAAGAGAATACTATCAACAACTATTGGCCAACAAATTGGATAGCCTAGATAAAATGAATAAATTCCTATAAACACATAATTCACCAAAACTAACCCATGGAGAAATAAAAAACACAGGGGCCAGGGTTGTGCCACCAGCATCTCATATTGAAGTGCTGGCTCGAGTCCTGGATGCTTTGCTTCCAATCCAGTTCCCTGCTAATGCGCCCAAGAAAACAGCAGATGATGGTCCAGATACTTGGGGTCTTGCTACCCATGTTGGAGAGCCAGATAGAGTCCAGGCACCTGGCTTTGGCCTGGCCTAGCCTGGCCATCATGGCCATTTAAGTAAACCAGTGGGTGGAATATCTTTATCCACCACTCCCTCTCTATTGCTCTGCCTTTGAAATAAAGAAATAAATTTTAAAAGAAAGAAAGAGTGGCCAGAGTTGCGGTGCAGTGGGTTAAGCCACAGCCCGTGATGCTGACATCCCAAATGGGAGTACCTATTCAAGCCCCAGCTGCTCTGCTTCCAGTCTCACTGACTGCTAATGCGCCTGGGGAAGCAGCAGATGATGGCCCAAGTATTTAGCCCCTTGCCACCCATGTAGGAGACCCAGATGGAGATTTTGGCTCCTGGCTTCAGCCTGGCCCAGCTCTGAGAAGTAAACCAATGGATGGAAGACCTCTCTATGTCACTCTGCCTTTCAAATAAATAAATCTTTAAAAAAAATCAGTGTGATACTGGCATACATATAAGCCAATGAAACAGAACAGAGTCTAGGAATCAATCTTCACATGTAAGGGTACTTCAAGTTTTTGGAAAATGGAATTAAAAAATGTTTATGGGATGGGCATTTGGACTATTTTTTTTTAACAGGCAGAGTTAGACAGTGAGAGAGAGAGAGACAAAGAGAGAAAGGTCTTTCTTTTCCATTGGTTCACCCCACAAATGGCTGCTAAGGCCGACGCACCATGCTGATCCGAAGCCAGGAGCTAGGTGCTTCTCCTGGTCTCCCATGCGGGTGCAGGGCCTAAGCACTTGGGCCATCCTCCACTGCCTTCCCGGGCCATAGCAGAGAGCTGGACTGGAAGAGGAGCAACCGGGACAGAATCCGGTGCCCCAACCGAGACTAGAACCCAGGGTGCCAGCGCCGCAGGCGGAAGATTAGCCAAGTGAGCCGAGGTGCCGGCTGCATTTGGACTATTAAACTGTCAGGATGCCCCCATCCCACATCAGAATGCCTGGGTTTGATTCTTGACTTTGGCTCCTGATTCCAACTTCCTGCAAATGCAGACCCTGGGAGGCAGCGGTGATGGCTCAAGAAATTGGGTTCTTGGGCCAGCGTCGTGGTGCAGCAGGTTAAGCTGCCCCTTGTGATACTATCATCTTATACCACAGTGACAGTTCGAGTCCAGCCTCGATAGAGTTCCAGACTCCTGCTTCAGCCTGGGATTCTAGTGTCACAGGTGGTAGCTTTACCTGCTGTACTAAAAAAGCCCCATAAAATACCTTTTTCATAACCTTTGTGAAGGCTCCTCATACATTGTTAATTGATTTTTTAAATTTTTATTTATTTATTTTATTTTTTTGACAGGCAGAGTGGACAGTGAGAGAGAAACAGACAGAAAGGTCTTCCTTTTGCCGTTGGTTCACCCTCCAATGGCCGCCGCGGTAGGCACACTACGGCCGGCGCACCGCGCTGATCCGATGGCAGGAGCCAGGTGCTTCTCCTGGTCTCCCATGGGGTGCAGAGCCCAAGCACTTGGGCCATCCTCCACTGCACTCCCTGGCCACAGCAGAGAGCTGGCCTGGAAGAGGGGCAACCGGGACAGAATCCAGCGCCCCGACCGGGACTAGAACCCGGTGTGCCGGCGCCGCAAGGCGGAGGATCAGCCTAGTGAGCCGCGGCACCGGCCTGTTAATTGATATTTTAAAATTTGTTTTTTAACTGCAAATTGACAAGTTATAGTTGTATTTATTTGTGGGGTAAAATCTGATTCTGATTTATGAATGCAAAGTAGAATAATTAAATTAGGCTAATTAGCATATCCACTACATCTAATACCATTTTTATAATATAAACATTTGAAATTTACTCTCAGCAATTCTGAAATGTATAACACATTATTATTTACCATATTGATAAGTGTCATGCAATGCATCTCAAGGAAAAACAAATTTATTCCTCCTAATTAAGGATTTGTACCTTATGACTATCGTCTCCCCATCCTCCCCGCCATCTTCAGCCTTTGGTTACCACCATTCTATTTTCTTAATTCTACTTTTTTAATTTTGTGAAGTGGAGAGACAGAATGAGCAAGCTCTCATCAGCTGTTTCACTCTGCAACTGCTAGCAGCCCTAGGCCTGAAACCAGGAGCCTAGAAAGCAATCCAAGTCTCCCACACGGGTGGCAGGAACCAGTGACTTGAGTCACCACTGCTGCCTCTCAGGGTCTTTATGGGAAGCAGCAGGAGTCAGCAGCTTAAACTGGGTTTCAAACTCACGCAATCCAATAAGGGATGTGGGTTATCTTGGCCAGTGTCTTAACCAGTAAGCCAAATAATTGTTCCTCTCTGCTTGAGTTTGCTTTAGATTCCATATATACAAAGAGTCTACAAAAGGTTCATGGAAAATGCATATTAACAAAAGTATACCTGTATATCAAAATTTTTACACCAACATAAGCTTATTTTTTAATTCCCCATGCCACAGACTTTTTGGAGTACCTTCATTTGCACTATATCTGTAGTGTAAATTCTTAGAGTTGGCAGTAAACAGGAGTATACATTTAAAGTCATTTATTTAAAATTGTTTGAAGGACACACAGAGAGACACACAGAGATCTTCCATCTGCTTGTTCACTACCCAAATTCCTGCAACAGCTGGGGTTCTACAAGCTGAAGCCAGGAGCTGAGAAACTCAATCCAGGTCACCTATGTGAATAGCAGGAACTAAAGTGCTTAAGTTGTCCCCTGCTGCCTCCCAGGTATATTAGCAGGGAGCTAGGTCAGAAGCAGAATATTTGGGAATTGAATCAGGCACTCTGATGTGGGATATGGTAAACCAAACAAGTTAACCACTGTGCCAATGCCCACCTATGGACATTAGTTGTGACAATCAGCTGTGCCAATGAGTTGTTGGATATAACAGGAAAAGCACAGGTAACAAAAGAAAAAACAGATTAATTGCATTTTATCAAAATTAAAATATTTTATACATCAAGGACATTATCAAGAGCATAAAAAGACAACCCACATGGGAGAATGCATTTGCAAGTCAAATATTTACCTGATAAGACATTAACACTCAAAATATGTAAAGAAATTCTGAAACTCAACAAATTAACAAAAAAAAATCTCAATTCAAAAATAGGTGGTTGGGGCCAGCACTGTGGCGTAGTGGGTAGGGCTGCTACTTGCAATGCCAGCATCCCATATGGGCACCGGTTCAAGACCCAGCTGTTCCACTTCCAAGCTCTCTGCTATGGCCTGGGAAAGCAGAAGATGGCCCAAGTCCTTGGGCCCCTGCACCCACGTGGGAGACCAGAAAGAAGCTCCTGGCTTCAGATTGGCAGTTCCAGCCGTTGCAGCCATCTGGGGAGTGAACCAGTGGATGGAAGATATCTCTCTCTCTCTCTCTCTTTCTCTCTGCCTCTCCTTCTCTATGTAACTGTGACTTTCAAGTAAAATAAATAAATCTTTTAAAAAAATAGGTGGTTAAGACACCATTTAAGATGCCTGTGTTGGTTAGTGTTGTGGCATAGCAGGTTAAGCTGATGCCTGGGACACTGGCATCCCATACAGGCACCAGTTCCAGTCCCAGCCGCTCCACTTCCAATCCAGCTCTCTGCTAATGCACCTGGGAAAGCAGTGGAAGATGGCCCAAGTACTTGGGCCTCTGCCATTGATGTGGGAAACCTGGATGGAGTCCTAGGCTCCTGGCTTTGGCTTGGCCCAGCCCCAGCTGTTGTGGCCATCTGGGGAGTTAACCAGTGGATGGAAGACCTCTGTCTGTCTCTCCCTCTAACGCTGCCTTTCTGATAAATAAATCTTTTTCATTTTTGTTACATTTCCCTTAATATATAGAAAACAAATTTTATGTACAATTTCAAAAATACACTTTCCTCCTTCCCTCCCTCCTTCCTAAATAAATTTAAAAAATAAAAAAGATGCCTGTGTCTTGTATCAGAGTACCAGGGTTCAATACCTACCTCTAGCTCCCAACTCAGTTCCTGAGAGGCAACAGTGATAGCTCAAGTAATTTAATTCCTGTCACCCTTATGGGAGACTTGGATTGAGTTCTTAGCCCCTGGCCTTTGGCTCAGCAGTCATAGCTGTTGTGGGCATTCGTGAAGTAAACCAGTGGATGGGAGCAATCTGTCTCCCTACTTCTCAAATAAATAAAAATTAAATGATTTATTTATTTATTTGAAAGGTATAGTGATCAAGAATGAGGTAGAGATGGAAAGAGTCCATCTGTTTTTTCACTCCTTGCCAAATGCCTGCAACAGGTAATGCTATGCCAAGCTGAAACCATTGGCTAGAACTCCATCCTGGTCCCCCACAAAGGTAGGCAAGAACCCAAGTACTTGGGCCATCATCTGCTGCCTCCCAAGCACGTTAGTAGGAAGCTGGATCAGTAGTGTGAAGTAGGGGTCAGCATTGTGGCCCAGTGAGTTAAGCCACTGCCTGTAACACCAGCAACCCATAAGGGTGCTGATTTGAGTCCAAGCTGCTCTGCTTCCAATCCAGCTCCTTACTAATGTTCTGGGAAAGCAATGGAAGATGGCTCAAGAGTATGGGTCCCTGCACCCACATGGGAGACCCAAATGGAGTTCCAGGCTCCTGGCTCAGCCCTGGCCATTGCAGACATTTGGGGAGAGAACAGAGAACAAAAGGATGGAAAATTCTCTCTCTCTGCCTATCAGATAAGTAAATAAATCTTTAAAAAAAAATAAGTGAGAAGGGGCCGGCGCCATGGCACAGGTTAATCCTCTGCCCGTGGCGCCAGAATCCCATATGGGCACCGGTTCTAATCCCGGCTGCTCTTCTTCCAATCCAGCTCTCTGCTATGGCCTTGGAAAGCAGTAGAAGATGGGCCAAGTCCTTGGGCCCCTGCACCCACATGGCAGAACTGGAAGAAGCTCCTGGCTCCTGGCTTCGGATCGGCATAGCTCCAGCCGTTGCGGCCATTTGGGGAGTGAACCAACGGAAGGAAGACCTTTCTGTCTGTCCCTCTCACTGTCTGTAACTCTACCTCTCAAGTAAATAAATAAAATCTTTAAAAAAAAATAAGTGAGAAGTAGGTGGAACTTGAGCCATTTATTCCTATATGGGATGTGGGCATCCCAAGCAGTGGCTGAACTGTTGCACCACAATACCCACCCCTAAATAGTTTTTTAATAAAAATAATGGACAAAGGATTTGAACAGAAACTTCTCCAAAGAAGATATACAAATGTCCCATAAACACATGAAAAGATGCTCACCGTCATAAGTCATTAGGGAAATGCAAATCAAAACCACAACGAGGAGCAGGCATTTAGCCCAGCAGTTAAGTCACTGCTTCAGACTCCCTCATCTCATATCAGAGTGCCTGGGTTTATGTTCCTGCTCTGTGTTTGATCCAGATTTCTGCTAATGTGCACCCAGGAGGCAGCAGGTGACGGCTCAAGTACTTGGGTCCCTGCCACCCATGTGACAGACTCAGATGAAGTTCCTAGCTCTTGGCTTCAGCCTGGCCCAACCCTGGGTATTGTGGGCATTTGTGAATGAATCATAGAAGATCTCTGTGTCTGTGTCTCTTTCAAATAAAAATAAATAAAGCTTACAAAAAACTAGATACCGGAGAGCGGCAAGATGGCGGAATAGGCAGGGAGCACACTATTAGTCCGGGGGGAGAGAAAGTTTAATATAAGTGGAGATACTGCAGGGTCAAGGAAGAGTAGGGGATGAAACAGCAGAGGAAACTCTTCCGGAACTAGTGATTCACAGTGGACCTGCGTGGAGAGCGTGGGAGCCCAAGTTCGGGACACCAGCGGCAGACTCAACACACCAGCGCTGGAACGCGAGGTGAGCCGAACCTCAATAGCCCGAGATACCAGCAGGCAAGCGGAAAGAGGAGGCTAGAGGGAACGAAGCTTGAAACTCCGTGGGGAAAAGTTCACCAGGCTAACTAGAAGAGAGATAGGAAAAAAATTTAAAAAGTGACCAATACAGACACAAGTTTCTCTCTCTCCGCTCACCTCTCAAAGGCGAGCAAGACAAAGAGCAGGCGCCATTTTGGACATACGTCATAAGCAGGGCGACCTCAGGTCTGCACCAGCCCTGAGCCTAGCAGAAAAACCTGACTCTGGGGGGAGGGGTGAAATAACAGGAGATTAGCATCTAACTTGGCAACCCAGTGGGAGACTGCAGGAGAATTGGAGCCCACACTGAGGGCAGCAGAGATTCCCTGTGTGGTCCTTGGGAAAGAGCTTCCGATCTCTGGCTCCTGTGGGTATATCATTTGCCTGCTAACTACCTCCAATTACGTTCAGCTGTGTGGAATTACTTCCCTTTTAAATCAAAAAAAGAAAGAGAGATTTACCACACCTAACCTGGGAGTGTCATCTTTGACACACCCTCAACCCTGAGGAACCAAACACAGCTCTCAGTCCACACTCATCTCAAGCCTCTAAGGCTCCACTGAAAGCAGACAGTCCACTTAATATAGAGCCATAGTGTAACAAGAAAAAACAACACAGTGAAGAAACCAAATATCTCCAACATGCCAAACAACAAACGCAAAAACCAAGCTAACAAGAACAAGGAAGACACTATGATGCCCCCAAATGAAAAAGACACCCCAATTCAAGATTATGAAGATGATGAGATCGAAGAAATGCAAGAAACGGATCTCAAAACATTGATAAGAACATTAAGAAGTTCTCAAAAACAAATTCTTGAACTACAGAAATCCTTAATGGACAAGATAGAAAATCTCTCTCGTGAAAGTGAAATATTAAGGAGGAATCAAAATGAAATGAAACAACTAGTGGAACAAGAAACTCTGATAGTGACGAGAAATCATAATGAAATGAAGAATTCAATAGATCAAATGACAAACACATTAGAGAGCCTTTAAAACAGAATGAGCGAAGCAGAAAAGAGAATATCAGACTTAGAAGACAGAGAACAGGAAAGGAAACAGGCAAACCAAAGAAAAGAAGAAGAAATTAGAAATCTAAAAAATATTGTCAGAAATCTACAGGATACTATTAAAAAACCCAACATTCGGGTTCTAGGAGTTCCTGAAGGCATGGAGAGGGAGAAAGGATTAGAAGGCATTTTCAGTGAGATACTAGCAGAAAATTTCCCAGGTTTGGAGAAGGACAGAGGCATCTTAGTACAGGAAGCTTATAGAACCCCTAATAAACATGACCAAAAGAGATCCTCACCACGACATGTTGTAATCAAACTCACCACAGTGAAACATAAAGAAAAGATCCTAAAATGTGCAAGAGAGAAACGTCAGATTACTCTTAGAGGATCTCCAATTAGACTCACAGCAGACTTCTCATCAGAAACCCTACAAGCTAGAAGGGAATGGCGAGACATAGCCCAGGTACTAAGAGAGAAAAACTGCCAGCCCAGAATATTATATCCTGCAAAGCTCTCATTTGTGAATGAAGGTGAAATTAAGACTTTTCATAGCAAACAGAAACTGAAAGAATTTGTTGCCACTCATCCTGCCCTGCAAAAGATGCTTAAAGATGTGTTACACACAGAAACACAGAAACATGGTCACCAATATGAAAGAAGGTAAAGGAAGGAAACCTCACAGCAAAAGATCACAGGAAGCTCAATTTCTCTTTGACATAGAATTAAACTCTGATGCTCTGTTAAAGCAATGTGTTAAAGTAATCTATTATGTTCTCTTGATGTCTGTTAAATTCTAATTGTTCAAAAACAGCTGAATTTTTATTAAGAGCTATGGGTTATTTAAATATGTGCTTATTTTCAAAGATTTGAATAATCACCTTGTAACAATGATCAAATTTGGTCTATGTTATGTCATGATTTTAAGAAATCTTATTTCAACCAGATATTTTGGATTTTGAGCCTTCTTGGCATTCTTGACAGGCATTCAAAAAATCAAAGTTTCAAACAATCTGGTCTCTAAAATTTCCAGTGAATCCTGGACTTTGGTTTTTCCAGTTTGGGCCCAACTGAAAAAATCGAAGGACCTATGTCTCTCATCTTATAGAGACACCAACTAATCAGTCTATTTGGAGTATATTAGAAGGACTGTCAAGATGTGATGTGGTACCAGACTTTACGTTTCTATAATGGAAAATGCTATTAATACAAATGTTTGAGAATTAAAAAGTCTAATGATCTTGTGTTACTAGACATGATAGTTATCTTAATGAGAAAGCCCCAGAGGCCTAAAGGGTTAAATACTTGTAAAATCCTACAGGTGCTTTCAAAAATACTGTGAAGTAAGCAGGTGCCTCTTGTTGGTTGATAAGTTTATAATTTTAAACATGGCGACAAAGTCTTTTGTCATCCACAGTTATATATGATTTGCTGCTCATAAAACTAAAGCGTTGTTGGTTCTGTGTTTAGCTGTCCTCCTATAGGTTCCTATGGGCTTTTTCCAGCCACTTTTATTGTATTCAGTACTTTGGGATGGCTCTGTAAACAGATGAAGCCAATAATGTATTAACAGTACCAACTGAGAGAAAGTATGGTTAACTGAGGTTACTAAAAACAAAAAGCAATTCAAATCAATTGGCAATCTACAAAAAGAGTTAAAGATTTTAAAAGCTATTATTAAAATTGCTATATTGGTCTATTATGCTATATTATATGTGTGTACATATTGTATGTCCACATGGGGAAATTTTATTAAGAGTTTTATTTTAAATGGCTTATAGATAAGATTGTCCATAAATTTAAGCTGCTAAAATCAATCAAAGATACATTTTAATTTGAGTGACCTGAATCTGTGTATCATATGTTTTAAACGTGTTGGTAGAAAGAAACTAAAAACATTTTAGATGGTTGTGCTTAAGTTTACTGGCTAAACAAACTACACCATGTTAGATATTTAAGAGGTGTTTCCAAATCATGATTCTTAAAATTTACAGAAGGCATTGGACCTTCTGGTAAATGTTTTCTTAAGTTGTTATCTAATGGTTGAAACGGTTTGCTAAGTATTCATGTGATATTGCTATTATCAGCAAGCGATCTAGGACTTGCTCCTTCATTTCTCTATTCTAAGCCCAACTTGTTCTTTCATTTATCTATTCTCTTCAAGGTACTAAACTAATTCTATTATGAAAGAATCTGTAGGACGCACAATTTAATCTTTAGACCTTATAAAAGAGATGGCTAACATTTTTCTGTAATAGCATAGCCAAAATAAGAACTTAAATAATAATCTCATAGCTAGATTCACTTCGCCGTCAGCCAAGTATACAGTAAGTAGAAAAAACCTCCCTTTCAGACAAAAGGGAAAGAAAGTTTTAAAGTGAGAATATAATTTTCCTCATGGGCATTGTCTACCTTAGAAAAACTACTACAGAACATGCCTGTGACTATAGACTTGCAGTTCAGGCCACCGAAGATTAGAGATGGGACACGGGCACTCCCTTGACTTGCATCCTCTGGTCTGCTTTAACACAAACCAGGAGGAAAAGAAAGCTCGGCATCAGAAGCAATGGGTGGCAGGCCTATTAATGGCTGATCTGCACAGTGATCTGCCCTCAAGGAGACCCAACAGGCCAGTCCACTGCAGTGGCTTTCAATGTGGTCAGCCTGGGCTTCAGCAGAAGTCAGCTTGTGAAGAGCCCTGGCAGCTCTGCCAAGAGTTGGATCACTGGAAATGGACCTGCCCTGGAGTCGAAGGATGCCCAAGTCAGAGCCACAGATCTTATTGGCTCTAAGCTGAAAAGCCCTTCACTCAGCCCAACTTCCAAAGTGACCACTGCAGCTGAGGGGATGGTCAAGTAGGGTCAGCAACATTGCAGGCAGAACTGTAAATTTCTTGTTAGAGATGCCCCTTGCCTTTTCCTGGCCAGCTCTCCTCCCAGGCCAGCTAAATAATGAAAGTCAACAGAGTGCCTTCCCCTAGGAGGTTCACACCTCCCTTAGGATATACCCCATGTGAAGAGATAGATAGGTCTGGGCCTCTGAATTTACAAGGCCTAAAGCCCACCAGATTATTATCAAGCCCCTTCTATCAGGTTCTATTTGCCTCTCAATCAGAAAAATTACTTGTAGCTTAGTCAGCACCTTTCTTAGCTCCTCTAATAATGACTCTGTCCTTTGTTCTAGGCCCTGTCTAGTGCACTTGGGCCTCATTCCTTTGTAATCATAACCTCTACTCTACCACCAATGGCTCTACTCCCAACCTGTGTGTACTGATGGTCCTCTTCCCCGCTTAATGCTGTATAATTGTTCAAACCTGGTAAATGCCACTCTTAGGATCATTGGTTACTATCCCCACTCTGTCTTTTATGACCTTGTCTAAATATGATCAGAGTCGGTAAACTTGGAAGGCTTCCATAGCCTTGGCAACTCATGACGACAGCCTAGGATGGTTACGGGCGCCATAAACTAGAGTGTCAATGTGTTGGGTCAACAACAGGAGCCACTGTGCAGTTGCTCCTCATGCAGGATCTCTGTCCTTAATGTGCTGTACATTGTGATTTAATGCTATAACTAGTACTCAAACAGTATGTTTCACTTTGTGTTTCTATGTGGGTGCAAACTGTTGAAATCTTTATACTAAATTGATCTTCTGTATATAAAGAGAATTGAAAATGAATCTTGATGCAAATGGAAGGGGAGAGGGAGCGGGAGAGGGGAGGGTTGCGGGTGGGAGGGAAGTTATGGGAGGGGGAAGCCATTGTAATCCATAAGCTGTACACTGGAAATTTATATTCATTAAATAAAAGTTAAAAAAAAAACCTAGATACCACTTCACACCCATTAGGATGGCTATAATTTTAAAAAAGAAAACAAGTGTTGGCAAGGATGTGGAGAAATCAGAACCTTGGCATTGCTGATGGGAACGTAAAATGGTTGCAACCACTGTGAAAAGCAGTTTGGTGGTTCCCCATAAGTTTAAACAGAGAATTACCATATGATCCAGCAATTCCACTTCTAGGTATATGCCCCCCAAAATTTAAAGCATGAACTCAAATACTTTCACACAGCAGCATTATTCACTATAGCCAATGTAAAAATGGCCCAGGAAGGGCCAGCATTGTGGTATTGTGGGTTAAGCCGCTGCCTGCATTGCTGGCATCCCATATGGGCACCAGTTCAAGACCAGCTCCCTGATAATGGCCCTGGAGAGCAGCAGAAGATGGTCCAAGTCCTTGGGCCCCTGCACCCACGTGGGAAACCTGGAAGAAGCTCCAGGCTCCTGGTTTCAGCCTGACCCAGCCATAGCCATTGAGGCCATTTGAGGAATGAACAAGTTGATGGAAGATACCTCTATTCATCCCCCTCTCTGTAACTCTGCCTTTCAAATAAATTTCAAAAGGGGTGGTGGTGGTGGTGCTGTGGTACAGCAGGTTAATGCCCTGGCCTGAGGCACCAGCATCCCATGTGTGCGTCCGTTTGAGACCCGGCTGATCCACTTCAGGTCCAGCTCTCTGCTGTGGCCTGGGAAAGCAGTGGAGGATGCCCCAAGTCCTTGGGCCCCTGTGCCCACATGGGGGACCCGGAGGAAGCTCCTGGCTCCTGGCTTCTGATCGGTGCAGCTCCGGCCGTTGCGGCCATCTGGGGAGTGAACCAGCGGATGGAAGACCTCCCTGTCTGCTTCTCCTCTCTCTGTGTAACTCTGACTTTCAAATAAATAAATAAATAAATATTTTTTAAAAAAAGGACACAGTGACCAACAATAAATATGGTATATACATATAACAGAGTAATCTCTAGAAATTAAAAGGAATAAAATTCTGATACTTGTTATAATGTGAACAATCCTTAAAAACATGCTAAGTGAACTAAACCAGACAGAAAAGGACAAACAGTATATTTCACATATGTGAGATACCACAAATGGGCAAATAGAGGAAGTGGTAGCTAACACCACTGAATTGCACGCTTTAAAATGGTTATGCCACTACAAAATAAAAAAGAAAGTTAAAAGCTAAATGAGAAACTCAGAAAATATATTTCAACCCATATGACAAAGTTCTTTCTTAGAACTTTCCTAAGGATTTTCTTGGTATACAAAATACTTTCAGTACATACACAGATGAAAAACACAAGGATTTTAAGCACATTAAAAAGAAGTTCAACCTAACACAATTAACAAGATTGCAAGTTAAAAGCACAATGAGACACTATTTTTCCTATAAAAATGGCAATATCATAAAGGTTAAAGATATACTTGGCAAGGATGTGGAGAAACAGATACTCTCATATTACTTGTTAAATTATAAATTGCTATAACTTTATGAGAGGCGACTCATCAAAAAATTTTAAGGTACACATCCCCTTTTTTGTCAGTTAAGTAACAGAAAATGCAACTCCAATAAACTTAAACAATAAAGAGGCTTTATTGGCTCATACAACTGTAAATTCCTAGAGATGAGCAGGCTTTTCAGACTGGTTTGATTCCGTAGAGAACAGTATCATCAAGGCCCAATTTCTGTCCATCTGTGAGTTTGGCCTTCCAAAATGTGAGCTTCATCCTAAACTTGACTCCCTTCTCAGTAGCCAAAGGGCTGCAGCATTTGAAGGCTTCTCATGAACCCTACAACACTGTCCAAAGAGAGACAAAGCTGCCTTTTGGTACCTCTCTCAAAGAACAGAAACAAAAACAAAAATATCTTCTTCCCCCCAAATACTTCATCAGATATCCTACATTTCAGTTCTTTGGACCATTCCTGAACAATCCCTTTGACAAGGACAATGATATACACTGATTGACTAAGCTTGGGTTGCCTAAATCAATCACTGAGGCACAGAGGATGGGTTTACTCTGGTGCACTTCTCTGGAAGCTGGGAGTCAAAGTAATTCCACCCCCACACTAAATTTGACTGCTAAACAATGGGGAAAGTGATGGAATGGATGTTGGGCAGGAAATCATATCAGCTACTATCTACGTTGACCCAGCAACTATACATCCAGTAATTTAACTTATAGCTACACTGGTACATGTACAAATAAGTATGTTCAAGAAGACTGTAATAATAGAAAAGTGCAAACAACCAAAATGCCTAGCATTAGTTAAATTATAATAAAGCCATAAAAAAAGCAACTTTAAGTGTACTGACAGGACACAATCTCAAAAATATAAGTGAACAAAGCAGAGTCAATAATAACATGTCACCATTTCAGAAATCAAAAAAGGAGGGAGGAGATGGATAGATTTTAAATTTAAAAAATTTCAGTTTGTATCAATAAGCCAGACCAGAAAGAGTATACTTACATACATATAAATGATTTGCATATAAAATATCTAGAAGATACACAAGAAACTGACAATAGGGGCTGGTGTTGTGATTCGGTGGGTTAGCTGCTGCCTGCAATGCCAGCATCCCATATGAGTGCCAGTTGGAATCCTGGCTGCTCCATTTCTGATCTAACTCCCTGCTACTGTGCACAGGAAAGCAGCATATGTCCCAAGTAGTTGGGCCCCTGATGCCCACATGGGAAGGCCCAGATGGAGTTCCAGGCTCTTGCTTTGGCCTGGCCCAGCACCAGCCGTTGCAGTGATTAGGGAGTAAACCAGCAGATGAAAGCTCACCTGTCACTCTGTCTTTCAATAAAATAAATATTTTAAAACAAAAAAATTTAAATTATAGGTTTCTAATTTTTACATGTCAGATTGTCAAAATTAAAATATTTGTTAAGAGCCAGTGCTGTGGCATAGCTAATCCAGTCCTAGGCTCTTAGCTTCAGCCTAATCTGGCCCTGGCTGTTGTGAGCATTTGGGGAGTGAACTAGTGGAGGGGAGATTGCTCTGTCAATTCTGCCTTTCAAGTAATGAAAATAAACAAACATTGTAAAAAGAAAAAGTACAAACTACTGATATACAACATAGTTGAAGCTCACACAATGGAAAAACTCAGACGCAAAAAAGTACACACTATATATAATTCCATTTACATAAAAATCAAATATAGGCCAAACTAATATAAGATTATAAAGGTCAGAATGTGGTCAATCTTGGGAATGCATAATGGCTGAGGGGGATCACAAGGAGCCAGCCTTAGGTGGTATTAGAAATGTACCATAATTTCCTATTTTATTTTTATATTTTATACATAGGTATATACAAATGTAAAAATGTATGAAGGGACTTCAAAATGTTCATAGAAAATGGAATTGAAAGATAAGCTTATTGGGGCAGGTGTTTGGTGTAGAGGTTAAGTTGCCACTTATACTGCACATACCCTGGGCCAGTGCTGTGGTGCAGTGAGTTAAGCTGCCATCTGCAGTGCTAGTATCCCATAAGGTCATTGGTACAAGTCCTGGCTGCTCCATTTCTGATCTAACTCCCTGCTAATTAGTGCCTGGGAAAGCAGTGCAAGATAGCATTAGTGTTTGGGTCCCTGCACCTACGTGTGAGACCCTGATGAAGCTACAGGCTCCTGGTTTCAGTCTGGCCCAGCCCTGGGTGTTGTGACCTTCTGGGAATTGAACCAGCAGATGGAAGATCTCTCTGTCTCTCCATCTCTCTCTGTCACTACCTTTCAAGTAAATAAAATAAATCTTTAAAAAAAAGAATTTTTTGCAACAAAATAAACTTACCTTTTAATTCCATTTTCCACAAGCCTACATACATACACATAAACATTTGGTGCAGTGCACTGGTTGTAAAGTATAGGAATCAGAAGAAACAATGAATAACCACAATTGTACTGGATTAAGTGCTGGAGCACACCTTTGTTCTGTAGTCATCTGATCCCTGGTAGCCTACAGCCTACGTTGTTGGGTTTTTATTTAACAGATTTTATTTACTTATTTGAAAGGCAGTGTTACAGACAGGCAGAGGCAGAGAAAGAGTCTTCCATCTGCTGGTTCACTCCCCAAATGGCTGCAACGGCTGGAGCTGGGCCAATCTGAAGCCAGATGCCTGGAGCTTCTTCTGGGTCTCCCACGCAGGTATAGGGGCCCAAATACTTGAGCCACCTTCTACTTTCCCAGGCCATAGCAGAGAGCTGGATGGAAAATTTAGCAGCCAGGACTTGAACCAGCATCTATATGGGATGCTGGCACTGCAGGCGGTGGTTTTACCCACTACACCACAGCGCTGGCCCCCAGCCTAAGTTTTAAAGGTCTCATGCTCATAGGTGATACCTACTTGGAGTTCAGGTGATGAATAGAGAAAAAAGAATGGAAAAACATATTTGAAAACAATTGAGAATTCATGAAGACTTCAATTTTATTTCTTTTTTTTTATTTAATGAATATAAATTTCCAAAGTACAGCCTATGGATTACAAAGGCTTCCCCTCTGACAACTTCCCCCCCACCCACAACCCTCCCCTTTCCCACTCGCTCTCCCCTTCCATTCCCATCAAGATTCATTTTCAATTCTCTTTATATACAAAAAAATCAGTTTAGTATATATAAAGATTTCAACAGTTTGCCCTCACATAGTAACACAAAGTGAAAAAATACTGTTGGAGTACTAGTTATAGCATTAAATAACAGTGTACATCACATTAATGACAGAGATCCTGCATGATATTTTTTTAAAAAGATTGATTACTTTTCTATGTAATTTCCAATTTAACACCAAGGGTTTTTTGTTTTTTTTTTTTCATTTTCAATTATCTTTATATATAGAAGATCGCTTCAGTATATACTAAGTAAAGATTTCATCAGTTTGCACCCACACATAACCACAAAGTGTAAAAATACTGTTTCAGTACTAGCTATATCATTACTTCACCTTGGACAACCTATTAAGGACAGATCCCACATGGGACGTAAGTACACAGTGACTCCTGATGTTGATTTAACAATTTGACACTCTTGTTTATGGTGTCAGTAATCTCCCTAGGCTCTAGCCATGAGTTGCCGAGGCTATGGAAGCCTTTAGGGTTCGCCGACTTCGATCCTATTCCGACAGGGCCATAGTCAAAGTGGAAGTTCTCTCCTCCCTTCAGAGAAAGGTACCTCCTACTTTGATGGCCCCATTCTTTCCACTGGGATCTCACTCGCTGAGATCCTTCATTTAGGTCTTCTTCTTCTTCATCTTTTTTTTTTCCCAGAGTGAAGACTTCAATTTTCAAGATTCAGGAATCCTAAACAAAAGGAAAAAGGTAAAGAATCCTTATGAAGACACACTGTAGTAAAACTTCAGAACACCAAAGAGAAGATCCTAAAAGGATTAAGAGATCTGATACCTACTTATGAAAATATATACCACCTATAAAATATTCGTGCCAAAAAAGAGGAAAAAATAAGAGTCCAAGTCTACATTTAGGTAAACATCTACATCTAATCAATATTCAGGAAATACAAGGAATAGAACACACCACAGGAATGCAACCAATAAAATCCATTCTATAGGAAGCCCCATAGGAGAAACAAACCAGTTTCTTCAACAAATAAATCACCCAAGAGAAAGGGGGGTGGGTAATGGAAGGGACACCTGTAGAGTAAGATATTTAAGAAACATGTCAACCAACTGTAGTATATGATCTTTTATTTGGATCCTGATTCAAACGCACATTTATGAGGCAACAGGAAAAATCTGAAAAATCATTGTACATTTGATAATAAAGAATCACTAACTTTCTAAAAATGAGTTTTGTTGTAATGTTTAAGAAGAATCTTTGTTTTACAGCTACATATAAAAATATTTACAAATGAATGAATCTGATATTTGCTTCATAATAACCTTGGTGAACAAGTGGGAGAACAGGGGTTAGGGGAATTACAGATGAAACAATACTGGCCAACCACTGAAGCTGCATGACAAGAATATAGGAATTCAGCATAAAACTCTCTTACTTTTTGTATATTTGAACCTTTCCATAATAAAAATACAGGAGAAAAAAAGAACCAAAGAGGAAAGACAGATTACCTTCAAAGAATTGACTAATTCAAAGAATTATCAACCAAAAAGCAGAGTTTAGAACAGTATATACAGTATGCTACTAGTTATTTAAAAAATCACACAGGGTGGGTATTTGGCCTAGCAGTTAAGATGCAGGCAGAGATGTCTGCTAAGACACTCACATCCCACATTGAATGAGTTCGATACCAGGTGTCAGTTCCTGACTCCAGCTTCATGCTAGTGCAGATCTTGGGAGGCAGTGGCGATGGTTCAAGTAACTAGGTTTCACCGCTCACATGGGAGACCTGAATAGAGCTTCTGGGCTCCTGGGTTCAGCTTGGCCCAGTCTCAGTATTTACAGGCTACTGGGGGAATGAACCTGCAGAAGGGAGGTCTGTGTGTGTTTCTCTGTTGCTCCAATAAATAAAAATTTTAAAAAATAACATTCACATACATGCTCCTATTTGCAGCAACATCTCTGTAGGACAAGTAAAAATTAATAAGAATTGTTTTTTTTTAAAAAAAAAGATTTATTTATTTGAAAGAGAGTTACAGAGAGTAGAGACAGAGATCTTCCATCTGCTGGTTCATTCCCCAAATGGCCACAATGGCCGGAGCCAAGCCAATCCAAAGCCAGGAGCCAGAAACTTCTTCTGGGTTTCCCATGTGGGTGCAGAGGCCCAAGCACTTGGGCCATCTTCCACTGCTTTCCCAGGTGCATTAGCAGAGAGCTGGATCAGACGTGGAGCAGCCAAGACTCATCTGGCGCCCATATGGGATGTTGACACTGCAGGCCAGGGCTTTAATCTGCTGCACCACAGTGCTGGCCCCCAAGAATTGTCTTTCAATAATGGAACTTGGAAACTGGGAAATATAAATGGGCAACTCTTTATTCTTTTATACTATTTAATCTTTTTTAAAAATTTATTTATATGAAAGGCAGAGTGCAAGAGAGGAGAAATAGAGAGAAAGAGAGTTCTTCCATCCATTGGTTCATTCCCCGAATGGCCACAACAGCCAGGGGTGGGCAATGCTGAACTCAAAAGCCTGGAACTCCATCCAGGTCTGACATGTGGGTGCAGGGGCCCAAACATTTGGGCCATCTTCCGCTGCTTTCCTAGGCACATTAGCTGGATTGGAAGTAGAGCAGCTGGGACTCAAACCAGTGCTCTCATATGGGATGCCAGCATCATCACAGGCGGTGGCTTAACCCACTGTACTACAACGCTGGCTCCTGAACTTTTTATCTTGTACCTTAAAAGTATTTTTTCAGAATGCTGGGAACAGGAGAATTTCATAACTTGATAAAGAGTATAAAAAACAACAATAATCATACTCAACAGTGAAATACTAGTAGCATTCCCCTTAAAGTTAGAACAAAACAATAATATTCACCTGTTTTATAAGCATTGGTATTGTTTTGCAGGTTCTAGTAAAAAAATCAAGACAAAAAGCATAAAAAGCTTTAAGTTAGGGAGGCCTATACCCCATATCAGAGTGCCTAGGTTCAAGTCCTGGCTATTCTGCTTCTGATCCAGCTTCCTGCTAATGTGCACCCTGGGAAGCAGCAAGTAATGAATCAAGTGGTTGGGTCTCTGCCACCCATGGCAACTCAGATTACATTCTGGACTTAAAGCTTTGGCCTGGCCCAGCCCCTGCTATTGCAGGCATTTGGGGAGTGAACCAGCAGACGGAGGATCTCTCTCCATCTGTGTCTGTCTCTCATGCCTTTCAAATAAAATGAAAATAAAATTTTTCAAAAGTTTAAATGTTTTAAATGGAGACTCATATATCTTTCATATATAATACATGGTCTCCGAGCATCAAATGAGATGATATTATAATTAAACAAAAAGTTTGGCAAGTTTAAAATCAGTAACTTCCCTATATAGAAATGATATCCCATTAGAAAATACAATGAGGGCCGGCGCCGTGGCTCAACAGGCTAATCCTCCGCCTTGCGGCACCGGCACACCGGGTTCTAGTCCCAGTCAGGGCACCGGATGCTGTCCCGGTTGCGCCTCTTCCAGGCCAGCTCTCTGCTGTGGCCAGGGAGTGCAGATGGAGGATGGCCCAAGTGCTTGGGCCCTGCACCCCATGGGAGACCAGGAGAAGCACCTGGCTCCTGCCATCCGATCAGCGCGGTGCGCCGGCTGCAGCGCGCCAGCTGCGGCGGCCATTGGAGGGTGAACCAACGGCAAAAAGGAAGACCTTTCTCTCTGTCTCTCTCTCACTGTCCACTCTGCCTGTCAAAAAAAAAAAAAAAATACAATGAAAGGGGCTGGTGCTGCGGCATAGTGGGTTAAAGCCCAGGCCTGAAGCACTGGCAAGCCATATGGGTGCCGGTTCTAATCACGGCTGCTCCTCTTCCGATCCAGCTCTCTGCTATGGCCTGGGAAAGCAGTAGAAGATGGTCCAAGTCCTTGTGTAGAGTCAAAATCAAAATGGAGTGAGTGTGGCTAAAAGCAAATCGCAGAGCTCTCGCTTCTTTCCGTACATATTAGCTTTGCTTGCTAACAGCTAAGGATGTATCTTGTGAAACTGTGGGCCCAAATTCCCAGGAACTAGGTTGACAGAAATGTGTCCTTCACTGTTATCTTACAACCATATCTTGGATCTGTTATTGCTGTTATCTTACAACCATATTATGGGCTTTTTTATTGTTCACTGCATACCAGGGGTCTGGTTCGAGATTGTGAGCCCTAGTGGACGGAATACTATAAAAAGCTGTGTAACTCGCTGTTGGGTGCTGCACTCTGGTAAGGAGTATCAGTCCAAATCGGTTGCCGGTCCCGACCTGTTGCCTTGCCTCTCATTTTCAGTAAAATTCATGTGTGACTGTCAATGGTTTTATAATATTCTATTTTAGCTGATGAGTGGATGCAACACTTGGGTCTGGAAGAAGCTCCTGGCTCCTGACTTCGGATCAGCGCAGCTCTGACAGTTGCGGCCATCTGGGGAGTGAACCAGTGGATGGAAGACCTCTCTGTCTCTACCTCTCTCTGTAACTCTATCTTTCAAATAAATAGAAAAAAATCAATGGTAGACTCTCAAGATCATTAAAAAATAGAAGGAAAAATATTCCATTCACATAACGAAAAAAATTATAGGGGGAGGGGCCGGCATTAGGACAGTGGGTTGGGCCCTGCCTGCAACACCTGCAATCCCATAAGAGCACTGGTTCAAGTCTCAGCTGTTCCACTTCCAATCCAGTTCCCTGTTAATGCACCTGGGAAAGCAGCAAAACATGATCTAAGGCCTTGGGTCCTTGTACTGTGTGGGACAACCCTATTGGAATTCCAGGCTCCTGGCTTTAGCCTGGCCTAGCCCTAATCATTGTGGCCATTTGGGGAGTGAACCTGCAGATGGAAGATGGATCTCTCGATACTTCTCTCTCTCTCTCCTTTCTCCCTCTTCCTCCGTGTAACTCTGCCTTTCAAATAAATAAATCTAAAAAAGTTATAGGTGGGCTGGCACTGCGGCTCAAATTGGCTAATCCTCTGACTGCGGCGCCAGCACCCCGGGTTCTAGTCCCGGTTGGGGCGCTGGATTCTGTCCCAGTTGCTCCTCTTCCAGTCCAGCTCTCTGCTGTGGCCTGGGAAGGCAGTGGAGGATGACCCAAGTGCTTGGGCCCTGCACCCGCATGGGAGACCAGGAGGAAGCACCTGGCTCCTGGCTTTGGATCAGCGCAGCACGCCGGCCATAGCAGCCATTTGGGGGGTGATCCAACAGAAGGAAGATCTTTCTCTCTCTCTGTCTAACTCTGCCTGTCAAAAAAAAAAATTATAGGTGAAAAATCTAACAAGAAATGTACAAAATATTTTTTATGAGTAAAACTATCAAATTTGACTAAAGGTTGTGAGTATGAATATCTGAAAGAGAATAAAAGAGGAGCCATTTTACAAGTAAAACTACAAAGTCCGCAGAATCAAAGAAACAAGGTATATCAGGGGATGGGCATAACATACGGGGCTAAAATTCAGCTTAGTTGAAACCTGTATATCAATATTCATTTTTAAATGCCCAATCTTTCCTATAAACAAAGGAAAGGAAAAATAAAAGTGAAACATTAATTGCACTTTGGGCTGGTAAATTTTAATTGATAGCATCAAGGAATGATGTGGATATTGGAGAAATTGGTACTTCATACACCATTGGGTACCCATGTAAATTAGAATAGCATTTGAAGGAAACTGAGTAGAAATTATCCACATTTTAGATATGAAAGGATTATGTATACTTTCTTTCCCAGAAATCTCTTTTAGAAACCTATCCTCAAAAAATATTAGCAGAAATGCCCAAAGATGAATTTCATTACTGCATAATTTGTAGTAACAAAAAAAAACTGGAAACAACCCAAGTGCCCATCAATAGGGGATAATTATATAAATTATTGCCATATCCATATAATAAAAGTATTATGCTATAGAAGAATCTCAAAGATCTACACATATTGACAGGGAAATATCTTCCAAGAAATAGAAAGTGATAGATTTAATGATCACACACATTACTAAATAACACTGTTGGGGCTGGCATTGTCGCACAGTGGGTTAAGCTGCTGCTTGCGACACCAACATCCTGTTTTGGAGTGCCGGTTCAAGTCTCGGCTGCTCCACTTTCAATCCAGCTCCCTGCTAATGTGATTTCTCTGTCTGCCTCTTCCTCTCTGTAACTGCCTTTCAAAAAAATAATCTTTTTAAAAAAAATACTATAGAATGATTCCAAAACTTGTCCATATATAGATAGGAATCTGCTAAGACTTACTTTTTTTATCTCTCTACATGTCATACATCAGGGCTGGTGTTGTGGCAGGTTAAGCTGCCACCTGCAGTGCTGGTATTCCCATATGAGCACTGATTTGTGCCCCAGCTGCCCCACTTCTGATCCAGCTCCCTGCTATCATGCCTAGGAAAGCAGCAGAAGATGGCCCAAGTACTTGGGTCCCTGCCAACCCCCTGAGAGAGACTGAATGGAGTTCCAGGCCAACTGGCTTTAGCCTGGTCCAGTCCCAGTCATTATGGCCACTTCGGGAATAAATCAATGGAAGGAAAATCTCTGTCTCTCCCTCCCTCTCTCTCTCTCAAATAAATGTTTAAAAAATGTCAGATACTAGAGTATCACATTGATGGAGATGATACTCAAACCTATCTTTAGTGCTGACTTTCCTCTAATTTTGTATTTACAATTAACTATCTGCTAGCAGTTCAACTCATGTTTTGTCATAATTTTAAACTTAAGTCTAAAATAAAATTCATCATCAAAATAATATTCAAGGATCCAGCATGGGGCAATGAACTAAGCTTCTGCCTGCAATGGTGCCATACCTAAAGTGCCTGGGAAAGCAGCAGGTGACAGTGCAAGTGCTTGGGCCCCTGCCACTCACGTGGGAGATGCTGATGGAGCTCCAAGGTTCTTGGCTTTGACCTGGTCCAGACCTGGCTGTTGTGGCCCTTTAGAAAGTGAACCAGCAGATGGTGTGTGTGTGTGTGTGTATATATATATATGTGTGTGTGTGTGTGTGTGTGTTTACCTGTGTCTCTTCCCTTCAAATGTTGTGGCCCTTTAGGGAGTGAACCAGCAGATGGTGTGTGTATACATACATATGTGTGTGTGTGTTTACCTGTATCTCTTCCCTTCAGATAAATAAGTAAATCTCTAAAAAGAACAGTAGTCAAATAATAATAGTTCTCATTAATGGTTTTCCTACTTTTGTTAAAAAATATTAGTCTTCTACCTGTGGCTTCAGCTTGAAGTCTTGGAGTCAACTTATATGTTACCCCCATCAGAAAAAATCACCAGGCTGGTGTTGCAGCATAGTGAATAAAGCAACCACTTGCAATGCTGGCATCCCATATGGGCATGCCAGTTCAAGTCCTGGCTGCTCTACTTCTGATCCAGCTTTCTGCTAATGGCCCCTGCCACCAATGTGGGAGACCCAGAAGAAGCTCTTGGCTCCTGGCTTTGGCCTAGCCCAGCCCTGGCCATTGCAGCCATCTGGGGAATGAACCTGAGAATGGAAGATCTCTCTCTCTCTCTCTCTCTCTCTCTCTCTCTCTCTCTCTCTCTCTGCAACTCTTTCAAATAAATAAAGGGTGGGGATGGCACTTGTGGCATAGCGGGTAAAACCACCGCCTGCAGTGCCGACATCTCATATGGGTGCTGGTTTGAGATCCGGCTGCTCCAGTTCTAATCCAGCTCTCTGCTATGGCCTGGGAAAGCAGAAAATGGCCAAGTGCTTGGGCCCATGCACCTGCGTGGGAGACCCAAAAGCTCCAGGCTCCTAGCTTCAGATTGGCCCAGCTCTTGCCATTGCAGCCATTTGGGGAGTGAACCAGAAGATGGAAGATATCTCTCTCTCCCTCTCTGATACATAAATAAATCTTTAAAAACAAATAAACAGGGGCTGGCGCTGTGGTATAGCAGGTGAAGCTGCCGATGGAGTGCCAGTATCCCATATAGGCGCCAGTTAGAGTCCTGACTGCTCCACTTCTGATCCAGCTCTCTGCTATGGCCTGGGAGGGCGGTAGAAAATGGCCCAAGTCCTTGGGTCCCCATCCCCCAGAATGGGAGACCCAGAGGAAGCTCTTGGCTCTTGGCTTCAGACTGGCGCAGCTCCAACTGCTGTGGCTGACTGGGGGATGGGCCAGCGGATGAAAGACACCTCTCTCTCTCTCTGCCTCTCCTTCTCTGTGTGTGTAACTCTGACTTTCAAATAAATATTTTTTTATTTGACAGGTAGAGTTATAGACAGTGAGAGAAAGAAACAGAGAGAAAGGTCTTCTTTCCATTGGTTCACTCCCCAAACGGCTGCCTGGGCTGACACTGCACCAATCTGAAGCCAGGAGCCAGGTGCTTCTTCCTGGTCTCCCATGCAGGTGCAGGGGACCAAGTACTTGGGCCATCCTCCACTGCTTTCCCAGGCCACAGCAGAGAGCTGGACTGGAAGAGGAGCAACTGGGACTAGAACCCGGCGCCTGTATGGGATGCAGGCGCCACAAGCAGAGGAGTAACCAAGTGAGCCACGGCGCTGGCCCCAAATAAATAAATATTTTTTAAAAAATAAATCTTAAAAAACAAATAAAGAAAAAAATGTAAGGTTTTCTTCTTTTTTTTTTTTTCAAATATTTATATATTTACTTGAAAAGCAGAGAGACCGAAACCAAGAAAGAGACAGAGATATCTTCCATCTACTGGTTCACAACTCCAAATGGCTGCAGCAGCCAGTTCTGGGCCGAGCTGAGGCCAGGAGCCAGTAACTCCACCCTGGTCTTCCACATGACTAACAGGGACCTGACTAACTTGCACCATCTTCCACTGCCTTCCCAGGTACATTAGTAGGAAGCTGGATCAGAAACATAATAGCCAGGACTTGGACTGGAGTCTGACATGGGATGCTAGCACTGCAAGCAGTGGCTTAATCTGCTGTGCCACAACGCCGGCCCCACCTATATGAGCATTTTACAGTTGGGGAAACTGAAGCATACATATAGTGCTTAAGTAGTAGTCATACTAGGTAAGTGGAAAAGAAAAGATTTTATTTTTATTTGAAAGACAGAGTTACAGAGAGGGAAGAGAGGGACCTTTCATCTGCTGGTTCACTCTCCAAATGGCCGCAATGACCAGGGCTGTGCCAGGCTGGAGCCAGGAGATTCTTCTAGTTCTCCCACATGAGTGCAGAGGCCCCAGCACTTGGGCCATCTTCTAGTACTTTCCCAGGCATATTAGCAAAGAAATCCAAAGTAGAACAGCCAGATCTTGAACCAGTGCCCATATGGAAGGCTGGTGTTGCAGGCAGCGGCTTAACCTACTATGCCACAACACCGGCAGAGACAAAAATTGAATGCAAGAACCTAATATGATAGTTTGTCCTTGAAGCCAGTGTTGTGGTACAGTGGATTAAGCCAATACCGACAATGCTGGCATCCCATGAGTACCAGTTTGGGTCCCAGCTGTTGTACTTCTGATCCAGCTCCCTGTTAATGCACTTAAGAGAGCAGCAGAAGATGGTCCAAGTGCTTGGGCATCTGCCACGCACATAGGAAACCCAGGTGGAGTTCCAGGCTCCTGACTGCCTTGGCTCACCCTGGCTGTTGAGGCCATTTGGGAAGAGAACCAGTGGATGGAAGATTTGTTTCTCACTTGGTTTCTCTCCCTTTCAAATAAATAAATAAATCTTTAAAAAAAAGTTCATCCTCTTAAAAATTATGTTATTGCTTCTCATGTAAGCAAACTTTAGTTGATAAGGCGTACGGCAAAAATCAAACAGTGTAATGTGACAGTGATTGGGACAGTAGGTGCCAATTTAGAGGGAATGGTCAAGAAAGGCCATTCAGAGAGGAGGGGGTTTTTAAAAAATTAGAAATTATTTTATTCTCCAATGAAACAGAGAGTGGCTGTCATTGTGGTGAAGATGATTGAGGTGCCACCTGGGACACTGGTTCAAGTTCTGGCTGCTTCACTTCTTTCCTTTTTTTTTTAAGATTTATTTATTTGAAAGTCAGAGTTACACAGAGAGGAGAGGCAGAGAAAGAGAGGTCTTCTATCCGCTGGTTCACTCCCCAGTTGGCTGCAATGGCCAGAGTTGCGCCGATCCGAAGCCAGGAGCTTCTTTCGGGTCTCCCACACTGGTGCAGGGGCCCAAGCACTTGGGCCATCTTCTACTGCTTTCCCAGGCCATAGCAGAGAGCTGGATCAGGAGTGGAGCAGCCTGGACTCGAACCAGCGCCCATATGGGATGTCAGCACTGCAGGCTGCGGCTTTACCTGCTATGCCACAATGCCAGCCCCTGCTTCACTTCTAATCCAGTTCCCTTCTAATACACCTGGGAAAAGCAGCAGAAGATGGCCCAAGTGATTCGACCCCTGCCACCCACATAGAAGATCTGGATTGAGTTCCAGGTTCCAAGTTTAGCTGGGCCAAGCCCCAGCTGTTGTGGCCATCTGGGGAATGAATCAGCAGATGGAAGCACTCTCTCTCTCTCTCCAACTCTGCCTTTCAAACAAAAAACATAAACCTTTAAAAAAATGAGAGAGGCCGGTGCCGTGGCTTGACAGGCTAATCCTCCGCCTTGCGGCGCCAGCACACCGGGTTCTAGTCCCGATTGGGGCACCGGATTCTATCCCGGTTGCCCCTCTTCCACGCCAGCTCTCTGCTATGGCCCGGGAGTGCAGTGGAGGGTGGCCCAAGTACTTGGGCCCTGCACCCCATGGGAGACCAGGAGAAGCACCTGGCTCCTACCATCGGATCAGCGCGGTGTCTCTCTCTCTCTCTCTATCCACTCTGCCTGTCAAAAAAAAAAAAAAAAGATACAGAAAACTACACAAATCAAATGTATGCTTACTGAATACAGTCAGCAGTATTTAGGTCAAGAAATTCCTCTTCATGCACACATCCTGTCCTAGTCAGGTTTCCTCTCTGTGAGGAACCACTAACTACATTGACTTTTATAAAAGATTAAAATTTACTTATTTATTTGAAAGGCAGACAAGGAGAGAGGGAGAAAGGGAGGGGGGGAGAGAGAGAGAGAGAGAGAGATTGATTCCATCTGTTGGTTCACTCCCCAGATGGCCACAACAGCCAGGTCTGGGCCAAGCTGAAGTGAAGCCAGGAGGTTGGAATTCCATCCGGGCCTCCCGTATGGGTACCAGGGGTCCGAGTATTTGGACCATCATTTGCTGCCTTCCCAGGCACATTAGCAGGAAACTGGGTGGGAAGTGGAACAGTCAGGATTCAAATCAGCACTCTGATATGGGATTCCTGAGTTGCAAGCAGCAGCCTAACCCATGCACCAAAAATCACAGTCCCTATAGTATATTTTATATTAATCACTTCCTTACAGGTTTTATCAACAAATAAGGGTTCTTCATACTGTAATTCATGCTTGCTTATGTTCTTTAAATTTTATCTTAAAAATGTTTTAATCTACAGGTACTTATATCCCTCTTTTTTCTTAATATTTAAAAAAATTTTTTTGACAGGCAGAGAAGACAGTGAGACAGAGAGAAAGGTCTTCCTTTTCCGTTGGTTCACCCCCCAATGGCCGCTGCGGCCAGCGCACCACACTGATTCGAAGCCAGGAGCCAGGTGCTTCTCCTGGTCTTCCATGCGGGTGCAGGGCCTAAGCACTTGGGCCATCCTCCACTACACTCCCAGGCCACAGCAGAGAGATGGACTGGAAGAGGAGCAACCAGGACAGAATCTGGCACCCCGACCGGGACTAGAACCTGGGGTGCCGGCACCGCAGGTGGAGGATTAGCCTATTGAGCCGCGGCACCAACCTATTTAAATTTTTTAAAGTTTTTTTTTTTTTTACAGGCAGAGTGGACAGTGAGAGAGAGAGAGACAGAGAGACAGAGAGAAAGGTCTTCCCTTGCCGTTGGTTCACCCTCCAATGGCCGCCGCAGCTGGCGCGCTGCAGCCGGCGCACCGCGCTGATCCGATGGCAGGAGCCAGGTGCTTCTCCTGGTCTCCCATGGGGTGCAGGGCCCAAGCACTTGGGCCATCCTCCACTGCCTTCCTGGGCCACAGCAGAGAGCTGGCCTGGAAGAGGCGCAACCGGGACAGAATCCGGCGCCCTGACCGGAACTAGAACCCGGTGTGCCGGCGCTGCAAGGCGGAGGATTAGCCTAGTGAGCCGCGGCGCCGGCCTAAAGTTTTATTTTTTAACATTGAATTGTCAACTTTATTGACTTATAAGATTTATTTATTTTCAAAGTTAAAATTAGAGAGAGAGAGAGAGAGTGCTTTCATTTGTTGGTTAACTTCCCAGATGGCTACAACAACCAGGACTGGGCCAGGCCAAAGCCAGGAGCCAGGAGCTTCATCTGGGTTTCCCACATTGGTGGCAGGGGCCCAAGGACTTAGGCCATCTTTTGTTGCTTTTCCCAGACCATTAGCAGAAAGCTGGATTAGAAGTGGAGCAGCCAGGACATTAACTGGTGCCCATATGGGATTATTGGCATCACTTTATTTTTTTTATTTGAAAGGTAGAGAGACAGATAGACAGAGATCTTCTATCCACTGGTTCACTCCTCAATGCCCACATCAGTTAAGGCTAGGCTGGACTGAAGCCAGGAGCCCAGAACTCGATCTGTTTTTCCAACATGGGTGGCAGGAATCCAAGTACTTGAATCCTAGCAAAGAAGCTAAGAATTACAAGTGGAGTTGGGAAGCACACCTGGCATTTTGATATGGGATGCAGACATTCCAAATGACATCTTAAGCATGGTACCCACTCCATTCCCCTTTTTCTTACAGTCTACATGTGGAAGAACTTGAGCTGTCAGACTCATATGGTGTTATCAATATGGATGTTGCTAATTGCCTATACATTCTTTAGTGCCTCTGTATTTCTTGCAAGTTGGCAGCTGGATCCAAATATTAAATCGAATTCTGGTTCCATTCTTTTGGTATGACTATAGGATGGACAAAATGTCTGATGTATATTTTTGTAGTTTTAGAAGTCCTTGATGCTATCTAGATATGTATGTTTATTCATTGAGGATTGGAAAAATGTTATTCTATCTTTTCTTTTTATTCATTGAAAGAGTTCTGTGAAAAGACACACCCTGTTATTACTATTCTGTTACCCACTTCATTTAGGAAAGGGAGGATAAATCTTGATCCTTTCCCTTTATTGACCAGTTTTCAAGGTAATTAATAGGTTTCCTATTTTGGTTGAGACCTGAATGACAAGAAGAAACCAACTATTCAGGGATCACAAGGTACAGAGGCAATGAGGAAGCCCTGAGCTGTACATATTCAAGGAACAGAAAATCAGCATGGCTATATTACTTTCTTTTTAAAACATTTATTTAATTGAGAGGTAGAACTACAGAGAGTGGGAGAGACAGAGAGAAAGGTCTTCCATCTGCTGGTTCACTCCCCAAATGGCCACAACAGCTGGAGCTGGGCTGATCCAAAGCCAGGAGCCAGGAGCTTCACCCAGGCCTCCCATGTGGGTACAGGGGCCCAAGGACTTGGGCCATCTTACACTGCTTTCCCAGGCCTTAGCAGAGAGCTGAATCAGAAGAGGAGCAGCTGGGACATGAACCAGCACCCATATGGGATGCCGAAACCACAGGTAGAGGATTAACCTACTGCACCGGCCCCTGCTAAATTATTTTCAGTACTACCTATGGAGCTATCTCTTAAACCCACTACTGTCCTTCATTCTTAATACCAACCCACTTAGTCAGGGGTCTCATCTTTCTTCCCTGAATGACTGCAATTATCTTTAACTAGTTTCACTGCCTCCAAGTTTCTCTTCCACCCTATTCAACCCTTTATTCATCAAAAGCTCTCACCTCTATATGGTGAGAATGCATCTCCAATTTCATAACAGATATACTGAAAAAATAACCATCTAAGTTGTGTGACACAGGGAAAATTATAACTCTCCTAAATCTCAGTTTCCTCATCTATTAAAAAATAATAGTGCTGGGGCCAGCGCTGTGGTGTAGCAGGTAAAGCCACCGCCTGCAGTCCTGGCATCCCATATGGGCGCTGGTTCGAGTCCCGGCTGCTCCACTTCTGATCCAGCTATCTGCTATGGCCTGGGAACACAGTAAAAGATGGCCCAAGTGCTTGGGCCCCTGCACCAGTGTGGGAGACCCAGAAGAAGCTCCTGGCTCCTGGCTTTGGTCGGGCCAAGCTCCAGCCATTGTAGCCATTTGGGAAGTGAACCAGCGGATGGAAGACCTCTCTTCTCTCTCTCTGCCTCTCTGTATCTCTGCTTTTCAAATAAATAGATCTTTAAAAAAAAAGATGGTACAGCTTTTAAAAAATGATAGTGCTGCTTTTTAAATACATTTTTGAGAGTTAAATGAGAAAATATTTATCTATGTATATATAGAGAAGAGACAGAATATACAAGGATACTTCAAAAAGTTCATGGTAAAACAGAATTTAAAAATATCTGTTTTGAAGGACAGTGTTGTGGTTCAGTAGGTTAGGCTGCCGCCTGTGTGCCAGCATCGCATACGAGTGCCAGTTTGAGTCTTGGCGCCTCCATTTTCAGATCCCGCTCTCTGCTAAAGCACCTAGGGAAGCAGCGGAAGATGGCCTAAATGCTTGGGTTCCTGCCACACATGTGGTAGAAGCCAATGAAGCCCCTGGCTCTTGACTTTGACCTGGCTCAACCCTGGCCACTGCAGCCATTTGGGGAGCAAACTAGTGGATAAAGGATCTCTCTGTCTCCCTCTCTAACTCTGAATTTTAAATAAACAAATAGGGCTGCCACCGTGGTATAGCAGGTTAAGCTGCCATCTGCAGCTCCTGCATCCCATATGGGCACCAGTTCCAGTTCCAGGTGCTCTACTTTTTTTTTTTTTGACAGGCAGAGTTAGACAGTGAGAGAGAGAGAGAGAGAAAGGTCTTCCTTCTGTTGGTTCACCCCCCAAATGGCTGCTATGGCCGGTGTGCTGCGCCGATCTGAAGCCAGGAGCCAGGTGCTTCCTCCTGGTCTCCCATGCGGGTGCAGGGCCCAAGCACTTGGGCCATCCTCCACTGCTTTCCTGGGCCACAGCAGAGAGCTGGACTGGAAGAGGAGCAACTGGGACAGAATCCGGCACCCCAACTGGGACTAGAACCCAGGGTGCCGGCGCCACAGGCAGAGGATTAGCCTAGTGAGCCGTGGCGCCGGCCCAGGTGCTCTACTTCCAATACAGCTTCCTGCTGATGGCCTGAGAAAGCAGTGGAAGATGGCCCAAGTGCTTGGGCCCCCGTGTCTATGTGGGAGACCCAGAAGAAGCTCCTGGATCCTGGCTTCAGATCAGTAAAGCTCCATCCGTAATCTGTAGTGACAATTTGGGGAGTGAACCAACAGATGGAAGATCTCTCTCTGTCTCTCCCTCTCTCTATCTGCAATTCTGCCTTTCTAATCAATAAAAAAAAACCTTTTAAATACATCTTTAAATACTGAGTAAATATATCTATTTTATTGTAAAAATTTTTTAAATCCATGCAGCTTTTTCAATAACACACACTTATCACATATATAATTGTACATATATATTATAAATTATATATATTATTGTGTCTGGATCCTAGTAAAGGCCCAATAGTAGCTTCTTTAATTTTCTTTGTTACTCTCACCATGTCTTTTGCAGGAACTCCAGTTTTCATGAGGAAATCTACCTGTTTAAAATCTCAGTCACAGGGCCGGCACTGTGGCGGAATGGGTAAAGCTACCGCCTGCAGTGCCAGCACTCCATGTGGGCACCGGTTCGAGACCCAGCTGCTATACTTCCGATCCAGCTCTCTGCTAAGGCCTGGGAAAGTAGTAGAAGATGGCTCAAGTCCTTGGGCTCCTGCACTCGCTTGGGAGACCCAGAAGAAGCTCCCGGCTCCTGGCTTCAGATCAGCACAGCTCTGGCTTTGTGGTCAGTTGGGGAGTGAACCAGCGGGTGGAAGACCTCTCCCCCTCTGTGTAACTCTGACTTTCAAATAAATAAATAATCTTAAAAACAAAAAAAAAAAAACCCTCGGCCAGTGCCACGGCTCACTTGGCTAATCCTCTGCCAGCGGCGCCAGCACCCCAGGTTCTAGTCCGAGTGGGGCACCGGGTTCTGTCCCGATTGCTCCTCTTCCAGTCCAACTCTCTGCTGTGGCCTGAGAAGGCAGTGGAGGATGGCCCAAGTGCTTGGGCCCTGCACCCGCATGGGAGACCAGGAGGAAGCACCTGGCTCCTGGCTTCAGATTGGTGCAGCGCACCAGCCATAGTGGCCATTTGGGGGGGAACCAACGGAAAGGAAGACCTTTCTCTGTCTCTCTCTAACTCTGCCTGTCAAAAAAAAAAACAAACAAAAAACAAACAAAAAACAACAACAACAACAACAACCTCAGTCACTGGCAAGAGCTTTCCTAGAGCCAGTTGAGAATCCTCTAATCTAAAAACCCTGCAGGGGTCTTAGAAGAAGAGTTTGACATCACACCCCTCCAGCCCAGCCTAGCAGACTCTCTGACAAGCTTCACTGGGGACCAGGGAGGCCTTTGGTTGATCAGTGATATTTTACATGGATACAAGGCTTTTCCAACAAGCTACATCTCTTATCACCTGATCTCTAACCTCAGTGGGACCCCAGGTACACCCTGTCTCACTTCATCCACAGCAAATAATTATGTCCCTGTTACACTCCACACTTCGTGGGCAGTGACTTCAGTGTTTCTGGCAGGGGAACCCCTGCCTTCACTGCCCTCCCTTCCTCTCCCACCCCGCGCACCCCTGTCTGCTCCCAAAGTCCCAGAACAGTGCTAGAGGGAGAACCAGGCAGACAAATACAAATTCATGCAGTCCAGTTTCACTTGGCCCTTGCAGCTGCTCAGCAACCTCTTTATTTGTCTCATATATTCCCTGGCACTTTCCCACAGGGGCTGCTCCAGACTGTCCTCTTTCTCCTCAAACTAAAAATTCCAGTCTTCCTCCTTCTACTTGCAAAGCTTTCATATTAGAGAGTTTCATCAAATTAACTATTCTTCATGCAACAAATCAGTAACATCTTTCTCCCCTTCAGCTAAGGCCTCTAGCCCTCCAGTTGCCTTCCTGAAAAAGCCATCAGTGTTATCTCTTATTTATCCGTCTAGAGATATTTTATGACCATAAGCAAAAATATGGAAAAGGGGAACTTGCACTCATTGTTAAAGCAGGGCTTGGATAGGTGGAGAGAAAGAGATGCTATTTCAGCCAGAAGAAACATCCTGGGCAAGGATACAGAAGTGAGAATGAGTAAGATCTACTTAGAAAAAAGGGTATAGTGAGCCAAGTAATCCTCTGAGAACTAATCCCAACTGTTCCTTCTCCTTTTGCAGTTCTGACTTCATCCTGGTTACTTTCCTGCCAGTCCTGCTCTACATACCAGTTGAGTGGAAATCTGACACCACGTGGCCCCTCACCCATCCATCCTATCTCTCCTGGACCTCCGTTTCTATTTATTGAGCTTTGACCCCAACCATCTGTTTCGGTCCTGCTAAAGAGGTCCCAGCTCCTTCCTGAGTCACTCTCCAAATCAGACATCTTCTATTTCCTTGGTCACAAGGACAATTTCCTCACACCATTAAAAACAGAACACTGAATAGAAAAGATGTACTGTAAAAATGTTATTGATTTTATGAATCTATACAACATACAGAGGTCAAGGGAACACGTTAAACTATTCAACAGAGATGTAATCAGCAAAACCCAGACTGCATGAAACTCTACAGAAAAACAAAAAAATAAAATTCCAAAGCTGGGGGGGAGGGGGCGTGGGTGGGAACGAAGGACAAACTTTAGTTTAAAAGTGACATGCAATACATATCCCACCAATGAAAATATGTGTACTTTATCTGAATACTAATTCCAAAAAAAGCTGTACAATTTTTTTATATTTAAATATTGACTCGATTATATCAAGGAATTACTTCTTTTATGTGTGCTAATGGTATTACAATTAGGATTTTTTTTCAAAGGATCCTTACCTTTTAATGATACATACTAAGAGATTTAGGAATGGAATGACATAATGCCTGTGATATTTTCCAAGATAACATGTGAAGGAGGAAGTGCATGGGAATACATGTGAAATAAGACAGCCCTAGAGTTGACACTACTTGAAACTGAATGTTTCATAGATGGGGAGTCATTACGCTATTCTGCTTATTTTTGTACAAGTCACAAAATATCCATTAAAGAAGCTTTAAAAAATGTTTCTGGAATAAAAAAAAAGTTTTAAAAAGAATGACACTGAATTCTCAAGCATGGGATGAAAGTGCATATTAGTCTGAAGGAGTGAAACAGGAGCTGGAATTTAAGAAGAGGACAGTCTGGAGCAGCCCCTGTGGGAGAGTGCCAGGGAATGTATGAGACAAATAAAGAGGTTGCTGAGCAGCTGCAAGGGCCAAGTGAAACTGGACTGCATGAATTTGTATTTGTCTGCCTGGTTCTCCCTCTAGCACTGTTCTGGGACTTTGGGAGCAGACAGGGGTGCGCGGGGTGGGGGAGGAAGGGAGGGCAGTGAAGGCAGGGGTTCCCCTGCCAGAAACACTGAAGTCACTGCCCACGAAGTGTGGAGTGTAACAGGGACATAATTATTTGCTGTGGATGAAGTGAGACAGGGTGTACCTGGGGTCCCACTGAGGTTAGAGATCAGGTGATAAGAGATGTAGCTTGGGCCGGCGCCACGGCTCACTTGGCTAATCCTCTACCTGCGGCGCCAGCACCCCAGGTTCTAGTCCCAACTGAGACGCCGGATTCTGTCCTGGTTGCTCCTCTTCCAGTCCAGCTCTCTGCTATGGCCCGGGAAGGCAGTGGAGGATGGCCCAAGTGCTTGGGCCCTGCACCGCATGGGAGACCAGGAGAAAGCACCTGGCTCCTGGCTTCAGATCGGCGCAGCACACCAGCCATAGTGGCCATTTGGGGGGTGAACTAACAGAAGGAAGACTTTTCTCTCTGTCTCTCTCTCACTAACTCTGCCTGTCAAAAAAAAAAAAAAAAAAGAGATGTAGCTTGTTGGAAAAGCCTTGTATCCGTGTAAAATATCACTGATCAACCAAAGGCCTCCCTGGTCCCCAGTGAAGCTTGTAAAAAAGGAGTCTGCTAGGCTGGGCTGGGCTGGAGGGGTGTGATGTCAAACTCTTCTTCTAAGATCCCTGCAGGGTTCTAAAGTTATGGAGAGCTGTAACAATGACTTCCCAATGATTGATGGTTTAATTAGTAGCTATGTAACCTCAAGCAAGCTATTTCCTTTTCTGAAAAAGATTTATTATTATTTATTTGAAAGGCAGAGTTAGAGAGAGAGAGGTCTTGTATCTTCTGGTTGACTCCCTAAATGGCTGCGGTGACCAGGGCTGGGCCAAGCCAAAGCCAGGAGCTTCTTCTGGGTCTCCCACATGGGTGCAGGGGCCCAAGGACTTGGGATATCCTCCACTGCTTTTCCAGGCACATTCTGATTCAGGGAGCTGGATCAGAAGTGGAGCAGCCAAGACTTGAACCAGCACCCATACAGGATGCTGGCACTACAGGCAGCAGGTTTAGCCGCTACGCTACAGGGCTGGCCCTGCTATATCCTTCTTTGAATCTTGGTTTCCTCATCTGTAATAAGTTGAAATAATAATATCTACCTTACAAAGTAGATGTGAAGATCAAGTAAAATAATGTGAGTAGGCGCCGGTGTTGTGGCATAACAGGTTAAGCCGCTGCCTTCAATGCCAGCATCCTATATGGGCAGATTGAGTTCCATTTGGTCCACTTCAGATCCAGCTCCTGCCAATGTGCCTGGGAAAGTAGAAGAATGTGGCCCAAGTCCTTGGGCCCCTGCACTTATGTGGAAGACTTGGATGAAAATCCTGGCTCCTGGAATCAGCCTGGCCCTGCCTTGGCTGTTGCATCCATATGGGGAGTAAACCAGTGGATGGAAGCTTGCTCACTTGTTCTCTCTCTCTCTCTCTCTCCCTCCCCCTCCCCCCTTTCTGTAATCTCTGCCTTTCAAATAATTGGGAGATCTAGATGAAGTTCCAGGCTTCTTGCTTCAGCCTAACTCAACCCTGGCTATTGCATCTTTCTCTCTCTCTGCCATAAATAAATAAATAGAAAAAAATTTAAGCACTGTATTTCTGGGGCTAGCATTGTGACACAGTGGGTTAAGCATCTACTTGTGAGACTGGAGTCCCAAATTGGAATCCTAGTTTAAGTCCCAGCTTCTCTGCTTCCAATCCAGCTTCTTGCTACTGTACCTGGGAAGGCAGCAAGAGATGGTCCAAGTGCTTGGGCACCTGCATCCACATGAGACCTGGATGAAGCTCCTGACTCCTGGCTTCAGCCTGGTCCAGCCCTGGCTGTTGCAGCCATTTGAGGAATGAACCAGGGGCTGTAATTGTGGTGCAGGGGATTAAGATGCCATCTGTAAGGCCAGTATCCCTTTTGAGCACTGGTTGAATCCTGGATGCTCTACTTCCTATCGACCTCCCTGCTAACATGTCTTAGAAAGCTGCAGAAAATGGCCCAAATATTTGGGCCCCTGCTACCCACATGGGAAACCCAGAAGGAGTTCTAGACTCCTGGCTTCAGCCTGGCCCAGCGCTGACAATTGCAGCCATTTGGGGAATGAACCAATGATGGAAGATACCTCTCTGTCTCTCTCTCATACTCAGCCTTTTAAATAAATAAATCTTCAAAAAACAAAAAAGCACTGCATTTGCATAACATATATGCACATCCTCCTGTGTAATTTAAATCACTAGATTACTTATACCTAATACAATGTAAATGTTGTATAAATATTTGTCATACTATATTGTTTAGGGAGTAATGACAAGAAATTCTGTATATCATTACTACAAACACAATTTTTTTCCAAATATTTTCTGATCCATGACTAGTTGAATCTACAGATGCAGATCCTGTGGACATGCAGGGTGAACTGCAAAACCTTTTTAAATTTAAGATTTATTGATTTGAAAGGCAGAATAAGGGGAGGGGGTGAGACAAAGATCTTCCATCTGCTGGTTCACTCTCCAAACAGTCTCAGCATCCAAGCCTGGGTCAGGCCAAAGCCAGAAGCAAGGAACTCCATCCTGATTTCCTGCATGGGTAGGAGGGGCCCAAGCACTTAGACCATCATCTGCTGCCTTCCCAGGCACATTAGCAGGAATGCTAGATCAAATGGCAGAGCAGTGACACTCGAACTGGCACTGATATGGGATGCTGGCATCGTAAATAGCAGCTTAACATGATGTGCCACAATACCAGCCCCCACAATGCCTTTTTACCTGTCTTTTATATCATATTCAAAATTGTTTATCTAGAATTTTAGTGTCCTCTCAATCTAGCCACACTCCACTAACTCTCATCCTTTCCCTTAAACATTCCCTCTATTAGCAATGTTTTTTTTTTTTTAAATATATCCAAGTTTATTTTGAACGAGCCTTTATTTATTTATTTTTGGCAGGTAGAGTTATAGACAGTGAGAGAAAGAGACAGAGAGAAAGGTCTTCCTTCCGTTGGTTCACTCCCTAAATGACCGCTACAGCCGGCGCTGCACCGATCCAAAGCCAGGAGCCAGGTGCTTCCTCCTGGTCTCCCATGCAGGTGCAGGGCCCAAGCACTTGGGCCATCCTCTACTACCCTCCCGGCCCACAGCAGAGAGCTAGACCGGAAGAGGAGCAATCGGGAGTAGCACCCAGCGTCCATGTGGGATGCCGGCGCTGCAGGCGGAGGATTAACCAAGTGAGCCACAGCGCCGGCCCCAGCAATGGTTATAATCAGCAAAGAGACTAAGCTTCAAGATAAGCTGAAGAGAAACATTTTTTTCACTCTATATATTATGACATTGAGGTTTTTTTTGTTTTGTTTTTTTTTTTTTACAGTGACACTGTATTACTTTTGGGATTTAAAATAAAACACAAAACAGAACACCTTCCACCCTAGAGTTTGGTTCTCCCTACTCTTCCATACCTATCTAAGTTTCTTATTCTCCAAATGTCCATTCAAAATGTGCTTCTTAACCTTCACATTTATGGTTGATTAATTTTCAACTAAGGTGCCAAGATAATTCAATGGGGGAAAGAATAGTCTTTGCAACAAACAGTACTGGAACAAGTGGACGTGAACACAAAAGCATAAAGTTGGCCCTCTTACTTCACACTAAATTAAAAAATCAAACCAACCTAAATATAAGGGGTAAAACTTCAACATTCTTGGAAGAAAACATAGCAGCAAATCTTCACGACCATTGTTTTAGGTGGTGGTTTCTTGGATATGATCAAAAGCATAAGCAACCAAAGAAAAGATACATTGGATTTCAACAAAACTAAATTTTTATGTCAAAGGATACCACAAAGGAAGTAAAGACAACCTACAAAATGGGAGGAGATATTTGCAAACCATATATCCGAAAAGGGACTTGTCTCTAGAAAACAAAGAACATTTATGACTCTACAATAAAGACAAGTTACCCAATTAACAAAATGGCAAAGGACTTGACCACACATTTCTCCAAATAAGACATGCAAACAGCCAATAATCACATGTGAAAATGTTCAACATCATTGACCACTGGGGAAATACAAATCAAACCCACTTTGAAATACCACTTCACACTTACTAGGATGGCCAGACAACATATAACAAGTACTGGTGAGGAGATGGAGAAATTGGAACCCTCTTACAGGTGCAGCATATTTTGAAAACAGTCTGACAGTTTCCCACAAGATTAAAGTTAACCATTTGACCCAAAATTTACACTCCTAGAGACCTACCCAAGAGGAACTAAAACATGCTCAAAAACTTGTACACAGATGTTTATAGCAGAATTACTCATAATGTGCAAAAAGTGGGAATAACTCAAATGTCCCTCAACTGATGAACAAAATATAGGACATCCACATAATGGAATATTATTTAGCTATAATAAGAAATGAAGTGCTGATAAACGCTACAATATAGATGAACCTTAAAAACATTATAGGGGGCCAGTGCTGTGGTGTAGCAGGTAAAGCCACCACCTACAGTGTCAGCATCCTATATGGGTGCTGGTTCGAGTCCAGGCTGCTCCACTCTGATTCAGCTCTCTGCTATGGCCTAGAAAAGTAGTAGAAGATGGCACAAGTCCTTGGGCATCTGTACCCACATGGAAGACACCTAAGAAACTCCTGGCTCCTGACTTCAGATCGGCCCAGCTCCGGCCCTTGCGGCCATTTGGGAAGTGAACCAGCAGATGGAAGACCTCTCTCTCTGCCTCTGCATCTCTGTAACTCTGCCTTTCAAACAAATATTTTTTTAAAAATCATGGTAAGTGAAAGAAGCCAGACATGAAAGACCACTTATTGTATGATTACATTTATGTGACATGTGCAGAGTAGACTCATTCACAAAGGCAAAAAGTAAATTGGTGGTTGCCTAGGGCTGTGTATTTGGGAAGAAACTCAAAATAAATGTCAGTGGATACAAGGTTTGTGGAGTGATAACAGTGTCCTAAAATTGACTAATTGCATAATTCTGAGTATACTAAAAATAACACCGAATTTAACACTTTAAATTAATGAATTATGTAAGTGAATTGTATCTTAATAAAGTCGTAGAAAAACAAACTACTTTTTCAGAGCCTTGGCCTTTTTACCAGTCTACATCAAGCTCTCCTCCATTCTTTCATCTCCTACAACTTGTAGAAACTACTGTACAAGTTAGCACTCAGTTAAACTACCTGATAATGTTTATTATTATTATTTCATGTAGCTTAGTCTTGATTTGTCAGACTGTCATTTTCTTGAGAAGAATGAGTAGGTCCTGTTTCTCAGATATATCTAAATCCCCTAACACAAAACTGGGCACATAGGAAGTACTCAGTGAATATCTAGTGGTGGTAAAGAACAGATTGAATGTACATGTGCCTGTTTTCACACATGTGTCAAATGCACACAGACGTTGGGAGAATGAATAGGGTCTTAGAGGTGAGAGAATGACACTATGTGAAATTGTAGAATACAAGATTTATTTAAGAGAAAAACAGCACAGTTTGAACAGTTTTGTTCTCCCCTCCTTTAGCCTCCTGCTGCTCAATGACACCACATAGCCAGGTGTCCCGTGGACTCTGAGATTCTACGAGTCGTTGAGGTCCTATCTAGACATTCAACTGTCTCATGTCACTATTCTCCCATTGCTTCCTCCTCTTCCTCCTCCTCTGTCCAGCTCAGATCATCATCTGAAGCCTCAGATTCTTCCTCATCCATCTCTAACACAACTCCTGCCCTGGCCTTCTCAGCTAGTGCATCAGGGTGCTCCAGCTGGGCCCAGCATCCTGGGTCAGCCTTGACCAGGGAGATTTCAACTCGAGATGGCATCAAAGAGACAGAGCTCTGCTCCACGTTTATGACCTGAGGAAGAGGGAAAGATAGAACAACACGGAAGAGAGAGAGAATGAGGAAATCAAAGGGAGTAGGGTTGGGATGAAGTGGTGATAAATGGGAGAGAAAAATTTTTTAAAGGTGGAAAAAAGGAAGGAATAAGTCAATATGATAAGGTGGACAGAGTAGAAAGAAATAAGAGATGAGTGTGATAGAGGGGAAGAGGGAGAGAACATGAAAGCAAATGAAGAGAAAAATCTCCATTTTCCCACTACAACTCCTTCCCTCAAGATACCCTCCATTTAATTCCAGTCTGGGCTCTTCCTTCACCCCATTTGCCTCCCTCTCCTTTGACCCCTTCTCTTCACTTACCCCCCAGAGCTTCATCTGTGTTTGGAACACACGGTTGCCATCAAAAACAATGTTGACATGAAGCTGAGAGAAGAGAATTACATGAGTAGTAACTAATACTGAGTCATTATGACGGAACCAGAAATCTGATCTATGGGTCAGGCATATAACCCTGAACTAACAGCTTTCTCTTCTCAGGAAACTAAGGAACCTACAGGTAAACTGCACACAGCAACTCTGTACGACTGCAATGTATTATCCAATTCACTAGCCTCCCATCCAGTGTAAGATCATTCCTCACCTCAGTTTGACTGGCTTTCACCCAGTTGAATGCAGGAAGTGGAATCTGGCCATACACAGTCACCACAACTAAGGAATCTGTCTGGTGCCAATCGTGACGGCAAGATGCTGGCAGCTAAAGAAAGGATATAAAATGTGGATAGTAAAAAGAAACTCTTTACTCAAGGGGAGTTCTTATGTGTGTACAGAAAGATTAACTCGCCTTCATACTGCAAAGCCTCTGGGATATAGAAGGAACTGGGAGCAGAATCTTATTTAGTCCACATTAAGAAGATAGGGAGCTTGGCCATGAGGTACAAGGAGGAGTTTCTGAGATGGGGTTATAATCAAGACTTCAGCAAAATTTAGCCTTACCTGCTTCCCCCAATCATGTCTACCAACTCTGCATCCTGGCTGTGCCAGGAATGCCCCAAAATCCAGGGTCTGGATGCCACAACAGCTCCAAGACTTCATCCTAAGGTAGGAAGACAATCCAACTAAATTCCCTTTGCCCCCCTGACAAGCTCCCACTCCTGTCTTAGGATCAGCATTGGCAGAAACCTGCCACACAGTCCACCCAATCCCCTCCCTCACCCCTCATGGAATCGAGGTGCTCCTGGGTGGTAGGTACATGGAGTAGCATCACTCTCGGGGCCTTGGTAAACCTAAGGATAAAGGAGGATCAGGGAAAGAATCAGGTCTTTCTAAGTTATATCCCACTCAGCCTCCTAGCTATACCCACTCTTCCTTAGGTATAGCATCTCTCAGTCACATGCTTGAACTCAACTCTCACTCACAGCATCACATCCTGGGTTCTGGCAGCTGGAACCAGTCCGGATCAGAGTACTGTCAAGTCCTGGGCAAGGGCAAGGGCAAGAGAGTCAGAAGCCTATTCACTACCCCTTCCCAATTGGCACTTGAACTGAATTCCAGTCTGTGAGGCCTCTCCTACTAAGGACACACCTACCTGCCCCAGGTTCCTGGTCTAGTTCCTTTTGTTCCAATGCCATTTCCAGGGCTTGGGATATATTTAGCGGCAGCAGCTTCAGAGGCAACTCGGACCTAGGAGTTACGGGTAGGTGATTTACTTCTGACCCATTAACCGTGGTTGCCAACTTCAACAATCCAACTTGTGCTAATGGAGTCTAAGAAGTCTGGTGACTGAGGCATGGTTGGAGAAGTTGAGCAGCAACACCATTGCCAACTTTCATCTCTGTGTACATCCCAAATTCCTGAACCCCGAAGAAATCCCTAGGGCTTCTCTTGCCCATCTACTCAGTTACTCTAAATTTAAGCAGAGCATTATCATGTCCTCTTCTTTACCTAATTGTGGACCTAATACAACTTTCTTCTGTTGCTCCTATTATTCCCACAAAATTATTCCCTGCAGCCTCCTGACTGCCAATACTACTTTTCTTGATCTAATTTACAGCTCTTTTCTAGAAAGAACCAACCAACCCAAGTTATTCAACACCCCCTCCTGTGTTATATACTAATTATATATTTGTGAGATCCATCTATTCTTTTAACTCAAGATAGCTACCCCATCATCCTCATACCACCTTAGAGCACAATATAGACCATCCAAATCCTTATGCCTGACTCATCTCCCATCTCTGGTCTCTAGTTTCCAACCCTTAATGATCTAGTAGTTACTCCTAGGAAGCTGCACAAATGCAGGAAAAACCCAGGGGCCTCTCCCTCTTTACTTGGGCCTCTCCCGGCGCAAAGTCTCTGCTGACTTTGGAATTGTATTCAGAGGTTTTTGCTCCTGAAGTGAACTGCTTGTAGCAGGGCCTTCAGGTTGAGGGGCCTCAGGAAGCTTCTCAGCACAGTGTGGTCCCATAGTACAGCCCTAGTATAGATAAGGAGATAAGGGTTAGAAATAGAATCCTCCTGTTGGGGGCAGAGAACACACGGAAGCAAAGGATTTACCTTGATGTTTAAGAACTCAGAGAAATCTACAGTTCGCTTTCGGCAGCATGACCAACCCTATTAAAGAAAAGGCCCAGATCAACTCCTGGGTACATTTCCTTTGGGAATGTGCTTGCTGTTCCCCCTCACCTATTCCTCACCTTAAGTGCATCATGAAAGATTGGGACCCCAGGGTGATGGCAACAGGAATCTGTGGGTATCAGTAAAAGGAACAGGGAAGACAACGTAACTACCAACTAATCATTTCTTCTTCCCCAGACTGTTTATGGCTTCTTTCCATATAATGTAAAAACTGACAAAGGTCATACTACTTACGTGATTTCTTTCCTTGCTCCCTTAAAGACTGCCCCACAGTTGACCGACCACCCTTTAAAACTCACCCAGAGCCCCTGGCCAGGTCAGGATTATTTACTCACCAGGAAGGTTGGTACTGGGGTCAAAGTGCTGCCCACAGCCTTTGTTATGGCAGAGTAGAGACATGGAGGCGTTGGTAGAATTACTGAAAGGGTATTTCAAGGAGTCTGGCTGCTGAGTGGGGAACACCTCTTAGTCTGGAGGCTTTTAGCCGCCTGCAAGAGCCAGCTGTTTCTATCTTTAGTTCAGGAGGCGTACACCTCCTAACATGGGAAAGGGAACTTCAATTGGTCTTCCCAGCCAATAGGAAAGAGCTCAGGAGCATTTTAGTCCTGAGGCTCAGGAAAAAAGGATCAGGCACAGTAGGGCTTTGGAACTTGGGTGAGGTCAGCAACCACAGCTGAGACCTTTTTAGATGTTGCCAATTCCAAGCCTCTGACATACAGGCAGCTGCTCAGAAATGAATACCAATTGAGACCCCTCCCATAGCTCAAGGAAGGCATGCCAAGCCCTCCAGCTCAATTTCTTCTTTCAAATTTTCCTGTCATATTTCCATGTAGTGCCAAGAGCCCTGATTCTCGATAACCATGTCAGCCATAGTATGCATTCATCCCACCTCCTCTCCATGGTTGCCTAGATGGCTGATTAATACTTTAACCACAAGGTCATAGGGATTAACTCTTAGAGCCTACCGCTCATTCCCAAGATAACTTCCCCTCTCCACCCGTTCCCCTTCAAAAATAGCACAAAAAATTAAAAGGCTTAAAATGTTTTAATAAGTTGATGCTGCATTTCTGCTCCATTTCTCAGAAAAACTCCAAATTTAAGATATCAGGGACAAATCAAACATGACACATCAATAGAAAATGCACAGCATAACTACCTAAGATAGGCAACGCTAAGAGCTACTGTCAGACCTTCAGCATACAGCAACCCTGTTTCCAAGATTGTACTAAGCCTATCACGAAAAGCTGTGAACAGCAACATCAGACACAAAAGGGCCATTCTTGGGTTGTCCTTACCCAAGAGAAAGATGGAGGCAAGTTAACACAAAATTTTTTAAAGATATACTAAAATGAAAATCTCTAAGAGAAAATGTCTTCCTTAGGACATGACAGGGTAATATATGGGATAGAACAGAACCGTATGTAAGCTGTCTGTGACCTCTGTGGACATTTGCCTGAATTCTCACCTGGGAGTGGAACAATGGGGCTAAGGTCATTGGGGGATGTTTGGTTTTGGTGGTATATGTGGCAGTGTCTCTGGGGCTGGAGGAAGGGGAGAGTGGTGTGGAGATGAGAAAGCAAATAAAACAGAATGGACAAAAACCGGAATGATCAAGATTAATGGGGTTCTAACTGGATCCATTTTGCCACAGTTCCCCCAGGCCCTCAACAATTAAACATTTGAGACTTCAGGAATGCACCACACAAAATCAAGCAAAATACCACACAAAATTCATTTGTTAAATGTCACCCCTCCCTCGCCCTCTGCCTCCAGCATACTCCCTCAAGTAGTACAGGCAGGAAAGACCTAACTATTGGGAGGAATCCCTAACACTTTTCCAGGGTAGAATTCTGGCTAGTCCAAAAAGGGTCCTTTTTCTTAAAGGGTTTTGAGAAACTAGACACTGCAACTTTATTAGTATCGGCGACGTTTGTTTGGAGCAAATTCAGCTCCAGGAGCTGCACGGTTGAATGCAGGAGGAGTTCCACCAATTGCCCCAATTCCTTCCATCGTAGCAGCTTGGCCAAAACGTTCAGTTGTTGGTGGGGTCTTAGGAGAAAAAAAAAAGAGAAACGTTACAAGAGAAGCCGTTGTCCTCAACTTCCCACTCCTTTGTAGCCCCTCCCCTGGAGGCCATTTCTATTCAACTACTCAAGGTTCCTGATGCTAGGAGGTGGATGACCAAATCTGTTTAGAACTCTAGCAGATAACTCCCCAAAAGGAGGATGCCTGAATTAGGAACCCACACCCACTCACTCTACCTTCAACTTTTTTTTTTTTTGACAGGCAGAGTGGATAGTGAGAGAGAGAGAGACAGAGAGAAAGGTCTTCCTTTGCCGTTGGTTCACCCTCCAATGGCCGCCGCGGTAGGCGCGCTGTGGCCGGCGCACCGCGCTGATCCGATGGCAGGAGCCAGGTGCTTCTCCTGGTCTCCCATGGGGTGCAGGGCCCAAGCACTTGGGCCATCCTCCACTGCACTCCCTGACCACAGCAGAGAGCTGGCCTGGAAGAGGGGCAACCGGGACAGGATCGGTGCCCCGACCGGGACTAGAACCCGGTGTGCCGGCGCCGCAAGGCAGAGGATTAGCCTAGTGAGCCACGGCGCCGGCCCCTTCAATTTTTTTAATCCAAATTCCTCACTATTGACCAAGCAGTATTACATACAAAATTCCACTGTTGATTAAGTTCTTGCCACATCCTTTTCCTGAGCTAGGTATCTGGACAACTGTCACTCTTCTGCAACATCAGGGCTATTCAGTTTTGGCACTGTTTTGACAACAGAACCAAAACAACCTCAGGACTGTACAAACATGAAATGTAAACTCTTTAGATTTAAATATACTTTATGGGATAATGCATAGCCTTCACTGAGTTCCCTCCAATAAACAACTGTTTGCCCAGTATAGCAAGCAACTCAATAGTCAGACTGGCCAGAGTGGCTTAACACCTGTAGTTTGAGATTGAGTTTGCTTGAGATTAAAAATAAAAAGCTTAGTGACATTTAGTGGATATCAGTAGTGCAAAATCAAGGTAGACCCAGGATTTACGAAGCCAAAAAGCCCTTCCTCCTCCTGCTATCATTTATAATTACTGCACTGTAAGACCCTTCAGTTTATTACCAATCCCAAGGTTCCATCCGGCATCATAGTGGCAGGTCCTGGAGGTGCTGGGGTACCAGCTGGCACAGGAGCGGGGGGCATGGCACCTCTGTTGTTTATGCCCATAGCACCTAGCAGAGTAGTGTGATCAGTACAGAGGATAGACTGTTAGTCTCTCTCTTTTGAAATACATTCACCCGAGAGGCAGAACAGACACATCTGCTGGTTCATTTTCCAAATGCCTGCTATGGCCAGAAATGGACCAGGCTATATCCAGAAGTCAAAAACTCAATCCAGGTCTCCCACACAGGTGAGCAGGAACCCAACTACTTGAGCCATCACTTGCTGCCTCCCAGCAGGAAGCTGCAATTGGGAGCAAAAAGGGAACTGAACCCAGGCACTCCAATATAGGATGTGGGTATCCCCACTGGCACCTGAACAGTCAGGCCAAAGGCCTACCCATTATAGTCTATTTCTATACCAAAATAAACAGGTCAACAAGACCACTAGGATAAGATATGTCACCCCCCTACACACACACTTCTGGAAATGTCGGCCCCTTAAATTTGGACTTGGTAATGACTCCACATAGTTCACCACAGGCAAGAAAAAAAGAGATATAAGAGTCACTAACTTCTGAAGTCCTTACCTCCCATGGCCATCTGGCCCATCCGTATCTCCTGTTCTCTCTGAAAAACAAAACACACTCAGAACAGTCCAAGACAGAGGGCATTCATTCTACCACAATCCACTTGGGCTATGCACTAAGGAAAGCAGATAGAGTGATAATATATCCCAAAAGCACCAAGAACAAGATGAGGAACACCAGTGGTTCCCTGCTAATTTTAAAGTGAGTTCAGAGTCATGAAACTACAAAAAAGTCAGAATCTCCTATTAGGAATTAAAAGAGATAAAAGGGAGAGATTTCTCCTAGGGCTCCAATTTGTAGAACTATGAGGATAGCAGAAGACTAACTGGGGCTGCTACAGGACTCAATCAATCTCATCCTACAGTCACTGAGACTAAACAGCATACAGCAGTCCCAGGTTTTCATCCTAAATTGCCTGTGGGACAAGAACTCCCCTTCAAACCTTACCTCACTTTCCTACGAATTTTTTTCTAAAAGGATTTTCACAGCACAGAAAAATTGGTCATAACCTGGTATCCTAGCAGACAATTCATGGTGGGTTTGTCATATCACGACTGGCTCGGGACATCATGGGCACATAGGAGGTATACCGCATCAGGGAAGGTTCCCTTGAATCCCTCCTGCTGTCGCCGCATCATTTCTTCCTGCTGCCGTCGCATCTCTTCCTCACGGCGTCTGCGCTCCTCTTCCTGCCTACAGGAGTCACCAAGGTATTTCAGACAAAGGTATTCCAGAACTTGAGAAGGTTATCTAACAGGGTAACATGTCAAGATCGGTCTCTGAGAACTTTGATAGCTCACCAGGAACTAAAGTAAACTCCCAAGAGCCTAATGAGACCAGTACTCAGATGCTTTTTCTTTAGAGCAGCCCTAGGTATTCCTAGAACCAAACAGGCAGCTAAAACATCTCCTATCCAACATGAGAGAACCTGAGAAGCAGCCAAAAAACACTGCCAACATATTTACAAACACATGAGATCGCATGATGGTTGGAAACAAGGAAACATTACCTTTTTGAGTTGTAGAGAAAAAGGGTTTGAGAAAAGGGAGTTACCTGAGCTCCAGTTGCTTTCGTTTTTGCACTTCTTGGTTGTGCAACTCTTCCATTCTCCGAAGTTCTTCTTGGCGCCTCATCAAATCTACGAAAACACAGAAACAGACTGATTGAAAGTATTCTTCATGTGTATATATAGAGACCCATTAATTTTCCATAAAGATCCAGAAAGCAAAGAGGATATAATCCCCGAGTGGCCATCCAAAGTGTCCAGATTCCAAAAATGAAGTCAAACCTATCATTTCCTTCTCCACAGAATCCAGTATTCTCTGCCACACTTCCAAGCCCATTTGCCTACCAAGATCAACAAAATATTTCAGAAAATAAAAGCAGAGGTTTAGGTCTTTATCTACTGATAAAAAGAAAAGTCCTTTACAAAGTTATTTTGTCCTTCTGGCTTTAAAATTTAAAGGCCTGTACTCACCCTGCCTCATCAGCATGACCTGGTGCTCATGGCGAGCAGCCTCCATCTCCATCTCCAACTTCTCGCGAGCCTCCTTGATGTTACGGTCTACTTGGTCTTGCTGCTGCTTCTCCATCTCAATGAGTGCCTTCCAGCGCATGGCATACTCATACTCAAAAGAGCCAGGCTGTGCAAATCTAGGTGGCTGCTCTCTCTCCCTAAAGATAAAATTCCTAGGTTACTAACTTTGCCCAAGACTCTCCCAATTAAACATCACAATTCATTCTGCAGGCCAAGGTAATGGCTGCTAGTGAATAAATATAGCAAAGACCTGCCTGTTCTACAAAACCCTTTACAAGCTTTCTTTAAAAAAATTTTTATTTATTTGAAAGTCAGAGTTACACAGAGGGGAGGGGAGGGGAGGGGAGGGGAGGGGAGGGGAGGGGAAAGAGGAGAGGAGAGGAGAGGAGAGGAGAGGAGAGGAGAGGAGAGGAGAGGTCAGGTCTTCCATCTGCGGTTCACTCCCCAGTTGGCTGCAATGGCCAGAGTTGCGCTGATCCGATGCCAGGAGCTTTTGCCAAGCCTCCCACGTGGGTGCAGGGGCCCAAGGACTTAGGCCATCTTCTACTCCTTTCCTGGACCACAGCAGAGAGCTAGATCAGAAGTGGCGCAGCCGAGTCTCGAACCAGTACCCGTGTGGGATGCCAGTGCTTCAGGTCAGGGTGTTAACCCACTGCACCACAGTGCCAGCCCCTACAAGCTTTCTTAATAGACTAACACCAGAGCCAGTGTGGCATAGCAGGTTAAGCTGCTACTTGAAACACCAGCATCATATCAGAATGCTGGTTGGAGTCCCAGCTGCTTTGCTTCCTATCCAGCTTCCTGACAATGTGCCAAGGAAGGCAGCGGATGATGTGGCAGACCCAGAATGAGTTCCTGGCTCCTGGCTTCAGCCTGGCTCAGCCCTGGCTTTTGTGGCCATCTGGGGAGTGAATCAGTGGATGACAAGGTATCCCACTCTGTCAAATCTCTTAAAAAAAAAAAAAGGCAAAAACACCTAATAGGGATTCTTATCAGGATCACATACTTGTGAAATTGCTGGTTCTTAATAACCAGCTTCTCTGGAAGTCCCTCTTCATCATCTAACTGGTCCATGGGTTCCACAGTCACAGGCCGAGGAAATCTGGGAGAGAAAGGAGGATCAGTGTTGATGAAGTCATACCCTGCCAGGCACCCTCTCTGTATCTGCTGCTGGCACAATGAATTAGGGGTCAGGACTGCACAAACACTTCTAAAGGAGTTTTTACACCTAATCCCAAGTAACCAAATCCTTCCAATAGTATTATGGAGAACCTGGGGTCCACAGGATGGAATGGGGCTTCAGATCTCTGAATACAGTCTCAAATAGATATTCAAAGTAGGTAGGTGCTGTAGTTAAGTATAGCCTGATATCTACAGAACTTCAGGAAATGACCAGGGGTGATCACTAAGACACACTACACGTGCAAAACAAATTTTCAGAGTTTTAAAATGTCAAAGTAAGAGGCAACAACACTGACAACTTACTGAAATGCTAAAAAGATATCTTCCTTAAACCTCATACCACTTCCATTAATTTAAGATCATACCAAAAACCCTAACAGAAAGCTGAATTACTATCAATTAAATGGATACAGGAACAAAGTTACTACATAGAAGCTAACCTTCCAGACCACAGAAGAAATTAGCAACCCAAGATCTCCTCCTGAAAACCATCCCTCAACTTACGTAGTTAGCAGGAAGGAGCCTTCACTGCATCTGTCCAGAGCTTTCCGAGCAGCTGGCTTCCCTGAGAACTCAACAATGCCTTTTCCTGAGGGCCTTCCTCGATCATCCACAATGACCACGGCCCTCTCCACCTGGCCAAAAACAGAAAAGGCTTCTTCCAGCAGCTCATTAGACACATACTGAGGAAGGTTTCGGACTGTAAGGGATGCACTATGGCATGCAAAGCGCACACGCAGTTGCTTTCCACGTAATGGCATATTGTCCAGCTCCACTTTGGCAATCTCCGCTAAGGTTCTTGTTTCCTAGGAAGCAGAGAAAAATTAAAATGACTCAATTTGACAAAGACCACCTGAGCAGCCATCAACAGTGTAAAGCAGTATAGCTCAATAACAAATGTCTCTTCCTACCCCCAAAACCTTGGCAACAACTACATAAAGAAACATGGACATAACTGGAAAAACTAAACTGTTTCAGGTTACCCTCTGGTTACACTAAATTGCTCTGATGGCCCTGCAATAAATTGGATATAATTATAAATTCTAGAAGTCAACACCATTTACATGGTCACCGATTTCATAGGTTATCCTCCCATGTGTTAACATATCATCCAGAATATAATGACTACCCTAAAACCTACCCTTGCAGGGCCAGTGTTGTGGTTAAGCTTCTGCCTGCAAGGCCGGTATCCCATATAGGAGCTGGTTTGAGTCCCGGCTGTTCCACTTCCAATCCAGCTCCTTGCTAATAAGCCTAGGAGGGAGTGGAAAATGGCACATATGCTTGGGCCCCTGCCACCTATGTGGGAGACCTGGATGGGAGTGCCCAGCCCAGGTTGTTACAGCCATTTGGGGAGTAAACCAACAGATAGATCTCTCCCTGTTTCTCTCTGTAATTAGCCTTTTATATAAATAAATCTTAAAAAACCTACCCTAGAATATTTTAATCTTCACTAGCTATATACCAGAATCAAGTATGCCCTTTGAGAGGTCTCTTTTATTTTCTTATTTTAGAGACAGAGTTCCCATCTCCTGGTTCACTCCCCAAACACCTGCAGATGCTAGGAACTCAATTCAGTTCTTCCATGTGGGTGGCAAAGACCCAACTACCTGAGCCATCACTGCTTCCTCCCAAAGTATACATTAACAGGAAGCTGGAAGAGTGGAGCCAGGACTTGAACCCAAATGCTCCAAGATGCAGGTGTCCTAAACAGCATCTTAACAACTAGGCTAAACACTCAACCCCTTAAGAGGTTTCTTTAAAACTGCAGACCTTGATAGGATCCCCTTCACGTTACTAAAGAGGAATCTGCTACCAAAGATCTCCAGAGAAAATGACTTGCCTATACTTATCTAGTCCAAATTGGTGCAAGTTAGAATGAACACTAGTTCTGACCACCCTTATCCACTAATTTTGCTTATCACACTATGTTCATTTATGGGGATAGATCCAATCCAGCTCTCTGCTGTTGCCTGGGGAAGCAGTAGAGGATGGCCCAAGCCCTTGGGCCCCCGCATCCACGTGGGAGACCTGGAGGAATCTCCTGGCTTCAGATTGCGCATTTCCAGCCATTGCAGCCAACTGGGGAGTGAACCAGTAGATGGAAAACCTCTCTCTCTGCCTCTCCTTCTCTCTCTGTGTAACTCTTTCAAATAAATAAAAATAAATCTTTAAAAAATTTCAGATACAAATAGAATTATATTCTCATGTTAATTTATACTATTGTTTACATCTGTTTGAAATTTCCAAATTCAAAAGATATATTTAGTCCTAGGCAAAAAAAAAAAAAAAAAAAAACCACACACCACAAAAACAAAAAACCATAAACCATTTTTCCTTAAAATTTAAAAATCAACTATAATTAAAAATAAAACTATTTTGTCCTGTTTCACCAACTGCAAGCTATTAACAGACTATGAAAATTATTCCCATTATCTATTTTCCCATATCCATCATTCCCCAGCTTCCCCACCTCTTAGAGCACATGCCCTTTCCAAGGCCCCAGCTGCTCACCAAGCGGATAAAGCCAAAGCCTTTATCCTTATGAATGAAGACTTCGCCTGCCTTCCCATATTTCTCAAATAGTTTCCTCATTTCCTCCTCAGTGATGTCAGGAGGAAGATTTCCCACAAAGAGACGGCTACGCTGGGTGAAGGTCTTCTCTCCTGGTTTCCTAAAATTCTTCAGGTCAATGGTCAAGCCTTCATCTAAGAGAAGACACAGTAACTCAAAGATTAGGGAAAGAATTATAGTCCCATCCTCAAAGAGCTAGAACTGCTACTAGATTCGGAAACATAATTGCTGTAGAAAAGGCAAATACCATTTCCCAATGCAACCTAACCACTAATCACTTAATCAGTAAATTGCTCCTTAAAATGTGAAATCTGTATGCAGAGATCTGGTGGACTCGACTCCACTATGGGCCAGAAGCCAAGATGGAATAAGCCCAAGAGAGGCAAGCAACACAGAAGCTAGTGGCCAAAGAGAAAACTAAGCAACTCAAGGAGACCTCTGTCACAAGGGATCAGATTTTAAAATTTAAAAACATCTCCCCATTTTCCTAATCTCTCACCAATTTTCATTACCCTTATGTTCCCATTCTTTCAGTCTCAAGGCAATAGAACAAAAAGAAACAAGTTAGGAAACTATTCTAGTAGGAACTGTGAGAGACACTTGAGATTGGTCCTAATTTTAGTTAAGAGGCACAATAGCATTTAAAATTTATTGAATGGGAACATATATTTAAAGACCTTTTTTGCTCTGCTTAAAATGTGGTGACAGACCTCAGACTGAATGCATACTACTCAGTACCAGATTTCCCCACTAAGCCTTAAAAGTCTTATTCTACAGTCTCTCTAACTACCAGCCACTTGATGATTACCTCTACAAATCAAGCTGAAGTAAAACATGTAGACATCTGTCTAGTACATAGACTATGCCAATACAGCACAGTAACCTGTATTCAACTGCAGTCATATATGTCTGTTCCTTGGTTTCAGGGTATCAGCTTTTTCCCATCATAAGTAAATAGGGGAAAGAACAAAGGTGCGTCATAAAGGCATATTCCTTTATAATCCCAAGAGACTAATCTAAAAACCAAGAAGCCATTCCCAAGAGGGAAAATATTTTCTACCCTATCACCTAGCATCTACTCACTCTGGCTGCTGGCCTGTTGCCCATTAGCAGGTATTGGTGGTGGTGGTGGCTGCTGCTGCTGCTGCTGGTGGTGCTGCTGGTGGTGATGCTGATGATGCTTCCTTGGAGTATGGTTTTGCTTCTCCAAGTTAAAAGTTTTATTGCTCTGCATTTTTGTACTTAAAAGAAAAAATAATACCGTCAAATACATTCAGTGCTAAGAATGCAAAAAAAAAAAAAACTAACCACCTTCTTGATGACTTATATGTCATTAATCACCTTTGATAGCCTAGCTTTTGCCAGATCCCAACAGCTGGTTACTCTGAACAACCATGGCTAAAGAACACAATTTAAAAATCTAAAAAGCAAGTACCAGTAGTTACATCATATACAGAAATTAAACAAGTGCTAGATAACAGCTTATACTAGAATGCCTTAAGAAACCTTTCAATTCAATACTATACATGGAAAGCTTTTTTATTTTTATCATGCCAGCAGTCCTAGCCCACAGTAGATATTGTGGAGTGACTATGGGAAAGTATGGGCTATATGGTTAGACATACTTAGGTTGAATCATGGCCCTAGTATTTACTAGCTATCACTACTATTATTACTAGCTATATTACTAGTATTACTAGCTATGTACTACTTAAATTATTCCTGTGCTTATGTCCTTAGCTGCAAAAAAAAAAGGGGGGGGCCTGATAAAATTATCTATCAAGGTAGGTATGAGAACTTATAAATATGTGAAAACACTAGCTCAACTACTGGCACACAGTTACTTAATATTAACCACAATGAAAAGGAGTGACTATCAAATCAATAAAAGCAATAAATGTAAAAAGATGTATAATCATAAAATATTCAAATCTGTCATTTAAAAATCAGTATAAGTTTAAGAAAACAAAGTGAAAACTGGCACAATCCAGACTGAATTTAAAATTTGACAATTTTTAAACAAAAAAAAGAAAAGTTGGCAATTTTAAAACGAAAACTAATTGATCAAGTTAACAGAGACCTACCTTCCCCATCCAGTGACAGTTCTTCAGTAAATGAATTAAAATGACAAAAAGATAATGCTCAATGTTTACCCTAAAAGACTAGACCCTCTTGAAAGAATTTAGATGAAATACACAGAAAATCTTTTCATGAATACTGTATCATTAACATTATATGATGCTTTCAAGATAGAGAAAATTACATTTCTCAGATGAAGAAAACATGAGAAAGACAACTGATGATTTTGGATGATGGGCACATGAGAGTACCTTTATGCATATAAAACCTTTCAGAATACATTTTATATCATATCCCACCCAAACTGAAAACATCAATGCAAAATTATCAAATTCTATATCTAAAAATGCTTTCATAAGACACTAGGTGGGGACAAACATTGTCACACAGCAGGTTAAGCCACCACTTGCAACATCTGCGCCTGCATCCCTTATCAAAGTGTAGGTTCGAGTCCCAGCTGCTCTGCTTCCTATTCAGCAACCTGCTATCTAACCTGGGAAGGCAGCAGACTATGGCCATGCCACCCATGTGAGACCCAGGTGGAGTTCCAGGCTCCTGAGTTCAGCCTGACCCAGTCCTGGCCATTGTAGCCATTTAGGGAGTGAGCCAGTGGATGGAAGATCTCTCTCTTAAAATACTATGGCCACGAAAATATTCACTAATGGCCTTTATGGTAACAAAACTACAAAAATGACGTAAACATCTCTATGACTCTTTTTTTTTTTTGACAGGCAGAGTGGATAGTGAGAGAGAGAGAGACAGAGAGAAAGGTCTTCCTTTTTGCCATTTGTTCACCCTCCAATGGCTGCTGCGGATGGCGCATCTCGCTGATCCGAAGCCAGGAGCCAGGAGCTTCTCCTGGTCTCCCATGCAGGTGCAGGGCCCAAGGACTTGGGCCATCCTCCACTGCCTTCCCGGGCCATAGCAGAGAGCTGGCCTGGACGAGGGGCAACCGGGATAGAATCCGGTGCCCCAACCAGGACTAGAACCCGGCGTGCCGGAGCTGCAAGGCGGAGGATTAGCCTGTTAAGCCACGGCGCCGGCCGTAAACATCTCAATACAATAGAATATTATATCAAAGCATTAAAAATTAAGATCATGTAAACATGAAAAATATGCTTGGTGCTCTTAAAAGGGAAAGGTTTTATTTTAAATATGAGTGTATACAAGGAATAGAAGATAGGCAAAAATAGACTTTTTAAAAATTATTTGACAGGTAGAGTCATAGAGAGAGAGACAGAAAGGTCTTCCTTCCGTTGGTTCACTCCCCAAATGGCCGCTACGGCCAGCCGGTGTTACGCCGATCCAGAGCCAGGAGCCAGGTGCAGGGCCCAAGCACTTGGGCCATCCTCCAATGCTTTCCCGGGCCACAGCACAGAGCTGGACTGGAAGAGGAGCAACCAGGACTAGAACCCGGGACCCATATGGGATGCTGGCACCGCAGGCGGAGGATTAACCAAGTGAGCCATGGCGCCGGCCCCAACACACTGTCTTGACTGCAGGTTATTGATAATCTCTCACACTACAAATTCATTCAACAAACGCCTACTATTTTAGACATCATTCTAGGTGCTTGGGCAGATCAGCTAACAAAGTAGATTCTTGCCTTCAGAGCTTACCTTCTAGCGAAAGACAACAACATATACATAATTATATAGTAGTAAATAAGTGTAATGGGGAAATAAATAAAAATGGGGTGGGGCAATTAAATGGACAGGGAGCAGGAGGCAGCAGACCACAATATTAAATAAAGCTTTATGATAAACCTCACGGAAAAGTTTACAATTAAGCCAAAACTTGAATTTCCTCATTCATATAATCAACCTTATATTTCTCATTAAAGTTACAAAACATAAGAAATCACAATAAAGTACTTATGACAAGTATATATTTAATATAGAAAACTCAGAACCAAAATAAACATCCATGCAGCAATCAATAAAAGTTACTCATACTGGTATACCTTTCTAATCACAGCATATTTGTATTTATTGCAAATGGAATATTACCAAAATTAATTTGTAACCCTTTTCTTCTTTACAATATTATCATGAACTGCTTTCATGTCATTAAATCTTTTATATTAACAGTTAATTGTTACAGCACTCAGCTGTCAATCAAGCCCATATTATGTTGGAACACTTAGGTTGTTTTCTAATTTTTCACCATTATAATCCAAGCTCAAAGTTAAATCTTTGGGTATTCACAATTCCAATTTTTCCTTATTTACGTTCCAAGACATACATGATCATTTCAGTAAGTGAAAGCATAATGCACCATTGTATGTTCAGCTTTTCCTCATTTCTGTAGTGTCAATATAATTTTTAATGACTACATAAAGTCCATCTAGATGTACACTAATTTACTAAACTACTCTCCATTAAACACAAGTTGTTTTCAGCTTTTTCCCATAATGCTACAGTAAATGTATTCTTGCTTTTTGCCCTCTTATTTCCTTAAGACAAATCCTCAAAATAGAATCCATCTTTGTAACTCTTGCCACATAGTGCAGCACTGTTTTCTCAAAAAGTCAATTTTAAATACCATAAACAGATATAGCAGTAAATGGGATACCTTTAAAAAGGAAATCATGTTTTTAAAAATAAGAAATTAAAATATAAAAATTTGAAGTCCGGCCCTGGAACACCTGGCAATAGGGTAACATAAGCATCAGAATTCATTCTTTTCTCATTTGGGTCCCAGGTACTAAACACCTCTCTTTCTGATTCCAAAGTGACCAATGGCAAAAACTTGAATTATCTTCACAGCCATTTCTCCCACTAGTTCTTGCCTCAGGTTAGAATCCAAGTGATGTTTTTTTTTTCCCTCTCTAGCCTTTAATTTAGGAGACAGTGGCTCCAGACTCAGTAACTTAACATTCAGGAATCCACAATATATATTTAATGTTAATAGAAATCTTTATAGAGAGCCATTCAAAATTTCAACATTGAAAACCCTGTTTCAATCATTTTATCACTTCCTACTAGAAATAATCTACTTCTTAGAGGATGAAAAAATGGTCAATGTTCTAAACCATTTAATATTGCAAGGGAGATTATCTTTTCGTTTTAGAAAATACAGGCTGGTAGTTATTAATGCCAGATATTTGTAAACCATTAAAGCCAGGCACTATGCTAAGCCTGCATTATGTCTTAGGGCTTGCAACCCTTACACTGCTAGATAAGGAAACTGATGCCTAGAAAAGAGCTTTACCTATCCAAGGTCACACAACTGATGGAGCATGGAGTGGAACCCCGGTCTGCTGAACTCTATCCTCATCACTATGCTAATATTGCATGACTTCAGTTTAAACTTCACTAGTCCCATGACCTAACTTCTGAGCTTCACTTTTCTTACCTGCAGGATGAAAGTACTAACGCCCACCCCTCAGGGCTGGCTATTTTCAGGCCTAAATGTGATAATGTACAAAGAAGGTTGCTCTCATTGGAACAAAGCAAGCACTTGTCCCTGAAGGCAACCACATTTCTACAGATGGTAGAAGCTCCAGGTAAGCAAATATCAATTACACTTTTTACTCTTCAGGAGTCTAACAAAGTTAACTTTTAAACAACAAAATTGCCTACCTTTGTGTTTTTAAATAACTGTCCTCACAATACTAATCTTTATAATCCTTCCTTTCCACCTCTCCTTTGCCAAGTAGGCATTCACTCAAGACTAATTAATATTATGTAAAACAGTGCCCACAAAGTAGCAAGTATTCAAGCAAAATTTCTTATCACCTACATTTGAGGACCAATTTATTTTGGAAACACGTGAAAAATGTAATAAATTCATTGTCCTCTAACTACTGGGTTTTCTCTGAAAAGAAAGCACAAAGATCAGCAGCAAGGATTTCTGTCACTGTCCTCAAGATGAACCGTGATGAAAGACTTTACCAGAAAATTTGCATTGCAGGCTTAGAAGGAATAAATCTTTTGGGCACGATGCCATTGAACGAATGTTTAAGTACAGGAGCAAACACTACATCCTACATACTTAAAATCTAAATAAACATTCCCTCGATTTGCAGCAAGAGGGCCAAATTTTAAGTGTAAACTACAAGGGAAATCCAATATAAATTCACCAGACCGAGATGGCCGCCTGAAAGCTGTAAAATGAAACAGACATGGTGAGGTTCTTTCTTTACTCTAGGAATTTCTTAGAACCTTCCATGTAAATAACAAGGAAGTTGGGGGAAAGATACAGGAAAATCCAGACAGTGGCCCCTTACTAGAGCTGCCTGATTCAGCAAAGACACAACGCAGTGAAATTTGAATTTCAAATACAAAAGATAGCACTATAAGTCATGCATTGTACATTAAAAAAAAAAGTACTGTCTATGTGAAATTCTAATTCAACTGGGTGCCCTGCATTTTTATCTGGCAACCCAGACCTCTACACCTACCTCAACTTTTGAGGATGGCCAAGTACCTCCCAGTCCTAACCTCCAATTCTCTGTTAAAAACACAAAGAGGGGTGTCAGCTTGCGCTAAGTTTCCCAAAGTAGAAAACACTTGAAAGACAAGCCCTAAATTTCAAGTTCCATTTAGAAAAGTGATGCTTTAAAATTGGCTCGGCGAGCACGACTGGGGGAGGAGGAGGGAGGAAGGGCATCCAAGATGCCGGCTACGAAAGCGCCGGGGTCTAGACTAGCACAGGAACTTCCTAGCTAAGAGTTTCGACAAAGAAACAACGCTCAAGGGGCCCCCGCTTGCCCATTCTGAATTAATGGCCTCGCGGGGCCAAGAGGAGGAGCGCCCGACAAAGCGCCTCCTCCTCCAACCAGGGCTTCAAGGCGCTCGCATAATAGACCCCACACCCTCGGGCCCAGGGCGGCCCGGAGCCTGGCAACTTAACACCGCCGCGATTCCGCCAGGAGTCGCACAAAGAAACCGAGGGGGTGAGAAAACTGGCGACCGGTTCAAAGCCCGAGGCGAGCCGGGAGCGCTGGGTCCCCGCGGGTGGGCAAAAACAGGCCATGGGGCGGCGGGGACAAGGCCTCACGGGGCCTTGGAAGCGCCATCCTCCCGCCAAACCCACCCCCACCCTAGCCTTCTCCTCCGCCAGTCGTTCCCAGAAATCCCCTCCTCCCCCAAACAAGAACGAACTCGTCCTCAAACTCACCCTCTACCGACGCTTCTTTCCTCTGAGTAACGGAGACGCTACACGGCCTCTACCGTCCCGAGAAAAGAGCGCGCGACCGCCGGAAACGAGACGACGGAGCTCGGTGCCTCCCAAGGAGTAGGAAGTGGCGTTCACCATTGGCTATCTGAATTGCCAATCAAGGTTTATCTCCAGAGGCGGACTCGTTTTTCCGCCATTTCTTAGATTCTATTGGCCACCGAATGCCAAAGACTTGATTCGTGTGAACGACAGATGGGGACAAAGAGCGAGGCGTTGTACCTAGTGCGCACGCGCGAACGGCGGTGCGCTAGAGACGGAAAAGGAAGGGGGGAGGGGAAAGAGGGTGGGGGGCGGTCGGAAGCAGAGACACAAACGGACTACCCGAAAGACTGAAAGACCTGGGGGGGGGGGGGGGAAGGAGAGGCGAAAAAGGGAGAGAGAGGAAAGTGCAAAGAGAGGAGAAAAGGGGAGAAAAATACACGAGTCGGCGTGCGCTGAGAATTCCTCACTGCGCCTGTGCAAGAAGCAAGAGTTAACAATGTCATTGTATTCGGTGTAGTAGTCTAGCGTTCTCCTAATGAAAAAATACCCCGCCATGTTTCCTTTTGCACACTTCCTCGTAATGCTTTGTACCCCGACGCCTCGTACTTAATCAGGCTTCTAGTTGCTTCTCCTGCTGTCGGAACTACTCTGAAGGTGCAACTGAAATAGGCATCTCTATGGTTATGGTTATAGAAAGAGGAGGGAAAGGAGGCCTGACACCTTAATCTCTGGCTGATGGCACAGAACTATAACCAGCACACTCATTTCCATAGTAACCAGGAAACCTAGCAGTCCAAACACCACGATTGTTCCTATGATTTACAGAGAGATTCAACAGGTGTCTTCATTGCCATGGATATAGTGTAGGCCTCCAGATCAGGCTGATTCCACTGGAGTCCTATCAGATAATCACCTTCATTGTTTAAGTAATGCCCAACTGCTGTGCTTAACCAAGGATTGCAAGGTTCAACTGATAGGTGTTTGTAGTTAATTCCCACTAGTTAACTGATTCACACTCAGAGTTCCAGTATATCCCAAATGGCACTACCTTATTTGGGGACACAATTATCTAGACTTGCACTGTCCAAGAGAAATTTATGCAGTGATGGAAAAGGTTCTATCTCTGCTCTGTTCAATATAGTAGCTACTAGCCACTTGTTTGTGGCTAATGTGACTGAAAAACTGAATTTTTAAATGCTAATTCATGTTAATTAGCTTAAATTTAAATAGCCGTATATGGCTAGATGCTAACATATTGGACATATCTAGACCAATGGTTCCCAAACTTTTTGAGAAAAATAACACCTATCCTATGAAAAAAGAAAACTAATACTTGCTCATGGTGGGGAACAATACCCAACACTACAGAGAATATAGTCTCCCCCTCCACTCATCACACCCAGAGGTAGCAAATATGACCACTCTCTTGCATTTCTATCTTCTATGTACGTATCTGTCCTAATCAAGCAGCAGCGACTTGGAGCAGGCCTTGTGGCACACAGTGCCTTATCAGAGTACCCAGGATCCAGTCTGTTTTAGACAGTTTGTCATGGCTGAAAAGAAGTTGGGGAGGGAGGCCGACGCTGTAGCATAGTGGGTAAAGCTGCTGTCTGCAGTGCTGGCATCCCATATAGGTGCCGGTTCGAGTCCCGGCTGCTGCACATCTAGCTCTGCTATAGCCTGGGAAAGCAGTGGAAGGTGGCCCAAGAGCTTGGGCCTCTGCAAGTGGGGAGGTTGAGTGAAAGGCAATTAGGCTTAAAGAGATAGTCATAGGTCAAATAGGACCTGTGCCATGCTTAAAAGTTTATGTTTTAGGGGTCAGTGTTGTGGTCGTGGCATAGCAGGTAAAGCTGCTGCCTGCAATGCCAACATCCCATGTGGGTGCTGGTTTGTATCTCAGCTGCTCCACTTCCAATCCAGCTCCCTGCTAATGGCCTAGGAAAAGCAATATAAGATGGCCGAGTGTGATGGATCCCTGCCACCCACATGGCAGACCTGAATACAGCTCCTGGCTTTGGCCTGGCTCAGCTCTGGCTGATATGGCCATATGGGAGGGAAGTGAACCAGTAGATGGAAGATCTGTGTCTCTCCCTCCCTCTTTCTCTCTCTCTGTCCCTATAACTCTTTCAAATAGATAATTTTTAAAAATTTTAAAATCTTTTAAAAAAGAAATGTATGCTTTAATCTGTAGGTGATGAGGACCCATTGATTTTTTAAATAACTTTCATGGCTTTTTTAAAAAAATATTTTAAAATTTATTTAGTTGAGAGGTAGGGTTACAGACAGTGACAGGGAGCTACAGAAAAAGGTCTTCCATCTGTTGGTTCACTCCCCAAATGGCCACAATGGCTGGCGCTGGGAGCCTCTTCTGGGTCTCCCACATGGGTGCAGGGGCCCAAGAGCTTGGGCCATCTTCTACTGCTTTCCCAGGCCATAGCAGAGAGCTGGATCAGAAGAGGAGCTGCCAGGACTCAAAATGGCGCCCATATGGGATGCTAGCACCGCAGGCAGAGAGGATTACGCTACTGTGCCACAGCACTGGTGAAAAAAAAAAAAAAAAAAAAAACTTTCATGGCTTTTTCTATTTACAAAGTAGTATATGCTTTTCCAGGGGAAAAATTGGAAAAAACACAAAAGTATAAAAATCATCATAAAAGTATAAAAATCATGTGCAGCATGTTAATCTTCGGCTTGCAATGCCAGCATGCCATATCAGAGTGCCGGTTCAAGTCCTGGCCACTCAACTTCTGATCCAACTTCCCAAAAATGTGCCTGGGAAGACAGCAGATGATGGCTGAAGTGCTTGAACCCCTACCACCCATGTGGGGAACAAGGAGGAAGTTCCTGGCTTCTGGCTTCAACTTGGCCCAGCCCTGGCTGCTGAGGACATCTGGGGAGTAAACAAGTAGATGGAAGATCTCTCTTTCTCTCTGCCTGTCCCTGTCTTTCTGTCACTCTACCTTTCAAATAAATAAAAATTTTAAAAAATCATCATGGGGTGGGCCAAGTGACATAGCAGCTAAGCTGCTACTTGGGACACCCCACATCCCATATCAGAGTACCTAACTTTTAGTCCTCACTCCACTTTGGATCCAGCTTCCTGCTAATGTACATCCTGGCATGTAGCAGATAATGGGCTCAAGTACTTGGGGCCCTGCCACCCACAAGGGAGACCAGGATGGAGTTTTGGGCTCCTGGCTTTGGCCTGAGCCAGCCCTGGCTCTTGCAGCCATTTAGGGAGTTAATCAGCAGATGAAAGATATTTCTCTCTCTCTCTCTCTCTCTCTCTCTCTCTCTCTCTTTCTCTCTCTTTCTCTCTTTCTTTCTCTCTCTTCCTCTCCCTCTCCCTCTCTCCCTTTCTCCCTCTCTCTCTTCTTTCTCTCTCTTTCTCTTTCCCTTTCAAATAAATAAATTTTGAAAGAAAACTTTTAAAAATCCAAAAAATAACAAATGCTAGGGAGGATGTGTAGAGAAGGAAACTTGTACACTGTTGGTGGGAATATAAATTAGTACAGCCATTATGGAGAACAGTATTGAAGTTCCTCAAAAAACACAAATAGAGGCTGGCATTGTGGCATGGCAGGTTGAGCTGCCACCTGCTATGCTGGTGTCTCATATCAAAGCACAGGTTTGAGTCCTAGATACTCTGCACTTACGATCCAGCCCCCTGCTAATGTGCCTGGGAAGGCAGCAGAAGATGGCACAAGTGCTTGGGCCCCTGCCACCCATATGGCAGACCCGGATGGAGTTCTGGACTCCTGGTTTTGGCCTAGCCCAGCCCTGGGTATTGTGGTCATCTGGGGAGTGAGCCAGCAGATGAAAGATATCCTTCCCTTTGTTTCTCCCTCTCTCTCTCTCTCTCTCTGTCATTCTGTCTTTATGAAAAGATATATATTTGAAAGGCAGAGTGACAAACAGTGAGGGAGAAACAGGGAAAGAGATCTTCCATCTACTGGCTCACTCTCCAAATGGCCACAACAGCTTAGGGCTGGGCCAGGCCGAAGCCAGGAGCCAGGAGCTTCATCCAGGTCTTCCATGTGGGTGCAGAGGCCCAAGTACTTGGGCCATCCTTTACTGCTTTCCCAGGCACATTAGCAGAGAGCTGGATCAGAAGTGGAACACAGCCATTGGCGGTGACTGAAAGTGCTCCAGCTCATAAAGCGAATTTATTAGGTGAGATAGGCAGAGACTTCAGATCCGGGACAGGCAGGGCCTGCGCTATGGCCCTAATAAGCAGGAAGCAGCTAGAGAAGATATGAATCTATGCCCTTCAACATCCCATAGGATTAAGGGCTGGAATCTCTCAGAGGGGAGAGTGATGTAGGCAGGCAGATAGGATACATTGATTAGACTTGTAAACTGAAGACCACACCCTCAACCATGCCCCCTGTGTGATCTCATGCCCCTATCCTGACCACCACCACCACCACCCATGCCCACCTGCTAATCAGACTACATAACCTACATAACCGCTCCCCTTTGGGAGTGAATAAAAGGCCTGGAACACGGTGGGCCCCTCCCTTATTGCCCTTATTGCCCTTGCTTCACTTGTTGCCATTGTTGTCTCACGCCCTCCGGGCCAGGCAACTGATTTCCTGCCTGCATGCTTGCTCCACGTGGCACCCGGACTGCTCTGTGCTTGGTATGGACCCAACTTAGTTTCTAGACTTCTCTTTCTCCCCTACATAAAGCCCTCACTCTCCTGTAAATTTCTCTCATTGAATAAAAATCCTTAAAACTTAAAAAAAAAAAAAAAAAGAAGAAGAAGTGCAGCATCTGGGACTCGAACAAGGCATCTGGGCGCCCATATGGGATGCTGGCATAGTAATAGTGGCTTAACCTGCTGCACCACAATTCCAGCCCCTACTTATCTTTCTTTTTAAAGATAAGATTAAGATTCTTTATTTTTGCCTGCCTTTGTTCTTTTCTTATTTTACTCTTATCTCTTTCCTTATTAAGCCTCATATTATAGAAATATTATAATTTGAGTTAATCGAGGCTTTTCCCCCCTCTCTCCTTTTATTCATTCTTCCATCATTCATCCATTAATCATTTATTGAATAACTCGCAAGGACTATGCTAGATGTGAGAGATAGGGATGAGTAACACCAGGTTCCTATTGTTGAGGAGCTCACAGCCTAGCATTTTCCTGATATCTTCCTGAATACTTCTTTTTCTTCATCTTCATTCCTGGGTAGTTTAGAATGCTACAAAGCAATGAATAAGAATCCAGATGGTTGCAGAGCTGGTTCTACAGAGTGAACCTCACCCAAATCAGAAGACTGCAAAGTCTCTACAGATTAGTGCTTCTTTTAGAGTTAACCATTCAGATGTCTATTTACTTGGGGTTCTACAAAATCCGTGCTGATATCAGTGGAAAATCCTTTAATTCAGAAAATACTGCACCTCCATTTGTCTAATCAAATGTCTGGTCAAACATGCATTTGATAGGTAGCCTTTGTTGTGGAAAAATTAAAGTTTTGACATCCAGCAGTGATTAAAGCATGGCATATTCAGATGATAGAATCATATATAGTCATTACAAATGTGTTCTAGGGCACATTGTATAAGATGATTCCAGATTCAAATTTTATAGAAACAGATATTCATGTAAAAAAAAAAAAGGACTGCCAACCCCACCCCCCCACCCCCAGTGTTGTTGAGTAGCAAGTTAAACCACTGTCACCCTAGGGCTTATTCAAGACCTCGTTTTCCGCTTCCAATCCAGCTCCCTGCTAATGTACCTGGGAAGCAGTGGGTGATTGTTCAAGTACTTGAATTCGCGCCATCCATGTGGAAGACCCAGATGGAGTTCCCAGTTCCTGGCTTCTCTCTCTCTCTCTTTATCTCTTTCTCTCTTTCTCCCTTCTCTTTCTCTCTTTCTCTCTTTTCTTGCTCCCTCCTGTTAATCTGCCTTTCAAATAACAAACCAACAAACACTTCTTTAAACAGAAAGGGATGGGATGATATATACCACAAAGAACACTGAAGGTGGGCATTTGGCCTACTGGTTAACATGCTGGTTGAGATGCAGACATCCCATTATCATAGTGTCTGGGTTTCACTGGGGGTTCTGCTCCCAATTCCAGCCTCCTACTAATGCAGATCCTAGGAGATAGGAGGTGATGGCACAAATAATTGGGTCCTTGCCACCCATGTGGGAGACTTGGATTGAGTTCTTAGCTCTCAGCTTTGGCTTCTGGTAATTGCAGGCACTTGAGGAACCAGCAGATGGAAGCACTTTCTATCTCCAAGAAAATTTTTAAAAAGGGGGCAGTGGTTATTTTCTCGTGGCAGAATATAAGTGATTATAAGGTTTCTTTTTTAGACTTTCTGTGATCAACAAAATTTTTAATGAGAAAATTTGATTTTGTAACCAGAAAAAAAAATATGTATTAAAGAATCCTCACAAGCACAGAGACTGAATTTTCTTCAACATGTTTTGTAGTGCTTACAGCACTTTAGGAGTGCTTTATAAATGGTGAATAACAAACAGAAGTGAATACCATGACATAAAAGTAATAAGGCTGCAAATAAGTGTTAAATTGTAGGCCACACTCTTCCTCCCAAATATCAGCCCATTTTATGTTAGAGCCTTTCATTTGTGACTGATACATATTAAAATTTATCAGCTGTGGGCACTCAGATAAAAGACCAAAAAAAAAATGATCCACATACCATTTATTTATTTTTAGATTTATTTATTTATTTTAAGTATTTGAAAGGCAGAATTATAGACAGGAGAAGCAGAGAGAAAGATCTCCCATCTGGGGCCAGCGCTGTGGCACAGCAGGTTAAAGCCCTGGCCTGAAGCGCCGGCATCTGATATGGGTGCTGATTCTAGTCCCGGCTGCTCCTTTTCTGATCCAGCTCTCTGCTATGGCCTGGGAAGGCAGTAGAAGATAGCCCACGTCCTTGGGCCCCTGTACCTGCGTGGGAGACCTGGAAGAAGCTCCTGGCTCCCGGCTTCGGATCAGCACAGCTCCAGCCATTGCGGCCATCTGGGGAGTGAACCAGTGGATGGAAGACCTCTCTCTGTGTCTCTACCTCTCTCTGTAGCTCTGTCTTTCAAGTAAATAAAATAAATCTTTAAAAAAAGGATCTTCCATCCACTGATTCATTCCCCAAATGGCTGCAATGGCCAGGACTTGGCCAGGCCAAAGCCAGGAGCCTGGAACTCCATATGGGTCTCCTGCATGAGTGGTGGGGACCCAAGCACTTGGGTCATCTACTGCTTTCCCAGATGCATTAGTAGGGAGCTGGATAGGAAGTGGAGCAGTTGGAACATGAACTGATGCTCATGTGGGGTGCTGGAGTTGCAGGCAGTGGCTTAACCCACTGCACCACAATACCAGCCCCAACCCACCATTATTTTAAGGATGTGAAGGCTTCAGGTTGGGAAGTCCCAGACCTTGCATGAAACCAGATGTATTTCCCCCCTTTTAATACCATTATGTAACCCTTTATTCATTTAATTATTTGAGAGACAGAGAAAGAGAAAACTTCCACCCCGTTATTCACCTCTAAATGCTTGTGACAGGCTGAGGCTGGACTGAGGTTGGGAGCTAAGAATTCAATCCAGAAATCCCATGTGGGTAGCAGAAACCCAATTACTTGAGCCCTTGTTGCTGTCCTCCCAGGGTCTGCGTCAGCAGAAGCTGGGGTGGATATCAAACCCAGGTCCTCTGATAAGGCACTCTGGCATCTTAACTGGCATCTTAACTGTTAGGCTAAATGCCCATCCCCAATATTTTGTCTTTTATAGGGCCAGTATGACTTGAAAAGACCTGGCCTTTTCAGCCAGAAAGATGAGGTTTCCAAATCCTAATTCTGATATTCATAATTTAAGAGGTGGCTCTGAACCTCGGTGTCCACAAATTTAAAATGAAGATAACACTCTTCATAGGGATGCTATTAAGAGTAAATCAATGAGAGGAACCAGTGCTGTGGTATAGTGGGTAAAGCTGCTGCCTGCAGTACCGCCATCCTATATGGGCACCGGTTCGAGTCCGCAGCCTCTCTCTAACTCTGCCTTTCAAATAAATAAATTAAAAAAAAAGAGGGCTGGTGCTGTGGCGTAGTGGGTTAAGGCTGCCGCCTGCAGTACCGGCATCCCATGTGGGCGCCAGTTAGAGACCCCGCTGCTCCATTTCCGATCCAGTTCTCTGCTATGGCCTGGGAAAGCAGTAGAAGATGACCCAAGCCCTTGGGCCCCTGGACCCGTATGAGAGACCCTGGCTCCTGGCTTGGGATCAGCACAGCTCCAGCCATTGCAGCCAATTGGGGATTAAACCAGCAGGCAGAAGACCTCTTTCTCTCTGTCTCTCCTTCTCTCTCTGTGTAACTCAGACTTTCAAATAAATAAATAAATCTTAAAAAAAAAAAAGACCCTGAGTCCCATATCAGAGTGCCTGGAATTAGTGCTCACACCTAGCTCCTGACTAGCTTACTGCTAGAGAGGCGGTAATGGCACACTAGCAGAGGGCTGAATTGGAAGCCAAGCACTAAAGACTCATGCTGGCACTCTGACATGGCCCACCCAACAATGCCTACCCCATATAATAAATGTAAAAAATTTTTTATAAAGCTCAAAAATATTGGTGTTCTATAGCATAGTAGGGTAACTATGATAACATACTGTATTTTTCAAAAAAGCTGGAGGAGGGGTGGGCATTGTGGCCCAGCAGGTACTGTTCCTATCATGTTCCTATCATGCTTGATTTTAACACATATATTTGGGGCCAGCGCTGTGGCATAGTAGGCTAAGCCTCGCCTGTAGTGCCGCCATCCCATATGGACATTGGTTCGTGTCCCGGCTGCTCATCTTCTGATCTAGCTCTCTGCTATGGCCTGGGAAAGCAGTAGAAGATGGCCCAAGTGCTTGGACCTCTGCACCCACGTGGAAGACCCAGAATAAGCTCCTGGCTCCTGGCTTCAGATTGACTCAGTTCTGGCTGTCACGGTCATTTAGGGAGTAAGCCAGCGCTGGCCCCTCAAATACATTTTTTTTTAAATCTTAATTTAAAAAAGGCTCTTTCACTAAAAAATAAATAAATAAAACATAATATTAATTGGGCCCAGCATTGTGGCACCGCAGGTTAAGCAGTCTATATCACTGCCATCACATACAGATTAAGTTCCAGGATGCTGGCTTTGGCCTGACCTAGCCCTGGACATTGCAGCAATTTGGGGAGTGAATCAGCAGATGGAAGATCTCTCCCCCATTTGTAACTCTGTCTTTTTTTTTTTTTAGGATTTATTTTATTTATTTGAATGTCAGAGTTACACAGAGAGAGAGAGGAGAGGCAGAGAGAAAGGTCTTCCATCTGCTGGTACACTGCCCAGATGGCCACAATGGCTGGAGCTGTGCTGATCCGAAGCCAGGAGCCAGGAGCTTCTTCCGGGTCTTCCACGTGGGTGCAGGGGCCCAAGCACTTGGGCCATCTTCTACTGCTTTCCCAGGCCATAGCAGAGAGCTGGATCAGAAGAGAAGCAGCGTGGACTAGAACTGGCGCCCATATGGGATGCTGGTGCTTCAGGCCAGGGCTTTAACCTGCGGCGCCACATCACCGGCTACTGCCTTTTTTTTTTTTTTTAAAGATTATTTATTTATTTATTTGAGAGATAGAGTTACAGACAGTGAGAGGGAGAAACATAGAGAAAGGTCTTCCATCCACTTGTTCGTTCCCCAAATGGCCGCAACAGCCGGAGCCAGGCCGATCCAAAGTCAGGAGCCAGGAGCTTCTTCTGGGTCTCCCACGTGGGTGCAGGGGCCCAAGCATTTGGGTCATCTTCTGCTGCTTTCCCAGGCCATAGCAGAGAGCTAGGTGAGAAGAGGAGCAGCCATGACTAGAACCAGTGCCATAAGGGATGCTGGAATCGCAGATGGAGGATTAACCTACTGCGCCACAGCACTAGCCCTGTAACTCTGCCTTTTTAAAAAATATATATTTAATTTGTATGTTTTTAATTTTGTCAGTCAGGGTACCTTTCATTAGAGTTAGTTCACTTCCATAGCTTATTTTTATATTTATTTATTTATTTGAAAGTCAGAGTTATGGGCAGAGAGAGAGAGAGAGAGATCTTCCATCTGTTGGTTCACTCCACAAATGGCTGCAACAGCCAGGGCTGGGCCAGGCCGAAGCCAGGGATATCTTTCAAGTCTCCCATGTGGGTGGTAGAGGCCCAAACACTTGGGCCTTCTTTCTGTTGCCTTTCCTAGGCCATTAGCGGGGAGCCGGAGTGGAAATGGAGCAGTGAAGACACAAACCAGCACCCATAGGGGATGCCAGCATTGCAAGCACTGGCCCCAACTCTGCCTCTCAAATAAATAAATAAATAAATAATAAATCATAAAATCTTAAGATTTATTTATTGGGGTCAGCACTGTGGCTTAGTGGGTAAAACCGCCTCCTGCAGTGCTAGCATTCCATATGGGCGCCTGCTTGAGACCCTGCTGCTCCACTTCCGATCCAGCTCTCTGCTATGGCCTAGGAAAGTAGTAGAAGATGGCCCAAGTCCTTGGGCCCCTGCACCCATGTGGGAGACCCGGAAAAAGCTCCTGGCTCCTGGCTTCAGATTGGCGCAGCCCCAGCCATTGCAGCCAATTGGGGAGTGAACCAGTGAATGGAAGGACTTTCTCTCTCCTCTCTCTCTCTCTCTCTCTCTCTCTCTTTCTCTCTCTCCCTTCCTCCCTCCCTCTCCCTCTTTGCCTCTCCTTCTCTCTGTGTGTAACTCTGCCTCTCAAATAAATAATCTTAAAAAAAAGATTTATTTATGTATTTGAGAGGCAGAGTTACAGAGAGAGGGAGAGACAGAGAGAGAGGTCTTCCATCTGGGTGCAAGGGCCCAAGAACTTGGGCCATCTGTCAACGCTTTCCCAGGCCAAAAGCTGGATCTGAAGAGGAGCATCCAGGACACGAACTGGCGCTCATTTGGGATGCAGATGCTGGCACTGCAAGGGGAGGCTTAGTCTACTATGCCTTGGTGCTGGCCCCTAAATAAATCTTTTTAAAAACATATGTGGCTTAACAGGCTAATCCTCTGCCTTGCGGCGCCAGGCACACCGGGTTCTAGTCCCGGTTGGGGCGCCGGATTCTATCCCGGTTGCCCCTCTTCCAGGCCAGCTCTCTACTATGGCCCGGGAAGGCAGTGGAGGATGGCCCAAGTGCTTGGGCCCTGCAGCCGCATGGGAGACCAGGAGAAGCACCTGGCTTTTGGCTTCGGATCAGCGAGATGCACTGGCCGCGGCGGCCATTGGAGGGTGAACCAAAGGCAAAAAGGAAGACCTTTCTCTCTGTCTCTCTCTCTCACTATCCACTGTGCCTGTCAAAAAACAAAAACAAAAACAAAAACATATGTTAATTAATGAATTCAAAAAGCTGAGAGGAGGCCAGCATTGAATCTCAGAAAGTTAAGCTGCAGCTTGCAACTCTAGCAATGCATATCAAAGGCAGTGTTCTATTCCTGGGGCTAGGCTTCCAAAGGAACTAGAGAGCCTGGGAAGCAGCAGGGGATGGCCTGAGTGCTTGGGTTCCTACCATCCACCTGAGAGATCCAGATGAAGTTCCTGGCTCCAGGCTTTAGCCTGACCCAGCCCTAGCCAGCTGTTGCAGCCATTTGGGGAGTGAGCCAGTGAAGGAAGATCTGTCTCTCTCTCTCTCTCTCTCTGTGTGTGTGTGTGTGTGTATGTGTGTCTCCTCTGTCACTCTTTCAGATAAATAAATAAATAACTCTATATATAACAGCAACTAGGGGCTTTGTTCAACCGTCTATCAATGTAGGTTCTTCACTGTAACAAATAGATCACTCTGGAGAGGATATTTATAGTCCTAGAGGTCCTCCCTGTATGGGCAGGGGGTATATGGGAACTCTTAGTACTGCCTGCTCAGTTTTGTTGTGAACCTAAAACTGTTCCTAAAAAATCATCTTTGTTTTCAAAAATTAAAACCCATAGACCATAAACACATTATGCAAATAATGGGCTTTGGTTGATAATTAGATGTCAATGTAGGTTCTTCATTGTAAGAAATTTATCACCCTCCTCAAAATGTCCATAGTTCCCAGGCTGTGCCTGTGGGGGCAGGAAGTATATAAGAACTCTTGGTACTTTCAGCTCAATAAATATTGCTGTGATCTTAAAACTTCTAAAAAGTAAAGTCTATTAAAATAAAAGCTAATGACAAATGAAAATGCTCCCAATGGACTGTTAGACTTTTTTAAAGGAATTAAGATATGATCCTAATTTTGTAGAGGAATTCTATATACTTGAATGAATGGATAGGGAAATACAGGAAAGAAACTACTCTAAAATATTAAGAATAATTATCTCAGTATAGTGGGAATAAACATGAGTTTAAAAATAATTTTAATATTACTTCTATCTTCTATTTTTTTCCACTGAGCAGATATTGTTTTTATAATCAGGAAAAATATTAACATTTAAAAATAAAGATATTAATATTTATTCACAGGGTTATCATGAAGACTAGAAATAATATTCCAGGGGGGTCCATGCTGAGGCGTAGTGGGTACCTATGATGCTGGCATCCCATTTGAATGCGGGTTCATGTCCCAGCTGCTTTACTTCTGATCCAGCTCCTTGCTAATGGCCTGGGAAAGCAATGGAAGATGGCCCAAGTGCTTGGTCCCCTGCCACTTGTGTGGGAGACCCGAATGAAGCTCCTGGCTCCTGGCCTCCAACTGACCCAGTGCTGGCTGTTGAGGCCACCTGGGAAATGAACCAATGGATGGAAGATATCTCTCTCTCTCTCTCTCTCTCTGACTTTCAAAATAAATAAATAATAAAATTTTTAAAAAGAATTACTATGTACATAATGTTGTATTTATGAGATACAAATTAAAATAAATAAATTAATTAAATAAACATAATTTGCCAGGCACACTGTAGATTTTCATTATTTTGGGTTTATTGCTCATTTTTAGAAATTTTTATTTATGTTATTTTTATTGCTTGAAAGGCAAAATGACAGAGAGAGAAAATAAGAGAGAGGGAGAGAGAACTTGCATTCACTGGTTTACTCCCCAAATGTCCACAAAAGCTGAGGCTGGGCCAGGCTGAAGCCAGGAGTCTGAAATTCCATCCAGGTCTCTAGTGTGGACTGCAGAAGCAAAAGTACTTGGACCATCATCTGCTGCCTCCCAGATGCATTCATTAGTAGGAAGCTAAATCAAATTGGGAAGTAGCTGGGACTTGAACCAGCTCTCTGACATGGGATGTGGATATGTTCCAAGCAGTGGCTTTACCTGCTGTGCCACAATGCCTACTCCTCATAGTTCTTTATTTATTTTTTTGTTTTAATTCTGCATTTAAAAAATTTCAGGAACTGACATTGTGGTGCAGCAAAGTTAAGTTAAGCAGTAAGTTAAGCTGCTGCTTGCAATGCTGGTATCCTGTATTGGAGTGCCTGGTTCAAGTCCCAGATGTTCCACTTCCCATCCAGCACCTGGGAAGGCAGCAGAGATTGCTGAGTGCTTGCGTTCCTGCTACCCACATAGGAGACCAGGATGGAGTTCCTGCCTCCTGGTGCAGCTCTGGCTGTTGCAGCCATTTAGGGAGTTAACCTATTTTATGGAAGCTTGCTCACTCTCTATCTCTCCCTCACTCTCTTTCAAATAAATAAATAATTAAAATAAATCTTTAAAAAATTGTAATTGACACATAATAATGGTATATATTTATAGGATGATAGGTGATAATTTGACCCATGTATACCATGTCTAATGAGCAAATCAAGGTAATATGTATTTCTAACTCCTTAAACATCTATCATTTCTTTGTGTTATTTAGGACCCTCCAAACTACTCTTGTCTAGATTTGTTTTTTTGACTGATACATAATAATTGTGCAAGTTTATGGTAGTTCTTTATAAAATGTGTGATAAATTTGTGTAAGCTACTACACTATAGAACACTAGAACTTACTCTTCCTATCCAACTGCATTTTGGAGTCCATTATTCAATCTCCTATCCCTCTCCTAATTTCTAGTAACCCCTCCCCATAAAATCAACTTTTATTTCGTAAAGCACATAGTTTACATAAGGGCTCCCATTTTGGTGTTGTACCTTCTATTTATTTTATTTTATTTGAAAGGCAGAGTTACAGGGAGAGAGAAGGAGAGACACACAGAGAGAAGTATTCCATCTGCTGATTCACTCCCCAAATGGCTGCAGTGGCTGGGCTGGGCCAGGCCAAAGCTAAGAGCCAAGAGCTTCATCCGGGTCTCCCACATGGGTGCAGGGGCCTAAGCACTTGGGTCATCTTCCACTTCTATCCCAGGAGCATTAGCAGGGAGTTGGATAGGAAGTGGAGCAGTTGGGACTCGAACCAGTGCCCATATGGGATGCTGGTGCTGCAGGCAGAGGCTTAACCTTCTATGCCACAGCGCTGGCCCATGGGCTTTACACATAAACACACACACACACACATATTAAGATTTTTAGAGCAGTTTTAGGTTCACAGCAAAATTAACAAGTAAATACAGAGATTTCCCCATATACTCCCTATTCTCACCCAGACACAGCCTCCCTGACTTATCAGCATGCTGACTGGAGTGGTACATTTCTAAGAATGATGAATGTACATTGATACATCACTAAGAGCATGCAGCATTCCTGTTGTTGTTGTATATTCTATATATGTTTAAATAACATGTAATCCGACATGTGTTCTGACATGTGCCACTATGTATAAATACATTTTCACTACGCTAAAATCCTCTGTGTTTGTCATTAGTTTAAAAAAAGTTATTGTTAATGACTACGACTGTGTGAATTAATTTGATCAATCCCCTGTTATTGGACATCTAGATTGCTTCCTTAACTCTGTTTTCAAGATGAGAGCGCTAAGGTTTATGACTTGACAAGTGAATTGTCCAAAATCTCCTGGGTAAAAACATAGGCAGAGTTATTAACAACCTGGCCAGAAGAACCCACTCACTCTTAAGCCACCACATTACCTCTAGAATTCTTTTTTTAAAATATTTTATTTTGCATTTTTCAAATTAATCTTTTTTTTTACTTCTAGAATTTTTAAAAAATATGTATTTATTTATTTGAAAGTCAGAGTTACACAGAGAGAGGAGAGGTAGAGAGAGAGAGGTCTTCCATCCGATGGTTCACTCCCCAATTGGCCACAATGGCTGGAGCTGCGCAGATATGAAGCCAGGAGCCTCTTCTAGGTCTCCCACATGGGTACAGAGGCCCAACGACTTGGGCCATTTTCTACTGCTTTCCCAGGCCATAGCAGAGAGCTGGATCGGAAGTGGAGCAGCTGGGTCTCGAACCGGCACCCATATGGGATGCCGGCGCTTCAGGTCAGGGCGTTCGTTAATCCACTGTGCCACAGCGCCGGCCCCAACTTCTAGAATTGATAATACAACATTAATACATTCTCCTTAGGTGGTCTCCCCTTAACTTGAAAGCTAGTGACCAGGTACTCTGCATGGGAAAACAGAAGCCAAGGATCCAAGGATGGAGCTGAGTGACCCAACAGCAAGCAGAAAATGCAAAGGGGGACATAGGAGGACAGAAATAAGCAGAAGGTGGGAGACTGGTACACAGAATACTGGTTAAGATAAAGGAAAAAGAAAAAAAAAGATAAAGGAAAAAGGAAAAGATAAAGGGAAAGCTGAATTTGGGACGGCTAAAAGGAAAAAAAAAAACTGTTGCTTTATCTCTGTATATAGGAGAGAGCAAAGATAACCTCAAGGCCATGTGGGGAGATAGGAAGGATGAGGTTTCTGGGAACTTGAGTGAATGAGAAAGGGAGGGTAAAACTCCCAAGGACCGTGAGGCTGGGAGAGGCTTTAGTGTGGGAAAAGGCAAAGGCTGGAGGGTAAAGAGTCAGCCTAGTTTAGGCGCTGGGCACGGAACGTATAGCCCGAGACTCCTTTAGCAACTCAGCTACTAAATGCTCAGGAAGGTAGGGGAAGCGGGATTGTAAAGTGTTCTAACTGTAATGAGGACTGAGCATGGAGCATGGCACGCTTTTTTTTTTAAGGCAGCAGGCCTCACGCTAGTGCCCCCTACCCCTGCCCCACTTCGCCAGCCTTCACCTCAGCCACACCCACACGCTGAGGACCATCCAGGAGGGGGAGCGGGAGCGCGCGTGCGTGCTCCCGCGTAGGAGAGGCAGAGACAGAGATGGAGACAAAAAGAGACAGGAGAGAGTGAGAAGACTCAGACAGACAGGTAGACCAGGGCAGAAAGAGGGAGGGGGGCGGGAAGAGGGAAGTGGGGGAGAGAGAGCGAGGAGAGCGAGCTCTCGGCCCTAGTGAGGAAAACTACTGGGGATAATGCAGGGAGTTCCTGCAGGAAGACTCAGGAGGAAGATCCCAGAACTTACCCTAAGACCCTTGAGGGAGTGGGGGGGGGGTAGCTTTGCAGGACTTGGTGTGGGGGTCATCAGCCAGTAATGGTTACTGCAAGGCGTTGTCACTGAGCCAGAGCCATTTAACCCGCCCTGGGTGACTGGAGACCAAGCTTAAGACACCCCATAACTGTGACTCTCTGACTGCTTGGGGGGGGCCCCCCGGGGCTGCAGACAAGGGGAGGAGGGGCACGTGAGGGCTAGGTCCCTGCCTCCCCTTTCCTCCGCTGTCACTCACTACCCCAACAGTCGCCCAGGGGGCGGGCCCCGAAGAGGTGGGGGTGGGGGGAGGGTAATCTTGGCAGGCGCCTGCTGCATGGCGTAGGTAGGGACTGTTGAGGGGGGCGGACGCCAGGGGGTTGAACACGAGTGGGAAGCGAAGAGAGACACGGGGAGGGGGAGGGGACCGGGAACCATTTGAATGAGAGGAGGGGATCACGGGTAGAGTGGGCTCCAGGAGGCAGGGCGGGCACGGGTGTGACGGGGTGGGGGGGGCCTAGACTCTTGAGCCAGGTAAGGAAGCAGGTGCGTCGGTCCGTGTTTTTTTCTATGGTTTGGTGTACGAGATCTTTCAGTGGAAAGGGGACGCCGTCTTTTCCGGGGGCGGGCTTCAAAGCTCCAGAGGCTATCTTTTCCTCCTCAACTAACGGGGCCCCGGGCGGGGGCTCAAGCTCCATCTCCAGTGACTGTGCTCCACTCCGCAATTTCCAGGTGGCCACTGGGCTGGGAGTCTCGCGCCGGGGGCCGGCGCTGTCTCGCGAGCCCCCTCCTTGAGCCAGCCAATGGCGTTGGTTTCTGGCGCCGCCCGCCCGCCTGGTGCAGAGCGCTGGGCGCTGCGAGCGGCGCTGCCATTTAAAGGGGCCGCGACCCCTGTCCCGGCTGCTAGGGAGGGAGGTGGAGAAGGAGCGCGGGGCCGTCGCTGTCTGCAGTTCTAGGCTTGTAGCCGTTACTGTAACCCCGCCGCAGGTAGGGGTCGGGCCTGGTCAAGCCGAACCGAACCTGCAGGCGGGTTCTCTCCGTAGCCGGGAGGGGGGTCTGAGGAGAGATCGTAGCTCCAAAATGTCTTCCTGTAAATGCCTGAGGTGGGGGGTGGGCAACAGGAGAAGGAAGGGCTGAAGGAGCAATGGGAAAGGGGGACCGGGCTGAGGAAGTGGGCTACCCTGTGAGGTAACTAGGGGGGAAGGGGTTAGGAAGGGCAGTTTGTGGGGGCGGGGGAAGGGCTGAGGGAGGACCATGCAACGCAGGGAGGGGGGGTGGGGCCAGACAGGGTGGGTGAAGACTGAGGAGCTGGGGGTCTCTAGGAGAGTGGGGGGGGGAATAGAAACTGAAAACGCAGGGGCGGGAAAGGCTCCTGGTGGCGACGGCCCCAGGAGGCTGCAAGGGGGCGTTCAGCCTGAGCTGGGGGGGGGGGTGAAAGGTAAGGGGGGAGGGGAACCGGGAGTTGCAGTCGGGGTGGGGGGGCGGGGGTGCCGGGCGGGGGGGAACGACCGACTGACTGCCTAGTGAGTGTGGGCACGGGGCCAGGGCCGAGAGGGCCACTCCCCACAGGGGGCGCTGTAGGTGGGGGTGTGGGGGGAGTGGTCAGTAGGACCAAAGCCTGTAGGAACGCCTGTCGCCTGTGGTAGGGGGCCGTTCTTGAGAAATCCAAGTGGATGATGGGGTGTGTCCCAGAGCCTATATAAGAAGGGGTTCTGGCTAAGACCGCCTCTCCTGCCCCTTCTTCTACTGCAGCCCCTATCCAGCCATCCTCATGGACCCCAGTGATTTCCCCAGTCCATTTGACCCACTGACCCTGCCAGAGAAGCCGCTGGCTGGAGACCTTCCAGTAGACATGGAATTTGGAGAGGACCTGCTGGAATCCCAGACTGCCCCAACTCGCGGATGGGCCCCCCCTGGCCCTTCTCCATCCTCGGGAGCCCTGGACCTGCTTGATACCCCCGCTGGCCTGGAAAAAGACCCTGGAGTCGTCCTGGATGGAGCCACTGAGCTGCTGGGGCTGGGGGGGCTACTCTATAAAGCCCCCTCCCCCCCAGAGGTGGACCATGGTCCTGAGGGGACCCTTGCATGGGATGCAGGGGACCAGACCCTAGAGCCTGGACCAGGGGGCCAGACCCCTGAGGTAGTGCCACCTGACCCAGGGGCTGGGGCAAATCCCTCCTCCCCCGAGGGGCTGCTAGAACCTTTGGCTCCAGATTCTCCAATAACCCTGCAGTCCCCCCATGTTGAAGAGGAGGAGACCACCTCCATAGCCACGGGGAGAAGGGGCTCCCCTGGGCAGGAGGAGGAACTTCCCCAAGGGCAGCCACAGAGCCCAAATGGCCCCCCTAGCCCTTCGGTGGGAGAGACTCTGGGGGATGGAATCAACAGTTCTCAGACCAAACCCGGGGGCTCTAGCCCTGCTGCACATCCTTCCTTGCCAGGTAGGTTGCCCAGTCATCTGGAGACTCAGGCTGCGGAGAGGGTGGGGGTTGAGGAGGGGTGGTTGGGTGCTTTGGGAAGTGGCCAGAGGAGGGTGGAGAGGGAAGAGTAGTGATGTGTGGGGAAGGAGTTGTTGGGGCTTGGGAGGGAGGAGTGGAGGTGTGGGAGAAGAATAAGCAAAGTAGGGGCGGGAGGAAGCACCGGGGCTGTGTGGGAGGAAGGGGGTGAGGCTGAAGGGAGTGGGCTGGGAGGAACAGATGTGGTGGGAGAGGTTCCTTTTCTCCTATGCCAGTGGGCTTTTGGTGCCAGGGTCCTTCCTTCAGGATTTGGGGCTTCTTGGGTCTTAAGATCCTTCCAGCTGTTTGGTTCAGTGCGGGAGTGGGGTTTCTGGGGTTGAGGGATGGTATCTGGATTCTGGCGCCCTCAGTGACAATCACTTCAGGGGGTGGTGGAGCTGCAGGGTCTGGGGTTGGATCTTTGGGAGGGGAGGGACAGCCGGGACTTGAGACACTCTAGCTTTTGCCCTGTTCTGGTGCTAGTGGTATGCCTGCAGGCCGCGACCAGGGGGACTGGGGACTTCTATAACCACCCAAGTCCAGGGGCACCTTCCCATACATTGGTGCTCCCTTTTCCTCTTGCTACCTTTGGGTGGTTGCCTTTGGTTTTGTTAGCAAAACAGAAAATTCTTCATGAAAGGTGTGTTTACCTGTGCTTCCTTCACTCCCAACGATTGGGACAGACAGCTGGTGGAAAGGGTAGCATTCCTTTTTCATGGAGGTTAGCTGCACGCCCTGCCCCCCCCTACCCCCCTTAGTACAGAGCCTGAGGTAACCCTGAGAAGGGCCCCAAGAAGCCACAGGCACTCGAGTTTTTCCTTTCAGTTTTGAGTAAGTTCTTCCCCAGGAATGGAGGTGGGGGTTGGGCTGGGGAGGGGGTGGTGAGGGCAGGCGCAAGATTTAGGCTGCCTTCTGCTTCCTTTGCAGGAGATGGCCTGACGGGGAAGGCAAGTGAGAAGCCGCCAGAGAGGGTGAGAGGGGGAGGGGATTGCAAGGAGTCTGGTTCCCCCTATAGCTCTGGGAAGGACAGACCCTTCATTTTCCCTCCCAGATGTTGTACTGTGGAGAGTGTATGCAAGGAGAGTTAGGAGGAAGGAGGGAGGAGGGAGCTGTGGGTCTACTGCTTCTTGGGGAGAAACTCCAGCCTCCTTTCCTCCCCTCCTCCTGAGGCTGGGCCAAGGGTCCTACTCTCAGCCTCCCTCCCATCTCCCATCTCCTGTCCCCCCTCCAACCCCCATAACTAGTGTTAGCCTGGCCCTGGTGTCAGCTTTCCACCCCTCCCGTGTTTCCAAGGTACAGAAGAGAAGCGAGCGCGTTAGAAGAGCAGAGCCTCCCAAACCTGAGGTTGTGGATTCCACTGAGAGCAGTGAGTAGGATTGGAGGAAGTGTGACCTGGAAATTGTGGGTGTGGAAAAGAGCCCGAATTGGGAGATGGCAGGGCATGGAGCCGCTAGCTCCTGTAGTCTCTCTCCACACAGAGTGTGAAGTGCCTGTCTCTGCTATGGGTTGGCATGGGAACTAGGGGCAGTGGGGGAAATTGAAAACAAGAGCAGGGAGAGTGGAGAGTTTCCGGTTTCAGCTGTGTCATCCCTGTCCCCAATCTTCTCATTGGGAGCCCCTCCCTGGGAGATTACAGAGCAACCAAGGGCCAGAGTCACCAGTGGCTTAAGATACCAAGGTAATGGGGGTGGGGAGGTAGAGGCCAGAGCAACAGGAATCCCAGCATCAGGACTGAAGTGGCTGTTGGTCTGGCTGGGGACCTGTTCTGGTGGCCTGTTCTCACTACCCGCCCCCCTGCACCCCCTTCCTCAGTTCCAGTGTCAGATGAGGATTCTGATGCCATGGTAGATGATCCCAATGATGAGGACTTTGTACCATTCCGGCCCCGGCGTTCTCCTCGCATGTCCCTACGCTCCAGCGTGGCACAGAGGGCTGGGCGCTCCTCAGTGGGCACCAAGATGACTTGTGCACACTGCCGGACACCACTGCAGAAGGGGCAGACTGCCTATCAGCGCAAGGGGCTGCCTCAACTCTTCTGCTCTTCCTCCTGTCTCACCACTTTTTCCAAGAAGCCCTCAGGCAAAAAGACCTGTACCTTCTGCAAGAAGTGCGTGGGGGCCCTGGATGGGGAGGTGTGGTAGGGGGAGGGACAGGGATCAGAGTTATGGGTAAGACAATGTTTTGGCAGGAACCTGGCAGCACAGAGCTGGGCAAGAGAATAGTTTAGGGAGGGGAGTCAGAGAGTACTGCCTCTGTGGTCATCATGGGAGCTGCTGAAACGCGCGAGAGTGGTCTGGGGTGAATATTCAATTCTGTTCCCACCTCTAGGGAGATCTGGAACACCAAGGAGTCGGTTGTGGCGCAGACCGGTTCAGGAGGTTCCTTCCATGAGTTCTGCACATCCGTCTGTCTCTCTCTGTACGAGGCCCAGCAGCAGCGCCCACTCCCCCAGTCTGGGGATCCAGCTGATGCCACTCGCTGCAGCATATGCCAGAAGACCGGAGAGGTGAGGACTCTCACTGGGGGCTGATTTACAGAGCCTGGCCAGCCCTGATCTGCGCCTCCAGTCCTGGGGCTGCAGGGGCCAGGCCCTGTGGAAAAGGGGAGTGGGGAGGAAAGGCAGCCATCATGAGGGAGCTTATTCAAGGAGAGAGCTTCTCCAGGATGTACGCAGCTGGCCTTCCTTTGCCTCCCAGGACCTCACCTTCAAGTCGGCAGCCTGATGTACAGGTTGGGGGGTCCCTGGGCCCACTGTCTGCTGTGAAGGTGTAGGGTGAGGTGGGGGGCCGTCCTTGCAATAGGGTGGGCGGTGGTGGCCCGGCCCTAGCTCAGGATGTGTGTGTGTGTGTGTGGCAGGTTCTGCATGAGGTCAGCAATGGCAGCGTGGTGCACCGGCTCTGCAGCGATTCCTGCTTCTCCAAATTCCGCGCCAACAAGGGACTGAAAACCAACTGTTGTGACCAGTGCGGGGCTTACATCTACTCCAAGACGGGGAGCCCTGGCCCCGAGCTCCTCTTCCACGAGGGCCAACAAAAGCGGTTCTGCAACACAACCTGCTTGGGGGCATACAAGAAGGTGGGGCCGAGGGAGTAGTGCGTTAGAGGGCTGTGGAAGGGGGTGTGGTCCTTGGGTGATAAATAAAGGTGCCTGACGGGGTCGAGGCTGGGAGAAATAAAATAAATAAAGGGGGTTTCAATTGTATCTGTTATGTTTTATTTTTGAAGCTGGCTGGTGGATACACAGGTCTTTGTTATATCATCATCTATACTTTTTTGTATGCCTGAAATATATGTTTAAAAAATTAAAAAAAAATAAAAGTGAAGGGACAAATCCAGCCTCAGCCTCTCCTTCCCCATCCTCACAGAAAAACACACGTGTGTACCCCTGTGTCTGGTGCAAGACCCTGTGTAAGAACTTTGAGATGCTATCACATGTGGATCGGAATGGCAAGACCAGCCTGTTCTGTTCCCTGTGCTGTACCACTTCTTACAAAGTGAAGCAGGCAGGGCTCACTGGTAGGTGCAAAGCCCTCTTCTTTGAGACCCCTGCCAGCCTTCCTTCTACCTCCCATACTCCCCTCTTTTAAAGTAATCCCTGCTGCCCGACCTCAGCCCAACCACATCTTCCCATGGGTTTTCTGTTCCGTCTCTGCACTGCCTTACACCTTCTGTGTGCTCTCTCTTCTTTCTCTTTCTCGCTCTCTGCCTCTCTTCTTCCTCTCTCTCTTTCTCTTTCTCTCTCCTCTCTCTCCTCTCTCTCTCTCTCTATGCCCCAGGCCCTCCCCGACCCTGCAGCTTCTGCCGCCGCAGCCTCTCTGACCCCTGTTACTACAACAAGGTTGACCGCACAGTCTACCAGTTCTGCAGCCCCAGCTGCTGGACCAAGTTCCAGGTACTCCAAACCCTGGACCAGGGATAAAGGGTGTAGCAACATAGAAAGGGAAGGAAAATTGGGGTAGGTAGGCCTGGGTAGAGCAAAGAACAAGCCTGATGCCCCTACCCACCACCACCGCACACATCTTGCCCCTCCCTTACTTGTCTTCCTTCCCTCCAGCGCACAAGCCCTGAGGGGGGCATTCATCTGAGCTGTCACTACTGCCACAGCCTCTTCAGTGGCAAGCCTGAGGTCTTGGACTGGCAGGTAAGACCCCCAACCCACTCCCTGACGTCTAGCCACATGACCAGGCATCTGTCTGTCTGAATGGGTCCTTCCGCTTGGCTCCTGCCAGGTTCAGATGTCACAACCCTGTCCTCCCCACCCTGTGCCCCCATCTCAGGACCAGGTGTTCCAGTTCTGCTGCCGTGATTGCTGTGAGGATTTCAAACGGCTTCGGGGTGTGGTGTCCCAGTGTGAGCATTGCCGGCAGGAGAAACTCCTGCACGAGAAACTCCGATTCAGTGGGGTGGAGAAGAGCTTCTGCAGTGAAGGTAAGGGAATGGGGAAGGGTAAGAAGACTCTGTGCCTCCTAGCCAGGGAGAAAGAAGGGCAGAGAAGGGAGAAAACTTGAAAAGTAGTCCATGGGGGCAGGACCTTCTCCGCCGGATGCTCTACCTTTGTCTGTCCTGAGGCTTTGGGCACCAGGGGCTGTTTACAGAGAGGTTCCAAGTATAGTGCCTTGAAAAGGTTGAGTCTCAGGCCCTTGGGTATCTCTATCTCTGGACTCTTTTTTGCTCTTCTCCTCTTCCCAGGCTGTGTGTTGCTATATAAGCAAGACTTCACCAAGAAGCTGGGCTTGTGCTGCATCACTTGCACTTACTGCTCCCAGACCTGCCAGCGTGGGGTTACTGAGCAGCTGGATGGCAGCACCTGGGACTTTTGCAGTGAGGACTGTAAGAGCAAGTACCTACTATGGTATTGTAAGGTAAGGTGGGTCAGTACTTTCAAAAGGAGGGAAGAGGGTGGCAGGGAGCATGGGCTATGGTACTGGGCTGGGACATGGGCAGATCTCCAGGGACGGGAGCCAATCTTCAGTTTGCAATTTGACCCAGTCTCCAAGGGGAGGAACATGACTTATCCCAGGGGAAGGGACCCAGCACATTTTAGGGAGGCAGGTCTGACCATCCTGTTGACACCTTCAGGCTGCCCGGTGCCATGCCTGTAAGCGCCAGGGGAAGCTGCTGGAGACCATCCACTGGCGTGGGCAGATCCGTCATTTCTGCAACCAACAGTGTCTGCTGCGCTTCTACAGCCAGCAGAACCAACCCAACCTGGATACCCAGAGTGGGCCCGAGAGCCTCCTGAACAGTGAGTCCCGGGCAGGGGCACACTCTGCTAGAACTGGCTTGGACTCTTATAATCGTAGGCCCAGCCCCTTTCTTCTTCCCCTGTTCCGTGCTCCTCCTCCCTGGCCAGAGCTACCAGTACTGTGCTCTCTTTTAACTTCTGGACCCTGCAGGTATCAGGGGGAGTCTTGTTTAAAACTTCGGCATGAGATCCTATTGATTTTCTGTAAAAGATATGTTTTTAGGGAGTGGAGGCCTCCCCAAATAGGAGGGAACCTTGCAGGGGTTGTAGTTAGTTTTCAGAAAGAAGGACATGTCAGCATAAGCTCTTCCTTTGGTGAGACTGAAGACTTCTGTTATTTCTAGAATGTTAGCCCAGCTCCTCTGCAACTCCAGTGATACTAAACTCCTGAGAGCCATCTCAATGGAAGAACTCAAAGTGGGAGGTTTGGGGAGAAATGTAATATTTCATTCTACTTAGCTGCCAGGAGTAAAGACTCTCCCTAGCTACTGTTGCTGGGGCCTAGAGGAGACTAGAACTGGGCTCATGATGAGGGCAAATCCTAGATTTACAGTTTCTATTTGGGGTACCTTTTAAAGACATTCTCTTGGAAGATGGGTGAGGAAAATAGTCAGCTCCTTCTTCAGGTGAGGGCATTCATTTGTTTTCATCCACAGGTCAGTCTCCTGAATCAAAGCCCCAGACACCCTCTCAAACCAAAGTGGAGAACAACACAGTGAGGACCCCAGAGGAAAATGGGAATTTGGGCAAGGTAGGGGCAAAAGCCAAGGGGAGGACAGGCTCAGAGGAGGGTACAGTAGTTGGCAGCACTAACAGTCCTTTGTCTCTATAGATCCCTGCGAAGACCAGGTCAACTCCAACAACCCCCACCCCTCCTCCACCCCCACCTCCCCCAGCTACACCCCGCAAAAACAAAGCTGCCATGTGTAAGCCACTGATGCAGAATCGAGGAGTCTCCTGCAAGGTGGAAATGAAGTCCAAAGGAAGTCAGACAGGTGAGCCAGAGTGCCTTGATGTCACAGGCTGCATTCCAGAGTCCTAGGCCTTCAACCTCATTTCTAGGAGCCATACAAAGGAATTTCTGAGGTGGCTGACACATCATGTACATAGTTGTACTGGAATCCCGGAATGATCTCTCCACCTTTGGTTCACTGAGCACATGTGAGAGCTTTTAGGGATGACAAGCAAACATCAGGTGCTAGGTCAGATGTGACCTGTCTAGCAGAGGCTCTGAGAAGACTCCTTTCTTGTCAACAGAAGAGTGGAAGCCACAAGTGATTGTGCTGCCCATCCCAGTGCCCATCTTTGTGCCAGTGCCTATGCATTTGTACTGCCAGAAAGTCCCTGTGCCTTTCTCCATGCCTATCCCGGTAAGTTTCCTTGCCCTTCCTGGCCAGGGCCTCCTTTGCCCTTTCAGGATGAGACCTACCCTTTCCCCCTACTCTCATCAGCAGCCCCTCTAGTCTGCTGCTGTGGTTCTTGGCTTTTAGTTGGGATTCGTGCTTCCAGGTGCCTGTGCCCATGTTCTTGCCTACTACCTTGGAGAGCACAGACAAGATTGTGGAGACCATTGAGGAGCTGAAGGTGAAGATCCCTTCCAACCCTTTGGAGGCTGACATCCTGGCTATGGCAGAAATGATTGCAGAGGCTGAGGAATTAGACAAGGCCTCATCTGACCTTTGTGGTATGCCATGGACAGTGGTGATGAGGGAGACAGGGTGCTACCAGTCTGTCTCTGCCTAAGGGGGTGGAAAGTGGTGATCTCAGTGCCCAGTGGAAACGGGGGGGGGGCAGCGATAGTTGGGATCAGCCCTTAAAGGCCTGTGAAGGTGGTAGGTAGGAGCTGCAGCCATTGTATCATCTTCTCTGCCTCCCAGATCTTGTGAGTAACCAGAGTGCAGAGGGACTTCTGGAAGACTGTGACCTGTTTGGGCCTGCTCGAGATGATGTCCTGGCCATGGCCGTCAAGATGGCCAATGTCTTGGATGAGCCTGGGCAAGACTTGGAGGCAGACTTCCCCAAGAGTGAGTAGGAGTCAAGGCATGTCCTCTGAGTTTGGTAGCATTTGTGCCATCAGAAAGGGAATTTTACTCGTGTGACAACTGAGCATGACCCTAAACAGTGCTCATGGTGGCCCTAAGATAGAAAACCCTCCCAAGGAGTAGTACCAGAAATACCAGGACCAGTATGCCAATTTAGACTTCTGAGTCTTGTTTTTTATGTTTCTGAGGCTTTTACATGACTTTTATGGTTAAAAAAAGAAAATACAAAAGTTACCATTTTCACCATATTAGTGTACAGTTCAATAGTGCTCAACACATTCATGTTGGGAATGTGTTTTGTGTTTTTGTGCCTCTGAATGCATTTTTTGGTGTAGCGTTGCTGGTTCCTGCTGAGTCCACTGAACCTGAGAGGCTCATCTTTTTTATTTATTTATTTATTTATTTATTTATTCTTTTATTTATGTGAAAGTCAGAATTCCAAAGAGAGGAGAGACAGAGAGGGGGGAGATCTTCTATCCGCTGGTTCACTCCCCAAATGGCTGCAATAGCCTGGGCTGGACCAGGCCAAAGCCAGGAACCAGGAGCTTCTTCCAGGTCTGTCACGTGGGCGCAGGGGCCCAAGCACTTGGGCCATGTTCTGCTGATTTTCCCAGGCCATTAGTAGAGAGCTGGATTGGAAGCAGAGCAGCCGGGACTCGAACTGGCGCCCATATGGAATGCCAGCATTGCAGGCGGCAGCTTTACCTGCTGTACCACAAAGCCGGCTCCTGAGAGTTTCATCTTGAGTCAAGTGGGCAAGTAGCAGGGATGGGATGGGAGAACTACTGAGCTGAGATATCAAGCAATTGATTTCTTCTTCCTTTCTTTTCTTTTAGATCCTTTGGACATTAACCCCAGTGTAGACTTCCTCTTTGATTGTGGCCTGGTAGGGCCTGAGGATGTGTCTACTGAACAAGACCTTCCCCGAACCATGAGGAAGGTAAGGGCTGGGGCTACTGTATACACCAAAGAAGGCTGGAGGCCCAAAGGGGAAGGAGTGCTTTTGGAGCCAAGCATCAGTCCCCTGGTGGTAATCACTGTCTCGACTACCTTCGAGTAGTGCTCCGACCCTACCTCTGCCATCCCCGTCCTTTCTCTTTCCCTTCAGGGTCAAAAACGGCTGGTGCTTTCGGAAAGCTGTTCTCGAGACTCCATGAGTAGTCAGCCTAGCTGTACTGGACTCAACTATTCATATGGTGTCAATGCTTGGAAGTGCTGGGTGCAGTCAAAATATGCCAATGGAGAGACCAGCAAGGGTGATGAGCTGCGCTTTGGCCGTAAGCTCCCAGGGGAGGAAGGCAGGGACCAGGAAGATGAGGAGGAGGTGGAGGAGGGGAACGGGAAAGGGGCTGGGCCTGAGATTCAGCTGAAGATGTCTAGGAGTGATAAAGGTGTGGTTGCTTCAGGGTACCCTGTGAAGGTGAGGAGGAGGTGTAGATGAAAGGGACATACTGTCTAGGTTGGGGGCTGAGGGCCCTTTTTGTAATTGGTGGGTTTGTTCAGGAGTAAGTGTGACTAAAGGAAGAAGAGATTAATGGTGATGGAGCTAAGTGAGATTCTCCAAGTAGAGTTTTCTTAATCCACCCACTTCTACCACATATCACTGCAGCCAAACCCATGCGTATCAAAGAGGATATTCTTGCCTGCTCAGCTGCAGAGCTCAACTATGGCCTGGCTCAGTTTGTGAGAGAAATCACTCGACCGAATGGTGAACGATATGAACCTGACAGTATCTACTATCTGTGTCTTGGCATCCAGCAGGTACTCCTCACACGCCACCTCACTTCCTGTCACTTTCAACATAGCAGGCAGGATCCTACCAGAAATGCTTCTGCCTTACTCCCTGATCTTATCTTGTCTCTGACTCCAAGCTAGCAGCTTGCCTTTATTCTCCCAGTCCAGAGAGAACATGAGATGCCAACATTCTTCCCAAATCAAAGCTGCATTCCAGGACTGTTGACCAAGGAGCAGAATTCACTGCTGTCTGGGTCCCTTTTGTAACCCTTAAGCTGGGCTCCTTGAGGGGTGGCGTAATGCCTAATTCCTGTGAGGAGAGGTCAGCCATGTGTCACCTGATGGCTGGGGTGGGGTGGTGGGAGGGAGGTGGGGGCTAGCTTCTAAACACCATCTCCTCTTGCAGCAAAGCCTCAGGGCTTCTGAGTGCTGGGTACAGCAGGAAGAAAGCACTCAGGGCCACCCAGTCAGGCAACTGTCTCCCATTGCATGCTAATTATCAAGGACTCTGTGCCCTACAGTGTTCAGCCTAGTTGTCTTTCCTCTAAGACCTAAAGTCTGGCTTTACATGTGTCTGTTTTTCTTTCTGCAGTACTTGCTGGAAAATAACCGAATGGTGAACATTTTCACAGACCTTTACTACCTGACTTTTGTTCAAGAACTCAACAAGTCTCTGAGTACCTGGCAGCCCACGCTCCTCCCCAACAGTAAGGGATGGGGACTTAGCAACCCCTACACCCTTTCCTCCATCCTTCCCTTGTGTCATTCCAAGAGTCCTGTGCATTTTGGTCAGCCACTCTTCATAAGGGGTCTGAGGGCAGAAGCACGAACTAGCTACCTTAGGGTTTGGAGTTAGAGGAGCAGGAACCCATGTCCTTAAACATGAGGAAGGGATCAAGACTTGGGCCTGAAAAGCTATCTCTGGGACCAGAACAAGGTGGCCTGGATTTGGGTGGCAAGTGAAAAAACAAACCAAAAGGAAGTTGTGGGGCTGCTCGAGGCTTTAACATCCCCCTGCCTACAACTTGAGGGTGGCGAGAGAAGCTCCAGACACAAGTGGAAAACTACAGTTAGGTGCTACATAACAACCCTTAGGTCCATACCAGACCCCATATGTGACAGTAGTCCCTTAAGACTGTAAGGGAACGGAAAAATCCCTGTCACCTAAGGGTGTCATACTGACCATTGTGTTACAGTTACCTACGGCCTTCAATATAGTAACATGCCAAACAGGTTTGTAGCCTGGGAGCAGGAGGTTGTAGTCTAGGTGTGCTATAGGCTAGACCGTGCAAGTGTGTGTGTGTGAGTATAGTCAATGATGTCCACAAAATCACCTCGCAACACGTTTCTCAGAATGTGTCCTCCTCAGTAAGCAATTCAGGACTGTTTGTGACCCAGTCCTACCATGTGGTGGTGGAGTGGCGGGTTCAAGGCCTTGGAGCCAGCAGTCATGTAACCCAACAAGAATCGTGTGGTAAACGCTTGGGAGAGGATGCCCAGGATCAGGAGCAGCTGGGTTTGGGGAGTCCATCCCTCCTCACCGGCCTCTTCCCCTTGTCCATTGCAGATACGGTGTTCTCCCGAGTGGAGGAAGAGCACCTCTGGGAGTGTAAGCAGCTGGGGGTCTACTCACCCTTTGTCCTTCTCAACACCCTCATGTTCTTCAACACTAAGTTTTTTGGGCTGCAGACAGCTGAGGAACACATGCAGCTCTCCTTCACCAATGTGGTACGGCAGTCCCGCAAGTGTACCACCCCTCGGGGCACCACCAAGGTGGTGAGCATCCGCTACTATGCCCCAGTCCGCCAGAGGAAAGGGCGAGGTATGAGGCTGCCCCCTGCTTTGTTTTTGCCCCCTTCTCTGCTTTCCCTTCCCATGCCCCACCGTAACCCACTGTACCTGCCCTAGTTGGCCCTCTCCTTTGCTACTAGCTTCCCTCTCCTTCCCTTCCTGTGTTTGCAAAAGGTGGAAATGGTCAGCCCTTCTATCTGATGGGCAGTGGCTCCTGCACAAATAGGAGGTCACTCGGCTGCCTGTTTCCCACCTTTCCTCTTTTCCTTTTTTTTTTTTTTTTTTGACAGGCAGAGTGGACAGAGAGAGAGAGAGAGACAGAGAGAAAGGTCTTCCTTTTGCCGTTGGTTCACCCTCCAATGGCTGCCGCGGCCGGCGCACTGCGCCGATCTGATGGCAGGAGCCAGGTGCTTATCCTGGTCTCCCATGCGGGTGCAGGGCCCAAGGACCTGGGCCAATCTCCACTGCACTCCCTGGCCACAGCAGAGAGCTGGCCTGGAAGAGGGGCAACCGGGACAGAATCCGGCGCCCCGACCGGGACTAGAACCTGGTGTGCCGGCGCCGCAAGGCAGAGGATTAGCCTGTTGAGCCATGGCACCGGCTCCACCTTTCCTCTTTTCAGGGCTATTGACTTGCTTTCCTAAGTTTTGGGCGTGGCAGGCTGGTAGGGATGTGTTTCACTGCACAGGAGAGTTGACAGCATGAATGACAGGCTTTCTGCGATTCTTTGCCAACAGGCATAACGGGGGCTGCACGTTGGTTTCCATTCTTTCTGGTCTTGGAATTCTGTCCCGTTTGAGTGCAGTTCCCCCGGTCCCTTCCTGGGCCTGTGCCTCAACCTCCACTAATGCACAGGAGATTGAGGCCATCACTGCCTTGTCCCAGAAGGCAAGTCCAGCCTCACAAATAGGGTCTGTTTTATCAGCTTGTTTGTATAACTTCTGAGATCACCTCCTCAAGAAATCAGCTTGGGGGAGATTATTGAGTCTTTGGCAGTGAGAACCGAGTGGGGCTGGAGAGCAACACCCTACAGGATGTTGGGTTGCTGCAAAGAGACTGACTGGCTCTTCTTCTGCCTTTATTTCTTCATGAGACTGTATTTTTGTGTCCTGAGGCCTCCCTCTGGGCCACCTCTTTGAGGTGGCTTCTTGAGCCGGTTGCTTTGAATGAGTCTGGCTCTTTTTCCTCTCCTACAGACACAGGTCCTGGGAAACGGAAGAGAGAAGATGAAACTCCTATCTTAGAGCAGCGTGAAAACCGCATGAATCCCCTCCGCTGCCCTGTCAAGTTCTATGAATTCTATCTTTCAAAATGGTAAGTTGGCAGGTTTGTAGGGATGGCCTTAGCCCGGGGACCCAAGGGATCTACTTGACCTTGGTACTGATCTTCTGTCCTACCACTCCCTTGCCACCGTTGTAGTCCTGAAAGCCTCCGGACTCGAAATGATGTGTTCTACCTACAACCTGAGCGGTCCTGCATCGCTGAGTCACCTCTCTGGTATTCTGTGATCCCCATGGACCGCAGCATGTTGGAGAGCATGCTCAATCGCATTCTGGCTGTGCGTGAGATTTATGAGGAACTGGGCCGTCCTGGGGATGAAGACCTGGACTGAACCCATGTGCCATCTGTGTCCATCTTTCACATCATGTCTGTCCTGTGGCCTTGTCCCACAGATGGACTGGCCCAGGAACCAAGGCTACTCATTCTGAAGGGCCCTGACTACTCCTTTCTACTCACCCGTTCCCTACCTTCCCTTGAAACCCCTGGCTCTTACCTCCTTCCGTACCACTTGATAACCATGGGGCCCCAGTCTTCTGTACTCCCGGTGATGGGCAAAAGCCAGCTAGCCCATTTTCATTATGCTTCAGAGTAAACCCCTTCTGGGGCCAGACTCTGGGTAGAGTGTTAACAGCTCTGGTGATCCTGTTGGCTTTGGGTTTCCTGAACCATCCTGCTTAGGCAAAGCCCCTTCTTCCTGGGTCTGACCTAGGGAAGAACCCAGCTGCCTTCTCTGCCCTGTGCCCAATTCCTTCTCCAGTCTTCCCCAGTACCACGTGAAAGGGTCTTGTCTGAAAGGCATGGAAGAAATGATGAACAAATGTTGAGGGGACCATCTACCTAAAACACAGACCTTGGGCACTCTTCCCCTCCTGCAAGATAATTGATTTGTTGGCACCCTCTCATCACCATGTCCCCTCACCATCCCACCCTTGCAAGCGCCAAGCCTTGGTGCTCCAGTTAAAAAAATTTCCAAATGCTTTCTTTTCCTCAAAGGCAGAGAATGACTCTTAAAGTACAGGAAGCAGATTCCTGTTGTGCAGACTCCTATCCCTTTGGTTTATGTGTTTGTCTCTCTCTGCCATCTTAGGTTGGCATGAGCCATGGTGTCAACACGCTTAGCCCCCTCTGTAACAGCCTCCCTTTAGTTCAGTGGACAGAGCTCCCAAGGCAAAAACTACCTTCTGACCTGGCTTGGGGCTGGGTTTCCTGCTCTTGTTTTAGGCTCCCAGATGGGGGAGGAGGGACACCGACTCGTACGCATCTTGCTCACAAGAGCCAGGCCAAGCTTGTAGGGGCCTGGGTCGTGCAGGATGGGATCTGTGGTCAAAGGATGGTTGAGGAGCTGTGGGCATGGGTCCTGCCTCCACTGCCTACATCTCTCTTCCCCGTCTTGCCTTTATAGTCCCAGAAAACTCTTAGCATCTGGCAAAGGGGGTACCCAGTTCTTTCCCTGTTGGCTTTGCTGTTCCCCAGCCTCCTTTTTGTGTTTTTATAACTGTCACCAGTTTAGCCACTGTTTAAATTGTATATATTGTTCTGAGGCACCTGGCCTGTCCCTTCAGTGAGCCATGCCCGCCCTTGTGTTGTAGTGAGAAGCTGTTGTCACGACTAACCTTCTGTCTCTGGAATTGTTTGTTTCAAATAAAGAGTTAAAATTGTCTTTTGCCTTTTCTGGGGGAGGGAGAGCGGTGTTTGGAGGGGTGAAGGATATAGAGCAGCAGCTCTGGGTAACTTCAAATCTCTCAAAGTGGCAGGAAGTCAAGTGTTCCATCTCAGTCTGAGAACCATTCTTATCCACCTCGCTGAATGAATCCACCAGGAATGCCTTCCTCTCCATGAGAAGTCTCCAAACACTGGAGAACAAAAATGGTTACTCAGCAGCCGTCCATCAAGGACCTAGATTGTATGCCTCCAAGAAGACTAAGATTAATTAGACCAGATCGTGTCCCTAGGTGAGGAGAGGCACTGACCAACACACAATTAGCGGTAATACGGGTAGGATGAAATAAATGGTGCTATGGGAGAGCAGAGGAATAAGGAATAAGGGAACTGAGGTTGAGATCTGTTGCTTTAGGGAGGAGATCCCTAGAACAGTATGAAGGATGAGGGGTTGGGCCATGTCTGAAAGCCTGCAGAGCAGTGGAAGGAGTCTGGCTAAGAGATTCTGATGCCTCAGTGGAGGCTGTGGAGATAAAGAAGAGAGAAGCTGGGTTAAAAATAAATTTCATAGAGGTTGAAGTTCAAGGCTACAGGGCCTGATCAATGACTGGAAGTGAGGATTGAAAGAGAGGGAAGCACTGAGCATGGTCTCAGGTTTCTAACCTTGACAACTAGGAGAATGAGGTAACTTAAACCAAGAAATGAGCAGGGTTTTTTTTTTATCCTTTTTTGGTTTTCAGGGTTTTCTTTGATCAGAGATACAAGGAAGTTGGTCCTAGGTTGAGGTTCTGATCATGTTGGGTTTGAGACTCCATTGGAACATCCATGTGGGAGACCATGCAACATGACAGCATAGCAGAAAGAACGCCACAAACTTCAGTTTCTAACCACAGTTCTGCCATGAAAAATTGGGTAGGCCTACGTTTTTGAGCTTTATCTAAAAGAGTTTAGGGGCAGCTGTTTGGGACAGTGGTTAAGATCCCTCTTGGGATTGCCAGCATCCCATATCTGAGTGTCTAGGTTCATGTTCTGGCTCCACTTTCAATTCTAGGTTCCTACTATTGTGCACCCTGGGAGGCAGCAGGTGATGGCTCAAGTACTTGGGTCCCTGCCACCCGTGTGGGAGGCCTGGATTGAATTACAGGCCCCTGGCTTTGACCTGGCCCAGTCCCAGCTGTGTGGGCATTTGGGGATTGAACTAGCAGATGGAAAATCTCTGTATTTCTGTCTCTGCCTTTGAAATAATTTTTTAAAAGTTAATACTGCCGGCGCCACAGCTCACTAGGCTAATCCTCCGCCTTGCGGCACTGGCACACCGTGTTCTAGTCCCGGTCAGGGCACCGGACTCTGTCCCGGTTGCTTCTCTTCCAGGCCAGCTCTCTGTTGTGGCCAGGGAGTGCAGTGGAGGATGGCCCAGGTCCTTGGGCCCTGCACCCCATGGGAGACCAGGAGAAGCACCTGGCTCCTGCCATCAGATCAGCGCGGTGCGCCGGCTGCAGCACGCTACTGCGGCGGCCATTGGAGGGTGAACCAACGGCAAAAGGAAGACCTTTCTCTCTGTCTCTCTCTCTCTCACTGTCCACTCTGCCTGTCAAAAATAAAAAAAAATTTTTAAAAAATTTTAAAAAGTTAATACTAAACAATTAAAAATAAATAGGGGCCAGTGTCATGCTGCAGTGGGTTAAAGCTACCACCTTGCAATGTCAGAAGCGCACTTGAGCCCCAGTTTGAGTTCTGGCTGCTCCACTTTTGATCTAGCTCCCTGCCAATGCACTTGGGAAAGCAGTGGAAGATGGCCCAAGTACTTGGGCCCCTGGCACTCACGTGGTAGACCCAGATGGAGTTCTAGGCTCCTGGCTTTGGCCTGGCTCAGCCCCTGCTGTTGTGGCCATTTGGAGAGTAAATCACCAGATAGAATCTCTCGCTCTTGCTCTCTCTCTCTTTCTGTGACTCTGCCTTTCAAATAAGTAAGATAAAGCTTTTAAAAAAATGGGTTCAGGGGCAGACATTTGGCCTAGCAGCTAAGATGCTTATTAGGATGCCCATATCCCATATCAGAGTACCTGGGCTTGAGTCTTGGCTCTGTTCCTGATTCCAGCTTCCTGCTAAAGCAGACCCTGGGAGGCAGCAGTTGATGGCTCAAGTAGTTGGGTCGCTGACATCCATCTGGGAGACATGGCTTGAGTTCTCAAGTCCCAGTTTCAGCCGGGCCAGCCTCAGCCATTGAGGGCATTTGGGAAGTGAACCAGAGGATGGAAACTCTCTCTGACTCTATCACTGTCCCTTTGCTTTTCAAATACATTTTTTAAACATTTACTTATTTATTTGAAAGGCAGCTTTACAGGGAGAGAGGGAGAGATATATTCCATCCACTGGTTCACTCCCCAAGTGGCTGCAATGCCTGGGTCAGGCTGAAGCCAGGAACCTGGAGATTCATCCAAGTCTCCCACATGGGTGCAGGGGCCCAAGCACTTGGGCTATCTTCTGCTACTTTCCCAGGCACATTAGCAGGGAGCTGGATTGGAAGTGGAGCAGCTGGGTCTTGAACCAGCACTTACATGGAATGCTGCACTGCAGGAGGTGGCTTTACCTGATATGCCACAACACTGGCCCCATCAAATAAATTATTTTTAAATTGATTGATATTCTGGGTGTGGGTATTTGTGGCACAGTGGATTAAGCCACTGTTTGGTACGCCCACATCACATATCAGAGTGCCCGGGATCGAGTTGTGTCTCCACTTCCAATACAGCTTCCTGTGGCTGTGCACCTTGTGAGGCAGCAGATGATGGTCCAAGTACTTGGGCCCCTGCCATCCACGTGAGAGACCTGGATGGAGTTCCTGACTCCTGCTTTGGCCTGATCTAGCTCCAGCTCTTGCAGGCATTTGTGGAGTGAACCTACAGGTAGAAGATTCTCTCTCTCTCGTTTTCTCACCCTGCTTTTCAAATAAATAAAATTAAGGGGCCGGCACTGTGGTATAGTGGGCTAAGCCTCTGCCTGCAGTGCCAGCATCCCATATGGGCACTGGTTCATGTCCTGGCTACTCCTCTTCTGATCCAGCTCTCTGCTTGTGGCCTGGGAAAGCAGTGGAAGAGGGCCCAAATGCTTGGGCCCCTATACCCATATGGGAGACCTTGAAGAGGCTCCTGGCTCCTGGCTTCCATCTAGTTCAGCTGTGGCTGTTTGGTCATTTGGAGAGTGAACCAGCAGATGAAAGACCTTTCTCTCTCTCTCTCTCTGCCTGTAACTCTGCCTCTCAAATAAATAAATAAAAATCTCTAAAAAATAATTTTAAAGATTTTATTTATAAGTTTATTAAAATATTTTAAAATTTGTTTAAAATTATTTTAAAATTTATATTTATAAAAATCTTTTTAAATTATTTATTTTTAAAATAAAAATGTTTTAAATTAAATAAATAATTTTTAAACGATTTTATTTACTTATTTGAGAGGTAGAGTTACAGACAGAGAAGCAGAGAGAAAGATCTTTCATACGCAGGTTCACCCCCCAAATTGCCACAATTGCCGGAGCTGAGCCAATCTGAAGCTAGGAGTCAGGACCTTCATCTGGGTCTCCCACATGGATGGTACAGGCCTAAGCACTTGAGCCCTCTTCCACTGCTTTCCCAGGCCACAAGCAGAGAGCTGGATCAGAAGAGGAGTGGCCAGGACACTGCTGTCACCACAGTTGGAGGCTTAGCCCACTATGCCATAGCGTTGGCCCCTAAATAAATAAATTTTAAAACAGGTTCAGGCACTAGTGTTGTGGTGTAGTGGGTCAAATTGCTGCCTGTAATCCTGGCATCTCAAATTGGAGCACAGATTCAAGTCCCAGCTGCTCTGCTTCTGTTCCAGCTCCCTGCTAATGCATTTAGGAAGGCAGTGGGTGATGGTCTGAGTACTTGGGCCCCTGCCACCCATGTGGGACACCTAGATAGAGTTCCTGGCTCCTGGCTTCAACCTGGATGTTATGGCCTTCTGGGGAGTGAACCAGTGAATGGAAGCTTCCCCATCCCTCTTCTTCTTCTTCATTTTTAAAAAAGGTTTGTTTGTTTATTTATTTGAGACAGAAACAGAGAGAGCTCATCCACTGGTTCACTCCTGGCTCCTGGCTTCAGCATGGTCCAACCCTGGCTGTTGCAACCATATGGAGAGTATCCAGCAGGTAAAAGATACCTCCTCTGTGTCTCTGTAACTCTGCTTTTCAAATAATAAATAAATTTTAAAAAGAATTTTGTGCTGTGGCGTAGCCTGTAAAGCTGCCACCTGCGGTGCCAGCATCCCATGTGGGCACCTGTTTGAGTCCTGGCTGCTCCACTTCCAATCCAAATCCCTGCTATGGCCTAGGAAAGCAGTGGAAGATGGCCCATGTGCTTGGGCCCCTGCACCCATGTGGAAGACCCAGAAGAAGTTCTTGGCTCCTGGCTTCAGATTGGCACAGTTCTGGCCATTGTGGCCATTTAGGGAGTGAACCAGCAGATGGAAGACCTCTCTCCCTATCTCTGCCTCTGCTTCTCTGTAACTCTGACTTTCAAATAAATAAATAAATAAATATTAAAAAAAAGAGTTTGTGGGGCCAGCTCTGTGGTGTAGTAGGGTCATAACGCCATGCCTAGGCCTAGGTTTTATTTCTAAACCTTCATCTTGAAGCTGTGCAACCTATGGAGGTGGTACTTAACCTCTCTGAGCCTCCATGTCCTCATCCACATGTATGGAGATGATAGTACTAGCTAACTTGCCCGTACTTAGATTATGTATGTCAGGCCTTAATTTTGCACCAAATCAGGCACATACTGGGGGCTCCGTAAACCCAGCCTCCTTTCTGTTCATCCACCTAAGTTATTTCTAAGTTTGGTAATTTTTAAAAAGATTGATTTATTGTACTTTGAAAATAAGTCTTCTCTCAGAGAGAGAGAGGGAGAGAGAGAGAGAGAGAGAGAGAGAGAGAGAGAGAGAGTCTTCCATCCACTGGTTCACTCCTCAATTGGCTGCAATGGCTGGAGCCGCGTCGATCTGAAGCCAGGAACCAGGAGCTTCCGCTGGGTCCTCCCATGTGAGTGCAGAGGCCCAAGGGCTTGGGGCATCTGCTACTGCTTTCCCAGGCCGCAGCAGAGAGATGGATTGGAAGTGGAGCAGCCGGGTCTCAAACTGGCGCCCATATGGGATGCTGGCTTTACCTGCTACGCCACAGCACCGGCTCCTAAGTTTAGTAATAAAGTTTCAGGCTATATTATGATTGGGACACATTTTTTTCATTACAACTACATTAAGAATTAAGACACTCCCATCCCAGCCATCATCTCCCATATATATACAAATGTGGTCATATGTTCCACCACACATGCATGCAAACATAGAGAGTTGCTTAAGCACACTCCTATGGCAGTTGACAGCTACAGAGTCAAGAACGCATGTTGATTAGGTGAGACAGAGGTTAGCTCAGTGTTTGGGAGGGCTGGCGAATAAGTGGGGGAGGGTAAAGACTGGGGGAGGGAGGCCAGCGCTGAGATATAGTGAGTAAAGCCATTGTCTGTGATGCCAGCGTCCCACATGGGTGCCGGTTCAAGTCCCAGCTGCTCCACTTCTGGTCCAGCTCCCTGCTAATGCGCCTGGGGAAGCAGTGGAAGATGGCCCAAGTGCTTGGGCCCCTGCACCCAGAAGAAGATCCTGGCTCCTGGTTTTGAACCGGCCCAGCTCTGGCTGTTGTAGCCATTTGGAGAGTGAACTGGAGGATGAAAAATCTTTGTCTCTGTCTCTCTCTCTCGCTCACTCACTCACTGTAACTCTGCCTTTCAAATAAAATTTAAAAATAAATCTTAAAAAAAAAGACTGGGGGATGAAATAACATTTGTCTAGAGCTTACTACCAACCAGGCACTGTTCCAAGTCCTTTATATATGAGGGAGTCTTCAAAAAAAAATCAAGGAAATGTTTATGATGCCAAAATTATATGGATTTCAAAGTTTTGTGCACCAAAATGAATTGAACATTTCGTTTCACTTTTCCATAAACTTTTGGAAGTACCTTCTTATAATGAGGGATTTTAATCCTTGTGCCAGTGCTATGGCACAGGTGCTGTTATTATTTCTGCTTTACGGATAAGGAAACTGAAGCATAGAGTAGCCAAGTGACATGGCCAAAGTCACAGAGGTAGAAAGGACATGGATGCTGCTTTGGATCACTAAGCTGCAGACTTCACGGGGGCTTCAGGAGAACCAGAGAGTAGTCAGTCCCATCCTGTGTAAGTAACATTTCACCTTCAAGTCCACTGTCAATTCATCCTGCTCTTTCTGCCATCAACTTTACTGCATCTGCTTGTGCCAAGGTCTGCCCCAACCTGGTCTCCTTACCGCCTCCAGAGTCTGTCTATAATCCTGACAACAAGATGGCCTGTTGGTTTGGTAGCCTGCCTTTTAAGTCAGTAGCATTCTAACATGTGCAGCCTAAGAGTCCAAACTCTTATGCAAATGTCTTTTTTAAGATTTATTTATTTATTTGAGAGGCAGAGTTACAGAAAGAGGGAGAGGGAGAGGGGGAGAGAGAGAGAGAGAGAGAGAGAGAGAGAGAGAGAGAGAGAGAGAGAAAGAATCTTCCATCCATTGGTTCACTTCCCAAATGGCTGCACAGGCAAAGAATTTTTTTTAAAGACTTACTTGTTTATTTGAAAGGCAGAGAGAGAGAAAGAGAGAGAGAGAAGCTAGTTCACTCCCTAAAAGACCACAATGGCCAGGGCTGGGCCAGGATGAAGCCAGGAGCTAGGATCTTCTTTCTGGGTCTCCCACGTGGGTGCGGGGCCCAATCACTTGGGCCATCTTCCACTGCTTTTCTGGGCCATTAGCAGGGAGCTGGATCAGAAGTGGAGCAGCCAGGACACAAATCGGCTCCCATATGAGATGCTGGCGCATATGGGATGCCGGCGCCGCAGACAGAGGCTTAGTCTACTACACCACAGTGCTGGCCCTGCAAATTTATTTTTAAAGATTTATTTATTTATTTGAAATGCAGGCCGGCGCCGTGGCTCACTTGGCTAATCCTCCACCTGCGGCGCCGGCACCCTGGGTTCTAGTCCCAGTTGGGACGCCAGATTCTGTCCTGGCTGCTCCTCTTCCAGTCCACCTCTCTGCTGTGGCCCGGGAGTGCAGTGGAGAATGGCCCAAGTGCTTGGGCCCTGCACCCGCATGGGAGACCAGGAGGAAGCACCTGGCTCCTGGATTCGGATCAGTGCAGCACACCGGCTGTGGTGGCCATTTGGGGGGTGAACCAACGAAAAAAGGAAGACCTTTCTCTCTGTCTTTCTCTCACTGTCTAACTCTGCCTATCAAAAAAAGAAAAAAAGCAGAGTTACAGAGATACACAGAGAGAGATATCTTCCACCCACTGGTTACTTTCCACGTGGTTGCAACAGCCAGGGCTGGGTTATACTGAAAGCAGAAACTACATCCTGTTCTCCTAGGGCCATCTTCTGCTGGCTTCTCAGGTGCATTAGCAGGGAGCTGGATTGGAAGTGGAGCAGCCAGGACTCAAACCTGCTCTCTGATATGAGTGCTGCAATGCTTGCCCCTCTGTGCACGTTTCTATATACTTATTTGAGACTTGTCACTGACTGGTCCCAACTTACTTTCCAGCCTCACCTCCTAATGTGATCACTCCACCTCCCATCCAATTGCATTTTCTGCTGTAGTCACAGTGACACACTGTACTCTTTCAAGACTTTGCCTGTGGGGCTGGCTCTGTGGCATAGAAGGTTAAGCCTCCACCCACGGTGCCAGAATCCCATTGAGGAGCTGATTCAAGTTCTGGCTGCTCAGCTTCTGATCCAATTCCCTGCTCATATGCCTGGGAAAGCAGTGGAGGATGTCCAAAGTGCTTGGGCCCCTGCACTCACGTGGGAGATCCAGAAGAAGCTCCTGGCTCCTGGCTTCGGCCTGGCCCAGCCCTGGCCATCGTGACCATTTGGGGAGTAAACCAGTGGATGGAAGATCTCTCTCTCTCTCTCTGCCTTTCAAATAAATAAACACATCTTAAAAAAATTATCTGCCTGTGCCTATGTTGTCTTCCCAGCTGCCCCTAATTGTACAGGCTACTAAACACCTATGGTGTGTTAAGTTTGTGCTGGTGATTATTGCACAGCCCAGTCCTTGGAGTTAATAAATAAATCTTTATCTTATTTTTAAAGAGTTATTTTATTTATTTGAAAAGTAGAGTTATGGGGAGACAGATATATATATATATATATATATATATATATATATATATATATATATATCTTCCATCCAGTAATTGACTCTCCAAATGGGCTCAACAGCTGGGCTGGACAAGGCTGAAGCCAGGAGCCAGGAACTTCATCTGGGTCTCCCACTTAGATGCAGGGGCCCAAGGACTTGGGCCATCTTCTATTCTTTCCCAGGCCCAGAGAGCTGGATTGGAAGTGGAGCAGCCAGAACTTGAACCAGCGCCCATATGGAATGCCATCATTGCAGGTGGTGACTTAACCTGCTACATCACAGCGCCGGCCACTATAGAAATAAATCTTAAAAAAGATTTTATATCCACAACGTCTCTTTAACTGACTCCTTTTCTTACTCCTTGCCACTGTCCTGGTGGGTTAATGTGGCAGCTCCATAACTGGCCATTCTGCCTCTGGTCTTTCCAATCCTCGTAGGCTCTCCATGTGGCTGCCAGAATGATTTTCCAAACACTTGACTCTGAGAGATAATTTCTATTCTCAAAATCCTTAGCGGGTTCCTGCTACCTATAGGGCAGTCTTATCTCTTTATGGTGACACACAAGGTCCATCACAAGCCGGTCCTAGTGTGTCTTTCCCACCCCCTCTAGCCACCCCACTCCTCACATCCTCCATAGCAGTAGATGATTTGTCTAACTCTGAAACCACGCCATGCATGTTCAGATATCTGCATGGCTTCTGCCTGCTCTCCCCACCGCCCCCCTCACCACATTGAATGCCCTGATGTAGATTCAGCTTAGCTTAGTCCAGGAACCAAAGGGAGCCAAGCTTGGTGAGCTTGTGTACCCCTGTCTCTGCCATGGGTCAGGCTTGGTACTTAAGTATTGTGGAATCAGTACCTGGAGCAAGCATTCCCCTCTGGCACCCACTGTGGGCACCCAGGCTATCTGACTGAGCATGTGAGCCAGTTTGTGGTTGCCATGCCAATTCTCTATGGATACTGCAGCTTGCTTTGAAATTCCAACTCAGCTGGCTGGAGCCTGACTACTCTCCTCGTTCATTCAGCCAGCCCCTTCATCCAAGAGCTGACTTGGTCCCTTGTCCCCCACCCCTCCAGTTCTTGGCATCTCTGTGTTTGGACACCTCTAAAAGATGAGAAGTCCTTAAAAGCATCAGTGCCACGAGGGGCAGAGTGCAAGGCTCTCCTATTACTAGGTCTTTTTTTTTTCCTTTTTTAAGAGTTATTTATTTATTTGAAAGTCAGAGTTACACAGAAAGAAGAGAGGCAAAGAGAGAGAGAGAGAGAGAGAGAGAGAGAGAGGTCTTCCATCCACTGGTTCACTCCCCAATTGGCCGCAATGGCCAGAGCTGTGCTGATCCAAAGCCAGGAACCAGGAGCTTCTTCCAGGTCTCCCATGTGGGTGCAGGGGCCCAAGGACTTGGGTCATCTTCTACTGCTTTCCCAGGCCATAGTAGAGAGCTGGAGCAGAAGTGGAGCAGCCAGGTCTTGAACCGGTACCCGTGTGGGATGTGGGCACTTGAGGTCAGGGAGTTAATCCGCTGCGCCACAGCGCCAGCCCACTAGGTCTTTTCTGCCTCTAGATCAGACCTCATGAATATTGACCCTTAAATGGATCATGCTCAAGTTTGCAACATCTCATGGACTTTGCTGTTTAGACTGCTGTCTGCTGCCTAGGGGAGCTAACGCTACTATTGCTGTGGTTTTTTTTTGTTGTTGTTTGTTTGTTTGATACCAGCTTCAGCTTAGCTGAACCAATCTCACTCCTTTCTGGCTCATCAAGAGTTCTAGCATACCTTAAGGTCATGGTTTCAGTGCTTATGAGATGACCTTGCCTTACTTTAGAGTTGATAACGAGTTTTTGAACACATCTTGTTTGGTTCTCACAAAATCTCAGTGAAAGAGGTACAGAGGTTATTATTAACCCCATATTGCAGATGAGGAAACAGACCTGGAGAGCCAGGTGTTTTAATTTTAATGACCCCTTCACTACCCCAGTCACTAAGCACACTGGATGTCCACTATGTACCAGGCCTCACTAGTCTCAGTGTCTCCCCCTTACACCATTGTGCTAGAGCCACAATTAAAAAAAAAAAAGTAGGGGCCAGTAGGTTAAGCTTCCACCTGCATGGCCGGTATCCCATATGGGTACCGGTTCAAGTCCTGGCTGCTCCAATTCCTATCCAGCTCCCTGCTAATGGCCTGAGAAAGTAGTGAAAAATGGCCCAAGTGCTTGGGCCCGTGCACCCATGTGGGAGACCTGGAAGAAGCTCCTGGTTCCTGGTTTCTGTCTGGCCCAGCTCCAGCCATTGTGACCATTTGGGGAATTGGAGAATGAACCAGTGGATGGAAGACCTCTGTCTCTATCTCTCCCTCTGTCTGTAACTCTGCCTCTCAAATAAATAAATAAATCTTAAAAAAAAAAGTCAAGGGCAGGTGTTCAGTCCACTGGTTAAGATGTCAGCATCCCCTTTGAGAGTATCTCAGTTTAATACCCAGCTGCAGCTCCTGACTTCAGCTTGCTGCTAACATAGACCCTGGAGGGCAGCAGTGATGGCTGGAGTAATGGAGCTCCTGCTGCCCACTTGGGAGACCTGAATTGAGCATCCTGCTCCCAGTTTCAGCTAGCTCAGGCCATTGTGGGTACCTGGAGAGTGAACCAGCAGAAGACAGCTGTCTATTGTTTTCTCTGTCTCTCAGAAAAGTAGTTTTTCAAAAAGTCATTCCTGACATCAGCCTGGCCTTCTCCCCATTTCCCTGGGATATGTGTCCTCCATCTCCCCTCAACGCTCCTTCAGTTTGCTCCTACCTGGTTCTCTGGCATAGCTCCTTCCTTGGGCTGGGACACATAGCCATTAACTCTTTTTTTTCCTTTTAATTAATTAATTAGAGAGGCAGAGAGAGAGAGAGAGAGAGAGAACCCATCTGCAGGTTTACTCCCCAAGTGCCCACATAATTGGCAAGCCCCGGGAGCAGGAAACTCATTCTAGATCTCTCATGTGAGTGGCAGGAACCCATTCCCTTGAGCCATCCTTGCTGCCTCCAGGACCGTACTAGCAGGAAGTTGTTGGAGTCAGGAGCCGGACCTGGGTATGGAACTCAGGCGCTCTGATATAAGACGTGGGTACCTCTTTTTTTTTTTAAAGGTTTTTTTTTTTAATTTATTTATTTAAAAGTCAGAATTACACACAGAGAGAAGGAGAAGCAGAGAGAGAGAGAGAGAGAGAGAGGTCTTCCATCCGCTGGATCACTCCCCAATTGGCCGCAACAGCTGGAGCTGCTCCGATCCGAAGCCAGGAGCCAGGAGCTTCATCTGGGTCCCCCACGTGGGTGCAGGGGCCCAAGCACTTGGACCATCTTCCACTGCTTTCCCAGGCCATAGCAGAGATCTGGATCAGAAGTGGAGCAGCCGGGACTCGAACCGGTGCCCATATGAGATGCTGACACTGCAGGCGGCAGCTTTACCCACTACGCCACAGCACCAGCCCCAAGGATGTGGGTGTCTTAACTGCTACACCAAACGCCAGTTAGCTTTATTGTCCTAGCGCTGCTCCCTGGAGAGGAAAGCCTTGATCTGGAATCAGAGCGTCTTTCCAAGGGGGATTGGCAGACTCTTGAAGAGAAACTAGATTTCCGATGGCTGTAGCGGGTTTTCCACATGGGGGGTGGGGGTGGGGGGTGCCTCTTGGACCAGGATGGAATCTGTGGAAGAAATTTCTTGCAGGAAAGGATGGTTTCTCCTTTAAGAGCCGGGATGCTATCTCATAGGGGTTGCTAAGTGTGATGGAAAGGAATACTCATCCCCTCCCTTCTTTTCTGAAGCAGAAATCTGCTTGAATGAAGAAACCTTCCATGCTTTCCCTCTGAAGGGAAAAGCTGCTTCGAGAAGGGCAACAATTCTGAGGAGATGGATGCCTGATTGGCTCTCCCTTTCTCACGCGGAGCCTGTGTATTCTAAGAGGGAGCGACAATCTCCTGTTGTGAAGTAGAGAAGCTGAGGAGGCAAACTTGCCGTGGAAGAAGCTTTTTTTTTTTTTTTTTAAAGGATTTATTTCAAAGGCAGAGTGACAGAGAGAGAAGGAGAGACAGACACACACATACAGGGAGAGAGAGACAGAGAGAGAGAGAGAGAGAAGGAGAGACAGACACACACATACAGGGAGAGAGAGACAGAGAGAGAGAGAGAGAGAGAGAAGGAGAGACAGACACACACATACAGGGAGAGAGAGAGAGAGAGAGAGAGAGAGAGAGAGAGAAGGAGAGGGAGAGGGAGAGGGAGAAATATTTTCCATCTACTGGGGAGAGAGAGAGAGAGAGAAGGAAAGGGAGAGGGAGAGGGAGAGGGAGAGGGAGAAAGATCTTCCATCTACTGGGTTATTCCCCCAAATGGTTGCAACAGCCAGGTCTGGGCCAGGCTGAAGCCAGGAGCCTGGGACTCCATCCAGGTATTTCACGTGGGTGGCAGGGGGCCCAAGCATTTGGGCCCTCTTCCATTGCTCTCCTGGGCGCATTAGCAGGGAGCTGGATCAGGAATGGAGCAGCACTCCAATATGGGATACAGATGTTACAAGGAGCAGCCTTACACACTGAGCCACAACCCCAGTCCCTGTGGGAGGAAAATTTTGACTGGGGGAGCCCTGCTTGTAAGGTGGTGGAATCCCTGTGAGGTGCAGAAGTGTCTTAAGAATCCCAGGAGCACGCAGCGGTGAAGGAGGCTTCCACATGTGCTAGGCCAGCCCTTGTTTGCTGACAAGGGAAACTGAGGCTTGGGGAAAGGGAATGTCTTCGCTTAATAGATGACAGAACCGGGACTCAAACCCAGCTTTGGCAAGTCCTAGCCCGGGGCTTTTGCTAAGGGGAAGGTGATGCTGGTAAGGAAATGCTGGCTGTGCAATGTTTGACCTGTGGTGGAGGCATCTCTGGGATGACGGTCTTGATTCTGGAGGGCAGAAAATTGGGAAAGAGGGTGGAATTAGAGCGGCTCTGTCCAGAGAGAAAAGGCCAGAGTCCTTGTGCACCCCTCCAGGTGCGTGGATGGTGGGGTACCAGTTTGCAGGTGGTGCCGCCCTTCCAGGGAGCAAAGAGGACAGCTCTCTCAGGTGCATGGGGGAGGGGCCCCTCACCCAGGCACCGAGAACGTGGGCCATGCTCTCAGATGTGAGAAATTTCTCTATCATTTCCTGTTTCTCCAGAGGGAGTTGTCATTTTAATCTATTTTCAAATCAGAGGAAGGAGGTATGAGAACTCGGTCCCAATAAAGCAGTTATGAAAAAACGACGAGAAACCAAAACCAAACCAAACCAGCCAACAAACAAGAAAACCCAACAAGGAGAATGACCGAAAGCAGGAGAGAATGGCTCAGGGGCTGGCTCGGCCAGGCCAGGAGAGCAGTGCTTCTGCCTTTGAAGCTTCAGCTACTCCAGCCACAGTTGCTTTCGGCCAGTTCCCTTCTTGATCAGCAAAAAGCCAAGGCCAGCTCATCCGGGGGAGGTCAGAGGTTGCAGGAGAAAGAACGTGGACAAACACACAAGCCACCTCTTCATTTACTGTAAAATCCTGTTTAATGTGTAACATTTCAGGCAGAGAGAGGCCTTGGGGACTAGAGGCAGGGGCAGCCCTGACCAACCCCCAGTCCAACTTATCTGCCTGCTTCTCCTCCCTCCCTGACTCCCTCCCCCAGACATGTCCTCCTTTTGCTTGTGGCTGGGCCGGCAAGTGCTGTCCCTCCTCGTCTTGTGCTTGGCTACCCTCCCTTCTCCGCCCACATGTCCACTGCACCCCGTCTATTCCACTTGCCCACAACCCTCCCCACTGATGTGACTTAGCAATAGGGTATCTGACAGCATGGGGTTAAGATTAGTTTCAGAATTGGACATGCTGTCAGATCATCCCGTCCCTGGTGCCTAGTTGTCCCAGGGAGAGGGAGAAAGAGAGGGAAGAGGAAGGGGTGCAGGCAGGAAGAAAGCTGCCCACATCCCCAGTAACCTTGAACGTGGGTGGGCATAGAAGTGGCCGCCAGCTCCCCAGCCGTCTAGCTCCTCAGACTGAAGGCCCTGGGAGGAAGGGAGGGAGGGAGGGAAGGAAGGTTTGGGTGGGGTAATAATCCTTAGCAGGCAGAGGTCTGTTCACGGGCAGGGGAGTTGGAGGGGGCAGGCCCAGGGCAGGGTGGGATAGGAGGTTGCCTGGTCCGTAGCATCAGCAGGCCGAGCAGCGGTCGCTCTTCTCCGCCAGCCCAGCCCCTGTACCAGGGCTGCGGCGCAGTATGTCCTTCAGGGAGCCGTCCTGCTCGCTCAGCAGCTTGTTGATCTCATTCTGCTTGTACTCAGGCGAGAGGCGGTGGCCGAAGCCGGAGCCCTTGCGGGAGGGCGGATTGGAGCGGCGCTGGGCTCGGCGGGCGCAGGCCCGGATGATGAGGTATACCACCTCAGCCACGTTGAGGATGATGCAGATGCCGGAGGCGGCCAGCATAAAGACGGTGAAGACGGTTTTCTCGGTGGGCCGGGACACGAAGCAGTCCACCGTATTGGGGCAGGGGTAGGCCTCACACTTGACCAGCCGCACCATGGCATAGCCGGGGTAGAGCAGGTAAAAGACATACATGAAGACGGCCTCAAAGAGCAGCCGGAACACCACGCTGATCACATAGGTCCACCACAGTGTCCCTGAGATGTGGACCTTGTGCCTCTTGACCTCCTCCAGTTGCAGGGGGTCCACATGGCCCTCCAGCCGCAGCATTTTCTTCTCAATGTGCTGCTGGTGAGCCACGTGCATGGCCACGAGGAGAGCCGGGGTGGAAACCAGGATGAGCTGCAGAGACCACAGGCGCACGTGGGAAATGGGGAAAAAGTGGTCGTAGCACACACTGTTGCAGCCGGGCTGGAGGGTGTTGCAGATGAAGGAAGACTTCTCATCACCCCACACACTCTCGGCCGCCACCACCAGCACCATGATTCTGAAGATGAAAATGACCGACAGCCACACTCGGCCAATGGCAGTGGAATGCCGGTTCACGCCGCTGAGCAAAGTGTACAAACCCGTCCAGTTCATCCTGCCTCATGCACACCTGCAAGACACGAGCCAGCAGCAAGCAGTGAGAAGCTTGGCCCCGGGCAGCTGGTGGCCATTGTGCCGCCTCACCGTCCCCCTCTCCACAGGCCAGTAGCAGAAAAGGAAGGCTAGTCACAGCTTGCCTCTTCTCCCCATCTTCTTGGCTAACCTCTCCTCCTCCTCACTCGCTGGGCTTGACCTCCCCGGGACCCATCCCCCTTCTTCACTCTCATCCAACCATTCTTCCCCCTCCAGCCCTTCGCTGCCAGGCCCATCTCATTCTGCTCTCCCTCTGGCTCACCAGCCCCCAGCTCCTGAACTCTGGACCTGGGATGAACCCAACCAAGCCCGTTACCTTGGGGAGCGCCTATCCCTGAGGCCACCCAGCCAGGTCCCCTATGGTCTCATGTCTGTGCAGGGGGAGTGGTCCCTGGGTCCGCGCCTGCGTCCCAATTCATCACCGCCCGGTGCTGGGGAGTCATATGCTGCTTTATACCCAGTGTCTGCACAATAGGACCTTTGTGGAGATCTGAACAACGCCCTTTAGAATTCAGATCAAACGCCATGACTTCCGCCCACCCTCCACACAGAGCACTTGTGTCCCAGCGCCGGACACCCAGCCTGCACCCACCTGTTCTGTGCCCGCCCGGTCCATCGCCGCACCCGCCCCATGGCCCCACCAGAAGAATGGTTGCAGGGGTGGGGGAGGGAGAGGGAAGATAGACAGGTGCATGTGAGAGGGGACCCCAGGCGACCAGGAGGCTCTGGGCTGAGACCTTCTTCCATGGCCCTATCAGAAACTTGGGGTCACCAAGATTTTTCCTAGTTGAGATCCCGTGGGATACACGTGAGCTCAGAGAGGGGAAAGGGAGCTCGTCTTTATCAAGCCCTCTCCCATACACTCTTTCCTTCAACCCATTTAGCAAGCTTGTTACTCCATTTTCCAAACGCAGAAGCTGGCGCTCAGGTAAGTAAGTGCTCACTGCAGCTTGCACAGCTAGAAAGCCGAAGGGGCGGGGAGGGGTAGGCACACGAGCATCCGAGCATCCGTGGCAGAAGCCTAGGGTCTCTCCACAGGAGCAGACTCCTTGTGCTTTTACACACGGTGTCAGCAAAAGCAAAGGCTAGCCGTGAAAGAGGAAAGCAAATTCAAAAGCAAAGGCCATGTTGCCTGTTAAAGCACAAGGAGCCTGGAAGTTGCTGACTTGTGAGTACAGTCCGATCCCAGTGCCTTGGAGCAAACCCTGACTGTCCCTCCCTGAGCACCAGCAGAGGGGAGCCACCCACAGGATGACCAGGTGGGCACACGGTGAGTGGAAACCAGGAGACAGCCAAAGGACAACAGGCAAACAAGGTTAGGATACAGAAGAGGTAAGTCACAGCCGTGAGTTCCAATCCTGCTTCTTTACCTCCTACGGCCTTGGGCTCGTTACAGAATTCCTCTGAGCCTGCTTGCTCATCTATCAGTGGGGTTAATAGCCAAGGTCATTATGAGATTCAATGAGGCAACCTGCAAAAGTAGCCCAAATCTGATTTCACAGTTGGTGATCAAGGGGGTTCAGAACCTTCTCAGGGTGAGAAAGCATGGTCTGCCCAACCCAAGAGCGCTCTCTCTCTCTCTCTCTCTCTCTCTCTCTTCTCCCCAAGTCCATTGTTGACCTGTAGAGTCCGTCTAGATAGAACAGATAGCTCCATGGCTGCCCTGTCTCCAATACGGAGGGCATATTATAGCCTCCCGCTTTTGTGAGCTTGCCAGCTGCTCCAGGCAAGCAATTCTCTGGCTCTTAGGCAAGCAAAGAAGGCGCCTCCACACACACCCCGCCTCCCATCACTTCTGCCATGAGGTTGCAAGGAGATCATGCCAGAAGCAGGGAACTGGGTGTGAAGTGATCACGAAGGCCTGTGCCAGAGCAAAGGCAGGACACTTCTGAACCCTGCCCCACCCCCCGCACCCCCTCACACACCCCGGCTCCCGGGCCACCCCCAGTGCGAGCTCCACAGCAGTGCTTCGGGTGGTCCTCTCTGAAGAAGAGGGAAGTAGAGTAATAGGGACTGGCAAAGTGAAGGAAACTGGGGGAAGAAGGGACAGTCCATAGGATGGAGAATACTTCTCTGAGCAAGGTTTCTTTATTTAGCATCAAATCAGTCAATCAAGCAAGCACGCAAGCTAGCCAGGCAGCCAGCCTTGGTGCGTTCATGTCGGGTACCCAAACCAGCGTGGGGAATCTGGGACATGGGAGTCCTTTCTTCCAGTCCTGGGATGCTGGAGGCAAAGCTGCTGCAGGAGACCCTGACATCAACTTTGGGGGCCGGCGCTGTGGCGTAGTGGGTAAAGCCACCACCTGCAGTGCCGGCATCCCATATGGGCACCAGTTAGAGTCCCGGCTGCTTCACTTCTGATCCAGCTCTCCACTATGGTCTGGGAAAGCAGTAGAAGATGGCTCAAGTCCTTGGGCACTCGCACCCGCATGGCAGACCCAGAAGAAGCTCCTGGCTCCTGGCTTCAGATGGGTACAGCTCCAGCCCTTGTGGCCAATTGGGGAGTGAACCAGCAGATGGAAAACCTCTCTCTCTCTCTTTCTCTGCCTCTCCTTCTCTCTGTGTGTAACTCTGACTTTCAAATTAATAAATAAATCTTAAAAAAATAAAAAATAAATTATTAAAAAAAAGAACTGCTTTGGCTGGTGAGTGTGTCTACAACAGATGGTGGAAGAGCATTTTTTTAAGGTTTATTTTATTTATTTGGAAGACAGAGTTTCAGAGAGAGGTAGAGACAGAGAGAGAGAAAGCGAGGTCTTCCATCCGCTGGTTCATTCCCCAGATGGCTGCAACGGCTGAAGCTACACTGATCCGAAGCCAGGAGCCAGGAGCTTCTTCCGGGTCTCTCACGTGGGTGCAGGGGCCCAAGGACTTGGGCCACCTTCTACTGCTTTCCCAGGCCACAGCAGAGAGCTGGATGGGAAGTGGAGCAGCTGGGACTAGAACCGGCACCCATATGGGATGCTGGTGCTTCAGGCCAGGGCATTAACCTGCTGCACCACAGAGCTGGCCCTGTGGAAGAACATTATTAAGAATAACCATTTGCGGCTGGCGCCGTGGTTCACTTGGCTAATCCTCTGCCTGTGGCGCCGGCACCCCGGGTTCTATTCCCGGTTGGGGCACTGGGTACTAGTCCCGGTTGCTCCTCTTCCAGGCCAGCTCTCTGCTGTGGCCCGGGAAGGCAGTGGAGGATGGCCCAAGTGCTTGGGTCCCTGCACCCGCATGGGAGACCAGGAGGAAGCACCTGGCTCCTGGCTTTGGATCGGTGCAGTGCACTGGCCGTAGCGGCCATTTTGGGGGGTGAACCAACAGAAGGAAGACCTTTCTTACTGTCTATAACTCTCTCTATGTCTCTCTCTCTGCCTGGCAAAAAATAAAATAAATAAATAAATAAAAGAATAACCATTTGCTGGGGCAGGAATGTGGCACAGTAGGTTAAGCTTCTGACTGTGAAGTTGACATCCCATATCAGTGCTGGTTCGAGTTCTGGCTGCTCCACTTCAGATCCAGCTCCCTGCTAATGCACCTGGGAAAGCAGCAGAGGATGGCCCAAGTGTCAGAGCCCCTGTCACCCATGTGGGCAACACAGATGGAGTTCCTGGTTTGTGGCTTCGACCTGGCCCAGCCCTGGCTGTGGTGGACATTTGGGGAATGAACTAGCACTTGGAAGATCTCTCTCTCTCGCTCTCGCTCTTTCAAATAAATAAATAAGTAAACAAATAAAAAACACCTGGGGCTGGTGCTGTGGCGCAGCGGGTTAAAGCCCCTGCCTGCAGTGCCAGCATCCCATATGGGAGGCGGTTCGAGTCCCAGCTGCTCCACTTCCGATCCAGCTCTCTGCTATAGCCTGGGAAAGCAGTAGAAGATGGTCCAAGTCCTTGGGCCCCTGCACCCATGTGGGAGACCTGGAAGAAGCTCCTGGCTCCTGGCTCCAGATCAGCACAGCTCTGGCCATTGTGGCCATCTGGGGAGTGAACCAGCAGATAGAAGATCTCTCTCTCTCCTTCTCTCTGTAACTCTTTCAAGTAAATAAAAAAATAAAATAACTCTTAAACCAGCACCCGCTTGCTGAAGCACCTGGCCTTGTTCCGGGCCTTGGCACGTGCACTCTCTCACGGAAGGCTCAGCACAAGCCCCTGAGGCAGATGTTGCTTTTCTCCTTCTGTCATGGATGAGGAACCTGAGCTAAAGAAATGTGAAGGACCCTGTCCAAGGCTCACCGGCTCATTCAGCGGCTGGGCTGGGACTGGAGCCAGGGCCGGCTGACTGCGGAGCTATGGTCTTGCCCAGGGTTCCTACTGCCTTGGAGGAAGTGTGACCTGGTCTTGCCATGGGTGGTTTTTAGGAACAGGGCCATTCCAAAGCCGTCTTTAATTCCCCCTCAGTGCCTGCTCCCCTTTCTTATCAATGCGGCACCTCCTCCCTCTGCCTCCCTCCCAGGGTTTTCCACTGCTTCCTCCCTTCTTCTGATTTGCCTTTTTTTTTTTTTGACTTTTTCTCTGGCTGCTTCCTCAAACTTCAAAGCAAATCTTCTGCTGTCCTTTTCTCTCAGGCCCTCAGGGGTGCCCCGCAGGGATCCTGGCCCCACCCCCTGCATTTCTGGTTTCTTGCAGCTCTGCCTCTTATCTTCTTGAGCTTTGTAGCACGTAGCCAGCAGCTCCCTTTGGGGCCTCCAAGGACCCTCCTGTGGGCACTGGGATCTCAATTTGCTTACCCCTTGGGAAGAACCGAATCCTATGTCAACATCAATACCTCAAGTGTTTCACTTAAAAAAAAAAAAAAACCACACAGGGGAAGGACCTGGTTTTGAAATCCAAATTGTTTTCCTGACTTTGGGGTAAAGTTCAGGTTTCCATGAGCTCTGTGTCCTCCAGGTATGTGTTTTTGCTCTCCTTCTGCGCTAGACGAGAACTTTCTCTGGCTTTGGCCCTGTCCCTCACTTTCTTGTTTGCCCCAGTCCTCAAGCCCAGTACAAAATCAGGAGCCCGCACTTGGTCCTTTACAACAGTTCTGTACTATCATCCCCATTTTCCAGACAAGGAAGTCGAGGCTCAGAGAAGTTAAGTAACCCTGCCTCACTGGCAGTTGCTCCGCCACTAAAGTGGTAGAATCCACATTCATTTTCTTCCCACCTCAGAGCCTTTGTCCACAAGCACTGCTTTTTGGCGACTCCTCTTCCTTTAAGGAGTTTGAGTCCAGCCACTCAAAACCCCCTACTCCTTCCTGAGCCTGCGGGCACCTGCGCACTCAGCAAATCTGCCTCCCTCTCTTCCTGTCCCCACCTCTTCCCTGTCTTTCCTTCCCACTGCAGGGAAATCCTTGTGTTTTGGGGGCTTGGGGGAAGAAGGGCCTACCTGGGGATGAGTGTACATTCAGCAACAGACTCCACCCTGTCTTCCAGGCACCCACCAGTCAGCTTCTGGCTGTGCGCGCCGCTTTAGTGTGTCTAAGCCAGACTTGTCCAGCACGTTCTCTTCCCCTGCGTATCTCCCCAGCATCCACCCTGTGGTTCCACGGAAGCTCGGTGACTGGAGTTAGTCTCTCCACCCTCCCATATGAAACGTGGAGCCGGGCTTGGATCAGGTCTGGTCTAGCTCATTCCAGTGTGTTCTCTCCCCCTTCTGCCATGAACTTTTCTGTTTTTTTTTTTTTTTAATTATTTTATTTTGTTTGAAAGGTACAGAGACAGGATTGGGGAGAGACAGCGAGATCTCCCATCCACTGGTTCACTCCCCAAATGCCCACAACAGTCAGGGCTGGGTCAGGGTGAAGCCAGGAGCCCGGAACTCAATCCGGGTCTCCCATGTGAGTGGCAGGGACCCAAGTACTTGGGCCTTCCAGGGTGTGCATTAGCAGGAAGCTGGAAAGAGGGGAGCTGGGCCTCGAACCCAAATACACTGAAATGGGACACAGGTGTCCCAACCAGCAGCTTGTGCCAAACACCTGCCCCAGCAGTGATCTTTTCATAGAAATTCTGCTAATGTCAACTCCCTTATCCACTGTTTGCACTATATCCCCTTCCTCCCCCCATCATCTAATCGCCTATCTCACTCCCTGTTGTTCTCTACTTAGAATTATTAACACAGCTACCACTCACGGAATGCCTACTGTGTGCTAGGAGCCCACCACAACCTCCTAAGCCATGAGCTATTGTCTTCCATTCATAGATGGGGCAAAGAGAGCTCACAGAGGTTGAGTAACTTAGCATGCAGCTGGTAAGCAAGTGCTGGAGCTCCAATTAGGAAGTCAAGTCAGCCCCACACACCAGCCTGGCCCCTTCCTGTTGGTCTGCTGCAACCCCATTGCCACTTCTCTCATTTAAAATCCCTCTTGTTTCTAGTCTCCTCCCCTCATGTCATTTTCCAGGTCCACACACTCCGCTAGGCCATTCCCAACAGCTGGAACAACTTTCAAACAGCTGTGGGTGTCATCCCTTCTTCAGATCTCCAAACCACCGGTGACTCCAAGCACTCTGAGTGTCCCCACTTCCCTGGAGAAAATGGAAACGCGTGTTCCCAAATCCTTGGGTCTGTGGGCTGGCTGGCTGTACTCACTGTCTTCATCCACCTGTGGCCCCATATTGGGTTCATTCGTGTTTGCTTTGTAATCAGGGAAGGAAAGTAGCACCTGGTGTTGCCTAATGGTCCCACTGAACCCCAACCTTGTGTGGCAAAAAAAAAAAAAGTCCCAGAGAGAGGAAATTTGCCACCCTGGGCCTTAGGGATCTCTCAGGTCTGTCTCCCCGGGAATCTGGCCCTGTGAGGGGAATCCTTGGCTGGGACCAGGGTTAGGAATGAGAGGAGAACCAACTTTGAGCCTGGAAAGAGGATACAAGGTAAGGGCTGCAGAGAGAGCCTAAGCAAGCCTGGTGCCTGGCAGGAGAGGCCACGCCGCACCTCAGACGGAAGCGAGGCAGGGATCTATCTCCGTGGCTTGCATGTTGAGGTTAAGAGAAGGTGAGACCCCAGCCTCATCCCGGTCCCCACTTCAGCCCCTCTGTGGCACACGAGCCCTCCCTGGCCCCCCTCCTCCTCACCTGCCCGACCGCCACACCTGGCTGCTGCTGTCCTTTCCCAGGGAATGTCTGCAGGCGAGTCTTGCCCTATGCCACTAAGTACTGGTGGCCCAGCCCAGGGGAGGGACAATGAGCCAGGGCCAGAGCCAGAAATGGCCCACAGCCCAGGAGGAACCAGACAAACATTAACCAGCCCCACCTCCTGACACACACACACAAACACACACTCACTCACTCACTCATTAAACAAGATTGATCCCCTGACTCCCAATGCATTTGGAGAGACAGATCACATAGCCTGGAGTTACTGCCCCGTCCCAGAGGGAGAGAGAGGCATCATGGTCACCCCACGTGCATGGTTCTATCTGATGAGTTCAACAGCCTTCAGCCTTCCCTGGTTCCTGGGCTCAAGCTGACCCCGCTGTATGATGAGCTGCAGGGAGCTGCTTGCCCTGGGTCCATTCCTGCCACCCCATCAGCTGCCAGCTGCTAAAATTCCCTGACCCTTGGGAGCGAAAAGCCATGAGTGGTGCCTGCTGGTGATGCTTCCCACCTGTATGGCAGTACCAGTGTGCCCCGTGGTCTCCTGCTTACTGGCCATGTCCTGAATGGATGAGGATGGACTAACCCTGTCCCCAAACCCTAAAAGCACCTTGGGAATTGCCTTCTACCCATCGGGCCAAGGCGATTGAACTGCAATGTGTACCATGTGGAGCAACGGATCCTGGCAATCATGAAGGCAAACAGAGAATGTCAACCATTAACTCAAGGATCAGTCTAATTCCAAGGTCTTCTTCACCGAGGGTTTCTCTGAAGACCCTGCTCATTCTGGGGCCTGAGAAGCAGCACAAAATATGCCAGGTGAGCAGAAATTCATCCCCTGCCTCCTGCTCCCTGCCCAGTTTGAGCTCCTTGGCAGAAAGAGAGTCAGGGCCTCAGCTTCCTCGGCCGAACCTGAGCTTGCGGATGCATCAGTTGACAAATGCTTACTGAACACCTACTGGGAAGCCAGCATAGGACTACGCTTGGCAGGGCAGGGTGGGGGCAGGGAGGGGAAAACATCCCAATTGTTCTTCCGGAATTGATCAACTTCCTGAGGAGGCAAGACCAAGACCCAAGACACTGCTATGTGTGTTCCATTACGGGGGTCGTCTTCTTCTTCTTCTTCTTCTTCTTCTTCTTCTTCTTCTTCCTTTTTCTTTAAAAAAAAAAGAGATTTATTTCTTTGAAAGGCAGAGTTACAGAAAGAGAGGAGAGACGGACAGAGATCTTCCATCTGCTGGTTCACCCCCCAGATGACCACAATGGCCAGGGCTGGGCCAGGCTGAAGCCAGGAGCCTGGGGCTTCTTCTGGGTCTCCCACAGGGGTGGCAGGGGCCCACGTATTTGGACCATTTTCTTCTGCTTTCCTAGATGCTTCAGCAAGGAAATGGATCAGAAGTGGAGTATCTGGGACTCAAACAGGTGTCCATATGTGATGCCAGCAATGCAGGCAGGGTCTTTATCCCCTACACCACAACACCGGTGGGACAGGGTTCCGACTTTGTTGAGAGAGTTCAAAGAAGGGGAAGGTAAGAGCAAACTGAAGTAATCATGGAAAGCTTCCTAGAGGAGGTGAACTTTTATTTTTTATTTTATTTGTTTGAAAGGCAGAGTTACAGAGAGAGAGAGAGAGAAGAGATCTTTAATCCACTGGTTTACTCTCCAAATGAACGCCATGGCCAGGGCTGGGCTAGGTCAGAGCCAGGAGCCAGGAGCTTCACCTGGGTCTCCCATGCGGCTGCAGAGGGGCTCAAATATTTAGGCCATCCTCAGCTACTTACCGAGGCGCATTAGCAGGGAGCTGGATTGGAAGTCGAGCACCTGAGTCTTGAACAAGCATGCATATGGGACGACAGTGTCATAGGCAGTGGCTTAACCTGCTATGCCACAACGCCAGCCCCAGGAGGTGAGGTTTGGGGAGGGAAGTAAAAGACACATAGGAGCTGGGAAGGGGAAATGTGCAGTTAGCATTCCAAGGAGGCAGAGGGTGAATGATCCAGGCATGTCTGGGAGGAGACAGGAAGGAGGCAGGACTGTCTGGGCAGTTGGGGAAGAAACTCAGTCACTTAAGGGACTCAGAGTACAGAGAGCATTTGAAGTCAGATAACGGGGCAGGTGTCGTGGTGCTGCTTGGGACCCCTGCACTCCCCTATCCAAGTGCCTGGTTCCAGTCCCGGCTCCTCTACAGCAGCAGATGATGGTCCTAGTGAGTGGGGCCCTGCCATCCACGTGGGAGTCCTGGTGTAGCTCCTGGCTCCGGACAGTGGTCTGGCCCAGCCCTGGCTGTTGTGGGCATCTGGGGGAGTGAACCAGCAGATGGAAGATTTTTTTCTCTCTCTCTTCCACACACACACCTTTAAAATAAACGAATAAATATATATTAAAAAAATTAAGTCAGGGGACCGGCGCCATGGCACAACAGGTTAATCCTCTGCCTGTGGTGCCGGCATCCCATATGGGCGCCGGTTCTAGTCCCAGCCTGGGAAAGCAGTAGAAGATGGCCCAAGTCCTTGGGCCCCTGCACCCGAATTGGAGACTAGGAAGAAGCTCCTCGCTCCTGGCTTCAGATCAGTGCAGCTCCAGCTGTTGTGGCCATCTGGGGAGTGAACCAGCGTACAGAAGACCTTTTTCTCTGTCTCTCCCCCTCACTGTCTGTAACTCTAATTCTCAAATAAATAAATAAAATCTTAAAAAAAAATTAAGTTGGACAGGGAATTCCTGTAAACTTGGTGTGAGGCAAGACTGAGCCAGATCCCATCCACTGGTACTTGGTGCTACCTGCTGGGAGCACAGGTTACAGTGGATAAAGGTGATTAGCGTTTCTGGAATACTTGATGCATGAAAGGCAATGTTCAAAATGCTTTGCAAGTATTACTTTGTTTGATTCTCAAAATAGCCTTGTGAAGTAGGCACTATTATTATTTCCATGTTACAGAGGAATTAAGGCCCTGAGGTGAAGCGACATACCAGAGGTCACCCTAGCTAGTAAGTAACAAAGCTAGGTCGGAACCCAGGCGGTCTGGTTCCAGAATGTGTTTACTTCCTCACTACTTCGCAGCTGGTGAGTTCCACAGGGCCCATTGAGAATCTGAGTCAAAAGTGATTCCAGACTCCAGAAGGTTCCAAGCTAACAGGAGCGATGAGATGAGACACACACCTGAGTAACTATAGCAAAGGAGCACCTTGTAAAGGCCACGTGCAGGTACGAGGTACCAGAAGGAATTTTTTTTTCTTTTATCTTGTTAAAAATTAATTGATTTATTTGAAAGTGTTTCAGAGAAGGAAAGATCTTCCCCAGATGGCTGCTATGGCCAGGGCTGAGCCAGGCCAAAGCCAGGAGCCAGGAGCTCCATCCAGCTCTCCCATGTGGGTGCAGGGGCCCAAGGGCTTGGGACATCTTCCATTGCTTTCCCAAGTGCACCAGCAGGGAGCTGGATCGGAAGTGGAGCACCAAGACTCGAACTGGTGTCCAAATGGGATGCTGGTGTCGCAGTCAACAGCTTTACCCGCTACACCACAGCGCCGGCTTCCCAGAAGGAGTTCTGATGTAGAAGAGGCTACGTAGAGTTAATGGAAGAGGCAGAGTTGGACTTGGGTCCTAAAGGAAATGGAGGGGCCAACATTCCTGGTGACAGGGAGCAGTGAGAAGATTTAAGGAATGGCAGGCAGACCTGTTTGACCAGAAGAGAGAGTTCCTATAGCAGAGCTCCCCGGAAGAGAAACTACAGGTCGATATTAGTGTGTGCTCATTGTTTCTTGGAGTTCTGGCATGCTTTCTTCCAGGAGCCTGTAGTTCTAGGCTACAGGAAGTCTTTTTGAGTGGTGTGTAGTCATATCAAAGACACTATTGCCTATTCACTGCTACTTCGGAGCATGCCTTCCGGCTAGGTTGGGAGGAGAGGGAAGAGAAATGGGAACAGGGAGAGCAGAGGAGGAAAATGACTGCAGTGAACAAATGTAACCCAGCTTGCTCCCGGGCAACAGCTGGATTCAGCTGCTACCTTGAATCCTATGCTGTGTGTCATTTTACAGCCAATGTTTTGGGAAAGAGTCAGCCAAGATCTTTGGTAGCTCTTGAAACATACAAGGTAAGAGACCCGAAACTGAAGCCTGCTGTCTCCAGTGTGGCTTTGACATCAGGATGGCTGATAATGGAGAATGATCAACTTGTTAAAGAGGCTATCTTGGGGGCTGGTGCTGTGGCGTGGTGGGTAAAGCCACCGTCTGTGATGTCAGCTATCCCATATGGGCGCCAGTTCAAGTCCTGGCTGTTTCACTTTCGATCCAGCTCCCTGCTAATGCGCCTGGGAAAAGCAGCAGAAGATGGCCCAAGTGTTTGGGCCCCTGCCACCTGTATGGGAGACCCAGATTAAGCTCCTGGTTTTGGCCTAGCTGTTAGGTCCAGTGGGGAGTGAATGAAGCAGTGGGTGGAAGGTCTCTCTGTAACTTTGGCATTTCAAATGGATAAATAAATTTTTTTAAAATATTTGTTTATTTGCAAGTAAGAGTTACATAGAGAGGGGAGGAGAGGCAGAGAGAGAGAGAGAGAGAGAGAGAGAGAGAGAAGTCTTCCATTTCTTGGTTCACTCCCCAATTGGCCATAACGGCCAGAGCTGTGCCGATCTGAAGCCAGGAGCTTCTTCCGGGTCTTCCACGTGGGTGTAGGGGCCCAAGGACTTGGGCCATCTTCTGCTGCTTTTCTAGGCCACAGCAGAGAGCTGGATCAGAAGTAGAGCAGCTGGGGCTCGAACCGGTGCTCATATAGGATGCTGGCACTGCAGGCTTTACCTGCTGCACCACAGCACCAGCTCCCTAAATAAATCTTAAAAAGAAGCAGCAGCAGCCATCTTACCAGCATCATGATAGCACAAAGCTTCGGGTTTCATTTCAGAGCTTTGGCAGCCTGGTGAGAGCTGGACTCATGACACCGTGAGCAGAGGCAGCTGCCCTGGTGATGGTGACTTCGAGACTTGCACGGATGGCAGTTAGCAGCAGCACCTTGCATGTGGAGTCCATCAGCCAGCCGGTCTCTGGGCCTCATTACCGAACAAAATGTGGCATTTTGTATGGCTTTGATCAATGAGACAGCATTGCTCTATGGCTCTACAATCAAAGGGGGAAAGCTTCCAATATAAATGTTGCTTGTGACATGCAGGCCAACACTCTTCCCAAATGAGTCCATAGGATTAAGCAAATAGGCTACCATGAAAATCTACAGAACACTTCCAAAGTCTCCATCCTAGCTCAGGCTGCAGGAGTTTATGTAAACTTCTCAGTTAGGGCTGCTAGGAAAAGACAGATGTGGTCCTGTATTCATGATTGGTGTGTTGCTTTTCACAAATCCCTCTCAAAAGTTCCCAAGATTGGCCGGCGCCGTGGCTTAACAGGCTAATCCTCCGCCTTGCGGCGCCGGCACACCGGGTTCTAGTCCCAGTCGGGGCACCGGATTCTATCCCGGTTGCCCCTCTTCCAGGCCAGCTCTCTGCTATGGCCTGGGAGTGCAGTGGAGGATGGCCCAAGTCCTTGGGCCCTGCACCCGCATGGGAGACCAGGAGAAGCACCTGGCTCCTGGCTTCGGATCAGCGAAATGTGCCGGCCGCAGCGGCCATTGGAGGGTGAACCAACGGCAAAAAGGAAGACCTTTCTCTCTGTCTCTCTCTCTCTCTCACTATCCACTCTGCCTGTCAAAAAAAAAAATTAAAAAAAAAGATCCCAAGATTATACGAATCGAATCTGTGCCCTCTCCCCCCAGCTCGCCCTGTAATTCATATTCTTTGAAGAAGGAGTTATCAATATTTTTCTAAGACAGTTTCAGAAGATCTGTACCCAGAGAGTGTGCCAACACTCTTGATAGTTACACATATACCTTTTACTCTAAGGACAGTTTGGAGGGAGGAACAAAAGTCAAGCTGTTTCAGGCCCCCCCCCCCGGGGGGGGGCCAATTGCGTGAAGTATCCTAAAAACAGCCCCTTTAGTTGAGATACTCCACTCCTTCAGCTTTTATTTATTTGAGAGGTAGAGTTACAGAGAGAGAGAGACAGAGACAGAGACAGAGAGACAGAGAGAAAGGTCTTCATCTGCTGCTTCACTCCCCAAATGACCTCAACTGCTGGAGCTGGGCTGATCCAAAGCCAGGAGCTTCTTCTGGGTCTCCAATGAAGATGCAGGGGCCCAAGGACTTGGGCCATCTTCTACTGCTTTTCCAGGCCATAGCAGAGAGCTGGATTAGAAGTGGAGCAGCTGGGTCTCAAACCAGTGCCCGTAGGGGATGCTGGTGCTGCAGGTGGAGGCCTAGCCCGCTACACCACAGTGCCGGCCCCAAGTCCTTTTTTTTTTTTTTTTAACAAAAAGAAAGCAGGGGGCAGATTTTAACATCCAACAAAGTATTCAGTATTCATGGCCCAAAGCACACAGGACAAGGAAGGCTGCATGACTGCTTTGAATGCATCATCACAAATTTATTATTTTTTCTTTTTATCTCTTCCCTAAGTCTTTCCAACTCACCCGCTGCTTTTAAAATTTCTTCAGGATTCAAATGCCTAAGGAGAGTGTCCTCTTCGTGTATTTATTTATTTAAAGAATACTTATTTATTCATTTATTTATTAAAAGGCAAGGAGAGTGTCCTCTTTAAATCCTTGGGCAGGAAACGAGTTTGTGGCTTGGTGGTTAATGTGCCAGTCAGGGGACAGGTGTTTGGTGCAGAAGTTAAGCTGACCGGTATCCCATACTGGAGTGCCTGGTTCAAGACTTTACTCTGCTTCTGATCCAGCTTCCTGCTGATGCACACTATGGGAGGCAGCAATGATTGCTCAAGTAGTTGGCTCTTGCCACGCCCATGGGAAACATGGATGGTACTCCCAACTCCAGGCTTCAGCCTGGCCCAGCCTTGGCTGTTGCAGGCATTTGGGGGCGTGACCCAGCAGATGGAACATCTCTCTGTCTCTGTCTCCCTGCCTTTCAAATCAATCAATCAATCAATCTTATTTATTTATTTTTGTAAAGATGTATTTATTTATTTACTTGAAAGAGTTACACAGAGAGAGGAGAGGCAGAGAGAGAGCGAGGTCTTCCATCCGATGTTTCACTCCCCAATTGGCCACAACGGCCAGAGCTGTGCTGATCCAAAGCCAGGAGCCAGGAGCTTCTTCCGGGTCTCCCATGTGGGTGCAGGGGCCCAAGCACTTGGACCATCTTCCACTGCTTTCCAAGGCCACAGCAGAGAGCTGGATTGGAAGTGGAGCAGCCAGGACTAGAACCGGTGCCCATATGGGTTGCCGATGCTTCAGGCCGGGTGTTAACCTGCTGAGCCACATTGCCGGCCGCAGTCAATTAATTTTAAATAGATGTCAGTTGGGATGCCCTCATCTCATATCAGAGTACTTGGGTTTGATACCTGGCTCTGGCTCTGGCTCCTGACTCCAACTTCCTGCTAATGCAAACCCTGAGAAGCAGTGGTAGTGGCTCAAGTGATTGGATTTCAACCACCGACCTGATAATTCTGGGTTGAGTTTCCAGATCTTGGCTCCAACCCTGGCCTTTGCAGTCATCTGGGGAGTGAATCAGGGGTGTGAGTGCTCTCTCTGTCTCTTTCTCCCTCTCTGTCTCTCAAATAAAAAATTAAATTTTAAAAAAAAAATTCCTGTTAAAAAAGAAAGAAAAGAAGGAGAGAAGAACATATTATATTCTTAGAATTGTATCTATGGGGCCTGGCACTGTAGTGTAGCAGATTAAGCCACCATCTGCAGGTTGGCAACCCATATGGGCACCGGTTTGAGCTCCAGCTGCTCCACTTCTGATCCAGCTCTCTGCTATGGCCTGGGAAAGCAACACAGGATGGTCCTTGGGCCCCTGCACCCATGTGGGAGACCTGAATGAAGTTCCTGACTCCTGGCTTCAGCCTGGTGCAGCCCTGGTCATTGCGGCCATTTGGGGAGTGAAACAGTGGACGAAACATTCTCTCTGTCTCTCTGTAACTCTGCCTTTCAAATAAATAAATAAATCTTTAAAAAAGACTTGTATCTATGAATGACTTGAAATCTATGCTCTTTATAGAACTAAAAAAATTAATTAAAAAAACAATTAAAAATTCCTGGTCAGGCTGAACTGTTTCACCTCTAACTTTTTTTTTTTTTTTGACAGGCAGAGTGGACAGTGAGAGAGAGACAGAGCGAAAGGTCTTCCTTTTGCCGTTGGTTCACCCTCCAATGGCCGCCGCGGTAGCGTGCTGCGGCCGGCGCACCGCACTGATCCGATGGCAGGAGCCAGGTGCTTCTCCTGGTCTCCCATGGGGTGCAGGGCCCAAGCACTTGGGCCATCCTCCACTGCACTCCCGGGCCATAGCAGAGAGCTGGCCTGGAAGAGGGGCGACTGGGACTAGAACCCGGTGTGCCAGCGCCGCAAGGCAGAGGATTAGCCTATTGAGCCGCGGCGCCGGTCATCACCTCTAACGTTTCCTTCTTCTTCCCTGCTTACACTTTCTGCAGAGAGCTGAGGATTGATTGGGTCAGGTGTGGTGGCGCAGAGGTTTGGGTCATGCTCAGGGTGCCTGTATCCCGTGTATCAGAGTGCTAGTTTGGGTTCTGGCTGCTCTGCTTCTCATTCAGCTCCTTGCTAGTGCTCCAGGGAAAGTGACAGAAGATGGCCCATGTACTTGAGTCCCTATCCCTCCTGTGGGAGACTCAGATGGAGTTCCTGGGTCCTGGCTATTGTGGACATTTGGGGAGTGAACCAGTGGATAGAAGAGAGCTCGCTCTCCCTCTCTCTCTCTCTCTCTCTCTCTCTCAGTCTGCCTTTCAAATAAATAAATAAACAAATCTCCTTAGATGGCCCCAACAGCCAGAGCTGAGCTGATCCGAAGCCAGGAGCCAGGAGCTTCTTTCGGGTCTCCCACGCGGGTGCAGGGGCCCAAGGACTTGGGCTATCTTCTACTGCTTTCCCAGGCCATACCTGAGAGTTGGATCAGAAGTGGAGCAGCCGGGTCTTGAACCATTGCCCATATGGGATGCCAGCACCAGAGGTGAAGCTTTACCTGTTACGCCAGAGCACTGGCCTCAATAAATAAATCTTTTCCAAAAGAAAGCCAACTGAAGACTGCCTCCTGCCTCCTGCCTCCTGTGCGTGAAGGGCCATCTTCCTTGGCCTTTGGCGTGTTTTGTGGTTTTCCTTGATTTCTTCATAAGACTTTTGCATGGTATTTCCTGTTCGAGTCAATTAGTCATGCAGGGATCCAGGGGACTTTCCTCCCTCCTCCCTCACCTGGAATTGTGTCCTGCACGTAAGAGCAAGCGTCCTATACACAGACAGGGGTGCTTGGTGAGCTGGGCAGTACCTGAAAGAGGCCAGGGCGCTTATCTCCTTTGGCAAAACAAAGCTGTGCTTCTTGGAGCCTTTGGATTTACAAGGCCTCAGCAGCACCATATCTACTGCCCGCAATTTAGAATTCATTTCGCTCCTGTTCTTGTATTTTATGAAGACCCTAATTCCTGAGATTTGGGGGAATGGTACTATATTTCATTGATGTCTGATCACTGGACCAACAGAGGCTGTGCTTGCGAAATATTCTACACAGTGGTTTAGGCCTCCACCTGCAATGCCAGCATCCCATATGGGCACTGGTTCATGTCCCGGCTGCTCCACTTCTGATCCAGCTCTCTGCTATGGCCTAGGAAAGCAGTGGAAGTTGGCCCAAGTCCTTGGGCCCCTCTATCCACATGGGAAACCTGGAAGAAGCTCCTGGCTCCTGGTTTCAGATTGGCCCAGCCCAGCCATTGCAGCCATCTGGGGAGTGAACCAGCAGATAGAAGATCTTTCTCTCTGTCTTTCCCTCTCTCTGTATCTCTACCTCTCAAATAAAATTTAAAAAAAAATTCCAGAAAGTTCCACATTCTTTTGCTAGACCAGGTAGGCAGTGAACAAAAAAAATAGAATGGAAAATTGAAGCCTTGGGGTTCCTGTCTTTTTTTTCCTCGAAAATGTATTTATTTATTTGAAAGTCAGAGTTACAGAGAGAGAGAGAGACAGAGACAGAGACACAGAGAGAGAGATACTCCTTCTTCTGGTTTTACTCCCCAAATGGCCAAAATGGCTGGGTCTGGGCCAGGCCGAAGACAGAAGGCAGGTGCTTCTTTTGGGTCTCCCACATTGGTGCAGGGGCCCAAGGACTTGGGCCATCTTCTGCTGCTTTCCAAGGCCATTAGCAGGGAGCTGGATCAGAAGTGGAGCAGCCGGGACTCGAACTGCTGCCCATATGGGATGCTGGCGCCACAGGCGGTGGCTTTACCCACTGCACCACAGCGCCAGCTCCTGGGCTCCTGTGTTAGTGTTGCTTGCCTTGAGCCACTACAGTTTAGCGTTCATCTCCTGGTCTTTTGGCTTTTGGGGGTGTTGTGCATTGAAGGACCTGTGGAGTGGCAGAGGAGTAGGAAGCTTCCAGATGGAATCCAATCGTGATTTTTACCCAATGGAAGTAAAGGTGATGTGTGTGGTAGGGGTGAGAAATCCGAGAGAAGTTCAGGTCAGAGGTTGAAAAATAGTGCCAAGTGTCAAGCTTGAAGGGCGAGGCAAAAATGGCACAGAAGAATTTAGATTGTTCTGCTAATAATCCAAGTCTGGCCAACCAGTCTGATAAGCTGACAACCTATCCATTAAATAGTTAATAGTTAAGTACATTTCCTTCCAGTTTTCTTTCTTTATAAACATACCCATTATTGAAATCACATATATACAGGGCATTTCCCCCATAGGATCATTTTCCAGGTCTGTCGCTCACACTCTCAAAGCTGGTGATCTAACAAAACAGGTAAACCACACCTTAAATACAAGCCCTGGTTCTCACCTCTCCCTGTTGAAAGAATCTTTGGACTCTAACAGTAACACCCTGAATGCCTCATCCAGACCCCCACCCCCCCGCTGCAATAATCACAATCACTACCCCTGCTAACTTGCCTGCAACACCCAGTGGTGCCAGCTCAGTGCTTTGGAAGAGTCCCAGACTGTGACCACCACCCTGCAGGCCAAGGCTTCTGCTGACAAGTTCAGCTCACTGGCGGGGTGGCAAATCGGCATGGTTTTACCCCTGTTCCATCTACCCTAGCCAGCCCTGCTACAAATTTGAGCTCTGATTCCTAGCTTGTTTGGATATCTTTATTTTCGCAAAGATTTATTTATTTATTTGAAAGTCAGAGTTACACAGAGAGGAGAGGCAGAGAGAGAGAGAGAGAGAGAGAGAGAGAGAGAGAAATCTATCTGCTAGTTCACGCCTCCAATGCTGACAACAACTAAGGCTGGGCCAGGCTGAAGCCTGGAGCCTGGCACTCAATCTGGAGTCTCCCACATGGGTGGTGGGGACCTAAGTACTTGCCGTCTCCCGGGGTGTGCATTAGCAGGAAGCTGGAAGAGAGTAGAGCCGGAACTCAGCTCCAGGCACTCTGAAATGGAATGTGGGCCTTCCAAGTGATGTCTTTTTTGTTTTTAAAGATTTATTTATTTATTTATTTGAAAGTCAGAGTTACACAGAGAGAAGGAGGGGCAGAGAGAGCAAGTGAGCGAGAAAAAGAGAGAGAGGCGTATTCCATCTGCTGGTTCACTCCCCATATGGCTGCAATGGCCAGAGCTGCGCCGATCTGAAACCAGGAGCCAGGAGCTTCTTCCGGGTCTCCCCCATGGATGCAGGGGCCCAAGCACTTGGGCCATCTTCCACTGCTTTCCCAGGCCACAGCAGAGAGCTGGATCGGAAGAGGAGCAGACGGGACTAGAACTGATGCCCACATGGGATGCTGGCGCTTCAGGCCAGGGCTTTAACCTACTGTGCCACAGCACAGGCCCCCCAAGTGATGTCTTAACTGCTGCACCAAACTACCACTCCTCACTCATTCTGTAACTAAGCCACTCTTCTTTTAAAACATGTTTACCTCTTTATTTTCATCTGCTTGAAAGGCAAAATAACACAGAGGGACAAACAAGGAGACGTATGTTCCATCTGCTGGTTCATTCCTCAAATGGCCACAAAGGTCAAGGCTGTGCCAGGCCGAAGCCAGAAGCCTAGAACTCCATCCACGTCTCCCATATGGGTGGCAGGGGTGCAAGAACTTGGACACGTCATCTTCTGCCTCCCAAGATACATTAACAGGAAGCTAAATTGGAAGTGGAGTAGCCGGGACTCGAACTGGCACTCCAATATGGGATGCAGGCATCCCAAGTAGTAGCTTAACCTGCTGCACCACAATGTTCAACCCTCACCCAGTCTTATCTGTTCCTTGCATCTGAACAGGAAAATCCTGCTCCAAAGCCTCGCAGCCAAAGTTCTCCTCTATGGCTTTGCCACTCTGGGTCTCCTCAGGTGAAAATCTCTTCTATTTGGATGCCCCTGGGATTCTCCTCCCTCTGCTCACCCCAGAAGCAACCACAGGCAGAATAAGGATCATATAGTCTATAAGGACCCTGTTTGCAGATGTAAACTCATGCCTTTGAACCATCTGAAGAGGCAGCCATCTTGGTTGTTTTTCCACCTATGAAAGACAGGGACAATTGAGTTGTCTCATTGTCTCCTAGGAAATGGGTGTTCAGGCGGCGGCATTGGATTTGCCAGCAGGAGGGCGCTTTGCAGAATGTCAAGCAGTTATTGATTCCTGAGTCTGAGCCGGTGCTCCAACAATAAACATTAACTGCTCTTTCTCACTGCTGACATTTCTCTTCCTGTGTCAGGGCTGGGTTGGGCCATACATTGCTTATCCCTAGAGAAACATTGGCTACAGAACTGAGCTATGCACCTTGATAAAGAGCCCTCGCTGTTATCACATGAGTCACAAGAACTTCCACAACTCCTTCCTACCCATCACAAGCTATTTTTTTCCGGGGGTGGGGGAGCCTCTTTTTCAAGGATTAACCCGCATTGTCAATTATTTGGCTTTACAGGCAGCTTTGGAATGTCTTGCTGACTTTTCACTTGATAAGTGGCTCTCCGAGCCTGGCAGAGCCGTTTCTGATGGTGATGTCTTTAGCTGCCTACCACTTCCAACTGCACACTGACGATTTGGCTGGTGGGACACTGTCACACCCACCTCTCTTCAGGGTTCTCAAAGCCACCACATGTAGTACGAGATTCCTAAACTGGATGGTATTGGAAACTGGGCCTCTGTCCTCTCTCTTTCCCTTCCTAACCAAGTTTTTTGAAAGACGCTTCTGCACGTGCTGTCTATACATTTTCATCTCCCGTTCTCTCCTCAATTCCTCTTCAACCTGGCTTCCTACCCTCTCTCCCCACACCACTGAAATAGGTTTCACCGAGGTCACTTTGTTGCTACAGCCAAAGGATGTAGACTTACAACGAGTCTCACTGGAACTCTCTGAGGTGTTTGATACACTTGACCATTCCCACCTTCTGGAAGCATTCTTTGATTTTTTTTATATATTAATTAATAATTTGTAGGGGGTGGCATTGTGTGGAGCTGTGGCCTATAACACTGGCAGCTTATATGGGTGCTGGTTCATGTCCTGGCTGCTCCACTTCTGATCCAGCTCCCTGATAATCCCTTGGGAAAGCAGTGGAAGATGACCAAGTGTTTGTGCCCGTGCCATCCACATGGGAGCCCCTGGCTCCTGGCTTCAGCCTGGCCCAACCCTGGCCTTTGTAGCCATCTGTGGAGTGAACCAGCAGATGGAAGAAGATTTCTCTCTCTCTCTCTCTGTAACTCTTTCAAATAAATAAATAAATAAATCTTAAAACAATTTTTTTGAGAGAGAGGGAGAGACAGGTAGATGTAGAGAGGAAACTCCTTTCCACTGGTTCCTTCCCCAGATGTGCTTGACAGCCAAAGCTGGGAGCCAAGAACTCAGTCCAGGTCTCCCATGTGGGTGATAGGAACCCAATTACTTGATCCATCACTGCTGCCTCCCAGCACATGTCTTAGGGGGAAGGTGTAGTTAGGAGCCAGAGCTAAGAATTGAACCCAAATACTCCGATATGGGATATGGGCATCTTCCCCAATGTTTTAACTGGTAAGCCAAATTCCTGCCCCCTTTTTATATTAATTTTTCTAAAGAGCTATTTATGTATGTATGTATGTATGTATTTTTAAAGATTTATTTATTTATTTGAAAGAGTTACACAGAGAGAGGAGAGGCAGAGAGAGAGAGAGAGAGAGAGAGAGAGAGAGAGGTCTTCCATCTGATGGTTCACTCCTCAATTGGCTGCAATGGCCGGAGCTGCACCAATCTGATGCCAGGAGCCAGGAGCTTCTTCCAGGTCTCCCACGTGGGTGCAGGGGCCCAAGGACTTGGGCCATTTCCTACTGCTTTCTCAGGCCATAGCAGAGAGCTGGATTGGAAATGGAGCAGCTGGGTCACAAACCAGCGCCCATATGGGATGCTGGCATCTCAGACCAGGGCGTTAACCCACTGCACCATAGCACTGGTCCCTATTTATGTATTTAAAATGCAGAGTGAGACAAAAGGAGGGAAGGAGAGAGGGAGAGAGAGGGAAAGAGAGAGACAGATCTTCTATCCTCTGATTCACTCCTCAAATGCTGACAATAGCTAGTGGTGGGCCAGGCCAAAGCCGGGAGCCAGAAACTCCATCTGGATATCCCATGAGGGTAGCAGTAACACAGGTACTTGGGCCACCATCATCTGCTGCTTTCCGGGTGCATTGGCAAAAAACTGGATCCTAAGCCAAGTAGACAGGACTCAAGCTAGCACTCCAATGTGGGATATGGTGTTGTAAGTGGCAGCTTAAGCCACTGTGCCACAAGACCTACCCCTCTTATATTAATTATTATTTTTTAAAAGAGATCTGTTTATGTATTTGAAAGTCAGAGTTACACTACTCTGACTTTGGCTTCCTGCTAATGCCTGGGAGGCATTGCTTACGGCTGAAATGCTTGAGTCATTGCTGCCTATGTGGGGGACCTGGGTTGGGTTCCTGGCTCCTGGCTTCAGCCCAGGCCAGCATTGGCTTTGTAGGCATTTAGGGAGTGAACCAGCAAAGGATAGGCTTGCTCTCTCTCTTTCTTTCTCTCTCTCTCTCGCTCTCTCTCTCTCAAACAAATAAAGAAAGAAATGTTTACAGACCTGTAAAATATTTCATTCAGCACTCTTTGTATTTTTAGTGAAGGGTTTCTTCTTAATATTTGGTCCCCTTTGCTATTTTTATTTTATCAAAATAAAACTCACTACTATGAGATTTGTATCTGTCCCAACTATTGAGATCTGAGTATAAATACAGACAAAATGTCCATGAACAGAAAAACAAACAAAAAGTCAGAATTAGAGAGACAGAAGAGAGATTTTCCATCTGCTGGTTCACTCCCCTTATGGCTGCAATGGCCAGGGCTGGGCCAGGCTGAATCCAGGAGCCAGGAGCTTCATCCAGGTCTCCCATGAGGGTGGCAGGGGTCCAAATACCCAGGTCATCTTCCACTGCTTTCCCAGGCCATTAACAGGGAGCTGAATGGGAAGTAGAGCAGCCGGGACTAGAACCATATGGGATGCTGGCATCACAGGTGGTGGCCTTACCCACTATGCCACAATGCCAGCCCCTAATTTTTATGTTTGATGATTACACAAGTAATGTATGGTCTTTATAGAAAAACTGAAAAATGCAAGAAGAATTATAAGGAAGAAAATAAAAATAGCCTGTAACTGTACCATTTGCAAATAATAACCATTACTAATAGGTGTGAAACCTTAAAGTCATTTTTCAGTGAGAAACATGAGGGCACTTCAAAAAGTTCATGGAAATGGGAGTAGAGTAAACATTTATTTAGATGCAAAACAATTTGGGAGTTCTTTTTTTTTTTAAGATTTGCTTATTTATTTGAGAGGCAGAGGCAGAGAGAGAGAAAGAGAGAGAGAGAGAGAGAGAGAGAGAGAGAGAGAGAGAGAGGTCTTCCATCCATTGGTTTACTCCCCAGGTGGCTGCACCGGCCACATATGCATGTTTCCAAAGCTAGGAGCCAGGAGCTTCCTCCGGGTCTCCCAAGCCGGTGCAGGGGCCTAAGGCCTTGGGCCATCTTCTACTGCCTTCCCAGGCCTCTCCCAGAGAACTGGATCGGAAGTGGAGCCGCCGGGACTCGAACTGGTGCCCATATAGGATACCGGCACTGCAGGCAGTGTCTTTACCCAGTACGCCACAGTACTGACTTCATGTATTTTTTTTAAAGATGTATTTAGTTATTCGAAAGGCAGAATTACAGAGAGGCAGAGGCAGAAAGACAGAGAGAGCTTCCATCCTCTGGTTCACTCCCCAAAAAGCCGCAACAGCTGGAACTGGGCTAATCTGAAGCTAGGAGCCAGGAGCTTCTTTTGGGTCTCCCATGTGGGTGTAGAGGCCTAAGCACTTGGGTCATCTTCTACTGCTTTCCCAGGCCATAGCAGGGGTCTGGATCAGAGGTGGAGAAGCAGGACCTGAACTGGCACCCATATGGGATGCTGGCACGGAAGGTGGCTTTACCAGCTATGCCATAATGTGGGCCCATGTATGGTTTTCATAATAAGCATTTTCTATGTTTTTAAAAAAGATTTATTTTACTTATTTGAAAGACAGAGTGACAGAGAGCTTCCATCTGCTAGTTCATTCCTCAAATGGCTACAAAGACCAGGGCTAGGCAAGGCCTAAGCTAGGAGCCTGAAACTGCATCCGGATCTCCCATATGGGTGACAGGAGCCCAAGAATATGTCTTCTGCTGCTTCCCCAGGTTCATCAGCAGGGAATGGGATTAGAAGTGGAGCAGCCAAGACTCGAACTGGCACTCTGGTATAGGATCTCTGAGTTGCAGGAGGCAGCTTAACCTGCTGTGCCATAACACTTGCTCCTAAATTTAACTTCTTTTTTCAAAAAAAGATTTATTTATTTATTTGAAAGGCAGAGTTACAGAGAGGCAGAGAGAGAGGGTGGTGGGGAGAGAGAGATCTTAGGCTGGAGTTGTGCCAATCTGAAGCCAGGAGCCAGGATCTTCTTCTGGGTCTCCCATGTGGGTGAAGGTGCCCAAGGATTCGGGCCATCTTCCACTGCTTTCCTAGGCCATAACAGAGAGCTGGATCAGAAGTGGAGCAGCCGGGACTCGAACTGGCACCCATATGAATTGCCAGCACTACAGACGACAGCTTTACCTGCTATGCCACAGCACCAGCCCCTAAATTATCTTTTGATTATATTTTCCATGAACTTTTTAAAGTACCAATGTATATACATATATATTTTTTTCATTTTTTTCATTTATTAAACTTTTATTTAATGAATATAAATTTCCAAAGTACAGCTTATGGGTTACAATGGCTTCCCCCCTCCCATAACTTCCCTCCCACCCGCAACCCTCCCCTTTCCCGTTCCCTCTCCCCTTCCAATCACATCAAGATTCATTTTCAATTCTCTTTATATACAGAAGATCAGTTTAGTATATATTAGGTAACGATTTTAACAGTTTGCCCCCATATAGCAACACAAAGTGAAAAAAGTACTGTTGGAGTACTAGTTATAGCATTAAATAACAGTGTACAGCACATTAAAGACAGAGATCCTACATAATATTTTTTTTAAAAATTAATTAATTTTCTATGCCATTTCCAATTTAACACCAGGTTTTTTTTTTTTCATTTCCAATTATCTTTATATACAGAAGATCGATTCAGCACATAATTAGTAAAGATCTCATCAGTTTGTACCCACACAGAAACACAAAGTGTAAAAATACTGTTTCAGTACTAGTTATAGCATCACTGCACATTAGACAACACATTAAGGACAGATCCCACATGGGATGTAAGTACACAGTGACTCCTGTTGCTGACTTAACAATTTGACACTCCTGTTCATGGCGTCAGTAATCTCCCTAGGCTCTAGTCATGAGTTGCCAGGGCTATAGAAGCCTTTAGAGTTCGCTGACTTTGATCTTATTCCGATAGGGTCATAGTCAAAGTGGAAGTTCTCTCCTCCCTTCAGAGAAAGGTACCTCCTTCTTTGATGGCCCCATTCTTTCCACTGGGATCTCAGCAGACTCATAGAATGGCAGATGTCCTAAACAACACTCTGGCCTCAGAATCAGCCCTTAAGGCATTCGGATCTGGCTGAAGAGCCCATGAGAGTATTGTAGGCATGGAATGCCAAGATACCATGGAAAAGAAAAAAAAGAAGAAGACCTAAATGAAAGATCTCTGTGAGTATACATATATTTTTAAAATAAAATTGTTATCATATAATATATATCATTTTGCTTCCTGCATTTTTCCACTTGCCATTATATCAGTACCATGTTTAAGTGTCATTAAGCATTCTTCAGGGCTGGCATTGTAGTGAAGTAGGTTAAGCTGCCGCTTGCAACCCCAGTATCCCATATGAGCAGCAGTTCGAGTCCTGGCTGCTCTGCTTCCAATGCAGCTCCCTGCTAATGTGCCTGGGAAAGCAGAGGAAGATGCCCAAGTGCTTAGGCCCCTGCCATCCATGTGGGAGACTCAGATGGAGTTCATGGCTCCTGGCTTTGGTCTGGCCCAGCCCTGGGTATTATGGCCATTTGGGAGTGAATCAGCAGATGGAAGATTCTCTCTCTCTCTCTCTCTGCACTTCTCTCTACTGGTCTCCTTCTTATCTCTCTGACTGTTCCAGGCATTCCTTTTACTGTGCTTCTTTAAAGTTCATGTTCATCAGAGTTCCATTCTTTTTTCTCTTTTTTTCCACACTCTTCCTGAGAAGTCTCACCCACTGCCATATCTCCAACTTCCGATAGTACCAAGTCTGTATCTTCAGGCCGGATGTTACTCCTGTTTTCCAAATGCATTCAAGGGGTCTTCTAATAGTTCAAAGAAAATGTGCATTGTGAAAAAACTATGCATGGATTTCCAACAACTTTTGCGCCAAAGTAAACTTATCTTTTAATGTTGCTTTCTGTGAAATTTTTGAAGTGCTCTCCTATATGCTGTCCGTCTCAACTCTTCTGCTCCCAAACCTGCTGCTCCTCTAGTGTTCCTTTATTTCATCAAATGGTATCATATCCACCTGGTTGTCCAGGCAAGAATCTGGGGAATCAGCATTAACTTAAGACAGGGAGAGGGGGTGGTGGTGGAGAGATTCTATCCACTGATTCATTCCCCAAATGTAAATGTCCACAACATCTAGGGATGGGCTAGGGCTAAAAAGTCAGGAGCAGGAACTCCTACCTCAGTGGCAGGAACCCAATCACTTGATTCATCACTGCTGCCTCCCAGGGTCTTTATTCGCAGGAAGCTGGAGTCAGGAGCTAGACCCAGGTATTGATCCTAGATACTCCACTGTGGAACAGGAGCATCTCAACCATGAGGCTAAATGCTCCTCCAGGAGTGGGCTTTTGAGATTGAATCTTATGTCACTTCCCTGTGCATAATCTTCCTTGCAGGGGCTGGCACGGTGGTGTAGCAGGTAAAGCCACTGCCTGCAGCGCCAGCATCCCATATGGGCACTGGTTCAAGTCCTGGCTGCTCCATTTCCCATCCAGCTCCCTTCTAATGCACCTGGGAAAGCAGTAGAAGATGTCCCATGTGTTTGGGTCCCTGCCCCTGCATGGGGGTCCCGGAAGAAGCTCCTGGCTCCTGGTTGTGGCCATTTATTTGGTGAGTGAACCAGCGGATGGAAGACCTTTCTCTCTCTCTGTCTCTGCCTCTCCATAAATCTGCCTTTCAAATAAATAAATAAATCTTAAAAAAAGACACTTCCTTGGCTTCTCATTGCCTTTAGAATACAGTCTGCTCATAATACCCTTTCCCCATGTCTTTACCAACTCTTCATTGCTCAACACTCAGCTCAGCTATTCAGTCCTTCACACACAAAAGCTGAGGAGTCATGAGAGGTGGCAAGCAGCCTTTTGTGCCAAAATTCAAGCTTTAGTTTTCTTTTTTTTTTAAAAAAGGTTTATTTATTTATTTATTTGAAAGTCAGAGTTACACAGAGAGAGAAGCAGAGGCAGAGAGAGAGAGAGAGAGAGAGAGAGAGAGGTCTTCCTTTGGCTGGTTTACTCCCCAGATGGCCGCAATGGTCAGAACTGCGCTGATCCGAAGCCAGGAGCCAGGAGCTTCCTCCAGGTCTTCCATTCGGGTGCAGGGGTCCAAGGACTTGGGCCGTCCTCCATTGCTTTCCCAGGCCATAGCAGAGAGCTGGATCAGAAGTGGAGCAGCAGGGACTTGAACCAGCGCGCATGTGGAATGCCGGCACTGCAGGCAGTGGCACAGCGCCAGCTCCAAGATTTAGTTTTCATTTCCCTTATTTTCTCTGGCCCTCTGCTTCTCCTCTGCCCTGTACATCTCTGTGACAGCACTTAGCATCAGCCACCATATTGCCTACTTGTGTGTCTCCTCCATAAAATACCTTGAGAGAGGAGGAGCCATTCTTGTCTGTATCGGTGCCTCTGTCTGGCACACAGGTGTTCACAGTAAGCTTGATGAAGGATAATTAAGTGACTGACTGACTGACTGATTGAATGAATGAAAGTGATCAACAAAGAAAGAACTTTAGGCCTTTAAGCTTTCCTTAAGCTCTCAGCATGAGAACATGGTCATCTTTTTGTCTTGGCCATACACCAAGCAGTATTTCCCAAACTGGAATGATCTACAGAGCAGCCTTAGCTAAAAGCTGTGTCCAGAATAGTCTGGAATAGATCCTGCTGCTTGTGAAACCATTAAGGTGTGTCACACATGCCAACTGCTTGGCTTGCATTAGCTCTCCCAGTTATCCTCTCTTCCAAGGGAAATGATCCAGGAAGCTCAGTCAAAAATCCCTTTCCAGGAAAAAGATTGATTTCTGGATCATGGTAGCCTGCTTTTACAAATGGCTCCAAAGAACTTCTGCTTCCACCTCCTCACCTCTTCAGCACCAGTCACAGCGCTCCCCAGCTACTTGTAACACACTGGCTGTGGATGATGGGCCTGCCTTGACCTCAGCTTATTTTAAAGAATGTGCAGACAAGAACCTTATCTGAGCTGTCACCCTTCCTACTTCATCACCCTTAAGCAAACTGTCAGGTTGAAAGTTACTGAGGCTGCTCCGAAGCACATTATTGGAGATTTGCCAAGAAGGTTTCCCAGATTTCTCTTCTCTTGACGTGTCACTCCTTGTTCAGCCACTGGAGTGGGTCGTTCTGCATTACTAATGAGCCCATGTCTCAAGACTTGGCTCCTCTGTTTTCATTTCAATAAATATTTAAGTACCTATTGTGTGTCAGGAAATCTGTTAGGGGCTGTGGAGGACGCATAAAAGGAATGAGACAAATGTCATTGGTTGTTTAACTAACTAGCTGTAAAACAAGGTAGGTGAAATAAACGTTAAGCAGCGGTGTTGGCAATAGGTTGTGGGAACCCAGGTGGAAAGAGTGAGGGGGAGGGGAACAGATGTTGACTGAGCACCTGACTATGACAGCAAGTCCTGTCACATAGAGCATCACCGAGACTGATTCTGACTAAGGGAATCTGAAAAGTTTCACGTGCTAAGACATTTGAGTTGGACTGTGATGGACAAGTACGCATTCAATAAGAGGTAAATCAAAGGGGGAATGCTCAAAGTTGAGAGAACAGTATGTAAAGAAGTAACAGGGCATGAAAGTAGATGAGCTGTTCAAGGAACACAGAGTATTGGGCATGGGTAGGCCATAGAGTGTAAAAGGATAAAAAAAAAAGGAGTATGGGTAATGAGGCATGGAAAGATGGGCTGGCACCAGATTCTGGGGGAGTTTTAATGCCATGCTTGGAAATTTGAATTTTATTTAATGGGCCATGAGGAACCACTAAAAGATATCCCAGGAGGGGACCGACAAGGTGGAAATGTTGCTTCCAGGTGATTAACACGGCAGGATGAATGAGGGACAGAGTAGACAAAGGTTGCACACATAGGTAAGAGGCTGTGTCACCAATTCAGGCAAGAGGTTACCAGCACTTGACCTAGGGAAGCACCAACAGGGATGAAAAGAAGTGACAGATGCACCGAGTGCAAGAGGCTCTGTGATGTGGTACCAAGTACACTGGATTGAGGGCCCCACAGCTCTGGGGTCCAGTCTTGATTTCCGTTTACTGGCCATGTGGTTTCACCTTTCAGGGACTCCATGTTGTTCGCCTTACAAAAGGTGAAGCTTGGAGAAATAGGCATCGTTCAGGTCTCTTACAGCTTGAAGGTGTCTGGGCATTTATACAGGACTATTTCACCAGGCTTGGGAAGGGTAAGCTGACTAGAAGATTAGTAGCAAAATGAAATAGAATGAAATGAAGCCTGGAGGTGGCCTGTGCTCTGGCGTAGTAGCTTAAGCCTCCACCTGCAGTGCTGGCATCCCATGTGGGCACCAGTTCGTGTCCTGGGCTGCTCCTCTTCCCATCCAGCTCTCTGTTGTGGCCCAGGAGGGCAGTGGAAGATGGCTCAAGTCCTTGGACCCCTGCACCCACTTGGGAGACCCTGAGGAAGCTCCTGGCTCCGGATTGGTCCAGCTCTGGCCATTGCGGCCATTTGGGGAGTGAACCAGTGGATGGAGGACCTCTCTCTCGCTCATTCGCTCTCTCTGTCAGTATCTTTGCCTCTCAAATAAATAAATCTAAAAAAAAAAAAAGGAAACACGGTGGAGCCATGTCTTGAGACTGTTAATAGGAAAGTGGAGTGAAGGAGAGACGCTGTCATAATGGAGAAAGACGCGCAGCTCTGCTGAGTGGGAGGTGTTAGGGGACCATCTCCCTGTAGGGAGGGTGGGATAGCAGATCTGAGGACAGAGGAGTGTAGAAGCTGTAATTTGGCAGTCAAGAGCCTCAGAGTGATGTGAGAAGTCACACAAAGGAGTTTCTAGAAAGAGGAAGTGAGTATAGGAGAACAGACTAAAGAACCACGGGAAGTGCGAAAGGAGGGGAAGAAGATAAGGAAGGAACAATTGACTGTGAACCTTAAACAAGCTGCTTCCATTTTCTGGCTTTTTGGTCTCTTCCTTTGTAATCCGAGGGGATAGAGTAAGCAAGCTTTACGTGGCTCCCAGCCGTGTCAGCTATGCATGGATCAGACAGGACACCATGGAAAGATTTATTTTATTTGTTTGAAAGACAGAGATACAGAGAGAAGGAGAAACAGAGAGAGAGGGAGAAGTCTTTCATCTGTTGGTTCACTGTGGCTCACTCCCCAGTGAGCTGACCCGAAGCCAGGAGCCAGGAGCTTCTTCTGGGTCTCCCACATAAGTGCAGGGGCCCAATGACTTGGGCCATTCTCTGCTGCTTTCCCAGACAGATTAGTGGGGAGCTGGATTTGAAGTGGAGCAGCTGGGCCTCGAACTGGTGGCCATATGGGATACCAATGCTGCAGGCTGGGGCTTTAACCCGCTGTGCCACAGCACCGGCCCCAACGAAGAAGGGAATTTCTACAAGGGTTTAAGAGGTCAGTTGCATCCAGTGCCGCAGAGGGGTGACAGGCTGAGGACTTCGATGAAGCCCCCTGTGTTCAGCAATGTCAAGATCTTCTCTTTCCCTAATCTCACACTAATTTTCTGTACCCTGTCTCTAAGCACCTCTAAATGGGAACATTCTGCAAAATGCAGTTGGCAACACTCCGCAGAGACTCAGCCATTCTCTCAGGTCAACTGTTAATTTCTGTCAGGCGAATCAGAATCTCGGGTCCACATCTTCCTTTTCGCCCTGCAATTCACATTTTCAACTGTCAATTGGATGTTTCCGCCGGTCACAGAAATTCAGCTCACAGTAAAATTAATAATAGCAGTAACATTCCTACAACTAATACCTACAAGGTTGGTAATTCATTATCATCACTTTGCACATGAGGGAACTGAAGCTCAGCTGTGTTAAACAATGTGTTCAAGATTACACAACTGGAGGGGGGGAGCGGTGCTGTGGCGTAGTGGGTAAACCCTCCACCTGCAGTGCCGGCATCCCATATGGCTGCTCCACTTCTGATCCAGCTCTCTGCTATGGCCTGGGAAAGCAGTGGAAGATGGCCCAAGTCCTTGGAACCCTGCACTCATGTGGGAGATACAGAGGAAGCTCCTGGCTCCTGGCTCCTGGCTCCTGTCTTTGGTTCGGCACAGCTCCGGCTGTGCAGCCAACTGGGGAGTGAACCAGCAGATGGAAGACCTCTTTCTCTCTGCCTCTCCTTCTCTCTATGTGTAAGTCTGACTTTCAAAATAAATAAATAATTAAAAAAAAAAGATTACAGAACTGGGGACTGGCATTGTGGTGCAGTGGATTAAGCTGCCACCTGCACCGCCAGTATCCCATTTCAGAGTGCCGGTTTGAGTCCCAGCTGCTCCACTTCCAATCCAGCTCCTTCCTAATGTACCTGTGAAAGCAGCAGAAGATGGCTGAAGTGCTCGGCCCCTGCCACAAATGTGGGAGACCCAGATGGAGTTCCAGGCTCGTAGCTTTGGCTTGACCCAGCCTAGCTCAGCCCTGCCTTTGAAATGGCCATTTGGGGAGTGAACCAGCAGATGGGTAGACCATCTCTGTCTCTCCCCACCTCCCTCCTTCTCTCTCTTTTTTTTTAAAAAAAAAAAGGGAGAAAAAAGATCACACAACTGGGATGTTGCAGAGCCAAGATTTTTCCTGGTTCCAGAGCCCGAGAACTTAATTGCACTCTGATCGATATAAAATCAATTCACTGGGCTGGCATTGGAGCACAGGAGGTTAATCAGCTGCCTGTGATGCTGGCATCCCATATAGCACCAGTTCAAGTCCTGGCTGCTCTACTTCTGCTCCAGCTCCCTGCTAATGCACCTGGGAAAGCAGTGGAAGATGGCCCAAGTGCCTGTGCCCCTGCCATTCACGTGGGAGACCCGGATGGAGTTCCAGGCTCCCAGCCTCGGCCTGGTCCAGTCCTGGTCCTTGCAGCCATTTGGGGAAAGAACCAGCACCTGGAAAATGTCTCTTCCTGTCTGTTTCTCCCTCTCTGTCATGCTGCCTTTCAAATAAGTAAATAAAAGTTTCAAAAAATCAACTCATTATCTTTAGCTCCTAAATCAACTAACCTTTCTCACGTCTCTCTTTCTGTTTCATTCTCCCCCAGCATGTAAGACACTGTCTTAGAACAGAGCCCCATGCCTTCACGCTCAGACAATTATGGAAGTCTCTCCAGCACTCTCCCCCAGGCAGATTCCTCCTGATTCTGGACATGTGAGCTACCTGGCTTGGAGAAATAAAAACTCTGAAGGCTTTTCATTACCTACATGACAGAATAAAGCCCGAATCTTTGACATGGCTAACAGTTCCTCCACATTCCAGCCCCCAGCAGCCTGCAATTTAGCTGCACTGAACCGTTAGTCACTCCTAACATGACAGGGACCTTACCATCAGCATACCTTTGCTCATGTGTCCCTCTTTTACACACACACACACACACATTCATTTACTTAATTTTTTTGAAAGAGACAGATCTTCCATCCACTGACTCGCTCCCCAAAATTTCTGCTGGAGCTGGAGCTGGACCAGGCCAAAGTCAGGAGCTGGGAACTCTATCCTGGTCTCCCATGTTGGTGGTAGGGAGCCAAGTACTTGACCCATCACCTGCTGCTTCCCAGGACATACCTTAGCAGGAGGCGGCTGGAATTGGGAGCGGGGCTGAGACTTGAACCCAGAAACTCTGACATGGGATGTGAGAACCCCATGTGATCTCTAAACTGCTGTGTCAAAAGCCCACTGCTCTCCTGTGTCCTTCTACCTGCAATGCTCTCTCATTCTTCACCAGGACAACGTGTGCTCATCTTTCAAACACCAGTTCTGGGGGGCCAGCATTGGAGCATAGTGGATTAAGCCACCGCCCTTGACACTGGCATGCCCTATTAGCACCTTTTTGAGTCCTGGCTGCTCTGCTTCTGAATCAGTTCCCTGCTAATGCTTGAGAAAGAAGCAGAAGATGGCCCAGTGCTTGGGCCCCTGCTACCCATGTGGGAGACCCAGATGACGCTCCTGGCTCCTGGCTTTGGGTTGGCCCAGTACTGGCTGTGCAACCTTTTGGTGGTGGTTGTGGGGGTGAACCAAGAGAGGGAAGATCTCTCTCTCTCTCCCCCACTCTGTCTCTTTATCTCTGCCTTTCAAACAAACAAGAAAATATTTAAAACAGCACCCCCCTCCAAAAAAACCCTCACCAGTTCTGAAACCATTTCCTCTGTAAAGATTTCTCAGATCCACAACACCTTCGTCTCATGGAAATTCCGTTTCTTCCTCTGTGCCCTTGATATCTGTCTGTTACTGTACTATGAATACCTTGGAGATAGTGACCACATCTTATTCCTCTTCATATCCCCAACAGCCAAGCACCCACTAAATGTTTACTGGAATTGAAATAAAGTTTAATACTCACCTTCTGTACATTTGTTATTCAATGCAAGATAATTGCTTTTCCTATTTTTAAAAGAAATGCTTCCCCCCACCAATGAAATAAATGCTCAGGTTCAATTTTCAGAAAAAGCAGCCACACTCACTATCTCCACTTCTTTACTTCCTTTCCTAACACAGTACGTGGCAATCTGGCCTCTGCCCCCAACATCAACTAAGAGTGCTTTAGCTGTGCTCAGAGAGACTTTCACAAAAAGCAAAAGCCAACAAGCATATTTCTGTAGCAGTTGATGCTATGAACACCTCTCACTTATTTTTCTTTTTAAAGATTTATTTTATTTGTTTGGAAGACAGAGTTACAGAGAGAGAGACAGAGAGAGAGAGAGGTCTTCCATCTGCTAGTTCCCTCCCCAATTGGCTGCAATGGCCAGAGCTGAGCCAATCTGAAGCCAGGAGCTTCTTCCAGGTCTCCCACACGGGTGCAGGGGCCCAAGGAGTTGGGCCATCTTCAGCTGCTTTCCCAGGCCACAGCAGAGAGCTGGATCGGAAGTGGAGCAGCCAAGACTCGAACCAGCACCCATATGGGATGCCAGCACTGGAGGCTGAGGCTTTAACCCGCTGTGCTACAGCGCCGGCCCCCACATCTCACTTCTAGAACATGTCTCCTCCCTTGGTTCCCAGATATTCCTCCTTATTCTCTGTTTCCTCCTCTTCTGTACACATGTTCCGCAGGATTCTAGTCTTAGTTGTCTTCTTCAACCCTTTTATTGAGTTGTTTCCTTGACTGTTGATTTCTTTTTTTTTTTTTTTTTTGATAGGCAGAGTGGATAGTGAGAGAGAGAGACAGAGAGAAAGGTCTTCCTTTTTGCCGTTGGTTCACCCTCCAATGGCCGCTGCGGCCGGCACATTTCGCTGATCTGAAGCCAGGAGCCAGGTGCTTCTCCTGGTCTCCCATGCGGGTGCAGGGCCCAAGGACTTGGGTCATCCTCCACTGCCTTCCGGGGCCATAGCAGAGAGCTGGCCTGGAAGAGGGGCAACCGGGATAGAATCCGGCGCCCCAACCGGGACTAGAACCCGGTGTGCCGGCGCCGCAAGGCAGAGGACTAGCCTGTTAAGCCATGGCGCCGGCGACTGTTGATTTCAATTTTGACTGTTGATGATGCCTGCAGCTCTCTATTTCAGATTTGGGAAGTTGGATGTCCAGCTGCATCCCTCCAGGCCATTGCAGCTAGTCCCAGTGTGAACGCACATTGTCTGCAGGCTTCCCTGCTCCATACCTGGAAGCTATGTGAGGTCACCGGATCTTCAATAATCCTCACCTCACACCCAGAGTGATTTTTAATTTATTTATTTGCTGTTCTATTGTGAAGAGCAAAGGTGCCAGGCACCCCTGAAAGTGTATCAGATAGTGGCCATTTGTGAAAATAATGATATCCATCGTAAACGTATTAAACTGAAATGAATGAACTCACCTAAAGATAGAAAGATAGAGAGATAAATAGAGAAATATTTAAATAGTCCAAACCCTTCCCCTCCCACTATTTCCAATTAATACACACAGGCTCTGTAGTGACATCCCATAGCGAATGTGGATCTGCCGTTTGCTCCTAATTGATTTTTAGCCGTTATGGAATCTAATGACACCAAGTGGGGTTTTCCTTCTTCTTTTTTTTTTTCTTAATGAGATGCAGCTTTCTTTTTCTTTTCTTTTTTTTTTAAGATTTATTTATTTATTTGAAAGTCACAGTTACACAGAGAGGGGAGGAGAGGCAGAGAGAGAGAGAGAGAGAGAGAGAGGTCTTCCATCCGCTGGCTCACTCCCCAAATGGCCACATTGGGTGGAGCTGGGCCTATCCGAAGCCAGGAGCCAGGAGATTCTTCTGGGTCTCCCACACTGGTGCAGGGGCCCAAGGACTTGGGCCATCTTCCACTGCTTTCCCAGGTCATAGCAGAGAGCTGGATCAGAAGTGAAGCAGCCAGGACTTGAACTGGTACCCATATGAGATGATGGCATTGCAGGCAGTGGCTTCACCCGCTGCACCACAGCACTGGCCCCATGCAGATTTTTTTTAAGTTTTTTATTTAGTGAGACAAATGCATAGGAGAGTGAGGACTCTAACTAAGTGAGAAAGAAAAGTCTAGAAATTAAGTTGGGGTCCATACCGAGCAGAAGGCAGGCCAGGAGCCACGTGCAGCAAGTGTTTGGTTGCGAACAGCCACAAGCAGCTTATCACGGGTAGTGAAGCGAAGGCAGAGAGTGGCCAGGAGCCAGCCATGTGCAGCAAACATGCAAGCAGGTAAGCAGAGAGTGGGTGACCCAAAGGCCACGCGCCCTGAAGGCACGGGGTAACAAGGGCAACAAGGCCAACAAAAGGGAGAAAAGAGGCTGGGTGTGTTCCAGGCCCTTTATTCACTCCCAAAGGGGAGCGGTTACGTAGTCTGATTGGCAGGTGGGTGTGGGGGGCAGGTAGGGGCATGAGATCACACAGGGGGCGTGGTCGCCAGCTCACAGATCTAATCAATTTTATCCTGTCTGTATTCCTACATCATTTCCCCCATCAGAGACATTCCAGCCCTTAATCCTAAGGGCTGTTGAAGGGCATAGATTCATATCTTCTCTAGCTGCTTCCTGCTTATTAGGGCCATAGCGCAGGCCCTGCCTGTCCTGGATCTGAAGTCTCTGCCTATCTCACCTAACAAATTCGCTTTATGAGCTGGAGCACTTTCAGTCACTGCCAATGGCTGTGTCCCTGCATGGTCAGTTATTCCCAGAAGTTATTGAGTTCTGAAACATCTAAGTTTGTTAATTAGAATAAGCAAAACCGGAACGAAACCAATTGCAAGTGGTGTGTTCCTTAAGATGGAAAGGTTACCCTTATGTAGATTATAAACGCATTTAGCTTGAGCATTGAGAATTATAATAGAAGAACCCATTAGGAGTTTTATTGTCAATAACAGTTCCCAGAGGGGATCAGAAGAGGCAGGTACAGCGTGTCTTCCTTAAGATGCAGCAGTCTTGATGTGAGGAAAGCTCAGCTCCGGCCGTTGCGGCCATCTGGGGAGTGAACCAGTGGACGGAAGATCTCTCTCTCTGTCTCTCCCTCTTCTCTGTCTGTAACTCTACCTCTCAAATAAATAAATAAAAATCTTTTAGAAAAATCTGTATATATGAAATACATGAAATTCACTCACCTTATATAAATAAAATATGCCACAGCGCCAGCCCCATGCAGCTTTCTTTTTTAAAAAATTTATTTGAAAGGCATAATTACACACACAGAGAGAACTTCCTTCTACTGGTTCACTCTCTGGATTGCCGTAACGGCTGGGGCTGGACCAGGCTGAAGCCGGGAACTTCATCTGTGTCTCCCACAAAGGTGGCAGGGGCCCAAGGAATTGGGCCAGCTTCTGCTGCTTTCCGCATTAGCAGGAAGCTGGATCAGAAGAGGAGCAGCCAGGACTCAAACTGGTGCCCACATAGGATGCAGGCATTGCAGGCAGTGGTTTAATCTGCTGTGCCACAATGCCAGCCTCACAAAATTTTCAACAACATGGCTCCTAACTCCGTATCTCTGATGCATCAGGGATTCAACCCAAGAAACCTGTCTCAAGCAATGTTGAATTTCTTGAGAGAAGATATATTATTAGTCTCTGGTGTGACATACTCCCCATGAAGGTTTTAAAGGTGAGTTTAACTATGGTTGCTTGGGAAGAAGCAACACTACAAAAAGGGGGAGGAGTTGATTATAAAAGCAATGGAAAGAAAAACATTAAGTAAATAATAGTACAAGTATGGAAAAATTATAAAGGTGGTATTTCAATTACAAAAGTTTGAGAAATATTGCCAGAGTATTCAGGCGAGAACTGAGGTAAACAATATCCTGGGATCTTCTAGTAAGACACTTGTGTTGAACTACAATAAAAGCTTAAATATAATGTAACTGGTTGAGAGGGTAAAATTCCTGATCCTGGCTTGCTGATCTCTAAGACAACGTTGAAGGAGCCTATCCCAAGAGTCCATATTCATGGGCAGGCTCATCAGGAAGAACTGGGGCAGGGCAAGGACAAGGGCAAGGGCAAGGGCAAGGGCAGAGTAGCTCCAACCTTGCTAGCTCTAGTGCTGCGTTCCCACTGGCCATCTAAACATCTCCTGATGTCCCTCAGGCACCTCTACTGCGTGTTGGAGTCAGTTTTTAATGGCAGCCAATTATTAAAAACATATAATGGTATGGAAGATTTTACTCAAGACAATTGCAATAAAGGAGAGAAATCAGGCTCAACTCTGAATACAACAAGGACAAGCAGAGGTTTATTGTCAAGGAGCAGGGTGAATAGGCCAGTGAGTGGAAAATTATTAAGAAGAGACATCAAGAATGGGGATATTCTTGCTAAACTGACATGACAGTCTTGCTAGAGGCACACCAAGGATTTAGACATCTCGGATGGGGGATAAAGAACTTGATCAGATATCGAGGGTAGGAGCATGACTTAGCAGGATTCTCTGCTGAGAGTTGGCTGGGCCAGCCAAACTTGGGCCAAGGGGCAAAGTCAAGGCATAGTCAAAAAGAGGGCTCAGAAGAGCCTAAATAAAGGTAGGCCAAGCAGTCTTAGGCCCGTCTCTTGTTCAAGGAAACAAGGGATGTTCTTCTTTCATCCAAACAATGTAAGTCCATTTCTCATGCGGCGGCCTTTTGTTCATTAGGAACAGCTGAACCTTATGTTGAGGGTTGGTAGCAAAGGCTATCTGCTAGATGGCATGAGTCTTCAGGCATTTAACTAGAGAGGGTTCTACAAAAACAAAGCAAAGAGTAATGATTGGAACATGCTCTAAACCCAGTTTCTGAGCCCAGAGGGTAATCGGTTGAGAAGATTTCTACACATGGGGCTGGAAATATCTTCAGGTGGTGGAGTGAGGAGGGTACTCCAGCAATGGCAATCTGCGGGATTTTCTGGTGTGCAGTTTGCATGGTTATTTCCTAGGGTAAACAATAGAAGATGTGGGTGTTTTGATGAACTGTGACCCACACAGCAACAGGCATGAAGGAACGTCACACACGATCTGCTGTGGTGATGACACCTTTAAAGTTTTCTTTTTAAACATTTATTTATTTGAAAGGCAGAGTTGCAGAGAGAGAGAGGGAGAGAGAGAGGGAGAGAGAGAGAGAGAGAGAGAGAGAGAATCGATCTTTCATCTGTTGGTTCACTCCCCAAATGGCCGCAACAGCCAGGGCTGGGCCGAAGCCGGGAGCTAGGAGCTTCCTCCAGATCTCCCACATGGGTTCAGGGGCCCAAGCACTTGGAACATCCTCCACTGCTTTCCCACATGCATTAGCAGGGAGCTGGATTAGAAGTGGAACAGCCAGGACTTGAACCAACTCCCACATGGGATGCTGGTGTCAGAGGCAGCAGCTTAATCTGCTATGCCACAATGCTGACCCCAATTCTTTTTTTTTAGAGAGATTTATTTATTTATTTGAAAGAGTTACAGAAAGAGGCAGAGAGAGAGAGAGAGAGAGAGAGAGTCTCCCATTTGCTGGTTCACTTCCCAAATCGCCACAATGGCCAGAGCTGGGCCGATCTGGAGCCAGGAGCCAGGAGCCAGGAACTTCTTCTGGGTCTCCCACATGGGTGCAGGCACTCAAGGACTTGAGCCATCCCCTACTGCTTTCCCAGGCCATATCAGAGAGCTGGATTGGAAGTAGAGCTGCTGAGACTCGAACCAGCGCCCCCATGGGGTGCTGGCACTGGCCCTTTTAAAGTTTATATCAAGTTACTTTTTTAAAAAATATTGATTTATCTGAGAGGTGGTTACAGAGAGAGGGAAACACAGAGAGAGGTCTTCCATCAGCTGTTCATTTCCCAAATAGCTGTAACAGCCCGGACTGGGCGGAAGCCAGGAGCTTCCTTTGGGTCTCCCACGCAGTGCAGGAGCGCACTTGGACCCATCTTCTGCTGCTTTCCCAGGTGTATTAGCAGGAAGCTGGATGGGAAGCAGAGCAGTTGGGACTTGAACCGGCACCCATATGGGATGCCAGTGCTACAGACAGAGGCTTAACCTACTGAGCTACAGTGCTGGCCCCATGTCATATCATCTTCCTTGCCTTGCAGGTCTTAAGATACTGAGGAGAAAGTCAGTTATATGACAACCTAGAGTCCTAATAAGGACCTGGGTGGTTAAGTTTTATTTCTTTAAAAATGTTATTTATGTATTTATTTAATAGGAAGGAGGAGGAGGAGGGAGAGGATGAAGGGGAAGGGGAAGGAGATGGGGAAGGAGAAGAAAGCACTCTCATCTGCTAGTCCACTCCACAAATCCCACAGTGGCTGGGACTGGGTTAGACTGAAGCGGCTGGGCAATCAATCCAAGTCTCCCATCTTGAGCCATTACCTGATGCCTCCCAGGGTGTATGTTAGTAGGAAGCTGGAATCGGGACCAGAGCCGGAACTTGAAGCCGGCACTCCAATATTGGGAGGAGGGAGTCCCAACCCGCATCTTTACTGCTAGGCCAAATGCTCACCCCTGGGCAGTTATGTTTTAGTTCCTAGGGGCACCAAGTCATGAAGGTGGCTGAAAAACTGGAAACAACAATTTGGATTGTTGTAAGTATATATTGATGGAAACTAGAAGATTGAGAATTCGGCATGGACTAATAAAATGTGCAAGACAGCAGGATCCAGTCCAATTTACAGGTAGATAAAGTGGAAAGTAAAATGTCATTTGCCAAAAGGTGAAAATAGCCCAAAGACAGTGAACAGGAGTAGGATCTAATACTGCCCCAAGGGCGTGCTATAGCTTTCTATTGAAACATAAACATTCTCTCTACAGGGGCTGGCATTGTGGTGCAGTGGGTTAAGCTGCGATGAGCGATGTGCGATGTGCGAAGCCCACATCTCATGTGCTCATTTGAGACCTGGCTGTTGAGCTTCTGATTCAGCTCTCTGCTAATGTGGCTGGGAAGGCAGCAGATGATGGCCCAAGTGCTTGGGCCTCTGTCACCCACATGGGAGACTGGGATGGAGTTCCTGACTTCTGGCTTTGGCTTGTCACGGTCATTTGGTAAGTGAACCATTGGATGGAAGATTTCTCTCCCTCTCTCTCCCACTCAAATAAATAAATACATAGATAAATAAATCTTAAACATTTTTTCTCTCACACCAAGGTTATTCTTATTTACAAAATAAGTCTGGTCTCTTTAGATTTGACCTCATTGTTTTTTTATAAGGGCAGTGAGAATGCTAATTGATCACAAAGGTCTTTTTTGGTTTGTTTGATGGAATTTTTCATAAAGGAAACAGACTTTTTAAAAAAAATTTATTTTACTTGAAAGTCAGAGTTAAACAGAGAGAGAACGAGAGGCAGAGAGAGAGAGAGGTCTTCCATCCACTGGTTCACTCCCCAGATGGCTGAATCGGCCAGAGCTGCGCCGATCTGAAGCCAGGAGCCAAGAGCTTCTTCCGGGTCTCCCACATGGGGGCAGGGGCCCAAGAGCTTGGGGCATCTTCCATTGCCCTCCTCGGGCCATAGCAAAGAGCTGGATTGGAAGAAGAGCAGCCGAGACTAGAACTGGTGCCAGCGCTTCAGGCCAGGGCTTTAACCCGCTGCACCGCTGCAACACAGCGTCGCCCCACCCTCTTTTTTAAAAAAAGATTTTTTAAATTAGACTTTTTGAAGCTTCTAGAGGCTAGGAAGCTAAATCAAGTACGTGCCACTAGGGGACGCCGGCACCCGATATGGGCACTGCCTGCTCCATTTCCGATGCAGCTCCCTGTTAATGAGCCTGGGAAAGCAACAGGATTGTCCAAGTCCTTGGGCCCCTGCATCCACGTGGGAGACCCAGAAGAAGCTCCTGGCTCCTGGCTTCGGATGGACTCAGCTCTGGACGTTGCGGCCATTGGGGAGTGAACCAGCGGATGGAAGACTTATCTGTCTCTGTCTCTACCTCTCTCTGTAAGTCTGCCTTTCAAATAAATAAAATAAATCTTTTTTTTTTTTGACAGGCAGAGTGGATAGTGAGAGAGAGAGAGAGACAGAGAGAAAGGTCTTCATTTTTGCCGTTGGTTCACCCTCCAATGGCCGCTGCGGCCGGCGCATCTCGCTGATCTGAAGCCAGGAGCCAGGTGCTTCTCCTGGTCTCCCTTGCAGGTGCAGGGCCCAAGCACTTGGGCCATCCTCCACTGCACTCCCGGGCCATAGCAGAGAGCTGGCCTGGAAGAGGGGCAACCGGGATAGAATCCGGCGCCCCAACCGGGACTAGAACCCGGTGTGCTGGCGCCGCAAGGCAGAGGATTAGCCTGTTAAGCCACGGCGCCGGCCAATAAAATAAATCTTTTTAAAAAAAGAACTTGCCACTAAATTTCACCTAAAGTACTCATGTTTTGGTGAATTCCTCTCTTCTCAAGGTCCTCAAAATAACCTAAGGTTCCTGAGTCTGCTAGAAAGTGACCTTATTTGGACTGGTGCTATGGCGTAGCAGGTTAGGCATCCACCTGCAGTGCTGGCATACCATATGGGTGCCGGTTTGAGTCTTAGCTGTTCCACTTCCCATCCAGCTCCCTACTATGGCCTGGGAAAGCAGTAGAAGATTACTTAAGTGCTTGGGCCCCTGAACCTATGTGGCAGACCCAGAAGAAGCTCCTGGCTTCTGGCCTCGGATTGGCCCAGTTCTGGCCTTTGCAGCCATTTGGGGAGTGAATCAGTGGTTGGAAGACCTCTCTCTCTGTCTCTCCTTCTCTGTCTGTATCTCTGCCTCTCCAGTAAATAAATAAATCTTAAAAAAAAAGTGACCTTATTACTCACCTGTAAGGCTGGGAATCCTGCAAATCAGGTATAAGGCATTGATTGAGGGTTTTTTTTTAATTTAAAGATTTTTTTTTGACAGGCAGAGTGGACAGTGAGAGAGAGACAGAGAGAAAGGTCTTCCTTTTTGCCATTGGTTCACCCTCCAATGGCCGCCGTGGTTGGAGCGCTGCGGCCGGCGCACCGCGCTGATCCGATGGTAGGAGCCAGGTGCTTCTCCTGGTCTCCCATGGGGTGCAGGGCCCAAGGACTTGGGCCATCCTCCACTGCACTCCCTGGCCACAGCAGAGAGCTGGCCTGGAAGAGGGGCAACCGGGACAGGATCGGTGCCCCGACCGGGACTAGAACCCGGTGTGCCGGCGCCGCAAGGGGGAGGATTAGCCTAGTGAGCCGCGGCGCCGGCATAAAGATTTATTTTTTTAAATGCAGAGTGACAGAGAGAGAAGGAGAGGTAGATAGATAGATTAATTTTCTATCCTCTGCTTCACTCCCCAAATGGCCACAACAGTCAGGGCTGGGCCAGGTCAAAGCCAGGGGCCTGGAACTCCATCTGGGTCTCCCACATGGGTGGTAGAGGCCCAAGCACTTGGGCCATCTTCCACTGCTTCTGCAGGTGCATTAGCATAGAGGTGGATCAGAGGGGGAGCAGCTGAGACTTGAACTGGTCCTCCAATATGAGATGCTGGCATTGCAGGCAGTGGCTTAACCCACTGCAACACAACACTGGCCCCACTGATTGAATTTTGATTGGTTGATGAGTTTTCTCAAGAGGACTTTGTAAACATTTGGTCCACAAAGTCAATCTTAGTTCTTTAAAGCTGTCTGGTCAGGGCTGGCATTATGGTACATCCTGTATCACAGTACCTGTTTGTCATTATCTGTTTGAATCCTGGCTACTCTGCTTCTGATGCAGCTTCCTGCTAATGTGCCTGGGAAGTATGTTATGATGGTCCAAGTACTTGGGCCCCTGTGAACCATATGGGACACTTGGATGCAGTCCTTGGCTTCTGGCTTCAGTTTGGCACATCTCTGACTATTTTGGCCATTTGGGGAGTGAACAGGGAATGGAAGACCTCTTTGTCTCCCTCTCTTTCAAATAAATAAATGATAAAAACTAGATATTAAAAATCATCTGGTCATATCATAATCTACGCACCTCATTCTCAAATATGACATTCTAGTCAAAAGCTTGGTTACAGAAACAATGTTTCCAATTATGTCCTGTTACAAGGAGAACAGATTCTTATTGAACTTATGTGAATAATTATATTGCCATGGAAATAGGAACACTCAATAAGAGTTTCCAAATTCTGGAGGGAACAGGCAGAGAGAAAAGACAAATGTTCCATTTCTATTTACAAAGAGTATAATCTACTGATTGGTACGAGCATACATAACTGAAAAGAGAGAAAAGTGTTCCTTAGATCCAGTAGTAACATTCTTTTTTTTAAAAAAAAAAAATTTATTTATTTGAAAGGCAGAGTTATAGAGTGGGAAAGGCGGGGGGGGGGGGGAGAGAAGTCTTCCATCCGCTGGTTCACTCCCCAAGTGGTTGCAATGGTCGGAGCTGTGCCGATCCGAAGCCAGGAGCTTCTTCTGGGTCTTCCATGTGGTGCGGGGGCCCAAGCACTTGGGCCATCTACCACTGGTTTCCCAGGCCATAGCAGAGAACTGGATCAGAAGAGGAGCAGCCGGGACTCGAACTGGCACCAATATGGGATGCCGGCACTGCAGGTGGCGGCTTAACTCAATATGCCACAGTGCTGGCCCCCAGCAGTAACATTCTAAACAAAACCCATAATATTTTTTCATTGCTTAATTCAGTTCCATGTATTTAATTCTTGTTCAGCTTGACCTTGGGTTATGAGCCTTTTTTTTTTTTTAAATTTTTGACAGGCAGAGTGGACAGTGAGAGAGAGACAGAGAGAAAGGTCTTCCTTTTGCCGTTGGTTCACCCTCCAATGGCCGCCACGGTAGCGCGCTGCGGCCGGCGCACCGCGCTGATCCGATGGCAGGAGCCAGGTGTTTGTCCTGGTCTCCCATGGGGTGCAGGGCCCAAGCACTTGGGCCATCCTCCACTGCACTCCCTGGCCACAGCAGAGAGCTGGCCTGGAAGAGGGGCAACCGGGACAGGATCGGTGCCCCGACCGGGACTAGAACCCGGTGTGCCGGCGCCGCTAGGCGGAGGATTAGCCTAGTGAGCCGCGGCGCCGGCCTGTGAGCCTATTTTTATGAACCCATCAGCTTCCTCACTGGAGTTCTTGAAATACTGACTTCCTCCAGCGAGATGGTTTCAAAGTTCCTTAAGCAATGTCGTCAGAAGCCTGTGCCCCAAAGTATGTGGTACAGCCCTTTCCATGGGTCTCTGAGATTGACTGTTGAGTTTTTAGGAATTTGGGGCAGGCTTTGGCCAAGTGGTTAAGATGCCCATGACCCAGATGACAATACTTGGGTTCAATTCCTGCCTCCAGCTCCGGGCTCCAGCTTCCTGCTAATGCAGAACCTGGGAGGCAGTAGCGATGGCTCAAATAATTAGGTCTCTGACACTCACTTGGATGGAATTCACAGCTCCTGGGCCCAATCCTGGCTGTTGAGGGCATCTAGGGAGTGAACAAGCAGATGGGAGCTTTCTCTTTCTGATGTATTTCTGTCTTTGTCTCTGCCTGCCTGCCTACCTGCCTGCCTGCATTTTGAATACATTACTTTTTTTTCAGAGTGCATTGACATCACTTTTGTAGTTTGAAATTGGCACAGAATTTGGTAAATCAAGGCTCCCCAGCACCACCCTAGAGCTGGTAGTTAAACATCTTGCAGCACCTCACTTGGCCCATCCAACTCAACATATCCAGAACACCTTTGTGCCCCTCTATAAAACCTGCTTCCCATCCCAGCCTCCCAATTTCTAAATGAATGATGCCACCGGAGACCCAACTTCTCAAGCAAGAAACCTTTGAGTTGCTTATGAGTCCTTTCTCCCCCTCCCTGACCACAGCAATCATTGAGTTTCGCCAAGTCTCCCTCAGAAATGTTTTCCTGAACGAATCTTCCTGGTTGTTGCTATCTTAGTTCTCGCTCCTGCCATTTTCTGCCCGCACAACAGCAATAACCTCCTGAGTGATCTATCTCTAGTGCCCCTGCGTGGCACTTCTCAGCCGTATTCTGAGAGATACCCCAGTGCAATTCAGTCACTCGCCACCATGACGACCACAGCTCTCTTTTACCAATGGGAGGATACCTGAGATCATCAGCAGTACCCACATATGCCTTCATTTTTTAAAAAATATTTATTTATTTGAAAGTCAGAGTTACACAGAGAGAGGAGCGTCAGAGAGAGAGAGAGACTTCCATCTGCTGGTTCACTCCCCAATTGGCTGCAATGGCCAGAGCTGCACTGGTCTGAAGCCAGGAGCCAGGAGCTTCTTCCGGGTCTCCTACACAGGTGCAGGGGCCCAAGGACTTGGGCCATCTTCTACTGCTTTCCCAGGCCATAGCAGAGAGCTGGATTGAAAGTGGAGCTGCCAGGCCGGCGCCATGGCTCACTAGGCTAATCCTCCGCCTGTGGCGCCAACACACCAGGTTCTAGTCCTGGTCGGCGCACCAGATTCTGTCCCAGTCGATCCTCTTCCAGTCCAGCTCTCTGCTGTGACCTGGGAGTGCAGTGGAGGATGGCCCAGGTTCCTGGGCCCTGCACCCGCATGGGAGACCTGGAGAAGCACCTGGCTCCTAGCTTCGGATCAGCACAGTGCGCCGGCTGCAGTGCTGGGGTGAACCAATGGAAAAAAGGAAGATCTTTCTCTCTCTCTCACTGTCCATTCTGCCTGTCAAGAAAGTGGAGCAGCCGGGACTCGAACTAGCACCCATATGGGATGCCGGCACTGCAGGGAGTGGCTTTACCCGGTATGCCACAGCGCTGGCCCCAACACAAATGCCCTCATAATCTGGCCTCAAGTCTTCTTCAGACTCATGGTCCCCACTTCTTCCTCCCATAGACCGTTGTCTGGCATAAACTACTTCCCATTTCTCAATGCCTGATATCCTCCCCTTCCACCCTCAGACCAGGAATCTTCTCCCCTTTAGACTCAGCACAAAATTAATATTGTTTTTGAACTCTCTCAAGACAAGTTAAGTCTTCTGAAGGTGGATGTTTGGTGCGGTCATTAAGATGTCACCTGGGGGGCTGGCACTGTGGCATAGCAGGTAAAACCACTGCCTGCAGTGCTGGCATCCCATATGGGCGCTGGTTTGAGTCCCAGCTGCTCCACTTCTGGTTTCAGCTCTGATGACCTGGGAAAGCAACAGAGAATGGCCCAAGTGCTTGGGCCCCTGCAGCCACGTGGGAGTCTCGGACAAAGTTCCCAGCTTTGGCCTGGCCCAGTCCTGGCTGTTGTAGCCATTTGAGGTGTGAACTAGTGGATAGAAGATCGCTCTCTCTCTGTGTTTCTCCTCCTCTTTCTGTAACTCTTTCAAACAAATAAATGAATATATTTTTAAAAAAAGATGTCACCTAGGATGCCTGCATCCTGTATCACAATGCCTGGGTTTGGGTTCTGGCTGATTCTGATCCAGCTTCCTGCTAATGTACAACCTGGGAAGGCAGCAGAGGATGGTTCAAGTACTTGGGTGCCTGCCATTCACCATGGAGACCTGGGCTGAGTTCTGGACTCCTGGCTTTGGCCTGATCTAGCCTTGGTTGTTGGGAGCACTTGGGGAATGAATCATATGGGTGATCTCTGTCTCTCTGCCTTTCGTTTTTTTGTTTGTTTGTTTGTTTCCATTAGCCTGGGATATCTTTTTCCATCCTTTCACTTTCACTGTGTATCTTTGTTGGTGAGATATGTTTCTTGTAGACAGCAAATAGATGGCTTTTGTTTTCTCATACATTCTGCCAGTCTGTATCTTTTTTTTCAATATTTATTTATTTGACAGGTAGAGTTATAGACAGTGAGAGAGAGAGAGAGAGAGAGAGAGAGAGAGAGAGAGAGAAAGGTCTTCCTTCCGTTGGTTCACTTCCCAAATGGCCGCTACGGCCGGCGCTGTGCCTAGCTGAAGCCAGGAGCCAGGTGCTTCTTCCTGGTCTCCCATGCGGGTGCAGGGGCCCAAGCACCTGGGCCATCCTCCACTGCCCTCCTGGGCCATGGCAGAGACCTGGACTGGAAGAGGAGCAACCAGGACTAGAACCCGGGGCCCATATGGGATGCTGGCGCCACAACAGGCGGAGGATTAGCTAAGTGAGCCATGGCGCCGGCCCCCTGTCTCTCTGCCTTTCAAACAAAATGAAAATTACTCAATAAGGGGCCAGCACTGTGGTACAGTGGGTAAAGCTGCCACCTGCAGTGCTAGCATCCCATATGGGCACTGGTTCGAGACTCGGCTGCTCCACTTCCAATCCAGCTCTCTGCTATGGCCTGGGAAAGCAGTAGAAGATGGCCCAAGTGCTTGGGCAATCGCTCTCTCTGCCTCTGCCTCTCTCTAATTCTGCATTTCAAATAAATTAGAACTTGCCACACAGTATTCTAGATACCTGTTTTACAGGTCTGGCTCCTCTACTGGACTGTGTCTTATTCCAGAGCCTAGCATAGCACTTGGAACGTGGCAAGAGCCCAAAAAAAAATGTTGAAAGAATAGATGGAACGGAGAATGGATGGAGTCAGTCCCTAGCTCCCATTACTGATCTGTTTCCTGCTTTATTGTGTAAGAGCCCCACCGTAACCCTCTATGCTGGTGCTCCCAGCTCGAGCCCTGCCTTGGTGCCCAGTCTGGCATGCCAGTCCTCGCAGGAATGGTGCTTCTTCTAGTTCTTGCCTGGCCTGTTGACACCTGGCATCCTGCTCTGGAAACCCAGGCCCCATGGCAAGGCCTCTGTCGCTGGCTGCCAGATACTCTGGCTGCCAACCACCTGCCTGTCTGGGCTTCCTTCTAGTTTCTGCTGCATCCTGGTTTACCCAATCCGTGCTCTACCTGCCTGGCTAAATAGCTTCTAGGGACTCTGTGGCTACTTTGGGGATCTTCTGTGTTCCTCTGGCCCATCTGCTCTGAAAGACCCAATCCTCCCTGTTCTATCTTCCTCTGCTACCAAAGGAGTCCCATGTCTTTCATGGTCCAACTAGAAGATTACATAGAGCACACATCTCAAATTCCTGGCTCTAGGCTCTAACTGCCTAGATTCAGCTGCCACTTCTTCCACTTACAGCTGGTCGTGTAATCTCCAGGGAAGTCAACTCACCTCTTTGAACCACAGTATAAATGGCTGCAATGGCCAGACCAAAGCTAGGAGCCAGGAGCTTCTTCCTGCCCTCCCATGTGGGTGCAGGGGCCAAGCACTTGAGCCATCCTCCACTGCCTTCCCAGGCCACAGCAGAGAGCTGGATGGGAAGTGGAGCAGCTGGGACTTGAACTGGCACCCACGGGATGCAGGCATCATCGCAGGTGGCAGCTTAACACCACAATGCCAGTCCCAACTGTAAAAGTTGCATAAGATACACATGCCTCTCAATTTGCTGTGGGGGTGCATCATGCTGAGTCCATCGTAAGTTGAAAATGTCATAGGCTGCAAAAGCATTTATTTTTACTTTTTTTTTTATTTTTGACAGGCAGAGTGGACAGTGAGAGAGAGACAGAGAGAAAGGTCTTCCTTTTGCCGTTGGTTCACCCTCCAATGGCCACCGCGGTAGTGCGCTGCGGCCGGCGCACCGCGCTGTTCCGATGGCAGGAGCCAGGTGCTTCTCCTGGTCTCCCATGGGGTGCAGAGCCCAAGCACTTGGGCCATCCTCCACTGCACTCCCTGGCCACAGCAGAGAGCTGGCCTGGAAGAGGGGCAACCGGGACAGGATCGGTGCCCTGACCGGGACTAGAACCCGGTGTGCCGGCGCCGCAAGGCGGAGCTTATTTTTACTTCTAACCTATTGAACATCCCAACTCAGCAACACACCGCATTGTAGAGGGGCAGCTGTCTCCGTAAATCCTCCCCCCACCACTGAAGAGAGGATCATATTGCATATTGAGAGCCCAGGGAAAAGACCCAAATTCAAAATTCAAAGTACCCTTCCTACTGAATGTGTATCGCTTTCACACCAGCGAAAAATTAAAACATCGTAAATCAAACATCACAGGTTTGAGACTATGTGTTTAACACAGTCCCAGGCACACAGTAAATGCCCAGCCTACTATTTGCTATTATTATTATGTTTACATTTCTAGTATCTAGGACAGAATTGGCACTCAACAGATGGGTGTCGAAAGGGAAGGCTGAGAAGGAACATCACTACATATTCAGTTCTCTGATCCAATTCGACTCCATCTGCTAATCGCACTCCCATCTCAGGATGCGCACACCTTGTGGCACTCAGCTATTCCAGAAATCCCACCTCCTCTAGGAACCCTTTGCAGGTGACAGCCAATAGCCTGCGTGGTCCCAATCTGCCTAGAGAGATCTGAAAGTCTCACAACTGTGTAGCCCCACTGCACTCACGTGGCATTTATTCTGTGTCCTCCGTCCCAAAACTGCACTGACCCCCAGGTGTGTGGCTGATGTAAACACTTCTGATTACCTATTTTGCACAGTAGACTGCTTCTCTCTCCGCCCCCTCACCGCCACAACGTGTATGTGCGCTCTGCATTTTCAGTGTCACTCAGCTCCTGTCTCTGATTGTCAGAGCAAGGACTGCCGAGAAACTAATGAGGACAGACAGGGCCTCAGACCGAAACACGCCTCAGAGACGTTTTGTGATGGAGACAAGGAGAGGAGCTGGAAGCAGAGGCTGGGGAGGAAATAGGATTTGTGTCTCCACTTACTCTGTACCCCATCAAAGGCCCAAGGGGCAAGCCTGGACAATGCAAATGAGCCGTGCATGGATTTTAGCCAAGGGGCCCCCCCAAGGGGGCTAGCCAGGATGGACTAGAAAAGGAAGGTACCTGCTATTGCCCAGCACCTTCTTTGTTTCCGGAAGAAGCAAATCAGTCTCATCTCCGGGGGTGGGTGGGTGGTGGTGGGGCCCAGGTGCCAAAGCTCCCTGGGAGGATAAGCTTGGGTCTGAGCACTCTGCAGCCTGAGGGACCACCGAGCCTCTAGTCTTTGGTTTGCTATCCAGACTCAGGGAGTTACGGGACACCCACTATGTACAAAGCCCCATACATGGCAGTGTGAAACCCAGGTCAAACTGGAAGCTTTCAATCATCTGCTTTAGCTGTAGCGGAAGACACACAGCAGAGTGGCGGTGATGATAGTGCCAGGAGAAAAGGGCTCCTGGGGCTGTAAGACGTAACCCAAAGGGGACAAATTCAGCCAGTCAAGAGACCTTCTGAATGCACTTGACCCTATGGAGGACAGGCAGGGGCCCATGCATGTCACCTGTGTGAATGCTCTGTGCCCAGCGCAGTTGCTTAGTTTGAGTCTCAGTTCCCTAGTTTTCTTGCTCTTCCTTTTCCCTCCCCACCACCACTAACGACTAAAGATCTGTTTCTTCTTTAGGGCTGCAGCCTGCAGCAAACTTACCCTATGTGCCAGCTGCTGGTGCCCACGAGACCCACAGAAATGTCTGTAACCTTCCAAGCCTAACTATCCCTCCCTGATGTCCCCCCGTTGGGAGGAGGCAACCTGACCTCTGCTAGGAACCCAGAGACTAGAAACAGGCAGAAAGAAGCGTCGCCATAGTCCCTTCCTCTCCTACTCCCATCAAGTGCACGGGGAATCTCAGAGAACAGGCAAGGGTTAAGCTCCTTATAAGGAAATGGACGTCCTCTTTCCTGTGCGGAAATTGTGTTTTTTGCTTCTTTACGTTTAAAGGGCACTGGGAAAAACAAAACAAAACAAAAAACCAAACTATACCCGATAGGATTCACAGAAATCGTTCCCCTAAGGCAGGGGAGGATGGGCGGGGGACAGCTAGGAGCTCAGGGAGCAAGGACGAGAGGGGCGGGGCTGCCTCCGGAAGGCGAGCGTGCGAAGAATCTGAGGGATGAGTCATCAAAAAGAAGCTGCGAACGGGAGCGGAACTAGAAATCGGAGCTGGGAAAGAGACGAGCACTCATTAGCGGCAGAGCATGTCAATCACGGCTGCTCCGCAAATGACCTGCGAAACTCCTGGGCCCCTCAGACCGGAAGAAGGGACCTAGTGGGCGGTCCAAAGCCTTTGAAATCGGAAAAGACCGAGCGCGAGCGAACAGTCCTCGGAGCGTGCTGCGGCGCGGGCGGGCGGGCGGGCGGGCACCGGGGAAAGATGGCGTTTGCCATCAAGGTCACATGGCCACTTTGGGGCACTGAAACGAAACGCTCACTGAAAACAATAGCAACAGCCACTCTAGGATCAGCTTTTCAGAAACAGTTTCCGTTCTAAAGTCCCCCCCCCCCCCCATTGCACTCGTGAGAACATTGGCGTTTGTCAGAACACTTGTCCTAAAAAGATGTCTTTAAAGCTTCGTGAAGGGGTGGGGTTTCACTTGGGATCCTCTCTCGGGAGCCTGAAAGGGGTGGGTGAAGGTAGGGGACCCTCAGGGGCCTGGATGACTGCAGCAAGTGTTCAGGACAGGAGGCACCCACCAGCGTCTCTGTACTGGGGGCCACGTGGGAAGCTGATTAGCAGGGACTGACTCTCACTAGAGCTATGGCAGGCTCAAGCCTGGGCAGTTTGCTGTAATGTCTGGCTTCTCTCCTGTTTGGACAAGATACTGTGGCCGGAAAAAAAAAGGGGGGGGGGATGACTTGATTAGGTGTTCTGTGCCTTGTATCTGTTAAAAGTTCCTTTCATGTTAAACTGTAGCTAATCCAGGATAAGATATGTGAGCTTCATCACCCGGTTTGTGTGTTCTTTTGTTAACTTTCTTATCCTTTAGTTTGCTGGCTAATGTGATTTCTGAAAAATTGCAACCCTGTCTTAACTAAAAGATAAAGGGGGCTTGTTCTCTTCTTGGCCAGTGAAGATGGGGGCCTCCACTGCGGCTCCTCAGTGTTGTAGGCAAAAGGGCAGAGCTGATGTGTGTGCAAAGAGGCAGAGGCATTCTCATCCAGCAGATGATTTCTTTCTTTTGCACGGTGATGGTTTTCACCTCCCTACCTGCAATCTACACTAGGAAACTGCAGGGGCCCCTGAGAATGGAGGGAGTGGCAGACATTGATCTTTTCAGCAGCTCTGGCCAGCTCAAGGCTAGCCATCTACCCTCTACAGAGACCCCCCCCTCTTATGACAGACATCATTAGGCCCCTCCAGTCTGAGCCTGATTGACTGCTTTGCATCTAATCAGCAATGGGGTTTGAGGGGAAAGGGGCTTCCGTGTATCTGTTCTATTCTCTGCAGCACTGGTTTTAAAGGGGCTATAGGAGGGGCTAGTGCTGTGGCTTAGCGGGTCCAGTCAAATAGGCTCCAATTTGAGTCCCAGCTGCTGCTCATCTGATCCGGCTCCTTGCTAATGTGCCTAGGAAAGAAGCAGAGGATGGTCCAAGTCCTTGGGCCCCTGCACCCACGTGGGAGACCCAGAAGAAGCTCCTGGTTCCTGGCTGTGGTCTGGCTCAGCCCTGGCTGTTGCAGGTGTTTGAGGAGTGACCCAGCCGATCGAAGATTCTGTCTCTCCCTCCTCTCGCTCTGTAACTCTGCCTTTCAAATAAATAAAATAACATCTTAAAAAAAATAAAGGGGCTATAGGAATCCCAAGTGTAGCCTCAGGGGAGCAGGCTTCTCTATGGAGGAGTCATTCTAGCTCAGTCATCCTAGAACAGTAGACAGCCCACTCGGGAAGAAGTTAACACTAAAATCTGAGCTCCTGGGGGAACCAGACCCTATTGCTGTTACTCCCTTGGCCACCCTAGAGGCTCAGAACAATTTGTCTGATCAAGTCTGTGTGTGTATGAGAGAGAGAGAGAGAGATTACATGAGAGCAAGTGCTGGCGCTTATATCTTCTGTAATAGATAATCAAGCCATCATAAAAGAGTGGGTGGGAGTGCAGAGTGGGTGGAGGGAGGGGCAGCCGACAAACTCAATCCTGTAGTATTCCCTCTGGGGAAATAGAAACTTTGGCAACGCCATGAGGCGGGGAGCAGCATTTTCCCTTTCTCCCTTTTCTTTTCCATTACACAGACCCCAGAGGGCCTCCGAACGGCTGGCTCTGCCCTCCTGGAAGGAAGTTAGCCCCATCCCTAGATGCTGGGTAGCAGTAAAACGCTCTGCATTTAGGAAGGAGGGGAAGGAGGCTGCCACGGCAGGGTGCTATATTCTCACTTCACCACCAGGTGGCACCAAATCATAACTATAGCTCCAAAGAAATCAGGAAATGGACCTTGAGAGCCCTTGAACTATTTTCTTCTTCCTCCCTGTTCCTCACATAGAATTGAAGAATAAGAAGCCTTTCAGATAGGGTGGATAACCCTCTTGATGAGAACGCTTGGGTCTTTAAGCTAAGAGCCATTTCCAGCTGAAGATTCCCAGGATGTAAATATGGCCTTCGTCCCTGCCTTGCCGCAGACAGATTTCTGAGCTTCAGATAAGGAAAAAAAGGTGATTTTCCTGGAATTTTTCCAGAAGCCTCCACCCTCGCAAAGAGTTGTTTTTCTCCAAGGAGGTCAGCTGAAGAACAGCAGACGTGAGGCCTGGGAGGCGCTGCTCAAATTCTCGTTCCCCTTGGGCAGTATTGAGTTCTGTCTTGGGCATGTTGGGAATGAGTCTGTCTGAAAACGTTCTGACGTGGCTGGCTAGCCCCATGGCCTCTTACGGTCACACAGGACTGCTGCCAGCACCTCAGGCGTGCTCTGCAGAATTCCTGTTCCTAGCTTCTCCACCTGGAATGCTGTCCCCTGGCAGCCATTTCTGTCTGTCAGCTCTGACCTGTTTGGTGGAGCTCAGGTGAAACTCTAAAGCCTTTTTTGATTTCCCCCGGCTGAAAGGGGTCGCCTCTTCTTCTCAATGCCCATAACAACTCGTGCCATTTGCCCTGCCCCTCTGCCTCCTACTATGGTTATTCATGAACACATCTCCCCTACAAAACTGTGAGCACTTGGCATTGGGAGGGGCAGGGGAAGAATCATGTCTTATTTATCGCTGTATATCCTTTACTGATGAATACAGTAGGTGCTCAATAAAGCACTGTAATCTTAGCACTTGCCGTCTACAAAGCACATTTATACACATTTTTAAAAAAGATTTATTTTATTTATTTGAAAGGCAGCATGATAAAGAGAAGGAGAAAAAGAGAGAAAGAGATCATCTTCTATCTGCTCTTTCACTTCCCCAAATGGCTGCAACGCCAGCAGGCACTGGGCCAGGTGGAAACCAGGAACCTAGAATTCCATGTGGATCTCCCACATAGGAGCTGGATCAGAAGTGGAACAGGGGCTGGCACAGCTCTCTGCTATGGCCTGGGAAAGAAGATGACCCAAGCCCTTGGGCCCCTGCACCCACATGGGAGACCAGGAAGAAGCTCCTGGCTTCGGATCGGCCCAGCTCTGGCTGGTGCGGCCAGTTGGGGAGTGAATCACCGAATGGAAGACCTCTCTCTCCTCTCTGCCTCTCTTCTCTCTGTGTAACTCTGACTTTCAAATAAATAAAAAATCTTAAAAAAAAAAAAAAAGTGGAGCAGCCGGCACTCGAACTGGAAGCCAGAGGGTGCAGGTGGCGGCTTAGCCCACCGCACCCCAAAGCCAGCCCCACAGTCACATACCTCTTGCTTATTTCATCCTTACCACAGCCCTGTGAGGTAGGTGTTATTGACCCTATTTTCCAGATGAGCACACAGGCTCAGAAGATCAACTTGCCCAAGGTCTTCCAGCTAGGAAGACACTGATTCTGATCTGAATGCAGGTTTCCTCACCTTCGATCTGGTTCTTGCAACTTTCTGTACCTGAGCTGTTATTGGCCTGACTGAAGCCATGGGCTTATCCTGAGGACTGGGGAGAAGGGTAGAGAAGATCTAAAGGTCAAACCCCTCTCCTTTCATGTCCACTCCCTTCTGCCCCTACTCCCAGTTTCCAAAGAGGATTTCAGGCTGCAATCTTATTGTCTGAGAATGTCCTGGTGTGAGATGTCCTTGTGGATAAGAAAGGAAAATGTGGGGTGAAGACAGGACAGTTAGGTGTATTCCCAGCTGGTGACTAATGGCTCTCTCTCAGCCCAGAGGAGCTCTCTGGCCTGTCCAATAATTTAATTAATAATTTGGATGAGGGCACTGATGGCATGCAGATCAAATTTGTAAATGACATGAAGCTGTTTTCAGAAAGATCCCGAGAGGCCCTAATGAGCCAGGAAGATGAAACGTGAAGTTTCCTAGCTGAATGTGTGCAATCACAGGCGTACGTGCAAGGCAGGAGAGACGTGAATTCCTAACAATCTCTGTGAAGATGCTGCAGTGTTGAAGGGGACGATAAGCTCATTATTTTTGACACTAGCTGCCCTAAATGCTCACGTGTTCAGGTCTGGAACGAAGGGAGGGTTATGGTATTGCTTTCTTTTCTGCTCATTAGAGCACAGAGGACAATTGCCTGTAGGCTTGCGTACATACCATACTGGGACAGGAGCAGCCTGGAGCCTGCACTGTGTGTGAACCTTGTTCCAACTGCACAAGGGGATCAGCAGACTGATAGTGGTCGTTAGGATCTAGTTTCCAAATATTGGAGGGTTCCTAGTAATCACAAAGGATTCGCTGGGCAGGTGTGGGTGTTGTGCCGTGGGTTAAGCCATTGCTTGCATTGCCCCCATCCCATATCAGGTGCTGGGCTCGAATCTCAGCTGCTCCGCTTCTGATCCAGCTCCCTGCTAATGTGCCTGCAGAAAAGCAGACGAAGATAGCCCGAGTGCTTGGGCCCCTGCCAGTCATGTGGGAGACCTGGATGGAGTTCCTGGCTCCTGGCTCCAGTCTGGCCCAGACTTGGCTGTCGTGGCCATCTAGGGAGTGAACAAGCAGATGGAAGATATTTTTCTGTGTCTCTGTCTCTCTTTTTTTTGTCACTCTTTCAAGTCAATAAATAAATCTTAAAAAAACAAAAAACAAAAGACAAAAAACAAAAAACCATTGCTTGGGACACTCACATCCCAAATCAGAATGCCTGTTCAAGTCCCGGCTATTCTGCTTCTAATCCTGCTTCCTGGGGCCGGCGCTCTGGCATAGCAGATAAAGCCACTGCCTGCAGTGCCGGCATCCCACTTGGGCGCCGGTTCAAATCCCAGCTGTTCCACTTTCGATCCAGCTCTCTGCTATGGCCTGGGAAAGCAGTAGAAGATGGCCCAAGTTCTTGGGCCCCTGCACCTATGTGGGAGACCCAGAAGAAGCTCCTGGCTCCTGGCTTCGGACCAGTGCAGCTCCAGCCATTGTAGCCAATTGGGGAGTGAACCAGCAGATGGAAGACCTCTCTCTTTCTCTCTCTCTGCCTCTCCTTCTCTCTCTGTGTAATTCTGACTTGCATATAATAAAAGAAATCTTTAAAAAAAAATCCTGCTTCCTGCTAATGCACCCTGGGAAGGCAATGGATGATGGCTCAAGTGCTTGGACCCCTGTCACCCACGTGGAAGAGCAGGCTGGAGTTCCTGTTTGGCCTGGCCCAGTCCTGGCTGCTGTGGCCATCTGGGGAGTGAAGCAGGGGATGGAAGATCTCTCTTCCTTCCTTCCTCTCTCTCTCTCTCTCTCTGCCCTTCAAGTAGATGAAAATAAATAATATTTTAAACATTTTTTAAAAAGAAACAGAAGAGGGATTCACTTTGCTTTGTTGTGTAAGAAGGCAAAGGGTGGGTGTTATGCGAAAACGGATTTTGACTCAGTCTAAGGAAGAACTTTCTCCTGGTTTGCGATGATCCAACCTGCAGTAGGCTGTTTTTCAAGGGGGAGAGTTTGACATCAGTGAAGGTATTTAAGCCGAGGCAAGATAACTACTTGGCAAGGAGGTTGCAAAAGGGAACTAACTAAGCATCACAGCCTAAGGGAAGGAATGAAGTGACTAGTCAGGCTGCTTCAGACGCTGTTATGTTGGGACTCAAGTTGAGGGGAGGACAGAGGTGGGAAGAGTGGTAGCCCTTGGAGTAGGTACCTCTTAAATGGTTATGATGATCTCTGCCTCTAATCATTGCACTTTCATCCTGCCCCCTCCATCCGGGTTCCAGCAATATTTCTGTGAATGCTTTAGCACGAGGCCTTGTGGCTCAAGCCCTGCAGAATCTCAGTGAGCCTCGAGGTCATCTGGCTCTGTCTTTTATCAGATGCCTTCCTTGCCTTTGGTGAGCCCCCACCCGCATACCTCTGACGAGGGCCAGACAGCTGCCTACTGTTTGCAGCAATCCGTGCTGACTGCAGTGAGCACTACTCATCATGAGAAAGTTCTTCCTAGACACGGCTTTTACCGCAGTGTCGGGGAGAGGACATTTTGTTCTGTCTTGGGAACTGCGGGTAGTACATTTTAAACAACTTCAAGAGGCTGGTGTCATGAGCTGAAACTTTTATTATAATTTTTCATTATAAAAAAAGAAAGGAAAAAAAAAGCATCTTCCTTACGTTGAACCCACATCTTTCCTATCACTTCTATCCATCAGATCTTGGAACCCTTGGAGTCACACAGTATAAATCTACAGCTTTCTCTTCCCCATCAAACCAGTAATGATTTGCTGATGGTAAACACATTTCTTCTGGAATCTTCCAGTTCTCTCGCTATTCTCATCCCTCTTGTCTGGATCTGCTTTCTTGAAGTCTGGTGCCCCTAACTGAACAGAGGGCATCCTGTGTGGCCTGCCCAGTGCAGAGTAGCATAAGGTGATCACCTCCTTTATTCTGCACATTATACTCTTATTAATACAGCCCAGGGTCCCAATACCCACGGTAGCAACCAAACCACACGTTTGACTCATGACCCAAGATTGAGTTTTCATTGACCCTAAAACCCTTCGAAGCCATATCTCTCACATCCCGTACTGGTGCTGTTACATTTGGAATTCATTTAAGGGACTTTACCAGCTGCGTGTCCCTTGTCGATTTCCCCATTGAGACAGAAGCCTTTTGGTGTGGAGTCAACCAGTTAAGAGTCCATGTCGATATACACACAATTCTTCACATGGTCCCAAGAGTTTGGAGAGAGTGTTTTGTTGATCTCCAGGTACACGGTGGGTTCGGTGCTGCCCTTGTCTCTGCAAGCAGTCACCCCAGCAAAGGAAATAAAGCTGAGTGCGGAATGATTCGTTTCTCCCAGATCTCCGCAGGGGCCGAGTGATCTCGGCTTGCTTTCGGGAAGTGCTCACCAATCATCCTTCTCATCATTGGTCCCAGAATCTTTCCGTCAATCAATATCAAATGTATTGGTCTATAACTTGTGGAATTCACCTTTGCCCATTTGCAAAACGGCAGGGCCGCCTTCGCCCACGTCTGAGGCGGTAGCATGCATCCCTTCCTCTCTCTGGGGGATTTTCAAAGCCACCACCGGTTGTTCTGCAGTTGAAGCTGCAAGTCTCCAGAGTGCCCTGGGCTGTTATTATTGACTCTGGTTAGGAGATTAAAATACTCAAAGCAGCTTAAGGTCCTTTTGGATAACACCGCTTCCAGGAGCTTCTCTCTGGTGTTCACACTTTGTCTTTTTTTTTTTTTTAATTTGGAAAAGCCTCTTTGCAGAAGAGAAGGAACAAAAAAGAAGCTGGGAGGTTTTGTTTTCTAGCTATAAAACCATCAGCAAAAGAGTTTGGGCAGGGCAACCCATCACTCATCCAATAATACCCCAACTCTTCTGCTGTTAGGAAGGCCCTCGTAAGCCTGTGTTGCCCATCAGGTTTCCTTGAACTTGAACCCTCTACTTCGGCCAGGCTAGTCCCCTCACTGCTCTGCCCGAGATTTTCCTCCCAATTTGGAATGCCCACTACTGCACCCCAGCCTCCAACCTCCCATTCGCCACAATCTCCGTGGTCTGTTTAACCTTTTACCATACAATTGAAGTCACAAACCAGATGATGCGTTTCATTCATCTTATCCTGGTTCAGTTTTGTGTTCCTGATCACACGTACCCCAAAGCGGGTGTCTTCTAACCCTCATAGTATATAAACTAGCACAGGGCCAGGCCTGTGATCCTGTGACTATATTTCCTATAGAGATTTCCACCCACCTCTGACCCTTCACATACACCACAAATTTCAGTCCCAAGATAGCTGTCTGGCTCCCTTCAAGGACACAAAAATGGAAACCAGATAAATGCAGGGATGAGGACTAGACTCAATCAAGGTACAAATGACTTGCAATGTGAAATGAAATCCAAGTATATCCCCTTCAAACAAGGAGCTGGGCTTTTTTAGTTCAGCGAAGGGCTAGCAGTCGCAATGGGGCTGAGAACAGATTGAAATCCTGCCTGTCTTGGAGCTTGTCTCTTCCTCCTAGAACCTTCGGAGGTGTGGAGACCACCTGCAATCCCTCACTAGTGGGTGAGCCCTACTGGGGTAGAGCTGGGTTGAGTATTTAGAGAAGAGTCGGCGTCTAAATCTTCCCCAAATAGAGAGCCTCCCAACACCCACCCACCTTCAACACACACACAAGAGGAAGTGCAGTTGGGTCACGTCTGAAATGGAGCAAAGGATGGCCCATCAGAACAAAGATTCTGAATGTGGCCTTCAAGGGAGATGATGAACACCAGTGCTGTCCCTTGCATCCATTCTTCCCATTTAGTTATTGTTACTGATGGCATTTAGATGCTCATGTCACCTCCTACCCAAAGCAAAATCTTTCCTTGTGTCTCACTTACTCTCCTTCCCCCCTCAATTGTTCCCAGGAGAAATGGAGAACACAGGTCATTTGCTCCGGCCTTATTTTGAGGAGTCAAATTGTTTTGAAGATGGCTATAGCACATACTTGGCACATAGTAGGTGCTCCCTAAGCATCATGCGATACCTCGCCAACTTCCTCCTTTGTAAGTTAAAGAACAAACCAACAAATCAACCAACACAAACCAACTCCTAGTCCTTTGGTGCATTGTTTTTGCTCTTTTCCAGACCCTCTCCAGCTTTTCCACCCAATGGTAGACCCATTTATGCTTCAAAAAGCATAACCAGTTGGCAGGCCGCGTGGAGCAAGTTGAGTGGGATGCTGGGAAGGGTCATACATTATTGAGTTGCATCCTAGGTCTGTTTCTAACCGCGACGGGCTTTTCTGAGCTCATTTCCCCAACTACAAAATCAGTGGGTTGGATGCAATGGACACCGGGGCTACTTCTAATGCTAACAACACTCACGCTCTGATTACTTCCCAGCTCCTCCATGCTATGTTTGTGTTACTACCTACTAGTATTCACCTAAGTTTTGCCAAGGAGGGAAGTGGGCAAGGAAGGAGGAAGGGAGGGAAGGAGGGAGAGAGGCAGGGAGAAAACCAGCTCTATTCTAGGGACTCATTCAACTTGTCACCTTACCGCCCTGACACTCTCTTCTCAGCAGTCGTCCTTTCCCTTGTTAGCTCTACGTGTGTCAGAGTCTACCATGCCCATCGCTCTTGTCCCTGTACCGCGTTAGTACCTGAGTTCTGGGTTTTGGTCTTTGAACACACTGCCTCGTGCTCGGCCCCTCTGACCATCGTCCTGCCGGCGACTGTTCGTCTCCCTCATTTTGCCAGCGTCACCTGGAAGAATGCTAGTCCTGGCTTGTGAGGTACCAGCGACCCCAGCCAGCTGTCATGCTCCCGTGAGCAGCTTCCCAGGTTAGTCCTTGAAGTCAGAAGTCAGTGAAATCCCATAACGCTCACCCCGTGCAGCCTCCCTGGCTCTGCACCACGCCCATCCCCGCAGGGTCGCCACCCAGCGGGGCAGGGGGGGAGGCATGGATCCCATCTCAGGACCGTAATGGCTGCCAGGGCCCCGCCACCCTGTGGCTTCTTCGATCAGAACGCCCACAACAAGGAGACAAGAATCCTTGGGGATGGCGGGCCCCCTGCTCAGCCGACCTCACCCAAGGCCAGGGAGTCCACATGGCTGATGCCACGCCGCGCTGCATTTAGATAAGACAAAGAATGTCAGCAAGTTAGAGGTCAAGCCTCCTCCCGGCCCCCAGTCCGAGATGAGGGCGAGGTGGTGGCGATGGTGGTGGCCACAGCGGAGGAGGAGGCGGCGGCAGAGGAGGAAGGAAGGATTGTTTTTGCCTGTTTCCTTCGGAGGCCTGAGGTGCTAGGAGGAGGTTTACAGCTGCAGGAACCCAGAGCCTGGGCGGCAGGGAGAGGGGGCCGGCAACCTGATTGATTTTGGCAAGGCCTTGGTTGCAGGGGCCAGCAGAGAGCAACCTAGATTTGTATCAGCTTAAAGAGGCCCAGGAAGCAGAGGGCGGCCGCCTGCCCTCCTGATTCCTAACCCTGTCCCAGGTCTGCTGGGGCAAGGCCTGTGCAAGGGAGGCGGGTTGGGAGTGCTAACTGGATTTTTTTTTTATTTTTATATCAAGACACTGTGTTTAAAATTTTTACAAAGGACAAACTCCATGGGTTTCCGTTAGTGTTTTAAGAACTTTTCTTTAAAAAAAAAAAAGCCAACAACAACAACAACCAAAAAAAAAACACTGCCTTTTTGAAAGTGAAAATGACAGACACAAAAAGAGACTGTAAAGAAAATGGGGCAGAGGCAGAGCCCAGATGATGAGGGGCTGGGGGCAAAGTGACATGGCCTCTGGAGGACCTTGTTCACCACATCTAAGGGCTCTCAGGCTGGCCAGGGTGATGCTGCTGGCCTTGGGGGAAGCAGGGCAACCCTCCATGGGGACCCAGAGGTGGTCGGATGCCTCTCCCTTATGACTCTCCAGTCCCAGCCATCATTAGCTCCTTCCTCCTTCCACCCATGGTTTTGCTCGAACCTGTTTCTTTCGGGGGGTGGGGGGCTCGGAGGGAGGAGGAGGAGTCCTTTCCCTTGGCCTGATTGTGTGAGCACTGGGGGTTCCAGAACCAGAGCAACCTGGGCCCGGAGAACCTCCCTTCCACAGCCTCTTAGCACTCATGGGTTGAAAAAGCAGTTGCTCGAAAAATTTTTTTTTAAAAATCAACAAAAACAAGACCCAGAAAAAAGACCAAGTCTGGGGTGGGGGGGGGGGTGGGGGGAGGAAGAGCTACTGTGCTCTTGACAGCTCCCGAGTCTGGAGTTGGTCGGTGGTGCAGTTCCAAGAGAGGCCGAAGGCGAGCACCGAGGGGGTGTCCAGCTGTGGCTTTCAGGCCCCCCAGGAGTGTCTGTGGTCAGGCTCAGGGAGCTGGCTGCAGCTGCTGTCCCACGGGGCCTCGGTTGGCCGAGGACTCCTTGGCGCCCCCGTTTGCAGGGTTTGTTCACGTTTGCTTCCGTATCGGTGTTGCTGTCTGTACATGCGGTGCATGTCCACATCTGTCTGTGTCTGTGCAGGTGGTTCTGCTGTAGGGTGTGGGTGCGTGCGTACACATAGATGTCTGTCTGTGTCCGTGTGTGCGTGTCTGTGTGCGCATGTGTGCGTGGCTCTGGGAGGGTGGGAGCTGGGGGTGGGGGGCGGGGAGAGGAGCTGTGCCCCTGGGCTGGAGCTATACCCGGGTGGTGGAGTGTGAGTGGGGCAGCCCGGTGCTGTTGAACCCTGCGGCAAAGGTGTTATAGGGGTGCAAGGTCTGCAGCCCTACCAGCGAGTTGGGGATCATCGTGATGGTGTTGGGGGTCATGAGTGGGATGTCATCAGGGGAGCGCCGCAGGGTCAGGGTGTAGTCGGGCAAGGCGGTGAGGCGCAGCGTGTCGTGCGGGGGGCCGGCCTCACACTCATGGTGGGTGGGGCCCAGCTGTAACGCTGCTAGCTCCTCCTCGGGAGCAGCTCCTAATTCTGGGGCCCCGGCTCCCCTCTGAGGGCTAGGCTGCCGCAGGGGCTCCTGGCGCCGCTTGTCCTTACGGTAGTAGAGGGCAGCAAAGGCCAGCACGTTAAGGAACAGGAGGGAGGCCCCCACAGCGATGGTGACACTCAATTCGGTGGAGTAGTCACGAGGATTCTCCACCAGGAGTGGCCCTGCGTCCTGGTCCCCATTCCAGGAGCCTTGGGCGTTCTCGTTGCTGTAGGCAGGTGAGATGGCTGGCCGCTTGGTGCTCCAGGTCTTGCCATTGGGCCTGCGGGTGATGTGGGAGCTGTGGGTGGTATCCGGGGGCGGCACTTTGGTGGTTGTGGACGTATAGTGGAACATGTCATGCAGGTTATACAGATGGGGCACCAGGTGTTTCCAAAAGGCCACCTTGGTGGCCCGGTAATGATCGCGGACCCTTGGTTTCAGCCCGATGTGAAGGTAGAGCTGGTCTCGGGGATTGTATTTGGACCAGGCCACTTCCTCAAAGCGGTTGGCCTTGGTGTGAATGAACTTGGTGTCCTGGGGGACCGGCTTGTTGGGATCCCTGAAATACCACATGGAAATCTGGGGTCACCACTCTACCCAGACGAGGAAAGGGCCCAGCGTTTGTCCTCTCACACCCACCCCCTAAACCTCTTCCCGGTCGGAAACATACCCCGCCCCCGGACTTCCGTCTTTTTCAGGGCCCCTCCCTCTCTTCCCCTAGGCTTGAACTCGCAGGCCCCACAGCGAGCAGCGGCACAGAAAACTGTCTCATCCTCCTCTGTGCTCATCTTCCACCATTAGGCTACAGATGGCTTTTCTTCTCCTCACATGAGCATCTGTCAGTCCTGCCGCCGCCTGGCTGCGCTAAGGGCCCTCCTCCGAAGCCTCTTCCTGAACGTGCTTTATGCCCACTTCACGTGGCCTCTGGCCATGGCCCTTGAACTCTCCCTCATGCTCAGTCCTACCGCTAACTGAGTTCCAAGCCTCCACACACGTTCTGAAGGAGAGAAGATGGCATGAGAGACTGGAGAAGGGGAGGCAGGAAGGGCAAGCCAGATTCTGGGGCTATCTTAGGAAAGATGAAAGAGGTTTAGAGAGGAGCAGAGGAGACGGCATGCTGGTGGGGGGGGGGTCCCCAAAGAAGGAAGAAAAAAACCATTTTCTCCTTACCCAGTCTTGGCAAAGTTGGTCCAATAGGTCATGACAACAGCACTGAGCATAACATCATTCTTGGAGAAGTTGCAGGGGAAAAGGTCAGTGGGACCTACCATGGGGACACCAAAGACGTAGGGTACTTCGTCCCCATGAGCTGCATCTGACCAAGCAGGCTTCATGAGGCTCTGGCAGTGATGGTAGAAGGCGTAGAAGTAGGTAGGTGAGCCATAGCGCGCATGCAGATCGGCCGTCACCACCGAAGGCTCCACCCACTGGTGGTCGGTGAAGAGCGCCACCAGTGTTTTACGGCGGGTCTCAGGATTGTCGCGGTCTGCCCAGTCTGTGTACATGAACTTGATGGTCTCCCGGAGGGTGTCCTTCCCCTCGGGATAGCCATACAGATTGTCCACAAAGTTGGAGACGGAATAGTCAAAGTCAGTGCCAGAGACACCGTCCTCGGGGTCGACCACCCCTTCCACAAACTTGAGGCCCTCGCCCTGGTTGACACCTAGCATAATATCATAGTTGAGGAACTCGCCTTGTTCCATGAGGATCTCTGGGTCATCAGGAATGACATCACCGTCAATCACGGGGCCAAAGGCCACGTGGTAGCGGGCTGGCTGGATGTCCTGTTCTACCAGCTCCTTGGCGCTCTTTTGTCGAAGGCAGTCCACCATATCCACGGTGTCCAGCACGTTACAGCCCACTTTGTCTGCCAACAGGCTGGTGTACTTCACCGGCTGGTAGTTCACAGCCCAGCTGGACAGAGCAGAGCCACTTTGGATGATGGCCCTCTGGAAAAGCCCTGTGGAAGACAGGCAGCATGAGGTCAGATCGGTCGTGTCTCACACACACTCACACACACACAACAACAACAAAAACAACAAAACATCCTATTGCTTGGTCACTGAGTTCGCCATGCACTTTGAATGGGCTGGGAAGGAAGAAGGACACTTTCAGCAGTGGATGAGGGGTTAGGCCCAGAGGAGGAGTTGTTGAGCCCTCCGCTGAAAGGCGAGCTCCCCACCCCACCCCCCACCGTCAGGTGTCTCCATTGCTTCCCTTGCCTGGTGGGATGGTTGGTAACTTGGGGGTTAAGGACATGCCAGGAAGAATTAACCCATTGGGTCCCACACATCAGCCTCTTATGCTCCCTCTCTTTATCTCTCGTTGTCTTCCTTTCTTGCTTCCTGCCCAGCTGGGCCCAGCTCTGTGCCAGCGCACCACCAGGGAGCTGGCGCTTATACCACAAAGGGGTCTTTTTCATGAGGGATGAGAAATGCAGGCAGGAGAAGAGCCCCACATTCGGGGAGTGTGGGGGAAAGATCTCGAGGGCAAAGGCCTTGGGGTCTGAAGGTGCCCAGGGCACGTGCCCTCGTAGTGTGCAGTCTCCAAAGAGATTTTTTTCCTGAAGCTACTGATAGCAACTTCACACCCACATTTTGCCTCCCCCACCACTCTCCCCCACAGCTCAGAGGCAGCCAGTCCCCCAGACTCAAAAAGAAGATGATTCTTCCCCTCTCTAGGGGGGAAAAAAAAGAGGGTACCATTCTTTCCTTAGCCCTAGCATCCCAAGGCAGAATTTGGCATGTCTGAGAGAAAGGCGGTTTGCATGGGCAGAAAGAGAGGGAGACAAATGTAGATTACAACTCAACAGACAGCCTCACTTTTCCCAAGACCGCTATTCCATGAGTCAATTCCAGAGAGATCAAGGGAACAGATCTTTAAAGAAGCGAGGCTTCCCGAGATACGGGCCCCGATGAGACAGAGCACGATGCCCCTCCAGAATAGGAGAGAGTGCAGTCGGAAGCAGTGCCCTCACAGCGGTCCTTCAGCCGCCTTTGGGGAAAAAGGGGGAGGCAGTCTTGGTCCCGCTCCTGTCACCCAGGAACACGTTCTCTCCCTTTAGCGAGGCAGGTCCCACCTGACTCTTCCCTCCCCGGGGTAGCCTCACCCTGGAGGGCAGAGACAGAATTTCTAGGTCTCTGAGGGACTGGACGTCTTCCTGTGAAAACCTCACCAATTTGTGGCGTTGGCTTTGACAACAAGAACGTGTCTTCTCACAGATTTCCTTACTTCGGAAAAGGTCACTTCGTATTTCAGGAAGCTGTTGCCTTCAGGAGAAGCTCAGCTTTGCCTCGCAGAGACAGAATGTTCTCTCTAGCACGGAGGTGGACAGAACATTCTGTGCCATGCAAAAAAAAAGGGGGGGGGCTGTGTGGCCTCTTGTTTAGGGGAGAGGTTAAAATGAGTCTTCGGGTGCTGATGTTGGAGCACAGTGGGTTAAGTGGCCACCTGCAGTGCTGGCATCCCATATCAGAGCACTGGTTTGAGTCCTGGCTGCTCCCCTTCTGATCCAGCTCCCTGTTAATGCACCTAGGAAGGCAGCGAAGATGGCCCAAGTACTTGGGCCCCTGCTACCCATGTGAAAGACCAGGATGGAGTTCCTGGCTTCGCCCTGGCCCAGTCCTTGGGGCCATTTGGGCAGTGAACTAACGGATGGAAGATGTCTCTCTCTCTCTCTTTGCCTCTATCACTCTTTCAAATAAATAAATAAATCTTCTTTAAAAAGATTCAGAAGGCTTTCATGCGCTATACCTCAATTCTCTTACTAACTCAAATCCTTAAAAAAAAAAAAGTCTGGAGAGAGAACATTTAGTACAGCACTTAAGATGCTGGTTGAAATGCCCACATCCCAAATCAGAACGCACGGTTCAAGTCTTAGCAACTTTGCTTCCAGTCCAGCTTGCTGCTAATGCCCACCCTGGGAGGCAGTAGGTGAGGGCTCAACTATTTGGATCCCTGCCACCCACATGGGGCGATCTGGATTGAGTTCCAGGTTTCTGGCTTCTGCCCGGCCAAACCCTGCATGGTGCAGGCATATGAGAAGTAAACCAGAGGATAGAAGATATTCTCTCTCTCTCTCTCTCTCTCTCTCTCTCTCTCTCTCTCAAATAAAGTGAAAACCAAATTAGTCTCCAGGTGGGAGCTGTGGCACAGGGGTAAGCTGCCACTCAGGACACCTGCCTCCCATATGGGAGCGGCTGGTTCGAGTCCAAGTTACTCTGTTTTGATCCAGCTTCCTGCTAATGCACCCGAGAGGTAGAAGAGATGGAGTACTCGGGCCCCTGCCACCCATATAAGAGACCCTGATTGAGTTCCTGACTCCTGGTTTCAACCTGGCCCAACCCTGGCTGTTACAGCCATTTAGGAGAATAAACCAGCAAGTGGAAGATCTCTTTGTCTCTCTCTGTTTCTCCCTTTCTGTGTGTCCCTCTGCCTTTCAAATAAATAAATAAGATTTTTTTAAAAAACAAAAAAGAATCTCCCTTGGGTGTATTGTGTCACCTGGGGGAAGGTTTGGGGTCCAATAATAGACCCTTGTCCCTCAGAAGTCCGCCTCTGAGGGTAGGGATTCTCATTTCAGACCCACCTCGCCCTCAGAGACACTTCCCTTCTCGTACAGACTTGTTTCTCTGAGAGAAAGGCAGAGAGTCTCTCTGACACTCAGAAACTCATTTTCGTCCCCAGATCACTATGGAATGAAGTCCCCCGCCCCAGAAGAACTACTGTCCTTGGGGCCGGCGCTGTAGCACAGCGGGTTAATGCCCTGGCCTGAAGCACTGGCATCCCATATGGGTGCCAGTTCTAGTCCCGGCTGCTCCACTTCCAATCCAGCTCTCTGCTGTGGCCTGAGAAAGCAGTAGAAGATGGCCCAAGTCCTTGGGCCCCTGCACCCATGTGGGAGACCTGGTAGAAACTCCTGGCTCCTGGCTCCTGGCTTCGGATCAATGCAGCTCTGGCCACTGCAGCCATCTGGGGAGTCAACCAGCAGATGGAAAACCTCTCTCTCTGTCTCTACCTCTTTCTGTAACTCTGTCATTCAAATAAATAAAATAAATCTTTAAAAAAAAAAGAACTACTGTTCTTTCAGAGAGGCAGTCTAGTTCTACTCTCCCAAATAAGATCCCCGTGTCGGGAGAACCTTGCTTTCTCCGGGCACTTGTTTCCTTAGAGAAACAGGTCCGTTCCCCCCTCCCCACCCACCCTGCACAGCAATATTGGGGGCACGGAGCTGGCATTCTGGAGCCTACAAGGCCTGGGGCTCAGGGTGGGCCCGCAAGCTACTCACCCTCAGAGTGATGGGACAGTGTGAGGAGGCTGACACAGGACGCGCCGATGCCCGAGCCGAAGACGGTGATACGGCGGGGATCTCCTCCGAAGAAGGCGATATTCTCGCTCACCCAGCGGAGGGCCTGGATTTGGTCAAGGAGCCCATAGTTGCCCTTGGCAGCCTGATCTCCGGTGCTCAGGAAGCCTGGATTCAACAGAGGGGACAGTGAAGAGGAGGAGGCAGGATTCGGGTTAGGATGGCAGGCTGGAGTCGGGGAGGTGAGGACAGAGGGTGAACATGCCACGTAGCCCTTTCTACCTCGCGACTAGAGACCATTGCTGCCTTTTTGCAAGGTCTAGTGTCAGCAGTACACGAAAGGGTGGTCACCAGTCTCCCGCTTGTTAGCCAGCTGGGAAGGAGGGCCCTCCAGACCATGTCAAGTGGATGCCTGCAGGTGAGACCCTTAGATCGCAGGAACTGCAAATGGCCAGAAGTCAGCGTTCTTTGCCCTGCTGTATTACTCAGGGACAGTATCCTAATATCTCGTGAGATCTGGAGGAAAGACAGGGGGCTTGGAATCAGCCAGTCCTTAGTTTGAGTCCTGGCTCTAACACATTCTAGTTATATAGCCTCTGGGCAAGTTATTTAAAAGCTCTGGGCCGTAGTCTCCTTTTCTGCAAAATGAGGCTAAAAATACCTCACAGAGTGGTGGGGAGGATCCAGTGAGCATAAGCATGCATAGCGTGTGCAGCACACTGTAGAGCTGCATTTAGTTCTCTCTTCCCATCTTTCTCTCTCTGTCTCCTTGCCCTTCCTGTAGGAACGAGTCCACCTCCACTTCTTGCCAGGGCCTCCAATCTCCCCCTGCCCTCATTCTCAGGGCACTTCTCATTCCCCTCCCTCCAAGACCTGGGGCCCGGCAATCTGTGTTGTGAACAAGCTCTCCAGGTGATGCTGATGCCTGTGAAAGTCGCACAGCCACTGGGTTAGACCATCTTGTTCATCTGGCAGACAAATGGGGAAGTCAGTGCCGTGTGCGTTACCACAGAAACAGGTTTTCCCGCCCACCCACGGGGATTTGCTGCTGAGGAGACAGATCACCATGGAGACTACCTTCCCGCCCACCTGCTGGGATTTGCTGCTGTGGAGACTTGTTGCCATGGAGACTACCTTCCCGCCCACCTGCTGGCTATCCCACAGAGATGTCCTATATTTCCCCCCACCCCGCTTCCATTTTAGACTGATCTCTCTCCCCCTGATCTGCAGGTTCTTTGGAAGGCTCTGTCTTCGCCAGCCCTAAGCTTTCGGAAGGGGTCTTTCCAGGTGGGGACTTGCAGCGCTCCTGCAGACATTGCCAATGCACACCCGGATGAGTATTTTTTGACTCCATAGTTAAGAGCTCACTCACAGCACCTGGAATGAACTTTGCACGAGGCCGTGTTTCAGGAGGCCTGGCAGCTCAGAGAGCTCCCTGGCCATCCAGGGAGTCCATGGGTGGGGGCTGAATTGCAGTAGACTAAAGAAGGTACAAGACCTCATGGCTGTCTTTCCAGAGTCTTCTGTAGTTAGCTCCCACAAAAGAGCTCATCTTCGACCATGTCACTGATTTTACGTCGGGTAGAATGAAGTATGTCAAAGGCTTTGTTATCCCCCCCAGGACCTAGTGACAAGGCTCCTTGAACCCCAGGTTCCAGAGGAGGAAACGAGGAGACATCAGGGAAAGCCCAAATGAGGATGAACGGCATTGCCCCATGGAGAAACCGCAGCTGCTTCCACAAGCCTTAAGTACTCTGCTGCCGGCGATCCCACCCAGCTGCCCAAGCTCTGAGCCCCTCTGGTCAAATTCCCTCAGTGCTTCTCTCAGTCCTCTCTCCTTCCCCCATATTCTCTTTCCCTTGACCAAGGCATCATTCAGGGAAAGTGTGCATTTGGACCTAGTAGAGCAGACTGCTCCAATTTCTTGGGTGAGGAACAAAGGCTCCAGCAGGGAGGATTTAACCATCACTCTCTGCTCCCTTGGGTCCCATGAGCCCTAGATATGGGACAATGAAGTATGTGGCTGGTGCCATATCAACATCCTTACTGGGGCCGGCGCTATGGCGTAGCGGGTAAAGCTGCCAGCTGCAGTGCCGGCATCCCATATGGGCGCCGGTTTGAGTCCCGGCTGCTCCACTTCTGATCCAGCTTTCTGCTATGGCCTGGGAAAGCAGTAGAAGATGGCCCAGGTCCTTGGGCCCCTGCACCCACGTGGGAGACCCCGAAGAAGCTCTTGGCTCCTGGCTTCGGATCGGCTCTGTTCTGGCCATTCTGGCCATCTGGGGAGTGAACCAGTGGATGGAAGACCTCTCTTTCTCTCTCTCTCTCTCTCTCTCTCTCTCTCTCTCTCTCTCTTCTCTGCCTCTCTGTAACTCTGCCTTTCAAATAAATTTTAAAAAAATCCTTACTCTGAGAAGGGTCCTGCTTGAAGTTCAATATCCAACAAGCTCGAGCAGCTTATACGGCAGACCCGACTGACTACAAACACGCCAAACCTGGCAGTGTGGCAGAGTAGTCACTGCTAGTTTCCCAGGAACTCAGCCACCCCAGAAACCACTTGAGAGTGGAGGCTGAAACGCCAAACTGTCGAAACTATCAGAATAGATCTGAGCCAGTCTCCCTGCGCCTGAGTTTATATTGCAACACATGGTAAGCTGACTGTCAACAGATTGTATCAAAACCAGATACTTGTGTCACTTAAGGCTTGACGTTTGCCAGGTTTTCAGTTTGCCTGCAGGGTACCTGAGCAAGGAAGGAGGGTTAAATTCTGGAACCCAGAATAAAACTTGGCACGCTCCTACTTCCTCAGCCCCAGGAATATCTGTATCTTATATCCAGCTGGAGTTCCTTTCTTTTGCTGGCTCCAAGCCCGCTGGGGGCTTCTCAAATAATAGCTAGCCCTCTGCCTTGGAGGGGATTCATGGATTAGCCTGTGACATTCTCAACATACGTGCCTCATCCCAGATACGGGATAGAGAAGCCCCTCAGGATGAGCAGCCTGCTTGGGCTTGGTGCTCAGGAGAAGCCGCTGGGAGGGAGAGTGAATGATGCATGGAATTGGGGTCCAGAACAGGCCATGTGGTTTGGAATGCTTTGAGAAAGAGAATAACAAAGCCTTAGCTTCACAACAGAATCCCCAAGCATCAGGGCCAGACCCCTGTTCTACATCTGTCAAGAAAAATCATCTTGTCTGTACCCAGAACCCAATCAAGTGGCTTAGTGATTGTATTTGCAGGAAATGAAGGGTACACAGGAAGTGGTGGAGAACTTCCAAAGAAATCTCAGTTTATAATTCCTTGCCAGGGGCCGGCACTGTGGCATAGTGGGTAAAGCTGTCGCCTGAAGTGCTGGCATCCCATATGGATGCCGGTTTGGGTCCCAGCTGCTCCACTTCCAATCCAGCTCTCTATGGCCTGGGAAAGCAGTAGAAGATGGCCTAAGTCTTTGGGCCCCTGTACCCACGTGGGAGACTTGAAAGAAGCTCTTGGCTCCTGGCTTTGGATTGGCGCAGCTCTGGCCGTTGAAGCCAATTGGGAAGTGAACCAGCGGATGGAGGACCTCTCTCTCTGCCTCTCTTTCTCTCTCTGTGTAATGCTGACTTTCAAATAAATAAATCTTTTTAAAAAAAATAATTCCTTGCCAGTTTGGGGTAATAAAAAAAATCCATGCATATGTGGGGTCTTCAGAAAGTTCATGGAAAATATGTATTCTGAAAAAACTTTGGGGGCCGGCACTGTGGTGTAGCAGGTTAAGCTGCCGTCTGCGATGCTGGCATCCCATATGGGCACCCGTTCAAGTCCTGGCTGCTCCACTTCCAATCCAGCGCCCTGATAATGTGCCTGAGAAGGCAGCAGAAGATGGCCCAAGTGCTTAGGCCCCTGCGCTCTCCCTGTGGGAGACCCGGAAGAAGACCTGGCTGTTGTAGCCATTTCAGGAATGAACTAGCCGATGAAGATTTCTGCCTCTCCCTCTCTCCCTGTAACTCTGACTTTCAGATAAATATATAAATTTAAAAAAACTATTCACAAATTTCAAAAAATTGCACTAAAATAAACTTACCTTTTAATTCCATTTTCTGTGAACTTTGGGAAGTATGCTTGTTATTTTGATCATCAACATAAGCAAGTCTTAAGAATAACACTCCTGTCCCCTATATGTGTTCTTCTAGTTATTCAAGTGAGAGGAGGCTATAAAGGGTCTTCTTAAGCTGGGGGAGTTTCAGGGGTATCCATGAAATTGTGTGTATGTGTGTGCGCACGCCTGTGTGTGTATGCACACACTGTTCTGGGGAGAGGCCATAGTTTCATCAGGTTAAGAACTTCTGATGTAGAAGCTTGAGGATTAGAGCCGCCAAGGGGCTGTGATGTAGTCGGGGCACCGGCGCTCACAGGGCAAGCTCCCCAACGTCAGCCTTCTGTGTGGCCCACAGCTCCCAGCTGACGCTGTGGAGACTACACAGTCTGGGCGAAATCCCCGAGTCCTTCCTCCTGTCTCCTTTCTGCCTTCCTCTGCCTGTGGCGCTCTCGTCCTCGTTTCTCCCCAGCCCTTCTCGACTTCTCCTCTCTTTCCCCCTCTCCTCTGCTCTCTTTTCCTTCTCTCAGTCTGCTGGCCTGCTAACATGGCGCTGAGGCCAAAGCTTAGCATTCTCCAAATCAGCCTTCTAGAATGGAGCTCTGTCTTTAAAATTTTTAAAAGAAAGGAAAATTGCTTTTGGCCTGTAACTAGTATGTGTGTGTGTGTGTGTTATGCCCCACATAACCCTATCCACCCACCTGTCAATCAGATGACCCCGTCCCCAGGATGTACCTCCTCTTGCCTGGGACCTGGGGATGGTACCATGTAACCACACCTCTTTCTAAGCTCATAAGGAACCTGGTAAAGGGAAGGGTTCTCTCCCCCCCTCCCCCCCATGGACCCAGAGTGAGCAGGGTATAAAAACCTCTCTCTTTTCCTTTCCTGGCCCACTCTCCCTGAACAATGCCCACGTGTGCATGTGTGTCTTTTCCTCACTTTGTAAATAAACTTTATCACTTTTTACGTTGTGTTTGTGCCTGTACTTAGACTGCTTCTCCAAGGAAGAGGTAAGAGCCTAGGACAGGAGTGTAGGCCCAACCTAGCCCACAGCGATGACACCCTGAAATCCAGATCCCCTTTCTCCACCAGGTAGAACAGCTGGCAAGAATCCAGCCATGGTGTTGGAGGCAGAGCAGGAAGAGAAGTGGCAGGGGCAAAATCATGGGGTCCAAAGCCCACCAGGCTGTGCGAGCCCAGGTAATGCCCTGCGTGCATATCTCTCAGCCCCACCTGTCCCAGGTGCCACTGACGGGGACACACACTCTTTTTTCCCAGGGAATATAATTTCTCCAATCTGAACTCAAAAAAAAAAAAAAGGTCTCTTTCTGTCCCACATAGTGATAGTGCTAAGGTACGTCAACAGGATGGCCCTTCTGCACATATAAATGCAGCACCAGGGTCTCACCCCAGCATTGGAAGGTGCAGAGCAACAGAGTGAAGTGCACCAACGAGAACAGTTGGCCATGGCGTGAGCCATGCCTCACTGCTGGCTCCGTACCGAGGCCTACAGCTTCACAAGCGGCTTAGGCCCTCCCCTCACCCACTGCAACTCTGAGGACACAAACCCTCCAGGCGGGAAGTTGGCTTCCTCCAGCGCTACCGGGACACGGGGTCCGGATGAGCCAGGTCCACATGCTTAGTTACCCTCTCGGCAGCGCTTGTTTACCTGAAGACCTGGGCCCTGGATAGGCATTGGGAGGTCACCAAGGAAGGTGCAGAATAGAGAGGCAGCTTAAAATGCTGAAACAAGTGTGTCCACAGCAGTGTGTGTGTGTGTGTGTGTGTACGAGGAGGTGTTTGGGATGGAGTGCAAATGCACGTGTAACGGATGGTAGCGTGTGAGAGAGTAGGAGGATGTGTGTTCGGAGGCACGACTCTGCTTCCAGGGAGCATAGGTGTGCGTGCTTGTACGTACATGGGTGCAGCTCCAAGGAACCTGTATGCATATATATTTGTGGGGTGAGCTGAAGGAACAAGCACATGTCTCTTTATTGGGTATATAGACTAGGATACTTCAAAGAGTTTATGGAAAATGGAATGAAAAGATAAGCTCATTTGGGCACCCAAATTCTTGCAACTCACGAGTAGTTTTTTTTACAACATGGCATTTCCCGTGACCATTTTCGAAGGCCCTTCACATGCAGGGTACGTATGGGAAAAGTACACAAATCTACATGTGTGTGTAAGAACATGTAGGGGGATACATGTGTAGGACATGGGATGTGTGCAGATGTGCAAGCAGGGATACAGGGCAGCTGTGTGCATGCGCAGCATTTGTGAATGTATGTGAGGCTATCTGTGTGTAGGGAGTGGCTATTGGTTCATATTTACACCGGGGAGGTGAGGCACAGACATGTGGATGGGGGTGGTATGTGGCGGTGTGGAGTAGATGATGTGAAGTATGGTGGGTAGAGGGATATTGGTAGGTGTTTGTGTGGGAGTAAGGTGGAAGGAATACATATGTGCATGTGTATCTTTTGAATACATGTGTGGAGTTTGGGTGTGGGTGTGCAAGGTGTAGGCTATAAAAATGGAGGCAGATGAAAGTGGGATGTGGATCTGTGCAGTGTGCATGAGTGGAGAGGTGGGAAGAAGTATATGAGAATGTGTGTGTGTGTGTGTACATAGACGGAGGGTGAGAGGAGTGTGTACATGTGGGGTGTGGCTGGGGAGTGTGTACAGCCTGTGGGTAGGTGGCTGTGTATGCCTGGGGCAGTGTCTTTCTGTGTGATGGGGTGTGTAGATGCAGATGTGGGGCTAAGCGTGTGTGCTTTGTGGGGGTGCATGTGTGGGAGTGGCTGGGGTGGGTATGTGAGGGTATATGGGTGCATGGGCATGGTGTACACTAGAAGGAATCTGTGTGTGTGTGTGTGTGTGTGTAGGGGTGTTTACGGGTGGAGAGAGGACACTAGAAAATTTAACAGGCCTTACAAAACTCATCAGCCAAAATCCTGGTAGCAGAGAATTGACTGGGGACCTAAGAGAAGGTGTGAAGTTTGGGTTTCCAGTGGTCCCTACACTGGGGTAGCTGCCAGGATTCGGCTACGGCCCATGGCCATACAGCATTTTTACCATGGTCATGAACACCAGTTAAAGAGCCAAGGCCTAACTGCCCCCCGGCCCTGCCCCAGGCATTCTTTCCTCTCAGCTTTGAGAAGCCAGTCTTCCTTCTAGGCACCTGGCAGGAAAGCGTACCTAGCACCCCAACCCGGTAGTTGAGGGTGATGACGATGACGTTGCCATAGCTGGCGAGGACACTGCCGTCAATCATGTTGCCTGTCCCTTCCATGTAAGAGCCTCCGTGGATATAGACCATGACAGGTTTAGCGCCACTGTCCCGGATGTCTGCAAAGAGAAGGGGTGAGACACAGGCTGGGTAGGATGCCCTTCCTCCCCCACCCCCGCCAGCCCTGGGTGGGGTGGGGGAGTGGGGGGAGGGGGTGCAGGCAGCAAAGCTATCCCAGGTGCCAGGACACCACCACCATCCCTGCGGGCAGGACTCGCGTGGGGCTGTTCGGCCTGGAGCTCAAGCCTTGGCCAGAGCCCTCTGGGCTTCCATCATGTGTTTTAGAGACTCTGCTTACAGGCGCCTCCCAGCTGAAGGCAGCTAGGCCGAGGGGTGGGGGGGCAGCAGGAAGAGGGAGGGCTGGCCTCCTAGCTGTGTCAGCTGAGTCCCTGCCCTGGGCACCCAGGAGTCCTGGGACCTGACATGGCTTTAGAAAACTGGGGGCTGGGAGCCCTGCAACCCCAAGACTACACCAGTTACATGGAAAAACAGCCACTGGCAGCAGCTGGCCCCAGTGCAGACAGAGACAAGAGGTGTGGGCGTAAGGGGTGGCACGGGACAGAACAAGGAAGGAGGAGGGGAGAGGGGCGTGAATGGCAGAGATTGGGGGGGGTGCCTTACTGACAAGGCTGCTCAGCCACGTGCCCTTTTCCCCATTCTCCCTGGGGGTAGGCAGAGCTAAGGATTCGAGCGATTGTGCCCAGTCAGCATTAAGATGAAGATGGGGGCCTCCCCAGAGGCCATTCAATAAGGGCCCGGCAGGCAGCTACTCCCAAGCCCAGGCAGCGAAGCGACGGGGCCAGGGCAGTCACAAGAAGGCTCCAGGCCTAATTCCCTCTGCCTGGTGCCTCTCATGTGTGAGCAGACCCCCCCCCCCGTTTGCCACACCCAACCCTCCCAATCCCCCCCAGCACAGCCCTGCCCATCACCAAGGGGCCCCTTGAGCTGGCCCCTCCAGGGGCGAAGGGGCAGGAGCAGGGCATGGAGGCAGAAGGCAGCACTCGCTGCTGTGGAGCAGACACAACCTGTTTCCCCATCGAACGATCGGCACCCCAGGATCTTATGCCGTCTGGCGACAGCCGTGGCATCCTGGCCTCAGCCTGCCCTTAGAACCCACACACTCTTTCTGGCCCTGTTCCGAACCCATTGCAGCCCCTGGCCCTGAGGCCATCGCTCTGTTGTGGGAGAAGGCTGGGGAGAGCCTAGGCATCACCTTTCTCCAGCCCCTTCGGTTCTTACTGTCTCACTCTTTGGTTCACCGTCCCGCTGGGCCCCTCTTCCAGGAGCCAGGCTCCCTGTGAGACGCAGGAGTCTCCGCAACGAAACCCAGGGATGGTCTGGCCATCTAGCATCCCATGTGCCTCATCCCCCCCCCCCCCCACCGTCCCGCCATCCCTCTTTCCTCTCCTTTCTCCTTGTGTTCAGTAGAGGCAGGTGCCCGGGAACCACAGAAGATGGGATTGGGGGACTGGGGCAAGGAGAATGCCTTCCCCGTGCCTCTGCTTGTGGCTCCTGCTCCTGCCAGCCGTGTCCATCACCCTGGAACTCCCAGTGGCCAGTGCGGCCAAAGATGGAGGAACAGCCCGTCGGCCTTGTACAGGAACAGAAACACACCAACGGACGGACAGACAGACAGATGGGGCTTCTCCCCATCGAGAAGGGGAGGGGCTCTGTGCCATGCACCAGCCGCCGCGCCCTGCAGCCCCCAAATACCTTCATCTTCATCCCCGTCATTATCCGCTAAGTCCTCGCCCTGTTTCTTAGCGCCGGATCCTGGGGACCAGACACGGGGAGACACAACAGCACAGAACAGAGAACAAAACAGAGAGAGAATTCAAAAACAGCATGACTGCAGTGTGGCCCAGCAAGCCAGCTCTGGGCCTGAGCCCAGGACAGGCAGGAGGGATGGCAAGAACTGAGGGAATGGGTGGGCTGAGGCCCAGACCTTTATCAGGATGATGGTGTTGCAGGCCTCTGCTGTGCTGGCCTCCCTGCACCTCCCTGCCCCGCCTCCCTGTCCCCATCAGCCCGTCTCAACCAATTCCCTTCCCATTTAGGAAGGAGGTAGCGGCAGGTGGGCCAGGGCACAGAGCCAGAGGTCCACTTCCAGGGGTGGGGGAGGGGAGGATTCATTCTGCATGAAAGAGGCTGCACATGTGGGCCCAGGCAGGTGGAGCTGGAACACAGGGGCAGGTACCGCGGGTGAGGGATGACATTGCCAGCATGTGTGGGTATCCATGTGAGGTTGTTTCGGGCAGAGATGTGTACCAGGGACCCCAAGCCTGAGCTCCCAGGGCCCAGTGGGTGGGGGCTGGAGCCAGGCCTCAGCTGACCCTGATTCCCACAGGAGAAGATGGGAAATGAAGTTTGCTCTCTGCTCTTCCTCGCTGGGCCCTCCCCTGCTCTGGTTAATGGCAAATGGGGTTGCTGCCCGCAGGAACCAGTCTGGAGAGCAGCAAGCATTGCTCTGAGATGGAGAGCCAGAGATGCAGGGAGGGAAGGTAGAAAGGGCATAGGAGGAAGGGACAATGGAGAGAGCGAGAGCGAGAGAGAGCGAGCGAGAGCAAGAGAGGAATAATGGTGCTAGCTCCTGCCATGTACTGAAATATTTACCATGTACCATACCCCCTACTTCTGCCACATGGTTGGATGCTTACATCCCTATCTTTATTCCTGTTTCACTGATGGGGAAACTGAGGTTCAGAGAGGCTAAGTGACTTGCTCGAGATCACACAGCTAGGAGGTGCTCGAGGTGAGAGTCAAACCCAGGTCTGCCTGACTCCAAAGCCCATGGTCTTTCCACTGCACCATGCCGCCTTTCTGGGATGGGAGAAAGAGAAGGAAGAAACAGATGAGAAGAGAGATGGGAGCATGGAGAGGTGAGGCAAGGAGAGAAGAGACTAGAGGGGAGAAGAGAGACATTCCGGAGCTGGGGGTAGGCGGGCATCCATTCTCCTTCCTGTTTGAAGAGAAGTACATCTTCTGAAGGGGGCGCTCTCCTGTCTGGATACCGGCCGGTGTGTGAAAACGGGGCTCGTGCTCCGCCCGGAGGCAGGAAAAGCCCCCTTTCTCAGGCGACCTGGGCTCTGGGGACCGGCTTTCCCGAGAGCTAGCCATCACAATGGGACGCGCCCTCATACGACAAGATGGCCTTTCCACTAGGGCAAGAGCCCAGCCCTTAGGTAGAGCCTACCCCCAGCTTCCTGGACTTCTGGGAACACCTACCGTCTTCCCGCGTCAGCTCAACACCTGCCCGCAGTGCCCTCAGAAACCCGCTGGGACGCAGACATCATCACCCACGCAGAAGCCAACCCATCAGACTGCCAGGACTCCCTCCTCCCGACACATGGATTTCCTCCCACTCTGCCGGGCGGGGGCGGGGCCGAGGGGCAGGACAGCTCTGCCCCAGAAACCCCCTTCACTTCCTGTCGTCGGCCATTCCTGACTTGCAAGCTGTGTCCCCCTGTTCCACTCTGACAGTGTCCCTGGACGGCTGCAGCTTGAAAGTTGGCCCTTGCTTGGTAACTCCTTGCTGCCATGTTTCTCACCCAGGATGGCTCAGCCCCTGTCCCCAAACACTGGGCCTCTGCAGGATGGCAACCAGGCCACCCCATCTGATCTACGCATGCCACAGCCCTAATCACCTCTGGGTGTGGCTCTCATGATTCGGACTTCTTCGCATAGGCCCTGCATAGGGAGCTAATTGGAACACTAAATGGGCAAATGTCGCCTCCCCCACCACACACACACACGCACACACACACTCAGAGTCTGGAACCCACTGCCCAGTGGGGCCTTAGGGAAATCAGCTGAGTTTTATGCCTAGGCTAGGAGCTTCTTCAGAGCAACAATCAGGCTGTTAGTCACATCTAAATCTTTCCTCTACCTCAAATCATGACAGCACCTTGCCCATGACCTTGCCCTAGTCCATTGTCATGATGGGGGAAATGTTCTATTTGAGTACGGGACTTCTAGTCCGCTGTCTGGCCAAACTCTCGGGGCTGGCCTGGGCCACCCGGAGCTTTCAGAGGAACCCTGGGGAGGTCATTGTTCCTAAGGAACAGTCAAGGTTAATGTCAGCTCCTCTCCTTACCCCACTCCAGCAAGTAACTCACAGGAGCTGGTCCTAAGAGGTCTAACAGACTGGATTCCTGATGCTTTTATGGGTGAGTGGAATACGAACGCCCCATCAGTCCCCTACCTCAACTTCAGAGGTGGCAATGCTGGCTCCTAAAGGGAGGCACTTGCCTAAGGGCTCACTGTGGGTTGGCAGCAGAGCTGGGACTCACTCAGGCTTTGTGTGTACGGTCCTGGGCTGCGCGTGGGCATGCCGCGAAACACTGTCCCCAAGGCATCGTGTCTCGCGCCACGCTTCACTGGGCACCTAAAGCGCACAGGGCCCCTGCTCAGCATGTCGGTTCCTGGGCTGTGCCTCCAGCAATTCTTCTTCTGCGGTAGGGAATATCCCATCCCCAGGAACCTGGGTGACCCTACTCTGAGAAACCCTGCCCTGGGACATGACGGGAAAACAAACTGCAAGCCTGCCGAAGGGCTGCAGGGATCCGGCTGGCATTTTCCACCTGTTCCTTAGGCTCTTACTGATTCTAATTCCGTCCAACCCATCCACATGTCATCTTTTCTTTGTTTGTTTGTTTCTTCTCTGAGTTGAGGAGGTGGGAAGGAGCAGATGGGGGCTGGCTCTGAGGGCTACAGTGGAAAGAACATGCCCTAAGGGTCAAAAAGGCCCAGGTTTGGGTCCCAGCTCTGCAACAGACCAGCACGGGGGGGTGGGGTCGGCCTTGAGCAGCAGCAAGTCACTTCCCTGGGCCTGTTTCCTCATCCGTAAAATTGGGATCCTGACTCCTGCCTTACAGGCCTCCAGAGACGTGGGGAGGAGCTTACGAGGTAACTACCAAAGGGTTTTGCAAGTGGCAGGCAGAGCCGGGAGAGATTCCTCTCAGCAAGAGGGTGAATTTCAAATTCAGGAGATCATGTAAGTTGCCTTCTGAATTCCGATTCGGAGCTCCCAGACACCCCCTTCCCTCTCCCTGCCCCCACGCTCCGCCACCTGCATAGGTGACATAGGCATAGATGGTCTGCCTGCTCGGCCCTGACTGCAGGGTGGCGGGGCCAGCGGTGCGGGCTGCATAGCAACAGTCACTAACCCTGCATACACGTGCTGGGTCTAAGCTTCAGGACTGGAGGATGGGGTCCAGACGTTCAACCCACCGAACAACTGCGGGGAGGGGGCGGGAAGGGTCCTGTGGCTCCCTGGCAAAAGGGCGGAGCCTCTGGCTCCGTCTTGGCTGTTTCTCCTGAGGTGTCACCAAGAGAGAGAGAGAGAGAGAGAGAGGAGAGAGAGAGAGAGAGAGCGCGCGAGCCGCTGGCTCCGTCTTTGGTACTCACTCTAGGGTGGGATTTGGGACTGGGGACATTGGAAGAAGGGGGAAATGGGGTTGCTGCTTCTGCTCTGAGCCTGTTCTCAGGTTCGCCGAATCCTCCCTGAAAAGCGGCCAGGGCCCTCAGATGAGGCGGCCCCTGTGCCTGCTCACTGTGCCCTGAGACCGGGCTGCTTGAGGAAGGCCAGGTCCTCAGGGGCAAGGGCAGGTGGGCAGGCAGCCCTCCCTCTCTCTCTCTCTCCCTCCCCGCCGGCTCGCTACCTACCTCCTTTCCTACAAATTTTCTTGTTGGGCTTTCGGGCGCATTCCTTGGAAATCCGCTTTACTGTAAAATGAATAAAAAACTAAAAAATAACAGGAGGCCTCTGCCCAGGGGCATGCACCCCCCCACCCCACCCCCAGGCCCCAAGAGCTGAGCCGCTCTGCAGACGGCACATGGCAGAGAGCCTGTCCCACCATCTCCTTTTTTCTGTCACTTACCTTTGTGTGATTCCCCCCCGCCCCGCGGGAGGAGGCATCAGCTAGTGAAAAGAGGAGCCACCTAAGCACTGCCCACCAGGCTCACCCCTGCCCAACCCCACGCCCAGCTCCCTTGGCCTCACACACCTACCACCTTTTGAAGCAGGTGGAATTGGCTATAGTGGTGGTGAGGGGAGGGCGGGGGGGGGTGGGTGCTGGTGGAGCCAGCGTCCTCCCGCAGGGCAGCTGCCGGTACTGACTCATACTCCCCCACCCTGTGGGGGGGGACCCCCATCCAGCACTGGACCTTAACCTGTCAAAGCTCTGAGGCCTGACCAGGCCCTCTCCTGGCAACAGTGTCACTCACACATGGGAGCTAGGACAATGCTGGGAGAGGGAGGAACTGGGGCGGGGGGGAGGGGGGCAAGAGGGGGCGGGGAGGCCAAGCTGAGTGATGGTTAGAAGCATTTTCACAGAGAGACAGACGCATGCTGCTGGGGTTTGCCACCACATGCAAGCCAGCGACACGACAGGGCAGGCGGGAGGCGGGGAGGGGCACAGTGGCGGGTCGCCGCACTCACCATCCTCCGTGGGCACATAGACATTCAGGTAGAGACAGTCTTCATTGGGCTCCTGGATATAAGTAGCGACGATGTCCAAGTTGGCAGTGAACCAGACTGGCAGCATAACTTCGGGCACAGCTGTGTGGATGTTCTGGGGGCACACTGGGGGAAAGTGTGTGGCGTTCCGGATGCCAGACCAGGATGGGGGTGGTTCAGGGGGCAGGAAACGTTTCTCGCCGATCGGGGGCGCCGCGTAGGGCACCCCTAGGTATTGGTCCACAGGCCCCAAGATCTCACTGGGCAATGGTACCCGGGCACCCCTAAGCTTTCCAAAGTGAGTATTGACCGTGGGCGCTGGGGCCTGAGTACTGGCCCTCAGCACCAAACTGACGAACCAGAGGGTGAGGCTCAGGCTGCGGCCGACTGTGGGTTTGGGGCTCAGGGACAGCGAGGGCAGGCCAAGCCGCAGCCACATGTTCCGGGTAGGGGGACTGGCAGAAGAGGCAGACTCCAGGGTCACAGCATCCGCCCAATAGGCAGCCCCTTCATGGTCACACTGACTTGAACCTCAAAAGTGAGGGAGCAGGTCGTCGGAGCACCACAGCTTCAGAAAGGGGACTCCCTCAGGGCCAGACAGGCCTGTGGAAAGAGGGAAGGACGAGTCATCCAAGACGCTCTGGAAGGGCCAGCAGTCTGTTTTGGTGTCCCGCTGGGCTTGGGCAATTCTCACGCCCAGCCTTCCAGAACCAGGCAGTCAGAACCATTCTATGCAGCACCTGGCCACAGTTGGACAAAAAAATCCAAGGGGAAGGCCTGAGCGATGGTTGGTGCCAGTGTAGAGTTCACAGTTCCCAAGTTCAACTGCACAGCCAGTGGAGTTCATCAGGGTCAGCTGGAGCCAGAGTAGCACGTGGTAGGAGGGGGTGGGGGAGACCGCCCAGGGACCCCTGTGCGTGCTGTGGGAACTCCCAGTGATCCTGCACAGGAGCGTCCACAGCAGGAGACGTAGGGTTGTTAACCTCACTTTGGGACACTTGTGCATAAGAAAGGCAAGCAGCAAGAAGGCAGAAGGTCCCACAGTGAGACCCCCTTTGCCCTCAGGCCGGGCAGGGGCAGGGGCAGGGGCAGGACAGTCTTTCACCAGAGTCCCCAGACCCTCCTGCGCTCTTCCTGGCCGTTTGCCCTCAGCCTTCAACTGTTCCCAAACCCTTAAGCCTCGTGCTTTCTGCTGGGTCTTTCTTAATTCACACCAAATGCCAGGACCCAAGGCACCCTAGGCACTGCCGATGCTCACCCAAGTCCAGTGTAAATTAAACAATGGAGTGTGGGGGACACACTCATAGAAATAAACCCACCAAGACTCAAGGAAGACAGGGAGAGAGACCACGCTGGGATCACAGACATGCATTCCAGACCCAGAGACCCCCCTCAGCGGGTCCCGCGCTGTCCGGCAGAGCGCCTCCCACAGCCAGAGCCTCACAAGGCACACACAGAGACTTACGGAGACCTAATCACACACATCCGCATAGGTAAATACCCAGACACACACAGCGTAATGGTAACACATGGGTGGAGACAGACATAGAAATAGCAACACATCCGACACACGGGCCTCCTGACACCATTACACAGCCGACACACACAGACGTTCCACACGGTCACACGCGCACGCCCAAGCACACGCACACCGCGTGCACATTTCCTTTTCTCTGTTTCTCCCGCCTTCCAAGATTGCAGCTCTGCTCCTTTAAGAACTGGCTGAAGGGGTGGGGGAGGGCGATTGGGAACGCCCGGCAATCGGCCACCACGAGAGGGGAATGCGAATGTGCGTGTGTGCGTGTGTGCGCGTGTGCGTGTGCATGGGATTGCGCGCGCGCGCGCGTGTGTGTGTGTGTGTGTGTGTGAGAGAGAGAGAGACAGAGACAGAGAGAGGAGAGAGGAGGAAGGGTGGGTAAACTGACCAAAGGGGTGGGGGCTCAGAGGAAATGGGGAGCAAAGTATGGGGGGGAAGATCCCAGACACTGCCCAGAATGCACCCCGGTGGAGGGGAGGAAGGGAGGGGGAAGGAAGGGGTAGGAGTAGGGAGGTGGGGCAGGAGGGAGTGGGTGGGTGTGTGTGTATGGGGGGGTAGTCCGCAGCTGAGTTCACACAATCCCCCCATTCACCGTCTCCATGGCAACTCTGGGGCACAGACCGCTCATTCACACGGCTTCCCCGCCAGCAACCCCCCCTCGTTAACCCCCTCAGTGCCGCCCCCACCCCACGAATTCCATTAACCCCTTCGAGATGCCTCCCTCTCCAGTAACCCTTCGGCGCCAAATGGCAAAATCCCCTTTGAGTTAATTCCCTGTAGCCCCTCCCCCGCAAACACCTAGACAAACCGACCGACCCCCAAACGCCCTCTGTACCCTAGGACCCACTGTGAGTCCCCAAGGCCAAGATTTCCATCCTGGTCCAACTTGCAATTTGGGAGAAGACAAGGGAAGGCAGCAATGCCGGGGATAAGAATGGCATCTGGGGACACTCTGGGGGCTGGAGCAGTATTGGGTGAGGGGCATTGTGCAGAAATGGACCGGTATTGAGAACTGCGGTATTGGGGGCGCCCCGGGTTTGGAATGGGATCGGGGGATGGAGTTGCGCTGGAATGGGGGAGGATAGGATAAAGGCCTCCATTGGGTGGGGGGGCTGCAGAGAGTGGGGGAGGGAGCCTGGCTATGAGATGCTATGATGGAAGGGGGATGGGGCTGCACTGCAGGGGAGGGGGGACTGGCAATGTGCAAGACAGGAATGGGGCTGGGGGCCCTCGAGAGGGGTATTTTGATGAGCATGCGGGCTGCGCTGTGGAAACAGAGGGACCATGGGCGGGAGGATGATAGGGATGCGGGATTTAGGGAGGAGGTGGAGGACAGAAGCTGGGGGGGAGGACGGGGGGGGGTCAGGGGTGCCGATCGAGAACATGGGGTTGAAAGGGATGGGGGGCCATTGGCTGGGGAGTGAAGGAGCCAGAAATTGGGAGGGGATAGGATGGGGACAAGGTATGGACGGCTAGAGGATGAGAGACCGGGGCAGGCGGCCTCACCTGTTCCCCGGGCTGCTGCGAGCGATTGAACCCGGCCACGGACCACCCATATCGCCTCCAGGCCAAGGGCTCCGCACCCGAATCCCCGAGATCAGCTCTCCGGCAGCCTGGCTGCTGTGCCCGCGCACCAAGGGGGCGCGCTGCGCGTGCCCGGACACGGGGGGGCGCGGTCCCTGCCATTAACTCCTTTTGTGCCAGAGATGGCTCAAGTCCTGGGGCATGGCCCAATTCCCCCATGCTTAAACCCGCTCTGCTCATGCTCTCTCCTTCTCCTTGTCTTACACTCACACCTCACACCGCCAAGTTACCAGACAGGTGATCTTCCAGGACATCTAGTCCAAACTTTACCTGCAAAGCTTGGTATCTTGGAACGAAGGGAGAAACTGAGGCACTGAGGGCAGGAGCCCTCATTCATACTCCATAAAGACAAGCCTCCACCTCCCCCTGAGCCCTTCACCTCTCCTCAGCTGCAAACCAGCGGGGGCCACTCCGCCCATATCCCATCACTCTCTCAAAGGTCAATGCCATTCAGCGGGGACCTGTCAGACTCAAGGCTGGCAGCCTGCCAGCTGTCTCAGCATCTGCCTCTCCCCTCCAGATCCAGGGTCACCGTGTCTTCATTTCTGTGTAGAGCCCACATGTCCAGTTTGTCCAGCACCCCCAAGCCCCTCTGAATGTCCTTTATCCCAGCCAACCCTCTCTTCCTGTGGCTTCTCAGAACATTCGCCACAACAGGGTAAGTCAGAAGCCAGCTCCAGTCACATTGCCCTATACCCTTGTCAGAGTGCCATTCCTGGAACATGCCACTCTTAACTGTGGTAAATCCCACTGAGGTAGGTAGGGCAATGTGGATCTCAAAGGAGATTTCATGTTTTATAACTTGGCTACCGATGGGTATTCCTTTTTGGTTTTGTTTTGACCAGCACGCTTGAGACTTCCCAGGATTAGGTATAGCTTGGCTGTTATCCTTGAGTTGTCAAACCACCCCCTACCACCCCCACAAGATTGGGCTAGTTTTTTTTCCTCTCTCTGTCCCTTGGAGTAAACCAGTTCTCTCCAGGATAGCTTCGGATCTGGGGCCCCAAGCTGAAGGCAAGGGGCCCAAGAACAACACTGCCACAGCTCCCAGTGTGACTCTGGGGCAAGGTCTGAATTTCCTCTATGCAAAATGGGAGTGAGCAGCAGTGATCTTGGGTAACTGCTGGGGGGGGGGGGGTCATGGGAAAACAAGCGGTTCCAGCAACAGGGCAGAGAGAAAAGGAAGCTGCCTTCTAGAGCCATACCATGCTTCTGCTGCTCATTTTATGACATGTGCCAGTGGAGGGCATTTTTTTCCATCCCAGCAATGTGACTTTCAGGGACTCCTTTGGTCCTATGAAAAGGATGCCACTTGGTGCATGATGGGGAGCACATAAAATGGGGAACAGGGTAGGCAGTGGCTGTCAACTCCATCCCACCCCCGGCCTGTTTGAGGCCCAGCATCTGTGGTGTTGTGGAAGGAGAATCAGGTTTCATTGATGTTTTTTTCCCCCTGTGCCCAACCCTAGTGGCGTATTTTCCCGTGGAGGAAAGCTGCGAGGAAGCTGCAACATTGTGCTGAGGAGGTAAAGCTGCTCTTTTGAAGAGACAAAGGGTCCCAGACCTTGATAGGTTGCCAGTGTGGAGAAGGGAAGAGAGAGGGTGGCCATCTAATCAAATTTAAGAACTTCAGGGGTGGCAGGTGAACGGGGGGGGGGGGGAGGTGGAGAAGATGTGAACAGAACCAGGGCTCTGACTTGCGGGTCTGGCCTCCAGCCCCCTCCCCAGGGAGCACCCTTCCCAGCCATGTAGAACTCACACACTCCCTTTGCAAAGAAGCTCTGTGTATTGGGTGCAACAGCTCTGGGGTGTCTATATAAATAATATACAAAACCCAACAGCTCAATGCCTCACATTAACAAAAATACTAAAAACTCATTAAAAATGGAGCCTGAGGGAAGGGCCCCAACCACTACTGGTGCTAGCCCGGGAAGGGGACTGGGAATGAAGAGGAAAGGGTGGGGCCACATCCAGTGCACAAGCAGTTCCTCCAGGTGGCTCAGTAGCGTCCAAATATGTTGGTGCTGGGCTGTGGCTGGGTATCTGTGAAAAACCAGAGACTATCAGGGGTGGGAGACCAAGCAGGGGTGGGGGTATGCGTGAGCAAAGCTATCTAGGTTCTAGAGGGAGGGGGAGAGAGGGGAAAGGGCTAGGTGGGGAGAGCAGAGGGAAGGGCTAGCTTCTTCCCTCCCCCACTGCCATCACCTTAGGCCTAAGCAATCACCTGGGCTATCTGTGCCCCCTCCCCAGCCTACCCCTGCTCCTCGGGGCTCTCCTTGGGAGGGAAGGTGGGCTTACTGGAGAGCTGTTGTTGGAGTTGCCGGACCAAAGCTGCCGTCTGCTGCTGCTGCTGTGTCTGCTGAAGCCCCTGGCGCTGGAACTGGGGTGGGAACGGGAGGAGGAAGATGGAAGTCTAAACCGACCACCTCCCTCTTCTCTCTCCCAACCGTTTCTGAGAGGACCACGCCTTGCCTCCCACCTCTACCCCATTCCATCCTGTCCCCAAGCTGCTTCTCTGGCTCTGTGCCCGACCTGGGCAGCTGTCTCTGAGCTGCGGGGCGGGGGCGGGGGGCAAGCCTAGCAGCTACCTGGGGCTGAGACTGGGGCTGGGGCTGGGGAGGAGCTGCCTGTTGTTGTGGCTGCTGCTGGTGTTGTTGTGGCGGCGGCGGCTGCTGCTGCTGCTGCTGTGGCGGCGGCTGCTGCTGCTGTTGCTGCTGCTGCTGCTGCTGCTGGAAGAGACGAGACATCTCCGAAGGAGAACAAGGCAGCTGCAGGGCTGGGGACAGGGAGCCAGGGCCAAGAGACGGGGAGGGAACTCGGGGGTCCACGGTGTGCCCTTCTCGCACAGCCGCGAGAGGCTCCAGCAAACAACGGCTGACTCCCTCCCACCAGGAGGGATTCCCCAGGAAAGGGGCGGGAAGGAACTTAGCAAGCAGCACCTTACGGCCAACCACTCGGCTGCCACTGGAGCTTTAGCGCACTGCCTCCTACGGTCTGGGTGCCAAGGTGGCCACCACTTCTGCCTGGCTTCCTCCTCCCTGGGGGCTCAGGTCCTGGATGCAATCCCCAGGGCCTTACCCGCAGGATCTGCTGCTGCTGCTGCTGCCGGATGTGGTACTGCTGCTGCTGCTGTTGCTGCTGCTGCTGCTGCTGCTGCTGCTGCTGCTGTTGCTGCTGCTGCTGCTGCTGCTGTTGCTGCTGCTGCTGCTCAGGCAGGATGGAAGTGGAGCGGACGCCTGCCTGCACGCCCTGGGTACTCAGTGGATTCATGGTGCCTAACATGGTTGTCTGCTGCAGCGTCGGATGTGGAAACCTCCAAAGACAAGAGGTCCGGCGGTCAAGGCATGGGACTGGGTGCGGAGGAGGGTGGGGCTGGGGGAGTCAGCTTGTTAGCCTACTGCAGCCCATATCTAAGTGCCTATGTCTGTTGCCCAGCTCTGGCTCCTGACTCCAGCTTCCTGCTAATGGCAGACCCTGGGAGGTAGTGGTGATGGCTCAAGGGACGGGGTTCCGGCCATCTTTGTGAGAGACCTGGGCTGAGTTGCCAGCTCCTGGCTTCGGCCTAGCCTGGCCCAGCCCCAGGCATTGTGGGCATTTGGGGAGGAAATCAGTGCATGGAGGCTCTGCCTGTCCATCTCTCTGCCTCTCAAATAAATGCATAAATAAATAAACAGATAATTGAACCCTGTGTCCTTGACCTGAAAGAAACTTCTACAAGTCATTTCATTCATCTCTTTTTGGAGTCTGCCAGCCTTTTAGGTTGGGAATAAGGCATAAGACAATACTCCATTTTAGTGTCTCATAATCGAAATGGTTAGGAGCTCTCCAACCGGAGCACGTGATACAGATTCCATAAACACTCACTGGGGTTTGTTGTTGTTGTCATTGTTCCCCAATACTGTGCCAAGGTGTTCTATCCCTTCGCCCAAATCGGTATGTCACTAAGACAGTCTGCTGGCTGGGCTCCCTGCCCCAAGTCTTCTCCCACCTTGCCCTGTGCGTTCTCTCCACTCATGCGACACATCCGGCTCCTCACATTCTCCTGACCCAAAGAGCTCTCTCTGCCATTGGTTCTCAATTCTGCAGCTGGGTACTCAAGGCCCCTACAGCAGCCCACCGGCTCTGAGCCATGCCCACGTTTTCCAAACTCCATCCAAGCTCCTTGCTTCTGTTCCCCCAGACCCTCTGTTCCTCCTGGCCCCCGGATCTCCGTTCGTGTTCTGTCCCCTCCCTGGAGTGCCCTTCTCCCTTTCTCCCTTTCACAGCTCTCCTTCAAGGGCCAACTCCAGTCTGACCCCCTTCCCAAGACTCCCTGATGACTCAGGCCCACACTGATGTTATCGCGCGCTTTTTTCTTCTGGATTCCTATTTTACTTCACAGCGCACAGCTGCACACCTGATTGCATCTTTGTTCTTAACGTTCTCGAAATATTCTGTGTAAGTCTCATCTCCCCAACTGTAGTAAAAATTCTTTGTGGCCAGAGACTGTATCTTTTTCTTTGTTATGTTTCACTATCTTTCTTCACCCCACCCAGTCCTAGGAGAGTGCTGGTACCCGGTGGGCAGTTAGTCAGCACCCCCCAGGGTCCTGAATCTTCAGCCGCATAGCCTCAAGGCACAGGTGCGAGGTCTTAACTAATCCTTGACCCGCATGGCCAGGAAGGTTCTTTCATTAGTTCATCAACACTAGCTTCGTAACTGCTTATCATGCAGAGTGTATCTGCAAACCCCTGGAGTTGGGTACATGACCTCCCCTCTCCAAAAATGTTCAGGATGTACATGGGAGATTACTGGTTTCGGGCAGTTCTTCAAGCTCCAACTTTTGGCGGTTATGGGCTACGTGGCCAGACAAGTGTCCTCAAGGTGTCCAAAAGTCCTGACCACTCCTATCACCTCCAGCTGAGGGTGGTCCCGAGGCGCATGCTCCCTCATACCTCAGGGTCTCCTGCCTTGCCCACCACTACTTCAGGTACCTTTGAGCAGAGGCCAGTCCATGTCCATAGGTTGGGGCCTGCTGGTGTACATAGCCACTGGAGCGCTGTTGCAGGTGGCGTGCGGGATCTACAACAGTAGGATTGGTAGGAGGGTGGGTGCTCTGATAAGGCTGGCTGGAGTAGCTGGGAGGCACCATGGTACCTGCAGGGCCTGTGTGTTGCTGCAGTCCCACATGAGAAACGTAAGTAGTATAGCCCTGGTGGGAAGGAGGAGAGAGGGAGTCACGGCCAAGAGTGTGCAAGAGCAGCTCGCCCCACTCTCCCTGAGTCGCACGATCCCGGGCCCTTACCTGGGAGGTCTGCAAACCATAGGAAGAGCTGGGAGTCATCTGATGCACAGATGACTGTCCCAACATCCCCTGGCTCTGCTGAATGGGGGAAAAGGAGACAACTCCAAGTCAGGAAACACCTTCCGCCATCCCCGCCCTTGCCTCTCCCACCCTGCCTTGTCCCTGGGAGGGTCCCCAGTGTCTGCCCCAGGCCTGGGACCCTCAAAGGCCCCCTCTCCCTGACAGTCCTCCCGACTGCCCCTCTCACTATCTTTGCCTGGAGCTGTTGGCGAAGGCGCTGTCCTTGGGGCACTGCAGGTTGCTGCTGCCGGTACATGGATGTCTTATAAGAAGGATCTAGGCTTATAACGTTAGTCATAGTCGTGGGCAACACTCCAGGGTAAGTTGGTCGAGTTGGCAGCTTCTGCATTGGTAGCCGCACAGGGCGGTACGTGTCCACACGTGGGCCACCTAGAAAGGAGAGCAGAGTGACCTCTCCTGGTTCCTCTCCCCTCCCCCCCCCCACCCTTTCCTGTCCCTCACTCAGTGCTCTAGTTTTCGGGAGCTCCTAGGGGTGGCAGGAATGCTCGGGTAACTCCATCTTTGCTTGCAGTTGGCACTCACCTGCAGGGAGTGGCTGGTTCTGGGTGTACAGGCCTATGGGGCCCGGTCTGTAGTTAAGGTGGGGTATGGAGCCAGGGTTTGCATGGTGCAGGAGGTCTGGAGGCACTGTCACACCATAGGGGCCGCTCCGGCCTGGGCCCATGCCGTAGTCCTGTGTGGATGACATAGGACAGTGAGTAGCCTGGAGCTGGAGGGGGGCGGTGGGGTGGACAGGATGGGGCAAAGAGGAGCTGCGCTGACATGATTGACTTCCTGCAATCATTGCAATGGCCCCTCCCACAGTCAGACTCCAGAAAGAGCCCTGATGGGAGTGGCTAGGGGCGCCCTGGGGAAAGCAGGTGCCACTTGCCTCCGTCTTGGCAGCCGGCTGGCTGCGTTTCTTGCCCTTGGTGGCCTTCTTCTTGCGTTCCTCGGTATTTGGTGGAGCAGCCCCAGGTTTGTCGGTTTTGGGGGGCTCTGGAGCCTTTTTCTCAGGCTCTAGCAGGGTAGGAGCAGGGGGCTCCTCATCTTCGGGTGGCAGTGGCAGCGGCTCCAGGTAGTAGGCCCGGGGCCGGGGCCTCAGGTGTGTGTGGTAGAGCAGTAGCCGCTGCTGTTCTTCTCCCCGAGCCACTCGACGGTCGACCCGGACTGTTCCGAACCAGCCCCAGGAGAGCGGCGCGGATGGCTTCAATCCCTCGAAAAGATCCCACGGCGAGATCTTTTGTTTGGTGGAAACCTGCAGGCCCTACTCCAGAAAATGAGAAACAGTGAGCTGTTGAGACTTTGAAATGGGAAAACAGACCTGGAAAACTTGCAGAAGAGGGTAAGGCATCCACTGGTGATGAGAGAGAGAGAGAGAAATACTCACAGGTACACTCAGGGGGTATGAGAGGAAGACAGGCAGACAAGGGCACACACGTGAGGGGACTTCAAAAGTTCATGGAGAATGGAATCTCCATAGAATGTTTGTGGAGCTGGTGCTGTGGCACAATATTGGTTAAGCCACTGTATATGACATTGGCATACCGTATCGGAGTGCCATGGTCAGTCTCGGCTGCTGCACTTCCAATCCAGCTCCCTGCTAATGTGCCTGGAAAAGCCCAGCAGTGGCCCAAGTGCTTGGGCCTCTGCACCCATGTGGGAGACCTGGATGGAGTTCCCAGCTCCTGACTTCAGCCTGACCCAACCCTGGCTGTTGTGGTCATTTGGGGAGTGAACCAGCAGCTGGAAGATCTCTCTTTCTTTGTCATCCCCTCTCTCTCTGTCATTCATTTTACTTTTCAAATAAATAAATACATAAATCAATCTTTGAAAAACAAGTTTGTTTTGTTGCAAAACATTTTAAATCCATGCGTACTTTCCCAGAGTACACATTTTTCACGACCTTTTTGCAGAGGAGAGAGTTATAAGGGCCAAGAGTGTGACGGCATGAGAAGAGAAGCAGGAGAAACAGTGCCAGGCCAAGGAGAAGAGACACAGAAAGAGATGAGTAGATGGGTGAGGGAGAAAGAGAGAGAGGAGGGAGGGAGGGATAAAGATTGATCTTTAGAGGAAGGCAGATAAAATTAAGGGGGGATAGAGTGGGAAGGGGAAGGGAGGGAGGAAGGGGAGGAGAGACTAAAGACAAGTAGACAGGAAGAAAGAGTGCTAAAGAGAGACAGACAGGTAAAGCGAGTCAGGCAGACAAAGAGACGGATGGAGCAGGAAAAGCAACGCAGAGAATGCACATCCGAAGGGACTTTGGATTTCAAACTCTGCATCCTCCTTCTCCTCTCAGTGCTTCGACATACAACGATTACAGCTATTCAACAGATACTACCACTGACACAGAGGGACAAGAGGAAACTGCAGAGATGGGGTGGGGGTGGAGGATACGCATGGATAAAAGAGATCTGCAACCTTAGCCACATAGAGGGGTGGGGACAGGACAGGAAGGGGGTGGGGCAGAGGCAAGAGGAGGGAGCAGTACTGAGAGGTAGGTGGGGGTTAAGGGAGAGAGAGAGCAATGAAAGAGAGTGGGACTTCAAAGATGGGGAGCAGACATGTAAGGAGAGGTAAATGATTTACTCTAAATACCAGAGATGGCTTCTGCTACTGGCAGAGCCTAATGGACTCCTGAGTCTACTGAGGCCCTTGTAGCCACGAGGTTAAGGCAGGGACACCTTTGGCTCAAGGAGGGAAAGGGGAGAGGGCGTGGCAAGACAATGGAACATGCCTCCTTCTTGAAGATGGAATCGAAGCCGGCAATCTTGTTGCCCTTGGTGTCGATGAGGGAGCCCTGGGGCTCACACGTGATGACGTCTCGGGTCTGCTTAGGCAGTGGCAGCAGCTGGCGAACCTTTTCCAGACTGTCTGACTGGTGCTCCCCCAACTCTTTCTGCAGGCCCGGGAAGAAGGGACAAGAGGTCAAAGTTACAGAAAAACAGGCTCAGGAAATCTCAGGGGGTAGCAGTGAACCTAGCATAAAGATAACACCTTGGTAAATCCTCACTGCGTACAAAACCAAGAAAAAAAAAATGAGTGAAAAGTATGTGAAAGGGAAAGGTAAGGAAGGTGTGGACCAGAATGAAGTTCCTGAGGCTTGGCAGCAGGCGCCGTGTCAGGGGAGAGGGGGCCACGATCCCATGACCTCCAAGCCCTGGCCCTGGTGTCTTCTGCTCACCTGTAGCTTCTTCACTAGGTTCATGTATGCACGCTTGTTTTCCTCCATGCTGCCCTGGGAGATGCTGGACATGTCTGCAGCCAACGTCCCATTGATCAGGACACTCAGCATGTCCAACACAGTAGTGAAGAGCTCGCTGTGACAGAGAGCCAAGGAGAAACCCAGAGAAGAAAAAGGTTCAGGCAGAAAAAGGCCTCTGCAGACAGCGGTGCCTGATCTGTCATCCCAAAGGCACCAAGACTGGGTGAGGAACCCAGGGCCACACTGATCTCAGTGGACCATGGACCTGGAGCAGAGTGGGGTGGGGTGGTGGGGACCTTCTGGGGGCATGAACTGGGGGCCGGGGGTGGGGCCGGGGATGCTTTACTTGTTGGACTGCATGTCGACGGTGCCGCTGATGATGATCTCCAGGAGGAGTATGGCCCACTCCGTGGTCTGCTGGGTGCTGCGCTGTACTGTGTCAAACATGCCCCCCACCTGCCAGGGCCACAAGTCAGTCAGATGGCTCGGGGACGGTGGGCAGGCTTAGATCTTCGAAGCGGGGCTAGGTGGGACTCGGGACACCTGAGGCCAGGTTTCAGCTGTGCCTGGGATTTGCTACATGATCTCAGGCTGACGACTGAATTCTTGACATCTCGGGGCCTCTATTTCCTTATTTAGAAAATGATGGGGGCCGGATCACATGATCTCCAGGATGCTACTCCACATTCCACAGTGCATTTCCAGGGTTTCTAGGGCCTGGCCACAGTGTGGGATACTGAGGCAGGATCCCTGCAAGGATCTAGGGTATGCAAGCAACCCACTGGACCCTGACCAGGGTGATCTAGTCCCAAGAACCATTTCAGGACCTGTGTCTTTTAGGAGAGCAGGGTTAATAGCTGTAGACCCAGAGAAACCTGTGGGCCCCACCCTCAGCCTCGCCGTCCCTGACCAGGGTCTTCTTTTCTCTGCCTTTTCCAGCCCCCCCCCCCTTTTTTCTCCTCGGCTCCCCTGCTCACCAAGTTGAGCCGCAGTTTGAGTGCCTCGTGCATTAGCTGCTTGGGCTTGCAGTCATCTAAGTACTGGCCATCCCGCCAATTCTTCACAATCTAGGATAGAAACAAATGCAACACGCTGCTCGGGTATCTTCTTGTGTTCATACCGAGGCACCCAAATGTGCATTATCAGTGAGTGGTGAAGGTTTCCAGCATACAGTGGCCTCGAAAGTGCGTCAGCCCCTTCCCTCCTGCCCACCTGCATGGCCCAGGACCTGTACCTGGTGCACCTGGTTGTAGAGGGAGGTGAGGAGTCCCTCCCGCTGCTCATCCTGCCCCTTCAGACACGTCAGCACCAGTGATAAAAAGGGCTGCTGGCTCAGCAGGGACATACTACGGACAGGAGGGAAAGAAAGGAAAAGGGAGACCGTGGGTTGGAGAGCGAGCAACTCAACTTCCAACCTCATTCTGCCAAGCTCCAGGCTCTCTTCCTCTTACGGTGCAGCCTCTTTGCTCAGCCAGGCCCACTCCTAAGGCCCCAATTTTCTCCTTTCTTATGATGTTTATCCTCAGCCCTCGGCCTCCAATCTTACTCTGCCCGGAGCCTGCCCCTTCTCCTCTCTACCCCTCAATCCTGGTCGCTGCAGCCCCTTTTTACCTCTTCTGCTTTTGCCGATCACGTTCTTTGCGGGAAGAGGAACCCAGGTGCTGACCCTTCTCCAGCTCCTCCCCGGCGGCCTTTAATACATGCCCCTGGACTGACGTGGGCAGTTTGGCGATGAGGGGAGCCACCAGCCACACACCAGAACGCTCAAGAGAGCTGGAGGACAGATGGAGGACATGCAGTTATAGGGGAGCCAGGCCAAGGCTGAACAAGCCATCCCTCTCCTGTCCTTGACGGACGTGCTCAGGTGGCTGACGCCATTCCTGGGACCGGAAGAGAAACTCATAAGGGAATGGGTCCTAACATGTTTCTACCCAACCTGAGCACAGGCTTGGTCTTGCTGCTGCTGGGCATGTTGCTTGCAGCGCTTCCGGAAGATGACCCTGTCTCCGCCGACTGCTGGAAAACCTCGATTGTGGCCTTGGCGATGTTCTCCAAGAGGGAATTCATCTCCTGGGGAAGACGCAAGGCAGAGAGGTGCTGCAGTGGCTAGCTGGTTGGTGAAGGAAAATGGATGGGAGGAGACGCCGGAGACAAGGGCCAAAGAGAGCACCTGTGGACAGGGCTGATGGGAAGGGAGGTCTGGCAGGAGTCATGCCCTCTGGCACCTCCGCATTTCCTCAATCCCTCACCATCTTCTCCTCTGCAAATCTCCTTCCATATGCAGCCACAGCAACGGGCTCCACCACCACATGCTGATAGCTCAAACACTCCTAACCCATTCCCCTTATCACCAGCTCCACACGTTTGCCCTCTTCCCATCCCCTCTTATCTCAAGAACCCAAGTGTGGGGCCGGTGTCATGGTGCAGTGGGTTAAGCTGCCACCTGCAACGCTGGCATCCCATATGAGCATTGGTTGGAGTGCCGGCTGCTCTACTTCCGATTCAGCTCCCTGCTAAAGCACCTGGGAAAGTAGTGGAAGATGGCCCAGGTGCTGGGCCCCTACACCCATGTGAGAGACCCGGATGAGGCTCCTGGCTTCTGGTTTCAGCCTGGCCCAGCTCTGGCTGCTGCAGCCACTTGGGAAGCGGGCCTCAGCACTACTCACGTTGTTAGGCGTCTGCTTGATCATGAGCTGCAGCTCCAAGGAAGACTGGCGCATGGTCCACTGGTCCAAGTTCTGTGAGAGCAGCCCCAGGCCCAAGCTAGTTATCGTCAGGTCACCCCAGCACCCCACCCTCCTGGGACCAATTCCTGATCTTGACTCCCAGACTCCTACAGGTCTGGAAGGGCCTGCTGTGTCCCCATCGTTAGGCAAGACTACATCTAAATAGGCTACAAATGTTGTACATGTAGCCGATTTTCAAAATGGCTCCAGAAAGCTGTCTTTCCCCACATTGCTGTTCTGGAGCCTCGTACCCCTTAGCGTGAGTTCTGCTAATGCCCAGCCTTCCAATCTTGCAGTTCGAGGTGAAGCCTGCTACTCTTGCTCAGCCCTGGTGCTCCAAGCTCCTGCCAGGCAGGACTTTCTAAGAGTCTCTCAGAGCCTGCAGAGTCCAGGCTGCGAGGCCACTGCTAGGTGGTGAAGTGGAAAAGGGCATAGGCAGACCCAGGTTCACATACTGGCTTGAAACCAACCAGCTGTGTGACCCTGAGCAAGTTCCTGAAGCTCTCTGTGCCTCCGACTTCCTCATCTGTCAGACAGGGATACGCTCAGACCAACTGCATAGCACTGTGAGGATTCAGTGAGAAAATGTGTGCAGGGGGCCTTGTGCCTGGCCCAAAGCATGATGAGCTCCATCAAAAGCAGCTTCTACGATTCAGTTCTCGAGTCAGGACCCAGGACTACACACACATGGCCCAGAATGAGGCCTCTCCGCTGATCCACTGAGCTTCCCTCCCAACAGCTGGGCCATCTACCAGTCTGATTCTGGTACCTGGGCCCTCTCTCTTCTTCAAGGTCCCCATCGTTTCTTCCACAACCGGGGTCCCCACAGCCTCCTCCCGGACTGACCTACACCTCAACCTACCTGGAGAATGCGCTTGATGCGCTGCCGCTGGGGGTTCTCTCCATCCTCATTGTCCAGCAGTCGATGTGGGTAGCAGATGAGCTGCATGAGACGCTGGGCCTGGGCGCTGCTCAACACTGGGTCTTGCAGGTCATTGCTGTCCTCACACAGCGACTTCAGGCAGCGTTCTCCGACCCATTCCTGAGGAAGCAGACCATCAGGAGGACTTGGGGGGGGGGGGCGGACAGCCAGGCAAGGGATGAGGAAGAAGGGAGACGGGGCCAGGGATATGGCCAAGGGACGCGATGTATGGTGGCACGAGCAGGGGCTGGGAACAGGGCCGTATTATTCAGTGGCACTTAGGGGGTGTGGGGGGAAGGTAAGACTGACCTGCTGGCAGATGCTGCGCAGCACGTACTTGGCATAGACATCCAGACTGGCTGTCTCCACAGAGATGTTGCGGCCACCCTGCCTCCGACCACCATTGCCACCTCCTCCCTCCTCCTCGGGAAGTTCTTCTGCTCCTCCTGTCACAGTGAAGCCTGAACCCTTCAGTTCTGCGTCCCCTGCGGTTCACGAGTAGGAGATAGCAAGGGCCGAGTGAGATCAGAGCCCTGTGTAGAGACCCAGCTCAGGCCCAGGGGGCAGAACCTTCCCCGAATGCTGTCCTATGGGATACAAATAGACTTCTCTCCCGCTCCTCCTCCCCAAAGGTCAGAGAGACCACCTTCAGGAGGGAGAAAGAGCGTCCCTTGTAGTTTAGTTGGCACTCCACCCTAGACACACTTCTGGCACCACTCCCTTCCTACCCCCGTACCAAGTACAAACACAGCCTTGAGAACAGCAAACACAGCTCCATCCACGATGCGGTTCTGGGAGGCAGCCAGCAGGTGGCGGTCACAGGAGGAGCGGATTCCTACCGTAGGCTTGTCTGGGGAGGGAGCTAGAGTCAGGGCAAGAGAACGTGGAGGGCAGGGGAGCCACACTTTCTACCGCTGGCTGGCTTGGACTGTGTGTGTGTCGGGGGGAGGTGCCACTTACTTCCGTCCGACTGACAAGGATTGAGTTGTGGTGTCTTGAAAAGGTGCAGGAGGATGCGGCAGGTAAGCCGGGCCCCCGGCTCAGAATCCTGTTCGCTACAGGCTAAAAGGAAGGACAGCACAATTGCAAGAGCTGCTTGCGGACGTGTGCGGCTGCGTGTATCTAGGCACGTATGTGTCTGTGTGTGTTGGGGGTGGGGGGGGAACGGCGTAAGGGAGATGAGATAAGATGAAAGGCAAAAATGTAAGATAATTCTGAAGGTGAGGTAGAACAGGGAACTGTTCCGTAGCTGGGAAGTCAACAAGTGGAAAGTTCAGGACGGTACACCCAGGGTTGGGAAACAGACCCCCTCCCCCCCTTCTAGCCTGACGCACGCCAGAGGAGTGGCCTTCTGGCGAGGGCCAGCGCGGTCTGCCATGCCGAACTACGAGAGGATGGCCACCGATTATGGATTGAAGTGCAGGACCCACAAGTTCTAGGGGTTAGGGATCAGTGGTTCACCAGCATTGAGGAGTGATGGGATGGCGGCACAGCGAATCAGATCTTCCAGAAGCAAACACTGTCGAGCGATGAGGATGGCAACAAAAGTAGCCAGGGAGTCATGAAAAGACAGGTCACTGACCTAGAGGACAAAGCAGACGAGACATCTCAACTCAGTATGCCAAGGGGGCACCGGCTCAGGGCGGCAGGCCTCCACTCGGAGGCACGCTGCCCCCCATACTACCGTTATGCCCATGACCAGGGCCCTGCCCTGGTAACTGCCCCACTGCCCGGCAGGACCCCACCCTGAGTCTCACATCTACGTTGCAGAGGAGGTCGTTGAAGCCACAAGTGCCATTGTTGGAGGAGCAGCACAAGGCCTTCAGAACCCCTAGCCATTCGGCACTCAATGACTTGCAATAGCCGGTCAGCTCTGCGCACAGGATAGCGATGTCATTCACCCTAGGGAAAAGTACAGATGCCCTCAGGAAAGGCCTTGCTCCACAAACCTCAGATCCATTAACTCTGCATCTCTGCCCCAGCAATCATCAATGCTGGGGTACCTCCCAGGTATCTCACCCCTCCCAATATCAGGTTGGGGGGCGGCGTGGTGCCCACACTTCACTCAGTACACCCCATACCTATCGGGATCATGGTGCCCCACACAGACGTGCATAAGGGCATTGCAGACAAAGCTGTAGCGGTTAGCAGGGTTCTCACTAAGACTCTTGCCTAGCCCCGTGTAGGTGAAGGTATGAGCTGCGGGGTTTTCCAGAGTGTCGATCATGAACTCGGGCGCCCAGCGCATGTTGGATTCCGATGGCTCCACGTTGCAGTAAATGGTGTTCTTCACTTTGGAGCAGAAGTCACTGCAGAGGGTGGGAGGAGAGGAGAGCGGTGTTGAAGGCGGTCTGGGGAGGTGGCGGGGGGGGGGTGAGGAAAAGGGGGAGCAGAGAAAAGAAAGGAGAGTTTTGAGGGAATGGGGACCTGGGCACCGGGAAACGGGTGACTGGCGGGACAAAGCAGACTAGGCAGGAAAGGAAGCGTATGTGAGACGAGGAACGGGGCCTTCGTCTTGCAGGCGGGGAGGAAGAGCATGTGCCCCACAGCCATGGGCTGCAGGCAAGGTCGGTGAGGAAGACGGCCTCAGTGGCGCAGTAACACGCAAGAGACCACAGTCCGCACATGACCCTGGCCCGACCGCCGGGGCCTGGGCTGTGCTCTGCTCCCGAGCTGGGTGCTCACAGGAAGGAGCTGGGACCTGCCGTCCCTCCCTACGCTCTACCTCCCACCTCTCTTACCTGAAGAGCTCCCCAAATTTGCTCTTTAAATGGCTACAGGAGGTGTACAGATCATAGAGATAAGCGAGGATACAGCGTTCTGCAGAGGACCCATCTGACCGGTTCATCCCATGCTTCACCACGCCACACAGCCTGCCGAGAAAAGGCAAGGGGAGGGAGGAGGCTCAGCGGATGGCATGCAGGGGCCCTGCGCACAACGATCCCTTGAAACAGATTCAAGTCTCTTGGGAAACACTATTCGGTCTCCACTTGAATGGCACGCACTTCCCAACGGCGGGAGCCCATGTGTTCTTCCCTGGCCACACACATAGGCCTGCACGGGAGCGCCTGGCGCCTTGCTGTTCTCTCGAAGGCCCGCTTACCCCTCGAAGACCTGTGCCATCTGGTCCTGGTTGAGGATGAGGCAGGCGTGATAGTGCCGCAGGACGGCCACGATGCACAGGCACAGGCTGGTCGTGTAGCTGCCCACCAGATCCGAGGATTTGAGAAGCAACTCGGCCTCAACTACACTCAGTTCATTCAGCAGCTAGCAGAGTGAATGGGGTGAGAGATGAGACGAGGGCCCTCCTCGTGTTCCACACAACCCCTCCTGCCAGGGAGGAAACTGGCAAGGCCCGGCCCGAGCCCCTGGGCCCTGTTACCATATGCCACTGTCCTTTATTCTATTAATGACACCTCTAACCAGTCTCTAGGATACAGTTCTATGAACGCCACGGTGGAAGGACGGTCTGTGCCCAATGCTCTAATCTGTCTCTTGGGCCTCCCCGGGGAGCACTTAAGTCTCTATTCCTGCAGTCTCAGCTCATGTTCCAGTCTCCACCCCCGCCACCCCTACTTCCCCCTCCCACCCCGCCCCACCCCGTGCTGGTCTCCCTGCCCCTCCGAATGGCCTGGCAAACTGGCTGGAGCCTCTACCCTTGACCTCACAGCCCTAACACAGCACGAACTCCTTCCTCCACCCAACTTCCCCACCTGAATGGCAAAGTCGATGAGGCCACTGATGCTCAGTGAATATTCCATGAGGTCGAAGATGAACTGCACATGCTGCACCAGAGGCAAGTGGTATGACATGCCAAGGGCAAAGCTCGTGATCTGCTCCAGAACATTCCGGGAGACCTGATAAGGGCAGTGGGAGTGAGCTGGGAGTGGAGGCAGGGGAGAAGAACCAGGGAAGCAGGAACGGATGATGGTGGAAGGGCATGAAACCAGCAGGCTTGGCCTGCCTAAGGGGGAAACAAAAGATAAAGGTGACAGGAAAACTGGACAGGAGGCCGGAATGCGGGAAGGGGCTGGGCTGAGGCCCACACCTGAGCTGTGACCTGGTGTTGGTCATAATGTGAAAGATGCTGGAACTTAGCAAAGATATCTTCAGCAGTGGGGAAGGCTTCAGGCCGGTTGCGCCGCCGCTTCTGCCCATCCTCCCCACCTGAGGGGACAGTTGAAAGGTGCCAGTTAGGACACAGCAGAGAACTAGCTGACGGGAGGGGGGGGGCAAGGCTTTGGGGGGGAGGAGGGAGAAGGGAAAGGGAGGTGGGGAGGGAAGGAAGAGGGGAGAAGGGAAGGGAGGGAGGGGGAGAGTGAAGCCAAGGTTTAGAGGACCACAGACTACGCGGCCCGCGGCCCTTAGAGGAGTACGTACAGGGAGGTGCTAGGTTGAGGGAGGGAAGGGGAAGGGAAGGAGGGCAGTATGGGGCTTACTGTGAGGTACCTAAGAATGTCAGGTCTCCAGGATTCAGAGGCACAATAGGAGCAAGCTGGTCTGCAGAGGGGGGGAATGAGGGGGAAGTTTCAAAAGGACTAGAGCTCTGAGGAGACTCCAAGAGACAGGACATCGGGATGTGACTGGGGCGTTCCCTACGCTGGGGAAGGGAACACTGCCTAGGGCACTCTGCGGCTGGTGGTGGTTGGGGAGGGGGGGCAGATCTGTCCAAGGAGCCTCTCACCCACCAGTTTCTGCAGTCCCCTTGCGGTTCAGAACCTTCAGGATATCCTTGGTGATCTTCTTGATGGCGTGGCGGGCATCGTCTCGCTGCTTTCCCACCCCAAACAGTACGACCAAGCGCTGGTTGCACTCATGGCTGCACGACTCCTCCTGCATCCCGGCGGCACCGTCAGACTCCAGCACTGGTCTCCTGCCCGCCGCCTCTTTAAAAAGCATGCGCCACACTCCTCGGCGGCCCCATGCCCGGGCCCCCCTCCCCCCCACAAGCCCTCAGCGACAGCTCCACCCCTCAGCGAAGGCCTGGGAGGGACGGAAATGTGTGCTCACTGACAGGGCGCCATGAGGTGTTAGGAAACGGTACCTGGGGGATGGGAAAGTGCGTGGCGTACTGCACGTGCCGAGGCTGGTCATAAAGAACCCCCAGGGTGCCCTCGATCTTCTCTTTGGGTGGGGGCTTCACCTCCTTCTCAACATCTGGTTTCTCAGGGGAGGGGCTGCCCTTCCCCTCACAGGGCATAGTAGGAGAAAACAACTAAGAGAAAGGTGAGAGGCAGAACGTTTAGCAGAAAGGGAGATGCGGAGGCACAAGGGAATGTTCGGGAGTCAGTGGGATGATCTTGGGAGCGGCATCCCTCTGAGCTCAGGATGGAACTTACTGGGAAGTCAGGCTTCTCCATGTCCTCAAAGAGCACACTGGAGCTAGGGTCAATGTCCATGGATTCGGACAGCCCTGGATCCTGAGGGCACAGAACAGAAGCAAAGCTGCTTGAGCCCTATGGAGCTGCTCGCCAGCGTCTAGAAAAGTTTACAGGGGAATCGAAGGCAGGAGACCATGTTGGAGAACGCACAGGATCTGGACTCAAGCCTCATCCAGTCACTTAACCAGTATGAGCCTCAGTTTCCTTCAGCTTCAGATGGGGGATGAGAGTATCTCACAGGGGCAGGTGCTGTGGGGCAGCGAGTGACACCACCGCTTGTGACACCCACATCCCATATCGGACTCACGTCCTTGCTACTCCAATGCAGTTGCCTATTAATGCATCGTGGGAGGCAGCAGAAGATGGATCAAATGCCTGGGTCCCTGCTCCTCAAGTGGGAGACCTGGATGTGGTCCTGGGTTCCTGGCTTCAACCTGGCCCAGCCCTGGCTATTGGGGGGCATTCTGGGAGTGGACCAAAAGATGGAAGATATCTCTTCCCATCCCCACCCCGCTTCCTTCTCTGTCACTTTGCTTTTCAACTTAATGAAAATCAGTAAATAAACATTTTTAAAAGCCCAATACCTTACAGGGATGGTGGAAGGATCGAATGAAAAAACAAATGATGTGAGTGCTTTGTAAACCGCAAAGTGCTAAGAAAATACTACCCTTACTAGGCCAAAGGGACTCTCAGAGGCCTTGGGGAGCCTTGAAACCACTCAGAGTCAGCAAAAGCCCCCTCACCTCCAGCTTGCTGCTGCTGCTGCCTTCGGCCTCCTTGCGCTCTGGGTCATCAGCAGGATCATCGAAAGGGGAGGGAGGCCGGGGACCAGGGGCTCCAAAGGCAAGGTCCCCTCGGGAGATGAGAGTGCAGGTGTACATGTTGTGCGAGAAGACATCATGGCGGATCAGTTCACAGAACAGCAGTACCAGGTTGAAGAACTCCACCCGCTCACTCTCACTGCGCGGGTCCGCTGTGGGGAGGGAAGGAAGAAAGATGGGTTAGGAAGGCACAGGGGAAGTGGGCAGAGAAAGAGAGAGGCACACCTCAAGCACGGTGCTCCCAGCGTACCCCCAGAGAGGGACATGCTAAGGGAATACAGGAATGGCCAAAAAAAAAAAAAATTGGCAGAAACTCTTGAGGGGCAAAGTGTGGTTGGCTAGCCCAATGTACTGGCCCACACACCATCTCAGAAAGGAATCTAGCTTCTTTACTGCTATGTGTAGAGTGAAAAAGCTTCAATCACGTGTTCTTTTCTGCATTTCTCTCTTCTTGGGAACTCTGAGATGAGCAGGGACTAGAACTCTGTCTAAAAGTCAGCGCGCATGGAGTTCAAGAGGCCCTCAGTTCATCTTCATGATGACAGTGGTGGGCAACTGGACCTAGGCAGAGTTAACTAAAAGGTAGCAGGGGGTTCCTACTCAGCATGGGAGCCTGTGTATCCAGAAACTGCAGGAGGACATCCTGGAAAATGGGAGCACTCGGGGCCGAAAGGGAGCCAGAGGCGATGGAGCCTTTCTCATCTGCCGCTTCCGATTCTCCGCACCGCTGTGAGATGAGACGACAAGTTGTAGGACTGACTTTCTGTCCCCCGTGTCTTTACTCCTCGACGTGTAACCCTTCAACTGCCACCTGTTTCACCTCCACCCCAGGCTTCTCCCTTCCATCCCCCGCCGCGTGACCTCCGCTTCTTTTACCACCACCCACGAAGGCCCTTGATTTTCCCTCTCTCTCATCTCCATTCTGTTCTCGCACCATCCATCACCTGGGGCCCCACCACCACCTTGATCTGTCTCCAACCTCAGGTCGAGTCCTTCCTATTGGCCAATCTCAGCCTCTCATCTCTGCCCTCTCACCTCGGCCTCAATCTCCGCCTGTCTCTTCTCCAGAAGCTTGGCTACCACCATGGCACGATGTCGGCCAGAACGCTTACAGCTGACAGCCCACTCACATAGCAAAGATACCACGGCATCATCATCTGAGGAGATCTGAAGACCCGAAGGAAGATGGGGAGGAGGACGGTAAAGGTTGGGGATAGAGAGCTAAGTTCCGATTTCTTAAATGCTGGGCCCCATCTTGAGACCTCTTGGGTAATCTCAGCTCTGCAGACATCCCCTGGATTCAATGCCTCGCCATGCCTTCCCCTCCCACGTGCCACTGCTCTTGCAATGGTATTATTATTATTATTATTATTATTTGCTGTTTCTGGGCCTCTACTTGCATACCTCATGCCCATCTTTGCTAGGCCCCAGTCCGAAAATTCTGTTGCAAAGGGAGTCAAGGGAATTACTGAAGTCAGAGCGCTCAAAACTATGGCTGTCGAGCACTTCCAAGGTATGGAGCACCCGTCCGATTGTGAAACCTGAGGAGGAAAAGCAGCCAAAGGGACTTTACTTAGAGACCCGGTGCGTTCGGACTCTCCATCCCAGCCATGCCATCTTTCTCCCAAACGTCATTCCCGTCCTCGGCCACGCACCTGCAGTGGCTTCCTGGCATTTATCAAAAGACCAGCGGACCTCAACCGCCTGTCCCCGCTCCTTGATCTGCTGCTCGATCTCTCGCAACTTCGCACGGACCTGTGATAGCAACAAGGCAGGCTTCAAGGCTGTATCAGGGCTGGCCAAGGGCCACGGCCGAGGTTAAGAGAACAATAAATAAAAGAACAGGCTTCAAATCCAAATCACAATGTCTGAAAGAGTAATTGAGCCTCCCATCCCAGCGTGGGAGTCGCAGGCTGGGGGCCGGACTTGCCTGCTGGGTGAAGGCACTGTTGCCCTCCGGCATGGGGAGGTTGGAGGGGGCAATAGGCAGGTGGTCAAGTGGTGAGCCAGTCTTAATTCGGCTATCAGTCAGCGAGTAGTGCCAAACCAGGGCACTAGGGCAACACAGGAGGATGGTCTGTGAGACGGAAACAGCAAAGCCAAACTCAGTTATCACGGCTCTCTCTCTGGAATCCCATTAGAAGACCCAACCCTTAGGTTCTGGATCCAAAGTTATTCTGAGTCCCCAAGGCAAGTATCACTCTAGCCCCGATCCCTTCCCTTCATCTATTTTCCTAAAAGCCTTTGGACCTATTATTGAGCCCAGGAACGAAGAGGTTGCCAAAGTCCCCAGAGGGAAAACAACACCCTCTCACTGAGAAGCAACAATCTCCGAGCAAGTCCTCAGCGCCTACTTTCACTTCCAATCTGGAATCACTCCCATGCTCTGGGATGGGCACCCGGCTCTTTCCAGGCCTGCTCTTCATACTTCTGTGGCCCTACCTCGTACCTACCTGTAGGATACAGCTGAGGCCAAACACCAGGGGCCGGTGCTGAGGGCACAGCAGCAGGTCACTAAAGGGAGTTGAGGGTGTGCTGCTCGTTGGGGGCTGGGGAGCAGGGGTGGTAGGCAGTGTGCTTGTGGACTGGGCAGCTATAACGTGAGATGAGTGGCTGCTCACGCCATCCAGCTGCAGGGCAAGTCTCCGGGTACAGAAGTAGGCAAGGCGGCGGGAGAGGTATGCAGACTGAACGAATTCCCCGGAGTACTGTGAAGACATGACCATCAGAGCCCCTAGTTCTTGCCAAGGGACACTGCTCCCAGCTTTCATGCTTCCTCAAATGCTGCCTAGACGCCCCACCTCCACCCACCCCCAAACCCTAGGCCTTACTCGAAGCAGCAGGGGCAGCAGCAGTTTAAGCAATTCATCCTCTCCGGGGCGGATTTTTTCAAAACACTCAAGCACCCAGGTCAGGAACTCATGTCTGTCCAACATGCCATCCTATGGGAATCAGAGGTGCGGGAAGAGGAGTAATTCAGCCCAGGGACTGTGAGAGATGAGGCGGATAAAGTAAGGGCAAGGAGGAAGAGCACCATAAGTGGAGCAAGGCGGCAGGGAGACGCCGTTCTATCCTGACCAAGCGTTAAGATCAGGCTCAATCCAACGGCCCGCACAGCATGCCCTCCTCCCTACCTGGAACATGAACATGGCCAGCTTCTCGTTGTAGTCCCACTGCCGGATTGCCACCTCTACATCATGGGGCAAGGGCCCTACTGTGGAACCACAGCTTCCACTTCCTGTAGGCCCTGGCCGGTAGTACTCAGCCATCTTCTGCAGCTGTTCCCATAAGTACCTGGTGATGATCTGAGTCCATTCTAGAGGAAAGAGGTAAAAAGGGCTAGGTCATACCATCCTTCTGCTTAGAATACCTCCTGTCTCCTCCTCCTACCCTCCCATCACCATACTTTTTTTAAAGATTTATTTATTTATTTGAGAGGCAGAGTGAGAGGGAGGACAATGAAAGAGAGAGGGACAGACACACAGAGAGAGCTTTCATCCCCTGGTTCATTCCCCAAATGGCTGCCAACAGACTGGGCTGGGCCAAGCTGAAGTCAGGAGCCTGGAACTCCATCCTGGTCTCCCACATGGGTGGCAGGGGACTAAGCACTTGGACCATCATCTGCTGCCCTCCCGGGTACATGAACAGGGAGCTGAATCAGAAACAGAGCAGCCAGGACTCAAACCAACACTCTGTAATAGGATGCTCGCATCACAAACGCCAGCCCCAGTCACCATACTTCTACATTCCATGCATCCTCTTAGCTTCTAATCAAATGCCACTTTCCTTCTCAGATATTCCCAAAAGAAAGAAATCTTTCTGTTCACTGATGTCTCAAAGAATCTTCTGCCTCCTCTTCTGGCATGCACCACTTTCTACATTTGATTATGTTACTTGTATATATGCCTTAGCAGCCCTGCCAGATGATATGCAGCCTAAACGGAGAGATTATTTCCTGATCACCTTGACAGCCCAGTACCCCCCCCCACCTGCAACACACATAGTAGATATTCCAATTACTCGAGGTTTACTAATCAAGCGTATAAGTGCAAGATATAAGCAGGAGGAAAGACTACAGACTAGGCAGAACGACTCCACGGGTTTATCGGTCTTGGAAGCAAGCAGTGGTATACGTGGTGTTAAGAGTTACGCACCCATGAAGGGATCAATGACGAGTCTCTTCTTAACCTTGGTCTCAGTGATCGCTGCGTAATAGGCACAGGTCATCTTAATGAGCCAGGCGGCCCGCATCACAGGCACTGTGTATTTTGCCAAGTACCCAAATACTTCATCCTTCTTGCTGAAAATGGGGACCTGGGTGGACATTACAAATTACCCCATGGGCTGGCATCCAAGCAGCTTTTTAAAAACATGTACTTATTTTTCATCTACTTGAAATGCCGCACGACAGAGAGAGTAAACGAGAAAGTCAGAGAGAGAGGAGAAATATATCTTCTATCCACAGGTTCACTCCCCAAATTACTGCAACAGCCAGGACTGGCCCAGGCTGAAGCCAGGAACCCAGAACTCCATCTTGGTCTCCCACGTGGGTGACAGGTATCCAATCTCTTGAGCCATCACCTGCTGCCTTTCAGGAAGTTGGACTTGAAGTGGAGCAGCCAGGACTCAAACCAGGCACTCCAATACGGGATGAGGGCATTCCAAGTCCGCACCGTACCACCTACCCAGAAGTAGCTTGCTTTGGGAACAGGAGGATAGTGGGTCAGCACAATTCCCCTGTGGGCCTGAAGAACAGGAAACAGTCCCTTACCTTTTTGGCTAATTGTGTGAGTGGTTTGGTGCCAGCCAGGTCAGTGAACCAAGTGTTAATGGCGCTCTGGGACCGCGGAGTCACCAGCCAGAAGTTGTCCTTCTGGTTTACTTGGGGCTTCCTGCGACCAGTGTCAGACAGAGTGTTACACCTTAACTTCTCTGCAATAATGCTGCTGAAGTTGGAACTGATCTGAAGGAAGAAAAGGACATCTCAGGGGGGGGGGCGAAAGGGGGTCATGGCTTTGCCGGGCAAATGCCAATGTGCTCGCCTGAGCTTCTGCAGGCAAACTCAGCCCATTTAGGTTGCCCCTTTCAGTCTTCCCAACCCAGGGCCTTTGCTCCTTCTCAGATTCTTGCCGTCTGTTCCTTCAGTCTGGCAGGGTTGTCTCACCTTGGCAGGATTGAAGTTGACGTTCTTGGCACTGCCATGCTCATCCCCAGACACAGCAGGCTGGTTATTGAAACCTTGTTTAACATTCAAGGCCGTCAGTTCATCCTGAGGCAGGAAAATGGCATTTAGTGGTCCCCCCCACCTCCAACCCTTCCCCCTCTTAGTAGGAGACGGTGGAAGAAGAGGGAAGAGAAGAGAATCAGGGAAAAGGGGCAGGAGTAGGTCAGCTTGTCACTTTGAGCTAAGCTTCTATGCATTTAGACCCCACCCTCACCGGCACAGTCACTAAGATTCCCAGCCACCCGGAGCTCCCTTAACATCACTTCCCTCCCGAGCTGGCTCAGACAACTTTCTGAGCTGAGTGTGCGGAGAGGAGGGCGCCTCCAGCGCGGCCCCGACATCAGTCCCTATTCACAGCCTGGAAACCCCCAGCCGCCGGGCTCTCCAGCTCCAGCCCACTTTACTCTTCCCCCTTTCGGGACTTTTGCTCCCACTCATCGCCCCGCCCCCCCGCCTCCCCCCCCTTCCGATCCCGTGTAACCGTCAAAGCCTCCTCCTCTGCTATAATCGCTTGCCCCTAGCCCCTGGAGAGTCCGGATTTTTCACCGTACCTCCTTCTGTTTGGGATCTTGAGGATACACATCGGGAGGCCCCAGCCGTGGCCGCTTCAGAGGCCGGTGTTCGTAGCTCAAGATCCCGAAGGCCGCCATCTTGCCCAGCCCGTAATGCCAGAGGCGCCAGCAGGGCAAGGCTGGGGGAGGGGAGTGGAGGGGGGGAGGGGGGAGAGGGAGCCGAAAAGGGGGGCGGCGGTCGGGAGGACGGCAGCCGAGAGACAACAAGGGGGCACGTTAGAAACTCTCGATCATTGCCGGAAACTACCGAGGGCAGCCGAGGGACGCCGGGAACCATCGGACAATACCGACTGCAGAGAGGGCGGGGCCTGGCCTGACGTGGGGCGGAGCTCCGCGCCCCGGGAGCTTTTCGACCCAGGCGGCGGAAAGTCAATTTCGCTCGCCAGAAACCTGGGAAAGGTGCGCGAGCCCGCCCGAAGCGATGCAGTGCTGGGGGCTGCAAACCCCCGAAGAGGGAGGCCGCTCTGGTGCTGACCTCCGACCGGTACCTGGTTCCCAGTGCCCAGATCGCTTTTTGGCCTAGAATAAGTATTCCAGAAAGCTGCCTTGGTTACAAACTACCTTGTACAGGCCACTCCGTTTCTCAGTTCCCTCATCTTGAAAAATGTGTTTGCTAATACCTCCTGCAAAGGACTGTCGTGAACAACAGAAACTATGCATGCACGAGAAAGCACCTATTAAGCCTAGAAACGCTGGCCTAATTCCTGAAGGCCTCTATGGTGTGAAAAAAAGCACAGAGGTTCCAAATCTTTTTTGATACACGGACCCTTGAAAATCCAGAGAAAAGCTATGAACCTTCTTCCCAGAAAAGTGTTCACGTGCACATACAAGATGTTACATAGTTTCCAGGGAGAGTCCCAGATCCCTTGAAGCTCACTCACGTGTCACCGAAGTATTCCCGAGTTCCAGATCAACAACCCTTGCTTTAGGGGAGAGGCACCTGCTGTGTCAGGTAGTTTTCAGACATTTTCTCCTAGAAGCCACAAACAGCCTCACCGATTTAGGGTTGTAGACAAGGTAGCTGATTTTCAAAGAGCCAAAATTCATTTGCCCAGTATTCTACAGCTACTGAGTAGCACGGCTGCCACTTGATTCTTTGTTGCTTTCAGACACAAATTCTTTGTTACTTCCAGAGCCAGATTCTTTCTATTATAATATTGTCTTTTTATAGAAGAGATAACCGGAGTGCTGTAACAAAAGTAATAAAAAGAGCAAAATGGCATTGAATCACAATGTGAACAAAAATTAATTCTGATTGGGAGACGTGAACATCTCGGAGAAGGTAACATTTGAACTAACCTTGAATTTTTTTTTTTTTAAAAAAAGGACTTCAAATTTTGGGGGAGTAGTCCACAGCAAAATTGGAAGCAATGTACGGTACAGGGAGTTCCCAGGAAGCCCTGCCCCAGCGCATACACAGCCTCCCGCATTTCTCCCCGCCACCAGTGTAGTTACATTTGTTTCATTATCACCCAAATGCCATGGTTTACACTAAGGTTCACTCTCCATATTGAATAGTCTGTGGGTTTGGACAATTACATGACATGTGTCTTGCATGACGTATCATACAGAATATCGTCACTGTCCTAACAACCTTCTGTCTTTGCTTAATCATCCCTCCCTCACCCCCAACCCCTGGCATACAGTATGTGGCCTTCCTATAGTGGCTTCTTTAACTCAAGATTACACCCATGCTTCTTCATAGCTTGACAGCTCATTTCTTTTTAGTGCTGAGTGATATTCCATTATCAGGATTACTATAAGTTTGTCCTGCTGAAGGTCAGGGTGATTATTTCCAAGTATTGGCAATTGGTGTTTATGCTACAAACATCTGTGTGCGGCTTCTTGCCCCGGCACCTGCCAAAGATGGCGGAGGGGGCAGGTTCTACTGCTGGATGGCTGAGGTCTTGTGTTGGGGCACCTGGGGGCCACCATGGCCTAGCAGGTACTGCTGGGCTGGAAGATAGTGCTTATGCACTGCAAGAGTATCAGCAGTTCGGGCAAATTCTATGGAAATAAGCTAAAGTACCCAGTCCCTGCTCCCAAAGTGGATATGAACACCATCCATTACCATGGTACCTTCACTTCCGGGGCCTCCACCGTGCTCTTTGGCGAACCCAACAAGGCATGTGGCTGCACAAGACCACGCAGGGCCAGGCTGACCTGGACTGCTTCAAGATGTTTGGTGGGATCCCGCGCCCTATGACAGGAGCAAGTGGATGGCATCTGGAACCCACGAGGAAGTTTCCCTACCTGAAGCGCCCGGCTCATGAGGTTGGCATCAAGCACCAGGTAGTGACAGCCATCCTGGAGAAAAAGGGCACGGAGAAGGCCAAGGTCCATTACCGAAAGCTCACTGAGGCTATGGAAACAAGCTGAAAAGGACATGGAGAAGAAAATTAAGAAATCCACAGAGATCCTCAAAACTCACAGCCTCCTGGTCTGAGCCCAGTAAAAACTTTATTCCTCCAAACGAACAAAATACCTGGGAGCTGGTGTTGTGGTGCAGCGGGTTAAACAGCAGCCTGGGACTCCAACATCGCTTATGTGCATGGGTTGGAGCCCGAGCTGCTCAGCTTCTGCTCCAGCTCCCTGCTAATGCACCTGGGAAAACAGCAGAAGATGGCCCAAGTGCTTGGGCCCCTGCCATCCATGTGGGAGACCGGAATGGAATGCCAGGCTCCTGGCTTTGGCCTAGCCCATTCCCAGCCATTACAATCATCTGGGGAGTGAACCGGGGATGGAAGATCTCTCTCTGTCTCTCCTTCACTCCCTGTAACTCTGCTTTACAGATAAATAAATCAATCTTAAAAAATATGAATAAATATCCACCTACTTAAAAACCCCAGATTGAAAAAAGAAAAGACATCTGTATGCAGGTTTCTATGTGGATATAAGTTTTCAACTCCTTTGGGGAAATGCCATGACTGTTGGGATCATCTGGTATGAGTATGTTTAGTTTGGTAAGAAACTGCCAAACCGTCTTCCAAAGTGGTTATACCATTTTGCGTTCCCACCAAAAATGAATGAATTTCTGTTGCCCTGTGTTCTACCAACATCTGATGTTGTCAGTGTTCTGGATTTGGGCCATTCTAAAAAACCATGAAGGATTTTAAGCCGCAAAAAGTTAGGGAGAGGCTAATCCCAGTTATAGAGAGTAAATAAATATGATACATCCACTGTGGCTGGAATGGATTATTGGAACTTGGACTTTATCCTGAATGCCAAGAGTAGCTTTTGAAGACTGTTAAACTGGAGAATGTCCTCTTTGATGGATTAAATGTGGTCTCCAAAAAGATATATCTGCTTGGAACCTGTGAATGTCATCTTCTTTGGCAAAAGGATCCTTTTTTAAAAAAAAAAAATTACTTACTGGAAAGGTAGAGTTAGAGAGAGAGAGAGAGAGAGAGAGAGAGAGAGAGAGAGATCTTCCATTCACTGGTTCTTTCCCCAGATGCTTGCAAATGCTAGGGCTAGATCAAGCCAAAGCCAGGAGCCTGGAACTCCATCCCGGTCTCCCATTTGGATGGCAGGGGCCCAAGCTCTTGAGCCATCCTCCACTGCTTTCCCAGGTGCATTAGCAGGGAGCAGCCGGGACTCGAACGGGCGTCCATGTGGGATAGCATGTGGTGGCTTAATCAACAATGGCACATCGCTGGAGTGATCTGTCTGCAAACAAAGAAAAGCCAAGAATTGCTGGCAGCCACCAGAAGAGAGAGAGATGTGGAACGAATTGTTCCTCAGAGCATCTAGAAGGAACCAACTTTGAGGATACTTTGATTTCAGACTTTTGACCTCCAGAACTGTGAGAAAATAAATTTTCTGTTGTTTTAAGCCACCCGGTTTGGGGGTAATTAGTAATGGCAGCCCTACCAAACTAATACACCCTGGGCCATATAATTCAGCTTTCTTGAGACTCCCTGTCAATAAGTGTGTGTGTGTGTGTTTTTTTTTTTTTTTTTGACAAGCAGAGTTAGACAGTGCAAGAGAGATAGACAGAGAGAAATGTCTTCCTTTTACCATTGGTTCACACCCCCCCCCCCAAAGTGGCCACTACGGCTAGCGCATTGCGGCAGGCGTGCTGCGCCGATCCAAAGCCAGGAGCCGGGTGCTTCCTTCTGGTCTCCCATGCAGATGCAGGGCCCAAGGACCTGGGCCATCCTCCACTGCACTCCCGGGTCACAGCAGAGAGCTGGACTGGAAGAGGAGCAACCAGGACAGAATCCGGCGCCCCAACCGGGACTAGAACCCAGGGTGCTGGTGCCACAGGCGGAGGATTAGCCTAGTGAGCCATGGTGCCGGCCCAGTCAATAAGTTTTTTGTTTTTTATTATTTTTTTAAATTTATTTGACAGATAGAGTTAGACAGTGAGAGAGAGACAGAGGGAAAGGTCTTCCTTCCGTTGGTTCACCCCCCAAATGGCCACCATGGCCGGAGCTACGCCGATCCAAAGCCAGGAGCCAGGTACTTCTTCCCGGTCTCCGACGCGGGTGCAGGTGCCCAAGCACTTGGGCCATCCTCCACTGCCTTCCTGGGCCACAGCAGAGAGCTGGACTGGAAGAGCAGCAACCAGGACCAGAACCTGGCGCCCATAGGGATGCTGGCGCTGCAGGCGGAGGATTAACCAAGTGAGCCATGGCGCCGGCCCTGTCAATAATTTTTTAAAGTGTTATTTATTTATTTATTTATTTATTTATTTATTGGACAGAGTGGACAGTGAGAGAGAGAGAGAGACAGAAAGGTCTTCCTTTTTTAAAAAATTTTTTTTTATTTTTGACAGGCAGAGTGGACAGTGAGAGAGAGACAGAGAGAAAGAGAGAAAGGTCTTCCTTTTTGCCGTTGGTTCACCCTCCAATGGCCGCTGCGGCCGACGCATCGCGCTGATCCAAAGCCAGGAGCCAGGTGCTTCTCCTGGTCTCCCATGGGGTGCAGGGCCCAAGCACGTGGGCCATCCTCCACTGCCTTCCTGGGCCACAGCAGAGAGCTGGCCTGGAAGAGGGGCAACCGGGATAGAATCCGGCGCCCGGACTGGGTCTAGAACTCGCTGTGCCGGCGCCACAGGCAGAGGATTAGTCAAGTGAGCCGCGGCGCCAGCCTAAAAGTGTTAGAGAGAGAGAGAGAGAGAGAGAGAGAGAGAGAGAGAGTCAGTCTTCCATCCACATATCTTCCAGTCTCTGGTTCATTCCCCAAGAGCTCACAACCGCCAGGGCTGGGCCAGGCTGAAGCCAGAGGCCAGGAACTCACTCCATTCGGTAAGTACATCCCAAGTACTTGCAGCCTCCCAAGGTACGAGTTACCAGGAAGCTAATGGGGAAGTGGAGGTGGGACTTGAACCTCGGTACTCTGATATAGGATATGGGCGTCCCAAGTGGCAGCTTAATCACTGTGCTACAATGCTTACCCCTCAAGTACTCTGCTCTACCTGATATCCTTTTCTGTCTGGTAAAATTTGACTCAATCTTTAAGATTCCACTCAAGGGGCCAGCACTGTGGTGCAGCGGGTAAAGCCACCACCTGCAGTGCTGGCATCTCATATGGGCTCCGGTTCGAGACCCGGCTGCTCTACTTCTGATCCAGCTCTATGCTGTGGCCTGGGAAAGCAGTAGAAGATGGCCCAAGTCCTTGGGCCCTTGCACCTATGTGGGAGACCTGGAGGAAGCTCCTGGCTCTTGGCTTTGGGTCGGCCCAGCTCCGGCCATTACGGCCATCTGGGGAGTGAAGCAGCGGTTGAAAGACTCTCTCTCTCTCTCTCTCTCTCTCTCTTTGCCTCTCTATAATATAACTCTTCCTTTCAAATAAATAAATCTTAAAAAAAAAAGATTCCACTCAAACAGCGTATCTTCAGCAGAACTATACCATTCTCCATCTTGGTAAATTTAGTTACTTCCTCTTCTGCGTTCACACACTTTGTGGTATCTCCACATCTATGCTACTGAACTTATCACACTATGTCATATTGTTTATGTCTCCCCCACTTGTCTATGAGCTTCTAGAAGGATGAAGATATCATGCTTGTCTATAGATTCCTAGAACATTAGCACATTGCTTGGCACAAATGAGTGTTAAAAATCCTATAAATATGTACTACATTACAACTTTCGGGAAAGAGCTTCTCCAGTTAGCTCTGTGCTTCAGGGAAGGCAAATCTGGCAACAGGATGAAGAATGGATTAGAGGGCAGGGGGCTTTTAGAAAGGAAGACCAGCTAGTGAGTTCCAGTACTAATCATGACTAGCAGTAACGTGAGGCTGATTTAGCAAACTAGCTGCGGTAATGGAAAGGAGGAAACTGTTGGGTGAACGCACCACAGCAGCAGAGGTGATTGGATTCTCAGAGTGAGAGAGAGAGGAATTGAAGATCATTCTGAGGTTTTGAGTCTGGGTGACTGAGGGGGTGATGATACTATTAACTGAGATAGGGGAGACAGGAAGAGAAGCAGATTTCGGGGAAAGGGGGGAGCTTGAAGCTAAGCGGCTGTTTCTCCATTCCTAGAATCTTCTTCGAAGTCTGACCTCCCCACTGGTCTGTCTCAGCAGGGACTCAGCTCAGGCAGCAGCTGAGGATGGGTGTTCTGGTTTACGTTAGGTCAGAGGAAAGCCAGCCCACTGGGGCCGAGACAATGTTGTCCATCCTCCCAAGACAGTAGACCTTTGCCAGAGAGTTAGGAGTGACTGAGCCGAGGCAGGAGCACAGCAGAGCATGGGGAGGGGAGAGGAGAGCTTAGACCCCTCTGCTATATAATGTTACGGTTTAGAGGCGAAAGTGGGTGGGAATGGTGGTGGTGGTGAGCAGATCCTTCCCAGGATCTAGGTGGTCTGAGGATTCTTGAGTCTGCGACACGATGGTCTGCCTAGCCTTGATCTCTATTTATTAGAACCTTACAGCAATACCTGACCTCCCAGAGGTTTCAGCCTATGTCACAGTCTTTACCACACCCTCTGTAAAACGCTGATTTCAAGGTTCTTTCCACCGGAAGCTATGAGAGAAGGAAATGTGTTGGTGGGGAGGGGCTCAGGTTTCTGACACAGACTGCACCCAGGGGACGAAGAGAAAGCAAAGAGGAAGCGCCATGTTGAAGTCGCCATTGCCACTCAGATCCCTTTTGTTCCTGCAGCTGCCTCTGCTGGGGGTGGGGCTGAACCAGAGGACCCTCACACCCAGTGAGAATGAAGACACAACTGGTGGGAAATCTGGGACTGGAGGGGGTTGGTGAGAAGGGAAGCTGGAGGAAGGTGCCCCATAGAAATCTGGACCCTGCCAGTGGCCGTTATAACAATGTGGGCAGAACTGGAGTGGAGTGGGGTGGACGAGGGGGAGTGTTCCCTGCCTCATCCTACTTCTTCTGATCACCATTTCTCCTCTCTCTGCCCTACTTTATGTCCCCCCCACCCTAGATTCCTTCCTGACCTCTCTGTCCCCTGGGTCCCTCAGTGTTTCCACCCTGCCCCTCCCAGAGGTTCAGTGTTTTGTGTACAATGTCGAGTACATGAATTGCACTTGGAACAGCAGCTCTGAGCCCCAGCCTACCAACCTGACTCTGCACTATCGGTAGGAGAAGGGAAGGAGGGTAACCTAGGGGAGGAGGAGGTGGGCTGGATGAGAGAGACTGCTTAGGGACCAAGAAAGTGGGCAGCCAGGCACCCCACTGTCTCCATGGGCTAGGTCGTAAGTCAGTTCAGAGGAGATGGGGCTGTGCTGTGGATACCCGCATTTGTCCCATTGTCCTTCTTCCTTCCAACCCTTCCTTCTCTAGGTATGAGAACTCCGACAATTATAAATTCCAAGAGTGTGGCTACTATATATTCTCCGAAGAGATCACTTCTGGCTGTTGGTTGCCGAAAGAGGAGATCTCTCTCTACCAAACATTTGTTGTCCAGCTCCAGGACCCACGGGAACCCAGGAGGCAGACCACGAGGAAGCTTAAACTGCAGAATCTGGGTAATGTAGACAAAAGGGGTTCAAGAGCTCAGGGATGGTGTGTGTGGGGGGAACACTGGAGGCTGTGGAGTGGAGACACGGGCAGAAAGAAGGAGGTAGGGGGCCAGGATGGGGAAGGGAGAAGGGAGAAGGGGTATTGCTTTCAAGATCCTGACTTGCTTAGGCCAGGGGAATGACCACACATACCTATATCCCCAGTGATCCCCTGGGCTCCAGAGAATCTAACACTTCTCAACCTGAGTGAATCTCAGCTGGAACTGAGCTGGACAAACAAATACTTGAACCATTGTTTGGAGCACCTGGTGCAGTACCGGAGTAACTGGGATCGCAGCTGGACTGTGAGTGATGGAGGACCTCAAATAGCAGCTAAGGCGAAACACATGGGGTACCAGATTCAGTCAGCAGGATAGGCAGACCTAACCCCAAGCTGCCTCCTCTGCCTCCCAGTTTGTCTGCTCCCCACCCCCACCCTCTTCTGAGTTCTTTGGTTCTCATCTCCAGTGAGTTTTCACTTAGATTTCATTACCCTTCTCCTTCCTGATGCCAGAGACACAAGTGAACAAAACGAAGCCTTAATTAAGGAGATCTGGGGGAGGTGTGGGGGGAGGCATTAGATTCATGACAGTGACAGGGTCCCTGTGGCTTGGGAAGTCAAGAGAGGAGGGAAGATCCAGAACTGGGTTTCTTTGGAAAGGGGCAAAACCAGAGCTGGGAAGAACCAGAAGATAACACTGTTCTACTATTCCCTGCTTTTGTAGACACTCACCCTTCCCATACCCTCTTTCTTCCCAAGGAACAGCCCGTGCATCACAGACAAAGCTTCTCCCTTCCTAGCGTGGATGGGCAGAAACTCTACACATTCCGAGTCCGGAGCCGTTTTAACCCTTTGTGTGGGAGTGCTCAGCATTGGAGTGAATGGAGCCACCCGATCCACTGGGGGAGCAAAACTTCAAAGGGTAAAATGGGCCTAGTGCAGGACCCCAACCGAGTAACACACTTCGGATCTGCCTCCTTATCCCTAAGCCCCTAAACTTGGTGCCCCTTCTCCTCTCACTCTTCAACCTCCCCGCCCCCACTCCCAGGAAGCAAGATTTTTCTGTGTAGGGTTGAATCCATGTATTTTCAGAGTAGGGGAGTGGATTGAGAAGGGGGCTTAAGGGGTGCTGAAGGGCGAGGTAGGAGGGAACTTCCCATCAGCATTCCCAGAGGGCTTGGGGGAAGGTGGCTTTGGAACCAGAAAGACCATACTACCTCTTTAGCCTTGGGCACATCACTAACCTTTTTGATCCTGCTTGTTCATCTGTAACATGGGCATAATAATTGTTCCACCTTCTCAGGAGCCAGTGTGGGGATTAAATATAGGGAATGTAGGGTGGGTATTGTGGTGCCACTGGGGATGCCCGCATCCCATATTGGAGGGCCAGTTTGAGTCCTAGGTGCTCTGCATCTGATCTAGATTCCAATAATGTACCCTGGGAGGCAGCTGGTGATGTGTTAAGTAGTTGGGTCTCTGCTACCCACATGGGAGACCCACATGGAGTTCCTGTCTCCTGGCTTTAGCCTGGACCCAATTTGGCTGTCATGACCATTTGGAGAGTGAGCCAGTGGATGGAAGATCTCTCTCTCTCTCTCTTTCCTTTGCTCCCTCCCTCCTTCCCTCCCTCCCTCACTTTGTCTGTCATTCTGCCTTTCAAGTAGATGAAAAGAAACATTTTTTTAAAAGTATAGGGAATGGGACTGGTTAAACTTCCACCTGTGGTGCTGGCATCCCATGTGGGTGCCGGTTCGAATCCCAGCTGCTCCACTTCTGATCCTGCTCCTTGCTAATGTGCCTGGGAAAGCAGTGGAAGATGGCTCAAGTGCTTGGGCCCCTGCACCCACATGGGAGACCCAGAGGAAGCTCCTGGGTCCTGGCTTCAGATCAGCTCAGCTCCAGCCGTTGCAGCCATTTGGGGAGTGAACCAGAGATGGAAGACCTTTCTCTCTGTCTCTACCTCTCTATCTGTAACTCTACCTCTCAAGTAAATAAATAAATAAATAAATAACATATTTTTTTTAAAAAAAAGCATAGGACACGTGTTTAGCACAGTGCCTGTCACCAAGTTGGGGCTCTGTGATTATTGGCGCATAGTAGGGGCACCACAAACATAAGATCTGTTTCCCTTCTTTTTTTCTCTAGAGAATTCTTCACCGTTTGTTTTGGAAGCTGTGCTTATCCCCATCGGCTCCATGGGATTGATTGTTGGCCTCATCTGTGTGTATTGCTGGCTGGAACGGTGAGATTTTGGGAAGCCCTGAGCATGACGTTGGAGGTGTCTGGGACTAATGGAGGAGGGTTCTAGCAGGGTCTCTGGGAGTAGAAGGTGAGACAGTGAGGAGTGCGGGATCACCCAAGCGGGCTTGGCGGTGGAAGGAAGTCACAGGCACAGAGAACACAGAAAATCACTTCGTTGTTTCTGTGACACCTTAGAGAGAGGGGTAATAATAATAATAATAATAATAATAAAAGCTTAACCTGTGTGCCCTGCTCCCTCTTCCCCTGCCTCAGGACGATGCCCCAGATTCCTACCCTGAAGAATCTAGAGGATCTGGTTACTGAATACCACGGGAACTTTTCGGTGAGAATGCTGTCATATGTATACTGCAGCCTCCACTGCCAACAGCAAGGCAGAGTAGGTGGAGGGCGAGCGGGGGCGGCGGGGGGAGGAGAGGAGCCTGTCCCAACTGTCAGTATGTGGCCAACCAAATGGGGGATGGGCTAGACAAGACAGAGAGACGCTACACAGGACAGATTAGAGATTGGGTGGGACAGATGGCAACAGTGGTATTGGGGGCCCAGGAGTCTGTGTGTCCCTGTGTCCGCTCTGTGATCATAGTGGCTGCAGACATCTTGAGACCTCCCTTGGCATAGAGCCTGTGTCTTTTACTTCCTGCCTGTAACTCACCTCTGACCTGGAGATATCTGTGTTTAGGCTTGGAGTGGTGTATCTAAGGGACTGGCCGAGAGTCTGCAGCCAGACTACAGTGAACGGCTCTGCCACGTCAGTGAGATCCCCCCAAAAGGAGGAGCCCTAGGAGAAGGACCTGGGGGCTCCCCCTGCAGCCAGCATAGCCCCTACTGGGCCCCTCCATGTTACACCCTGAAGCCTGAAACCTAAGCCCTATTCCCTGACAGAACCCCAGAGTCCTGTAGCCCCGCGTGATACTATCCAAACAATTTGGGTCCCATGCTCACCTTGCCCAGCTGTGGCTAATTTTGAAGTTTGTGCCTCATGTTAACTGCCCCTTCATTTAGCCTGCCCTACTGGAGAATTGCCCCTTCACCCTGCCTGTGCTTATCTCCCCCAGTGCGGTGGCCCTTCCTTTTGGTGGGACTTTTTTCACCCCTCCCTCTTTCTACGTGCCCTTCAGTTGTTCCTGAACCGATGTGAAATAAAGTTTCTGTTGATAACCGTTACAAATGTCTGTTATGGGGGGACATGGGGAGCAGGGGAAACATGGGGTATCATGAGGAGGGGAGGCATGGTGCTGAGGGTAGGAAAAAAGGTGTAGACATCACACTGTGAAAGTGCTGCTTCGAAAACTTAACTTTTCGCCAGGTGTCCTGCACTCATTCCAGGACCCAACCTAGAATTACATTGACCACACTGTTCCCACTCCCAAGAAATCTTTCAGAGACCCCACCCAGTTTATTTTCTCCCTAGCCTTACTCTGCTTTCTGCCTCCTGAGCCACTTCTGACGTCATAATCCCTCAACTGTAGCCTCTGGTCCCACCCCTAGGGATGGGCTCTGCACATATCTCCTGTCTGCCCAGTTTAGGCCTCCTCAACCTAAGAGACCCATCTACTACCCCCACCCCCCAACCCGATGTGCTCCCCTGGACCCCCAGACCACTAGACCATCCTCCAAACCAGCCTGTTGCTCATGCAATTGAAGATTGAGACAATCTCAAGAACATGTTCATTTTCATCAAATATGGAGGTGAAGGGTAGCCTAAGGGCTGGAATCTCTTTATGGGGCGGGGTGGGGGAGGAGGTGGGACGGCAGTAATTAGAGGAGGGTCCACATTCCCCCACCCCCATCTCTCCTCAGATGATCAGCATTTTCTGGCCAATACCAATTGCTCTGTCCTCCTGTTGCTGCATTATGCTCGGAGAAAATTAGGCTTGTACAAAAGAGGTGAGGAGTTTGGGGGAAGCGTCGAGGGGCAAAGGTAGCCCCCCTTAATGCTTCTCCTAATGAGAAGGGAGCTTTCTCGGATCTCCATAGCTTTCCCCAACCCACTGTGGATAGGATCACCGGCCCTTTGGGCACCCACTCTTTCCTTAGCTACCCCAATTACCTGTGGCCTCTCTCCAGACACTATCGATTTGTGTGATGAGTCGGGGACAATGAAGCTGTTTTTCCTGTTGAAGACCCCTGGGGAATATGCCAGCAAGTTCCTTACAGCTCGAAACACCTACTATGTGTGCAGGGTGGAGCGTGGCACACCAGGTAGAGATTGGAATGCATTTCTCAGCAAAGTTCTCAAGATGGATGAATCTTTTTTTTTTTTAAGATTTATTTATTTATTTGAGAGGCATAATTATAGACAGAGAGAGGAACAGAATGAGGTGTCCCATCCACTGGTTGACTCCCCAAATGGCTACAATGGCCAGAGCTGAGCTGATCTGAAGCCAGGAGCCAGGAGCTTCTCCTGGGTCTCCCACGTGGGTGCAGGGGCCCAAGCACTTAGGCCATCTTCTACTGCTTTCCCAGGTCCATTAGCAGGGAGCTGGATCAGAAGTGGAACAGCCAGGACTTGAACCTGTGCAAAATGGATGAATCTTGTCCTTAAAATAGGGCCTCCTCACCAGATCCAAGTGGGTCGTCTCTGGTCAATGTAAGAAAGGGCACTGCCTCTATGATGATAAGTTAATGTTCCTACACGCCAGGGCCCCTATCTCATCCCAGGGTACATAAATCACACTTAGGTCCATACCTAAGGGGTGCAAATAAGGTTCACAAGTTCAAGGCAGTGCTTAGTGTTTGGGTTCTAAAATCTGTGGCGTCAGAAGGGTGCGACGGGGTGGCAGGGCCTGTGGATAGATAGCACACTGCTGTGTTCACAGGGACTCGACTTGAGAATTCCTACAAGGCTTTTGTACCTCTCCTCAAGAATCCGGAGCCAGAGCTACTTGGTAAGGAGCATGATGGGGAAGGGGATAGCAGAGAGCGAGTAGGCTCTTTGGAGCCCAGGAAATGGGAGCCAGGGTCCGGGTCCCACTTTGGGAGGGATATTTAGCTCCAACCAGGTAGAGTATATATGTGTCGCGCCCCTCCCCTCATTTCTAGGCCATCTTCTCGGTGTTTCTCTTTTCTTTTTCTTTGACAGGCAGAGTGGATAGTGAGAGAGAGAGAGACAGAGAGAAAGGTCTTCCTTTTTGCCGTTGGTTCACCCTCCAATGGCCGCTGCGGCCGGCTCATTGCGCTGATCTGAAGCCAGGAGCCAGGTGCTTCTCCTGGTCTCCCATGCGGGTGCAGGGCTCAAGCACTTGGGCCATCCTCCACTGCCTTCCTGGGCCATAGCAGAGAGCTGGCCTGGAAGAGGGGCAAGCGGGATAGAATCCGGTGCCCCAACCAGGACTAAAACCCGGTGTGCTGGCGCCGCAAAGCGGAGGATTAGCCTGTTAAGCCAAGGCGCCGGCCTGTTGTTTCTCTTTTCAAAAGCACGTTTATTTATTTATTTGAAAGGCAGAGTAACAGAGAGGGAGAGGTCTTTCATCTGCTGGTTCATATCCCAAATGGCTAAAACAGCTGGAGCTGGGCCAGGCTGACGCCTGGAGGCGGAACTCCATCTGGGTCTCCCATGTAGGTGGCAGGGCCCCAAGTACCTTGGGCCATCTTCTGCTGCCTCCCCAGGTACATTAGCAGGGAGCTGGGTCAGAGCAACGGAGTCGCGAAGCGGCTCTCATATGGAATGCTGGCATTGCAGGTGGTGGCTTAACCCTCTGTCACCATGCCCTCATTCCCATCTGAGGCCCGGTTACTGCAGCTGGTCAGCTGCAAGATGTGTGTCAGGACAGGTAAAGTCTGTGGTACTCGGAGGTGCAGGGGCCTTTTCCTGGTTCCCAGATGCTCTGCGCACACAATGTGATCTGCTGGAGAGGAGTCGCCTGAAGATCCTTAGGACTCAAGAGGCCAAGAAGATCGTTCCCATTGAGTCCGTTGTGAACCTACCGGGAAAAGCTACCAAGTCCAGCACCTCGGCTCTCAGCCAACAAAGGGTTGGTTCACCCCGGCCTTCTGGGATGGATGTCTCTTCCCACTCTAACTCCTGTGCCCAAGCCCTTCTGTCCTCTCGCGGGCTCGTTTGTAGAAACTTCGGCAAGGGCCTCTTAATTATCTACTTCCTTTCCCTTCCTAGTCCAAAGTGGCAGGACGATCAGATGAAGAGGGGTCCACTCGCAGGAGTCCACTCTATAAGACTCGAGCAGACTTTTACAAGAAGGACAAGCATCGTTAACTCAGTAATGAAGTGAAAGCAGCAGTACTGGGTATGAAATGGTTGCACTCCTAATGGGAGCTGGTTCCATTTGTTAAACAGGTTCCTTCTCCTAGGATCTGCACTAAGGCTTGAGTCTGGGTCCCGGGCACCGTGGAGGCGCTGAGGGTGGGAGGGAGCAGTAGGAGAGGGCTGGGGCAGCCGCATGGGTGGGGGTGAGGAGACCCAGGGAAGTCTAGTACAATGAGCCTTTGAGGGACGGGGTGGGGGTGGGGTCTTCTCAAACCAGACTAGCTCCCCTTGGGAGGCCTAGGGCACAGTGCTTGTACTCCTGCTGGGGTTGGGTGTCCCTCCCCTGCTTACTGCCCGCCCCCACCCCACCCCCTCCACAGGCCAAAATTCCCCCACCCCCTACCTCTGTGCCTTGGGCAGTCCCTCCTGCCCACCCACCTTTCCCCTCCCTCCCCCTTACCCGAGGGGAGCAGCAAGGCAGCAGAAACCAGAGCTGGTTATAGGCATTTATTGAATTTATTCATTTATTGATTTGACACACTTCCCCACTCCAATCTAGCACATGATACAATCTGGGTAGGCCAGGCGCTGACACAGGAAATGATGGGAACCCACAGCAGGAGTGGGGGAGGGGACAATGCAAAGGGCGCTGTGGGGAGGGGCTGCTTTGGGGGCTGGGGTGGAGAAGGAGCCCCAGATGGCCTCCCTGGCAGGTGCTAGTAAACCTGATCCACACTTCCCCAACCCCCCCTCCCAATCCCCCGCTCATTTCTCAGACCCTCAGCCAAACTCCCCAGCTCCCCCTTCCTGGCTCCTCCCCTCCCCCCCTGGCCGGCCACCACACACACTTCCACATAACCCCTGTAGTCAGGCAAGGGGAAGAAGGGCAGGGACAGCTGTCAGGGGCCTTGAACAGGGAGGTCTCTGTACCTCACTTCACCACCCTAAATCCTCCTCTTCTCTTCTCTCCCCCTCCTACCTCCTCCCAGGCCCCAAACAAATTCCAGTCCTTCAATGCATTCTCCCTAACCCCAGCACTAACCCACACTGGGTCATCGTCAAGAGTGTGGCTGCACCCCAATACTACACACTCCCCGGCACAAGCTGACAGAAAGAGGGGACCTGGCTTAGCCTTTTCTTTAGGGAAACCCCAGCCTATCTGTGCGTAGACCTTTTTCTAATAGGGAAGCACCCCACCCCTCCCCTCCTTCCAGGTCTCCCCCAGTATTGTCTGTAGTGTTTGTATCATGTCACTGTGAGAAAGCCCTCAGAAAGAAAAAAAAGCCTTCTCCCCATCACTAGCACCTTGCCGCTGTTAAAAATCTTCTATATTTGTGTTTATATTTCTTTAAAAGTTTATAAAAAGCCTTTCTGTTATTTGCAGCCGTCCAAGGGTGATTTGGCCTGGTGAGCCACTCCAGGGCTCAGACCTTGGCCCTTCCAGGTCCCCTATTCCCCCTACCCCCACCCCCCACCCCCCACCACACCACGGGCCTAAGGGGCCACTGCATAAAAATCCCAGGCTCAACCTAGCCTGGCCCAGCTCAGATAAGACTCTCTACAAAAAAATCCTGCTCCCAAAGGCAGGGGTAAGGCCACTGGTGACTTCACATTTCCAACAGCACAGCCCACCCCTGCTACCAAGCCTAAGGGGTGGGCATGGGGGAAGCAGAGGCTGGCTCCTGAGGAAGGGCCTTACCCCCCAAAATGGCACAGTGAGAATATACCCTCTCCCTTTTCCCCTCCCAACTCCCTCCCGCTATAGTCCCCCTAAGGGGCAGCTTTGTAACTTCCTCAGCATTGTGTATGTGTATATGTGTGTGTGTATGTGTATCCATCCCCAGACCTCACCCCTACTCTAAGGCAGGGGCCCAAATTCCTGGGGAGGGCTCCAAGGGAAAAGAGTGTATATGGACACGCCTGGCTCCACCTCTGAAGCAGGGGACAAGGCTTCTAGCCACGACTCAGGGATCTGCAGGAAGAAGAAATGGACAAGGTAAGAGGCTCCGCTGGGACATGACCACTTTTCACCATCCCCACTCACACCAACGACAGCAGAGATGCCGCCTGCCTCCCCCTCCCCCCAACCTCTTCGGCACTACACGGGAGGGGCAGGCACTGCCTAGGGGGGGTCTCGAGGACTCATCTGGAAACTCTGCCATCTAATATTATGACATCTTCCCTCTGATCCCCAGGAGCTTCAGCCACCCCTTGTGCTAAACCACCTCCTTGTTCAGGTCGTGGGGCTAACTGGGCCACCTAGGAGCAGACAGACTTAGGTCATGAAATGCGATTGCAATCAAGGGGTGCTGTACCTGGCTCGAAGTTGAAGTCCAGTCCCTCGCCTCCATCCATGAGGTCACTGATGATGTTATCCATGTCACACTCCAGATTCTCCATGTACATATCCAGATCGAGATCCTGAGGCATTCTGTCTTGGCTTGCAGCTTCCGTAGGAGGTGTGAGCACAGGAGTACCCAGGGCCGGAGCACCTCCCATGACTGGAGGGGGTGCTAGCATAGAAAGGCTGGGAACCAGACTGCTGGGGCCTGGGGCCTCCAGGGGCTTGGGACACAGGCCAACTCCTGTGGCCAGCTTACTGGAGGAAGGCACCCCCCCCAGCAACAGAAGTGTTGGCGCCTGGGACAGAATGGGATCTACCTGGGTCATGAGGACATCAGCAGGGGGTGGTGGCGTATCAGAAGTGAGCAGGGCCTCCAGAGACTGGGAGCTTGAGAAGCACCCCTCTCCTGCCGCCAGGGGCCCCTCTGCTGGGCCAAAGAGGGTGGTGTTGTAGGTGTGTAAGGGGCCCGTCACCCCAGGGTGCTGCAGGGAGAAGCCAGAGAGACTACTCCGGGCCAGCAGGGAATGGGAAGATGTGAGATTGAGCCCATCTAACAGCTCTAGATCTTCGTTCAGGGTGGGTGGGACACCTCCTCCATAGCTGCTCACCGAGGCTGGCATCTCCTCCTCTGGCACCACCTCCGACTCGGGCCTCATGGGGGACAGCCGGGTGCTCACTGTGCTCGCGTTTGAATTGCTTCGTGGACGGAAGGCGGTCCACACATCGGCTTCTTCCCGGTTTCGAGAGCAAGGACTGCCCGACCACTTGGCGAAGTGGTTGATAGGGCTGGTGGGAGTGGCGCCTTCCGGTGGAGCTGGCAGCACAGCTGGTTTCTTCTTGGGGGCCTTGCTGCGGCCTCGGAGCAGCTTGCTGCTGCTATCCATGGAGGCTGCCCTGCGGCGGGGTGCCTTGCCGCTCTTGCCTCCCTCGGGGTTCAGCATCCACCAAGAGCTCTTGCCAGTGGCCTCATTGTGAACCTTGATGAACTTGCTATGCAGGGACAGGTTGTGGCGGATCGAGTTCTGGAAGAGGCAGAGGCGGCAGGGAGGGGGCATGAGGTGGGTGTAGGGAGGTTAGTAGCCAGCGGTCTAGTCTAAAGGGATGCAGAGACACACACACACAGCAGGGGACGTGGCCCTGGAGCCTCAGAGAAAGTCAAAGTTGGGGTCGGGGGACTGGCAGAGGGAGGGGTAAGGGGGAGGAGAACATGGGAGTACCTGCTTCCCACTGGAAGACAAGCATGGCTCAGCCTCTGCTCCAGGCTGCTCTGCGCGGAGGCTGGGAAGACCTGATAACAACCTACCGCAGAGGGCACTGCACTGCCCAGGCAAAGCTCCAAGGTCTGGGGGAATGGAGTAGGGGGTGTCTGGAGCTGGTGGGTGTGCGGAGAGGTACTCCCAGCCCTGCCACAACTAGGTTCAGGCGGGAAAGCACATTCCACCTGTTTCCTTGAGTGCAGGCTCAGGTGGAGTCGACAAGACAATGGTGTTAGCACCAGCCTGGGGTCGGCTACTTCTGTGCTGTGCCAGTTCTTCAAATAGGCTGAGAGGCTGGAGCCCTGGGCCCTGTGGAGGCTCCATTCCCCATGGGGCATTTGGGTGGGTCAGCTCTCCATAGGACTTGAAAATGCCTTTTTTTTTTCCTCTGAATCCTGGCAACACACATCCTCAAACTACATTCAGCCCCGGCCTTTCACTGTACCTCATCCACGAGATGCAGTTCCCCTATCCCTCCTTTTCCTAGGAGGGCTGCCCCCTTTGGAAATTCTACTTTGTCAAGATCAAGTTTAATGTCTACTGAGCCCATAGGAACACTTATTTGATTTGATGAAGTGTTTTCCAATTCTAGAATTGAAAAAGCCAATTAAAATTTTTTTTTAAAGTAAGCTTAAGTTTTCACCTCTTATAAAGTGGTTACTTTCACTTGGGCATGCAAAATTTCTTGTCTGGTAGTTTTCATCTGTTCCACACATTTTTAAAAATTTTTGGCCCAATCTACACTGTGTGGTGTAGGGTCTCATGTCAATTCGTCTTACCAAGTATGAGCACCAAGGGCAGCGTTCTAGTCCTCCAGTCCCGCAGCCGGAGAATGCCCCCTCCAACCGCCCAGCTTACAGCACACAGTCAATACATCCTCAATCCGGAATCAATAGCGCTTACCGGAATGGTGGGTAGCCCCGGCACTAGGACTCAAAAGACTGGTGAGGCTCTCCTTGTGGCTCTGTATTGGAAGCTCTGTTTTCCCTCCCTTCCTGGTGACATTCTGCTAAGGATTCTTTTTTTTTCCCCCCCAGCCGTCTGGGGAGCCCAGATCGGTTGCCTCTTGAGTCCTCTGGTGTAGTTTACTTTTATTAGAGGCCGAAGGCTAGTTACACCACAGTTCTGAGCCCCCCCCCCCCTTCTTTCTTACCTCTCTCCTAGCTCCTTTCCCTCACTTCTCAGGAATTTGTGTATAATCTCTCTACCCTTAGGGCCATTTGGAACCTCTTTGGTTCAGAAACTCAGGAGGGGGACAAGGGCTGGGAGAAACTAGGGGGCTGAGGCTCTGGACAGTTAGAAAGCATTTTTCTGACTGCTGCTCTAAGATAAGGAGGCCCTTGGCTTGGGGAGCCATGTTTGAGCAACTTCTCCATCCAGGGCTCTTTAGCCAAAAGACCTGTCTCTGGGGACTCTGCCGTAATCGCTCCCACTACACCGGCCGCACTGATGCTTTGGAGCTTTTTCCAAGAGTCACATTTGTCCTAGTAACAGGACCACAGTGACTTCTGGCACATGATCTCCCTCCCTTTTCATTTGCTAACTCCAGAGCTACTGAGATTGCCCATTCCTTTCCCTACCACTTAGTACTCGCGCGGCCCATTTGTTCCTTCTCTCTTCCCTGGGCCTTGGAACCAGCAAGCAGTACAGCCTCTTAATTGCAGAGGTCAGTTCCCTAGAAACCTATAACTCTGACATGTTGGTGGAAGGTGGGGGTGTGACTGCTAATTGCTCCCCGAGCCACCAAACTCAAGCTTTCTTGCTCTAAATGAGTGCCGCCCCCTGGCGGGGTGGGAGCAACCTTGGACACTCACCAGGAAAGGCAGCTCAGGCTGGAGGCTTCCTCCTCCCAGGGGTGTGCAGAGCCTTGGAAGCTCCATGCTCAGCCTGCTTTGGTTCTGCCATCATTCTAATGTGTACAAGCCATGCTGTTCTGGGAGGATCCAATCTACAGTTAGACCCGAGTTCAGGTCCTCTGCTGATACTAGGCGAGCAGCCTAACCTTTCTGCACCTAGGTTTCCTACTCTATAAAACGTGGAATCTCAGAACTGCTGCAAAGACTAATAAAATAAAATAAAATAAAAAAACCCTTTAAACTACTTTGTAAGCAATAAAGCCCAATATAGTGTAAATTATGAGGGACGATACTCCCACAACATAACTAACACTCGTGGTTATTTCTTCTAGCTTGGAAAAATGAACCGAAGGGAAAAGAAAGACAGCTGTGTAGGCTGGGTCCAAGGAGGGGAGCTCTTTAGGAGCTGAGACTGTGGCATGGCAGTCTACCCAGAAATAGTGCCAAGGGTCTCAGTCAGCTGTCCCTTCTGTTCTGCCCAGCCCCGAGCAATACCGCAGATCTGATTCCTCAATCTCCTAGACCTAGGGAAAGACCCTGTGCTCACTGCAACCTTCTCCTTTTCTCCGATGCTGACCACACCACCCGCGGAGGTGTAAGACAGCCAGAGGGGGTTGAAGCCCCCCCCCCAAGTTTTGTGATTAGAACCCCCTACTTCTCAGCACGAGTTTTTCATGGCCTGGAGTTGGAGCCCTACCTCCTTCTCATGACTAATATTCTTCCAAAGTAAAGGGAGACTCCCCCATCCCCCCAAGCCTGGGTAGCCACTTACAAGGCAGAGTTGCTTGGTATTATCAGGTAGACTGAGACGGAACACGGCTCATAGCCCGCTCTCCTCTTAGTGCATACAGTCAGCTCCCCTTCCCCACGAATATCACTCTTGTGATCCTTTGCTACCTTTCTCCGTCGTCTTGGGTAGAACAACAGTACCTCTGCACTGAGGTACTGGGAATCAAGCAGAAAATCCAAGCAATCCCACAGGAACGGGAGAAAAGGTGTCAGGGTGGGAGGGGTGGGGAGGCGAAGTTCGTGTGGGGAATCCACACAGTTCCTGCTGTACATAGGATAAAGACTTCTCTGTGGGAATAAGCGTTTGGGGCAGCTCAAGCCAAAGTGCTGGGAGTGTTGAGCAGCAGGCAGAGAATTCGATTTTTCTCCAGGGCCGGGACAGTGTCTTATTCATCTGGGATCCTCCAGCATCAAGCTCTGAGTGTGGCATATACTATGCACTAAGTAAATGTTTGTCTAACTGGAGCTTGAGAAGGTGTATCTCCCAGCTTCCCAAAGGGGCGGCAGGGGGGCGGGTGGCAAAAGGGGGCCCCAGGACAGAAGTAAGGAGGCGAGGCGGGCCCAGGGTTAGATGGTGGTGGGACGGAGGTAAAGGGGTCATAGTTACCTTCCATCCAGCTGAGCTGTTGCTGTCACCCTTGTCCTTGAAGTAGGGCACAGTGCGGACCATCCACTCATAGATCTGGGCGAGTGTCAGTCGCTTCTCCGGGGCGCTTTCAATGGCCTGGCTGATGAGTTCTGCATATGACTGATTTCCCCAGGCATTCCGGCGGGAGCCTCCCTTCCGAGGACCTGTTACAGCCCCCAGGATCCCGGGCTGGGGGCCCCCTGCCGGCTCTGGGAGCCTAGAGGGCAACAGGATGGGCTCTGAATGCCCCTCCGTGTGTACCTTCTCTCCCAGACTAGGCTCCACCACGGACGGCTCGCGAGGCTCAGTAGTGAGCTCTGGTCGGGGAAGGGGCCAGGTGCAGGAGCGGGGACGGCTCTGGGGTTCGAAGTCAGGATCGAGGTCTATGATCGCGGCAGCCTCTGTGGCTGAATTCTCATTCCCTGGATCCATACGTGGAGTTGGACCTCCGCGGCTCAGCGTTCACTGGAGCCTGCCACAGTCCCTCACGATGCCTCCCCCCAGGGGGGAAGCACTGAGGGCCAGGAGGCACATTCCTACCAGTCCTCAGAAAGTCGCGAAGTTCCCCCTCGTCCCTGCACCCTCGTCCCCTAGCTGCCCCTTCCACACAGTTCTCCGATCTTCTTCCCGACTACAGCCTACAGCCTCGGAGCTCTTTCCGAGACACCACCTGTAACCTCCGCCTAGCGAAGGCACTTTTTCTCTAGCCTCTCACTCAGCTTCCTGCTCTTTTAAACCTGAGGCACGGTATCCCCTCATACATTGCGGTCCCATCACCGAACGTCTCCTTAGCCGCAGTTCCCTCCCCCTTTTAAGTTGCTGCCCCCCGGACACTCCTCCCAAATTTCCTCCACCCGGATCACTGCCCTCCCCCACGCCCCGCTCCCCCGCGTCACTTGCCCCTCCCCTGGCTCCCCCTCCCCCCGCCTCTTCCCCCCCTCGCCACTCTTAGTAGGGTCCAGGTCCTCGTGGCCCCAGCCCCTCTGATTCCCGCACCGCTCTCCCTATCAAACCCTCCCACCCCCCGCCCCCCGGGTTTCCCTTTTGTTTTGCTCCAAGCAGCAGCCCCCGCCTGACGTCTCTGTTTACCACTCGCTGGGGCAGCCATCTGCGCACGCGCCTGACGAGCCAGTTGGGAAACCGAGTTCTTCTGTCTTGCCATCCTGCCTGGTCGGCCTGAGGACTACATCTCCCGTCCTGCCCCGCGGCCAGGCGCCCGATACGGGCGGCAGGAGAGCGGCGTGGCAGGATATGGGGAGGTGGAACTTCAGTTATTAGAGGTCGTCGCGGACTCTTTCTCAATGCTTAAAAATCATTTTCCTTCTCTCCCCTGTCTTTCCACCCTCTTCCTTGTGATTCGGGGTCGCCTAGTGACCGTGTTGAGAGATGCTAGACCTTTCCTTCCTTCAGTTAGGAGACGGCAAGAGGAAAAAAAAATGCCGTCTCTAGGAGCAGAGCAGAAAACCGAGAAGCAAGAAACGGACTAGGAAATAGGCTCACGTTGCGGAGCTGGTAGGGGGCTTTTGTAACAAACGAATGTCGCTTGACGGCGGTGTCCCCCTCCAGTCCCTGCCCCCCTCCCCCCATGACGGTGAAGTCTCTCTCACGAATTTCCTCCCCGAGCTCCTCTGGCCTGCCTTTAAATAATATTCTCCAGGTTCCCATCCTCGGCGGCTTCACTTCTCATTCAACAGGTCGCAAATGAATTCATTATCTGTGCCTGCAGCCCCCACCCCTTATCCTCTGGCTCCCCTTTTATTGCCCAATTTGGTTAATGGTTGCCCTGGTCTACCCAGTCTCCAAGCTAGATTTACCCATTAGTTTTTCATGTTCTTAATTTCCTACATCCGAATCCCAGTTCAAGACCTCATTTATAACTGGATTTAAATTGTGGCATCATCTTAATGAGACCTCCTTCCATCAATCTTTCTCCCCGCTACAGTTTATGTTCCATGCTGCCAACAAGGTTGCCTTTCTAAGAAACACGCCTGGTAATTACAGCTAAAATTTATGGAGCGCTTATTAGGTACCAGTCACAGTGCTAATGGCTTTTCCAATGTTAGCTCATTTACTCCTCAAATCAACCCTGTGATGTAGGTACCACTATTATCTCCATCTCGTAGATGAAGACAGTAACGATGTTCAGAGAATAAGTGACTTGCCCAAGGAGGCAGGGGAACTGGGATCTATCACTTACAGGTGATTCATATAACTGCCCTGCTTAAAACTTACTCTGATATTTCCCAACACCTATGCAATAAAGTCCAAACTTCCTAGCCAGGCTTTCCACGTCCTTTCTACCTTTCTACGTCTTTTCACTAAGCACACAGAGTTCCAACCAGCCCGAATTTTCCCTTGTTTCCTGGAAATACCATGCCCTTCAATACATGTCCCTTTGCATCCTGAGAAGTCATCCCTCTGAAATTTCTTACTTTGGAAAACTTCTATTCAGGCTTGCCTGTCCCCCTCATGTGCAATTAGTTCCTCCTTTTCTGTACCCCCAGGTACTTTGTGGTTTCTGTTATATAGCTCAAACCATTTTATGCTGTAGTTACTTGTTTGCTTGTCTGTCCCTCCCTATAAACTGTGAGCTCCTTGAGAGCAGAGACATGTTTTATGTATCTTTGTGACTCCAGGGTCATGTAGTAGCCAGTAAATGCTGTTTGAATGAATGGTCTTTCCCTCTCTGGCAACCTCGGCAAGAGAAGCTGCCACCGTGCCCGCACACCCGCTATGGATGGTCGTGTGCAACTGCTATAGCTTCCTGATCAAGAGGAACAAGCAGATGTACAGCACGGAACCCAATAACCTGCATGCCCGCGACGCCTTCTGCTAATGACGGGCTGATCCGCTGCAAGACCGTGGGCCTGGAGTGGGTGGCCAATGACAGGGGTGTCAGGAAGCAGAGATTGGGTCAGCGAAAGTCAGCCACCTCGTCCCCTGAGGACCGCCATCAATAACTCACAGGCCACTGCCAGCAGCGTGCCACACATGATTCCCAAGTACAGCCCTGACCTGGGCATGGCTGCCATCTGCAGAGCCAGTGCCATCCTGCACAGCCAGAAGCCGGAGATGGAGGAGAGGAAATGCACCTGCCACACCAAGAGCTCCTGAGCCTCCTTGCCCCAAAGCAGTAGAGACTTGTCTCACCTGCCTCCAAATAAATAAATCAGTAAATAAGGACCAGGAATCAAATGATATTGACATTTAACAATTTTTTTAAAGATTTATTTATTTATTTGAAAAGTCAGAGTTACAGAGAGAGGAGAGGCAGAGAGAGGAGAGGCAGAGAGAGAGGTCTTCCATCCAATGGTTCATTCCCCAGTTGGCCGCAACGGCCAGAGCTGCGCCGATCTGAAGCCAGGAGCCAGGAGCTTCTTCCAAGTCTCTCACGTGGGTACAGGGGCCCAAGGACTTGGACCATCTTCTACTGCTTTCCCAGGCCATAGCAGAGAGCTGGATCAGAAGTGGAGCAGCCAGGTCTCGAACAGGTGCCCATATGGGATGCTGGCATCACAGGCGACGGCTTGACCCACTACGCCACAGCACTGGCTCCGACATTTAACAATTTTTGAATAAATGTATCCCGTGGATTTTTCTGCCTGGCCACATTCTGATTTTTCTAGCAGTCAGCAAGCTCCAGAGGGCAGGAACTCTAATGTTTCTACCATTTGGGGTGTTGCTTCTTATATTTGCTGGGCCTTCCTCCTGTGAGGAGGGCTATCTGTTGTACTCCAACATGTATCTTCCTTCCACCTGTCAGTTAGGTAGATACAGGAGGTCGTATAGTCCTACCTGAGGTCTGGCTAAGAGGGACAGGACATAATTGCTCACAATGGCCGTAGACATTTCCTGCGTATTTGCCTTCCTCCTGCAGCCCAGCCTGGAGTACCTTAGAAGTGCCGCCTGAGTGGGGAGTTCAGCAGAGGAGAGAGCTTGGTGGGCCCTATGTCACAAGGAGCTGTCTTCTAACTGAAACAGGTGTGGTGGCAGGTCATGCAGAATTGCTGAGATACTGAAATGGCAGGGTGGGGCAGACACCTGTCCTGGATTGAGTTATATCTTACATTGTCTCCCTTTGTGACTTTGTTTGGAAAGGTCCACCTCTCCACCAACTCATGTCCATCACCTCCTTACATTTCTAATTGAAAGCTCAAAACGTACATGCTCTTGTAAACTTTCCCCAACCAGCCCAACCTGACAGATCACTTATCTACTTTGCATCTCCTGAACCCCTACGAACTGTTTTGTATTTAATTTTGTGCTTGCGGTTGGTTACCTGGTTTTTCATTTCAAGAGAGTATAGTCTCCCCAATCAGATGATATGAGGGTGCTTCAAAACATTGGTAGAAAAAATGGAATTTGAAATTTATTTTGGTGCAAAAACATGTTGAAATCCATGTATAGTTATTTTTTCTCCATAATATGTGTTTTCCTTTTTTTTTTTTTTTTGACAGGCGGAGTGGATAGTGAGAGAGAGAGAGAGAGACAGAGAGAAAGGTCTTCCTTTTTGCCATTGGTTCACCCTCCAATGGCCGCTGCGGCTGGCGCATCTCGCTGATCCGAAGCCAGGAGCCAGGTGCTTCTCCTGGTCTCCCATGCGGGTGCAGGGCCCAAGCACTTGGGCCATCTTCCACTGCCTTCCCGGGCCATAGCAGAGAGCTGGCCTGGAAGAGGGGCAGCTGGGATAGAATCCAGCGCCCCAACCAGGACTAGAACCTGGTGTGCCGGCGCCGCAAGGCGGAGGATTAGCCTGTTGAGCCATGGCGCCGGCTGATAATATGTGTTTTCATGAGCTTTTTGAAGAATGCTCTAGGCATGGTTTCCCAACTTTTTTTTTTGCACTGGCATTTTTCTTCTCATTTTCCACAAGTATGCTGAAGTCACTCATAAACATCTGTTTTACAAAGAAGCAAGAGATGTTTGTTGAGCCTTTTCTGTTACCTTGAAATCCTGGTCAGATAAGAGTGATCATATGTCACAGGACCAGATAATTTAGGAAGGTGAGTTAAAGGGTTGGGGGCTGGTAAAAACCCCATAACTTGAAAGCATGCAACTGGAGAGTTCAGGGCTATTCACCTTATTGCCATGGGAGTGTTAGCATATACGTTAGTCAAGAGACAGCAGGGTGGCCTTGGAAATACAAGAGATACAGCAGAATGTGAAGGGCGTGGGCTTTGCCAGTTGAAAACCCAGATTTATGTTCTCAAATGACTCCCCACTCCCCACTTGTTTTTTTTTTTTTTTTCCTCTTGAAGGTCATAGGAGTTTGTCTCTCTTGCCTCTTCCACTGCCATCGCCCACTCTTCTACCTGGGTGCCACCCCCCTCCCCCAAGCCTGCTGCCAAACCAGCTCTATTCGTTTGAATTGAGATAGACAGTTCCCCACTTCTTTCCTACCCTGCCCAGCTCTGAAAAAAAAAAAAATCCACAACCCTCGCCGAGAGTTTCCATGGGATTCTTGGCCAGCAACACAGGGAAAGATGGAGGGATTAACAGAAATCGCAGTGAGAAAATTCAAGGACTCTCAGCAAGCACAACCTTTGCTTGTCCCTGATCTTCACAGATCGGTATGGAGCATACATTTTTTTGGTTGGCCTCTCCCCTGAGTCTTTTCTATGAAAGATTTGTAGTTCTCGTCTTAGAAGCCACCCTCCCAACCCTATCATTGTTTGAAAAAAAAAAACCTCTTCAGTTAATAAACATTTCCAGACACCAGGCTGGGTGGCTGCTTTCACATAAAGTACACGCTAGACTGAACTACTCAGATTTTAGCCCCGAATAGATTTGTTGAGTCGGCACCACAACTGAGTTTGAGGCAACTTATAGTACGTTTTGGATCCAAAAAGCAGGTTCAACGCAACTAGTTGAATGATGATACTAATGACACTAATATTAATAAGTCACATTTATTGGATTTTTATTATGTGTTAGGCAACAGGCTAAGTGCTTTACGTGAATTATCTGATTTAATCGATACAATGAGCATATAAACAAATTGACTGTTTCTATTTTCATTTCCCAGAGAAAATGAGACTTAGGGTAGAGGGAGCTGCTTAAGGCCTGCGGTTACTAACTTGGGGATCAGAGGTGCAAATTCAGGCATGCTGACTCCATAGCCTCCATGTACACCAAAGCAACTGTCGTCCTCTGACTCTGGTTTCCTCATTTGTAAAACGAGAAGAGATGAGTGCTAAAATCTCTGCTAGTTCTAAAAATCTCTTTTCCTGTGATCGCCAATCTGAGTGTAAGACCCCGCATTGCTCTCCCTTATGGCCTTGGGCTGCTCTGAGCTTGCACTGTACACCCACACAAATTTCCACCTGCCCCTGCCCAGGCAGCAGCCCACCCGTGAGTAACACCCCCCGTGCCTCATCCCTCCGGTTCTGAGGGGCCTTCAAGCTTCCACGGTCACCCTTACTGTGGACCTTTCTACTTTCAACACTTGACAGTCTACCAGCATCATAGTTACCAGAGATACAGCTGCAGGGTTTCCAATACACAAAAACACGCTCATTTTAAAGTTACAGGAAAAATGCAGGATGCAATACTTTATGTCCTACATCCTCATCATTTTGTTTAAAACATCAGCATCAAAAAGCATTCACAGTGGTGATCCTTCCCCCCACTTCACTTTCATATATATATATATATATATATATATATATTTCCAATTTACTATGACTGTGAATAACTTTTTTTCTACCAGGGATTTGAAACATCTTACAGAAAGAAGAGTACAAACGTCATCAGATTATAGAAAATCAGAGGCATGGAAAGCAAGGGGGAGCGAATGTATGAAGACCAAGCATTAAACTCACCCTTTTGGGTAAGTCAGGGGAAAGGAGGAAATGCAGTAAATTACACAATCCTTGTTATCAGAGAGAGAGAAGCATAGCAATTCCTCAGGAGAGATAGGGAGAGATCTGCCTGCTGTGAAATTCTTCTTTTCTCTCAATTGAAAGGACAGGACTATAGCAAACACAATTTTTTGAAAAACAGAAAAACAATCCTGCGGCCCTCATGCAACTTTCATCTTTGCCTATCAGCTTTCAATCCTTGTCCACAGATACATGGAATTTCATGTGATTGCAGCTGGAGTCTATCTACCATTTTGTGTTCTGTGGCTTTTTTTTTTTTTTTGGTGAATGTATCACAAACATGTTTTCATATTTGGTCTTCTATAATTATAATTTTTAACAGCTACACAATGGTCCACTGCTGGCACGAAATTCCACAAGCAATTTCTCATGTGGGATTAATATAAGGGACAATGTCCTCGCCAACAGCTTCAGAACGCACACAGAAGAGATTTGCGTATTACTTGCTTGTAACTACCCTGGCTAAAAGCCAAGGGTGTAGCATTAAAGCACTTCTGCAGGATCTGAGCTCAGATAGTTTAGGCATGCACCCTTCTGGTGCTCTAACTTGATCTGAGGACACAACTTAAAATGCCACCTAAAGGAGGGGATGGATAGAATGTCCCTTACAATATATTCCATAAATATCTCTTCCCACAGTCAGGCCAACTACATTTATTCGCTGATGAAGGCCAGAGGTATTGGTATGCTCTGTTGTTGACTGAGGCAGGATCCATATGTTTAGGAAGCCAGATGAACAGGTGGTTGGGTGACAGAGTTACCATTCTGGCTTGAAAGTTGAGAAGCCTGATCAGTGTTGTGGCCTGCACCGAGGTTTGCCTCCTATCCCCATGGAGGTCAGGTGCAGGTGAAATCAGATTTTTCTTACGAAGTAGCTTTTGGATCTGAGTTCCACACCACAGAGGAGGGGTTTTTTAAAAGAAGATTATTTATGTATTTCAAAGGCAGATTTACAGAGAGAGGGATATACACATGCATACACACACACACACACACGGGGAGAGAGAGAGAGAGAGAGAGAGAGAGAGAGAGAGAGAGAGTGAGTTAGTTCACTCCCCAAATGGTTGCATGGCCGGGGCTGGATCAGGCTGAAGCCAGGAGCCAGGAGCTTCATCCAGGTCTCCCATGTGGGTGCAGGGGCCCAAGGACTCGAGCCATCTTCTGCTACTTTCCCAGCTGCATTAGCAGGGAGCTGGATCAGAAGTACAACAGCAGGGACTTGAACCGGCATTGCAGGTGGGCTGTCCCTGGAGGGCTTTTTTGATATGAACAATTTTCAAAGCCCTTCACAAGTCAGGTGTCCTGGGTGTGAGAAACAAAGCCTCAAAATACTCCAATGGAACCTCTAGTTTCCAGGAATTGTAGGGTCTCGGGGCGACTACCAGTAATGAATCAGCTGCGGAATGGGGTTTTATATTGATCAACTGAATTTTGGAGACTGTCACCAAGGATGATTAGAATTTTATATAAATGATGTCAAGCTGATATTTCTATAACTAATTCTGTGCCGGAGCCAATTGCTTCTTAAGAACTACATCTGGGGGGTGAGCGCTTGGTACAGCTTCGGACACCTGCTTGCACATCAGAGTGCTTGTTTTGAGTCTCAGCTACTTACTCCACTTCTGATCTGGCTTTCTGCTAGTGTGCACCCTCAGAGGAAGTAGGTGATGGCTCCAGCACTTGGGTCTCTGCCCCCAGTGTGGGAGAGCCAGATGGAGTTCTGGGCTCTTGGCCTCAGCCAGGTGCAACCCTGGCTGTTGCAGGCATTTAGGGAGTGAACCAGTGGATGGAAGATTTCTTTCCATCTGTCTCTCTGTCGCTCTCTCTATGACCTTTAAATAAAAATGAAAATAAAAAAGGACTAAACATAGCATATGTAATCTGGCAGCAGCATACAACCTGAATTACTTTTTATTTTGAAATTTTTATTTTATATCCACAAAACAGGAAACATTTTAGAAATAGAAAAAAAGAAGAAAAGAATTACCAACAATCTTACATTTTAACACAATTATCACTAGGGTTTTGTGGACTTCCCTTAGTGTTTTTGCTATCATATTTTACATGTTTATGTTCATATCGCATATATAAATTTGTATCCACAGCTGGTACCTGTTGCAGGAGTGAAGATGCTGCTTGGAACACCTGCATCCATATTGGAGTGCCCAGGTTCAAGTCCAGGCTCCACTTTTGATTCCAGTTTCCTGCTGATGTGCACCTGGAAGCAGCAGATAATGGCTCAAGTGGGTGGGAGATTCTCTCTCTCTCTCTCTCTCTCTCTCTCTCTCTCTTCCACCTTCAAATAAAAGAAATAAAAAAAGTGTGCCTTATTTTAGTCATTGTAATTATACAAGTAATACGTGAATATGTTTTCCTTTAAAAATTCAGAATATTTCAGAAAAAGCCATATGTCCCTTTGGACTCTTAACCTACAGACCTTTGCCCCTTCGCTGAAGTAACCACTGTCATGAGTTTGATAAGTATTCTTCCAGACCTTTTAAAAAATGCTCTTATATAGGAGTATTATAGTCTTAGTCCATTTTCTGCTGCTATAACAGAATACCACAGTCTGCATAATTTATAAACAACAGGAGAAGTTCACTTGATTTATGGTTCTGGAGGCTGGGAAGGCCAAGACTGAGGGCCAACATCTGGCCAGGGCCTTCTTGCTGCATCAAAACGTGGCAGAGGGCCTCACATGGCCAGAGTTTGGGGGAGGTGTAGAGGGAAGGGAGCCAAACTCATCCTTTATAAGGACTTCACTCCTGTAGTAACTAAGCCACTCTCCTGGCAACAACATTAGTCTGTTCTGCTCTCTTGACTTACTCAAGTTCTTAAAGGTGCCACCTCTTAACGCTGTTGCACTGGGAGTTAAGTTTCCAATGCAAGCACGTTAGGGAATATATGCAAACCATAGCAATTGTTCCATGTTTGCTTGTCTCTGTGTGTGTGTCTGCAGAAGTGGTTACATTCAGGGGTGGGCACTGTGGTACAGTGAGTCCCACTGTTTGGCATGCTTGCCTCTCACATTGGAGTGCTAGTTTGTGTCCCAGATATTTCATGCTTCTGATCCAGCTTCCTGTTACTGTTTCTGGAAGGCAGCAGATGATAACACAAGTGCTCGGACCCCTGGCACCCACGTGGGAGACCCGATGGAGTTTCTGGCTCCTGACTTCAGCCAGGCCTGGCCTCGGCTATTGTGGGCATTTGGTGAGTGAACCAGTGGATGGAGGATCTCTTTCGCTCTGTCTTTCCCTCTCTGTCTCTGTCACTCTGTGGCTAGTGTCTAGCATGTGGACATGAAAGCCACAGTTGTTTATATTGCACGTTATGTCAATAGGAGTTGTAAGACAATTACAATCACCCTCTAAAGGTTCATGAATGATGCTAAGATCTTACATGCCCTTCTTTTAAGGTTAAGTCTTCTTGTTCCTGGCCTCTAGATGGGTTAAAAGATGCATTTCCATACAGAAAAGACAAGGTTTGCAAGAAAACTTCTTTCTGGGAGATAGCTACACTCCAATCAAACTATGGAGAAATTAATTGCTAATCCCAACACCCTCCCTTGACATTCAATAAACTAAAATCCTCCATCAGTCACCCCACTAGCCCACTAAAAGCTTCAAGGATGACAGAAGTCCTACACAAAGTCAACAGAAGAATATAAATATCGTACAAAAATGGTTTTGGCTAACAGCCAGCATTGTTCAGTTAGTCGGGTTGCATATCATAAATGGGGTTTAGGCCCAGAGAGAACTGATCTACATTCTTGTTTTTCATAAGTGCCTCTGGGGCTCCCTGAATCCCCATCCAGATCTCCTTTATCACCCAGAAGGTTCCTGACTGTCCCGTGTGGTCTGCGAAATCTATAGCTCACATAGATAGGCACGTGGTTATGCAATTTGCTCCCAGAGTGGGCTCCAGAATGTCCAGACCTGGTGTCCAGTTGAGCTTCCCTGCCAGCATCAGGCCGATATGACAGCACATGTGGGCTGAAGAAATACACAGCCTGCTTCTTGGAAGAATAGCAAGGGGATCAAAAGCACAAATATGCACACCCTTAATACAGCCAATCATAAAACAACATGAAAAATATGCTAGCTATGCCTGTTATAAAAATCCATCACTGGCTCCTTTTTCATGTGGGCCCCAATGTCGGAAAGTATACCTATCCTCTTGTCTTGCCCTCTCCCTCCCATTTCCTGTACTTTTATGTTTACTTTCTCTGATCTCTTTGCTGAGTCCCTTTTCTCCTGCCTCTGGCAGTTTCCACTGCTGAGCCCCTTTCTTTTCCTGGGGCCAGTCTTATAGCATCCTTCAAGAAAGTTATGTGCTCAGTTAATCTGTAAGTGGCATCTGGCCATTAAGATATAAGTTAAAGAGAAAGAAGGCTTAAACACAGTCTTCTTTGACTTATGATTGTGTCTTGGTGTACCAGGGGACTTCTCCCTACCCTGAGACTTTCTATTTTCAACTTTTATCAAAGAAGAGTCCCTCCTCACTACTGTAGGGGTAATACATGCTTATTAAAGAAAATTTGTAAAATACAGAAAAAATTAAAAGTCCTCATAATCCTACTACCCAATTAAAACCACAGTTAAGATTTTGCTGTATTTCTTTTCAGTGTTATTTTTCCTTCTGCATGGATTCAAAAAAATGCAGTAATTGCATTGTACACACAATTTTGTATTCTTGTTTTTTCCTAAATTAACATACAAGTATGTTGTCAAATGATTCCACGAGCTCATAAACATGATTTTTGTGTCTGCATTATAGTCTATTACTTGCACGTGTCATAGTTTAATCATTTCTCGATTGTTAACCATTTATTTTGAAGTTGCACTAAATGAGGATTGGCACCAACATTAATTACCAAGGATCTGTGTTAAGCACATACAGATTGCTCCAAAAGGGTAATTCCCCAATGCACTCATAGGAAAATGAGAGTTCAATGAAAGCCTTAGTTTTTCAGTGAATGGTAGATTTGCCCCATAAAGTTGAAGAAAGTATAATAGCAGTGAATCTGACAGTAGTGTTGGTACCTCCTTCTCCAGGCTGGCAGCCCCGTGTAGTAGAAAAGAAAATTTGGAATTGGGGTTAGTCATTCTTTCCTTTATTCAATAAATGTTAATTGAGTGCACATTATGTGCCAGGAACTGCAAAGACACTGATAAGATGAACAAATTGCTAGTCCTCATGGAGATATGGCTCAGTGGAATTCACAGGTAGTCAGCAAGCAATTACATACGGCATGATAAGTGCCAAGACAGGAGAGTGACAGGGGGTTAGAGGTGCATGAATGGAGGAGATAATTTGAACTTGGGATCAGAAAAGCTTCCAAAGAAAGTGGCATCTAAGCTTAGATGTGAAGGATGAGTTAGCAAGCTGAAGATAGGGAAGTGACGTTGGGGGGACGGGGGGGGGAGACTGTGTGTCCCAGAGAGAAAGTAGCAAGTTTTAGAAGCAGGAGCCTCTCTTTTACCTGAACATGTCTTTATTTTGCCTTCATCCTTACAGGATATTTTTACTGAACATAGAATTCTGGGTTGAAAATGGTTTTCTTCCCTGCGATTTAAAGATGATTTTGCAGGTGTCAGTGTTGTGGTGCAGTAGATTAAGCCTCTGCCAGCGATGCCAGCATCCCATATTAGAGTTCCAGCTCCTTTGCCTCTGATCCAGCTCCCTGCTAACATGCCTGGGAAGGCATCAGAAGATGGCCAAAGTCCTTGGACCCCTGCCACTCACGTGGGAGACCTGATTGAAGCTTCTGGCCCTTGGCTTCAGCCTGGCCCAGCCCTAGGCTGGGCATTTGGGGAGTGAACCAGTGGATGGAAGATTCTCTCTCTCTCTCTCTCTCTCTCTGTGTGTGTGTGTGTGTGTGTCTGCCTCTCCCTCTCTCTCTCTCTCTTTGTAACTTTGCCTTTCAAATAAATGAAACTTTAAAAATAGAGATGTTTTCCACTATCTCCATAGTTCCTTCTATTCCTCAAATGATAATAAGATTCAATGTTGCTCTTCTGTAGCTACTTTCAAGATTTTCTCATGAACTTCGGTTCTCAGCAGTTTTTAATTTTAACTCTTAATTTCAGAATAGTTTTGAATTTATAAAACAAAAATTGTGAAGTAGTACAGAGAGTTCCCATACACCCTACACCCAGCTTCCCCTAGTATTAACATCTCCTATTAGTACAATATATTTTTCACAATTAATTGATTCACACCAGTCTGACCATGATACAAGCAGGTGCAGTTTTCTTCATATTTATTGTGTTCGAGACTTATTGAACTTGAACCTGTAAATGTATGTCTTTTGTCAAATTTGGGAAATATTCAACCATTATTTCTTTAATAATGTTTCTGATCCATTGTTTCTCCTCCTTCTGGGACTACAATCATACATATTTTAGACCTTTTTTTTTTTTTAGAGAGAGAAAGAAAGATCTTCCATTTGTTGCTTCACTTCCCAAATGGTTGCAACAGTCAGGGCTGGGCCAGGTTAAAGCCAGCAGCCTGGAATTCCATCTGGGTCTCCTCCCATGTGAGTGGCAGGGGTCCAAGGACTTGGGGCATCTTCTGCTGCTTTTCTAGGTCATTAGTAGGAATCTGAATGGAAAATGGAACAGTCAGAACAGCCAGGACTTGAACAGGTGCTCTGTAATGGCTTAACCGCAATGCGGCCCCTAGACCTCTATTATTGTCTAGAGGTCTTTGAGGGTCTATTCATTATTTATCAGTCCTTTCTCCCTTTTCTTCACATTGGATACTTTTTATTGCTATACCTTCAAGTTCACTGGCTCCTTTGTTATTTCATTCTGCTATTAAGTCCATCCTGTTGATTTTTTTAAAAAAAAAGATTTTAGTTTTTGAAAGGCAGAGTTAGAGAGAGAGAGAGAGAGAGAGATCCATCACTGATTATCTCCCCAAATGGCTGCAATGGCAGGGGCTGGGCCAGGCCAAAGCCAGGAACCTCGGACTCCAACTGGTTCTGAGTACTTGGGCCAGCTTCCACTGCTCTCGCCCAGGTGTATTAGCAGGGAGCTAGAGTGGAAACAGAGCAGCTGCGACTTGAACACTCGAGCGCTCATATGGGATGCTCGTGTTGCAGCTGGAGCTTAACCTGCTGAGCCACAATGCTGGCCCCCATCCTGTTGTTTTTGCTTCAGATATTTGTCCAGAGTTTCCATTTAGCTTTTTTTTCATAGTTTCCATGTCGTGGATACTCTGGATTCTGTTTTATTCTCTGGAGAGTGAGGATGTAAGGATTGCAGCAGGCAGCTGACTTGATCAGATTCAAAGTGCACTCTGTCTTGCCTATGGTGGGTGGCAGCTCACCTCCCAGTTTCATTCTTACAGTTTTAGATGGGGACTTCTTTGAGTCTGTTCTATGCATCCACAGTTCAGGAGACGCCTTGGGAAGAATTTATACGGATCATTTAAGGTTTCTTTTCTCAGAACTTCTCCTTTCTTAGATATCCCCTCACTTGCCAGAGACTCTGGCTATCCCCGGCTCTGTTCTTTGGTTCTTCAGGCTACAAAGATGAAAGTTTCCCCATAGAGTGTTAGTGGTCTGACCAGTGATTGCAGCCTACCCTCAGGCTAAAGCCATAAATATGGGAAACTCTCCCCACCCCATGCTGGTTTCTTATTCCAAGTTCCAACTGCCCTCTGGAAATTGGCCTGCTTTTGTTCACTCTCTGGAGCCTTCTGTAGGGTGTGTGTGTGTGTGTGTGTGTGAGAGAGAGAGAGAGAGAGAGAGAGAATGAGAATGTTTTGTCCTGATTTTACAGGTGTTATATATTAAAAGCTTTCTTTATCATAGTGAAAATGGAACGTGTGAGAGATTCTCAGATGAACTCCATATTTTTCTGAGAAAATCATAGTTTTTGACTTGTCTCTTTTTCACCTTAATATTTTTCTCTATCATCACTCACATTCTCCTCTTGCTGCAGAGAAAAAAAGGCTAATGTCTACCTTTCCACCCTTTCCCATCAACTCCTATTTGTGGCAGGACCTACAATTCACTCACCCATTTATTCATTTATTCAACAAATAGATATATTTGAGACAGGCACAGTGCAGAGTGTCAGGGTAACAGGAGAAGCACAAAAAGACCCCGCTTCGCTGAGATTGCTCACGTCTAGGTCTCCAAAGGTTAATTACCAGATAAAATAACTATTTTCAGTCGTATCTTCTAAAACCTCAGTGCTTCATCGTCCATTCACCGTTGACCAGCTTGCCATTAAAACTCTCTGCTTTGCCTCCCAGTTCTTCCACCTCACTGATTTCTCCTCCCACTTTCCAAGGAGAAGAATGCTCAGAGACTTTGGCCTTGGCTCTTTGCTTCTCCTGTCCTTGGCAGTCTTACTTAATCTTCATGTTTCAACTACCACTTTCATGCCCAGGATTCCCAAGTCTTTATCTTCAGCCCTGACCTCTCTCCTGAGGTTGAGACTTGATTTTCTGTTTGTCGAACCATCATGTTAAATGGCGTGCAGCCACAATCCAACCCATTAGGTTGGCTCTGAACCTCTTCCTCCTCCTGTGTTTCCTATTTCAGTGAATTCCCACTTCTGAGAGCATAGAATTAGTTAAATAAGAGCCGCTTCAGGGAAAGGTGTTGCATTGGGTAGGAGGTTTGACTATAAGGAAAACTCTAAAGTCTCTTCCAATTCTGGGATTCTGTTATGGACCCAGCACAGTGCTGTCCATTTCTTCCCAGCAGTTTTCCATCAAACTGACAGAGATGAAACAATTGAGTGATAACTGGTCCTGACTTCAAATGCAGCAGGAATCCAGAGAAAGGAGATAGTGTGCTTTGAAGTCACAAGAGAAGACTTCACGGAGAACAGAACCGCGCTAAGCTCCTCAAAGGAGAATCTGTGTCTCCATGTCATCGCTATCTTGCACGTTGTCCAAACTCCGTTGAGGCTTGGGGAATGATTTTGTAATATCACTCATGTTTATTGAGTGTACACTGAGTGCATAGTCCCTCACCAAATAATGTGAGGGTTAACTAAGATTAGATATAGTCTCTTACCTTTTTCAGGCACTTAGTCAACTAACAAATATTTATTGTTTGCCTATTCTTGCGATACACCATGCTAGGAGTTATGAGGGGTGGCGATGCAGGCTGCAAGAGCAATCTGTTTTAGTCCTTTCCCTTAGAGAGTTTACAATATGGCTGATAAGAGGAGGCAAGTATGCACACCAGGCTAACTAAGAATGTGAATCAGAGCCAAATGAACATTACAGACAATAACTGCAAAAAAATTTTTTATAAGTACAGATTTCTGTAGACTGGATGGATATGGAGGCTTTACGTGCTAGACTTCAAAGGATGGGCAAAAATTAAATAGGCCTGAAGTTCTCATAGTTATCAGGAAGACAGAATTCAATACAGAAAATTTCAAGTTACAGACCAAACAGATGAAGAACACCATCTAGCTAGGAACAGGAAGAATTTTACTGAGCAGTTGTTGATGTCGTCTGACTCCTTCCCCCCACCACAAGCACTTCGGCTTGGTCTTTCTCTTCTTTTTCTTTGTCTAATATTTTTCCCTCTTGCTCCTTTCATGGTGACGTGTAGGGCTGAAAGATCTTTCTCTCAGAGGCATGTTAAAAGCCTGGGGCTGAGGGCAGGTGTTGTGGCACAGTGGGATAAGCTGCCGCTTGCGACATCGGCATGCCATTTCACAGTGCCGACATGAGTCCCCACTGCTGTACTTCTGATCCCTCTCCCTGCTAAAGCACCTGGGAAGGCAGCAGAGGATGGCGCAAGTCCTTGGGCCCCCCACCATCCATGTGGGCAACTTAGAGTGAGTTCCTGGCTCCTGGCTTCAGCAACAAGCAGAGATGGGAGGTGCTCTCTCTCTCTGTTTCTCTGTGTGTGTGTGTGTATCTGTGTACCTGTCATTCTGCTTTTCAAATAAATAGATAAAGAAATCTTAAAACAAACAAACAAAAAAGCCTGGGCTTGAAAACCAGGCTATCCAAGTTCAAATCCTGACTTAGCACTTAGCTGTGTGGTTAATCTGTCTGTGCCTCATTCGTACCCTGCAGATACAAAAACAGTGCCTATGTCATGGACTTGCTATGAAGATTAACTAAGTTCAAATCTACGACGTGCTTAAAACAGTGTCTGGCACACAGACTTTTTTTTTTTTTTTTTGACGGAGTTAGACAGTGAGAGAGAGACAGACAGACAGAGAGAGAAAGGTCTTCCCTCCGTTGGCTCACCCCCCAAATGGCCACCAGGGCTAGAGCTATGCCGATCCGAAGCCAGGAGCCAGGTGCTTCTTCCTGGTCTCCCATGCGGGTGCAGGGCCCAATCACTTGGGCCATCCTTCACTGCCTTCCTGGGCCACAGCAGAGAGCTGGACTGGAAGAGGAGCAACCAGGACTAGAACCCGGCGTCCATATGGGATGCCGGCGCCGCAGGTGGAGGATTAACCTAGAGAGCCACAGCGCTGGCCCCTCAGACATTTTCAATAACTGTTAAATTTTATTAAGGGAAGAAAGCTAACTAAGTGTGACAGGTCTTATTGAACACGAGGTGAAAGTTGGAGGCCAGACTCCTGTCAGTTGATGGGTTAGGCCTTTAGCAACCCCCACAAACACGCATACTCACACAGTCAGGGCACACCATCTTTCCCTAGATCGCCCTCACCCTTAGGCCATTCAGAGATACTTTAGTAAAAATAAATACAATCACTAACTTAAGCAGACACGTTGAGTGTTTCAAGGGCACTTCACCAACCTCGGGAGGGAACTGACAACTTTTAGAAGGGATTTAGTTTAAAACAGAGAGTATCCCCCAAGGAAGGCACCATGGGAAATTAGGGCTACATAAGCTTCAAGAAGGGGAGATGTCCCCAGAGGTGAGAGGTAGCCTGTTGTGTGTGTGTGTGTGTGTGTGTGTTGGGGGGCGGGGAGAGTGGGCAGCTCCACAGAAAGGCAGTCGAGCCCTGAATTCAGATCCTTCGGAGTACAGAGAGCATGCGTATGAGTGCTGCTTTTTGGTTTTCATCACAGCACTTATTGTTTTTACATCCAGACCCTCCCCTGCTCCTCCCTCCCCACAGTTCCAGTCCCCTGCTCCTAAGAACACCAACACCACATTACAGGGGCTTCTGTTTTTCCCTTTCTTTGGAGCAGCCTGCATAGAGAATAGAAAGAAGTTCTTGTCAGGACCATTTCGTAACACCAAGTCTGAGATTGGGAAATGCCCTTCGGGAAAATGTAAGGCCAGGAAGATGGATAGGTGTCTGTTTGACTCAGGCACAGTATTGCCTGTGGGCAGGACAACGAAGAAATGAGATTCTTTCCAACTTAGGGATCCCAAATCTCTCTCTCATGTTCCCTGGTTTTGACTCCTATTATCAAACAGTGAATGTGATCAAGAACACCCAAGTGAAGGGACATCAAGTGCTCATGGCACCTGTTTGCCCAGGGATTTGATTCAGCTACTCTTATATATTTACTTATTTATTTTGGTATACAGTAACTATGTTTTGCCCAGCATCACCTGGGGGCTGGGCATTTAGTGCAGGGCTTCCAAGTGTGCTCCAGACACCCACATCTCACTTCAGAAAGTGCCCGGTTCAAGTCCTGGCTCCTCTACTGCCCATTCAGCTTTTTTGCTAATGTATACCCTGGGAGCAGATGATGGTGGTCCCAGCCTCATCCCTCTCTTGGCTGTTGTGGGCATTCAGAGAGTGAACCAGGGAATGAAGATCTTTCTCTTTCAAATAAAATGAAAATAAATAAAAATCTAAAAAGAAAATAGATACATTTAAAAAATTTTAAAAAATCACTTAGTAACTATAAAACTCTGCCTCCCACGGGGGGGAAAAGATGTGTGTGCATGTGTGTGTGTGTGTGTGTGTGGTGCTCCCACACCCATGCGCACATGCCAGCTGTTAACAGCTGTTAGTGGCTCCTTGTGACAGCAAAGGATTTAATTAGCCCAGTATCTTCTACTTTCCTTCTCTTTCTACTCTATCAAAGCTTTCTCTTAAAAAAGAGAGAGACCATGTATTTTACATCTCATTGTGAACTTAATGTGCACAAATAGCCTAGGGCTATTGATTTTAGGCCTTACCTCTTTACTCACCCATATACCCAGCTTTTTACTTTCTATGAAATCCTCCCCTCCAGGTGCTAAAGTATTTAAATGCCTCTATGTCAAAGCAAGCAAGCAACCAAACCAAACAAACAAACCAACCCTTCTTTGATGATCCATTGCCACCTAAATACCACATTCCTTTCTTAGGCAAGCTTTTCTAAAGAACCTATTACGTGATGCCACTCCCCCCTTGCCCCCTGAGTCAATTGTCAATCCACTGTGATCTGATGTCTACTCCCAGAGTGCTCTACAAAACTGTTCTCAGGTGATTGTCAAATCCAGTGGACATTTCCACAGGGCTTCTTCTCTTGATTTCTAAAGACTTGTTTACGCGAAAGGCAGAGTGACAGAGAGAAAGAAAGGGAGAGAGGGATAGCGATCTTCCATCTGTTGGTTCACTCCCCAAATGCCTGTAAGAGCCAGGAGCCTGGAACTTCATCCACGTCTCCCGCTTGGGTGTAGGGGCTCAAATACTTGGGCCATCTTCCACTGCTTTCCCAGGCTGATTGGCAGGGAGCTGGACTCAAACCGGCACTGAGATATAGGATACCAGCATTGCAAGTGGGGTCTTAACCCATTGCGCCACAACATCGGCCTCAGGGCTTATCTTCCTTGACCTTTCCACTGCATTAAACAGTCAGCTGCCTACCTGCTTCTTTTGGAAACTTTTTCATTCTCTGCCTTCAGATCACTATCGCCCTCTGGTTCCCTTCCCAACTATCTAGCCATGCCTTCTGGATCTCCTTCTCAAGCTTTTTAGACTGTGGGTGCCCTTTAATATTTTTTCTTTTTTAAAAAACAGATTGATTTATTTATTTGAAAGGTGAAGTTACAGAAGAGGGAGACACACACACACACACACAGAGCACTTCCATCCACTGGTTCACTCCCTAAATGTCCACAACTGTCAGGATTGAGCCAGGCCAAAGCCAGGAGCTATGAGATCCATCTAGGTCTTCCACACGGGTGCAGGGACCCATGTACTCGGATCATCTTCCTCTGCCTTCCCAGGCAAATTAGCAGGGAGCTGGATTGGAAGTGGTGCAGCTGGGTCTCGAACCAGCACTCATATGGGATGCCAGCACTGCAGATGGAGGCTTAACCTGCTGTGTCACAGTGCAGGGTCCCTAAATATTTTCTTTAATGAAAGTTTAAATTTTTTCAGACTAAAGAAAGGAATATAAGTTCATTGTTTCAAAAAGTCAGATACATTAGAATTATAATTAACATTATAAATACATTTAATTTAATTATAATATAATTTACCAAACCCTTCTACTCGAACATTTTACTTCCAATAATTTATCCTGAAAAAATAAATAGCCACATTAAAGAAACAGTCTAAGGAACTTGGTAAATAATATAATTAATTATAATTAAAATTATACACAAGAAATCCCAGCATATATAAGTAAATACTGCTAACACTTTGATGTATTTCCTTCTGGACTTTAAAAATCCTCATACTACAGTATTTTTTCAGTTCTCTCTCACTTTTTCCTAGACACCATTCCATAGCAAGAAACAGAACATTTTTAAAATTTATTCTTTTTTTTCCAATCTACTTATTTGAGAGGCAGAGAAAGAGAGAGAGAGAGAGAGAGAGAGAGAGGACTCATATGCTGGTTCACTCCCCAAAAGTCTCCCATGGCTTAGGGGCTCAAGCTAGGATCCAGGAACTCAGTTCAGGTCTCTCACATGGGTGTCAGGGACCCAACTATTTGAGCCGCCACTGTTTTCTGCCAGGGTCTGCATTAGCATCAAGCTGGAATCAGGAACCAGAGCCAGGTAGTAAACTCAGGTATTCTGATTGGAGACACAGGCATCCTAATCAGTGTCTTAATTAGTGGGCCAAATGACTGCCCCTAGAACATCATTTTAAATGAATACATAGGAGGACCCGGAATTTGGTTATTTACACAAGAGACTGGGTTTTATGATCGAAGTAACTGAGATACAAAGTCATGTGAAGTAGAAAATCCACTACCCCTTGTTTTACATGAACAAATTAGGAGCAAATGCCTACAAAATATTGCATACAATGAATAATTATTCACAGTTACAAAGAAGATCCTTATATTGTTTTTTAATGTGGTTATATATTTTCTCAGAATAAATTATTGGAAGTAAAATTTTCAAGTAGAAGGCTTTGGTAAATAACATTTAAAACTTAAAAATATACAAAAGTCCTTACATATAATAAATGAAAAACAACTCTCCCTGCCGTCTATGACTGTTTGCCAGTTCCCCTCACCAGTGACAACTAATATTGTAAGTTTCTTGGAGTGAAAGTGTTTTTTATACATGCTGCCAAGTTGTTTCTCAGAAAGATGGTATGGATTTGCACTCCACTGGAAATTGTGCGCCCTTACCAACTTTTCGATTTTCTTTCCTTGCTGCTTCTGTTTTTCTTTCTGTGCTGTATGCTGATGGCTCCGGGTTCTCTCTCTCTAACCCTGACCACACCCTTGAGCTCCAGGCCAGAATTTCCAACTTCCTGCCGACCTTCTCCACCTGATGTCTTACAGGACACTCCAGATTTTTCTAAATTGAACTCGTTGCCTCCCCTCCCAAACTTATTCTTCTTGTAATTCTAATTTTGACTAGTGGTATCAGCATCCATCTAGTTACCTAAATCAGACACTCGGGACTCATTTTCCATTTTTTCCTTCCCTCTTCAAACAGTAATACTAGCTACCAGTTACTGAACACTTCACTATTTTGCACACATTTTATTTCATTAAATTCCTACAGAAAAGCTCCCCAGAGGTAGCTTCTAGTTCTTTCATTTCCATTTTACAAATGAGGAAAACTGTATAACTTGTTCAAAGTCACACAGCTAGGAAACAGGGATTTAAACTTTAAGTAGCCTAAGTCCAATATATCCAAATATGAGTCCTATCTTATTTCCTCAATTTTTGTCCTGTGCTGTCTCTTTCCTTCATTTTCCTTCTTTCTTTCTTTCTTTCTTTCTTTCTTTCTTTCTTTCTTTCTTTCTTTCTTTCTTTCTTAAGATTTTAAAGACAGAGTTACAGAGAGAGGCTGAGGCAGAGAAAGAGGTCTTCCATCTGCTGGTTCACTCCCCAGATGGCTACAACAGCTGGAGCTAAGCCAATCCAAAGTCAGGAGCCAGGAACTTCTTCCAGGTCTCCCACGTGGGTGCAGAGGCCCAAGGACTTGGGTCATCTTCTGTTTCTTTCCCAGGCCATAGCAGAGAGCTGAATCGAAGAGGAGCAGCCGGGACTTGAACTGGCACCCATATGGGATGGCAGTGCCTCAGGCCAGGACTTTAACCCACTGCGCCACAGCGCCAGCCCCTCTTTTCTTCATTTTCATCATCACCACCTGATTCCAAGTCTTCAAAAAAAATTGTTGATTTTATTTTATTTGAAAGAGAGAGAGAGTGAAAGGGATTTTTTCATCCATCCATTGGTTCATACCCCAAATGCCTGCAACAACCAGGGCTGGGCCAGGCCACAGTCAGGAGCTGGGAACTCAGTTTCAATCTCTCAAGTGGTGGCAGGGACCCAAGCCTTTGAGCCATCATTTGCTGCCTCTGAGGGTATGCATCAGGAAGAATGCTGGAATGGAGGGTGGAGCTGGGACTCCAACCCAGGTACTCTGATATGGAATGCTGATATGCCGCATCTTAATTTGTGTCAAATGCCTACCCCTGCTTCCAAGTCTTATTGTGAATACCTGCTCTTCATAGACACATTCAACTCAAACATATCTTCTCTGCTGCCTGCAAAACAATTCTTTGAAAACATAAATCTGATCATGTCTTTTTCCTGCTTAAGATCGCTCACTGGCTCCCTATTACCTATCATAAAGTCAAGAGGTTCTTTGCGTAATATAGAAAGGTCATCCGCGTCTGCCCATCCCAGCCAGCCTGCCTCCCTAAACACTTCCATTAGGAACTGATGATAATTACCTATCAGTACCATGCTGCTCCTTATCAGAAGGCCTTCGCAGGGGCTGGTGTTGTGGCGCACCGGTTCCAGTCCCTGTTACTTCCGATCTAGCTTCCTGCTAAGGTACTTGAGAAGGCAGTGGAAGAGGCTCGAGGGCTTGGACTCCAGCCACCAAGGTGGAGTTCCTGGCTCCTGGCTTCTGGTTTAGGCCTGGCCCAGCCTGGGCTGTGGCCACCATTTGAAGAGTGAACCAATGGATGGAAGATCTCTCTTTCTCTCTTTCCCTCCCTCCCTTCCTCCCGTCACTGGCCATTTCAAATAAATAGCATTTTTTTCAACGAAAGGACTTTGCATGTTATTGCCTCAGAAATGACGTGTTCCCATTTCCACTCCTATTTGTTGTTTATGTCTTTTCAAATCTGTTCAGCTCAGCTGTTTCTCCTGCAGGAAGCCTTCCTAATTCCTCCACTGATACAGGATTTGTGTCTCTCACATTCTGTTAGTTTGCTCTCCTTGTCTCCCTTGCTAGAATGTTCCCTGCTTGAGGGCAGGGACTCTTTATTTCACCCGAGGTCTTTAGTGTTTACCATGGTGCTTGGCATGTAAGTAGTTGCTCAGCAGGTACTGGTTAAATTGAATTAAATAATGTAAGTGTGAGATTGCGGGGAGTCGGATTGTTTAAAGAATTTAGTCATCAGTAAGAGAGGAACTGTTTTTTGAGCACAGGCAGGAAGGTGAAGGGAGGAGGTTGCCTTGCAAATCACCCTTAATGTTGGGCATGCGTAAATTAATGATATAAACGCGAATACTGCTATGGGTGTTCTCATGTAGACATCTATTGGGACATATCTCCATCATGGATCACAAGCAATCTCAGAGCAGTGCCAAGTATGGAGTTCTGCAGCGCAGACAAAGGTATTAAAGAAATGCTCACAATTGGGTGAGAAATACAATATTGAGTACACCCTAGGTTAGCTTTTTAACGTAGCAACAAGTGCAGGATGAAGATACGTCAGGTGTTCGGAAAGAGAATGAGAAATCATCGTTGTTTACCCCTTTCTCGTCGCTCGCCACTTCCCTGCCACCGTAAATAGAGATGAGCGCTCAGTTGTGTGTGGCGTGAACCCAAAATGATCAGCGGCACAAACGGCAGGGTTGTGGTCTAGGCTCTCGGTACTATTGTTGGAACCCCACCCTCCAGAGACCACCCTTCTATTTTCGCGGAAAAGCCGGACTTATTCAGGTCTCGGGGCTTCGGCCTATCACTGTAGGATCCCGGCTTGCGGGGCAGTGCCCACCGCTGATTGATACACAGTATGAGACAATTTCTGGAGTTGAAGAGAAGCGATTGGCGGAGCCTGCCTTGTGGGGCTCCACGGGGTACTGGGAGGCGCGTATCGCAGATGCCTGTTCCGGGGCGGCACAGCCACCACCCGGAAGCCTGAATGAGGTCTCCTCCGTACAGGACGCGCAGTCGTCAGCGTAGCCGCTATTCAGGGCGCAGGGCCCGAGGCGGGGTGGGGAGACCGGGAGTGGGGGTGGGGGGAAACGGGCGGCGTGCGCGTGCGTGCGTGCGTGGGCGCGCGTGCGCGGCGCCGCCGTCTGCGCGTTGGCTGGTTATTTTGCAAGCGGGAGGGGCCGTGCGCGCTCCTGCCTCGGGCCTCTGTCCCCCACCCCCCTTCCCCGGTCCCAGTGTCTCCTTCGGAAAGATGTCGGACACGGCCGTAGCTGACACTCGGCGACTGAACTCGAAGCCGCAGGACCTGACTGATGCTTACGGGCCGCCAAGTAACTTCCTGGAGATCGACATCTTTAATCCACAGACGGTGGGCGTGGGCCGCGCGCGCTTCACCACCTATGAGGTTCGCATGCGGGTGAGTCACGGGGTGAGGGAGACAGCTGAGGGAGGACAGGGCGGGGGGGTGGGGTAGGGGAGGCTGCTGTGGGGACAGATAACCGAGGAGAAGACACTTGCAAGGGTCATTTGGGGGTTAGGGGTTTAATAGGATTGGAGCGAGGTCTGCGGACTCGGTTATGGCCCGAGGACACAGAAAACTCTTGAGGGGTACATCGGACGTGGGGGGGGGGGAGCGAAGGAGAGAACGAGTACATGAGGAAGAAGTGAAGCGTGGCTGGATAGGGTGGGGAGCATGGAAAAAGACTAGAGTGAGGAATTAAGTAAATAGCAGTCATGACTGGAGCGATGGAAGGCAGGCAGGGAAGAGGGCTGGGGGATGGAAAGCCAAGGCATTATATCGGCCACCGGGTCCCATAACTAAACTAGGTTGGGAAGTCAGTGCGAAGAGGGACGGCTTCTTCCTGATGAGATCTCCCTTGGGATGATGGAGGTCAGCAAAGCCTTGGATGAAACGGAAGCTAGACTCCGGGAAAGGGAGACAGTGGGCTTGTGGGAGCAGAAATGAGCAAGGGAGTCTCCTTGAGACGGAACGCTTCCGTTGGAGTACCATTTGAAGGAGACCAGTGTTTTTATGCTCAAGTTTTCTCAGGTTCTCCGTGCCGTGTCTCACCGTGGAAGCTGGCCTTGCGCTGGGATTGGTGGATTGTCACATGCTGCTCCCATCCTGTGCTGAGCCTTTAGATTTGAAGTCTCCAGAATGTTTATTTCGACATTTATTGGCTCTTACTTGGGCTCCTTGTAGATGGATGACTCTTTGCCCTTTCTGTCCTAGATGGACCTTTTGGATTGCCACCCTGATCTGCAGTTCCTTTAATACAGGACATTTCAGGACTGCCGCAGCATTGGCTTCTTCCAGTGTGTACCACAGAGGACTTTATCCTCTAGTGCCTAGTCCACAGATGCAAGGATGGAATGTGTGGGTAGCGTACGTGGTTCGCAGGCTCTTTGGTCCACCTGAAGCAGTGATAGGTGAAAAAGTTCGAGAACCTTTTTCTAGTTTTCCTTGTGTTTTTTTTCTCAGACTAGAGGACCAGAATATTCTCCATGGACAGCATCCTGCTCAGACAGCGTTGGAGACCTAAACGAGTAGATGTGCTTTCATTTTTGAATGAATGAATTGGCTAAGAAAGTCTGGTTTCCTACCTGGGCTTTGAAACCTGAGAAATGATGATCTCCAGATTCCAAGTTTGGCGAAGTCCAAACTGTAGGGACAGGAGTGAATAACAAAAACGTGAAAAACACTTGTGTGGATGAGAGCTATTGGAAGTCATCTCTTCGAGGGAGGGTGGAATTTAGGTCCTTCAGAATGCAAGTGTCATAAAAGCGGGGCTAGAGCTGGAGCACCTAATTGTCCAAAGGAGCCTGGACCGTAACTTGTTCAGTATAAGGGCTCTCTGCTGTGGGGTTTTGGAGACATTCTCTTGATACATTAGCCAGGAGCCTTAGGGATTATGGATGAAATAGCTCTCCGCTTCAGGTATTCTAATAACAACAGGGACTATTTACTAGTACCTACTAATTCCCAGTCACTGAACTAGATTTTAGTTTTTCTTTCTTTATTCCTTATAAGAATCCCATTTTGCAAATAGGAAACAGGGGGAAATGCAGTTTGAGAAACTTGCCCAAATACACATAACTGTAACTGACAGAGATGGGATTTGAACCCAGATCTGTCTATTTCCAAAGTCCATGCTCCATATACGACACTTTATCTGATAGTTTATTTTGAAAGTTTATTTATTTATTTGCAAGGCAGAGTGACAGAGACAGAGAGATAGAGAGATCTGGTTTGCTCCCCAAATGCCCACATTAGCAGGGTCTGGCCAAGGTGCAAGCCAGGGGCAAGGAGCTCTTATCTGTCACGTGTGTGACAGGAACCTAAGGTACTTGGGCCATCATCCGCTGCCTCCCAGTTTCATTAGCAGAAAGCTAGATCAAAAGTGTGGAGTAGGGGCCGGCGCTGTGGCATAGTGGGTAAAGCCGCCGCCTGCAGTGCCAGCATCCCATATGGGTGCTGGTTCAAGTCTCAGCTGTTCCACTTCCAATCCAGCTTTCTGCTGTGGCCTGGGAAAGCAGTAGAAGATGGCCCAAGTGCTTGGGCCCCTGCACCCACGTCGGATACCTGGAGGAAGCTCCTGGCTCCTGACTTCGGATCGGCGCAGCTCTGGCCGTTGCGGTCAACTAGGGAGTGAACTAGCTGATGGAAGACCTCTCTCTCTCCACCTTTCCTCTCTCTCTGTGTAACTCTGACTTTCAAATAAATAAATAAATCTTTATTTTTTTATTTATTTTTATTTATTTTTTTGACAGGCAGAGTGGACAGTGAGAGAGAGAGACAGAGAGAAAGGTCTTCCTTTTGCCGTTGGTTCTCCCTCCAATGGCTGCCGCAGCTGGCGCACCGTGCTGATCCGAAGGCAGGAGCCAGGTGCTTCTCCTGGTCTCCCATGGGGTGCAGGGCCCAAGCACTTGGGCCATCCTCCTCTACACTCCCGGGCCATAGCAGAGAGCTGGCCTAGGAAGAGGGGCAACTGGGACAGAATCCGGCACCCCGACCGGGACTAGAACCTGGTGTGCCGACCCCGCTAGGCAGAGGATTAGCCTGTTGAGCCACTGCACCGGCCCCTAAATAAATCTTTTTTTAAGAAAAGCATATAGTAGCTGGACCTCTAGCTGCGCAGTGGGATATGGGATGCATATGTGGTAACTGATGGCTTAACCCACTGTACCACAACGCCTGCCTCTTTACTACGCTTTAGTCTCTTTATTAGCAAGGCTTAGTTGTAAAACTTTATTGTGTAAGATTTTTCTCCCCACTAAGCTTTTCATCAGTCCCTACCACAAATTCTAATTGTACAGTGGTAATAGAATTGATAGTGTTTCCTAGTTCTGTAGATTTGAGTTAATTTGAATTCTTTATGTTAGTTTGTATGGCATGGCTAGGCTTTTGGTATTTTTATTAATCTCCATTTTGGGGAAAATTGGTAAAATCATTAGGTTTTTTTTTTCAAGATTGATTGATTTATTTGAAAGGCAGAGTGACAGAGAGAGAGAAGGAGAGAGAGAGATTTTCCACCCACTGGTTCACTCCCAGAATGACTGCAATGGCTGGGGCTAGGCCAGGCTGAAGTCAGGAGCCAGGAACTCCATTGTGGTCTTCCATGTGGGAGGAAGCACTTGGACCATCACCTGCTGCCTACCCAGGCACGTTAGCAGGGAGCTGAATCAGAAGCAAAGCAACCAGGATTCAAACTGGCACTCAGACATAGGATGCTAGTTTAACCTATTGTGCTACAACTCTGGCCCCATATCGTTTGGTTTTAAATTGCTATTTTCAATGATTGATGATGGTATGCATTCTAGGGAGCATGCGACTCAGAATCAGCTTTGGTAGTTAGCCACTGTGTATGGTAGAGACAGATGGCACTGACTCTTTTCTTTATATAATAGCTAAGTGTTTTTGAAGCTGTCCTCTTTTCCTTTTACTCAGGAAGGAAGCCCTGCCCCTAATTCCCTCCAAAATGGGGAATCTAGAGAGGGGTAGTGGTGATTTCATGTGATCCATATGGAGTTTCTCAAGTGTTTGTTGCCCTGTGGACTTGACCTTTGCTCTTTTCTCTCCCTTCCTTTGACTCTCCATATCCTATACTACACAATGCTAGCTTCCTTGTATGGTTTGTAGGTTGGAGCTGGGGGACTATCTGAGTATATAGTAGCTTCTTCCTTAGATGGCTAGGTGCTGAGATAAAAGGCCATTATTGTCACCATCCTGTGGGGGTAGGGAAAGAATAGCATTTTTGTTTGTGAAAGGAGGAAGTCTACAAAATGGCAGTGGTTGGTTTGGCTGTGTCTTGGAAGAATCTACTTAATGTTTTTTTTTTTTTCTTTTATTTGGTCCCTTGTTGGCTTCTGTGAAGGCCTGTTAGTTTAAGGTTCTACTGGGGAATCATAGTATCTATAATGAACTCTGGTAGAAGTCTAGAATCACATGATCCCAGAAAGCTTTTTTTATTACGAGATTCTGAGAATTTTCTCTGTAACGGTTTATTTTGAATAGTTAGTATAGACACATAGTACAAAATTCAAAGGGCATAAACATTTATAACTATAAAAGCTACATTTCTGTCTCTCCTCTATCCTCCAAAGATTCCTTTTACTTTTCATTTCTATTTATTTTTTTAAAAAAAGATTTGTTTGAAAGGCAGAGTTACAGAGAGGCAGAGGCAGAGAAAGAGAGAGGTCTTCCATCCACTGGTTCACTCCCCAAATGGCCACAACGGCCGGAGCTGGGCCTATCTCTCTGAAGCCAGGAGCCTGGAGCTTCTTCTGGGTCTCCCACATAGGTGCAGGGGCCCAAGGACTTGGGTCATCTTCCACTGCTTTCCCAGGTCATAACAGAGAGCTGGATTGGAAAAGGAGCAGCTGGGACTCAAACTGGCGCCCACATGGGATGCCGGCACTGCATGCGGTGGCTTAGCCTAGCATGCCATAGCACTGTCCCTTTTTAAAAAAAATTATTTACTTATATATTTGAGGGGGGTGGGCAGTTCGCCCATCTGCTGGTTCACTGTCAGGGCTGACCCTGGCTTAAGCCAGGAGGCTGGAACTCCATATGGGTCTCCCAAGTGGGTGACAGGGACCCAGAGACTTGAGTCATATTCCTCTGCTTTCCCAGGTATATTGGCAGTGAGCTAGATTGGAAGTGGAATAGTCAGGACTCGAACCAGCACTCTGGTATTGAATGCTCGTATTGCAGGCAGCAGCTTAGCCTACTATGCTGCAACGCCAGCCCCACTATGTGATATTTTGATGCATGTATATATTATATAGTGTTGAAATCAGGGTAAACATATCTGTCTCCTCATACATTTATCATTCCTTGTTGTGAAAACATTTAAAATCCTTCTAGATTTTTAAGCCTTTAAAAAATCAATAATGTGGGGCCAGCGCTGTGGCGCAGTGGGTTAACACCCTGGCCTGAAGTGCCGGCATCCCATATGGACGCCAGTTCTAGTCCCGGCTGCTCCTCTCTGCTGTGGCCTGGGAAAGCAGTAGAAGATGGCCCAAGTCCTTGGGCCCCTGCACCCACGTGGGAAACCCAGAAGAAGCTCCTGGCTTCGGATTGGCACAGCTCCTGCCGTTGCAGCCAATTGGGGAGTGAACCATCGGATGGAAGATCTCTCTCTCTCTCTCTCTCTCTCTCTCTACTTCTCCTCTCTCTGTGTAACTCTTTCAAATAAATAAATAAACCTTTTTAAAAAACAATAATGTGTCAGAAAATACTAAAGTATAAATGGCAGGATTCAGAGGAGAGGGAGACCAAAATATGCAGCTGAGGTTGTCAGGAAAGATTTCCTGGATGAATTGAGACTTGAGCTGGGACATGTAGAATGCAGAGGATTTGGACAAGAAAAGTAGAGGAAGGCAGGCACACCTGGGAGATATGTATCTCTTTTTTCTTTACAAGGAACTTGAATTCTTTTTTTAATGGAAAATTAATAGGTGCACACAATAAACTATACAGTGGAAATATGACTTTGCCACCCATTCCAATTGTCTAGTCTTACTCTCTTCCGACTGCAAGTGTAAGTAGCAAGGGGCGCCTCCTCACCTACTGTGCTATGGTTGGATGTGGTAAAGGATGTTCAGAAAGGGCTATGGGAATATGGTCCAACGGAGCTGTTTTTTCCTTGGGTCCTGTCCAGGTGGTTCTGATAGGTGGCCACCACAAGTTGAACATTACTCACCGCCTCTCTGCTTTCATCTTCCTTCCCTGTAGACCAATCTACCTATCTTCAAACTGAAGGAGTCTTGTGTACGGCGGCGCTACAGTGACTTTGAATGGCTGAAAAATGAGCTGGAGCGAGACAGTAAGGTATGGCCTCGTTCCCCGTGTGGCACCCTTGGAGGAGGAAGTCTGCATGGACTGCGTAAGATCACAGTCTATCAAATCTAGAAGGGAGTGGACAAGGTACACACTCTCCTATCTACCCAAACCCCATATATTGGGTCTGGGGGATACCCTTTGAAACTCAGACGTAGTTGAGTTTAAGACCGTTAAACGAGTACTTTAAAAATGTTTTGCTCCACTGAGTGGTTAGTAAAGCCATACAACTTTAACTCCTATAGAAATGGAAAGTACAGTGTCAGGAAAGGCCTCCCTACATTTTTAGCTGCTGGTGGATTGGTAAGGAAGGTGAGGATGATTTGGAATTTATTTCCTTCCGAGTTGGTAAACTTATCTTCCCACAGAAACAGAGTTGGATTAATCTGAGCCATCCTGACCGTGCTCCCATTCCAAGTTGCTGGCTGTGGGACCGGGTGGACCCTATGCTTAATAAGAAACAAGGCATGGAGTGCTTTACCATGTGATGTCCTGTCTGGCCCTCTCCCACGCGGCTGATATCTTCCATCTGCCTACAGATTGTAGTGCCACCGCTGCCTGGGAAAGCCTTGAAGCGGCAGCTCCCTTTCCGGGGAGATGAAGGGATCTTTGAAGAGTCTTTCATTGAAGAAAGGAGGCAGGGCCTCGAACAGTTTATTAATAAGTAAGCCGAGTTCTGGGGGCCCCGCTTGCTACTTTTGCCATCATGGTCTTTGTATGTGTTTTGTCTACCTCTTCTTTCACCGTGGGTACCCTGATGTGACACGCTTTATGTGGTGGGCTGACTTGACAGTAAAACTCCATTCGTTTGCACAGAATTCTGGTCCCATATGTCAGGGCCTGCGAAAGCACTGCTTTTTGGTTGTGTCTAGGAATTTCTCTTCCTTGCCTCTCTATGCCCCTTCCCCTCTAGAGTATTGGGGTTGGGTTGGTGCCCTACTACTGCCCTCCATTGGCTCTTGAAGCCCTTCCCTGTCCTCACTCCCTTTCAGCTGCTGATTCTCTGTGATCCTCAGTACCACTGATAACCATCTTGATCTCGTTGTAGAATTGCTGGGCACCCACTGGCTCAGAATGAACGTTGCCTACACATGTTCCTGCAGGAAGAGGCAATCGACAGGAACTACGTCCCAGGGAAGGTGCGCCAGTAGGAGCCCCTCTGCCACTTGCCCTCTACTTTCCTGCTGAAATGACATTGGTTTTTACACTAAGCCTCTCTCTGTCTCTCTCTGATCTGAAGTTGGCTGCCCATCCCCTGGCCTGATAGACTGTCTGCCATTGTGCTCCTTGGTACCTGACTACAGCGTGTGGGCACTCTGCTGGGCTCCTCTTCTCTGAGGAGAGGTGGGAAACCACAGGCAGATGCCCTTTGCTTGGGGGTGGGGGCGGGGGGATTGGACTGGAAGGCAATTCCTTGGGCATTTATACATGCCAGAAGGGGGGGGGTGGGGAGGGGGGCGGGGCTTGTGTCGGCAAAGCACTTGGATACATACTGATGCTGCAAGTCCAGGGGATTTTTCTTACTCTTAGGTTTAACCAGGAACGCTGAGCAGGGAAAACCCTGCCTTTCCCACCTGCATGAACTTTTTCCTTTCTGGGAAGGTGGTAGAGGCCCACAGGCTCTCCTTGTTTTCTCTAGGCTTGCTCCCAGTTTTCTCAACAGTTTCCTTTGTTGCTTTCTCTTTTCCTTCCTCCCTCCCTCTCTCCCTCTCCTCCCCCTCCCCCTCCCTCCTTCTCCCCTCCCCTCCCCCCTCCATCCCTCACTCCCTTATTGCTTTTCATGGCAGTAATCCTCCTTGTGTCCCAGTAGTCTGCTGTGTGAAGCAAGGAGTTTGGGTTTCCCGGACCCACTACCATGGCTGCTTCAGAGTCAGAAGAAAGCCATAGGGCAGTAGGGGAGTTCCTATTGCCTAGCCCCTCTCCCTTTGTGGCTCCTCCCTCTCTGCCTATTTTTGCTCACCACTGGGTGAGTCAGTATGGGCCAGCAGTTCTCCCTCCCCAAGCCCTTGCTCCTGGAGGGGTTAGCTTTGTAGGCTTGGTGGCTTGAGGGTGGGGGTAACTCACCACTGCCAGATAACTCCCAGAGGGTAGGAGTGGATCGTGTTCTAGGTTCTCCCGGTGGTAGGGAAGAGCATCACCACTCTTCTTCCTTCCGTTCTGCCTTCCTCCCCATTCCGCTTAGTGCTGCCCCAGGGCAGAAGCACACAGGCCACACAGTCTCTGACTTCTAAGCACTTTGTAGCTGTTGAATGGGGCTCAGGGACAAGAGTTGTCGCTGCCCTCCCCAGCTTGGTCACAGGGTTATTGAACTGCCTGCACTTGTTTCCCATGGAACTCCAGCATTCTCCCCAGAAGTTGAACTAGGGATAGCAGCTGGGTGTGGATTTCCTGAATCTTAGAGTCTGGAACAGCTTCTTGAGGCTGGCAGCTATCCTGGGTTTCTGTCTGGGAGGTAGTGGTTTGTTTGCTGGGGCCTAAGATCTGTCCCAACTGCTGGGATAAGAGCAAGTTCACTCTGGTGCCAGGTGAAAGGTGGGGGCTCTTTGCTTAGACTCCCTATCATAGAAGGATTGGAGTTTTCTCTACAGGGCTTTGGGGAAAAGGATTGCTGAGTCTGACATGACCCTGATCAGAGAGATTAGGACTGGGTTTTGACATGAGGTTTGGAGCCCATCTAAATGCTGAAGTTCCCCAAGACAGGTCCGCTCTGCAGCTGCCGAGCCTGTGCCAGGCTGAGCAGCCCCTAGAGAGAGGCTCTGGTCCCTTTCCCACCTCGCCAATGTTGATGTCGTTGCTGCCTTTTTGATTTGTATCCTCTGTTACTTTTTTTTTAAGGCTCCTTCTTTCATTGTGCACAAGTGCTGAGAGTCTGAGGCCCCATTTCTGCTGTGTATATATCCTGACTCGGGGCTTTTATTCAGCAAACTGTTCATTCTTCTGTCAATGTCATATTCAACTCTGTTCATATTAAACCACTGTGAAGCAAGCCTCTGTTTTCTTGCGTGAGTTGTAAACTTACTATTTTTTGGAGTCTTGGATATGCTGGGTATTACGCAGAAGTCATATAATACGTCCAGTGTCCTGAAGTGATAAGTAAGCTTTACACTTAGCTTTGTAAAAAAGCAGACTCTTAAGTGCCGGTAGGAATATTTAACTGTTCTTTTCACAGTTCACAACTGACCTTGTCACAGAGCTAATGTATCTGGCTTGCAGGAAGTATCCATATTCTGGGTACCTGTGGTTTCGGTCAGATTTGATAGATTTGGTTTTAAGCTTGTGGGTTTACGTTGATTTGGACAGAATATATGTATAGACGTGTGTGTGTGTGTGTGTGTGTGTAGGTAATACATGTACATACACACATACGCATGCACTCATCCTCTAGACACAATCACACAACCCCCACCAAAGCCTTTCTTTCATGGCCTTTTCCTTCACTTCAGACATTCTAATAGGAAGATAGATTTGATACCGACATTAAAGGTGGGTGAACTGTGAGTGCTTTTGATGGCTGGATATTTTCATCTCCCTCGTATGTACTGACTTGGATTTCCCACACGGGTTGGGCTTGGGGAAGGGTTGGAATGAGGGGAGGTCACGTGGAAAGTCAAAGCTAGTTTCACTGTGGTTCCGCACAGAGAGGGTGTAGAAAGTGATGCGTTCAAAACATGAGGCAATTAAAGTGACTTAACAGTGGTATTTGGTTCTAAGAAAGAAAGCAGGGGTTAAACTGATGAGGCAAAGAGTGGTGGTTGACGAATGAGCTGACAACCTATCTGAGGGGAGAGGGAAGAATAGGTTTTTCTTTGAGATGCGGGAAAGGAAGAGTAGAGATGCAGCCTCCATCAGCAGCAGTGTCAGAGAATAAATTGGAGAATGACTCAAAAAGCAGCTATAAAATAGAGATTAGTGAAATTCAGGGCAGATGACTCTCATTTAACAAATAGTAATCAATAGTCTTTCATGTACCCAGCTCTATGCTAGAAGCCGGGGTGAAGCGGTATGGTCGTGGTACAAGTAAAATATGATTGCCTTCTTTTTTTTTTTTCATAGACCTTAGACTTTGGTTCAAGAGATGTCTTTGTAAGACAGCAAAATCCTAGAGGCAAAGTAAGATCAGTGGCTCCAGCACATCTGTTTAGCTCTCTAGTCTTTTCTTCTTCTTTTTTTTATACCTATCCGGCTAGGTAAACTTCTTTCTGGTGTCGCATTGGCCATTTTAGCATAGTAACGAGATCCCTGAAGAATCTTAAATCAAAGTCCTCTTACCCATCCACACTGATTAGAAGCATACTTTGATAAGGAATTCAATTTTACATGTGTATGAGTATCTGAACGTTTACTACTAAGTCCCCTTTATCTATAGCACAAAAAGGGCTCAACCTTCAACTGGGACCTGGGAGACAGAGACTAACAAAAAATTTTAACATAGACCCAAAAGAAGCCTCAACTGACATCCCAAGGATTTCTTACCTACTCTTTGGCCCAGTCGGAGACAAAGCCTTGACTTAACAGAAGTAGGAGAAATGGACAGTATTCAGGCTTCTTGGGAGTTTCTATTTGATGGTATCCTGGGGGAGACACTTCAATGTTGAAACATATGCTGTAGTAACTTAAGTAAAATTACATTCTGCACTGGAACTACGGACCAGATGCTCACTGAAATGGATAATTCTTCATATTTTTAAGGACTTTTGAGTCGCCCCTGGTATTCTCTGACACTATAACAGTTCTTATTTTTCCACTTGGATCATATTTTTACAAATATTTATTCACTTATTTGAAAGGCAGAATTAGAGAGAGATCATCCACCTGCTGGTTCACTCCCCAAATAACTATAACAGTCAAGACTGTGCCAGGCCAAGAGCCAGGAGCTTCCTCTGGGTCTCCTACGTGGGTGCAGGGTCCCAAGCACTTGGGCCATCTTCTACTACCTTCCCAGGTGCATTAGCAGGGATCTGGATCAGAAGTGGAGCAGCTTGGTTTTGAAGTGGTGCCCACGAGGGATGCCAGTGCTGCAGGTCGGGGCTTTAACCCACTAAGCTACAGTGTCAGCCTCTCTAATTGGCTCATTTTTAACCCTTTTATCTTTATTCTGAAATCTCTCCAAGGTCCTCACATATCCCCAAGTCATAGAGCCCAAAACTGGACATGACTTTATTTTTTTAAAGATCATTTATTTGAAAGGCAGAGTGACAGAGAGGAGAGACAGAGATAACTTCCATCCGCTGGTTTATTCCTCAAATGCCTACAACAGCGAGGATTGGGCCAAGCAAAAGCCAGGAGCCAGAAACTTCATTTGGGTCTCCCACGTAGGGTGGCAGGGACTCAGGGACTTGAGGCATCATCTGTTACCTCCCAGGCACATTAGTAGAGAACTGGATCAGAAGGTGAAGCTGTTACTTGATCTCAGGCCCTTCCATAGATCATCCATCTGCTGGTTCACTCCCTAAATGGCTTCAAAGACCAGAGCTGGGCCAGACTGAAGCCAGGAGCTGTATGTTAAGGTACATTCATGCAATAGAAGGCTGGCCAATGTAAGAAGTTATAGACTTTTGGGGCTGGTATTGTGGTGTAGTGAATTAAGGTGCAATGCTGGCATCCTGTATGGGCGCCAGTTTGAGTCCTGCCTGCTCCACTTCCTTTTTTTTTTTTTTTTTTTGACAGGCAGAGTTAGACAGTGAAAGAGAGAGAGAGAAAGGTCTTCCTTTTCTGTTGTTTCACCCCCCCCCCCCGCCAATGGCCGCTGTGGCCGGCACGCTGCACTGATCTGAAGCCAGGAGCCAGGTGCTCATCCTGGTCTCCCATGTAGGTGCAGGGCCCAAGCACTTGGGACCATCCTCCACTGCACTCCCGGGCCACAGCAGAGAGCTGGCCTGGAAGAGGGGCAACCGGGACAGAATCCGGCACCCCAACCGGGTCCAGAACCTGGTGTGCCAGCGCCGCAGGTGGAGGATTAGCCTATTGAGTGGTGCCGGCAATAAAATAAATCTTTAAAAAAATACTGAATGGAGAAATTTGTAGGATATGTAAAGTATGGTATAGCTTTTATAGAAATAAAAACATGACACAAGGTATTTTATACAGTAAATAGAAAAAGAAATAAGGAAGTCTAGGAAGCTACACAGCAAATTGTTCAAAGTGCTTTGGAGAAGGGGAAATAAGACTGTGGTTGTGGGTAGACTTTAAACCCATCTGTGTCATGTTTGGATCTGTTTTTTTTACAAGAGGAATATATCGGTGTGATTTAAAATCATTAGGAAAGAGAAAAGCAGCGAGGTCAAGCCCACCGGCATTTCCGGTCCAGAAAGTGAGGGCCAATGGTTCCTGAACGTATGAGTCTAGCAAGGAGCGGTAAAATCAGATGACTGACCTACATGGTAGCTGGCTGAGATGCTGCTGCCCACATAGACCACAGAACTTTCCTCCTCGGTTCTCAGCACTTCATGCAAAGGACAGCAGCCATTCGTGTTCTGCGGTGAATCGGTGAATCGGGTTGTGATGTTCGAGTCCCACTGTGACGCTCACTGAGATGAACTTGGTCTTGATGCCCGCAATTCCCACTTTGGGACAGACCCACAACCTCGGTGACCATGGAAAGAGGAAGAGCTCCGGACTAGCATTGGTGGAGAGACCTGCAGCCCCAAACGGGAGCTTTCTAAGGGGCAGACAGGCATACTGGCTTCGCTGTGGCACACTCTGAGATACCGAAGCATACAAGGGGACAGAGCAAACGCGCCTTTACTTAATCTGCAACAGGATTCCGGAAGAAACCCACGACCAATCCCAATGCACGTCTCACTTTACAAAGCAGCACGACGTCCTAACGTCTTCCACCAGCCAACCAGCAGAATTCTTAATAGCCCACCCCTGGTTAAGAGGCCAATCAGGAGAGGGTCTGTGTTTCCCATTGTGTATGGCCAATCAATGCTTGCTCATTTATGACTAACAAGCATACAGCCAACCAGGAGATCTGAAGCTGGGTAATTCAGTTTCCTGTTCAATGAACATCTTGATAAGTGCCCAGCCTACTTTAGTCCGTGCATAGAAAATAAGGTTGGATCTAGAAGAAATACCAAAGAGGAGGTCCAAAGCTGGAAAATGGTGGCTCAAGAAGCAAAGTAACACTTCCCGAAGTATCCAAAAAGGTTTGCCCTAAGGTCAGTTGAAAAAGCACTGGTTGTATGGGGTCGGTGCTGTGGCGCAGCGGGTTAACGCCCTGGGTGAAGCGCCGGCATACCATCTGGGCACCAGTTCAAGACCCGGCTGCTCCACTTCCAATCCAGCAATCTGTTATGGCCTGGGAGTGCAGTGGAAGATGGCCCAAGTCCTTGGGCCCCTGCACCCGCGTGGGAGACCCGGAAGAAGCTCCTGGCTTCGGAATGGGCCCCTGCACCTGCGTTGGAGACCTGGCTCCTGGCTTTATTATTTTTTTTAAAAAGATTTATTTTATTTATTTGAAAGATGGAGTTACAGAGAGAGGTAGAGACAAAGAGAGAGGTCTTCCATCCGATGGTTCACTCCCCAGATGGCCACAACAGCCGGAGCTGCACAGATCCGAAGCCAGGAGCCAGGAGCTTCTTCCGGATCTCTCACATGAGTGCAGGCGCTCAAGGACCTGGGCCATCTTCCACTGCACTCCCAGGCCATAGCAGAGAGCTGGATCGGAAGTGGAGCAGCCGGGACTCGAACCGGTGCCCAAATGGGATGCTGGCGCTTCAGGCCAGGGCGTTAACCCGCTGTACCATAGCACTGACCCCATACAACCAGTGCTTTTTCAACTGACCTTAGGGCAAACCTTTTTGGATACTTCGGGAAATGTTACTTTGCTTCTTGAGCCACCATTTTCCAGCTTTGGACCTCCTCTTTGGTACGCTGCGCCACAGCACCGGCCCCATGGCTCCTGGCTTTAAAAGGCTCATTAGGCTAATCCTCCGCCTGCGGCGCCGGCACACTGGGTTCTAGTCCTGGTCGGGGCACCGGATTCTGTCCCGGTTGCTCCTCTTCCTGTCCAGCTCTCTACTGTAGTCCGGAAGTGCAGTGGAGGGTGGCCCAAGTCCTTGGGTCCTGCACCTGCATGGGAGACCAGGAAAGGCACCTGGCTCCCGGCTTCGGATCAGCGTGGTGCGCTGGCCACAGCGCGCTGGTCACAGCGGCCATTGGGGGGTGAGCCAACGGAAAAGGAAGACCTCTCTCTCTCTCTCTCTCTCTCTCTCTCTCTCACTGTCCACTCTGCCTGTCAAAAAATTAAAAAAATTAAAAATTAAAAAATAAATAAAATGGCCCAGCTCCAGTCGCTGCAGCCATTTGGGGAGTGAATCAGCGGATGGAGACTTCCCTCTCTGTAGCTTCCCTTTCTCTGTAACTCTACCTCTCAAATAAATAAAATCTTTTTAAAAAGATCTTCCACGCGGGTGCAGTGGCCCAAGCAATTGGGCCATCTTCTCTGGCTTTCCAAGGCCATAGCAGAGAGCTGGATTGGAAGAGGAGCAGCCGGGACTCGAACTGGCGACCATATGGGATGCCAGCACAGCAGCCGGAGGATTAACCTACTGCACCACGATGCCAGCCCCAAAATCTTTTTTTTTATGATGCCTTGGGGCCTGTGCTGTGGGGTAGTAGGTTAAGCCGCTAAGGGTTGGCATCCCATATGGGAGCCTGTTTGAGTCCCAGATGTTGCATTTCATCCAGATCCCTGTTGATGCGCCTGAGAAAGCAGCAGAAGATGGCCCAAGTGCTTGGACCTCTGCATCCAGGTGGGAGACCCACAAAAGGTTTCTGGCTCTTGGCTTCAGCCTGGTCCAGCCTTGGCTGTTTTGGCCATTTGGGGAGTGAACCATCGGATGGAGAATTCTCTCTCAGTGATACCATTACAGCTACATGTGCCAGAAAAGGCTAATTAAACCTAGGAAATACCAGATATAAGCAATTGGATGATTATATTTAAACCATTATTTGCAAAGAAACTTTTCATGGGGAAGCAATAATTTCCCCATTTATGGTGAGAAAACAAAAAAAATTTAAAGATTTTATTATTTTTTTATTTATTTGAAAGGCAGAGTTAAAGAGAGGAGAGAGAGAGAAATCTTACATCTGCTGGTTCACTCCCCAAATGGGCACAATGGCCAAGGCTCAGCCAGGCTGAAGCCAGGAGCCAGGAGCTTCTTCCAGGTCTCCCACAGAGGTACAGGAGCCCAAGGACTTGGGCCGTCCTCTGCTGCTTTCCCCGGAGCATTAGCAGGGAGCTGGATCAGAAGTGGAACAGCCAGATCTCAAACTGGTGCCCATACAGGATATCAGTGTCACATGTGAAGGTCGAATGTGCTAGGTCACAGCACTAGCCCCAGGGGAAACAAATTCTTATTTGCTGTTAGTGGGAGGCTAAACTGTACTCTTTAAGATGACAGTTTATCTATACCCATCAAAATGTAAAATGTGTACACCCTTGGGTCCAGCAATTCCTTCTCCCAAAAAATCAGTTCTGCAGAAATACTGGAAGGTTATATGTAGTGTCATATCTAATGGTGAATGACTGGAGATACATTTCCATTAGCAGATGAAGCATTGCACTGTGAACTGTTACACAGCTATTTTTAATGGGGTCAATTTCCATGTATTAATGGGAAAAGTTCACAATACACTGCAAAATGAAAATTTTAAGTTGCAAAATAGATAATAGACCATTTCATTTTTAAAAACTATATACTGATGTGTGGGTATTCCTACATAAATGTGTGTTAAATATATACACACACACATACACACAGAAAAAGGCTTGGGGAGACACACATCAAATTGAAAGTTATTTTTGGAGAATGGGAGTAGGGACAGGAATTTAGGAGAAATATTTCCACTAATTCCTTTTGGATTTTTTTAATCACAATATTTTAACAAAACATTTTTATCATCAAAACCATCAACAAAGTTATAATTTATGTATTTCAAATAAGAGTAACTTCATATAGGTATGGTGTGACTATTTCATTTAAAATTTTCATCTAGGGGGCCAATGCTGTGGTACAATGGGTTGGGTGCCAATTCGAGTCCCAGCTGCTCTACTTCCAATCCAGCCAGTCCCCTGCTAATGTGCCTGGGAAAGCAGCAGAGGATGGAGAGGATGGCCCAAGTGCTCGGGCCCCTGCCACCCATGTGGGAGACCCAAAATGAGTCTGAGGCTCCTGGTTACAGGCTGGCTCAGCTCCAGCCATTGAGGTCATTTGGGGAGTAAACCAGCAGATGGAAGCGCTCGCTCTCGCTCTCGCTCGCTCGCTCGCTCTCTCTAACTCTGCCTTTCAAATAAATAAATAAATAAATAAATAGATCTTAAAAATAAATAAATAAAAGTTTTATCTAGGAGACCTAGACCTGGGACAACCGTAAACCAAATCCACAGTAAGTATCAGTGGAAGTCTTCTTACTTGATACAAAAGGATGTGGGTAAACATACAGTAATCAGGATATGTGAAGAATCGCTCATTTCTGGAAAACTCAGTACATTACAGTAAACTCCATTGTATTCAGGAAAACTTGGCCTTTCTCCTTTTTGTTGGCATCACCTCCGAGGTTTATTCAGCTTCCTGGCAAAAGTGAGAAACCTTAAAATTTAGATCGTTAAGATACCTGTAGGTCATGGCCGGCGCCGTAGCTTAACAGGCTAATCCTCCGCCTTGCGGCGCCGGCACACCAGGTTCTACTCCCGGTTGGGGTGCTGGATCCTATCCCAGTTGCCCCTCTTCCAGGCCAGCTCTCTGCTGTGGCCCAGGAAGGCAGTGGAAGATGGGCCCTGCACCCTATGGGAGACCAGGAGAAGCACCTGGCTCCTGGCTTCGGATCAGCGCAATGCGCCGGCCGCAGCGGCCATTGGAGGGTGAACCAGCGGCAAAAAGGAAGACCTTTCTCTCTGTCTCTCTCTCTCACTATCCACTCTGCCTGTCAAAAAAAAAAAAAATACCTGTAGATCATCTAGTCAAGTCCCCTTACTTTATAGCTGAGAAAATAGCCCCAAAATGGTGAAGCAATTGGTCTTCGGTCTTATAGGCAGCTATAGCCAGCTCCAGAAGTTAGGTTTCTATTCCAGGCCTAGTACTCTCTCTACTTCATTTCAGATTTCCCGGAGTCTTCAGTCTGATGGCATATCATGATATATTTTTCTGTCTTATGAAAAATAGACACATCTGTATTTAAATTTCAGGAAAAACTGCGTAACAAAATGAACATGTATATATGCCTCCATTAGCACAAAAAATCATTATTAGCATAATAATACATTTTCTTGGGTAGTAATATATGAATAAAATTTCTGTGACTCTAACTGGATTTTATTGTTAAGAACTATTGGGTTTTTTAAAAAAGATTTATTTGAGAGACAAAGAGGTCTTCCATCAGCTGGTTCATTCCCCAAATGGCTGCAATGGCCAGAGCTGAGCCTATCCAAAGCCAGGAGCCAGGAACTTCATCCAGATCTTCCACGTCATGCAGGGACCCAAGCACTTGGTCCATCCTCCGCTGCTTTCCCAGGCACATTAGCAGGGAGCTGGATCAGATGTGGAGCAGCCAAGACCAGAACCGGAGCCTATATGGGATGCTGGCACTGGAGGCTAGAGCTTTAACCCACTGTGCCACAGCATAGGCCCCACGAACTGTTGTTTTATCCTAATTGGCAAATGCCTTTTTTTAAATTTTTTTTAATTTAACTTTTATTTAATGAATATAAATTTCCAAAGTACAGCTTATGGGTTACAATGGCTTCCCCCTCCCAAAACTTCCCTCCCACCCACAACCCTCCCCCCCCCCCCGCTCCCTCTCCCCTTCCAATCACATCATGATTCATTTTCAATTCTCTTTATATACAGAAGATCAGTTTAGTATATATTAGGTAACGATTTCAACAGTTTGCCCCCAAAATAGCAACACAAAGTGAAAAAAAATACTGTTGGAGTACTAGTTATAGCATTAAATAAGAGTGTACAGCACATTAAAGACAGAGATCCTACATAATATTTTTTTTAAAAAAATAATTAATTTTCTATGCCATTTCCAATTTAACACCAGGTTTTTTTTTTTTCATTTCCAATTATCTTTATATACAGAAGATCGATTCAGTATATAATTAGTAAAGATCTCATCAGTTTGTACCCACGCAGAACCACAAAGTGTAAAAATACTGTTTCAGTACTAGTTATAGCATCACTTCACATTAGACAACACATTAAGGACAGATCCCACATGGGATGTAAGTACACAGTGACTTCTGTTGCTGACTTAACAACCTTCAGCTTCCCTATATCAAGTAACTGGTGTCCTATAACTTTTTAAAAAATTTATGTTTTTATTTATTTGAAAGGCAGAGAGAGTAGCTTTCATCCTCTAGTTCACTCCCCAAATAGCTGCAACTGCCAGGACTGGGCCAGGCCGAAGCCAGGAGCCCAGAATTCCATCCAGGTCTCCCACGTGGGTGGCAGTGCTTGAGCCATCCTCTGCTGCTTTCCTTAGCAGGGTGCTAGATCAGAAGCAGAGCAGCCAGAACTCGAACTGGCCCTCAGATATGAGATACCAGTGTCTAGAGCAACAGCTTAACCCACTGCACCACAACACTGGCCCCTACAAACACTTAAAACCACCATCAATTAAAGGGAACCTGCAGTGACTTAAAATCCTTTTGTGATATGATATAAAAAAAAATCCCCTGGTTTGCCTGTCTTGTAAGGAATGAGGTTTTTTTTGAGGGGGTGTTGGGTTTTGTTTTGTTTTTAGAGTTTTATTTATTGATTTTTTTTACTTATTTGAAAGGCCGAGAAAGCAAGAGAGCAAGATAGTGAAAGAGTGAGATTTTCCATCTTCCGGTTCACTCCCCAAATGCCTGCAACAGCTGGGATTGGGCCAGGCAAAGCCAGGAGCCAAGTTCTCTGTCCATAAAAGCCCAGATAGAGGGGCCATGACATAGCGAGTTAAGCCACCACCTGCTGCACCAGCATCCCATACAGGTGCCAGTTCAAGTCCTGGCCACTCCACTTCCCATCCAGCTCTCTGCTAATGCATCTGGGAAAGTAGCAAAGGATGGCCGAAGTCCTTGGGCTCTTGTGCTCATGTGGGAGACCCAGAAGAAGCTCCTGGCTCCTGGCTTCAGCCTGGCCCAGCTCTGGTCTTTGAAGCGATTTAGGGAGTGAACCAGCAGATGGATGATCTCTCTCTCTAAATCTGCCTCTCAAATAAATAAAATTTTCCACAAAAGAAGCATGGCTGAGTAGACTAATACACAGGGCAAAAAAGGAGAAAAAAAGAAGAAATAAAATAAGTAACAATTGTTCTGTATAAGCAAGGCAGAAAACAAAGATAAAAGAAATGAGGGGTGATAGACAGGGAGTAGCAGAGAAACACAAGCTAAATTAGTCACAAAGAGTTTATATTTTAAAAGCCAACTTGAATAGTACAATGTATAAATGGACTAACCACCGCCAAACCTTCAGGTTATAATTGAAGTGGTGTCCAGGGGCGGCTGCTGTAGCACAGCAGGCTAAGTTGTGGCTTGGAATGGCTGCATCCCCTATGGAAGGGCCTGAGATCAAGTAACAGCTTCACCTTCTGATCCAGTTCTCTACTAATGTGCCTGGGAGGTAACAGACGCCGGACCCACATTTAGTGTTTTGTAAACATTTTAATATGTAGAAAAAAAGTGGCAACCTGCTAGAGTATCGCTATAAAATAATTTATTTCATCATGTCCTTATTGATAGATTACTGGACTTTTCCAGTTTTTTTTTTTTTTTTTTGCTTTTGCCAGCAATAATACTGTAAACATTCCTGAACATAATTTCTTGTCAGTTTCTCTAGTGCAGTGATTCACAAGTGTGATCACAGGACCCCTTGACATTCTTCAGAGAAGTTTGTGTTGGTTAATGTTTATTACTTTCAACATATTAGAAGTTAAAACTGAGACATTTTTTAAAAATCTATTCATTAAAAAATACACCAGTAATAAGGCCTTTGCACTTAAATATTTTAAATGAAAAATAACTTTTCTAAAGCAAAAAATACGAATAAAATTGTAGTCCTTTTTTTGCAACTCACATCAATAGCTTAGTAGAAAACACCTGAATTCTTATATCTATTTCTGCATTTGATCTGTTAACTTTTGGTTGAAATATAGCATGCACATTATGGTGAGTGCATGTCATAATTTGCCATTTTAACCATTTTGAGTGTAAGTTTAGTGACATTAAGTATGTTTATAGTTATGCAGCTGTCACCACCATCCATATCCTGAATTTTATTTTTTGTGAGGCAGAAGGAGAAAGAGAGCTCCTATCCATTGGTTTACTCCCCAGATGTCTGCAATGGCTGGGACTGAGCTGGGCCAAGCTGGGAGCTCAGAACTCAATACAAGTCACCCATGAAGGTGACAGGGACCCAAGTACCTAGCCATCACTCCTATCTCCCAGGATCTGCATTAGCAAGAAACTGGAATCTGGAATCAGGAGCCCAAGCTGGCTATCTGGCTATTGAATGCAGATTCTCTCTCTCTCTCTCTCTCTCTCTCTCTCTCTCTCTCTCTGTGTGTGTGTGTATGTGTGTGTATGTGTGTATGTGTGTGTCTGTTCTCAGAAAAAGAAGTTGGTTTTATTCCTCTTTGTACGGAGCAGGACATGAAAGTGGCTATCTTCTGACTCCATACACCTCTTCCACAAAGATGCCCGGTTATCTGCTCTACTTCACTTTTGGAGAACTGACAGTTAGTGGGTGGGGCACAATGCTTAAGTCTCAGGAAGGTTTTTTTTTTTTAAAGACATTTGTGTGGGGAGGAAGTTTTGGGTCATGGGGAAGGATTGGACGCAAGAGTAGGGGCCAGTGCTGTGGCATAGCAGGTAAAACCGCCAACTGCAGTGCTGCCATCCCATATGGGCGCCAGTTCAAGACCTGGCTGCTCCACTTCCAATCCAGCTCTCTGCTAAGGCCTGGGAAAGCACTGGAAGATGGCCCAAGTGCTTGGGCCCCTGCGCCAGTGCGGGAGACCCAGAAGAAACTCCTGGCTCCTGGCTCCAGATCGGCGCAGCTCCAGCCATTGTGGCCATTTGGGGAGTGAACCAGCGGATGGAAGATCGCTTCCCTTCCCTGCCCTGCCCTCCCTTCCCCTCCCCTCCTTTGTCTTCTCTTTTCTTCTCTCTCTCTCTCTCTCTTTCTGCCTTTACCTCTCTGTTACTCTGCTTCAAATAAATAAATAAATCTTTAATAAATCTGCTTTTCAAATAAATCTTTTTAAAAAAGAGTGGAATTTCCATCCTTGTCTCACTGGGGAAAGCCAATCCCAAAGGAAAGGCCCCTCCCTCAGAGGAGGAGGGAGGGGAAGAGCCCAGAGCTACTGCTCAGAGCCAAAGTGGAGGCAGAGAGGGGAAGGCCAGGCAGCAGATGCAGACTCCAGGCCAAGGGGTAAAGGCTTGTGGGAAATTGGACTGAGAGCCTGGAGGCCCAAGTCCTATGTTTCACTCCTTTCTGTTTTGCACATTTCTTCTTCCCAAGGCTAGAATGGAGTTTGAGTTCCAGTGACTGGCTTTGCTCTAGCGCACAGAGGGACAAATCTGGCAAAGATGCCATGGTCAATAATGGTGGAGTATTAAAGGTGGCTGCCTGAGGGGCCAGCGCTGTGGCGTAGCGGGCAAAGTCACTGCCTGTGGTGCCAGCATCCCAGCTGTGGCCATTGTGGCTACCTAGGGAGTGAAACCGCAGATGAAAGACCTCTGTCTCTCTCTTTCTCTTCTCTCTCTCTCTCTCTCTCTCTGCTTCTGCACTCTATAACTCTGCCTTTCAAGTAAATAATTAAATTTTAAAAAATTTAAAAAAAGGTGGCAGGCTGACAGGAGCGGACACAGGGGACACTCCTATGAACAACACTATAGGCCACAGCAGCTGTGGGGCTGTATGCCAGGATCAGGGTAAAGAATGAATTTTATAAGCCCTCGCCAATAGCATTTCTTTTTTTTAAATATTTATTTTTATTTATTTCAAAGGCAGAGTTACAGAGAGATGGAGATGTCTCCCATCTGCTGGCTCACTCACCAAATGGCTGCAATGGGCTAGTGCTAATCTGATCTTAAGCCAGGAGCCAGGAGCTTCCTCCGGGTCTCCCATGCAGGTGCAGGGGCCCAAGGACTTGGGCCATCTTCTACTGCTTTCCCAGGCCACAGCAGAGAGAGTGCAGAGGCCTAAGCACTTGGGCCATCTTCTGCTGCCTTCTCAGGCACATTATCAGGGAGCTGGATTGGAAGTGGAGCAGCCAGGTCTTGAACTGGCGCCCATATGGGATGCTGGCATTGTAGGCAGCAGCTTTACCTGCTACACCACAGTGCTGGCCCCACCAATAGCATTTCAATCACTATTTCTTCCACTGTGTCCCCTCCAAATGTCTAAGGCAGAGGGTAGTGCAGTAAGCAGAAGAGGAGAAAGCACTGGGACCGACCAGTGCGGTTCCGTGGAGTTTAGACCCCTTCCCCCCACCCGCACGTACTGTATAGGAAGGAATGCTCTCTCTCCACCCCTGCTGGACATAGAGGCTGTGGGGATGAGGGCTGGGTAAAGGCAAAAGGAGGAAAACACATTCCTTTGGCTTTGATCTGAAGAGTATGTACCGCCAAGAGCGTCAAAGTTGAGAAGAACACGTTGGGACAGGAGAGCACGGGAGCATCCCCTGTCCTGCTTCCAGATCTGAATGCAGGTCTCCTGATAATGGGATGCCGGCGTCTTAACCAGCGACCTCAGTGCTAGGCCCAATGCCTGCCCCCAGAACTTTTTTCGTCTTCCCCATCTGAGACTCAGAATAACTCCCCATTACCCCTTCCCCAGCCCACAACAGCCACCATTCTACTTTCTGCCTCTGTGAATTTGACTATTCTTAGGTGTGTCTTTTAGGTAGAATTGGACAATTTGTTGTATGTACAGTATTTGTTGGTTTGTTACTGGCTTATTTCCCTTAGCATAATAACCTTCAAGCTCATCTGTCTTACAGCATGTGTCACAATGTCCTTGTTTTTTAAGGCTGAGTAATATTCCACTGTGTGTGTACATACCTTTTGTTTGTCCATTTCTTTGTCCAGGACACATGGGTTGTTTCTACCTTTTAGCTATTGTGTACAGCGTTGCTAGGAGTATAGAATACAAATATTTCTTCAAGTTCCTGCTTTCAATTCTTTCGGATATGTACCCGGATGTTAAATTGCTGGGTCATATATGGTAATTTTCATTTTTCTTTTGGTGAATATTTAGCACTGTGTTACTCAAACTGCATTTCATAGAATGATGCCAGTCATGAACTATTATCCATTCACATGGAGATAAGTACAGAAATTGAGGATACACAGTTAAAACGTTTTACAGAAAGGGGTGAGCATTTGGCACAGCTGATTTTTTAAAAAGATTTATTTATTTATTTTGAAAGTCAGAATTACACACAGAGAGAAGGAGAAGCAGAGAGAGAGAGAGAGAGGTCTTCTGTCCGCTAGTTTACTCCGCAGTTGGCCGCAATGGCCAGAGCTGCGCCAATCCGAAGCCAGGAGCCAGGAGCCAGGAGCTTCTTCTGGGTCTCCCACATGGGTGCAGGAATCCAAGGACTTGGGCCATCTTCTACTGCTTTCCCAGGCCACAGCAGAGAGCTGGAACAGAAGTGGAACAGCCGGGTCTCAAACCAGCACCCATATGGGATGCCAGTACTGCAGGCGGAGGCTTTACCTGCTATGCTATAGCGCCGGCCCCAGCACAGCTGTTAAGCTGTGGTTTGGATCACCCACAATCCCATATTGAAATATGTGGCAAGTGCTATGACACTCCACAAACTGGATCTGCTCCACCAGACATATAGCAAGCCAATGACTGATACAAGCTAGTGAAAGAAAGTAGGTGTTTATCGCAAAGCACAGAGCAAGGACCTGGGCAGCTATTATTTCATTCTTGACCTCCCAGAGGGGTTAAGTATAAATGTTCGTATGCATTGAAGTCGGGGTTGAGAGGTACATGTTCAGCCTGTGACTCAGCTCCTGCTTGGTCTCCAGGCACTACTCTTGATACCAGGTTCATGCTAATGCAGACCCTGGAGGCAACAGATGATGGTTCAAGTAGTTGGGTCCCTGCCACCCAAGTAGGAGGCTCAGATTGCGTCCAGGTTCCTGGCTTTTTTCTCCACAAAAGTATCAGTCCATGACAGATTGGAAATGTACAAGGGAAAAAAAACCCTGGTCCTTTACCATACCATATTTTGAGAAGTACTAATTCAGATAGTCTCTATGTTTTAAAAATTCTTTTGTGCCATTAACTTTTTTTTGTGCCTACATATTTCTGAGTGACAGCTCAGTAAGCATTAAATGTGGTTTTTGTCTTTTTTTTTTTTTGACAGGCAGAGTGGACAGAGAGAGAGAGAGAGAAAGAAAGGTCTTCCTTTGCCGTTGATTCACCCTCCGATGGCCGCCGTGGCTGGTGTGCTGCGGCCAGCGCACCGCACTGATCCGAAGGCAAGAGCTGGGTGCTTCTCCTGGTCTCCCATGGGGTGCAGGGCCCAAGGATTTGGGCCATCCTCCACTGCACTCCCTGGCCACAGCAGAGAGCTAGCCTGGAAGAGGGGCAACCGAGTGCTGTTAACTTTTTAAAAACAGATTTATTTATTTGAAAGGCAGAGAGAGAGAGAGAGAGAGAGAGAGAGAGAGAGAATATGAATATCTTCTATCCACTGGTTCACTCCCCAGACGGCTGCAATGGCTGGGGCTGGGCAAGACTGAAGCCTGGAGCGTGATCTCCAGCCAGATCTCCCATGAGGACGTATACACCATTAACTCTTTAAAAATTGGCTGGCGCCATGGCTTAACAGGCTAATCCTCCACCTTGTGACACCAGCACACCGGGTTCTAGTCCCGGTTGGGGCGCCGGATTCTATCCCGGCTGCCCCTCTTCCAGGCCAGTTCTCTGCTGTGGCCCGGGAAGGCAGTGGAGGATGGCCCAAGTCCTTGGGCCCTGCACCCGCATGGGAAACCAGGAGGAAGCACCTGGCTCCTGGCTTCGGATCAGCGAGATGCGCCGGCCGCAGCGGCCATTGGAGGGTGAACCAGCGGCAAAAAGGAAGACCTTCCTCTCTGTCTCCCTCTCTCACTATCCACTCTGCCTGTCAAAAAAAAATTATTTTTTTGGGGGTCAGTGTCATGGCATAGCGGGTTAAGCCACCACCTGCGATGCTAGAATCCAATATGGGAGCCAGTTCAAGTCCTGGCTGTTCCACATCTGATCGAGCTCCCTGCTAATGCACCTAGGGAAGCAATGGAGGGAGGCCCAAGTCCTTGGGTCCCTGCCACCCACGTGGGAGACCCAGAAGAAGCTCCTGGATCCTGGCTTCAGCCTGGCTCAGCCAGGCTGTTGTGGCTATTTGGGGAGTGAACCAGATGGAAGATTCTCTCTCTCTCTCTCCCTCCAACTCTGCCTTTCAAATAAATAATGAATCTTTTTAAAAAATTATTTATTAATTTGAGAGGCAGAGGGTGAGAGTGAGAGAGCAAGCGAGCATGCATGCTCCTGCCTGCTGGTTCACTCCCCAAATGCCCACAATAGCTGGGGCTGGGCTAAGGCCAAAGCTGGGAATGAAATCCAGTTCTCCCACATGTGTAGCAGACACAGTTACTTGAGCCATCTCTGCTGCCTCCCAGAATCTGCATTAGTCAGGAGCTGGAGCTGAGAATCAAACATAGGTACTCTGATATGGCACACAAGCATCCTAACTGCCAGGCTAGACGCTGGTTCCTGCCATCAACTCTTGTGGACATAGGCAAGTGTGTCTCTAAGGTAGCTACTGTACATCTCTAAGGTAGGCTACATATATTTTACACTTTATTTGAAAGAGAGAGACAGAGCCAGATCTTTTATTCATTGATTCAGTCCCCAAATGCCTGCAACAGCAGAGGCTTGGCCAGGCTGAAGCCAGGAGCCCAGAACTGAGACTGGGTCCCCCAAGTGGGCCATCACTTGTTGCCTCCCAGGGTACACGTTAGTAGGAAGCTGGAATTGGAAGCAGAGATGGGACTCAAACCCAGGCACTTTGATGGGAGATACAAGCATACCAGGAGGTGTCTTAACCAATGTGACAAACACCCATCCCCACATTTACATTTTGAGAGGCAGTGCAAAACTGACCTCTATAAAGGCTGAATACTTCTAACAGTATATGAAGTTCCCTATTTCCTTACACCACTGCCAACACTTAATATCAATCTTTAAAACTTCTGCTAATCTGTTAGACAAAAAAATAGTGCCTTTTAATGAATGGTTCTCAGATTATTAGTGAGTTTCAGTATCCTCTCATATGTTTATTAACTATTCATATTTCTTTTATTAATTATTTGTTATATCTTTGCCCATGGTTTCTATTGGATTGTTTACTTTATCTAATTGATTCATAGGAGTTCTTTATATATTTTGGATATTAATTATCCTTTCTCTATATATGTTGCAAATATTTTCCCTTAGCCTATCCTATTTTATATTTATTGTGGTATCTTTAGAATGGAAACTTTAGATTTTAATTTAGTCAGATATATAAATCTTTTCCTTTGTGGTTTTTGCATTTTTATGGCTAGTTTAAGATGGCTGTTCCCACTCCAAGATTTTAAACATATTCACTTATATTTTCTCAGCTGTTTCTTGCCCCTTTTCTAGATTTCTTTTTTTTTGCTTGATAGAGTTAGACAGTGAGAGAGAGAGAGACAGAGAGAAAGGTCTTCCTTCCTTTGGTTCAACCCCTAGATGGCCACTATGGCCAGAGCTATGCCGATCTGAAGCCAGGTGCTTCTCCTGGTCTCCCATGTGGGTGCAGGGCCCAAGGACTTGGGCCACCCTCCACTGCCCTCCCGGGCCACAGCAGAGAGCTGGACTGGAAGAGGAGCATCCAGGATTAGATCCGGGCCCATATGGGATGCCGGTGCCACAGGTGGAGGATTAATCAAGTGAGCCACAGTGCCGGCCCCTCTCTAGATTTCTTGAGGTATAATTGATGTACACTAAACTGTACATACTTAAAGTATATAACTTGATGAGTTTTGACTTGTGTACACACCCATGAAACTATCACTGCAATCAAGATAATGAGCATGTCCATCATCGCTGAAAATTTCCTTGAGTGTCTCCCTTTGTTCTCATCCATTTCTAAGTGTGTGGGGAAGTGGGGGAGGGTGGCATACATACATGGGTGTGTGCTGGGATTATGCTTTTTTTTCCCATTTTTTTATTTTGGTATAATTTACATACAGTAAAACTCACCCTTTCTAAGTGGACATTTCTGCAAGTGTTGACAAATGAATAGTCATATAACAACCATCATAATTAAGATCTTGAATAGTCCCATCACCTAAAAATTACCCAATTCCTCTTTATGGTCAATCCCTCCTACCTACTTCCCAGTGATGACTGACTGTTTTCTGTTACTGTAGTTTTGCCTTTTCGAACTTGTCATTTAAGTGAAGTCATACAGTACATAACCTTTTCTTAAAATAAAGACTTATTTATTTATCTGAAAGGCAGAGTTATAGAGAAAGAGGGAGAGAGAGAGAGAGACATTTTCCATCTGCTAGGTCACACCCCAAATGGCTGAAATGGCTGAGGCTAGGCCAAGCGCAAGTCAGGAGCCTGGGTCTCCCATGTGGGTGGCAGGTGCCCAAGCACTTGGGTCATCTTCTACTGCTTTCCCAGGCACATAGACAGGGAGCTGGATCAGAAGTGGAGCAGTTGGACTCTGCCACAATTGCATGTCTCAGCTTAATCTGCTGTACCACAAAGTCAGCCTTAAGACTGGATGTTTTGCAGTCAGTGTAATAATGCCCTTAAGACTGATCCATGTTGATGCATGTATCAGTAGCTTGTTTGTATTGTTGAGTAGTATTTCACTGCATGGATGTACTACAGTTTGTTTTATATGTTCTCCAGTTAGAGACATTTGGGTTGTTTCTAGCTTTTGGTGACTAAAAATACAGCCACTGGAAACATGAGCAGCAGGTTTTGATGTGAATACAGGTTTTCCTTTTGCTCAGTAGAGTGCCTAGGAGTGTGCTACTGAGTTGTATTGTCAATATATATCTAACTTTATAAGGAACTGCAAACTGTTTTACAAAGTGGCTATCCCACTTTGCATTCCCACTAGCAATGCATGAGAGCTCCAGTTACTTCCACTTTCCTAGCACTTGGCAGTGTCAGGTTTTTTTAAAGATATATTTTATTTATTTGAAAGAGTTACAGAGAGAGGTAGAGCCAGAGAAAGAGAGAGTTCTTCCATCTGCTGGTTCACTCCCCAAATGACATCAAGCAATGGCCAGAGCTGACCTGATCCGAAGCCAGGAACCAGGAGCCTCTTCCAGGTCTCTCATATGGGTACAGGGGCCCAAGGACTTGGGCCATCTTCCACTACTTTCCCAGGCCATAGCAGAGAGCTGGATCAGAAGTGGAGCAGCTGGGACTCGAACTGGTGCGCATATGGGATGCCGGCACTGCAGGCAGGGCTTTAACAGGTTACGCCACAGTGTCGACTCCGGCAGTGTCAGTTTTTTAATTTTTTTTAAAAAATTATTTTATTTATTTGAAAGAGTTACAGAGAGAAGTGGAGACAGAGAAAGAGGTCCTCCATCTGCCGGTCCACTCCCCAGATGGTTGCAATGGCCGGAGCTGTGCTGATCCGAAGCCAGGAGCCAGGAGCCAGGAGCCAGGAGCTTCTTCTAGGTTTCCCACAGAGGTGCAGGTACCCAAGGACTTGGGCCATCTTCTACTGCTTTCCCAGGCCATAGCAGAAAGCTGGATTGGAAGAGGAGCAGCTGGGACTCAAACCGGCACCCATATGGGATGCCGGCGCTTCAGGCCAGGGCCTTAACCCACTGCACCACAGTGCCGGCCCCAGTTTTTAAAATTTTAATAGGTATATAAGGGTAAATCATTGTGGTTTTAATTTGCATTTCCTGCTGACTAATGTACTTATTTTCCATCTACATATCTTCTTTGGTATAGGATCTATTCAGATTTTTTTTTTTTTTGCTGTTCTTAAGAATTAGATTGTTTTCTTATTATTGAGTTTGGAGAATTCTTACATATTTCTTACATATTCTTTTGTCAGGTAAGTGATTTGTAAATATTTCCTCTCAGTTTGTGCCTTGTCTTTCCATTCTCGTACCAGTATCTTTTGAAGTGCACAAGTTCATAATTTTGATGAAGCTCAGTTTGTCAATTTTTTCACGATGGCTCAAGCTTTTGGTTTCATACTTGAGAAATCTTGTCCAATACAAGATTATTTCTGAGTTGGTTTTTAAAGTTTAATTATTTTTTTAAAAAGATTTTATTTATTTTACTTGAAAGTCACAGTTACACAGAGAGAAAAGGAGAGGCAGAGAGAGGTCTTCCATTCTCTGGTTCACTCCCCAAATAACCACAATGGCTGGAGCTGTGCCGATCTGAAGGCAGGAGCCAGGAGCCAGAAGCTTCTTCCAGGTCTCCCATGCAGGTGCAGGGGTCCAAGTACTTGGGCCATCTTCTACTACTTTCCAAGGCCAAAGCAGAGAGCTGGATTGAAAGTGGAGCAGCCTGGTCTTGAACTGGCGCCCATATGGGATGCCAACTCTGTAGGTAGCAGCTTTACCCACTATGCCATAGCGCCAGCCCCCTGAAGTTTTATTCTTTAAGCTAAAATTTATACTAGTGGGGCTGGCGCTGTTGCATAGTATTTTAAGCCTCTGCCTGCAGCGCCTGCATCTCATGTGGGTACTGGTTCGAGTCCCGGTTGTTCCACTTCCAATCCAGCTCTCTGCTACAACCTGGGAAAGCAGTAGAAGATGACCCAAGTCCTTGGGCCCTTGCACCCACGTGGGAAACCCAGAAGCAGCACCCGGACCCTGGCTTTGGATTGGCCCAGCTCTGGCTGTTGCAGCCATCTAGGGAGTGAACCAGCAGATGGAAGACCTCTCTCTCTCTCTGTCTCTGCCTCTCCGTAACTCTGCTTTTCAAATAAATAAATAAATCCTTAAAAAGTTAATGCCAATGAGTTATGTGAGATACTACTATAACTATTTTTCCAAATAGTTAATTGTCTCAACACTATGTATCTACTTTTTTTAAAAAAATATTTATTTTTATTAATTTGAAAGGCAGAGTTACAGAGAGAGGAAGAGGCAGAGACAGAGACTGAAAGAGAGAGGAGTCTTCCATCCTCTGGTTCACTCCTCAAGCGGCACAACGGCTGGGGTTGGGACAGACCAAAGCCAGGATCTTCTTCGGGCTCTACCAGATGGGTGCAGGGGCCCAAGCACTTGGGCCATCCTCCACTGCTTTCCCAGGCACATTATCAGGGAGCTGGATCAGCAGTGGAGTAGCTGGGACAGGAACTGTTGCCCATATGGGATGCCGACATCACAGGCAGCAACTTTACCTGCTTCGCCACAATGATGGCCCTCACTCCAGTGATTTGGAATACCACCTTTATCATGTAACAAATTACCTTATACACAATTCTGTTTTTAAGCCATCTGCTTTGCTTCACTGATGCTTATTTCTATGCCAATATCACATTTCTGAAACTACTATCTATATCTTTATCAAACATTTGATACTTGGTTGAGAAAAATCTCTTGTCGTTTTCAAACATTTCTTGGCTAATCTAGTTCATTTTTATTTTTTCTGAATTTTTAAAACCAGCTAATAAATTCCACAAAAATCTTGTTGAGATTTTAGTTGAGACTATATTGAATTTTCAACTTAATTTGGGGAGAGTGGATATTTTTACATGCTTGTATTTTCCTAACCTCTATTTAGGACTTCATTAATGGCATGTTTCTCCTTTTACTTAGGCTTCTTTTGTTTTTATATTATTTTTTAATCTTGTGCTTACTTCTCTGTCATCTGTAAACATTTTTTAAAATCTGTAAACTTTTTGAGTGTAGGAATATTTTTATTTTATCTCTATATTTGCAATGCCTGACATATAGTAGGTTGCTTAGTAAATGTTTGATGCACAAATTACACTACAGAAATTGTTCCAGAATCTGATTAAAAATTGTAGACTTCAACCCCTAGAAAGATGCATAGATATACACAGAATTTTGCATAAAGTTTCATGGGCTACATGGCCACTCTCACTGATGCCTAGCCACAAACCTCAGGTTAAGCCCCCCTAATTAGAAGGTATAAAGCCTGTAACAGTGGTTGTATAAATTGCTATGGGCCTTGCAAGTAATGGTTTTATAATGCCACCACAGAATATCAGGAAGCCTTCATGGAAAAGAGTGTTTTTGGCTCGAGTCTTTGAGAATGAGTTGGAGTTTTCTGGACTTTCATGTGCAAGGGCAGGGCATTTTAAGCTGAAGAAGTCAGTTAACTTGAAAGTTTATCCTCCAAGCCTTTTTTTTTTAAGATTTATTTATTTTATTTGAAAGGCAGAGTTACAGAGAGGCTGATGGAGAGAGAGAGAGAGAGAGAGAGAGAGAGAGAGAGAGAGGTCTTCCATCTGCTGGTTCACTCCCCAATTGGCCACAAAGGCTGGAGCTGGCCGAGCCGAAGCCAGGAGCCAGGAGCTTCCTCCAGGTCTCTCATGCAGGTGCAGGGGCCCAGGGACTATCTTCCACTGCTTTCCCAGGCCATAGCAGAGAGCTGGATTGGAAGTGGAGCAGCTGGGACTTGAACTGGCGCCCATATGGGATGCTGGTACTGCAGGCGGCCCCCAGGCCTTTTTTTGATCTTTTGTGTTTTTATTCATACTTTCTAGAATCTATCTGGACTTTTTCTTCTTTTTTCCTTGATTTCTCACCCCCGCCCCCCCCCCCCCCCTGCCGCCGCTGGAACTTTTTATTTAAGAAATACAAACTTCATGCATTTCATAAGTACAACTTTAGGAACATAATGATTCTTCCCACCGTGCCCTCCCTCCCACTGCTCTTCCTCCTCTCTGTCCTATGTCCCTATTCTTCTACATCTTCCCTTACCCCCAGTCATCCATCAGCTGCTGCCTCTCTTGCCAGGGATTTGCACAGTATTTTCTGGGAAAGTGAGTCCGTCTTGGGTAAACTCTACCCTAAATTTCCTCCAAGAATTTTTTCTCCACTTGCTTGCTTTAACTGAAATCTGGTGTCTCTCTAAGGGCGCGCTTTCTTTATTGCTGTGGCTCTTGAGTGAAAGCCTCACATATGTTGTTTAACCAGTCTCCTTGCTGATGCACATTTAGATTATTTCCAGTTTTTTTCTTTTACAAAAAATGGCTCAGTGAATATGTGTGTGTGTGTGTGTGCCTATGAATGTATTTGTAGAATAGATTTATGGAATTGGAACTTCTGAACCCAATGGTATTAACATTAAACTTTTTGAGAAATACTCTCAATATTTTTTAATCTAGAAAGCATGTTCAAATGTACATTCTTACCAGCCATACATAAGTGCCCATTTTCTTATACCTCAACAATGCTGGAGTCTTATTAATAGTTGTAATTTTTAAAAAAAGTATTTATTTGTTTATTTATTTATTTGAGAGACAGAGAGCAGGAGAGCTCCCTTCTGCTGCATGGAGGGGAGGGGGGAGGGGGCCACAGCCAGAGCTAGGAACTCAATCTGGGTCTCCCACTGGGTGACAGGAGCCCAATTACTTGAGACCTAACCACTGCCTTCCAGGATTTTCATTACCAGGAAGCTGGAGTCAGGAGCTAGAGGCAGGTATTGAACCTAGGTGCTGTGATAGGGGATATGGGCATCTTAATGGCTAGGCCAGATGCCTGCACTGGTCTTTGTAATTTTTGTTTCAAAAGAGAAGTTATCATTGTTCTTACTCATCTTTCCTGCGTCCAGACCATTGCTTTCAACTTTCAGATTAAAAGTCTCTCCTTTGAGGCTCATACCTTCAGCAGCATTACCTTTTATTCCATGTAGTTACTTGTTGACTTCTTGGCTATTTCCTTGTAGTCTATGAGGACTCGGGCACCTGGCTCTCATTTTCCACTCTACCCAAACGGCTGCTGTCCACATCCTAGCCCATCACAGCACAGATGTGTCACAGGGCTGTTCTTTCCCACTCCTGCAACAAAACCGCTCAGCCTGACCTTGGATTCTGTCATTTCCCAGAATTATGCTACCTCTGAAAATAGAACCTTCCACCATCTCTTCCTCTGTCTGTCATTTTGAATTGTCCCAGCTTTCCATTGCCTTCGCCTCTTTGTAATTCCTCTTCAGATTCCTATACCCTCCATTTTATTTAAGAAGTGTTCATATTATTATATAAATGATATGTATTATAAAAAGTTTGCTTAATGGCATAAACCTATAGCCTCAAGAACATAGGTCCTTTACAATCCTATCACTCTAAGGTAACCACTATCAAGAATCTTATTTAAGGGCCGGTGCTGTGTCATAACTGCAGGTATGTGTCCTGCCTGCAGTGCTGGTGTCCCATATGGGTGCCGGTTCAAGACCCAGCTGCTCCACTTCCAGACCCTGCTGCTCCACTTCTGATTCAGCTCTCTGCTGTGGCCTGGGAGGGCAGTGGAGGATGGCCCAGGTCCTTGGACCCCTGCACCTGTGTGGCTTTCCCAGGCCATTGAAGTGAGCTGGATGGGAAGTGGAGCAGCTGGGACTCGAACCAGTGCCCATATGGGATGCCAGTACTGCGGGCGGCAGCTTTATCTGCTGTGCCACAGTGCCGGCCCCATTGCTTGCAGGTTTTTGCACTTGTGATGAACATTCTTACCTGTGCATAGTTTGACAACTATGCATAGTTACAGAACTACGTTTATTCTCTCCTTAAAATAAAATGCATTCCAATCTCCATAAAAATATCAATGACTTTCTTCATGGAACAAAAACAGTCCTAACGTTCATTTGGAAGTGCAAAAGATCCTTCCTAGCCAAAGCAATATTGAACAAAAAGAAAAAAAGCTGGAGACAGCACAGTATCTGATCTTCAGACATACAACAGAGCTATAGTAACCAAACAGCAGTGGGACTAGTATAAAAACCAGTACATGGACCATGGAACATAAGAGATTCCATACATAATTCCACACATCTATAACCAATTCTTTTTTGACAAAGGCATAAAAACATACATCGAAGAAAGATCAGCCACTTCAATAAATGGTGCCGGGGGGCTGGTGCTGTGGCATACCTGGTAAAGCCGCAGCCTGCAGTACCAGCATCCCATGTGGGTGCCAGTTCGAGACCTGGCTGCTACATTTCCGATCCAGCTCTGCTATGGCCTGGGAAAGCAGTAGAAGATGGCCCAAGTCCTTGAGCCCCTAAACCCGCATGGAAGACCTGGAAGAAGCTCCTGGCTCCTGGCTTCGGATTGGCATAGCTCCAATGAGCAGATGGAAGATCTCTCTCTCTCTCTCGCTCTCTCTCTCTCTGCCTCTCTGTAACTCTACCTTCAAATAAATAAATAAAAATCTTTTTTTAAAAAAAATGGTGCTAGGAAAACTGGATATTCACATGCAGAAGACTGGAATGTACCCTGCATATCTCTATATATAAAGATTTGTTTAAAATGGATAATTGTTTAATTTGTGAAGGGAATACTTTGGAACCATACAAATGTCATTGTCTTCATCAAACTCTCCCTTAGTGGTTTTTAATATTTGTTGATAATTCTTGCTTGAATCAGTTATTACTATGATGTTTGAAAAATAATGATTTAAAAATTTAAAGTTTTTGTTTAAAGGGAGGGAGGGAGGGGGGGGGAGAGAGATAAAGAAGACTGTTTCCATCTACCAATTCATTCCCCAAATGCCTACAGCAGCCAGGGCAGGGCTGGGTGGATGCTAGGAGCCAGAACTCAGTCTGGGTCTTTCACATGAACCCAAATACTTGAGCCATCATCACTGCCTCCCAGGGTGTACAATAGCAGGAAATTGGAATCAGGAGTGGAGCTGTTACTCAAACCCAGACACTCTGATATGAAATACGGGTATCTCAAACAGTGTCTTAACTGCTGTGCCAAATGCCTGCCCTGGTGATTTTTCTGAATACATGATTTGTTCTACATTTCTTAGCTGGCATTCTGCTATCAAGAAGTTTTCCCTTTGCCTCTTGTATTGATTGATTCCCTCATTATCAGGATGAAGTCACGATTTCTTATTTCTTGCAGGAGTTATGTTTTCCTGTGATTATTCATTTTGTTGTGCAAATTGTCTAGGATTTGGCCCGTTGGAGCCCATGCCAACTGGTTTCTTTAGCATTTATTTGCTCTCTGAGAGAACATTTCAGGCTCATCTTGTATTTTCCCTGCCATAATCCTGGAATCAGCTATTGCTACAAGGAGTGTTTGTCCTCTTAAGAGAGCAATGTATTTATAAACCAAGATCTGGGTGTTGAATATATTCGTTGCACTGACATACCATTTTCTTTTCTCTCTCTCTCTCTCTTTCTTTCTTTCTTTCTTTCTTTCTTTCTCTCTCTCTCTCTCTTTCTCTCTTTTTCTTTGTTCCTCCCTCCCTCCCTTCCCTTCCTTCCTTCTTTCCTTCCCTCCCTCCTTCCCTCCCTTCCTTCCTTCCTTCTTTCCTGTCTAGCAGAGAGACCTGGGAATTCTCTCAGGCTTTAGAGTCTCTCTCACTATCTCCACCATGTGATTTTACATCTTTCTGGGCTTGAACACTTCAGTATTGGAAGAAGTCACTCCAAAGAGAACCTCTTCCTTTCTTGGGCAGCTGTGATACTTGAGAACCCTTTATATTTGAAAACAGTGGTAATTGGTTTCATCTACTAAGTCTTCTGTGTGCTAAATATTGGCAATTTGTTTACTGCCATTATTTTCTTTTTTAAATAACTGATGGCATTTTAAAAAATATCTATTTATTTGTTTGAAAGTCAGAGTTACTGAGAGAGAGAGAGTGAGAGAGACAGAGGTCTTCCAGCCACTGTCTCACTCCCCAGATGGCTGCAACGGCCAGGGCTGTGTCAGGCCAAAGCCAGGAACCAGGAGTTTCAGCTGGGTGTCCCACATGGGTGGCAGGGGCTCAAGCACTTGGGCCATCCTTCACTGCTTTCTCCAGGCCATTGGCAGAGAGCTGGATCAGAAGCGAAGTAGCCAGGACTTGAACCGACACCCGTATAAGATGCCGGCACTGCAGGTGGCAGCTTTACCTGCTACACCTCAATGCCAACCCATACTGCCATTACGTTCACGACAGAGTTTTCATATCTACTCATGGGGCTGACGCTGTGGCATAGTGGGTAAAGCCTTCACCTGCAGTGCCAGCATCCCATATCAGCACTGGTTTGAGTCCCAACTGCTCCTCTTTCAATCCAGCTCCCCGCTAATGCTCCTGGGAAAGCAGCGGAATATGGCCCAAGTGCTTGGCCCCTGCACCCACATAGGAGATGGAGAAGAAGCTCCTGGCTTCAGATCGGCCTAGCTCCAGCTGTTGCAACCATTTGGGGAGTGGACTAATGGATGGAAGGTCTCTCTCTGTAACTCTGCCTTTCAAATAAATAAATCTTTTTTTAAAAAGAGATCTACTCATCATTCTGGTTATTCTGTTCTGTTCTGTTCATGCTTCTGTTTATTAATATATCTTTAAAGATTGGCATCTAGAATGAAATGTACTATTTGACATACATGTTCTGATCAGTAGGGAGCAGTGGGTCCTTGACTTTCCATTTTAAACCCTATGCTACTGCTTATGTAGTGTGAGATTAAGTTAGCTTTTTATTTATTTTTTTAAAGATTTATTTATTTATTTGAAAGTCAGAGTTACACAGAGAGAGGTCTTTCATCCAATGATTCACTTCCCAATTGACCGCAACAGCCAGAGCTGCACCGATTCAAAGCCAGGAGCCAGGAGCTTCCTCCAGGTCTCCCACGCAGATGCAGGGGCCCAAGCACTTGGGCCATTTTCTACTGCTTTCCCAGGCCACAGCAGAGAGCCAGATTAGAAGTGGAGCAGCTGGGTCTCGAACCGGCACCCATATGGGATGCAGGCGCTTCAGGCCAGGGTGTTAACCCGCTGCACCACAGCGCGGGCCCCAGCTTTCTTATGTTGTGCTGAGAGTTGGAGTCAGTAAGATTTTTAACTTGGTTCTGTTCATCCATTTAATACTTGAACTTTTGTATTTTAGGACCTAGTACAAGTCTTTAATTTGTCTCCTCCTTTTCAGCTTGTTAAATTTAGCCTATCATTCCTGCTTGTCAGACTTATTTTGAATACCAAATGTCATCCAGTTGTGCTAGCTTCTTTTCCAGCTCATCTGAAAGTTTGATTGGTGTGCTATTAGTTTCTTCATACAAATAGCTATTGAAGAATATCAAAAAGGCCAGGGAGGAGCTCGAATCTTTTCAGCCTGACTAGGTGCTTTCTCCTGTATTGAAATCAGTCTGTCAAATAAGGGCGCTGCTGCTCTTCATCTACCTTCAGCTGCTGTTGCAAGCGGGTAGGAGCTGAGCCAGCAGACCTGTTACAATAGTACTCTGAGCCAATTTCTAGTCTTTGTATTGGATAAGTGCTTCAGAGTCCTAGGGTAGCTTGTTTATTGAAAATGGGGGCCTTTCATATAGTCCAAACTTGCTGTCCTCGAACGGGGATTGGCCTTGTCTGACTCAGCCTGTGTCTTCCTTGGGGCCAGAAGCTAAGAGAAATGTTTCTAGCAGCCAAGCCTATTCTACCTTAATCATAGCATCCTCATTGAATCCAAGGAACTTCAGAGCTCATCAATGAGATATTTAAGCTTCTAAATTCTGACTGAAGAAAAAACCCTATTAATGTGTCCTTCTCTTTTAACGCTATATGAGTCAACAAGTACTTGTGTATCTTGTACAAAGGGAGGGTAGGTACCTTATAGAAAAGTGCTCTCAGAATTTTTCAATGAGGATGGGAAAAGGTCATTGCCTGAAAATGAGATAAAATGAAACATAATGGATAAAAGTACTTGCCTTGAAAGCATACATCTGCAGAATTAATCTACCCATTCTTTCAGTGAGATTAGGGCGTTTTTTAAGTTTCCATCAAAGACCAAAGGATAGTCTCAGGAGAAAAGAGAATGAGATGTAATAATACAAAGAAATCCTAACTTCTTCAACTGCTTCATTACTTGGCCATCTGAAATAGTGAATAGAAGGGTGAAAGAGGGGCTGGCATTTGGTTTAGTGGTTAAGCCACTGGTGAGGGTGCCTGAGTTTCTTCTCAAAGTCTCTAGGTTCAGTGCCTACCTCTGGCTCCTGAGTCCGGCTTCCCGCTAATGCAGATCCTATGAGGCAGTGGTGATGGCTTAGGTAATTGGGTTTCTGCCACCCACATAGGAGACCTGGATTGAGTTACTGGCTCCTGACTCTCATATCCTGGCTTTGCCGGAAACCCTGCCGCTGTGGCTGTTTAGCGAATGAACCAGCAGATGACAGCTCTCTCTCCCTCTTGAGTGAAGAAAGAAAACTAAAATAATTAGATAAAAGGTAATTATCTATAAGGACCCTGGAAAGAAGAATATTTTATCTCTTTAGCCCTTTCTAGGGATTATCTTTATTATTTATTTTTAATTATATATGTGATATGTGAATAATTTGTTTCAAAAATATTTATTTTATTTATTTGAAAGACAGAATTACAGAGAGAGAGAGAGAGAGAGAGAGAGAGAGAGAGAAAATCTTCCACCCTTTGGTTTATTTCCCAAATGGCTACAACAGCTAGGGCCGGGCCAGGCCAAAGCCAGGAGCCTGAGATTCTATCCGGGTCTCCCATGTGGGTGGCGGGAAGGTGGGGACAAGCACTTGGGCTGTCTTCTGCTATTTTCCCAGGTGCGTTAGCAGGGAGCTGGATTGGAAGTGGAGCAACCTGGACTTGAACCAGCGCTCATATGGGATGTCAGGCATTGCAAGTAGTGGCTCAGCCCACTGCACTACAATGTTGGTCCCTACATTATTCTTATAAAAAATATTACAACATTACAGGTAAGAGTAAATTCTCTTTCACTATGGCTCTTCTCCCCAGTTCTGATTAGGCAGGCTTCTTACAAATATCTGGAGTATGGACTGATGCTGTGGTGCAGTGGGTTAAGTCAAAGCTTGCAACAATGGCATTCCATATTAGGGTGCCAATTTCTGTCCTGGCTGCTCTCGTTCTGATCCAGTGTCCTGTCAATGTGCCTGGGAAGGCAGCAAATGATGACCTGAGTGCTTGGGTCCCTACCAGCTGTGTAGAGACCTGGATGCAGTTCCAGTCCTGGCTGTTTGGCTACTTGGGAAGTGAAACAGATGGAAGATATATCTCTCTACCACTTCCCTCTCTCCCTTTCAAGTAAATAATATTTAACATTAAAGAAGGGGCCAGCGCTATGGCATAGCGGGTAAAGCCACTGCCTGCAGTGCCAGCATCCCATAAGGGCACCAGTTTGTATTCCAGCTGCCCCTCTTTCAATCCAGCTCTCTTCGATGGCCTGGGAGAGCAGTGGAAGATGGCCCAAGTGCTTGGGCCTCTGCACCCGCATGGGAGAACTGGAAGAAGCTCCTGGCTCTTGGCTTCAGATAAGCTTGGCTCCAGCTGTTGTGGCCATTTGGAGAATGAACCAGCGGATGGAAGACTTCTCTCTCTGCCTTGCCTCTGCCTCTCTGTAACTCTGCCTTTCAAATAAATAAATACATAATTTTAAAAAAGATTAAAAATGATAAACTTTAAAAAAAGAAAAAAAAGAAATATCTTGAGTAGAGAAAGAGAGGTTATCAGGCTAATATAATCTGATGTTAATATATCCTTTGTAGATATAAACTCCCTTTGTTTTAGAAATCAGTCTTTAATATATAGTCTGGCTTGCTGAATATGCCTTTCAATCGAGAGGTACTGTCTTATGCAAATGGCCAAGCACTTGTTCCTGAGATCAACCAGTTGTCTTTTATAGGTCAATACATTGGCCTATAATCCAGCTAAATGTGTGATTGGCTAGTTTGTCTTGCTGAGCACCATACCCTCAACTACTATGATGCCACAAAGATAATGTCTACCTTTGAAATGATTCTTCTGGGGCCGGCGCTGTGGCGCAGTGGATTAACGCCCTGGCCTGAAGCGCTGGCATCCCATATGGACACTGGTTTGAAACCCAGCTGCTCCACTTCCAATCCAGCTCTCTGCTATGGCCTGGGAAAGCAGTAGAGGATAGCTCAAGTCCTTGGGCCCATGCACCCATGTGAGAGACCTGGAAGAAGCTCCTGGCTTCGGATCGACTCAGCACTGGCTGTTGTGGCCAATTAGGGAGTGAACCATCGGATGGAAGACCTCTCTCTCTCTCTCTCTCTCTCTCCGCCTCTCCTCTCTCTGTGTAACTCTGACTTTCAAGTAAATAAATAAATCTTAAAAAAAAAAAAGAAATGATTCTTCTGTGGTCAGCAACTAAGCCTCTGGGTCTCAGCTCTCTTTTAGACAGAATGGGGGGTACAAGATACAAAGAAATAAAAAGAAAGAAATCTCTGATGAGGAGCTTATGGTTCTACTGGAAAGATTACACATGCAGTGAGGCATTCTTAAAGTAGATAATAATAATAATTAATAATATAATAATATAATTAATATTATATCTTATGTATTTACAGCATAATATAAAGAGCACATGTGAATATTGTACAAATTCATATCTTCCTTCAATTCCTGTCATCTCTCTTTCCTTTTCATTTCCTCACTTTCATTCTTCTGTTCACTGTGGTTTGGCTTCTCTTGTTCCATTGGCCTGAAATTGCTGGGAGTGGAAGATAAAGGGCCACAGGGGCACATGTTCTGCTTGTGCTATCTTCCTCCCTTCCTCCCTTCTCCCTTCCTCCCTTCCTCCCTTCCTCCTTTTCTCCCTTTCTTTCTTTATTTAAAGATTTACTTTATTTATTTTGAAGAGAGAGAAAGAGAGAGAGAGAGAGAGAGAGAGAGATTGAGAGAGAGACAGGGCGAGATCTTCTATCCACTGGTTCACTCCCCAAATGGCTGCAGCAGACGGAGCTAGGCTGATCTGAAGCCAGGAGCTTCTTCCAGGTCTCCCACATGGGTCAGGGGCCCAAGCACTTGGGCCATCTTCCACTGCTTTCCCAGGAGCATTAACAGGGAGCTGGATCAGAAGTGGAGCAGCCGGGATTCAAATCTGCACCCATACGAGATGCTGGCATCACAAAGTAGTGGCTTAACCTGCTGCACCACAAATCCGGCCCTGCTACTTTTCTTTTGCTGGGGGGCATCTTTGTTTCTTTTTATTAAAGATTTACTTATTTGAAAGTCAGAGTTGGGTGGGGGCAGACACACAGAGAGATCTTTCACCTGCTGGTTCACTCCCCAGATGATCACAACGGCCAGGGCTGCTGAAGCCAGTAGCTAGAAGGTTCTTCCGGGTCTCCCATGTGGATGCAGGGGCCCAAGTAGTTGAGCCATCTTCTGCTGCTTTCCCAGGCATATTCGCAGGGAACTGGATCGGAAATGGAACAACCGGGACTCGAACTGGTGCCCACGTGGGATGCCGGCATTTCACGCTGCAGCTCAATACACTGCACCATAGTGCCTGCCCCACTGGGGTCATCTTATCCATTCTTATGGCTTCAACTGCTTACTATACAGTGACTTCACACAAATTATGTCTAGCCAAGGCCTCTTTCCTGAGCTTTAGATCCCATATATCCATTTGCCTATGTGGCTGCTCCATAGGCATCTCAGATTTACTCTTTCCCAGTCTGAGTGCATTCTTCCTCCACTTTCTGCCTAAAACTGTTCCTCCTCTCATGTTTCTTGTCTCGGTGAATGGCACCACTAGGAACTCAATTCTGCAAGGCTGAAACCTACACACCATCTCCCATGTAGTTATTCTACCCATAAATCCTTTCGGGTTACCTTGCTATTCATCTGTTGATTCCATGTACTTCTCCTTATTTCTGTTTCCAATACCCTGGTCCAGGTTTCTGCCATCTCAATCAGACTATCACAACTGTCTCCTAATTCATGTATCTACCCCTGCCGTTACCTTATCCCTAAATTGTTTTGCACACTGCAGCTAGAGAACACCTTGTATAAAACAAACCTGGGGCTGCCATTGTGGCGTAGTGGGCTAAGCCTCTGCCTGTGGTGCTGGGATCCCATATGGATGCCAGATGCCAGTTCGAGTCCTGGCTGCTCGACTTCCGATCCAGCTCTCTGCTATGGCATGGGAAAGCAGTGGAAGATGGCTCAATTGCCTGGGCTCCTGCACCTCTGTCAGAGACGGGGAAGAAGCTCCTGGCTTCTGGCTTTGGATCAGCTCAGCTCTGGCCATTGAGTCCATTTGGGGAGTAACCCAGCAGATGGAAGATCTCTCTGTCTGTAATTCTACCTCTCAAATAAATAAAATCTTTAAAAAGAAAAAAAAAACTTTCTGGGGCCAGTGCTGTGACGTAGCAGGTAAAGTCGCTGCCGGCAGTGCCAGCATCCCATATGAGCGCCAGTTCTAGTCCCAGCTGCTCCTCTTCCAATCCAGCTCTCTGCTGTGGCCTGGGAAAGCAGTAGAAGATGGCCCAAGTGCTTGGGCCCCTGCACCCATGTGGGAGACCTGGAGGAAGGTCCTGGCTCCTGGCTTCAGATGGGTGCAGCTCCGGCTGTTGCAGCCAACTGGGGAGTGAACTAGCGAATGGAAGACTCTCTCTCTCTCTGCCTCTCCTTCTCTCTCTGTGTAACTCTGACTTTCAAATAAATAAATCTTTTAAAAAAAAAAACCTTTCAGTGACTTCCCAGTCCCCTTAAAAAGAAAGTCCAAATTTCTCTTCTTTGAAAAATTAATTTTTTTATTAAACTTTTATTTAATGAATATAAATTTCCAAAGCACAGCCCATGGGTTACAATGGCTTCCCCCTCCCAAAACTTCCCTCTCACCCACAACCCTCCCCCCCCCGCTCCCTCTCCCCTTCCAATCACATCATGATTCATTTTCAATTCTCTTTATATACAGAAGATCAGTTTAGTATATATTAGGTAACGATTTAAACAGTTTGCCCCCATATAGCAACACAAAGTGAAAAAAAAATACTGTTGGAGTACTAGTTATAGCATTAAATAAGAGTGTACAGCACATTAAAGACAGAAATCCTACATAATATTTTTTATAAAAATTAATTAATTTTCTATGCCATTTCCAATTTAACACCAGGTTTTTTTTTTCATTTCCAATTATCTTTATATACAGAAGATCGATTCAGCACATAATTAGTAAAGATCTCATCAGTTTGCACCCACGCAGAAACACAAAGTGCAAAAATACTGTTTCAGTACCAGTCATAGCATCACTGCACATTAGACAACACATTAAGGACAGATCCCACATGGGATGTAAGTACACAGTGACTCCTGTTGCTGACTTAACAATTTGACACTCCTGTTCATGGCGTCAGTAATCTCCCTAGGCTCTAGTCATGAGTTGTCAGGGCTATGGAAGCCTTTAGAGTTCGCTGACTTTGATCTTATTCCGATAGGGTCATAGTCAAAGTGGAAGTTCTCTCCTCCCTTCAGAGAAAGGTACCTCCTTCTTTGATGGCCCCGTTCTTTCCACTGGGATCTCACTCACAGAGATCTTTCATTTAGGTCTTCTTCTTTTTTTTTCTTTTCCATGGTATCTTGGCTTTCCATGCCCACAATACTCTCATGGCCTCTTGAGCCCGATCCGAATGCCTTAAGGGCTGATTCTGAGGCCAGAGTGTTGTTTAGGACGTCTGCCATTCTATGAGTCTGCTGTGTATCCCACTTCCCATGTTGGATCTTTCTCTCCCTTTTTGATTCTATCAGTTAGTATTAGCAGACACTTGTCTTGTTCCCTTTGATTCTTAGACCTATCAGAGCCATCGATTGTGAACTAAATTAATTTTTTTTATTTGAGAGGCACAGAGAGAGAGAAAGTACCCATTTTGCTGTTTGATTCTCCAAATGCCTACAATGACCAGAGCTGCACTGGGCTGCAGCTGGAAACTGAGATCTGGGAACTCAATCCAGGTCTCCTATGTGGGTGGCTGGAAGCCAACTACTTGAAATACCCACCTGCTGCCTCCGAGGGTCTACACCAGCATGAAGCTGGAATCAGGAGCTGGACTCAGGACTCAAACCCACATACTCTGGAAGGGACATGGGTGTCTTAACAACTAGGCTATATGCCCACCCCTGTGTGTGTACTTTTTTTAAGATTTATTTTATTTGAAAGACAGAGTTACAGAGAGACGGAGAGAAAAAGAGAGAGAGAGAGAGAGAGAGAGAGAGAGAGAGAGAGAGAGAGAGGTCTTTCATTCACTGGTTCACTCCCCAGATGGCCGCAACATCCAGAGCTGTGCCAATCTGAAGTCAGGAGCCAGGAGCTTCTTCCAGGTCTCCCACGTGGGTGCAGGTGCCCAAGGACTTGGGCCATCTTCCACTGCTTTCCCAGGCCATAGCAGAGAACTGATTCAGAAGTGGAGAAGCCGAGTCTTGAACCAGTGCCCATATGGGATGCTGGCGCTTCAGGCCAGGGCTTTATTGGCTATGCCATGGCACTGGCTCCTTCAGTTGATTTGTTAGTAATTTGGAGCTTCAGACGAATTCTCAGAGAAAGCGTTTGTAAGTGGTGGCCATACTTCTAAGAATAACAGTCAGAAATCCACTTAATCCATAGGGCAAATGAAACATTACACATAAGCAGTGAAAAATAGAAAATATTTTAATAATATCAGTTGTTAAAGAAAAGAAAGCTGAATCAGTTTTTAAAGTTTAACTTGAGTGCTAGTACTTGAGAGAATAGCAGTCTTAATTAGCGGAAGAAGAAGTGCATGGATACTTCTGGTGATTTGAAAGGGTCTACTGAGTACTTTCAAGGGCTTTTAGCATTTGATGGCCCTGGTTCTTGTGTCTAATTTCACTATAGATTTAAGCTATTTCCGTTTCTTTGACAGATATTATCAACACTTATATTCAATAGCTAGGGCCTATGATCAGGACAATTTTAGGCTCTGAAATGGTGAGAGACATATTTCCCAATATGCCAAGTACGAGGGCAAGAGGGAGTGAAAGAAGTGGCTGTGAGTGAGTGAAGGGAAATTAACAGCTAAAAGTAGTATAAAACCAGAAGGAAGAAGAAAAATGTTCATGCCAGGACTGTGAGGTCTGAGGAGGGACCAGGGCCAGGATGAGGGTGAAGTAAGCAAGGTGCCCACAGTACAGATCTTTCACATGCAAGCCTGAGAGTGACTCTGAAGTCTGTCAGTGGGAAAGGACAGTGAGAACCATGGAAAGACTACATAGTAAGACTGTAGGGGCCGGCGCTGTGGCGCAGTAGGTTAATCCTCCACCTGTGGTGCCAGCATCCCATATGTGCACCGGTTTGAGTCCCAGCTGCTCCTCTTCCGATCCAGCTCTCTGCTATGGCCTGGGAAAGCAGTAGAAGATGGCCCAGGTCCTTGGGCCCCTGCACCCGCATGGGAGACCTGGAGGAAGCTCCTGGCTCCTGGCTTCGGATTGGCCTAGCTCTGGCCATTACGGTCATTTGGGGAGTGAACCAGCAGAAGGAAGACCTTTCTCTCTGTCTCCTCTCCCACTCACTGTCTGTAACTCTACCTCTCAAATAAATAAATAAAATCTTCCAAAAAAGACTAGATATCCTTGTGACAGAGGTCCCTGGGTTGAGGAGTTAGAACCCAGGGGAAGATGCTGAGGCTGTAGATGAGGAAGAACTCGGACTCTATGTGATAGAATTAACGACCAAGACCAAAGTGCATGGAGTATTGCAAGTCAAGAAAGACTTCACAGAGGAGACTCTTGGCGTTCCAATGATGAATCAGACAACTCTTCCTAGGCCAAAAAGATGTGATGTGGGAAGAAACATGATAGGCCAGCGCCGTGGCTCAACAGGCTAATCCTCCGCCTTGCGGCGCCGGCACACTGGGTTCTAGTCCCGGTTGGGGCTCTGGATTCTGTCCCGGTTGCCCTTCTTCCAGGCCAGCTCTCTGCTGTGGCCAGGGAGTGCAGTGGAGGATGGCCCAAGTGCTTGGGCCCTGCACCCCATGGGAGACCAGGAGAGGCACCTGGCTCCTGCCATCAGATCAGCACGGTGCGCTGGCTGCAGCACGCCAGCCGCGGCGGCCATTGGAGGGTGAACCAATGGCAAAAGGAAGACCTTTCTCTCTGTCTCTCTCTCTCACTGTCCACTCTGCCTGTCTAAAAAAAAAAAATAAGAAGAAGAATAAGAAGAAGAAACATGATAGCAAAAACAGAGGAACCAGCAGACGAGCTTCATGGAGATATGAAACCAGAGGCTTAGTGGCTGGAATTTAAGGAGCGGAAAGAGCTGAGGTTGGGGACTACATTAGGGATGGCTTTTTTTTAAAGGATTTATTTTACTTATTTGAAAGAGTTACAGAGAGAGGTAGAGACAGAGAGAGAGGTCTTCCATCTGCTGGTTCACTCCCCAGACAGCCGCAAAGGCCGAAGCTGAGCCGATCTGAAGCCAGGAGACAGGAGCCTCCTGCGGGTCTCCCATGTGGGTGCAGGAGCCCAAGGGCTTGGGCCATCCTTTGCTGCTTTCCCAGGCCATAGTAGAGAGCTGGATTGGAAGAGGAGCAGCTGGCACTAGAATCTGCGCCCATATGGGATGCTGGCGCTTTAAGCCAGGGCATTAACCCGTTGCTCCACAGGACCGGCCCCCAGGGATGGCTTTATAAAGCCATACTGGAAGTCTGGACTTTATGTGGATCTTTATGATTGTGAGTTACTTGGTCAGATTTGTGAATTTTAAAAAAAGTATTAAACATTTTAAAATGTGCTCATAGGTAAAGAGAATAATACAATGAACCATCATATATGCATTAATTATATTTAATAATGACTAAGGTTTTGACAGTCTTGTTCCAACTCATTTTTTTTTCTGTTTTTCCTTTCCTTTTTTTTTTAGCTATGCTTTAGTATTTTTTAGATGTTTGTTTTTCATCTGCTTGGAAGGTATAGCTAGAGAGAGAGAAAGAGAAGGAGGAAAGAATGAGGGAGGGAGAGAGGAAGACAGAGAGGGAGAGAGAGAGAGAGATCTTTCATCCACTGGTTCACTCATCAAATGCCTGCCGGGATGAAGCCAGGAACCCAGAGTTCCATCCAGGTCTCCCATGTGAGTGGCTGGGGCCTAAGCATTTGAACCTTACTTGCTGCCTGTTAGGATGAATTACCAGGAAGCCAGATGAGAATCAGAGTAGCTGGGACTTGAACCAGCACTCCAATATGGGATCCCAGCATCCCAAGTGGTGGGTTAATCCAGTGTACAACAAGACCTACCAATGCTGTAGCAATTTGGAGCAAATTCAGACATCATGTTATTTTGCCCCTACATATTTAGTAGACATGCCTAAAAAGTGTAGACATTTTGCTTATATAACCACCCTCTCATTATTCCATCTTAAAAAATAGTAATTCCTTAATAACATCTATTACCCAATCCCTTATTAAATTTCTCAGACTACCTCAAAATATTGAGTCATTCATAACAGAATCCAAGCAAAATTCACACATCACATTTGTTTATTTATTTGAAAGGCAAAGATTTACAGAGAGGGAGGGAGAGACCTTCCATCCCCTGATTCACTCCCCAAATGGCTGTAACTGCTGGGGCTGGGCCAGGCCAAAGCAAGGAGCCTTAGTCTCCTACATGGGTGACAGGGGCCCAAGCACTTGGGCCATCTTCCACCTCTTTCCAAGGTGCATTAATAGGGACCTGGATAGGATTGGAAATGTAGCAATCAGTACTCAAATCAGTGCTCATAGAGGATGCCGGTGTTGTAGGTGACAGCTTAACCCAGTGTACCACAGTGCCAACCCTGGTTATTATCTCTTAAATCTCCCTTATTCTACAGTATTCTGTGCCTCATTTTTTCCTTTTTTTAAATTTTTTATATATTTATAAAATTTTAGATTTTTATTTCATTTGAAAGAGAGACAGTGAGTCACACACACACGCGCACACACACACAATCTCCCATATGCTGGTTCACTCCTCAAATACTTACAACAGCCTTAGCTGGGCCAGGCTGAAGCCAGGGGCCCAGAACTCAGTCTGAGTCTCTCATGTGAGTGAGAGTAATCCAAGTGCTTGGATTACCTGCTGCCTCCCAAGGTATACATTAGCAGGAAGCCAGAATCAGAATCAGGCCTGGAACTTGAACCCAGGCACTCAGATATGGGATGCAGGTGCCTCTAGCACGTCTTAACTGCCCATTCCATGTACCTTTTTCAAGTCATTGGTTTGTTGCAGAGTACGTCAGTGCTTCTGTAAAGTACTGCACATTTTGTTGGTCATTTGGGGAAGCGAACAAGTAGATTGGATTCCATCTGGAAGCGTCATGTTCCTCTGCCACTCCACAGGTCCTACAATGCATGACACCCCCCAAAGCCAAAAGACCAGGAGATGGACGCTAAATTGTAGTGGCTCAAGGCAAGCAACATTAACACAGGAGCCCAGGGGCTGGTGCTGTGGTGTAGTGGGTAAAGCCTCTGCCTGTGGTGCCAGCATCCCATGTGGGCAGCAGTTGGCATCCTGGCTACTCCACTTCTGATCCAGCTTCCTGTTTATGGCCTGGGAAAGTAGTGGAAGATGGCCCAAGTGCTTGGGCCCCTGTACCCACATGGGAGAACTGGAAGAAGATCCTGGTTCCAGGCTTCAGATCGGCCCATCTCCGGCTGTTGTGGCCATTTGGGGAGTGAACCAGTGGATGGAAGACCTCTCTCTCTCTCTCTCTGTAACTCTCCCTCTCAAATAAATAAATAAAATTTAAAAAAGGATGATGTACAAATTCATTAGGCATTCCATGTTTTTGCTAATTACCTGATTTGATTATTACACATGGTATACATGTATCAAATTATCACACTACACCCTATAAATATATACAATTTAATTTTTTTCAAATGAAGCAAATGGCTTTATTGAAGTATAATTTACAAAGCATACAATTCTCCATTTAAAGTATACATCTGTATAATTTTAGTAAGTTTATGGAGTTGAACAATCATGATCTCAATTTGGTTTTAGACCACTGCCATCAGACCAAGTACCCTGTCTCTATAGATTTGATTTTTTAAGAGATTTCATATAATTTGGATCATATACACGATAGCTTTTGGAATGTGTCCTCTTGGCATTAGGTTTTTTGAAAATGGACACATAATTCACATACCATACAATTCACCAAAGGCTGTAACTCAGCGTTTAGCATATTCACAGTTATGTATTCACAAGGTTGTACAGTCATCACCACTACCTAATTCCTGAACAATTGTTTTTTAGAGTGAGCAGTTCGATTTATTGAACATGCTGCAAGGGAGCAGAGAGCAGGACAGGCAGATGCTGTCTGCTGCCCAATTTTTGTGAACATGTGTCATGTCTTGTTTAATTAAGACACAGTAATGGCATATACTTTTTTTAAAAAAAGATTGATTGATTTATTTGAAAGGCAGAGTTACAGAGAGGCAGAGGCAAAGGCAGAGGCAGAGAGAGAGAGAGAGAGAGAGAGAGAGAGAGAGAGAGAGAGGTTTTCCATCCAATGGTTCATTCCCCAGAAGGCCGCAATGGCTGGAGCTGTGCCAATCCAAAGCCAGGAGCCAGGAGCTTCTTCCATGTCTCCCATGTGGGTGCAGGGGCCCAAGGACTTGGGCCATCTTCTGTTCTTTCCCAGGCCATAACAGAGAGCTAGATCGGAAGAGGAGCAGCCAGGACTCAAACCAGCACCAATATGGGATTCTGGCACTGAGCTTAGTATGATGTTTAATATATGTGTGAGTACAGAATGTGTACTGATCAAATCAGGGCAATCAACATCTCCATTTCCCCATCACCACTCCATGTTTGAGCATTGGAGCTCCTTGCTTCCAGTCATTCATAAAATATATTCTAGGTCATTGTGAACTACAGTCTCCCCCACTCCTCCCAGCATTGTGCTGTATAGCACCAGACGTTAGTCCTTCCATTTAACTGCATTTTTGGTATTCGTTAATCAATCTCCCTCTACCCTCCCTCCCCTCCCCTTTCTCAGTCTCTAGTACTTACTATTTTGCATTCATATTTTTTTTTGACAGGCAGAGTGGACAGTGAGAGAGAGACAGAGAGAAAGGTCTTCCTTTTACCATTGGTTCACTCTCCAATGGCTGCTGCGGCCGGTGCCGATCCGAAGCCAGGAGCCAGGTGCTTCCTCCTGGTCTCCCATGCGGGTGCAGGGCCCAAGCACTTGGGCCATCCTCCACTGCCTTCCCAGGCCACAGCAGAGAGCTGGCCTGGAAGAGGAGCAACTGGGACAGAATCCGGCGCCCGGACTGGGTCTAGAACTCGGTGTGCCGGCGCCGCAGGCAGAGAATGAGCCAAGTGAGCTGCGGCACAGGCCTATTTTGCATTCATATTGACATTTTTAAACTCGCATATAGAAGAAAGAACATGTGTCTTTCTGTGACTTACACTTACTTCACTTAATAATGTCCTCCAGTTCCATCCATTTAACTGCAAATGATAGAATTTCATTCATTTTATTATTTTATTTTATTTTAAAGATGTGTTTATTTATGTCAAAGTCAGAGTTACACAGAGAGAGAAATAGAAGCAGAGAAAGAGAAAGGTTTTCTATCCGCTGCTTCACTCCCAATTGGCCGCAACAGCCGGAGCTGTGCCTATCTGAAGCCAGGAGCCAGGAGCCTCTTCCGCGTCTCCCACAAGGGTGCAGGGGCCCAAAGACTTGGGGCATCCTCTACTGCTTTCCCAGGCCACAGCAGAGAGCTGGATCAGAAGTGGAGCAGCCGGGACTCAAACCGGTGCCCATATGGGATGCCGCCACTGCAGGTGGCGGCTTAACCCACTATGCCACAGCGCCGGCCACTCATTCTTTTTTTAAATAGCAGAATGATATTCCATTGTGTTTATATACCATATTTTCTTTGTCCACTCACCCATTGTTGAGCATCGAGGTCGATTCCATGTCTTAGCTATTGTAAACAGTGCAGCAGTTGACATGGGAGTGCAGGTAATTATTTGATAGGCTGATTTTATTCCCTTTTGTTATGTACCTGGAAGTGGGACAGCTGAAATCACTTGGTAGTGTTTTAGTTTTTTAAAGGAACCTCCTTACTTTTCTCCATAATGGCTATACTAATTTGCATTTCCATCAATGTATAGATGAGTCCCCTTTTCTCCTCATCCTGACCAGCATTTATTATTATTTCTCTTTTTAAAAAGTATTTACTTATTTATTTATTATTTGACAGTGTGACCCACAGAAACATATATTTATGTATATATATGCATATATATATATATATAGAGAGAGAGAGAGAGAGAGAGAGAGAGACAGATACAGAGAGAGAGAGAGAGAGAGAGAGAGCGAGCTTCCATTTGCTGGTTCACTCCTCAAATGCCCTCAACAGCTGAAGGCCAGGTTGAAGCCAGGAGCAAGGAATTCCATCCAGATCTTCCATGTGGGCTACAGGAGCCCAAGGACTTAAGCTATCATCTCCCAGGTGCCTTAAACAGGAAACTGGATCAGAAGCACAGGGTAGCAAGGACTCTGATATGGGATGCAGGCATCCCAAGTAGTGGCTTAACCTGCTGTACCACAACACCCGCTCCTATTTGTCTTTCTGATAATTGCCATTCTAACTGGGGTGAGATGACATTTGATTGTGGTTTTGACTTGTATTTCCTGATAGCTAATGATACAGAGCTTTTCTGCTGATAAATTTGTCAGCCATTTGAGTTTCTTCTTTTAAGAAGTGTCCAGAGGCTATTGCTGTGGGGTAGTAGGCTAAGCCTCCACATGTGGCGGTGGAATCCCATATGGGCACTGGTTCAAGTCCCGGCTGCTCCTCTTCCCATCCAGCTCTCTGCTATGACCTGGGAAAGCAGTAGAAGATGGACCAAGTGCTTGGACCCCTGCACTGGTGTGGGAGACCCGGAAGAAGCTCCTGGCTCCTGGCTTCTGATTGGCTCAGCTCTGGCCTTGACCAGCTCTGGCCGTGGTGACTGTCTGGGGAGTGAACAGCGATGGAAGACTTTTCTCTCTGTCTCTTCCTCTCTCTGTCTGTAACTCTACCTCTCAAATAAATAAAGGAAACTTTAAAAAAAAAAAAGAAGTGTCCATATGTCTTGCCAATTTATTTTTACCATCTGATACTTTTTTTCATGTTAATGTGATATTAATACAAAGAGAACAGATTCAATATAGTTCATAGACACAATTCTAAGAATATAATATTCTCTTCTTCCCTCCCTCCCCCTCCTTCTCTTGCCAATCTTTAAATTGATATTTTTGTTATTTTAATTAATTTATTTATTTGAAAAGTAGAATGGGGGGGTTAGAAAGAGCTCTTTCACTTCTCAAATGTCTGCAACAGCTGGGACCAGGTTAGGCCAAAGCCAGGAACAAAGAACTCCATTCGGGTCTCCCATGTGGGTGGCAGGAACCCAAGTACTTGGACCATCATCTACTGCCTCCCAGATGTGTTAGCAGGAAGCTGTATCAGAAGTGTGGAGCAGCCAGGACTCAAACGAGGCACCGTGATATGGGATGCAGACATCCCAAGCAGTGGCTTAACCCAGGCTATAACACCCACCCCTATTATTGGATTGTTTGAGTGACTTATATATTCTGGATAGTAATCCTTTGTCAGATGAATAGCTTGCGCAATTTTTTCCCCTTCTCTTGGTTGCCTCTTCACTCTGTTGATTTTTCTCTTTCGCTGTGCATAAACTTCTTAGTTTGATATAATCCCATTTGTCTACCTTTGCTTTTGTTGCCTGTGCTTTTGGGATCTTATTAAAAAAATCATTGAACATACAAATGTCTTGTGTTTCCATAATTTTTTTCTACTATTTTTGTAGTTTCAGGTATTACATTTAGGTCTTTGATCCATTTTTTAGTTGATTTTTGTATCGGGAGAAGGGAGAAGGGGGCGGGGGTCAAATCTCAAACTGCTGCATATGAATATCCAGAATATTTTCATCACCCTGAAAGAAACTTTCTATTCCTTTATTTTCATTAGTTCTCCCTTCCCACTTGGACATTGCATATACACGGAATCATACAATATGTGGTCTTTTATGTCTGGCTTATTTCACATAGTATAGTATTTTCAGGGTTCATTCACGTTATACCATATATCAATACTTCATTCCTTTTTATGATGAAATAATAATATTCCATTATATAACTAAACTGTATTATCAATTCATCAGGTGAATTGATCAGGTGAATCAGGACATTTTGGGTCATTTCCACTTTTTGAGTCACATGGTAACTCCATGTTTAGCTTTTTGAGGAACTACTAGATGATTTTTCAAAATAGCTGTACCAATGTACATTCCTACCACCAGGGTATCAGGGTTTTTGTTTTTTTCCACATCCTTGCCAATACTGGCTTGTTGCTTATCACTTTGATTATAGACATCTTATTGGATGTACCCACTTTAGAAAACAATTTGATAATTACTCAAAAGATTAAACTCCAGGCTTTTATTCTCATCTCCCAGATGTTTTATGGTTTTTTTAAAAAAGGTTTATTGAAAGGCAGAGTGATAGGGAGAGGGAGAGTGGGGGTGGGAAGAGAAAGAGTGGGGAGAGAGAGAGAGAGAGAGAGAGAGAGAGAGAGAAATGGATGGATATTCCATCTGTTGGTTCACTCCCCAAATGGCCACAACAGCTGGAACTGAATTCCATCTGGCTCTCCCATGTGGGAGGCAGAGGCCCAAGTGCTTGGGCGATCTTCTGTTGCTTTCCCAGGCACACTAGCAGGGAGCTGGATTGGAAGTGGAGCATCCGGGACTCATATGGGATACTGGTGTCCCAAGTGGAGACTTAACCTGCTGTGCCAAAATGCCAGCCCCAGGGTTTAGAAGCATTCATGGTTTTTGTTTGTTTGATTGTTTTTTTTTTTTTTTTTTGACAGGCAGAGTGGATAGTGAGAGAGAAAGAGACAGAGAGAAAGGTCTTCCTTTTTGCCGTTGGTTCACCCTCCAATGGCCGCTGCGGCCGGCGCATCGTGCTGATCCGAAGCCAGGAGCCAGGTGCTTCTCCTGGTCTCCCATGCGGGTGCAGGACCCAAGGACTTGGGCCATCCTCTACTGCCTTCCCGGGCCATAGCAGAGAGCTGGCCTGGAAGAGGGGCAACCGGGATAGAATCCGGCGCCCCAACCGGGACTAGAACCCGGTGTGCCGGTGTCACAAGGCAGAGAATTAGCCTGTTAAGCCAAGGCGCCGGCCAGAAGCATTCGTTTTATTTGAAAGGCAGAGCAACAGAGAGATAGAGATGAAAGAAGTAGAGATAATAGAGATAGAGACAAAGACATAGACAGGGACAGAGACAAAGATACAGATAGAGATATAGATATAGATGATAGAGATCTTTCATCTGCTGGTTCACTACCCAAATGCCTACAACAGCTGGGGCTGGGTCAGATCAAAGTCAGGAGCCAGGAACTCCATCCACATATCCCATGTGGGTGGCAGGAATCCCATTACTTGAACCATCATGTACTGCCTCCCAGGGTCCACATTAGCAGGAAGCTGGAATCAAGAGCTGGAGCCAGGCATCAAACTGAGGCACTCTGTTGTGGACTATAGACATTTCTATTGGCATCCCAAGCAGTATGCTAAATGCCCACCCCCTCTGCTCAGTTTTATATATATATATATATATATATATATATATATATATACACTAGGGAAAGACATTTATTAACTTTTGTTTCAAACTTTATTCCTGGACTTCTTCCACTTAAATAACTGCAAAGAATGAATTGTGGATAAACAAAAACTGAAAACAGCTGTGCTGAGGGACTTGAGCATAAAAATATTAGAGATCTAGATTCCATCAGAACATAAATAAAATAATTTTTAAAAAGCACTCGTAATAGACAATAGCAGCTCCCAGTAACTTCTTCAAGTTTTCTTTTCCTCAGAAGTTGACTCCATTGAGTTTGCCTCATTCTTAAGAAGCCTCATCAAGATTCTCCATGAGATCTGGAACTTCATCATCATCCTCTCCAGTAGCAAGTGGTGCTTTTGCATCGATAGATTGGGTAGAATTTCAGCCAGCCTCCTCAAACTAGTCAGGCTGTCTGCACCGAGCTGGTTTAAGGTGCTAGGGAGCATTTCTGTGGGCTGCTTTGTCTCAGCATGGCCTCTAACGGTGAAAGTGTTTGCTGGCAACGAAGCCTGGATGTTAGGGTTGTTAAAGTGGATCGTTGTTGTTGGTTTGTAAACATAGTCACCTCTTCTTTGATACCAGAGATAACGTTTACTCCTCATTTCTTTAGGACATGGAAGTGTTTTTGTTTTTGTTTTGTTTTGTTTTGTTTTTTATCAACTGCTGTCATTATCCTGTGATAATTTTTCTGCAAGCAGTTCTTTTCCCACCAATGCACAGCTGTGCCTGCAGTTTGGAGAATTTTTCCTGGTTCATCATAGTTTCTTTCATCTTGTCCGAGCAGAAATGGGGCCACGCGGGGGTGTAGGGTTGGTGCTCAGGGTGTTTTGGGCAGACCAGCTGAGATTAAGTGCACACACACACGGCATGCAAGATGACAGCTAGAGCTTAAAAATATTATTTTTAAGTCTGGCTTTCTACACGTTGTATTTGCAAAAGGATAGCCTAATTGCCAGTCAATAATTTGTCAGAATTTGTTCATAAACACCTTAGGCCAGTTTGTTGTCCCGTCTTTGCTGATGACATTGTGTATGGGTTGAGAAACATATTCAAAGTTCAAGGAGCTTCTAAGTCTTCCCTGACATTTACCTTCTCCTGGACTTTGTCACGTCGCCTCTGTGCTTGTGCAATGCCTCACATTCAGCCAGGGAAATATAGATAAGTATGGTCCATTCCAGTACTCTGAGCTTAAATGTACACTTCCATGCGCATAATCTTTCATGCACATGGACAACTAGGGCTTTGAGTGAGCTTATCAAGCCCCATTATGGCTCAATTATGTTTTGGATATCTTGCTAAACCTTTGACAGGTCTGTTATTCTGTTTGTCCCAACAGTTATCATGACCTCAGGTAACTATGTTGTTGACTTTGCCTGATTGTTTGCTACTGAGTTTACTGTTGCTTTCAACACCCCTGGCCATAGGCTTTTTTTTTTCTGTGCTCATTCCTTAGTCAAGTAATTCCCCTCCAGCATACAAGTTGCTGTTTTTTATGACTTGCCCTGCCCTGCCCTTGTAAAATCAGCTCCAAAGGACCTGGGAAGGGAGACAGGAGCAGCCTCAGGCCAAAACACCACAGATTCCCGCCATTCTTAACTCAAAGCTCAATAGGCTGTTGTAAACACTGCTCTTGTTTAAAGATTTATTTTATTTATTTGAAAGGCGGAGTGACACACAGAGAGGAATCTTCCATCCTGTGGTTCACTCCCCAAAAGGCCACAACAGCCAGGGCTGGGCCAGGCTGGGTCTCCCATGTGGGTGGCAGGGGCCCAAGTACTTGGCCATCCTCTGCACCCTCGGCTGCTTCCCCAGGTGCATTAACAAGGAGCTGGATCAGAAGTGAAGAAGCTGAGACTCGAATTCTTGCTTTGATATGGCCCTTCTTAAACAGTTCTTAATTTTAAAATCTCGGTCTATTTCCAATGTCCTGAAATTGTTGTTTTGATAGTTTTATACAGTTTCATCATCATTTTAACGAAGAGAGCATTTGTTGAGGTTCTCAACTCTGCCATTCTAGAAATCTCGCCTAATTTTTGTTGTAAAAGACCATTCTTGATTGTTCTTGCAACAAAATAATAAATGTGTGAGGTAATATGTACATGTTAATTAGCTCAATTTAGCTGTTCCACAAGGTACACATATTTCAAAACATCATACTGTACAAAATAGATATATACAATTCTTGTTTGTCAATTAGAAAGACATTTTGATAGCAGTTGGGGGATAGACTGGGTGATGGGGAAACTGATGACCAAGAGTGTGGGATATTACTCAGTAGTACTTTGTAAACAGGAATGAAGAATATAGATAGGTTGATTTGTGGGTAGAGATTGGCCTAACAAGTATAGTGAAATATGAAGGGGAAATAGATTAAAGGCCTGGAGAAAATTGAAGGGTAAATTCAGGGAGTGTAAGGTGTGGGAGATGTAGAAAAAATAAGTAGCTCTGAGAGTGAACTCTGTGTTTGGTTTTGGAAGTGGAGTCATTTCAGGTGTTACTATAGAAATGGATGATTGAAATAGAATTGAGGGCACCCACATTGTGGCACAGCAGATTAAGCTGCCATCTGTAATACCAGGATCCCCTCTGAGCTCTGGTTTGAGTTCCAGTTCCAGTTCCAGTTCTGATCCAGTTCCCTGATGATGCACCTGGGAAAGTAGTAGAAGATAGCTCAAGTGCTTGGGCCTCTGCACTCACGTGGGAGATCCAGATGGAGTTTCAGGCTCCTGGCTTTGGCCTGGCCCAGCCCTGATCATTGCAGCCATTTGGGAAGTGAACCAGCAGATAGAAGATCCATCCACTTCTCTCTCTCTCTCTCTCTCTCTCTCTCTCTCTCAACTCTGCCTTTCAAATAAATAAATCTTCAAAAAAAAGTAATAGAAGTAGAACTCTACTGAGGTGAAGAAGTTAGGATTTGTCATGGAGCCATGAGGTCTGGATGTTAGACCATCAAGGCTTTCAGGGTGAAAAGAGAGGAAAAAATTGGTAATACCAACATCTTCAGTGAAAGTAGGGGAGAGACTTGAACATTTACATGTCATTTTGAAAAGGTGATAAAACTGAATAGTATGAACTCCAAGGAAAGAGAAGCTTTTGAGGTAAGATGGTAAAATTGTACTTTGGGGATCCATTGAGGAATATACAAGAAGGTCCTAACTTGATCTTGACTTACAGGGCAGTATGAGTAAAGGAAAATGAGCAGCCTTATTCTAAGAGCTTTGTGATGACCAAAGTTCAGTTAAGAAGAGATGATAGTGGCTGAATGGATAGGCATGACCAAAGGCTACAAATTTTCAGGAAATGGCAGATAATTCATTTCTTTTTCGCTCAAGCATAGAGTGCAATTTTATGTATAATAAGAATACAATATGGTGAGTCGTTTGAATCCAGAAAATATAGCTAGCTTTATTACTGTTACAAATATTATTAGGGTAAATGCCCATGTCCCATATCGGAGTGCCTGGGTTTGATAACCAACTCTATCACCTGGCTCCAGCTTCCTGCTAATACAGACCCTGGAGGCAGTGGTAATTGGGTTCCTGCCACCCACGTGGGAGACCTGAATTGAATTCCCAGTTCCCAACTTCAGCCTGTCCCAGTTCCTACCATCAAGGGCATTTGGAGAATGAAGTGGCTAGGAGTTCTCCCTGTTTCTGTCCCTATCCCTCTCCCTCTGAAACAAATAAAGATTTATTAGCTATATGGCATGCTAAGGAAACTTTTTGAAATTATTTTGTTTCAATCTTAGGGAAATTTTGGAACTGATATTGGTAGTCAGGATGTAACTTGACAGCTTTGGAATATATGTGAGTATCACAAACATGAGATTGGTACATATTTGAGAAGTTGTTAATGCCACTATTGGAATTGATGTTGACTATAGTTCATAATTTTGGTAAGAATCAAGTTGAATTAAAAGCAGATTATTCCTGACTTGTGTCCAGGAGACTGTGATAAATTTTGATCTATTTGTAATTAGAAAATTGGAGCTTTACAAATGTATTGACATTTGGAATAATCTTTTTACTGTTCTTGTCCAGGACCATTTGTAACTCATGCTGTCTATAGAACTGTCTAAGATCTGCTTTGGTGTGTGAGAGTTTTGATCTTACTTACCCTAACTGTATTTGATGTGATTGTTTCTATGTAGAAACAAGACACATAGCTAAAAGCGTAGGGGAAAAGAAAATGTCTGGCCGGCGCCATGGCTCACTAGGCTAATCCTCCACGTGTGGCGCCGGCACGCCAGGTTCTAGTCCTGGTTGGGGAGCCGGATTCTGTCCCGGTTGCTCCTCTTCCAGTCCAGCTCTCTGCTGTGGCCCAGGAGTGCAGTGGAGGATGGCCCAAGTGCTTGGGCCCTGCACCTGCATAGGAGACCAGGAGGAAACACCTGGCTCCTGGCTTCGGATCGGCGTAGCTCTGGTCATAGTGGCCATTTGGGGGGTGAACCAATGGAAAAGGAAGACCTTTCTCTCTGTCTCTCTCTCACTGTCTAACTCTGTTGGTCAAAAAAAAAAAAAAAAAGAAAATGTCAAGCAAAAATGAGACTAAGCTGAAGATGTAGAGCTCCAGTTATGAAAACCTTAGGACACTCAAGGGCCATGATCATAATCCGGCACATATTTTGTTCTGGCTCCTCTTCGTTATAGATGCAATGAACATTGAAATAATTAGAGACCAAGATGCACAGTTGCTGGTGATGGGGTGAAGGAGGGGATTTGGTTAGCTGAAAAGGAGCTTTAAAGCTGACTCCACACAAATACTGCATATTTGGTATTGGTTGACAACAGCAGAACAATGATCATCATCCGGACGTGACCAAATTGATTTCCACTCTGAAATAATGTGGAGGAGTTGAATTACTTTTGTAAATGGAATATACATATTTTTGTCATTCTGACCGCCATCAGAAAAGAGATAACCACAACTATAAAAAACCAAACCCTGTTGCTTGTGATCTAGGACATGGAGCTCCCGGGCTTTCAGAATTCCAGTTTGTGAGGCAATCTGAGTCATTCTGGTTTAGGCAGGTGAGTGGTCCCCACGGACCAGTCATACAGGACCTGGTTCTCTAGAAAAGAACAAGGAACAACAACAACAAAAAAAGCAAAGAAGAACAATATGGAAAAATACAGATACAAATCTTAGACCCTGGGGGAGTTAAGGCCTGAGCCACAGAAGCAAAACAGAGGGAGAGGCCCCTGAGGTGATGTAGAAATTCAGTACAGTGGTGTTCGTGCAGTATGAAAACTGGGAGAACTGGGAGAGAACTGGCTTGACCTCAAGAATGAAGAAACTCAGACTGAGCTGTAATAAAAATATCTATGACGGCAAGCTTACAGAGTAAGGAAGTATGCTTTGAAGTTCAAATGGATGCAAGTTTGATAACGCTGTGTCTTTTTCACATGAAGCACTAGCTATGTAGATATGATAATCTTGTTTTAAAGATTTCCTTAATATTTAATAGTTAAAAGAATGATCCTGGCTCTTCTATTTACTAGATATGTGATCACAGGGAAATCATTTATCTTTCCCAAACTTCAGTTTCTTCATCTGTCAAGTGGATTAATGATATTTTTATAGTATTTTGCAAGACTTAAGAGGGGGTTTCAAAGAGTGCATGGAAAATGGTACTAATTAAGTGCAAACACAGAGAATGAATAAACATTTACGAAGTACACAGGGTATGGAAGGGCATTTTCAGAAAAAAAACTTCAATTACCCAGCCATGCTGAGGTGAAGCAACATGGCCCATCCTCATAACTGGACATTGGCCAGTTTCATTGCCCTGTAGGTATAAAATAAAGAATGGCTAGTGGATCAATCTGGATTGCTAGGAAGGGGTCAGCACCCAAAAGGGCCTTGCATGTCAAGCTGTGTTGTATAATCAGTAGCTACTGAGGAGTTTTAAAGGGGAAGGTGAACTGTGTTTTAGATGACTAGTTACAGCTTAGATGACTGGTTACAGCGTAAGAATAGAGTGGCTAAGGGAAAGGCCAAAGGTAGGGAGACTAGTGTAGAAAGACTTAGAATTCTCAAGGGAGGAAGGAGGCCTTGAACAAAAGAGAGCAGGTGATAGATTCAGAGAGGTACTTCTCAGGAAGAATCAATAGACCTTTGCCGACCAAGTGAATGTGGAGAGTGTGAGAGGACTTAAGAGGGCTTAAAGCTGTAAAGGGCCTTGTTCAGAAGCCTGGCGCAGTAGCAAGAAAGCTAATCAAGAAAGAGACTATTGGCAGTAAAGCTCCCATTTACTGGGAGCCTACTGTGTGGCAGGCACTATACTAAATTCTTTATATGTACTTGACCGTGAATTCTCACAACAAACTAAAATGAGGCCCATATTCATCTAAATCACAATTTGAGGGGAAATTTTCAGACATTTAATCTCAACTTATATGCACACATATACATGTATCTGTGGGGGACTGTGTGGAACTGGCTAATAAAAGGACTTTCCAACATAAGACACAGCAAATGCAATTCTTTGGAAATCCATGTTCAATGAGAAAAAAAAAAGCAACAAGAAATTTCTGACTGTTATAACAGATGTTGACGTTGTTCCTTGTATTCTTTTTAGAAATTCATTGTTTTTAGTTTGAGATTTAACACTTTTTAGGGTTTGGCCACGTTCCTTGCGTATGTAGATTATAACCACCATGTCTACAATAGTAATTAAGAAGTGAGCACATAATAGTAGCCAGTGAAGGAGATTGAGATGGTGTTCATTAAACGTGCATTTTCTTCTTGTTGATTTATATGCTCATCATTTAGGAAAAGTACTTATTTGGGTTCTTTATGCCCACTGTGGTGCCAGGTACTTTGGAAGCCATCTCAAGTTTGAGATATGCTGTGTTCTCAAAGTTACAATAATTGGAAAAACCATACTGAAGAGGTGGGACTCAGGTTGGTTAGTCAACAACAGGGTGATTTAGCTGCAGTGACAGGAAGACATTCTTGGAGGTGCCAACAATAGGAAGAAAGGTACGGAGATGGGAATGTGCCTCACGAGAGACAGGAAGGGTGAAAAAAATTGGTGTCAATGTAGTGGCAGTTGCAAGTGTGAGAGTAATAGGGGATGACAAGGTACATTGGTAGAAAGAGAGCAGATAATGGAGGCCTTGGAGAGCCTAGCTGAAGAGTTCTGACAGTGCAGCTAGAGAGCCATTGAACCTCCTTGAGCAAGAGAATAGCATGAGAAAGGCTGTGCTTTAAAGATTTTCCCAACAGCTGTGTGTAAGATATACTGGGAGGCAGGCAGGGGAAATTAGCTAGGAATCTGTGAGGTAACAAGATCCTGGAGGATAGTGATCCCAGTAGTCTTGAAAGATATGCAAATGAGTCACATTAAAATGGACTAAATGATGGGGGCTGGCACTGTGGCAAGCGGGTAAAAGCTGCCGCCTGCAGTGCCACGGGCGCCTGTTGAAGTCCCGGCTGCTCCACTTCCGCTCCAGCTCTCTGCTATGGCCTGCGAAGCAATATAAGATGGCCCAAGTCCCTGGGCCCCTGTGCCCGTGTGGGAGACCTGGAGGAAGCTCCTGGCTCCTGGCTTTGGATGGGTGCAGCTCTGGCCATTGTGGCCATCTGGGGAGTGAACCAGTGGATGGAAGACTTCTCTCTCTCTGCCTCTGCCTCTCTTTCTCTCTGTGTGCAAGTCTGACTTTCAAATAAATAAAGACATCTTTTAAAAAAAGAAAGACTGGAAGAAAGGTGCTGGTTCAAATCCAGGCTGCTCCACTTCTGATCCAGCTCCCTGCTAATGTGCCTGGGAGAGTAGTGAAAGATGGCTCAAGTCCTTGGGCCCCTGAACCCATGTGAGAGATCTGGACAAAGCTGGGTCCTAGCTTCAGCCTGGCCCAGCCCTGGCCATTGTAGCCATTTGGGAAGTGAAACAGGATGGACAATCTCTCCTTCTCTCTGTCTCTGCCTCTCTATAACTCTGACTTTCAAATAAATGAATAAATCTTCATAATATGTATATATATTTTAAAAAGACTGGAAGAATTGTGCTACCACTAAAAGGAATGGGAAGTTTGAGAAAGGAAATTGGTAGTAGGGTAATTTTTTCCTATTGTAGATTATCCAAAGATCAAAAAACTATGGCTTGGCATGAGATGCTTATTTCTGAAATTATCTTCCTTAAACATAATCAGGAACTAGAAAATATTATACTTTTGGTGTCATTTCATTTATTTGTTTACTCAACACCAATTTATTTGTAGTCTGGTGAGATTAGAATGTGAGAAAGAAATAATAAAATACACTAGGAAGGACTATGAATGATGAACCAAGGAGTTTTAACTGTACTTTGTTATTTTGTTTTTATTTTAAGGATTTATTGATTTATTTAATTGAAAGGCAGAGAGAGAGAGAGAGAGAGAGAGAGAGCAAATCTTTATCTACTGGTTCACTCTGCAAATGGTCACAACAGCTGGAGCTGGGCCAGGCTGAAGCCAGGATCCAGGAGCTTCTTCTTGGTCTCCAACGTGGGTGGCAGGGGCACAAGCACTTGGGCCATCTTCCACTGCTTTCCCAGCAAGGAGCTGAATTGGAAGAGAAGCAGCTGGGACTTTAACCAGCACTCTGCTATGGGATGCCAGCGTTGTTAGTGGCAGCTTAATGCACTGCACCACAACACCAGCCCCTTTAACTTTATTTTGTAAGTAATGGGGATCCACCTCAAGGCTTTTGAGCCAATAAGATAACACAATCAGATCTTTGTTTCAGCACGAGATTGTTCATTTCTTTTTTTAAAAAGATTTATTTATTTATTGGAAAGAGTTACACAGAGAGAAGAGAGAGAGAGGGAGAGAGAGAGAGACAGAGAGGTCTTCCATCCGATGGTTCACTACCCAACCGGCCACAATGGCCGGAGCTGCACTGATGTGAAGCCAGGAGCCAGGAGCTTCCTCTGGGTCTCCCACGTGGGTGCAGGGGCCCAAGGACTTGGGCCATCCTCCACTGCTCTCCCAGGCCACAGCAGAGAGCTGGATTGGAAGTGGAGCAGCCGGGTCTCAAACCGGTGCCCATATGGGATGCCGGCACTTCAGGCCAGGGCGTTAACCTGCTGTACCATAGCGCCAGCCCCAAGATTGTTCATTTCTTATAGACAGTGGCCCTGTATTGTTTATCTTTGAAGTCGTTGCTGAGGGTGGCATGTTTTCTTTTGTTTATTTTTATGTTATTTTGTTTTTAAGATTCATTTTATTTATTTGAAAGACAGAGTTACAGAGAGAGATAGAGGTCTTCCATCCGCTGGTTCACTCCCCAAATGACTGCAACGGCCAGAGCTGAGCCGATCCGAAGCCAGGAGCCAGGAGCTTCCTCCAGGTCTCCCACGTGGTTGCAGGGGCCCAAGGACTTGGGCCATCTTCTACTGCTTTCCTAGGCCATAGCAGAGAGCTGGATTGGAAGAGGAGCAGCCGGGACTAGAACCGGCACCCATATGGGATGCAAGTGCTGCGGGCCAGGGCTTTTACCCTCTGCGCCACAGCACGGGTCCTGTTGTTTATTGAGCTTCTACTATGAACCAGTTACTGTGCTAAAGGTTTTGAGTGATAAGTAATACAGTTGCTACTTCCACTTTTACCCTTCTATGCTACATTTTTTTCCTAGTGGATAGATACAGGGATCTTTTCAAGGGGGTAAAGACTTATGTTTTGAGTTATGATAGTAGCAAGGACTAGATTTATTCTTTGGCTTAACCAACTACAGAACTGGCCACAATAATATGAAATGACAGTTCAGAGAGGGGGAGCCTGGCTAGAACATAGCAGTCTCTCTGAGTTGAGGAGGGAGAATTGAGAATTCAGAAAGAATGGAGGTAGCTAGAATTTACAAGGCACAGTAACAATGAAGGAACTGGCCGAACAGTTCCTAGATCTCACTCATATGAGGATACTTCAAAAAGTTTGTGGACAAAAGGAGCAGGTGTTTGGCCCAGTGGTTAGGATGCCACTTGGGATTCCCTCAACACATATTGGAGTGATTGGGTTCCAGTCTCAGGTCCTCTCCCAATTCTAGCTTCCTAATAATGAGCACCCTGGGAAGCAGGTGGTGATCGCTCAAGTAGTCAGGTCCCTGCCACCCACTGTGGAAAGCTGGATTAAGTTCTAGGCTCCTGGCTTTGGCCTGGCTCAGTCCCAGCTATAACAGGAATTTTGGGAGTGAACCTGCAGATGAAGATTGATATCTATCTATCTATCTATCTATCCACACACACACACACACACACACACAGAGAGAGAGAGAGAGAGAGAGAGAGAGAGAGAGAGAGAAAGAGAGAGAGAGATCTTCCATCTGCTGGTTCACTCATCAGATGGCAACAGCAGCCAGGGCTGGGCCAGGCTAAAGCCAGGAGTCAGGAACTCCAACCATTTCTCCTCATTTCTCCTGTAAAGATGGCAAGGAGCCAAGTACCTGGGCCATTATCTGCTGCTTTCCCAGGCACATTAGCAGGAAGCTGGATTGGATGCTGGGATGTTGGTGTTGCGGGCAGTGGCTTAAACTGCTGTGCATCAATGCTGGCCCCTACCTCTCTCTAAAAAAAAAAATGTTGGGGCCGGCTTTGTAGTGTAGTGGATAAAGCTGCTACCTGTGACTCTGGCATCCCATGTGAGTTCCGGTTTGAGTCCCGGCTGTTCCACTTCTTCTTCTTCTTCTTTTTTTAATAGAAAGCTTTCATTTAATAAATACAAATTTCATAGGTACAACTTTTGGATTATAGAGTTGCTCCACTTCTGATTGAGCTCTCTGCCTTGGCCTGGGAAAGCAACAGAAGATGGCCCAAGTCCTTGGGCCCCTGCATCTGCGTGGGAGACCCAGAAGAAGCCCCTGGCTCCTGGCTTTGGACCAGCCCAGCACACAGAAGACCGACCCCCCCCCCTTCTCTGTAACTGCCTTTCAAATAAACAAAAATGAAACTTAAAGATAAGTTTATTTTGGTGCAAAAAACTTTGAAATCCATGCATTTGTGGAATTTTCAAATAGTTCATACAGTGTATCTTATGAAAAACTGCATGGGTTTCAAACTTTTTTTCCACCAACTTACATTTTAAAAAAGTTTGTTTGTTTGTTTGTTTGTTTATAAGAGAGAATGACAGGGATAGAGATAGAATTCTTCCATCTGTTAATTCACTTCCTAAATGCCCATAGTAGCCAGGGCTGGGCCAGGTCAAATCTAGGAGCCAGGAACTCCATCTGGGTCTCCCATATGGGTGACAGGGGCCCAAGTACTTGGGCCATCATCTGCTGCTGCCTTCCCAGGCACATTAGCGGGAAGCTGGATTGCAAGCAAAGCAGCAGAAACTTGAACTGGAACTCTGATGTGGGATGCTGACATTGCAAGTGACAGGGCTTAACCCACTGTGCCACAATGTCAGCCCCCAACTTATCTTTCAATTCCATTTATCCTACAATTCCATTTTTAGTATTTTTCTTTTTAAATAAAACAATTTTAATTGACATGTTTGTATAGATTTATGATTTGGTACATATGCACAATGTGCAATTATCACATTAAGGTAATTAGCATTTCTATTTCTAACATTTATCATTTCTACATGTTGGGGACTTTGAATTATTTTTCTCACCTATTTAACATTTTTATTAACAATAACTGTACACATTTATGGGCTACAATGTAACATTTCAAAAATGCATATATTGTGTACTGATCAAATGAGAATAATCAACATTTCCCCCTCTTTGACGTTACTTTATAATTGGAGGCTTGGAGCCCCTTCTATTTGTTTATAAAATACATAATGAGTATTGTGAAGTCTAATCATTCCACTTTGCTGTGTAACACTAAGAACTTTTTCCTTTGATCTAACTCTGATTTGGTACCCCTTATCCAAACTCCTCCTATCTCTTGCCACCCCTCCCAACCTCTAGTAATCACTATTCTGTATTCAGATTAAGGGGTTTTGTTTTTACTTTTTTTTTAGTTTCCACATATTAGGAAGTACATGTCATATTTTCTTTGTCTGGGTTATTTCACTTAACATGATGGCCTCTGTCTCCATCCATTTTACTGCAAATGACAGGATTTTCTTTTTATGGCTGACTAATATTCCACTATATATACATACCACATTTGCTTTATTCATTCATCTGATGATGGTCAGCTTGATTGATTCCATATCTTGGCCATTGTGAACAGTGCTGCAATAAATATGGTGGATCAGGTATCTCTTTAATCCAATGATTTCATGTCTTTTGGATGTATACCCAGCAGTGGGATTGCTGGGTCATATTGTAGTTCTGTTTATTGTTTTCCATAGTGACTGTGTATAAGAGTTCCCCTTTCTCCACATCCTCACCAGCATTTATTTTCTCTTTTTGATAATAGCCATTCAGACAAGGGTGAAGTGATATCTCATTGTGGTTTTGATTTGCATTTCCCTTATGGCTAATGATATTGAGCATTTCTTTCATATATTTCTTGGCCATTGGCATTTCTTCTTTTGAGAAATGTCTATTCAGGTCCTTTACCCATTTCTTTTTCTTTTTTTGTCTTAAAGATTTTATTTATTTATTTGAGAGATAGAGTTACAAACAATGAGAGGGAGAACAGAAAGAGAGGTCTTCCATCCATTTGGTTCACTCCCCAAATGGCCGCAACGGCTGGAGTTGTGCCTATCTGAAGCCAGGAGCCAGGTGCTTCTTTCTGGTCTCCCACGTGGGTGCGGGGGCCCAAGCACTTGGGCCATCCCCCACTGCTTTCCCAGGCCACAGCAGAGAGCTGGATTGGAAGAGGAACAGCCAGGACTAGAACCAGCGCCCACATGGGATGCTGGTGCCATAGGTGGAGGATTAACCTACTGCAACAAGGCGCAGGCCCCGAGAGAAATGTCTATTCAGGTCCTTTGCCCATTTCTTAACTGGATTGGTTGTTGTTGAGTCTTTTGACTTTGTGATATATTCTTGAATATTAATCCTTTGCTGGAGAAGTACCTTGCACATACTTTCTCCCATTCTGGCAGGTGTCTCTTCACTCTAGTGACTGTTTCCTTTTCTGTGCAGATATGAGTTTGATATGCTTCCATTTGTCCAGTATTGCTTTTGTTGCCTGCACTTTTGACTCTCATCCCCCCCCCCAAAAAAAAAGAACAAAAACCACTGACCATGTCAATGTCTTGAAGCATTTTCCCTGTGCTTTCTCTTAGAAATTTCATTGTTTTAGGCCTTACATTTAGGTCTTTGATCCATCTTGTGTTGACTTTTGTATATGGTGAGAGATAGGAATCCGATTTTACTTTTCTACATATGTATATCCAGTTTTACCAGCACACTTATTGAACAGACTATCTGTTCTCCAGTGTATGGTCTTGGCACCTTTGTCAAAAATCAGTTGGCTGTATGTATTTGGATTAATTTCTGGGTTCTGCATTCTATTCCATTGATCTGTTTTTTTAACCTTAGTTACTTTTTTATTTAATGAATGCATTTTTACATAGATACAACTTTAGGAATTCAGTGTTTCTTTCTCCCATGCCCCCCACCCCCATTGATCTATATGTTGGTTTTTATGCCAGTACCATGCTGTTTTTGCAAATGTTTATTTATTTATTTTCATATACTTGAAAGACACAGAGAGAGAGGGAAGGGGAGACACAGAGAGAGTGAGAAATGGAGGGAGGAAAGGAGACAGGGAGATGGAAGAGAGAGAGAGGAGAGAGAGAGAGAGAGAGAGAGAGAAAATATCTTTCATCTGCTGGTTTACTCCCCAAATGCTCATAATAGCCAGGGCTGAGCCAGGCCAAAACCAGGACCCAGGAACTCCACCTGTGTCTCCCACTTTGGGTCAGGGGCTCAAACACTTTGAACCATCACCTGCTGCCTCCTAGGATGCAGTAGCAGGAAGCTGGATCAGAAGTGGTGGTGCTGGCCGGCGCTGTGGCTCACTAGGCTAATCCTCCGTCTAGCGGCGCCAGCACACCAGGTTCTAGTCCTGGTCGGGGTGCCGGATTCTGTCCCAGTTGCTCCTCTTCCAGTCCAGCTCTGCTGTGGCCCGGGAGTGCAGTGGAGGACAGCCCAAGTGCTTGGGCCCTGCACCCGCATGGGAGACCAGGAGAAGCACCTGCCTCCTGGCTTCGGATCAGCGCGGTGCACTGGCTGCTGCACGCTGGCCGCAGCAGTCATTGGGGGGTGAACCCATGGCAAAGGAAGACCTTTCTCTCTCTCTCTCTCTCACTGTCCACTCTGCCTGTCAAAAAGAAAAAGAAGTGGTGGTGCTGGAACTCAAACTGGGCACTCCAATATGGGATGAGGGTATCCCATTTGGTGGCTTAATCGACTGCACCACACTGCCTGCCCACTATGCCATTTAAATTACTATAGCTTTGTAGTGGGCTTTGAAATCAGGTATTATGATATCGCCATGTTTATTTTATTTTATTTTTTTTGCTCAGGATTATTTCAGCTATTCTGTATCTTTTGTGTTTCTATATGAATTTTAGTATTTCTTTTCTAATTCTTTTTTAACGATGTATTTATTTATTTGAAAGTCAGAGTTACACAGAGAGAGGAGAGGCAGAGAGAGGGATAGAGAGGTCTTCCAACCACTGGTTCACTCCCCAATTGGCTGCAGTGGCCGGAGCTGTGCCGATCCGAAGCCAGGAGCCAAGAGCTTCTTCCGGGTCTCCCATGCGGGTGCAGGAGCCCAAGGACTTGGGTCATCTTCCACTGCTTTCCCAGGCCATCAACAGGGAGCTGGATCAGAAGTGGAGCAGCCGGGACTCGAACTGTTGCCCACATGGGATGCCGGCACTGCAGGCAGATGCTTAACCTACTATGCCACAGCATCGTCCCCAGACTCCAGTGTTTTATAATTTTCAGTGTAAAGGTCTTTCACTTCTTTAGTTAAATTTATTCCTAAATTTGAAGTTTTGGTAGCTATTGGGGATGGGATTTCTTTCTTGATTTCCCTTTCAGCAAGATCATTATTGGTGTACAAAAATCCAATGCATCCTGTGTCATTACTGAATTGATTTCTCAGTTCAAACAAATTCTTGGTGGAGGGTTTAGGTTTTTCATGTCCCAAATCAAGTCACCTGTAAACATGGGTATTTTGACTTCTTCCTTTCCAATTTTGATGCCATTTGTTTCTTTTATTTCCGTAATTGTTTTTTGCTAATACTTCCGATACTAAATTGAATAAGAGTGGTGAAAATGGACATCCTTGTCTTATTCCATGTTTGAAGGGAAATGCTTCCAGCTTTTCCCCATCCAGTATGATATTGGCTGTGTGTTTGTCATATGTAACCATTATAATTTTGAGGTATGTTCTTTCTACGCTTAATTTGTTGAGAGTTTTTATCACAAAGCAGTGTTGCATTTTATCAAATGCTTCCTCTGCATCTATTGAGATGACCTCATGTTTTTTTTAAAGATTTATTTTTATTTATTTGAAATACAGAGTTACAGAAAGAGAGATCCTCCATCCACTGGCTCACTCCCCAGTTGGCCGCAACGGCTGGAGCTGAGCCGATCTGAAGTCAGGAGCCAGGAGCTTCTTCTGGGTCTCCCATGCGGGTGCAAGGGCCCAAGGACTAGAGCCATCTTCTGCCACTTTCCCAGGCCATAGCAGAGTGCTGGATAGAAAATGGAGCAGCCAAGAGTTGAACCGGCACCCATATGGGATGCTGGCGCTTCAGGCCAGGGCTGCGCCACAGAGCAGGCCTCAACCATATGGTTTTTGTTCTTCATTCTATTGGTGTGATTTATTACATTTACTGATTTTCTATTGTTGAGTCCTTCTTGCATCTCTAGAGAAATCCCACTTGATCATATTGTATGATCTTGTTGAAGTATTGTTGGATTTGGTTTGCCAATATTTTGTGGAGAAATTTTGAATAGAAGTTTATCAATGATGTTGGTCTGTAGTTCTCTTTATGTGTTGTGTTGTTGGCTTTGTTATCAGAGTGATGCTGGTCTTATAAAAAGAGTTTGACAGGGGTGGATGTTGTGTTTGAGCACATTAAGCCACTGCTTGGGATGCCTGCATCTCATATCAGAGTGCCTGGTTTGAGTTCCAGCTACTCCATGCTTCCAAACCAGCTTCCTGCTAATGTGCCTGAGATGCAGCTGGTGATGGCCCAAGTACATGGACTCTTGCCACCCACATGCGAGACTCAGCTGGAGTTCTTAGCTCTTTAATGTCAGCCTTGCACAGCCCTGGCTGTTGCATGCATTTGGGGAGTGAACCAGCAGATGGAAGACCTTCTCTCTCTGTCTCCGTCTCTCTCTCTGTCTCTCTGTGTGTCTCCTTCTGTCTCTGTCACTCTGCCTTTGAAATAAATAAATCTTTGATGTTTTCCTTGAAAGATATGTTAGGAGAGCAGCAAAATGGCGGAATAGGAAGGGAGCACATTGATAGTTCGTCAAGACACACGTTAATAAAAGTGGAGATACTGCAGGGTCAAGGAAGAGTAGGGGAAGAAACAGCAGAGGAAACTCTTCCGGAACTAGTGATTCACAGTGGACCTGCGTGGAGAGCGTGGGAGCCCAAGTTCGGGACACCAGCGGCAGACTCAACACACGAGTGCTGGAACACGAGGTGAGCCGAACCTCAATAGCCCGGGACACAGGCGGGCAAGCGGAAAGAGGAGACTAGAGGGAACGAGGCTTGAAACTCCGTGGGGAAAATTTCACCAGGCTAACTAGAACAGAGAGAGAAAAAAAGTGATCGATACGGACACGAGTTTCTCTCTCTCTGCTCACCTCTCAAAGGCGAGCAAGACAAAGAGCAGGCGCCATTTTGGACATACGTCATAAGCAGGGCGACCTCAGGTCTGCACCGGCCCTGAGCCTAGCAGAAAAACCTGACTCTGGGGGGAGGGGTGAAATAACAGGAGATTAGCATCTAACTTGGCAACCCAGTGGGAGACTGCAGGAAAATTGGAGCCCACACTGAGGGCAGCACAGATTCCCTATGTGGTCCTTGGGAAAGAGCTTCCAATCTCTGGCTCCTGTGGGTATATCATTTGCCTGCTAACTACCTCCAATTACGTTCAGCTGTGCGGAATTACTTCCCTTTTGAATCAAAAAAAGAAAGAGAGATTTACCACACCTAACCTGGGAGTGTCATCTTTGACACACCCTCAACCCTGAGGAACCAAACACAGCTCTAAGTCCACACTCATCTCAAGCCTCTAAGGCTCCACCAAAAGCAGACAGTCCACTTAATATAGAGCCATAGTGTAACAAGAAAAAACAACACAGTGAAGAAACCAAATATCTCCAACATGCCAAACAACAAACACAAAAATCGAGGTAGCAAGAACAAGGAAGACACTATGACGCCCCCAAATGAAAAAGACACCCCAATTCAAGATTATGAAGATGATGAGATAGAAGAAATGCAAGAAGCGGATCTCAAAAAATTGATAAGAACATTAAGAAGTTCTCAAAAACAAATTCTTGAACTACAGAAATCCTTAATGGACAGGATAGAAAATCTCTCTCACGAAAATGAAATATTAAGGAGGAATCAAAATGAAATGAAACAACTAGTGGAACAAGAAACTGTGATAGTGACGAGAAATCATAATGAAATGAAGAACTCAATAGATCAAATGACAAACACATTAGAGAGCCTTAAAAACAGAATGGGTGAAGCAGAAGAGAGAATATCAGACTTAGAAGACAGAGAACAGGAAAGGAAACAGGCAAACCAAAGAAAAGAAGAAGAAATTAGAAATCTAAAAAATATTGTCGGGAATCTACAGGATACTATTAAAAAACCCAACATTCGAGTTCTAGGAGTTCCTGAAGGCATGGAGAGGGAGAAAGGATTAGAAGGCATTTTCAGTGACATACTAGCAGAAAATTTCCCAGGTTTGGAGAAGGACAGAGGCATCTTAGTACAGGAAGCTTATAGAACCCCTAATAAACATGACCAAAAGAGATCCTCACCACGACATGTTGTAATCAAACTCACCACAGTGAAACATAAAGAAAAGATCCTAAAATGTGCAAGAGAGAAAAGTCAGATTACTCTCAGAGGATCCCCAATTAGACTCACAGCAGACTTCTCATCAGAAACCCTACAAGCTAGAAGGGAATGGCGAGACATAGCCCAGGTACTAAGAGAGAAAAACTGCCAGCCCAGAATATTATATCCTGCAAAGCTCTCATTTGTGAATGAAGGTGAAATTAAGACTTTTCATAGCAAACAGAAACTGAAAGAATTTGTTGCCACTCATCCTGCCCTGCAAAAGATGCTTAAAGATGTGTTACACACAGAAACACAGAAACATGGTCACCAATATGAAAGAAGGTAAAGGAAGGAAACCTCACAGCAAAAGATCACAGGAAGCTCAATTTCTCTTTGACATAGAATTAAACTCTGATGCTCTGTTAAAGCAATGTGTTAAAGTAATCTATTATGTTCTCTTGATGTCTGTTAAATTCTAATTGTTCAAAAACAGCTGAATTTTTATTAAGACCTATGGGTTATTTAAATATGTGCTTATTTTCAAAGATTTGAATAATCACCTTGTAACAATGATCAAATTTGGTCTTTGTTATGTCATGATTTTAAGGAATCTTATTTCAACCAGATATTTTGGATTTTGAGCCTTCTTGGCATTCTTGACAGGCATTCAAAAAATCAAAGTTTCAAACAATCTGGTCTCTAAAATTTCCAGTAAATCCTGGACTTTGGTTTTTCCAGTTTGGGCCCAACTGAAAAAATCGAAGGACCGATGTCTCTCATCTTATAGAGACACCAACTAATCAGGCTATTTGGATTATATTAGAAGTACTGTCACGATGTGATGTGGTACCAGACTTTAAGTTTCTATAATGGAAAATGCTATTAATACAAATGTTTGAGAATTAAAAAGTCTAATGATCTTGTGTTACTAGACATGATAGTTATCTTAATGAGAAAGCCCCAGAGGCCTAAAGGGTTAAATACTTGTAAAATCCTACAGGTGCTTTCAAAAATACTGTGAAGTAAGCAAGTGCCTCTTGTTGGTTGATGAGTTTATAATTTTAAACATGGCGACTTAAAGTCTTTTGTCATCCATAGTTATATATGATTTGCTGCTCATAAAACTAAAGCGTTGTTGGTTCTGTGTTTAGCTGTCCTCCTATAGGTTTTTATGGACTTTTTCCAGCCACTTTTATTGTATTCAGTACTTTGGGATGGCTCTGTAAACAGCTGAAGCCAATAATGTATTAACAGTACCAACTGAGAGAAAGTATGGTTAACTGAGGTTACTAAAAAAGCAATTCAAATCAATTAGCAATCTACAAAAAGAGTTAAAGATTTTAAAAGCTATTATTAAATTGCTATATTGGTCTATTATGCTATGTTATATGTGTGTACATATTGTATGTCCACATGGGGAAATTTTATTAAGAGTTTTATTTTAAATGGCTTATAGATAAGATTGTCCATAAATTTAAGCTGCTAAAATCAATCAAAGATACATTTTAATTTGTGTGACCTGAATCTGTGTATCATATGATTTAGACTTGTTGGTAGAAAGAAACTAAAAACATTTTAGATGGTTGTGCTTAAGTTTACTGGCTAAACAAACTACACCATGTTAGATATTTAAGAGGTGTTTTCAAATACATGATTCTTAAAATTTATAGAAGGCATTGGACCTTCTGGTAAATGTTTTCTTAAGTTGTTATCTAATGGTTGAAACTGTTTGCTAAGTATTCATGTGATATTGCTATTGTCAGCAAGCGATCTAGGACTTGCTCCCTCATTTCTCTATTCTAAGCCCAACTTGTTCTTTCATTTCTCTATTCTCTTCAAGGTAGGAAACTAATTCTATTATGAAGGAATCTGTAGGACGCACAATTTAATCTTTAGACCTTATAAAAGAGATGGCTAACATTTTTCTGTAATAGCATAGCCAAAATAAGAACTTAAAAAATAATCTCATAGCTAGATTTATGTCGCCATCAGCAAAGTATACAGTAAGTAGAAAAAACCTCCCTTTCAGACCAAAGGGAAAGAAAGCTTTAAAGTGAGAATATAATTTTCCTCATGGGCATTGTCTACCTTAGAAAAACTACTACAGAACATGCCTGTGACTATAGACTTGTAGTTCAGGCCACTGAAGATTAGAGATGGGACACGGGCACTCCCTTGACTTGCATCCTCTGGTCTGCTTTAACACAAACCAGGAGGAAAAGAAAGCTAGGCATCAGAAGCAATGGGTGGCAGGCCTATTAATGGCTGATCTGTACAGTGATCTGCCCTCAAGGAGACCCAACAGGCCAGTGCACTGCAGTGGCTTTCAATGTGGTAAGCCTGGGCTTCAGCAGAAGTCAGCTTGTGAAGAGCCCTGGCAGCTCTGCCAAGAGTTGGATCACTGGAAATGGACCTGCCCTGGAGTCGAAGGATGCCCAGGTCAGAGCCACAGATCTTATTGGCTCTAAGCTGAAAAGCCCTTCACTCAGCCCAACTTCCAAAGTGACCACTGCAGCTGAGGGGATGGTCAAGTAGGGTCAGCAACATTGCAGGCAGAACTGTAAATTTCTTGTTAGAGATGCCCCCTGCCTTTACCTGGCCAGCTCTCCTCCCAGGCCAGCCAAGTAATGAAAGTCAACAGAGTGCCTTCCCCTAGGAGGTTCACACCTCCCTTAGGATATACCCCATGTGAAGAGATAGATAGGCCTGGGCCTCTGAATTTACAAGGCCTAAAGCCCACCAGATTATTATCAAGCCCCTTCTATCAGGTTCTATTTGCCTCTCAATCAGAAAACTTAATTGTAGCTTAGAAAGCACCTTTCTTAGCTCCTCTAATAATGACTCTGTCCTTTGTTCTAGACCCTGTCTAGCGTACTTGGGCCTCATTCCTTTGTAATCATAACCTCTACTCTACCACCAATGGCTCTACTCCCAACCTGTGTGTACTGATGGTCCTCTTCCCCACTTAATGCTGTATAATTGTTCAAACCTGGTAAATGCCACTCTTAGGATCATTGGTTACTATCCTCACCCTGTCTTTTATGACCTTGTCTAAATATGATCAGAGTCGGTGAACTTGGAAGGCTTCCATAGCCTTGGCAACTCATGACGAGAGCTTAGGGTGGTTACTGGCGCCATAAACTAGAGTGTCAATTTGTTGGGTCAACAACAGGAGCCACTGTGCACTTGCTCCTCATGTGGGATCTCTGTCCTTAATGTGCTGTACATTTTGATTTGATGCTATAACTAGTACTCAAACAGTATGTTTCACTTTGTGTTTCTATGTGGGTGCAAACTGTTGAAACCTTTATACTAAATTGATCTTCTGTATATAAAGAGAATTGAAAATGAATCTTGATGCAAATGGAAGGGGAGAGGGAGCGGGAGAGGGGAGGGTTGCGGGTGGGAGGGAAGTTATGGGAGGGGGAAGCCATTGTAATCCATAAGCTGTACACTGGAAATTTATATTCATTAAATAAAAGTTAAAAATAAAATAAAATAAAAGTAAAAAAAAAAAAGAAAGAAAGAAAGAAATCTTTTAAATAGAAAAAGTCTGGCATTGTGACACAACAGGTTAAGCCACTGCAGGTTAAGCCACTGGCATCCCTATAAGCACCAGTTTGAGTTTCCACTGCTCCGCTTCCAATCCAGATCTCTGCTAATGTGCTTTGGAAAGCAGCAGAAATGGCCCAGGTGCTTGGTCCCCTACACTCACATGGGAAGCCTGGGTGGAGTTCTTAGCTCCTGGCTTCAGCGTGGCCCAGCCTTGGCTGTTGTGGACATTTTGGGGAGTGATCCATCTTGGAAGATCTTTTTCTCTCTCTGTCACTCTGTCTTTTGAATAAATAAACAGATCTTTAAATAAAGATGTTGGCAGAGTTCCATCTTTTTCAGTACTTTAGAATAGTTTGAGAAATATTGGAGTTAATTCTTCTTTAAATATTTTGTGGAATTCAGTTGTAAAGCCATCAGGTCCTAGACTTTTCTTTGATGAGAGGCTTTTAATTACTGTTTAAATCTTATTGTTTGTCGTAAGTCTGCTTAGATTTTCTAGATCTCCTTGATTTAATCTTGGCCAGTTGTGTGTATCCAGGAATTTATCCATTTTTTGAGGTTTTTCAATTAGTTAGCATATAGTTGTTCATGTTAGTTTCTCATGATCACTTGCCCTTCTGTGATATCAGTCACAATGTTTCCTTTCATCTCTAATTTTATTTGTTTGCATTTTTCTCTTTTTTATTAGCCCGGCTGAAGATTTATCTATTTTGGTTTTTTCTCTTTCTATTTTGTTTATCTCTTCAAAAACAGCTTTTCGTTTTGTTGATCATTTGCTTTTTTAGTTTCAATTTCATTTATTTTTTCTTAAGATTTATTTATTTATTTATCTGAAAAGCAGAGCCAGACACACACACACACACAGAGAGAGAGAGAGAGAGAGAGAGAGAGAGAGAGAGAGAGAAATCTTACATTTGCTGATTTACTCTCCAAATGGCTGCAAATGTTGGGGCTGGGCCAGGCTGAAGCCAGGAGCCTGGAACTCCATCCAGTTCTCCCACATGGGTGGCAGGGACCATCTTCCTCTGTTTTCCCAGGTGCACTAGTAGGGGGCTAGACCGGAAATGAAACAACTGGGACTCATATGGGATACTGGCATCACAGGCAGTGGCTTAACATGCTGACCCTTTGTCCTATTTTTTAATGTATGCGTTTATAGCTGTAAACATCCTTTTAGTACTACTTTTGCTGTATCCCACAGATTTGATATGTTGTGTTTGCATTCTCATTTGTGTCAAGAAGTTTTTTCATTTCCTTTTTAATTTCTTTTTTTTTGATTCATGTTCTTTTTTCTTTTTGATTTTTATTAATGTAAAGAAAATAAATTTCATGTATTTCATAGGTTAATTTCTTTGATGATCCAGTGGTCATTCAGGAGCATGTTGCTCAATTTCCACATACTTGTAAATTTTCTATTGTTCTTGTTGTTGATTTGTATATTTATTGTGGTCTCAGATACACAATATGATTTCAGTTTTTTTTTTAATTTACTGAGACTTGATTTGTGGTCCAATATATAGTCCAACCTAGAAAATGTTCCATGTGCTGATGAGAAGATGTGAATCCTGTAGCTGTGGGGTGAAATATTCTGTAAATGTCTGTTAGCTTCATTTGCTCTATATTATGATTCAAGTCTGATGTGTCTGTTGATTTTCTGTCTGGATGATCTGCCCATTGATGACAGTGGGGTGTTTAAGTCCGCCCACTATTGTTGCATTGGAGTCTCTCTCTCCCTTGAGGTCTAATAGTATTTGCTTTACATATCTGGATGATCTTGTATTGGATGCATATATAAATCTACTGCTGAATTGATCCTGTTGTCAACATATAATATCCTTCTTTGTTTCTTTTTAGTTTTTGATTTTTTTTATACAATGTGAGTGTAGCTACTCTGGTTTCCATTTGCATGGTCTATATTTTTCCGACTCTTCACTTTCAGTTTATGTGTATCCATGAGCGTTTAAAATAGATTTATTTAGGGACTGGTGCTGTGGTGCAGTGGGTTAAAGCCCTGGCCTGAAGCGCCGGCATCCCATATGGACGCCGGTTCTAGTCCCGGCTGCTCCTCTTCTGATCCAGCTCTCTGCTATGGGCTGGGAAAGCCTGGGAAAGTGGAAGGTGGCCCAAGTCCTTGGTCCCTGCACCCACATGGGAGACCTGGAAGAAGCTCCTGGCTCCTGGCTTTGGATCGGCTCCGCTCCAGCCATTGCAGCCATCTAGGGAGTGAACCAGCAGATGGAAGAACTCTCTCTTGTCTCTACCTCTCTCTGTAACTCTGCCTTTCAAATAAATAAAATCTTTTTTAAAAAATATTTATTTATTTATTTATTTGAAAGGCAGAGTTACACACAGAGAAAAGGAGAGGCAGAGAGAGAGAGAGAGAGAGAGAGAGAGGTCTTCCATCTGCTGGTTCACTCCCCAATTGGCTGCAGTGGCCGGAGCTGTGCCGATCCGAAGCCAGGAGCCAAGAGCTTCTTCTGGGTCTCCCACGTGGGTGCAAGGGCCCAATGAGTTGGGTCATTTTCTACTGCTTTCCCAGGCCACAGCAGAGAGCTGGATCGGAAGTGGAGCAGCTGGGACTTGAACTGGTGCCCATATGGGATGCCAGCCAGCACTGCAGGTGGCGGCTTTACCTGCTATGTTGCAGCACCTGCCCCCATAAATATCATTCTATCAAGTGTGGCTTTTCCCTGGCACTGCCATAACTTTGGTTCAGACTCTTCAAATATCTAGCATGGACTACTACAGCACCTGCTAAGGAGTCCTGCCACCAATCTCTCCCCATTGCAGACTGGTTTGGCTTCTAAGTACTTTCAAAATGATCTTTACAAAACAAATCCACTCTTTGGCCTCTGCAGCGCCTCCAGGATAAAACACGAGTCCCTTGCTCTTGCACATTAGGATTTAGTCTAGTTTGCAAGCCCAGCCCCCGCATGCTAAGACCCTCACCCTTCCATATGCATGCTAGGCTCGTTGATGCCCCATATATTCACACGTTGCAGTCCCTCCTCTGACAATGTCCTTCTCTTTCTTCCTCCTTGTCAGTGCCTTCTTCGGAAACACAAACTAGCGATCATTTATTGAGAAATTCTGCTAAGCAATTTTTGTCCATTGTCTTATTCTAATCCTCAATCAATGCTGTGCGGTACCAACTATTATCATTATTTTACAAATGGAAAAGCTGAGATTTAGAGGGGTTAAATAAGTTTTCCAACTAGTAATTGGTAGAATTTAAATATAGGTCCTCCAAGCCTGAACATTTAGCCACTGTGTTAACAGGCAAGGCCTATTATACACAGTTGATTCCTCTGTTCCCCATGCTCCCCAAGCACTCTGCTCACCTCTCCATAATGGCAGTTAGCATATTAGAATGTAATATGTCTGTTTATATAATATCACCCCCCGCGAGATGGGAATAACGTCTTACCAATCTTTGTATTTCTCTGTGTTTGGTGCATTGTAAGTATTCAGTAAATGTTCAGTGTATAAATGAATTCCAAAAGCTCTTTCTGGCAAGAGCCTTTTGTTTGCTACACCTTGCTCTTTCTCCTTCTGGCTTTATACTCTCATTATTTGTTCAGCTACACACATTGAATGCTGACAATGTCAAAGTGTTTAATAAAGATCTCCTTGCCTATACTAAGTGAATTCATATGAAGCAATCAACAGACGAACAGCTCAGGCGGCTCATCTTTACAGCCATGTCTCTTGAGTTAACTTCTCTTTTAGCACCTTCATGTCACCTGCCAATGTGCTTAGGCCCTCGCCTGCCTTTATTTTTAAAGCATTGCCTCAACTATGCTGCCTTTGTCTAGCTGCTACCTACTTTCCCTATCATACTTTCACTTTGCAAAATATCTTCCAAGTTTGCTCTGCATCTGCACGCTTCCCATTTGCTTTTTAAAAGAATTTGGAAATGTGCTGAGCAAAGAAAAAACGGAAGAGAATAATACAATAAAAACCCATGTACCCACATCTCAGTTTTCAAATATTAACCTTTTTACCACTTTACTTTCCTATACTTTAAAGAAACAAGACACTACTGGGGCCGGCATTGTGGTGCAGTACATTAATCTGCTGCCTACAGCGCCAGCATCCCATATGGGTGCCAGTTCAAGTCCCAGCTGCTCCACTTCTAATCCAGCTCCCTGCTAATGCACCTGGGAAAACAGCCGAAGATGGCCCAAGTACTTGCACCCTGCCACCCACGTGGGAGACCCGGATGGAGTTCCAGGCTCCTGGCTTTGGACTGGCCAGCCCTAGCTATTGTGGTCATTTGGAAAGTGAACCAACAGATGGAACCAACCTCTTTCTCTCTCTGTCTTTCCCTCTATCATTCTGCCTTTCAACTAAATACATACATCTGTGGCTGGTGCTGTGGCACAGTGGGTTAATCCTCTGCCTGCGGCGCAGGCATCCCATATGTGTGCCGGTTCTAGTCCTGGCTGCTCCTCTTCCAGTCCAGTTCTCTGCTGTGGTCTGGGAAAGCAGTGGATGATGGCCAATAGTTCTTGGGCCCCTGCACCCACCTGGGAGACCAGGAAAAAGCACCTGGCTCCTGGCTTCGGATCAGTGCAGTTCCAGCTGTTGTGGCCAACTGGGGAGTGAACCAAAGAATGGAAGACCTTTCTCTCTGTCTCTCCCTCTCACTGTCTGTAACTCTACCTCTCAAATAAATAAATAAAATCTAGGGGCAGGTGCTGTGGTGCAGTGGGTTAAAGCCCTGGCCTGAAGCGCCGGCATCCCATATGGGCACCGGTTCGAGACCTGGCATGCTCCACTTCCCATCCAGCTCTATGCCATGGCCTGGGAAAGCAGTAGAAGATGGCCCAAGTTCTTGGGCTCCTGCACCCACATGGGAGACCCAGAAGAAGCTCCTGGCTCCTGGCTCCTGGCTTTGGATCGCGCAGCTCTGGCTGTTGCAGCCAATTGGGGAGTAAACCAGTGGATGGAAAACCTCTCTCTCTCTCTCTCTCTCTCTCTCTCTGCTTCTCCTCTCTCTGTGTAACTCTGACTTTCAAATAAATAAATAAATCTTTAAAAATAAATAAAATCTAAATAAATGAGTGAATGAATAAATAAAATACATCTAAAAAAAGACACTATCGATATAGTTCAAGCATCATGTGTACTAATCCCTTCTTCATTTCTTCTTCCTCCTTCCCCAGAAATAACCATTATTAAGACCAGTATTATTTTCATGCATGCTTTTTTATTTATAACACACATGTATGTAACCCTAAAATATATAGTTGTGGAAGATGTGAGAGGAACGGCTCCCAATGAATCATGCTCTCTGAATCCACACCTTGAGGTAGTCTCTTCCCTCATTGACATTGGTCTTGGCCATGTGATTTGATTTGGTCAATGCTATTGCAAATGTGATGTAAGCAGAGGCCTGAAGAGCAGTTGTGCATTTGAGCCAGCTCTCTTGAAATGCTGCCACCATATTAACAGATTCCAACCTTCTGCAGAGGTCGTATGGAAGAAAACCTGAGCATCATGGATGGCAGTCTGTCAACTGCCAGATGTGTGAGTGAGGTTGTCTTACATCGTCCGGCCCCAACCAAGCTGCCCAGCTGGCTGCATGAGTGAGCCTACGCAAGATCAGCCAAAGAAATGCACAGCTGAATCTAGTCCAAATTATAGACATAATTTTGAGAAGATAAATATTATTTTAAGTAAGTTTCGGGGTGGTTCAGCCTTGTTCATTTATTTTTTTAAAAATTTTATTATTTATATTTGATAGGTAGAGAGACAGATAAAGATCTTCCATCTGTTGGAGACAAAATGCACAAAACAGCCTGGGCTGAGCCAGGCTGAAGCCCAAAGCCCAGAAACCCAGTCCAGCTTTCCCATGTGGGTGGCAGGGACCAAGGTTGAACACTCATTATTTGAGTCTTTTTGCACTAGAGGTGGAATTACTTGTCTGAAAAGTGAAGGCATTTGCAACATTACTATAATAGTGCCAAAGTGCTTTCCAAAGAACTTGTATAGGCCCGCAGTTCCTTATCTACAATTTTGAAACCCAAAAATTCTCTGAAAATCAAAAGTAATTTTCTTAGGTTTGGCCTTTTCACTTTATTGATGGTGTTAGGGGACTTTTTTATAACTTAAAGAATTTTCATTTAAATATAGTCAAAGTAATTAATCATCTATTTTATGGCTATGTTTTACCTCCTCAACATGTTCTGATGAGCATAGTTTACTTCATTTAACATATGGAGTAAATTCACACTAAGTGCTCTAGCATCATTGTCTACTAATTCTATCATCTGTATCCTTTCTTGGCCTGTTTCTATTAATTGGTTTTGCTCATAATTACAGGAAAAATTTTCTTACTTTGCATGCCTGATAATTTGTTACTGGATGCCACACATGATGAATTTTATGTCATTGGTTGGGTATCTTTTTTTTTCCCCTTACTACTCCTTTAAATGCTTTGGAGATTTGTTCTAGGAGGAAGTTAAGTTACTTATAAACATTTTAACCCTCTCAGGGCTTGCTTTTAAGTTTTGTTGGGACCTGAGAAACCTTTGGTTTACAGCTAATTTGTCCCCACTACTGAGGAAATACCTTCTAAATACCCAATTCCATGCTCTGTTTACTCTACACTGGCTTTGAGGACAATGAGAATACTTCAAAAAGTTTAAGTAATGGGTGGCATTGTGGCACAGAAGGTTAAGCCACCACCTGTGATGCCAGCATCCCATATGAGCGCTGGTTTGAGTCCCAGATGCTCTACTTCCAATCCAGCACCCTGCTAATGTGCCTGGGAAAGTGGCAGCTTGGGCCCCTGCCACCCATGTTAGAGACCCAGATGGAGTTCCTGGCTCCTAGCTTAAGCCTGGCCCAGCCCTGACAGTTGTGGCCATTTGGGAGTGAAGCAGCAGATGGAAGATCTCTCTCTCTCTCTCTCTCTCTCTCTAACTCTGCCTTTCAAATAAATAACCTAGTGAGCCACGGCGCCAGCCCAGTAGTTGAACTTTGTCCCAAGTAGTGTGAGAAAGTGCAAGATACCAGAACATACTCCTGGGGAATCCCAGTGAGTAATGATTGAACAGAAAAGGAAACTCTCATGGGGGAAGGTAAGAAAGATAGGAGGATGAGGTGACAGTAGCATTCCAGAAGCTAAGAAGGGGAACTTTTAGGAAGTAAGTGCAATCAGTAGTCTTAGAGTATGTAAATCTGGGCCAGTGAATCTGGCAACTAGGAAGCTTTCTTGCTTTTTCTTTTTCTTTTTTTTTTTTTGTAGGTTTATTTTATATATTTGAAAGGCCTAGGGGCCGGTGCCGTGGTGCACTAGGTTAATTCTCTGCCTGTGGCACTGGCATCCCATATGGGTGCCGGGTTCTAGTCCCGGTTGCTCCTCTTCTGGTACAGCTCTCTGCTGTGGCCTGGGATAACAGTGGAAGATGGCCCAAGTGCTTGGGCTCCTGCACCCACATGGGAGACCGGGAAGAAACTCCTGGCTCCTGGCTTCGTATCAGTGTAGCTCCAGCCATTGCGGCCATTTGGAGAGTGAACCAATGGAAGGAAGACCTTTCTCTTTGTCTCTCTCATTATCTGTAAAACTCTACCTGTCAAATAAATAAAAATAAATAAATGAATGAATAAATAAATAAATAATGAAAGGCCTAGTGATGGAGGCAGGAGGACCTTCTATTTGCTACTTCATTCCTCAAACGGCCACAACAACCAGGGCTGGGCTAGACAGAAGACAAGAGCCCAGAAACCCATCTGGGTCTCCTAGATGAGTAGCAGGGGCCCAAGGGCTTGGGCTGTCCTCTAGTGCTTTCCCAGGCACATTATCACGGAGCTGGATTGGAAGTGGAGCAGCCAGGACTTGAACTAGCACTGCTGTAGGATGCTGGTACCACAGGTGATGGCTTAGCCTGCTGCACTACAACAGCAGTCCCTGAGAAGAAGCTTTCTGTCATAGTTGGATGCAGTCGTGGCAGAAGCCTGACTGCAGTGAATGAAGTCATTGGAAGAGAAGGGAGAGACAGTGGATGTAGACTGATCCGTCCAGAAATCTGGCTGTGAAGAGAAGGAGAGAGAATAGGGATGGTAGTTTGTAATGAGATAGGGTAGAAATAGTGTTTTTTAAAAGATTTATTTATTTATTTGAAAGTCAGAATTTACACACACACACACACACACAGAGAGAGAGAGAGAGAGAGCAAGAGAGAGGTCTTCCATCTGCTGGTTCACTCCCCAATAGGCCACAACAGCTAGAGCTGTGCTGATCTGAAACCAGGAGCCAGGAGCTCCTTCCAGGTCTCCCACGTGGAGCAGGGGCCCAAGCACTTGGGCCATCTTCTACTGCTTTCCCAGACCATAGCAGAGAGCTGGATCAGAAGTGGAGCAGCTAGGATTCCAACCAGTTCCCATATGGGATGCCGGCACTGCAGGCGGCAGCTTTACCTGCTATGCCACAGCCCTGGCCCTGAAATAATGTTTTAAATTTGTTTTACAGTGGGGAACAGTTAAGAATTCTGGATGTAAACAAAATGTATAGATTAGAAGAGAAAGAGGATAATTGATGAAACCATAGTCTATGGATACAATCGCCCAAATAGACTCTTCTGGTGAGCATCCCTTGTAAGTTGCTTTAGGATGTTCAGAGTGCAGAACAAAACTAGAGGAGAAGCAAGACACACACACACACACACGTATACACAATAGCAAAGCTTGGACCCCTGTATCCAAGAGAATACTTATCATAGAGTACAATCAGCCTTCCTCTGGGTCTCCAACTATCCTGCTCCTTTGTCCTGGAAGATCTTGTTTGCTTCCCCAATTGAAAAAGCTAGTAGAATATGCAGCTCAAGTCAGTTACTGCTAAAATCAGCCGTTTGGAGCAGGCATTATGGTACAATGGGTTAAACAGCCACTTGGGATGCCTGCATCCCATATCAGAGTGCCGGTTCAAGTCCCAGCTACTCTGTGCTTCAGATTCAGCTTCTGCTAATGCACCTGGGAGATAGCACATGACAGCCCAAGTACTCGAGTTCCTGCAACCCAGGGGGGAGACCTGGATGCAGTTCTCGGCTCCTGGCTTTGGCCGGACTTAGTCCCAACTGTTGCAAGTATTTGGGGGAGTGAATCAGCAGAAGAGAAATCAATCTCCCTCCCTCTCTCTCTCTCTCTCATTCACACACACACACACACACACATGCATATATATCTTCCTCTCTCCCTGTCACTCTGATTTTCAAATAAAATAAGTAAATCTCATTTTTAAAAGCCAATTATCTTTTTGATAAGTTTTAATGTTTGGATTTTTGTTATCACAATATTTATGTTTATTCTAGAAATTTTAGGAAATACAAATAAACAAATAAGAAAACTAGTAACCTTACTTTCCAGAGATACTCAATAGTAACATTTTGGCATATGTTCCTCCAGTTTTTTTTTTTTCTATGTGTAATAGTCATGCAGATAGCTAACCCCCATGGGACCCTTCCACAGGCTTCGGTCAGATTCCAGATGGTTCCACCTAGGCTTCTGTGACATTTATTTGAGAAGCTACACACTGGATTGATTACTGTTAATGTTATTTCCTCTGGGAGTCACAAAGAAATCTCACATTTTCATTTTCTATACATCTTAGATTTGAAAGCATATCCCTAACCATCTCTTTGGAGGATTCTAATTTTTTCTTTCTTGCATCCGAACATGAGTATCTAATAATTCTAACTGAGAATTAATTAGTGATTAGGTATTATGGAGCAGAGTGATTAGTGCTGTAATGAATATGTAGGAAGCTAAGAATTTGAAAAAATAATTATTCACTGAAATTTTAATAGTATTTGTCACATTAGAGATAAACTAGCCATCTGTAGAAGAAGTTTACAAGTGTTGTAATGGAAACATGAGAAACAATCAAGTTAACCAGAGTGAAACTTTAGAACTAGGAGGTAACTAAAAAAGGCATTTCTGCAAACATTTTCATGGGCTTTTAAAATTACTAGAGGAGGTGAGTGTCTGGCACAGTAGTTAAGATACCATCTGGGCCGGCGCCGTGGCTCAACAGGCTAATCCTCTGCCTTGCGGCGCCGGCACACCGGGTTCTAGTCCCGGTCAGGGCGCCGGATTCTGTGCCGGTTGCCTCTCTTCCAGGCCAGCTCTCTGCTATGGCCCGGGAAGGCAGTGGAGGATGGCCCAAGTGCTTGGGCCCTGCACCCTATGGGAGACCAGGAGAAGCACCTGGTTCCTGGCTTCGGATCAGCGCGGTGCGCTGGCCGCAGCAGCCATTGGAGGGTGAACCAACGGCAAAGGAAGACCTTTCTCTCTGTCTCTCTCTCTCACTATCCACTCTGCCTGTCAAAAATAAAAAAAAAGATACCATCTGGGAGGCCTGAATCCCATTTCAGAGTGCCTGGGTTTGAGTCCCAGCTTCACTCCTGATTCCAGCTTCCTGCTAACGTGTGCCCTGGGAGGCAGCCGGTGATGGCTCAGGTACTCAGATCCACAAACATGGGAGACCGGAATGGCACTCCTGGCTTCTGGCCTGGGCCTGGCCCAGATCACATTGTTGCAGGCCTGCAGGCATTTGGGGAGTGAACCAGCAAATGGAAGATCTCTCTCTCTCTCTCCACCCCCCCCCCCATTCTTCTCTCCTTCCCTTTCAAATACATGAATAAATAATTTTAAAACTTACTACAGTATTTCTGAATGAATTTACTTTTTTAACAACAGAAAACAAATATACAAATATTTCCATGTTACTATACTATATGTAGATCTCTTTTTTGTACCTTGTTACTATGGCATAACATAAAAGTGATTTGACAGTTTTTTAAAATGGTATAGTTCTTGTGGTAAGAACATTTAACATGAGATCTACTGTTTTTTAAAGATGTATTTATTTTTTTAAAGATTTATTTATTTATTTGAAAGAGTTACACAGTTACACAGAGAGGGAAGGAGAGGAAAAGAGAGCGAGAGCGAGAGTGATAGAAAGAGGTCTTCCATCCGCTGATTGACTGCAACGGCCGGAGCTGTGCTGATCCGAGCCAGGAGCCAGGAGTCAGGAGCCAGGGGCCAGGAGCCAGGAACCAGGAGCTTCCTCCAGGTCTCCCATGCGGGTGCAGGGGCCCAAGGACTTGGACCATCTTCCACTGCTTTCCCAGGCCACAGCAGAGAGCTGGCTCTAAAGTGGAGCAGCCGGGTCTCAAACCGGCGCCCATATGGGATGCTGGCATTGCAGGCCAGGGCATTAACCTGCTGCACCACAGCACTGGCCCTTATTTATTTATTTATTTACTTACTTATTTATTTGAAAGAGTTACAGAGAGAGAGGGAGAGACAGAGAGAAAGAGAGACAGAGAGGTCTTCCATCCGTTGGCTCATTCCCCAGATGGCCACTAGAAGTAGAATTTCTGGATTATATATTTAATTTTTGGAGAAACAGTCAAAAAATTCCCCCACAGTGACTGCAGCATTTACCTTCTTACCAGCAATATACAAAGGTTCTAGTTTATCCACACCTTCGCTCACATTTGTTCTTTTTTTTTTTTTATGTTGCTGTTCTTGATGGGTATGAAGTGTCTCTTTGAAGCTTTGATTTGTATTTCCCTGATGACTAGTGATGTTGAGCATCTTTTCATGTAACTGTTGATCATTTTTATGTCTTCTTTGAAGAAATGGGTATTTAAGTCTTTTGCCCATTTTTAATTGAGAGAGAGAGAGAGAGAGAGAGAGAGAGAGAGAGAATATCTTCCATCTGCTATTTATTTCCCAAATGTCCACAACAGTCAGGGCTGGGTCAGGCTGAAGTCAGGAGCCTAGAACTCCATACAGGTGTCCCACATGGGTGGCAGGGACCCAGGTATTTGGGCCATCTTCCACTGCTTTCCCAGGCGCATTAGCAAGGAGCTGGATCAGAAGTGGAGTAGCTGGGATTCAAACCAATGCCCATATGGGATGCTGGCATCACAGGTGGTGGCTTTACCTGCTCCGCCACAATGCTGACCCCTATCTTCCCTTTTAAATAAGTTTTTCCCCTAATTAAATGTAACAGAGTTCAGGAAAACACAAGTTGAGAAATGAAATATAAAATGTAATTTAAAATACCAACAATAGTTTACTCCTATATTTATACCTAAAAGAATTAAAGCAAAGACTTAAACAGATAATTGTACACCCATATTCTTAACATCATCCACAAAACTAAACGTGAGTGCCACCCAAAAGTCTATTATGGATGAACAGGTAAGCGAAATGCAGTGTGTGTGTGTGTGTGTGTATGCAATGGAATATTACTCAGCCTTAACAGGAAAGAAATTCTGACATATTCTACAACTAGATGAACCTTGAGGATATTGTGCTAACTGGAATAAACCAAACCTTTCTAGTCTGTTTTGTCCCTATTCCTGAAACTTTCATGACTTTGATCTTTGTGTTCTTTTTCAGGTGACCAAGGCAATGTATAAAAGAGAAAAGTAGGCCTACGCCACAGCTCATTAGGCTAATCCTCCGCCTGCGGCACTGGCACTCCGAGTTCTAGTCCCGGTTGGGGCGCCGGATTCTGTCCTGGTTGCTCCTCTTCCAGTCCAGCTCTCTGCTGTGGCCCGGGAAGGCAGTGGAGGATGGCCCAAGTGCTTGGGCCCTGCACCTGCCTGGGAAACCAGGAGAAGCACCTGGCTCCTGGCTTCAGATCAGCGTGGCTCGCCGGCCGCAGTGTGCCAGCCATAGTGGTCACTTGGGGGTGAACCAACAGAAAAAGGAAGACCTTTCTCTCTGTCTCTCTCTTTCTCACTAACTCTGCCTGTCAAGAAAAAGAGAGAGAGAAAAGGAAGCTATAGTAACATGAAAATCAGGTCTGCCTTTAGAGGATGCTTTCCTTGACTCTGGATTTCAGCCTTGGATCTTTTCATTCAACTGACATTTTAAAAATGTTCACTTATCTATTTGAAAGGAAAAGAGGGAGAGGGGGAAGGGAGGGGGGGTGGAGAGATTGATTTTCCATCTGCTGGTTTGCTCCCTAAAGTGCCTGCAACAGCTGAGGCTGGGTCAGGCTGAAACCAGGGGCCCAGAACTCCATCTGGGTCTCCCACGTAGGTGGCAGAGACTCAAGCACTTGGGCCATCATCTGCTGCCTTCCCAGGCACATTAGCAAGAAGCTAGATTAGAAGCAGAGTAGCCAGGACTCTATCCCAGGCACTCTGATATGAGATGTGGCATTCCAGGTGGTGTTTTAGCCCATTGCACCACGATACTTATCCCTCAACTTACATGGTATGAGTTCGGTCATGCATATCTGAGTGGCAGGGATGTGTTCTGAGAGATACAGTATTAAGTGATTTCAACATTATGAGAATACCATAGGGTACTTAACACAAACCTCGATGACCTACCATACATATTGGCTGTATGGTATATGCCATCATATATATGCAGTCAATTGTTGATCAAAACACAGTGATGCAGTGAATGATGTTACTTATGCTAGGTAGTTTGTGAGAGTCTAGGATAAGAAGTTGGGTAATGTATAATCCCTGTCCAGGAAGACATAGTTTTGTGGGAGACACAAACGTCTGAACAAATAATTACCGTATTACAAAGTGTAAGTACTAGAATAGCGGTGCTGTGGGAATGCAGAATGGGAGGCTGGGGTGTCAGAAAAATACTAATGGAAGAAGTATTTGAGTTAAATATTGAAACATAAGGAGAGGCTTACTAGCCAGATGTTAGAGAAAATGGCACAAGGACGGGCAGAGAGGATGAAAGAACATGAAATTTGAGGCTATCAGAGAGTTCCCTTTATTTAAAATGGTGCATTTATCATGACAAAATTGGAAAGGTAGGATAGGACCAGATCATAAAGAATCATGAGGGGCCGGCCCTGTGGCATAGCAGGTAAAGCCATCACCTACAGCGCCGGCATCCCATATGGGGACGGTTCAAGCCCTGGCTGCTCCACTTCTGATTCAGCTCCCTGCTAATGGCCTGGGAAAGCAGTAGAAGATGGCCCAAGTGCTTGGGCCCCTGTACCCAATGACCCAGAAAAAGCTCCTGGCTTTTGGCTTTGGATCAGCCCAGCTCCGGTGTTTGTTGCCAAGTGGGGAGTGAACCAGTGGATGGAAGACCCCCCCCGCCCCAAGCAGAGAAGTGAAGCAGCTGGGACTCAAACCAACGCCCATATGGGATGCTGGCACTGTAGGTGGTAGCTTTACCCACTACGCCACAGCGATGGCCCCTTGATGCTTTATTAAAGTGTACATGTTATTCAGAATTCTCCAGTTTTTAATAATTTTATTTATTCCAAGCTATCATCCAGAACACATGACATTGATTCATTGCATCTCTAGCTCCTCTTGGCTGTCACATTTTCTCTGTCGTTCATTGTTTTGATGACCGTGATGGATTTGAAAGTCCTCATCATCTATTTTGTAAAGTATTGTAATTTGATGCCTGTCTTATAAACAGGGATTATGGGTCTGGGGGCTGAGGATCGCAGAGGTAATCACATTCTCCTCACATCCATAGTATCGAGAATACATACTATCCAAATGACTTTTCGCTATTGACGTTGACTTTGACTGCCTGAGTGAGGCAGTGTTGCTCGGGTTTCTCCATAGTAAATTTATACTTTTATCCCCTTTTTCATTTGATACTTTTGGAAGTCACTATGTGCACCCAAACTTAGGGAATAGTTATGCTCGGCTTCCTTGAGGACATGATATGTACAGAAATTATTTAGTGATCTGCATGGGATATCTGTGTCTTCTCCTACAAGTGTGTGTATTATATGTATGTATGTATCCATCCAATCAACCATTTATTAAAGTCGGCATGGACTCATGGATATGTGTTTTACACTTTGGCTTATAACATAAAACCACTTTATCCTATTGTTCAAATTGCTCTGGTTTTGGCTGTTAGGAGCTCTTTTAGTTGGCTACTATACCAAATCCCTATCACTGTGTGTGTGTGTGCGTGTTTTCCTGTTGTTGCTTTTGAGAAGTTCTTTATTTGATGGCACTCAGAGATATTGCAGGCTCATTTTGTATACTCCTCATCCTATGCTAACAAATCTTTTCTTTTTTCACTTGAAAAATATTGTCGCTTCATTCTGGCTTGCATGGCCAGATGAGAAATCTGCTCTCATTTGAATTGGTGTTCCCCTATAAGTGATGCATTTTTTTTTCCCTTTGGCTGAATTTCAGATTTTTTCTTTGTCATTTGTTTTCTGAAGCTTAATTATGATTTTTTTCAGCATAGATTTCTTTGTAATGCATTCTTTTTAGTAATTGTATGCTATTCTGTATGTGGAGATACTACAACTTTAAAAATATATGCCATAGAAATATAATCATATTCATGTAAGGGATATTTATTGCGGCATTATTGTGAGAGGCAAAAAAATTCCAACAAGACCTTAGGATCAAAGAAAATGTGGTGTTAATTTTATAGGTTCCTCAGTGGTGCAGGTTGAGTTAATTTTACTACTCAATTTTTAAAATTTATTTATTTGAAAGACAGAGTGACAGAGAGACAGAGAGAGAGAGACAGAGACAGAGATATTTTTCATCTGCTGGTTCATTCCCCAAATGGCTGCAATGGCGAGAACTGGGCCAGGCTGAACCCAGGAGTGAGAAACTCTATCTGGATCTCCCACTTGGGTGACAGGGACCCAAATACTTTTGCTGTCTTCTGCTGCTTTCCAAGGCGGATTAGTAGGGAGCTGGACCAGGGGACTTGAACTGGCACTCCCATAATGGAATGCCAGTAGTGGAAGCGGCAGCTTAACCTGCTGCACCACAACACTGGCTCCTTCTTTTCTTTCTTTGCTTTTTATTTTTTCTTTCTTTTTAATGTTTATTTATTTACTTTCATCTACTTGAAAAGCAGACAGAGATGGGGAAGGAGGGAGGGAGAGGGAGAGAGAGAGAGAGAGAGAGAGAGAGAGAGAGAGAGAGATTGAGAAACAGAAAGATCTTCTATCTGCTGGTTCACTTCACTCCCCAAATGCCCGCAATAATCAGGGCTGGGCCAGGAGTCCAGATCTCAATCCGGGTCTCCCATGTAGGTGGCAGGGGTCCAAGCACTTTGGCCATCTTCTGCTGCCTCCCAGGATATGCATTAGCTGGAAGCTAAACTAGAAAGAGGAGTCAGGACTCAAACGAGCACTCTGGTGTGGAAGGTAATGTGGGCATCCCCAGCAATGACTTAACACACTGCACCAAAGCACTCAACCCCGAACACCTTTTCCTGTGTTTGGCATCGTGAATGTCTTCTGTAATTGTCTTATTGAGAACTGAATTTTGGGGTGGCCATTTGGCATAATAGTTATGATGCCTCTTGGGATATCCGCATCCCAGATCAGAGTGCCTGGGGGGACTACTGTAGATAAGGTGAGAAATAGATAGTTCATTAGAGAAGTTTGGATCTAAAGGGAAGGAGAGAGAGCAACAGTTAGAGGGGCTGTAAGGTTTGAGAATGGCTTCATTTGTTTTAAGAAAAAAGATACTGGCCGGTGCCGTGGCTTAACAGGCTAATCCTCCGCCTTGCGGCGCCGGCACACCGGGTTCTAGTCCCAGTCGGGGCGCCGGATTCTATCCCGGTTGCCCCTCTTCCAGGCCAGCTCTCTGCTATGGCCCGGGAAGGCAGTGGAGGATGGCCCAAGTCCTTGGGCCCTGCACCCCATGGGAGACCAGGAGAAGCACCTGGCTCCTGGCTTCGGATCAGCACGATGTGCCGTCCGCAGCGGCCATTGGAGGGTGAACCAATGGCAAAAAGGAAGACCTTTCTCTCTGTCTCTCTCTCACTATCCACTCTGCCTGTCAAAAAAAAAATTAAAATTAAAAAAAAAAGAAAAAAGATACTTGATTATTTGGACAGCCTGAGAGGAGGAGAGATTACAGATACATGAAGCAGAGAGATTTAAAAAAGGTTTTTTCCTAGGGGCCAGTGTTGTGGTGCAGTGGGTTAAGCCACCCCTGGCATCCCCTATCAGAGTGTTGGTTCAAGGCCTGGCTGCTCTGCTTCCAATCCAGCGCTGTGTTAATACATTTGTGAAGGCAGTGGAGGGTGGTGCAGGGGCTAACCACATGGGAGACAGATGGAGTTGCAGGCTCATGGCTTCGGATTGGCCTAGCCTGGCTGTTGCAGCCATTTGGGCAATGAACCAGCAGATGGGTGATATTTTCTGTCTCTCTCTCTCTCTCTCTCTCTCTCTCTCTCTCTCCCTGTATCTGCCTTTCAGGTAAATAAATAAGTGCATAATTTTTTTTCCTCTAAAGTAGAACTCCTGATTTCCCATTCACACTTGCTCTCCATAAGACTTTTCAACCTCAGTGCATTACTTAGTTGCTCAACCCCAAAACCTGGACATCACACTTGAGTCCTCCCTTTCTACTCCTTCTGTCATTCCATTTTATGAGCACGCGAGAATGTTGGGAGAGCCCTGGAATAGTCTAACAGGCTAAGGAATCTAACCTTCTTTCCTGAAGGCCTCCCAGAGCAGGATTTTAGGAGCCCGATTGGTCAGGGTCAGAAAGAGGGTGATCTTGGGGCTGGCGCTGTGGCGCAGCAAGTTAAAGCCCTGGCCTGAAGCACCAGCATCCCATATGGGTGCCGGTTCTAGTCCTGGCTGCTCCACTTCCAATCCAGCTCTCTGCTATGGCCTGGAAGAAGTAGAATATGGCCCAAGTCCTTGGGCTCCTGCACCCATGTGGGAGACCTGGAAGGAGCTCCTGGCTCCTGGCTTCAGATCAGCTCAGCTCCAGCCATTGCGGCCATCTGGGGAGTGAACCAGTGGATGGAAGACCTCTCTCTCTCTCTCTCTCTCTCTCTACCTCTCTCTGTAACTCTGTCAAATAAATTTTTTAAAAAATCTTAAAAAAAAAAGAAAGGGTGATCTTGCTTTTTATTTCCAAAGCATGTTCAAGGATAATAGTCAGTTTTGAGAACTGAGCAGATGACGGCCTTAAATAGCTAATGAGGGGCCTGCACTGTGGCACAGCAGGTTAACACCCTGGCCTGAAGCGCCAGCATCCCATATGGGCACCGGTTCTAGTCCTGGCTGCTCCTCTTCCGATCCAGCTCTCTGCTATGGCCTGGGAAAGCAGTAGAGGATGGCCCAAGTCCTTGGGCCCCTGCACCCGCGTGGGAGACCTGGAAGAAGCTCCTGGCTCCTGGCTTTGGATCGGCGCAGCTCCAGCTATTGTGGCCAATTGGGGAGTGAACCATTGGATAGAAGACCTTTCTCTCTCCCATTCCCTGTCTCCCTCTCTCCCTCTCTCCCTCTCCTATCTCTGTGTAACTCTTTCAAATAAAAAATAATCTTTAAAAAAAGATTTAAAAAATAGCTAATGAACTTCTGATTATTAAGACTAGTTCATGGACTCCAATGCTGTGTTTATTATTAATGAGAAGCATTAGCAAAATAGCATGCACCAGTAATATGCATATACATAGCTTGTCTTCATAATAGGTATTAATTCTGATTTTCCTTCTAGTTCTTTGCTAAGGAGGAAAGATGATTAGGCCCCTGTCAAATCATAAAGGGGAAAAACATGGGTGGGGGGCTGTGTGTGAAGGAAATTCAGCTTTGTTTGAAAATCTATGTATTTTTTTAAAGATTTTTATTTATTTGAAAGTCAGAAATACAGAGAGAGAAGGAGAGAGAGAGAGATGGCTTTCATCTGCTGGTCCACTCCCCAAATGGCTGCAATAGCCAGGACTGGGCCAGGAACTTCATCTGAGTCTCCCACATGGGTGCAGGGGTGCAAATACCTTGGCCATCCTTTGCTGCTTTCCCAGGTGCATTAACAGGGAGCTGGATCAGAAGTGGGGCAGCCGGGACTTGAACCAGTGCCCATATGGGATACTGGCACTGCAGGAGGAGGCTTAACGTGCTATGCCACAGTGCTAACCCTGAAAGCCTGTGTGTTTTAACACTCATTATATTTAAACCCTTGATAGCAAGGACTGTGCCTGGATCCTGAGCACCTGACACATAATGTGGAAGCTCAATGTATGTTTCCACGGCAACTGTTAAATTGCCTTATTTAATCCCGGCAACACCTCTATCAAATGACTGTTTCAATGCACATTTTACAGATTTGGATAGTGAGGCTTAGAAAGTTTAGTAGCTTGCCGGTTGCTCAGCCTTAGAACTTAACCATCTGCAGCTGGGTGCTTCTCGCCTGTGGAGGCTTTGTGTGACGCTTTGTACTACCTCTGGCCTCTAACCACTAGATGTCAGTAGCGCGCATCCCCTTTCCCCACATTCTGACAACCAAAAATGTCTCTAGACATTGCTCGCTGTTAAAATCACCCCTGATTGAGAACGCTGGCTTTCAAAACTCCCAAGATAAGGTCGGTGCTGCCGAGGAGCCTTCTTAGTTACTCCTCTCCAGTCTTTTCGCCTACAAAGTCATCGGCAGACAACCTGTTGTGAGTACAAATTGACCTTGGCCAGTTCTAAATCTGTGCCATTTATACCCTTCCCTCCTCTGTTAAGGATTTCCTTTTTCCTCTCCCTGGCATTTCCCCATCTCCACCCCAGCCCTTTCTCTCCTATGGGCCAGAGTTGTGCTTGGCGTGAGAGTAGCTCCCTAAGAAAATTAGAGTGGCAGTCATTCGGAGTGTGTTTGAATTTTCTGATGAAATGCGGACCCTTTCTGCTACCAAACTTTTCCCCAGGCCCTGAGGCTAATTGACCCTCTCCCCCACGTCTCTGCTTGCCTGCCATGGTCTCCTTTGTCACTGAGAGATGCCAATCAGAATTGTGGAATTGCATCCATGGTTAAAAAAAAATGTGGTGGAATCAGATTTATCTGAATCCAAGGCCTTTATTTTACCTCTGACCCAGTGGTCCTCAAACTTCAATATTGAGTAGAATCCCTTGGAGTTCTGGTTGCCAGAGTCAGAAAAACAAACAACCCCCCCACCCCAAGATTTGAGTTTGAATATGTGTGCCCAAAATGTTGCAAACATTTATTTATTTAAGTATATTTATTAATTTATTTACAAGGCAGACAGAGAGAGAGACAGAGAGATCTTCCATCTGCTGGTTCACTTCCCAAATGCCCACAAAAGCCACGACCAGGACAAGTCAAAGCCAGGAATCAGGAACTCCATCCTGGTCCCTGCCAAGGGTAGCAGAGACCCAAGTCATCATCTGTTGCTTCCCAGGGTATGAATTAGTAGGAAGCTGGATTAGAAGCAAAGATGGGACTCCCTGGCAATCCAATATGAGATGTGGGCATCCCAAGTAACATTTTTATTTATTTATTTTTATGTTGTCTGGGGGGGGGGGCATCTTCCATCCACTGGTTTACTCCGCAAATGCCTGCAAAAACTGGAGCTAGGCCAGGCCAAAGCCAGGAGCCTGGAACTCAATCCAGGTCTCCTACATGGGTGGCAGGGGCCCAAGGACCTATGCCTTCGTCTACTGCCTTCTCAGGTGCATTAGCAGGGAACTGGATCAGAAGCAGAGCAGCCAGGACTTGAGCTGGCACTCAAGGGATGCAGATATTCCCAAGCTGCAATTTAACCTGCCGCACACAATGCAAGCCCTTGCTGTACAATTATAATGAGGCCCTTTGCATCATGCCAACATGCATGATTTTATTTATTTTTAATCAAATATTGGATCATGCTAGTCTAATACTTGTTCTTTGATTTCATCATCAAATTTGGACATCTTCCCAAAGCATTGCATGTAGATCTAATTCCTTTTAAATTAAAACATAATTTATGGAGCGAGCACTTAGCGAAGCAGTTAAGAATGACGCCGATTAAGATGCCCTATCAGAGTGTCTGGGTTTGATATCTAGCACCAGCTCCTGACTCCAGCTTCCTGCTAATGCAGACTCTGGGAGGCAGTGATGGTGGCTCAAGTAACTGGATCCCTGCCACCCACCTGGGAGACCTGGATTGGACTTTTGGATCCCACTTTCAACCTACTTGGCCCAGTCCCATTTGTATTATAGATATCTGGGGAGTGAGAAGCTCTCTCTCTCTCTCTCTCTCTCTCTCTCTCTCTCTCTGCCTTTCAAACAAATAACTTTTTAAAACTGTTAAAAATAAAAAAGAAATTAGGGGCTGGCATTGTAGTATAGCAGGTTAAGCCTCCACCTGTGATGCTGGCAAACCATACGGGTAACAGTTTGAGACCCAGCTGCTCCACTTCCCATCCAGCTCTCTGCTAATGTGCCTGGGAAAGCAGCCGAAGGTGTCCCAAGTGCTTGGGCCCCCGAACCCATGTGGGAGACCTGGATAGAGTTCCATGATCCTGGCTTCAGCCTGACATAGACCTAGCTGTTGGAGGCATTGGGGAGTGAACCAATGAATGGGAGATATTCACTCTTTCTCATTTGCTCACTCGCTCGCTCTCTCCCCCTCCCTCTTTGTCATTCTGCCTTTTAAATAAATAAATAAATCTTTTAAAAAATGAAATCACTTGACCTGTATCTCCCATTTGCAATTTTACTCTCCAGAGACAATGTCTTTTGCTGATGCCTGTCCTGCCTGATGCAACAATTTCAGACGTAATTCATTTACACTACCCCCTGCCTCCACACACTACTCCAATTTTTGTAGTTACATTAGATTATCCTTGTACCATTAAGCAAGGAAATTTTGTTTTTTGCCTGTCAAGAACAAGTAATTGTTACCTGTTGACTTCCCATTATATAAGGAGTTATTAATTTCCCAACTGTTCTCTCCACCTCTCTTCCAGCTCCATATTAGCTATATCTTTTTTTAAAACAACATTTACTGGGCCGGCGCTGTGGCACAGCGGGTTAACGCCCTGGCCTGAAGCGCTAGCATCCCATATGGGCACTGGTTCTAGTCCTGGCTGCTCCTCTTCCGATCCAACTCTCTGCTATGGCCTGGGAAAGCAGTAGAAGATGGCCCGGTGCTTGGAACCCTGCACCTGTGTGGGAGATCTGGAAGAAGCTCCTGGCTTCAGATGGGCGCAGCTCCGGCTGTTGCGGCCAATTGGAGAGTGAACCATCGGATGGAAGATCTCTCTCTCTCTGCCTCTCCTCTCTTTGTGTAACTCTGACTTTCAAATAAATAAATAAAAGATTTGCTTTATTTATTTGAAAGGCAGAGTGACAGAAAGGGTGAGAGAGAGATAAAGATAGAGATAGAGATAGAGAGAGATCTGCTGGTTTACTCCCCAAATTGCACAACATTCAAAACTGGGCCAGACTCAATAGGCTAATCCTCTGCCTGCGGCACCGACACCCCAGGTTCTAGTCCCGGTCGGGGCACCGGATTCTGTCCCGGATGCCCCTCTTCCAGGCCAGCTCTCTGCTGTGGCCAGGGAGTGCAGTGGAAGATGGCCCAAGTGCTTGGGCTCTGCACCCCATGGGAGACCAGGAGAAGCACCTGGCTCCTGTCTTCGGATCAGCGCGGTGCGCCGGCCGCAGCGCGCAGGCCGCGGCGGCCATTGGAGGGTGAACCAACGGTAAAGGAAGACCTTTCTCTCTGTGTCTCTCTCTCACTGTCCACTCTGCCTGTCAAAAATTAAAAAAAAAAAAAAACCAACTGGGACAGACTGAAACTCAGAGCCAGGAACTCCATCCAGGTCTCTTAAATGGGCGGCAGGGATCCAATTACTTGAGCCATCTCCTGCTGCCTCCAAGGGTGTGCACTACCAGGAAACTGGAATCAAGAGCAGAACCAGAACTCAAACCCAAGCACTCTGATATGGGATGTGGGTGTCCTAGGTAACAATTTAACCACTACCCCAAACGCCTGCCCTGGATGAGGCTACTTTAAAAAAAAAAATAGGGGACCGGAGCTGTGGCATAGTGGGTAAAGCCACCGCCTGCAGTGCCGGCATCCCATATGGACGCCGGTTCGAGTCCCTGCTGGAATTGGAAGTGGAGCCAATTGTGGGTCTCCCGGGTGGGTGGCAGGAATCTAAGTACTAGGGCCAGCATCTTCTGCCTTCTCAGGTGCCTTAGCAGGAAGCTGTCTCTGAAGAAGAGGAGCTGGGACTTGAACCAGCACTCTGAAATGGGATACATGTGTCCCAAGTGATGGCCTCACCTGCTGCACCACAAGGACCTTCGCTGTATAAGTTTAGTAAATAAATAAATACACACAGATACTTGTAGCACTAAGACTCAGTGAAGGTTCTAAGTAAGAGAGTATAGTATATAATCACTACAAATGGAAGAAGAGTAGATAGGATATTAAAAAAAGTTTTAATTGTTTTTACAATCATATTGGTGGTGGGGTCTGTTATTACAGATAAAGCAAAGAAGTCATTTTGAACTTTCTTAATCTTCTATCTCCTTGAGAACTATGCTTCTCACATAGGGGGAAAAAAGGAGATTCGGATGTAAGACAGTTCAGAGAAACTCTGTAGACCTGAATCTGAATTAAAAAAAAAATCAATATGTACCCATGAGGCATTTTTTTTCCCTTAAAAAGTTTAGAAACATTGACCAGCTCATCGAGATTGTGGCCTTGAAATATCATTTCCTACAAAAAAGAAACCAGGGCTTTTTGAAAAAGCAGCTGATTCCAGGTCTGGGACAGGAAATGTGCAATATAAGCCTGAAGTAGCAATTATGTTTAAATCTATGAGTTTATAATGATTCTGTTTTATAAATTGCTGAAATTTTTAGAATAATAGGGAAACAACTCATTATTTTGAAAATGCTAAAGGGACAAGCATTTTTCATGCTTTTCCTTAACAAAAAAATACCACTGGACAACCAAATAACAGATGCGGGCATGTTTCTCTTTATTCCAGCAAATAAAAGATGAATAATAGAATTCAAATATCACCATTTTACAAACCATAATGATTGAATAGATCTAGGCTTTGAGAATTAATTGGCTGCTGACATCACAAAAAAAGAGACAACTAGACATTATGTGCCTCTTGATGGGAGAATACAAAATCAACTATGAAGTAGTCTTGTCAAAAACCTCGAACCTGAATCTGATCAAGACTGTATAGATTCAACTACTAACAAAGAAAAAACAGTACAGAGAATATGGGAAACTATATGGTGAGGAGACAATCAGCGAAGTCCAGACTGGGACACTCCACAGGTTAAATTACCCAATTTCAATAAAGTGCAAAAGGAAAAAAAATGGAGAAACTTGTAGATTAAAAAATAATAAAATTCAATTATAGCTGTGTAGACATCACATTCGGATGATAAGAACAAGGGAGTGAGCAATTGATAGGGTGTGGGCATGGTTTCTGGAATATCTGGCAAAGTTCTATTTTATGACATTGCTGCTATTTATAAGGATGTTTATCTTAAAGTAGTTACATTAGGTTAAACATGAGTGTTTTTCTAGTTCACTATGTTTTTCATATTCCATAGTAAAAAGGGTTTTAAATGAAAACTCAGTAAACAAGTATAATAGCAGATTGGACAGAGCTAGAAAGAAAATAAAATGTCAGACAAGTCAGGAAAAAATAAACATAATGCAGCTCAAAGAGACATAAAAAATGTGGAAAAAATATTAAGCAGAGGTTGAGTCTTGAAGAACAGTATGAGGTCTAATACAAATATAATTTGCATTCTAAAATAAAATTTGCATTCTAAAAGAAAAAATGGGTGGGGAGAAATATTACATGGACAAATAATAGCTGAAAAATATATAACTGAAGAAAGACACACCAATCTATAGATTCAAGAAGCCAAATGAATCCCAAGCAAGAAAAACAAAAGTGAACACATACCTAAACACATCATAGTGAAACTACAGAACACTGAAAACAAAGACAGATAACCTCCACCTTGCGGCACCGGCACACCGGGTTCTAGTCCCGGTTGGGGCGCCAGATTCTATCCCGGTTGCCCCTCTTCCAGGCCAGCTCTCTGCTATGGCCCGGGAAGGCAGTGGAGGATGGCCAAGTGCTTAGGCCCTGCACCTGCATGGGAGACCAGGAGAAGCACCTGGCTCCTGCCTTTTGGCTCCTTTCTCTCTGTCTCTCTCTCTCACCATCCACTCTGCCTGTCCCCCCCCCCCAAAAAAAAAAAAAAGATAAAAAGTATGTTCTATAAGAACTGACAATTTATCACCAGAAGATCATAATTAAAGAAATACTAAAGGATATAGGGGCCAGTGTCATGGTGTAGTGGGTTAAGCCACCACCTGTGATGCTGGAATCGCTCATTAGAGCACTGGTTCAAGTCCTGGCTGCTCCACTTCCAAACCAGCCTCCTGCTAATGCACCGGAGAAAGCAGCAGAAAATGGCCCAAGTTCTTGGACCCCTGTCATCCATGTGGAAAACCCAAATGAAGTTCCAGGATCCTGGCTTTGTCATGGCCCAGTCCCAGGTTTTGCAGCCATCTAAGGAGTGAACTAGTGAATGGAGGATTTTTTTTCTCTCTCTCCCTCTCTTTTTCTCTCTGTCACTCTGCCTTTCAAATAAATAAATACACCTTATTTTTAAAAAGAAACCTAATGTATATCAGGAAGAAAAAAAGATGTCCAAGGTGGAAGGTCTGAGATGCAAGAAGAAATGGAAAGTCAAGAAAGTGGAAAATATGTAAGGACTCTCAATGAACACTGATGCATAAAAAAGTAGTTATAATTTCCTGGGAAACTTTTAAAACAGAAAATAAGAAGACATGACAATAATAGCATATAAGTTTAAAGTAGATCAATGCATTTGGATGAAACTGTCTTCAAACTTTTTTTTTTTTTTGACAGGCGGAGTTAGTGAGAGGGAGAGAGACAGAGAGAAAGGTCTTCCTTTTTCCAATGGTTTACCCCGCAAAGGGCTGCTATGGCCGGCATGCTGCACCGATCCGAAGCCAGGAGCCAGGTGCTTCCTTCTGGTCTCCCATGCGGGTGCAGGGCCCAAGGACCTTGGCCATCCTCCACTGCACTTCCGGACCACAGCAGAGAGCTGGCCTGGAAGAGGAGCAACCGGGACAGAATCCAGTGCCCCAACCGGGACTAGAACCCGGGGTGCTGGCACCACAGGCAGAGGATTAGCCTTCACAAAGTTATTCTAAGGGGTATAAAGGACACAAATAGTTAAGGGAATCAATTTTTAGATACTTAGCTTTTTTAAAAAAAATATTTATTTGAAAGAGTTACACAGAAATAGGAGAGGGAGAGAGGGGGAGAGAGAGAGAGAGGTCTTCCATCCACTGGTTCACCCCCCAGATGGCTGCAATGGCTGGAGCTGTGCCAATCTGAAGCCAGGAGCCTGGAGCTTCTTCCTGGTCTCCCACGCGGGTGCAGGGGCCCAAGGACTTGGGCCATCTTCTACTGCTTTCCCAGGCCATAGCAGAGAGCTGGATCAGAAGTGTGGCAGCCAGGACTCGAACTGGCGCCCATATGGGATGCTGGCTCTGCAGGCAGTGGCTTTACCTGCTACGCCACAGTGCCAGCCCGAAGTTAAAGCTTTAATGTATACATTTTGGCAAGGGCAGAGAGGGAGGCATACACAATCCAGCTCCAATCAGTAAGTTTGGCTGGATATAAAAATATTTGGCTTGCATTTCCTTTTTCTTTTTCATTTTATTTTAAAGGCACTGAGACAGAAAGTGAGCGAGCATGCAAGAAAGAGCTCTGCATCCAGTGGTTCACTTCCCACATGCCTGCAACAGCCAGGGCTGGGCCAGAACATATCCAGAAGGCTGGGACTCCATCCAGAACTCTTACGTGGGTGGCAGGGACTCAAGTACTTGAACCATCATCTGCTGCCTTCCATGGGTGTGCACTAGCAGGAAGCTGAATTAGAAACAGAGGAACTGGGATTTGAACAAGACACTTCAATATGGGATGCATGCAATCCCAGTGTCCTAACTGCTGCACCAAATGAAAGGTAGAGATATTAGGAGAGAAGGAGGGAGGGAGGGAGAGAGACGGAGAGACAGAGACAGAGAGAGAGAGAGAGATTCCATCCTCTGTTTTCTTCCCCAAATAGCCACAGTGGCTGGGACTGGGCCAGACTGAAGCCAAGAGTTTCTTTTGGGTCTTCCACATGGGTGCAGGGGCCCAAGCACTTGGGCCATCTTCCACTTCTTTCCCAGGTGCATTATCAGGGAGCTGGAAGAGAACTGGAGCAGCTGGGACTTGAACCGGTGCCCATATGGGATGCCGGTGTCGCAGGCAGCAGCAGCTTTTACCCACTAAGCCATCACACTGGCCCTTGTTTTTGCTTGTTTTGAAATAGTAGGTGATAGTAGGTGATTATAAAACACGAAATGTTTTATAATCACATATTTCTGCCATGTTTTCATTGTCAATTTCCTCAGTCTCTTCTTTTTCTTATAATAAAAACAACCTTGATGCTTTCTGTTGCTCATTTTTACATGATTTTTTAAAATACATTTTAGGAGGCTCGATTCGTATTTTCTAAATTCATGACTTTAGCGCCCCCTTCTGTTGCTTTTGTGTAGTTCTCGTAAGTGTGCCAGCTTCCTTTCTCGGACATCCTGGTACTGCTGCTCAGCCCCTTTCACCTGGACCTTCTCTCGCTATGCTGCTTAGTTTGGATCCATTCCCAACAATTCCTGCTCTGTGTGCTTTTTTCTCAAAATGGAGCACAAAGCTGGTTACTTTTGAGAGCTGACATGACTCACACTGCTGCAGACCGAGCGTGTTCCAACCTCTTTGGGTCTCACCTGCTGCTGGAAAAAGTAGAACGTTTCCCAGTTTCAGCTGCTGTTCGCAAAATGGCCCTCTGAGTTTTCCAGTGAGTAACTTTGGCTATTGGGGTTTCTCTGGTCTTTCGCTTACCTCCTTGCTTCCCTCAGTTTTCTTTTGTACAATTGCTAATATCACATATATCTTATAGCTATTGGTAATTTTTATCCCTTTCTCATATTTGGAATTGATGGCGGTACCTTGTCACTTAGCTTTGTTAGAGGTATTGTCATGGGCTTTTGGTTTTGCTATCCCATTTTCTCTCTTTTTTTTTTTCTGAAGGTAATGGAGGGAAATTTAAAAACTATGCCACCTCTACCACCTCCAAAGAATCCTCCTATCCATTAAGTTTTATAAAAGAATTATTGATTTATTTGAAAGGCGGAGTGACATAGAGAGAGGGAGACAGAGAGAGAATCTTTCATCCACTGATTCACTCCCCAAATAGCCACAGTGGCCAGGGTTGGGCCAAATCCAAGCCAGGAGCTGGAAGTCCAATCTGGTCTCCTATGTGGGTGGCACAAGCCCAAGCACTTGGGCCATCCTCTGCTGCCTTCCCAAGTGCATTAGCAGGGAGCTGCATTGGAAGTGGAGTAACCAGGACTCAAGCTGACCATGCAGGGGACACAGCCATTGGCGGTGACTGAAAGTGCTCCAGCTCATAAAGCGAATTTGTTAGGTGAGATAGGCAGAGACTTCAGATCCAGGACAGGCAGGGCCTGCGCTATGGCCCTAATAAGCAGGAAGCAGCTAGAGAAGATATGATGATTCTACGCCCTTCAACAGCCCTTAGGATTAAGGGAATGGAGTCTCGGGTGGGGGGGTGGATGATAGAGGCAGGCAGATAGGATACATTGATTAGATGTGTGAGCTGGAAGACCACGCCTTCACCACGCCCTCTGTGTGATCTCATGCCCCTACCTGACCACACCTGTATGCCCACCTGCCAATCAAGCTACATAACCACTCCCCTTTGGAAGTGGATAAAAGGCCTGGGTCATGGTGGGCCCAGCCCTGGTTGCCCTGTGTCTTCAGGGTTCCTGGCCTCTGGGCTGCTCACTCTCTCCGCCTTCGCTTCGCTGTTCATGCTAAGCTAATTGTGGCTGCTCATAACCAAATGCTTGCTCCACGTGGCTCCTGGCCTTCTCTCTGCTTGGTATGGCCCCAACTTAATTTTCTAGACCTTTCTTTCTCCCTTAGATAGAGCCCTCACGCTCCTATGCATTTCTCCCACTTAAAATCCTTAAAATTAAAATTAAAAAAAAAGAGGAGGCAGAGGAGACCTTCCCCATATACGTCTCAGCCCGGGCCTTGTGCCTGGTCTATACTGTGAAGGGGGGGGGGGGGCACATGGAGTTGAGGGGGAAAAATAAAGATGACCAGGAGTTCTTTGGATCTGGAATGATCTAACTAGTCCCTGTGTAATACTGAGCTAAAACCTTTTTGGTTAGCCTTTTGATTGTTAATTCGTTGTCTGGGGCTTGTTTCAGAACTGATTTAATACTTCCCTCCCAGGTGAATTTACCCTTTGTGGGAGCCTGGTGACCTTCCCTTTCTCTGCCTTTGGGGCTTCTTATGAACCTTACCTTTGTCTTCTAACACGTTTCAACTTTTGCATACTTCCGCTTTCTTTGTTTCCTGCAGCTGCTTTTGTCTCTTTCCCGCCAGCGCCCCCACCTCTGTCTGCTCCCTCCTCTGCTGCTGGCTCACCCTCAGTCCTCTTGTTCCTCTTCCCTGGGAGCCAAGCTGTAGGCCTTGAGGTTTTCCTCCCCAGCAGCCTCTGCTTCAGCCATCTTTCCCTTTTTTGGATTTCCTAGGCTTCTGATACCTTGAATTTTTCTTGGCCAGGACCAAAGGACTGGGCCAAGTCTAAGCCAGGACCAGGAACTCCATATGGATCTCCCATATGGATGATAGGGGCTGAAGCACTTGGACCATCATCTGTTGCCTCCCAGGTTGTGCCACAGTGCTGGCCCCTTTATCTTTTATTCTTCATCACCTCAACTCGCTCTACCATTCATTTTGCTAAAGTTTGCAGTTCGGGGGCGGGGGGGGGGGGTGAACCCAGAAGCTTTTTCTTTTCTTTTTTTTTTTTAGATTTATTTATTTATTTGAAAGGCAGAGTTAACAGAGATAGAAGGAGAGGCAGAGAGAGAGAGAGAGGTCTTCCATCTGCTGGTTCACTCCCCAATTGGCCACAACAGCTGGAGCTGCGCTGATCTGAAGCCAGGAGCTTCTTCCGGGTCTCCCATGTAGGTGCAGGGGCCCAAGGACTTGGGACATCTTCCACCGCTTTTCCAGGCCATAGCAGAGAGCTGGATTGGAAGAGGCGCAGCTTGGACACAAACAGGTGCCCATATGGGATGCTGGCGCCACAGGTGGAGGCTTAGCCCACTATGCCACAGTGCCAGCCCCTAGAGTACATCTTTAAGTAACATGCCAAGAAAGAGTTTGCAGGAGGTATTATTTTGAGTCTTAGCATTTCTGAAAATAACTTTCTGTACTCATATTGGATTATTTGGCTAGATTTTAAATTCTTTTTTTTTTTTTTTTTGACAGGCAGAGTGGATAGTGAGAGAGAGAGACAGAGAGAAAGGTCTTCCTTTTTGCCATTGGTTCACCCTCCAATGGCTGCTGCGGCAGGCGCATTGTGCTGATCTGAAGCCAGGAGCCAGGTGCTTCTCCTGGTCTCCCATGCGGGTGCAGGGCCCAAGGACCTGGGCCATCCTCCACTGCCTTCCCGGGCCATAGCAGAGAGCTGGCCTGGAAGAGGGGCAACCGGGATAGAATCCGGCGCTCCAACCGGGACTAGAACCTGGGGTGAGGATTAGCCTGTTAAGCCACGGCGCCGGCCTAGATTTTAAATTCTAATTTCAAAATAATTTTCCCTCTGAATTTTAAGGTGTTGTTCTAACATCCAGAGGTTGCTAATGAGAAATAGGATTTTGTTTCTTTTGGGGTGACCTTTTCCCTTCAGGAAGTAGTTACAATTTTCTATTTCGCAAAGTGTGAAAGCAATGTAATGTGTACACACGAGTCATTTCTCCCCCTTTGATCTTGATAGGCGCTTTCAATATTCTCCTCTGTGAAGTGTCTCTGTTCCCTCTTGGCTTAATTCTGCTGGCTTGGTCCTGGCTTTTGTTCTCATGATGCTGTTTGGCTTAGTATTTCCGGTGGTCCTTTAACAAAAGTTTCATTTTATTTGAAAGGCAGAAACACGCGCGCGCACACACACACACACACACACACGGGGGTGGGGGGAGAGAGAGAGAGAGAGAATCTTCCATCTGTTGGTTTACTCCCCAAATGCCTACAACGGCCAGAGCTGCGTCAGGCGGAAGCCAGGAGCCCAGAACTCCATCTGGGTCTGCACATGCGTGGCAGGGGCAATCTACTGCCTTCTCGGTGTGCACATTAGCAGAAAGCTAGATTAGAAGCAGAGCAGGGACTTGGACCAGGCACTCAGATACGAAATTTTCCCATCCAAGCAGCATCTTAACCTCTCACCAAACACCTGCCTCTTCTGGTCCTTGATGGCCTCTTCATGTTTGCAAATTGAAAAGCGGTATATGTGTTTGACCCAGCAGTTAAGATGCTGCTTTGGACACTCACGTGAGTTCAAGTCTGGGCTTCACAGCTGATTCCCGCTTCTTGCTAACGCACACCCTGGGAGGCAGCAGGTGATTGGCTTAAGGGATTGAGTCCCTGCCACCCATGTGGGAGATCTGGGTTGAGGTTGCTGTAGGCATTTAGGGGGTATGAACCAGTGAATGTGAGCTCTCCTCATCTGTCTGCCCATCTTTCTGTCTCTCTGTCTTTCCAATAAATACACCAACAAAATTTGTGTAGATCCATTTTATCAGTAGGTCTCTCCCCTCAACAGGGAGTCTGACTATCTATCTGTCTAACTAATCGGTTACCCAACTTCTCTTTAGACTTGGATTAGGGAAGCTACTTTTAGGCTGAAGGCCTCCAAGTGCCAGACTAAGAAGAATTTTCATTTGCTCTGGGGCACCAGCACCTACACTATGTTTTAGTTTTTTCTAGGCAGTTTGTTCCATTTCCATTGAGTCCCTCCAGTTTTCTCTCTCTCTCTCTCTCCCTCTTTCTTTCTGGCTGGAAGGTAAAGATGTGATTAACTATGCTAAATATGGAGATAATGGGTGAGGGCATCATGGAAAGCCAGTGTGGCATTTGTCTCATAAACAGGCTATTTGCCCCCTACTTTTCAGACTCCCTCCTTGCTTTGACCTTGAGTACTTGCCAGCTCTGAAATGGGAACCTGTCTGGGACTCTGCTAGGCACATTGGCTCCTTCCATTCTGTTCATCAGCTGTGACACATTTCCAATCTTCCAGAAATTTGTTAAGCCCATCTTCTTCACCATTAAGGGCTTCTTCCTTTGTTACCATTTTAATGGGATGTCAAAGGGGAAGGTGATAAGCACAGATCTTTGACAAGACATCTTCAATTAGAACTCTCTTATCTTTATAATGGCTTCATGGTAGACCTTTGTGTGGATATAATATAGTTTATTAAACAACCAAGTGATGGGCATTTGGGTTCTTTCCAGTGTTTCACTATACAAGCAATGGTCCAACGGATATCCTTCATACTTAAATCATTGGGTACCAGTGCAAGTATTTCTGAAGGATAAATTCAAAGAAAGAAAATTGGTAGCTAGTGCCAAATTGTGCTTTTAATATGTTGATCCTCTTCATGCTCCAACGGGAGTCTCTTCTTCCCCACATTTTCACAGCACTGCTTAAAATGAATCCTTTTCTATCTTTGCCAATCAGCTGGCACAAATCTGCTTTCTTGTTGTTTTAATTTGTACTTCTTAATTATAACTGAGATTGAGCATTATTTCATTAGCCAATTCCTTCTCTGAATTGCCTACTGATGTCCTTTGCCCATATTGTTTATCTTTTTCCAGTAAATGTGTAGAAGCTTCTTTTATATCATGGATCACAACTCTGACTCTGGGTTTACATTATTAGCAAGTTTGGACTTTGTAGGAGGGAGCAAAATTAAGCAAACTTATTTACTACAGGATTTTCTTTTTTGAAAAAGATTTATGTATTTATTTGAAAGGCAGAGTTATGGGGTGGGGGGAGAGAAAGAGAATCTTTCATCCCCTGGTTCGCTCCTCAGATGGCTGCAACGGCCGGGGCTGGGCCAGGCTGAAGCCAGGAGCCGGGAGCTTCATCTGGGTCCCCTGACTCCATCCCATGGGTGTAGGGGCCCATGGACTTGGGCTATCTTCTGCTGCTTTCCCTGCATTAGCAGGGAGCTGGATTGGAAGTGGAGCAGCTGGGACTTGAACTGGCACCCATATGGGATGCTTGCCCCACAGGCGGAGGCTTAACCTTCTACACCACAGCATCGGCCTCTACTCCAGTATTTTCAAAAAGTGTTTACCATGACAAATATACATTGTGAAGAAGTGAATTTAGTTTGGAACATTTTTCATACTGATCTGACCATAGAAATACTTTTCCATGGCAGGCATTTGGCACAGTTTTAGTCACTGTTTGAGACTTGTGCATCCAATATCAGAGTGCATAGGTCTGAGTCTCGGCTCTGCTCCAGATTCTAGCTTCCTGCTAATATGCACCCTCAGAGGCAGCAGGTGATGGCTCAAGCAAGTCCTTAGGTCCCCGGCATCCATGTAGAAAACCTGGATTAAGTTCCAGGCTCCTGGCTTTGACTTGGCCCAGTTCTAGCTGTTGTCAGCCTTTGAGGAGTGCATCAGTGAATAGGAAATATATCTCTTCCTTTCAAATAAATAAGTATAATTTTAAATGAAACCGTTTTCTTGGAGTATATTGAGGAACTAATCCTGCGGGATTGGTTCTGCCAGTAATTAAGCTCACTGAGAGTAAGGACTACGTGTCACATTCCATTATGTATCCAGCATCTGGTACCTAGCAGACAGTAAATAATCAGCAAATACAAGTGCACTTCAAGCAGTTCATGGAAAGCAGAATTATAAATCTGAATTAATTTTGGTGCAAGAAACATTTTTGGTGCAAAAATTATTTTTCACACTACAGTTTTTTTTCAAACTACATGGAAAATGTGGAATAAACTATGCATGGATTTCTAATGATGTTTTTGTACCAAAATATGCTCATACTTTTAATTTCATTTTTTCCATGAACTCTTTGAAGTACCCTGATATTTCTTGAGTGAATGAGTGAATTTATATGGTAATGCCTAATAACTTAGTATTTTTTACACCTTAGTATGGTACTCAGACAATGTTCAAAATGTAGAATTTCAGCTAATCTGAAAAATTATTGACTTTAAGAGGTACCCTTATATTTATGCACTATTAGAAGGAACAACACACTGGCAATTAAATTAAAACAAAGACATTTTAGAATTTGGAATCTGTATTTTATAATTATTTCATGTTTTAAGGTTTATTTAGAAATGCATTTTTATCGTACAATGCCTCTTGCACATGAGATATAAAGAACACTGGAATGAAATGAATTGGTGAAGGTTTTTTTGTTTTTGTTTTGTTTTTTTTTTTTTTTTTTTTTTGGACAGGCAGACAGTGAGAGAGACAGAGAAAGGTCTGGTGAAGGTATTTCTAAAACATCTCCACAGTTGCAATCAGACTTCTGAATTGCTTTTTCAGTCAGCCAGCATGTTTTAGATTCTCTGCGTGAGGTTATTCTCATTGTCATTATAAGAACATCATTGATTTCTGGGGAGAAAACAAAGCATTCTCCTGCTGTTTTTCTTGTAAGTTCCTGAAAGCCATTGTGCAAGTTTTGAATGCTAGTGCTTTCCTGATCTCACCAGAAGGTGTCAGGCAATGACAACTACATCGCAACTGTTGCCAGGTCGCCAGCAACTGTGAGATTCCTTTCAGTGTAAGATGCATCCTAATTTCCGAAATTTTAAAATGAAGAAAAGTGCATCCTTGGACAAAGGAAATATGCTGCTAGATATTATCACACTGAGCTCTGCCTGAGTTCTGTGTTTATCTTCAGCTAAATTTAATTTTCTCCTTTCCTGCATAGCCCAGCTTCTCAGAAGAGTAGTCTGTCTTCACTCTCTCTCTCTCCTTCCCTTCCATCCACTCTTTAATCCATGGCTTTCTGACCCACATCACTCCAGGCATCTGTTTTCAGTCCTTATACACTTTCATTCAGTGCCAAGACAAGTCACAGGATCTTCGAACTAGATGCTCTCCTAATCCTTCCCCCTTTATGGGGCAAGCCATCACTTATTTGACTGTGATCTGTGGCCCTCTTTTCATCTCTCCCTTTTAAGATACATTTTATTCAAATCTATGTCCTAGTTTCTTCAACCAGTCCTCAGGTGGCAAGGTTATGTGACAAGGTTTATCTTAGTTGCCTTGAGCTGAACTTGCCTTGTAGTTTGCAGGGGCCCCAAGGGAAATGCATGACCCACCCTTCCCCCCATGGGAACCACAGGACCTAGCAGTCCTTTTTTTTATTTTTTTACATTTTTTTAAAACTTTTATTTAATGAATATAAATTTCCAAAGTAGAGCTTATGGATTACAATGGCTTCCCCCCCATAACTTCCCTCCCACCCGCAACCCTCCCCTTTCCCGCTCCCTCTCCCCTTCCATTCACATCAAGATTCATTTTCAATTCTCTTTATATACAGAAGATCAGTTTAGTATATATTAAGTAAAGATTTCAACAGTTTGCCCCCACATAGCAACACAAAGTGAAAAAATACTGTTGGAATACTAGTTATAGCATTAAATAACAGTGTATAGCACATTAAAGACAGAGATCCTACATGATATTTTTTAAAAATTGATTAATTTTCTATGCAATTTCCAATTTAACACCAGGTTTCTTTTTTTTTCATTTTCAATTACCTTTATATACAGAAGATCGATTCAGTATATACTAAGTAAAAATTTAATCAGTTTGCACCCACACAGAAACACGAAGTGTAAAAATACTGTTTCAGTACTAGTTATAGCATCACTTCACACTGGACAACACATTAAGGACAGATCCCACATGAGACATAAGTACACAGTGACTCCTGTTGTTGACTTAACAATTTGACACTCTTGTTTATGGCATCAGTAATCTCCCTAGGCTCTAGTCATGGGTTGCCAAGGCTATGCAAGCCTTTAGGGTTCACCGCTAGCAGTCCTTTTCTTAATCTTTGGCAGCAGAAATACTCTTTCAACCCTTCCCTCACCTCTCTTTGCAGCTTGCCTGCGCCGTCTCTCCTCCCTGCCATTCTGAAGATGTCCTTGCCTCCCCTTCATAAAGAAAATCAAAGCCAAGTGCTAGCTCCCTATGTCACGATTAAGCTGCAATGGCTGGAGGTGGGCCAATCCAAAGCCAGGAGCCAGGAGCTTCTTCCGGGTCTCCCAAGGACTTGGGGCATCTTCTACTGCTTTCCCAAGCCATCGCAGAGAGGTGGATCAGAAGTGGAGCAGCTGGGACTGATCCCGTCCTGCTTATTAATAGTTTCCAACATTAATAAGCGTGTGGGCTCTTCCCACGTATTCAGAGAAGTATTCTGAATACTGGCTCAAATAGACCAGACGACATGGTAAGTTTTTAAGCTTTTTATTTAGTGAGAGAAATGCACAGGAGAGTGAGGGCTTTATTTAGGGGAGAAAGAGAGACCTAGAAGCCAAGTTGGGTCCATACCAAGCAGAGAGCAGGCCAGGAGCAAGCCACGTGGAACAAGCATGCAGGCAGGAAGGCAAAGAGTGGGGCCCTAAAGGGGCGGGGCAACCAAGGCAACTAGTGCAGCAAGGGGCTATAAGGGGAAGGGCCCACCGTGTTCCAGGCCTTTTAGCCACTTCCAAAGGGGAGTGGTTATGTAGCCTGATTGGCAGGTGGGCGAACAGGTGTGAGATCACACAGGGGTGTGGTGAAGGTATGGTCTTCCATGCTCACAGAGCTAATCAATTTTGGCCTATCTGCCTGCCTACATCAGGACTTGAACCAGCGGCGATATGGGATGCCGGCACTACAGTGTGGCAGCTTTACCCACTAAGCCACGAGGCCAGCCCTGATTAAGCTACGTTTCTGCTCAGCCTTTCCTGCTGTCCTCCCTCAGTTAAAGGCTAATCCTTCTACCTGTGTGCAGAATCCTCCATCCTCCCATCTCCACAGGGGCCTGGCTAGGTCAATATGATGCCGTCTGTCTTCAACCTTTGCATTCCCATCGCAGTTTCTTGCCAGCAGCCAGTAAACATACTTTGGTAGCTACTGTCCTATGAGAGAAAAAGCATGCTTTGTTAATTCCACATCCACTTTTAGTTCAATTTATTTTCTTCCTTGTTTTTCATAGCCAAACTTCACTTACATTTCTTAACATTTCTTTTTGGCTCAAAATTCAAAAGGTATAAAAGGACATACTAGGAGAAAATGTCCCTCCTATTCTATTCCATTCTTGTGTATCTTTTTAAGGCCCAGCCCTATTGCCCTAAGACATCCATTGTGTGTAATGAATAAACTTATCTCTCATGCATCTGGAATGGACTTAGTTATGCACAGTTCTTCGAAGAATTGACAAAATAGTCACACAAATAGTTTTCTATAGGGCCTTATTCTCTGAGCCCTGGTTAAGAAAAGCTTTAGAGTTAAACTGTGCATGTACAATACATATCTCCCCCCCCTTTTTTTTTACAAAAAAGTACATGTTTTACACTCTGTCTTGTGTATCTTTTCATTGAACAATATGTATTTGAGACCTGTATATGTATATCCATCTACTGATCAGATATATAAACAGGTGAATTTAAACAGCCTCCCTCATTTAAAAAAAAAAAAAAGTCACCTTGACCGGTGCCGTGGCTTAACAGGCTAATCCTCTGCCTTGCGGCGCTGGCACACCAGGTTCTAGTCCCAGTCGGGGCGCCGGATTCTATCCTGGTTGCCCCTCTTCCAGGCCAGCTCTCTGCTATGGCCCAGGAAGGCAGTGGAGGATGGCCCAAGTCCTTGGGCCCTGCACCCACATGGGAGACCAGGAGAAGCACCTGGCTCCTGGCTTCGGATCAGCGAGATGCGCCAGCCGCAGCGGCCATTGGAGGGTGAACCAACGGCAAAAGGAAGACCTTTCTCTCTGCCTCTCTCACTATCCACTCTGCCTGTCAAAAAAAAAAAAAAAAAGAAAAAGAAAAAAAGTCACCTGTATCCTTCAAACAACAGTTTTTAGAGCTATAATTCATATACCATGTAATTCACCTGTTTAAGTATGCAGTTTACTGATTTTTAGTATATTCACAGAATTCTCCACTTGAGAACATTTTTAGCTCTTGAAAAAGAATCCCCATCCCTACTAACAATCATTCCTCATTTCTGCCCAACTCTCCCAGTCCCTGGCAACTGCTAATCTACTTTCTGTCTCAATGGATTTGTCTGTTCTAGAAATTCATGTAAGTGGAATCATACACTGCATGATCTTTTATGTCTGGCTTCTTTGATTTAGTGTGCAGTTTTTAAGGTTTGTGTTGTGGCTCATTTCAGCTCTTTATATTCAATAATTTGTTTGACAGAAACGTGGAGAGGGTAGGGGGAGAGGTCAGTCTTCCATCTGCTGGTTCACTCCCCAGATGGCTGCAATGGCCAGAGCTGCGCCGATATGAAGCTGGGAGCCAGGAGCTTCTTCCGGGTCTCCCACATGGGTGCAGGGGCCCAAGGACTTGGGCCACCTCCTACTGCTTTCCCAGGCCACAGCAGAGAGCTGGATTGGAACTGGAGCAGCCAGGACTCGAACCGGTGCCCATATGGGATGCCAGCACTGCAGGCAGCAGTTTTACCCACTACACCCCAGCACCGGCCCCTCAACAATGTTTTTTAATTATCAGAGTGTAAGTTTTTTATTTCTTTTGATAAATTTATTCTTAAATATTTCGTGTTTTGATGCTGTTATAAATGGAATTGTTTTCTTATTTCATTTTCAGTTGTTTATTGCTCTTGTATAAAAGTGCAATTGTTTTTTGTATATTGATCTTCTACCTTACAACCTAGCAGAACTCATTTATTAGCCCTATTGGTTTTCAGTGGGTTTCTTGTTATTTTCTGTATGCAAGGTAATGTCATTGGCAAATACAGATAATTTACTTCTTTCTTTCCAATCAAGGTGCCTTTTAATTCTCTCCTCCCCTCCCCTCCCCTCCCCTTCCCTCCCCTCCTCTCTCCTTTGCTCTCCTCTCTTCTCCTTTCCTCTTCTTTCTTTCCTTTCCCACCATCCCCCAAGCCCCCAACTTCTCTGGCTAGAACTTCTAAACCAATATTGAAAAAATGTAATATGAGTAGTAAAAGAAAAGACCACCACAAAACACACCAAACGTGGGAGTTAGGGAAACTGTTTACTATTGTCGGGTGGGGAAAATCCGACAGGCTGCCTCCTGCACACAGAGAACAGCAGCCTGCACTGGGAGAACAGGTTTTATTCAGCTTTGCAGAGGCAGAGGTAAGGAAGTGGGAGTGGCAAATCTCATTAGGGTGGGGGTGGAGCTGACGCTTGTGATTGGGCCATTTGGTCACCTGGCTTCCAGCAATGGCAGTGGGGGGCTAGAGCCTAGGATGGTGTCTGGGGCATAGATGGGACCACAGAAAAGACTGTGCCATTTTACTAACAAGTAGACATTGTCATCTTGTTCCTGATCTTAGAAGAAAAGCTTTTCAAGGGCTAGTGTTGTGGCACAGTGGATTAAGCTGCTGCCTATGACACTGGTATCCCTATGACTGCTGGTTGGACTCCCAGCTCCTCCACTTCCGATCTGGCTCCCTGCTAATGCTGGGAAGGCATTGGAAGATGGCCCAAGTACTTGAATCCCCGCTACCCACGTGGGAGGCCTGGATGGAGTTCCAGACTCCTGGCTTCAGCCTGGCCCAGTCTGGCTGCTGCAGTCCTGTGAGTAGTGAATTATCAGATGGAAGATCTCTCTTTGTCTTCCTCTCTCTGTAATTCTGCCTCTCAAGCAACTAAATCTTTTTAAGAAAAAAAGGAAGAAAAGCCTTCAACTCTTTTTTTTTTTTTTTTAGCAGTGAGCATGCTAGCCATGTTTAATGAAGAGTACATCTTATAGACCAGGCAGGCATCTCGGTAAAGAGCTGAGAGCCCAGTGTGCATTCAGAATGGAGTTTTTATGGACATGAGTACGCATCCATATTTCTCCTTCCCTCCTCTCTCTTCTGGAAAATTGTTTGGTGGAGGGCTTTCTGGTGTGGAATTCCTGAAAACCCTCCCAAGATCTTATCAGTACATTGTTATTGGACCTAACCGCTCCCTTGGTGCAAGGCAAGGAGAGATTCCCTCAAGGGAGATTCCCTTAGGCTGCCCCCAGGGAGTGGGTTGGGAACCGCCTAACAAGGTTCTTGAACAAGAACAATACTTTAGGTATGTAACTGCTGGTCAGGCTTGCTTCTACATTTTTCCTGGTTGCACTGAACAGCAATTCCCACTTTCTTCCAAAAATTCCCATCTTCTGTCCCTCTTACACACCTAGGCTAATGTCTACTTGGGTACCATAACATTTCCTCCCCTCCAAGAGAAGTTACCCATAATCTTACGAAGGGTAGCATGGGTAAAGATCCATATTCTATATTTTCTTCAAGCTGGCCCATAGATGTAGAGCTGCTTACGGATTTTATTCTCTTGTTGTCTGTCCTATGGTGTCTGAGGGTGGCCTTGACAAAGATTGTCTTGTACCCTACAGAAGGCTGATCTCATTGTCCAATGGAATAGGCTGGAAACCCTACCACATGATCATCTAGAGCTGGATGGCCCATATTTACAGCTCTCATTTTCTCCTGGCTGGCTCTGCCAAATATGTTACCTGAGCTGGTTACTCACAGGTTCCTGTCTTCATGCAAAAAGAATTCAGACACGGGACAGAGTAGCAGTAAAACATGACAGCCAAGTTTAATAAAGACAGTCTAGCTGGAAGACCAGGCAGGCATCTCAGTAAAGAGCTGAGAGCCAGCTTTCAACTTTGACCGTTAAATATGTTAGCTGCGGGTTTTTGAGAGTTCTTGAGGACTGCTTCTTCCCTGGGCTACATCTTTGAACCTCTACTCTGGAGACTGAGGTAGAGACAGTGGCTTGCTTCTCTTGAGGTATCATACTTGTTTTCTGAGCGGGGCATTGGGAACAGCCAGTAAATTTTGGCCTTGTTTTTTTAAATATGTATTTTTTTAAAGGCAGAGTTACAGAGAGAGGAGGGGAGAGAGAGAGTCACAGAGATCTCCCATCCACTGATTCACTCCTTAAATGGCTGTAATAGGCAGGGCTGGGCCAGGCCAAAATCAGGAGCCTGGAACTCCATCCAGGTACCCCGTATGGGTGGCAGGGACCCAAGTACTGTGCCATCTTCTGCTGCTTTCCCAGGTACATTGGCAGGGAGCTGGATTTGCAGTGGAGCAGCTAAGACTTGAACTGGCATTCATATGGGATGCCAGAATTGCAGGTAGCAGCTTAACCTGCTGCACCACAAGGCCAGCTCCAGCCTCTGGCCTTATTGTCTTGCCAACGTAGAACTTCTCTCCTACAAGATAGATGAGCAAGGACCATCAAGGCTGCAGTATTTTTGTCTTGTTATACCTGGGTAAGCTTCAGTGCTATGAGTGGGGATTGGTTGGAGATAGGGGCCATGAACCTATTGGCCTTCAGCATAAAGAATTTAAGCATTTTCTGTTGGAGCTAGGAGTGATTGAGAAACACTGGAGGCTTGCTTTTTCCGGAGACATACCAGAGCCCTTGACTGGGACCTGAGAGGAGAGGAAGTCCTGTGTTCTTGCTCATGTCTGGCAATAGTGGAGGTTCCATCATGCAGAACTGGAGTAGGGGAGGGCGTGGGTGGCTGCTTCAGTGTCACACGCTCTTGTTCTTCCCACTGAGATTTAGTACATTTTCTTGGATGAATATTTTTTCAATTGCTCTAGGACAGTTTCCAGAGAGTTTAGATGTGTGTGTGTTTGTTTGTACGTGTTTGTGTTGAAGTAATTTTTACTAGGTGGGGGAGGAGTTCTGTGGCATCACTCACACTGCCATTTGGAAGTGGAACCTTCCTTATTAAAAATATTTATTTAGGGCCAGCGCCATGGCTCACTAGGCTAATCCTCCACCTGCGGCACCGGCACCCCGAGTTCTAGTCCCGGTTGGGGTGCCAGATTCTGTCCCGGTTGCTCCTCTTCCAGTCCAGCTCTCTGCTGTGGCCCAGGAGGGCAGCGGTGGATGGCCCAGGTGCTTGGGTCCCTGCGCCCACATAGGAGACCGGGAGGAAGCACCTGGCTCCTGGCTTCGGATCGGCGCAGCTCCAGCCGTAGTGGCCATTAGGGGAGTGAACCAACAGAAGGAAAACCTTTCTGTCTGTCTCTCTCTGACTGTCTATAACTCTACCTGTCAAATAAAAACTTAAAAAATATATTTATTTATTTATTTTCATTCTTCATTTGAAAGGTAGACAGAGAGATAGAAACAGAGACAAACAGAGATTTTTTTATCTTCTAGTTCACTCCCCAAATGCCTGAACAGCCAATGCTGGGCTGAAACTGGGAGCCCAGAACTCCAACTGGGCCTCCCACTTCAGTAGCAGGAACCCAGGTACTTGAGCCATCACTTGATGCCTCCTAGGCTGTCTATTAGCAGGAAGCTGAACTGGAAGCCAGGATGCAAACTTAGGCACTTGGATATGGGGTACAGGTGTTTCAACTACTGTGCCCAAAGCCTGCACCCTCCTCATTTTTAAAATAACTACATTGTGTTTCACTGAAAGGACTATACTGCATTTAATTCCATACTGATTGGCATTTAGATTATTTAAAATACTTTGCCTTTAAAAGCAATGTTGTAGGGAACAGCATTGTAGTGCAGCAAGCTAGGCTGGCAATGCCTGCAGCCCTTATCCGAGTGCCTGTTCGAGTCCCAGCTACTTTGCTTCCAATCCAGCTTGCTGCTAACATGCCTGGGAAAAGCAGCAGAAGATGGCCCAAGTGCTGGGTCTGCCACCCACGTGGGAGATCTGGATGGAGTTGGTGGCTCCTGGCTCAGACCTGGCTGTTGATGCCATCTGGGGAGTGAATCACGGGATGGAAGATTCTCTCTCTCGCTCTTGTTCTCGCTCTCGCTCTGCCTTTCAAATAAATAAATAAAAATCTTAAAAAAAGAAAATGTTGTAGGGCAAGCATTTGGCCTAGTGGTTAAGATCAGTTAGGATGCCCCTGCCCCATATAGCAGAGCCTGGGTTTGATCCCTGGCTCCCGATCTGACTCTGGCTCCTGATTCCAGCTTCCTGCCAGTGCACTACTCTGGGAGGCAGTGGTGATGGCTCAAGTACTTGGGTTCCTGCTACTCAAGTGGGAGGCCCAGTTGGAGTTCTGGGCTCCCAGCTTCAGCCTGGCTCAGTCCTGGCTGTTGCAGGCATTTGGGGACTGAACCAGCCCATGGGAGATTTCTTTCCTCTCTCTCTCTCTCTCCCTCTCAAATAAATAATTTTTAAAATGTTGTAATTAATACCCTTTTAAATATACTGGCATATCTGTAAGGTAAATTTCTTTTGCTGGGTCACAGAGGTTGCCAAGTTGCCCTCTGTTAAAGGTTTGTACCAGTCAATGTGGGAGTATCTATTTCTTCATATTCTGGCTGTCATAGTGTGTTACCAAAATTTTAGGTCTTTGCTAACCTCATGTGAAAATGTTTTACATATAACTTTACTTTGCTTTTTTTCTGTTATAAGTGAAGCTAAAGATGCTCTCATGAGATTATCAGCCATGCATTTTCTTTATAGTTCACTGTCTATATAGTCTGTTCTTTTTTCAACCGGGATGACTGAGTGGGCATTTAGCTTAGCAATTAAGATGCACATGTCCCACATCGGAATACCTGGGTTTGATTCCTGGCTCCAGCTCATGACACCAGTTTCCTGCCAAACCAGACCCAGGGAGGTAACGGTAATGGATCAAGTAATTGGATTCCCACCACCCTTGTGTGGGAGATCTGAATTGCATTTCTGGCTCTGGCTCTGGCCCTGGTCTAGCCCTGGTCATTGTGGCCATTTGGGGAGTGAATCAGAAGAAGGAGTCTCTCTCTCTCTCTCTCTCTCCGTGTATCTGTGTGCACTTCTCAAATAAATAAAAAATAATTTAAAAATTTTAAAAAACAAAATAAAATAGGTTTGATGGTCTTTTCCCATTGATTGGTAGGAGCTCTTTGTATATTAGAAAAATTAGCTGTTTGTCATATGTATTGCAAATTATTTCATTCAGTGTATCCTTTTTAAATTTTGTTATTTTGGATTTTTGCCATTTAGAAATTATTTTGGGGACCGATTTTATGGCACAGCAATTTAAGCCATTGCCTTTTAAAAAAAAATTATTTATTTTACTTGAAAGTCAAAGTTACACAGAGAAAGAAGGAGAGGCAGAGAGAGAGAGGTCTTCCATCCACTGGTTCACTTCCCAATCGGCTGCAACGGCCAGAGCTGAGCCGATCTGAAGCCAGGAGCCAGGAGCTTCTTCCGGGTCTCCTTTGTGGGTGCTGAGGCCCAGACTTGGGCCATCTTCTACTGCTTTCCCAGGCCACAGCAGAGAGCTGGATCAGAAGTGGAGCAGTGGGGTCTCAAACCAGCGCCCACATGGGATGTGGACACTGCGGGTGGCAACTTTACCCATTACGCCACAACACCGGCCCAAAGCCATTGGGTTATAAGTGCCTGCTTGAGTCCTGGCTATTCTGCTTCCAATTCAGTTCCCTGATAACGCACCTGGGAAAGCAGCAGAAGATGGCCCAAGTGCTTGCGCCCTGGCTACCCATGTGAGAGACCCAGATGGAGTCCCAGGCTCCTGGTTTTGACCTGGTCTATCTCTGGCCATTGTGACCATTGGAGAGTGAATCAACAGATGGAAGATTCTCTCTCTCTCTCTCTCTCTCTCTGTAATTCTGCCTTTCAAATAAAGAAATTAGTCTTTTTTAAAAAAGGTTTATTTATTTATTTGAAAGGCAGAGTTGCTACACACACACACACACAGAGAGAGAGAGAGAGAGAGAGAGAGGTGTCTTCCATCCACTGGAGCTGGGCTGATCCGAAGCCAGGGTCCAGGAAACTCTTCTGGGTCTCCCACGTGGGTGCAGGGACCCAAGGACTTGGGCCATCTTCTACTGCTTTCCCGGGCCATAGCTGAGAGCTAGATTAGAAGTAGAGCAGCCAGGACTTGAACCATATGGTATATGGCATATGGTATATGGAATGCCGGCACTGCAGGTTGCAGCCTTACCCACTATGCCACAGTGATGACCTCTTAGTCTTTTTTTTAAAAAATCATGTATTTTAAAATTTTTTACTGGGGCCAGTGTTGTGTCATAGCAAGTTAAGCCTCCGCCTATGATACTAGTATGCCATATGGGCACCTGTTTGAGACCTGGTTACTCCACTTCCGATCTGGCTCCCTGCTAATGTGCCTGGGAAGAAGCTGCTGGCTCCTGGGTTCAGCCTGGCCCAGCCCTGGTTGTTGTGGCCATTTGGGGAGTGAACCAAAGGATGGAGGATCTCTTTCTCTCTTTGCTTCTCTCTCTCTCTCTCTCTGTTAAAAAAAATTACTTATTTGAGAAGGAGTGGGGGCAGAGAGAGACCTCCTATCTGCTGGTCCACTCCCCAGTGCCCACGACAACTGAGGCTGGGCTAGGGCCAAAGCCAGGTCTACTGCCTCCCATGATCTTCTCTAGCAGGAAACTGGAGCCAGGAGCCAGAGCTGAAGAGTCAAACGCAGGTACTCCCATGTGGGACTTGGGCATCCTAGCCAGCACGGTAAATGCTAGCCCCAGAGAAATGCTTTTATTTTTATATGGTCAAGTCTATAAATTTTTAAAGATTATTTATTTATGTAAAAGGCAGGAGGGAGAGGGAGAGAGAACTTCTGTCTGCTGATTCACTCTCCAAGTGGCTTCAACAGGTAGATTTGGGCCAGACTGAAACCAGGAGCCAAAAAATCCATCCTGGCCTCCCATAGAGTGGCAGGGCCCCAAATACTTGAGCCACCTTCCACTGGCTTCCAAGGCATGTTAGTCAGAGCCTGGATCAGAAGTAGAGCAGCCCAGACTCGAACCAGCGCCCATATAGGATGCTGGCATCACAAGCAGAATGTTAACCCACTGTGGCTATAACACTAGCCCCTGTCATTCTTTTCTTATGTGACTCTAGGTTTAAATTATACTTGGAAGGGCCTCTCCCTTCCCTGCTGTAAGATAATTTTTAAGTCCAATATTTCTTTTAATCATGGTTTAATTTTTATATTTAAAATTTATAGCTATCTAGACTTTATTTTGGACTGTTTTGGTATAAAATGCATCTATGGATCCCACCTGGTTACTTCTGGATGGCTGTGTATTTGTGCTCGAGGGTAGGAATGCTGTTTTCTTCATCTCTGTGTCTCCAGTGCTTGACATAGTTTTGGTCCCTAATAGGAGGTCTTTGAATGAACCATATGGATATTCTCTTCTCTGATCGTATTTAACACTTGCCTTACTGTGGTGGACATATCCCACCACGGCCCCCAGTGAGCCAGACGTTGATGATCCCCTCCTCTTGAGCACAGACAAAACCTATGGCTTGCTTTTAATCCATTGACTATGGCAAAGGTGACAGGATGTCACCGTCATGAGGACAGCAGGTTACATAAAATGCCATCTCAGCAGAATGGAGCAAGAGAAATCTTACTGCTAGCCTTGAAGAAACAAGTTGTCACAACAGAAACTGCCCGTGGTGAGGGCACGTGGCAGGGAATTGCTCTCAACCTTTGGGAGCTGAGCGTCTCAATCCTACAACCACAAGAAGCTGAATTCTGGGGTTGGCATTGTGGTACAATGGATTAAGCCACCACCTATAAGGCCAGTATCTCATTTGAGAGCCAGTTCAAATCCTGGCTGCTTCACTCCCTGCTGATGTGCCTGGAAAAACAGCGAAAGGTGACCCAAGTATTGGGGCCCTGCCACCCACATGGGAGACCCCGATGGAGTTCCAGGCCCCTGGCTTCAGCTTGGCCCAGCCTTGTCTGTTGGAGCCATTTGAGGAGTGAACCAATGGATGCAAGACCGATCTCTCCTCCACTTGCCCCCTGTAACTCTTTCAAGTAAATAAGTCTTTTAAAAAAATAAAAATAAAGAAACTGGATTCTATCAACAACCACGGGAATTTGGAAAAGAGTATCCTATGCTTCAGCTAAGACCCCCATCCCTGGTCTGTTCCTTGTTTTCAGCCTGGCAGGATTCCAAGCAGAGGACAAGCTAGGCTGTGCAGGGACTCCTGGCCCAGGGAAAATGAGATAATAAATGAGATTCTTGGGGCCGGTGCTGTGGCCTAGTAGGCTAAGCCTCTGCCGATGACACCTGTATCCCATATGGGCACCAGTTTGAGTCCTGGCTGCTCCGCTTCCAATCCAACTCTCTGCTATGGCCTGGGAAAGCAGTGGAAGATGGCCCAAGTGCTTGGGCCCCTGCACCCACATGAGAGACCCAGACAGTTCCAGGCTCTGGATTTTGCCTGGCCCAGCCCCAGCTGTTGAGGCCATTTGGGGAGTGAACCAGGGGATGGAGGACCTTTCTGTCTCTTCTCTCTCTGTCTGTAACTCTACCTCTCAAATAAATAAATCTTTTTTTAAAAAAAAAAAGATTAACCTAAATTTCTACCTTAAGAAACTAAAAACAAAGAAAGCAAAGTCAACCCAAAGAAAGGAAATTTATTTAAAAAAATGAGATTCTTTTAGGATACTGAATTGGTGATAATTTGGTACACAACAGTAGAAAACTAATACACTTCAATTGTTAACCCATTTAGAGCTTATTATCAATGAGTACTTTCAGATTGTCTTCACCTCATTTTATATCAGTTCACTCCATCTTATCCCCATGAGAATAGCAAATTTTGAACTGAACGTGACTTTTTAAATATTTATTATGATTAAACATTTTATGTTAAATATTCCAAATCTCTCTTGATTTGGAACCATTGTGCTAATCTGTAGATTCTTTGATAGGTGTCATCTCTTCTGTGAACTCTCCCTGGATGGCTTTCCCCTGCCTTTCTGTAGATTTGCTATCCTTTGAGCTCCAGCACTTAGCATAGTGCACTGTAATCACCTGCCTACAGCTCACCTGCCATACTAGACTGTGAGCTCCTGGAAAACCTGGACTTGACTTTTCAACTTCTTAGCCCAATGCCTGACATGTAATAGAAGGTCACTAATTCTTTCTGTCGTATAAGTCAAATGAAGAAAGAAGTGATCAATAACAGGAAATGCTTTGAGGACTTCAACAGAAGATGTCTAAGGAAAATGTTATTTGAAGTCTCCACGAAAAAATGCAAGCAAGCCCTTCTACGGTGAGCACTGCCCATATTCTCTCACTTAGGGAGAGAGTTATTACTTAAGACCCTCTCTCCGCCCATTGCAGCTTATGGTGGTGCCTTCCCTAACCTGTCTGTTCTTGACAAGGTTCTCATGACAGAAACCACTGGAGCCTGAGTATCTAGGACAGGCGACATATGTTTCTACAGAGTAGGGAGTCTCACCAGCTCCTCCTGTTCCTCTAATCTATACCAATGGTTGGTTCCCACTTCATGATGGTGAGCTCCCGAGGGTAGGAAATGAAAGCAAGAAATGTTGGGGCTGGTGTTGTGGCGTAGCTTGTAAAACCATTCCATTTGAGAGCTGGTTCAAGTCCCAGCTGCTCTGCTTGCATTCCAGCTCCCTGCTAATGACCAGGGAAAGCAGCAGAAAATGGACCAGGTACTTGGGCCCCTGAACCCACGTGGGAGACCCAGAAGAAGCTCCTGGCTCCTGGCTTCAGCCTGGATCAGCACTGGCTGTTGTAGCCATCTGGGGAGTAAACCAATGGATGGAAGATTCTCTCTCTCTCTCTCACTCTGACTTTCAAAATAAATAAATCTTTAAAAAAATTTTTAAAAAGAGAAAAAATGAAATGTCACCCTCTGAGCATAGTTTTTACTTGGACAAGGACATTTCACACATTTTTATCAAGGAAACACAAATATCTTCCCTATTCTAAGGAAAAGCCTAGGGTAATTCTCAGATCCAATGGAGGGGACCAGGGCTAATCCGGACACCTGGTGTCTAAGTGATAGAAAGGAAATGGATTCACTTAATCGTATCACAATCTGTTTGAGGTTACCAGAAAGTTGGTATTCTATATAAAGAACAGAAATAATGGAACCCAAAGTGCGATTTAGTCAGTATGTCACTAGGGTTGATGTTGAGAGCAAACACACATTTTTCTGGAATACCAAAAGGGAATTAATTCAGCTATTTACTAAAAAACATGGCAAAGAATTCCAATTTCCTAGTCACTGAAGCATTGTTTATAATGACAATTTGAGAGCAACATAAATTTACAGCAATAGGGGAGCAGTTATTTAGGATACTTTAAAAGGATATTACAGTGGATTTTAAAGAATGTTCAATGACAAGTGTGTTAGTTTGTTATGGGTGCCATAACGAAGTTCCAAAGACTAGGTGTCTTAAACAACAGACATTTATTTTCTCATAGTTCTAGAGGCTGGAAGTGCATGATCAAGGTGTTGGGCAGCTTGGTTCCTGTTGAGACCTTTTTCCATGGCTTACACGTGACCACCTTCTTGCTGTGTCCTCATATGCTCTATTCTCTCTGGGCATGTGACCCTGGCATCTCTTTGTGTGTCCAAATTTTCCATTTCTCATAATGACACCAGTCATATTGGGTTACAGCCCCTGTAATAGTCTCATTGTAACCCCTCTTTAAAGACATATCTCCAGGGGCTGGCATTATGACACAGCAGGTTAAGTTGCCACTTGTGGCATCCACATCCCACATTTAAGCAATGGTTCCAGTCCTGGCTACTCTGCTTCCAATTCAGCTCCCCGCTAACATGTCTGGGAAGGTAGAGGAAGATGGTCCAAATGCTTAGGCCCTTGCCATCCACGTGGGAGACTTGGATGGACTTCTTGGCTTCTGCCTGGCCCATACCTAGCCATCGCAGCTGTTTAGGGGAGTGAACCAGCAATAAGAGATCTCTCTCTTTATCTGTCTCTCCCTCTCTCTTTGTGTCTCCTCACTCCCTATGTTGCTGTGCTGTTCAAATAAATAAAGAACTTTTTTAAAAAATCTAATTCCAAATACAGTTGAATTCTCAGGTACTGGCAGTTAGGGCTTCAACATATGGATTTTGGAAGAGCACAATTCAACCCATACAGCAAGAGAAAAATTTTATCATATGATTCAAAAAGCAGAATATAATTTTAATGAATTCCTAATACTATAAACATACACAGGAAAAGATGGGAAGGAAATACTCTCAAATATTAGCAATGGCTTTCTTAAGAGTTTGAGAGTTGTAAGTAATGAAAAAATTTTTTCTTCTTTATCTGTATCTACATTTTTTAAATTATCTACAGTGCACAGGTATTTTACCATGAAAAAATGCAATAAAAATTACATTTAACAATCCAAACTCTTTTTCCTTAGTTTTAAGACTAAATTGACTCACCTTTAAGAATGAAAGACAAGATGAGATAAATGTGGCAGAATAATTGGTATCAGTTGTTCAGTTATAAGTGGAATTTTATTATAAGTCAAGCACTAGTGAGACTGGTTATGTTGATTGGATCTCCTTTCATTTTAATCATTTTAAAATGATGAAGAAAAACACCCTTTTTTAAGTTTGAAAAGCTGGGGATTAGACTCTGGGCTGTGATAACAACACCATGTATTACCCCACAGTGCCCTTATGGAAGAGCTTTCCACCCAGTCCCTACTTTGACATGTAATTGTAAATTTCCATTCAGAGAAGATGTCGACCTGAAAGCAGCTGTATAATGTACCTTAGACTTCTGTTTTTCTCTTTCTATGGAACCAAACTACACAGGATGTCAAGGCAGGAGCCTCATTTTGCTATGGCCTGCCAGGTTTACCCTACTACCGTATTATCTCACTGCATGCGCACATAGCCACCACACTGTCTCCAGATACCTTTATTTTTTTTTAAAGATTTATTTATTTACTTGAAAGTCAGAGTTATACAGAGAGAGAAGGAGAGGCAGAGACAGAGGTCTTCCATCCACTGGTTCACTCCCAAGTTGGCCACAATGGCCAGAGCTGAGCCAATCTAAAGCCAGGAGCTAGGAACTTCTTCCGGTTCTCCCATGCAGGTGCAGGGGTCCAAAGACTTGGGCCATCTTCTACTGCTTTCCCAGGCCACAGCAGAGAGGTGGATCAGAAGTGGAGCAGCTGGTACTCGAACTGGTGCCCATATGGGATGCTGGCACTGCAGGCAGCGGCTTTACCCGCTACACCACAGTGCTGGCCCCTCCAGATACCTTTAGAATCACCTCCACTTCCTATGCATTAGTCATTTCGTGTCTCCTTATTGCTACCTTTTAGAGGCTCTTTCTTCCCTCGCAGCACTCAGCTCTGAAATGTGAGTACTTCTGTCCCTTCTTCAGAAGGAGCTGGTTCATCCAAGTCTGCCACCCATCCTCATCTGCCTTTTCTCTTATCTACAAGTCCTTAGATCCTGTTGGCTCCCGTCCAGGAGACAAACTTGTGGGATCTGCAATTAAGGAAACATAATCTTAAGGGCCGGCGCTATGGCTCACTTGGTTAATCCTCTGCCTGTGGCACCGGCATCCCATATGGACGCCGGGTTCTAGTCCCGGTTACTCCTCTTCCAGTTCAGCTCTCTGCTATGGCCTGGGAAAGCAGTAGAAGATGGCCCAAGTGCTTGGCCCCTGCACCCACATGGGAGACCAGGAAGAAGCACCTGGCTCCTGGCTTCGGATCGGCGCAGTGCCGGCCGTAGCGTCCATTTGGGGAGTGAAGCAGCAGACAGAAGACCTCTTTTCTCTCTCTGCCTCTCCTTCTCTCTCTGTGTAACTCTGCTTTTCAAATAAATAAATGTGTTTTTTAATATAAAAAAAACAAACAAAAAAGGCTAATAACCAGGAAAGTAGTAGAAAAACAGTAGATAGAATTTGAACTCTAAAAACTTTTGAGAAAGTTTGGAATCAAAGAAAATACTGCTTTCTACATAAACACCGTCACTTGGTAAGATACCAGGTGCAGGCATGAGAAGAGGAGTGAAATGATCTCTCCTGCATAGTGGGGAAACACATGTATGAACACTATTATTCTTTCAGAAGTACTGTATTAGATACACACGGAGACTTCAAAAAGTTCATGGACAGGATAATTAAAAGATAAGTTTCTTTGGTGCAAAAAAAATTTAAAATCTGTGCAAACTTTTTAAATACAACACACATTCCTCCAAGCTTTTTGAAGATGCTTCAGATGAACAGAAGAAGAAGATACATACTAACCCGATAGTGAGAGAAGTCAGGGATGGCTTCAGCGAAGTGATATTTCAGATGAGACTTTGTAGTGCACAGTAAGGTGTTAAGGAGTCAATCCATAATGCCCCCTTTCCCCATCATAGTTTTGAACCAATTGAGAAATAGGGCATAGGAGATAAGGAAATGGAGATCATGAGTGTCAGCCTTCTTGCTAAACAGCATGTTGGCTGGACATGGCTTTGGGTCCGTGGCTCAGTGGGCCTTTTAAACACTCTCTGCCCTGAAGTTGACACTCACCTTGTTCGGGAAGCTAAGGCACAGCCAAAGAGAACAAGTCAGCTGTCTTCACAAGTGACAACCAGAGGGACCAGCACTGGGCATAGTGGGTGAAGCCACCGCCTACAGTGTCGGTATCCCATAGGGGCGCTGGTTCGAGTCATGGCTGCTCCACTTCTGATCCAGCTCTCTGCTATGGCCTGGGAAAGCAGTAGAAGATGGCCTAAGTCCTTGGGCCCCTGCACCTGAGTGGGAGACCTGGAAGAAGCTCCTGGCTCCTGGCTCCGGATCGGCTCAGCTCTGGCCATTCCAGCCAGTTGGGGAGTGAACCAGCTTCTGGAAGACCTCTCTTTCTCTCTCTCTCTCTGCCTCTCCTCTCTCTGTGTAACTCTGACTTTCAAGTAAATAAATAAATCTTTTAAAAATTACAGTAAGGGCAATGGAAAGCCAAGATACCATGGAAAAAAAAAAAAAGACCTAAATGAAAGATCTCTGTGAGTGAGATCCCAGTGGAAAGAACGGGGCCATCAAAGAAGGAGGTACCTTTCTCCGAAGGGAGGAGAGAACTTCCACTTTGACTATGACCCTATCGGAATAAGATCAAAGTCAGCGAACTCTAAAGGCTTCCATAGCCCTGACAACTCATGACTAGAGCCTAGGGAGATTACTGACGCCATGAACAGGAGTGTCAAATTGTTAAGTCAGCAACAGGAGTCACTGTGTACTTACACCCCATGTGGGATCTGTCCTTAATGTGTTGTCTAATATGAAGTGATGCTATAACTAGTACTGAAACAGTATTTTTACACTTTGTGTTTCTGTGTGGGTACAAACTGATGAGGTCTTTACTAATTATATACTGAATCGATCTTCTGTATATAAAGATAATTGGAAATGAAAAAAAACAACCTGGTGTTAAATTGGAAATGGCATAGAAAATTAATTAATTTTAAAAAATATTATGTAGGATCTCTGTCTTTAATGTGCTGTACACTCTTATTTAATGCTATAACTAGTACTCCAACGGTAGTTTTTTCACTTTGTGTTGCTATGTGGGGGCAAACTGTTGAAATCTTTACCTAATATATACTAAACTGATCTTCTGTATATAAAGAGAATTGAAAATGACTCTTGATGTGAATGGAAGGGGAGAGGGAGCGGGAAAGGGGAGGGTTGCGGGCGGGAGGGAAGTTATGGGAGGGGGGAAGCCATTGTAACCCATAAGCTGTACTTTGGAAATTTATATTCATTAAATAAAAGTTTAATAAAAAAAAGAAAGTGAAAAAAAATTACAGTAAGGGATCCTATGCATGATACTAAGAAATAGATAAAATATTTTAAATTAAACTCAATGAGAGATAACATATAATTTGAGAAAAACTACAAAACTTAAACTGAGAAATGTATAATTAATAGACATATTTGGTTTCTGGATGAAAATGAAATATAAGAGTATTAGTCCTCCAAATGCGAATTTAGTGTGTTCTCATTCAGAATCCCAGCAAAATTTTTCTTGGAATGAAATGCAATCAGTTCTCCTGTAAGGCAATATACACATTTTTAAAAAACCACCCAAATGTGCAGCATTGAACAATAAAACCCAGAGCGATATGGGTGAAATGAGATCAGAGGCACAACACTGAAAATCTTTGTCAGTGACACACACGCTCAGAAGATAGGAACATAATAAAAATGGCGTTTTGCGCATATTAAATGATAAGAAATATATAAATACTACAAGAATATGTCATTTTCTCTGGAAAAAGACCTGATGTTTTTTTGTGGAAGTGGACATCAAAAGGTTGTAGCTTGTGAGTTACGTGAAACAGTGGAAGGAGGCTTAGCTGGAATCTGATGGAAAGTTCGCCAGTGTGGATGGTGAGCCCATGGAACTGGTAGATGCTGGCAGTATGCGCCTGTATTCATTACGTATTTTCCTTCCTGCATGGCTTGGGCTCAGTTTTCTGAGTTTTGCCTTCTATTTCCTTTGGACAAAGTTGCACGTTGCATGTAAGCAAAGGCAAAATTTGCTTTCTGCTCCAATTGATCCTCGTTATTAGTCACCTTGGAACAAATTTGCATTTTCCAAAGAAGCTTTGTAGCAAGACTGACTATAAAAGGGTTGTTTCCCTTTGAAAATAAACTGCTTGGAGTACTTTATAAATTGAGCAAATCTTGCCTTAGCAAGTATTAAAACACGGTAAGTATATATTATTTAAAACATTATGCTGGGAAAAGAAAATGGAAACTACATGAATATATATATATATATATATATATATATATATATATATGACTGATTAAGCAAATCATATGCTGTCCGTATGGTGGCTACTAGATAGCCATCTCAAAGGGTAAGGTGGGGGCGGATGTTTGGCACATGGATAAAGATACTGCTTGGGCTGGCCACATCTCATATCCGAGTGCCTGAGTTTAAGTCCTGGCTGCAACTTCCCGCTGATGCACAACCTGGGAGGCAAATGGTGATGGCTCAGGTATTTGGATCTCTGCCACTCACCTGGGAGACCTGGATGGAGTTCCTGGTTCTGGCTCCTAGCTTTGTCCTGACCCAACCCTGGCTGTTCTGGGCATGTGGGGAGTGAACAAGTGGATGGAGGATCTCTCTCTCTCTCTCTCTCTCTCTCTCTCTCTCTCTGCCTTTCAGGTAAGTAAGAAAATGTATACAGGAAGTAAAGAAGGAAGGAATTTTTAAATTAAAAGGAAGGGAGGAAGCAAGGAAGGAAGGAAGATAGAAAGAAAGGTATTGATTTGGAAAGTAGTCCAAACATACTTTTAAGAAAAAAATGATAAAGGGCAATATGCTATAATCATATTTGTATTTTGAAAAAGTTATGTATTTGTCGTGGTTTGAATATTAGTTTTTATGTTGAAATTCCTCCAAAGGCCCACATGTTAAAGGTCTGTTCCTTAGGATGGCACTATTGGGAAGTGGTGGGACCTTCATTCAGATCTCCAGGAATCTGAGTAGTATAATCAGTAATCATATACTTTAAGAGGTGGGGCCTGGTTGGGAAATCCTTGGGTCATTGGGGTCATGCCCTCAGATGGTAGGCCCCACAAAAAGGTTGTTATGAAGGCCTGGGTTTAAATCCAGCCACTCTCTGTATCCTGGCTTGCCACGTGATCCCTCCTCCCCAAACTTTCCATCATTGCCATCTGCTGCCTTCATCAGAGGCCAGATCAAGAGGTGGCCTGATTTGGGGCTTGAACCTCCAAAACTGTGAGCCTAATAAACCTTTTCTTTTTGTGACGTTAATTTCTTTGGGTATTTGTTGTAGTAATGAAACAATAGCTAAGACAGTGCTTTTGTGTTCCACAAACTTTCTTGCTCAGATACAGAATCTTGAAGAAGGAAGCTAAAAAAACATTAAAATAGTGAGGATATCACACTGGGTAGGGAGGAAGTTTTTACTTTTTATTTTATACTCTATCTCCCATGAACATGCTTTGCCTTTGTAATTTTTAAAGTAAAAACTAAATTTGATGTGCTGGCATGAAAGTAGACATAGCTAAATGGAAAAATAGAAAATCCAGAACTATATAATTGTGTGTTTTTTTAAAAAAAATTATGGTAGTGTATTTTTAAAAAAATCTATTTATTTGAAAGGCAGAGTTACAGAGAGAGAGAGAGAGAGAGGGAGAGAGAGAGAGAATTTTGCATCCGCTGGTTCACTCCCCAAAGGGCCTCATTGACTGGGACTGGGTCAGACCAAAGCAAGGAACCAGGCACTTCATCCAAGTTGGGCCATCTTCTGCTTAAAAAATCAAGCTATGCATAGTTTGAGTAGTATAATACTCACATAGCGTTTACCTAGATTGAACAATTGTCAATATTTTTCACATTTGCTGTTTTTGCTCTCCCTCCCTCTGCACACGTACATACACACATACTCACACGTTATTTTTATAGAACCTTTGCAACTTTGTGACACTTCATCCTAAAATACTGTACTCGGTTCATATCTCCTGAGAACAAGGACATTCTCCTACATAACCTCAATACAGTTATCATGTACAAGAAATTAGTACTGATACGCTATCATCTAACATGTGAGCCACATTCAAATTCCTGCAACAGTCCCAATAATGCCTTGTGTGGCCTTTTTTTTTTTTTCTTTAACAACTTCCAGTGAAAGAAGGAGCACTTTATACTGTCATATCCCTTCAGTTTCCTTTAATCTAAATCACTCTTTTGGTGAAGCATTAAACCCTCGACTGTAATGTAAATTAAATATATATATATATATATAAAGTCCCTCTACTTTTTTTTTTCTTTTGCCTTTCAAGACCTCTTACAGAGTGCTGGCTAATTGTCTTTTGTCTGGTAGGATGCCTCACAATCTGTGTTTTTCTCATTGCTTCCTCATGCCAAGATCCAGGCTGAATATTCTTGGCAAAAGTATGTCATGGATGATACAATGACCTGGATGATACATGTACCTCTCTTTGCATCACACCTGGAAGCATATGATGCCAGTCTGTCCCATTGTTTGTGATGCTAAATTTGATCAAAGTGTATTCCATCAGATCTCTCCATCCAAAAGTACTGTTTGTTTTAGGCAGAATTTTGGTGCCCACGACCTTCTCCCTTAATGTTAGACCCATGGACATGGTACCTTATATGAGAAAAGGGATTTTGGAGAAGTAATTAAGGTTACCGATCAGGGACCTTAAAATAGGGCAATTGTCTTGACTGTAATCACGTGGTCCCTTAAGGGTAGAAGAGGAGAAGTGAGAGAGAATCAAAGTAGGAGATTTTGATGCACAGGGACTTGAAGATGCAGAGGATCATGTAGTCAAAGAAATGGAGGCCGATGCCGTGGCTAACAGGCTAATCCTCCGCCTAGTGGCGCCGGCACACTGGGTTCTAGTCCCGGTCGGGGCGCCAGATTCTATCCCGGTTGCCCCTCTTCCAGGCCAGCTCTCTGCTGTGGCCAGGGAATGCAGTGGAGGATGGCCCAAGTGCTTGGGCCCTGCACCTGCATGGGAGACCAGGAGAAGCACCTGGCTCCTGGCCTCGGATCAGTGCGGTGTGCCAGCCACGGCAGCCATTGGAAGGTGAACCAACGGCAAAGGAAGACCTTTCTCTCTGTCTCTCTCTCTCACTGTCCACTCTACCTGTCAAAAAAAAGAAAAGAAAAGAAAGAAAGAAAGAAAGAAAGAAAGAAAGAAAGAAAGAAAGAAAGAAAGAAATGGAGACCTCAGTCTTAGAACTGCACGGAAGTGAATTCTGCCCACTTGGACAAGCTTAGAAGTGGAGCATCTAAAAAAGCAATGCAAGCCTGCAGATACCTTGACTGATTTTATCCCATGAGACCCTGAGCCAAGACCCCTGCCACACAGTTCGACTTCTGACCTCTATAAAGTGTGGGATAATAAATCTGTGTTGTTTTAAGCCAGTAAGTCTGTAGTACTTTTTCATAGCAGAAATCGAAAACAAATACAGCTACCTTTCCCCTTACAATTAATGTGTAATCTGCAGGTGGTACTTTGAGATCCTATGAATATTCTGTTTCCTAGCACCCAAGGATCCTCTATTGATGATACTTGCCTAAATCAGTTATTACTTTGATGGATGTGAGATGGTGATTTTTTTCTTTTGTTCCTCATTTGAATTACAGTTTTTGCTTATTTTTCATTTCAGCTTTATCGAGGTACAGTTGGCCTATAAACATTATCTATGTTTTGACATTGGTATACATTGTGAGGGATCATCATAATCAAGCTAAATTACATAAGGCCAGCCTGTGGTACAGCCAGTTAAACCCCTTCCTGCAGCACTGGCATTCCATCTAGGCGCCAGTTCCAGTCCTGGCTGCTTCACTTCCGATCCAGCTCTCTGCTTATGTGCCTGGAAAGCAGAGGAGGATGACCCAAATGCTTGGGCTCCTGCACTCATGTGGGAGACCCAGATGAAGCTCCTGGCTCCTGGCTTCGGAACGCCCAGCTCCAGCTGTTGAGACCATTTGGGGAGTGAACCAGTGTATGGAAAACCTTTTTCTGTCTCTCCCTTTCTCCATATAACTCTGCATTTTGAATAAAATAAATCTTAAAAAAAAATTAAACAACATATCCATCACCTCACATACTTACTTTTTTTTTTAAGTGTGGTGAGAATATTTAAGGTCTATCCTGAGAAATTCCAAGTATATACAAGGATAATACAGCTTTATTAAGTGTAGTCACCACACTATATATTCGATCACCAAAACTATATCCTGAACAACCGAAACTTTATACCATTTGACCAACACTTGAACAAATTTAAAGACAGAAAATAGATTTGGAGTTGCTTAGGGCTGGGGGAGGGGATTGGAAAGAAATGGACAGTGATTGGGAATGGATATTGGGTTTATGTTAGGAATGATGAACAATTCTAAAATTTTCATGATGCGTGCGCAACTCTGACTATCCCAAAATTTGCTGAATTGTACACTTTAAAAAAGATGAATTTTATGGCCTGTAGATTTTATCACTGAGATTGTGGTGTAAAATCAGTTGTACCTCTGTGGTCTCCATCCCAGTTTCCTGGGGCTGAATTCCTAAAAATCCTTGGAATCTCCAAAGCACTAAATGTCTTTTTGTATGTTAATGTATGACTGATAGCAGGGGGCTGAATAGTCTCAGGATGGGCGCTGGTTGCCAGGGGAACCAACCACATGACTAGAGGGCTTTCAAGAGGTATTGTTTACATTTTGAGTAATACATTTAATACACTCACTACTCCAAGAGGGAGCTCATCCATTTACTCAACCTTACCTTCCTCTGCTTCCTAACAAACATTGTGTTTGCCAGCCTCCTCTCCACGTGGGCTCTTGACTTCACTTTTTGCTCTCTGTTGGTACAGAACTCATCCATCTTTCACTTTTCAAGGCTCAGCTTAAGTCCCTGCCAACCTCTCTCCCCTACTTAATACTACAAGAGATCTTCTTTATACAATCAGTTTGTGCTGATGACTTTTCTCCTTGAACATTTACATCATCAATTTACCAGTCCATCCCATAATCCAATCACCCGATATAAGCATCCAAATTTTAAAGATATTCATTTATTCGAAAGGCAGAGAGAGAGAGGGAGAGAGATCTTCCATCCACTAGTTCACTCTTCAAATGTCTGCAATGGCTGTGGCTGGCAACCTATCTGTGTTTCCCATGTGAATGGCAGGGGCCATCATCCATTGCTTGCTGCTTTCCCAGACGCATTAGCAGACAGTTGGACCAGAAATAGAGTAGCTGGGACTCAAACCACAGCTCCCATATGGAATGTCAGCCTTGCAAGTGGCAGCTGAGCACTGACCCCCACCCAGATTATTATCATATACACTAATACCTTATTCTGCATATGGATCCAGTTCTTATCACATATTTCCCATTTGCCAGATAGGCAGACTTGGCTTCATAATCTCATGTAAGCATCCCAACCACTCTGTGAAATATGTATATTGTTGTGGGGCTCAGTTCCGTACTACTTCGCTGCCTATGTCATATAGTACATTCAGAAATTGAGGTTCAGCGATGTTAGGTACATTGCTCAAGACCATAGTAGCTGAGCTCAAAATGTAAGCTATGCATAATTCTAAATACTGCACTCCTAACGTGTGTATAAATACTAGCTCAGCAGCATTGATTCCCTAATTAGATCCTTAAGACCAGGAGTAGAGGGATTTTGTGTCTCTTCATGGCTACAGGAAATCAGTGCTCAATAAATGCTGAAAATGCTAACTATTCAAAAAGGGTTCTTTTCATGGGTGACACAGTCATAATGGATCACTAAAGGGAAGCAAGCTCTTGGGGCTGGTCCTTCATGCCCCAGATGTCTTGATGGAGGAGCACCACACCTTCAGGAGCTTGGGGCTCCTTTATGAGTAACAGGTCATCGGGCCAGATGACCCAGTGCCTCCCTTCATGGATTCCTGGGCTCCACTTCTGTTTCTTAGGAACTCCCAGCCTAAAAGGGCCAGCTTCTCCACTGCAGATTCTTCCTGTTCGGCTTTTCTCACACCCCCACCTCCTCTTCTTGTGCATTTGAATGAGGTATGGTAACTCTAGGAGGCAGGCATTGAATTTCGACAGTCCAGGTTTCTTCAGTGAGGGGGGAGGGGTTAACAATAGTGATATTGGGAGGTGGGGCCAGTCAAGCCTCTGAGCCTCAGCTTACCCGTCAGTAAAATGGAATTAAACTCCCTCCTCGAATTTCCGATGTACTAGCTTAATACTTAGAAACAGCTGGAGAGATTGGGGCCTAGACATTGAGATGGGGTTAATTTTCTGGGCACAGATGGCTTGAAGCCATCTTCCATTCTCTGGCTTCCACAGTTGAGGGCGAGAAGCCGAGGGGTGAGGGGTTGTGGTCAGAGGACTTTCCCTATCTGCTGCTGTTGTTGCGAAAGATTTTAGTGATGAGGGAATCTCGAATACATAAGAAAGATAAGGAAGACTGAGAGGGAATGAGGTGGAGACTGCTGTTGCCCACTCCACCCATCCAGGCCCACCCCCCTCCTCGGCGTACCCCCCCGCCCCCCCACTTCGCATCCCTATCTAGAGTCACTGATCCTAACAAGGTAGAAAGGTAGAAAATCCCGTGGGATCTCTTGCTGGAAAGCCTCTTATCGCCCTGCTCTGTCTGACCAGCGAGACAAACGGCAAAGGCTGCCCTGCGCTTTCTCGCTGCCCGCCACGCCAGGCTTTCAGTGGCCGTGGGAAGCGGTGTGTCAGGCCCACGCAATCCCTTCTGCAAAGCTGAGAAGCCGAGGAGGGTGTGTGTGCGCGCGCGCCCGCCTGGGTGTGTTGTGTGTGTGTCTGTGTGGGGAGGAGGATTGGGGGTGGGATCCCATGACGTTACCGGCCCCGCCTCTGGGTGTATATAAGGGGCCGCTTGGCGCGCAACGACCCCAAGCAGCAGCTTTGAATCCTGAATCACCGAACTCGGCAGCCCCAACCCAACTCGGCTGAACTCAGCCTACCCGAATCCGATCCGAGACTCTCCGCTCCCTGGGCTTGCACCGGCTCTCTGGTAAGCCTTTGGGGCCGACACGTGTGTCGGAGGGGGGCCTGTGAGGGTCCGGGCATACCTAGGATTCTGTGGCAACCATGGCATGCAGTTGCATCAACGCGGCCGTGACCTGTTGCTGCCCAGACCCCGACCCCGGGAACCAAGGGCTCCCGTCTCCACTCCAGCCCCCGAGTGTTTCTAGATGGGGGCATAAAATCCTGGGGGCTGAGTCTGGGGGCATAGGGCGGAACCTCTTCTGCTAGGTGGAGAGGAGGGTGCGGGCGATCTCAGGCTGCCCTGGGGGCCCTCTCAGGGCGCGTCTCCAAATCTTTAGATGTCGAAGCCCCGCCTCTCTGTTGATGCTTGCAGGTCAGGCTAGCAGGGCGGGAGGAAGTAGGGGAACATTTGCTTACTCCTCTGGGCTAGGGCAGCGCCAGGCCAGCGCCTTGGGCTTGGTGAGGAGGGATGGAGTGGAGTCGGTGCTCACTTTGGCTCTGTAGCGAGGTCAGCCCGCCTGGCCCTCTGGGCGGTCCGGGGCCGTGGCTGTTGGCTGTCCTTGGGGAGAGCACTGCATAGGGCCAGTGGACACTGGGTGTGGGAAGGGAGTCCTCCCCAGAGTTCTAGCCTGCTCCGAGTTGAGTTCTGTTTAACTCCCGAGGATCTCAGGCGAAGGACCAGACATGCTACTTTCAGGAGTCCTTGGTTGGGGTCTAGGATAAACCCTATTAAGTTCCAGCCAATCTACTGGGGGGGGGGGGTGTGGTTTCCAATTGCCTTTGCGGAAATTAGTCCTTCCCAAACCCGTGTGAGACTGATACCTACTTGAATATGAAACATCTGAGGTTAGAGGTAAAGTGGCCTTTATCCCTTCCGGATGGCCGCTGGCTGTTACCCCAGAGCTCCTAGACTTGGCAGAGTGGGTTTTGTAATGCACTTTGAGAGTTGAAGGCTAATGAGCCCTATTGAAGGGCTTTTGTCTTGTTTTTCACCAGATCCTAGCATCCTCTTCAATTCCAGCGAGAATGCTGTGGCAGGCACTTCGCAGATTTGGTCAAAAGCTGGTACGCAGACGTACGCTGGAGCCAGGCATGGCGGAGACTCGCCTTGCCAGATGCCTGAGCACTGTGGATTTAGTGGCCCTAGGTGTGGGCAGCACATTGGGTGCAGGCGTGTATGTGCTGGCTGGCGAGGTGGCCAAAGATAAAGCAGGACCCGCCATTGTGATCTGCTTTTTGGTGGCTGCTCTGTCTTCTGTGTTGGCTGGGCTGTGCTATGCGGAGTTTGGTGCCCGGGTGCCCCGTTCTGGTTCTGCATATCTCTACAGCTATGTCACTGTGGGTGAGCTCTGGGCCTTCACCACTGGCTGGAACCTCATCCTCTCCTATGTCATCGGTGAGATGGTGGGGCAGGGTGGGAGCTGCACAGCCAGCGAACAGGCCCTGGGCCAACAAATGGGAGGGGGCGGGGATGTGATGAAGCAGAAATGCTCTTTATTATTTACAGGACCTCAATACTTTTGAACCTTGTGCATGTGTTGGGGGTCTGGGAGGGTTGAAGGCATGGAGCAATTGTTCATTCTTACTCACCTCTGTCCTGGTTTCCTTAGAGAGTAGGGATTGGTGTGAGACTGCTCTAGGAAAGGCAGGGAACTTGACGCAGTGTTTCTCTCTCTCTGATCCACCAGGTACAGCCAGTGTGGCCCGGGCCTGGAGCTCTGCTTTTGACAACCTGATTGGGAATCACATCTCCGAGACTCTGAAGGGGACCGTCTCACTGCATGTGCCCCATGTCCTTGCAGAGTACCCAGACTTCTTTGCTATGGGCCTTGTGTTGCTGCTCACTGGTGAGGCGAGGGGCAAGGTCTAGTGCAGGGGATGGGGATTGATCATTACTGCCAGGGATGATGATGGGGCTTGGGCCTGAGAAGGGCTTGATGGAGATGATAATAGCGGGGGAGAAGGGAAGCTGGGAGGAAATGGTTTGCCCCATATCTCAGGGAGGCAAGCAGAGAAACAGGGCTTGCCCTTGGAGCTTCTTCTCAGGGTCCTACCTGTGTTTCTCCAACAGGATTGCTGGCTCTGGGGGCGAGTGAGTCGGCTCTGGTTACCAAAGTGTTCACAGGGGTGAACCTTTTGGTTCTCGGATTTGTCATCATCTCTGGCTTCATCAAGGGGAATGTGCACAACTGGAAGCTCTCGGAAAAGGATTATGAGTTGGCCAGGACTAAACTCAATGACACCTCTAGGTTAGAGAGTCACCCTTGGTGGGGGGGGGGGGGTTGCAGAGCTGGGTGCATGATGGGGGGGGGTGGATTCTTGCTGAAGGAATGTGCATAGGGATGGGGAAGAATGCCAGGTTGGGCCTTAAAGATCTAGCTAAGTAGTTTGACATTAGACAAGAGGTGCAGGGCTGGCCCAACACACCCTCACCTTCTCCATTCCTTCTTCCACTCTAGCTTGGGCCCTCTGGGCTCTGGAGGATTTGTGCCTTTCGGCCTCGAGGGGATCCTCCGTGGCGCAGCTACCTGTTTCTATGCATTTGTTGGTTTCGACTGTATTGCTACCACCGGTAACACAGGCATTTCATTGTGTCTGGGGTTGGGCACAGCGTGTGCTCGGGCTGCATGCATATTGGGGGCGGTAGAGGAGTGAGCATGCTTGCCTGATGCAGAACTTTGTGCCCCTCCCTGTAGGGGAAGAGGCCAAGAATCCACAGAGTTCCATCCCCATGGGCATTGTGATCTCACTGTTGGTCTGCTTTTTGGCGTATTTTGGTGTCTCTTCGGCACTCACCCTCATGATGCCTTACTACCTGCTGAAGCCTGAGAGCCCTTTGCCTGAGGCATTTCTCCGTATCGGATGGGCCCCTGCCCACTACGTTGTGGCTGGTGGCTCCCTCTGTGCTCTTTCTACCAGGTCAGCGTCAAATGTTGGTTTGCCTCTGCTGTCAGGAGTCTTGGGTTCTAGTGTTCAGTGGCAGAACCTGCCCCCCCCTGCAAAGGGCTGTACCAGACGGGGGAGGCAGAGATGCCTTGCAAAGGGCTGTACTGGGGGTGGGGGTGGGAGGCAGAGAGGCCTTAAACCCACAGGCTGGGGGAGGAGGCTCCCAGGCATCTCATGCCACTCTGGGCAATCTCCTCTCCAGCCTCTTGGGCTCTATGTTCCCCATGCCTCGGGTGATCTACGCAATGGCAGAGGATGGCCTTCTGTTCCGTGTCCTTGCCCGCATCCACACCGGCACACACACCCCCATCCTGGCCACTGTGGTCTCTGGCGTGATTGCAGGTGAAAAATGCTCTTTTCTCCTTCCCCTAATTGTTTCACCAACTCCTTCCACTTTGCTATTCCTTGCTTTCTATACCTCTTATTTTTTGCTTTCTACCCATCCATTTTAGCATTCATGGCATTCATCTTTAAACTCACGGATCTTGTGGACCTCATGTCAATTGGGACCCTGCTTGCTTACTCCCTGGTAGCTATCTGTGTTCTCATCCTCAGGTGAGATTACCTTTCTCTGCATGCTGTGATTTGTTTTTTTAAGTTTTATTTATTTATTTGAAAGAAAGAGTGTGCTGCAGTAGGTTAAAGCCCCAGCCTGAAGCACTGGCATCTCATGTGGGCACCGGTTTGAGTCCCAGCTGCCCCTCTTCTGATCCAGCTCTCTGCTATGGCCTAGGAAAAGCAGTAGAAGATGGCCCAAGTGCTTGAGTCCCTGCACCCATGTGGGAGACCTGGAAGAAGCTCCTGGCTTCGGAACAGCTCTGTTCTGGTCATTGTAGTCATTTGGAGAGTGAACCAGCAGAATGGAAGATATCTCTCTCTCTCTGTCTCTACCACTCTCTGTAACTCTATCTTTCAAATAAATAAAAAAAATCTTTAAAAAAAAGACAGAGAGACAGAGAGGTCTTCTATCTACTAGTTCACTCCCCAAATGGCTGCAATGAGCTGATATAGGCTGAACCCAGGAACCTGGAACTCCATCCTTGTCTCCCGTGAGCATGGCAGGTACCCAAACACTTGGATCATCTTCCATCGCTTTCCCAGACTGGAAGCTGGTTGGAAGTGGAGCAGCCAGGACTTGAACCAGCACCCCAACATGGGATGCTGGCATCACAAATGGTGGCCCAATCTGCTGGTTTACTCCCTAAATGTCTGCAATGGCCAGAAGTGGGCCTGGATGAAGCCTGGAGCTGGGTACCCAATCTAGGGCTCCCCTGTGGGTGGTAGGAACCCAACTACTTAAGCCACTGATGCTGCTTCCTAGGGTCTTTGTCAGCAGGAAGCTGGAGTTAAGGAGTAGGAGCCAGGAACCAAAGCCAGGCACTCCAGTGTGGGACACGATGTGTTAATGACTAGGTTAAACACCCACCTTGGTGTGATTTAGGTTTTTGTTCATACATTAAGAACAACAGGAATCTGTTAATCTGATGTTTCCATCATCTGGGCTTTCCTTTAATCTAGATACCCCTCCCTATACTTAATGAGCTGCTTTGGAAAAGGTTAAGAGTGGTTAAGAGTTGTTCTTTTTTTTTCCCCAAAGAAACCTTTTATTTAGGGAGCACACATTTCATAAGAACAACTTTAAGAATACAGTGATTCTTCCCACTATACTCACCCTCCCACCCCTCCCTCTCCCGTTCCCAGTCCCATTCTCCATTAAGATTTTTTTCAATTAACTTTATACACAGAAAACCAACTCTATACTGAAGATTTAAAAAAAAAAAATTACACACACACACACACAGAGAAACTGTTTGAGAACTAGTTTTACAGTTAACTCTATAATACAACTCATTGAGGACAGAGGACCTGCATGGGGAGTAAGTGCACAGTGACTCCTGTTGTTAATTTAACCATTAACACTCTTATGTATGATGTCAGTGATCACCTGAGGCTCTTGACATGAGCTGCCTAGGCTGTGGAAGCCTTTTGAGTCCACAAACTCTGTAAGTATTTAGATAAAATCATAATCAAAGTGGAAGTTCTCCCTTCAGAGAAAAGTACATCCTTCTTGGATGGCCCCTTCTTTCCACTGGGGTCTCATTCACCGACGTCCTTCATGTAGGACATTTTTTTTTGCCACAGTGTCTTGGCTTTCCATGCCTGCAATGCTCTCCTGGGCTTTTCAGCCAGACCAGAAAGGAGTTGTTCCTAATCCTGCCTTCTTATCCTTGCCTCAGGTATCAGCCTGACCAGGAGGTGAAGACTGGGGACGAAGAGGAGTTGCAGGAGGAGAAGACACCTGGAACAGAGAAGCTGACCCTTCAGGGACTGTTTTGCCCAGTCAATTCTAGCCCCACCGCACTCTCTGGTCAAGTTGTCTATGTTTGTTCCTCACTGCTTGGTGAGCCGTGGAATTTTTCTCTGGGGGTGGCTCTGAGATCAGCATGATGGGGTGAAAGTATGTGGTACCTGGTTACCAAGAAAGAACTAGAGAGGATGACCTTCCTTTGAATGGGGTGCTTAATGTCTTAGGATGTTGGTCTCAGGAGTTGCTTTTGATGTCTCTCAACTTGACTTTTGAAGCTCTATTGCTGACTCTCCTTTGCCTGGTGTTGGCCCAGCGGCCAGTTCCACTGCTTTCTGGAGACCCAGTGTGGATTGCAGTGGTTGTATTGCTCCTAGTGCTCATTACTGGAATTACTGGGATCATCTGGAAACAGCCACAGAGTTCCACTCCCCTTCACTTTAAGGTAAACGACCTCTCTCTTTTCCCCCAACAAACCAATCATGGGAGAACAGGCTCCAGAGATCCTTGAGGTCTAGGAGAACTCGTAGATGTCTCAACTGGACATAAAAGGGAAGGTAACAAAGGTACCCAGGCCAAAAACATTTTCTGTGACCCTCTTAAGTTCCTTTCTGGTTCCATTTTCCCAAACTCAGCATATTCTTGGAGCCCCACATGAGGTATGGTAAGTGAGTGTCCAGTGAAATACAGAGTAGGAGTAGGGGTTGGACTCTATTCTGGCCCAAGCGGGATATGGGCCTCTTTGCAGATCGCCCTATGATATGTACACAGAAGCCTTTACTTTGTTTTCAGGTGCCTGCTTTGCCTCTCCTCCCACTCATGAGCATGTTTGTGAATGTTTACCTTATGATGCAAATGACAGCTGGAACCTGGGCCCGATTTGGGGTCTGGATGCTGATTGGTAGGTATCCACTTGGAAGACTAAGCCTCTGACATGTCCCATCCCAAATCCATTCCCTCTTGAGCTCTTGTCAGAGGCCTAGTAAGTCACTACTTCCCCACCTAACAGCTCTGTTTTCCCACTAGGGTTTGCTATCTATTTCGGCTATGGAATCCGGCACAGCCTGGAAGGGATTAAGAGTGACAAACCCTCACTTAAGTCTAGGGCTAATATTCTAGACCTTGATCTTAGCGGTTCCTGTACCCATTAGATTTGACATCATCACACCTGAATGCTGTCTAGTCCCCCTCACAATAAAGGAGCGTGCTCTTGACCCCAGAGATGCTCTAGCCCTCCCTTGTGATGTTGTTGGGGAATACTAATTGAGCTCTGTATTTATCTTGGAGTAAAGGATGTGTCTTTGCTCTTTCTTGTCTGCTTTTTTTTTTTACTTGCCAACTTTAAAATGATATCTGTAGTTGCTTGCTGACTTTTACAAAATTATTATTAAAAGAAAGTTAAAAAAAGAAACTGTGTCTTACTCTTTGCTACAGATGATCATGAACGTGACTTTGAAGGTAGAGAGCTTCAGAGAAGTGTCCCCCCTCTGGCCACCACAAAATGATCTGTTGTGCCTGTGTATGCTGATTGGCTACTCAGGGTTTGAGGAGGATGGTGTTAGCAGCCCTCAAATCTAGTTACACTTAAGGAATGATCTTGAGATGGGTTTTCCCCTTGCTACACTAAAGGTTAGGTACTGGATAAGGAGAGAGTAACACTTGTCTCTGAGATTTGGGGGTGGACTCTGATCTCAGCACTGGCATTGGTTAAGGCCTACACTGAGACTATTGTCTTCTGTCCCACCCCTTCTAGTTGGACCAGTCCCAGACTCCCGTGACTGTCTGGGCAGCAGAAATTTTGGCTGGAGTGTTTGGCACAGCTGGGAGCAGGGGCAGACGGTAGTGGGGTTTGGTAAAGGACTGTGTATGTATGGATCCTGGTAGCTACAGAAGTAGTAGGGGAACAGAACTCAGAGTGCTGCTTAGACCACGGACTATTCGTTTATCTATTTACTCAACACACGTCTATGAGGCTCCTATACAATGCCAGGCCTTGTGCTGGCTGCTAGGGTTATAAACATGAATAAAACATAGTCCCTCCCCCTCAGGGAACTTACAACGTAATGAGGGAGACAAGCAGGTAAGCGTGACAAAACAGTGTGACTTGTGGCAGGGCAGGGTGAAGTGCTTGGTGTTCTGGAAGCACAAAGAAGGACACGCTTGCCCTGAGTCTGGAGTGGGTGCTTATGAAGTGGACTGAGGGGAGGGTTTGATTGTCGGTGAACAGTGCAGGAAACCACAGGAGTATGAAAAAGCAGATTTTATCTGGGTCATGGCCTACTGTTGAATGTGACTGGAGGGTTGTGTGTATGGGGTTGTGATGAAAGATAACAGTCCATATTCATGACCATGTATATTAAGCTAAGGAATTTGGATTTTACTTTGTAAATGATGTGTGGAGGGAAGAGGTTGGGGGGGAGTCAATGAAGGATTTCAAGCAGCAGAGAGGTTGGATTTGTTCCTTTGGTGGCAGCAAGGAACATAGCTTGGAGGAGAGTTGGAGGGAGGAGGAACCTAGAGCAGGGAGCTAATAGCAACTATTGAATGTTTATTATATGCCTGTTACTCCACATGCAATTTCATTTAGTCCTTTCAATGACCATATGAAGTAGATGTAAGGATCACTATTGCTTTCACAGATGAAGAAATACATTGTAGTTGATGGGCTCTTGGTGACATAACTTGGAAAAGCCAGGGCCGGAAAGCAAACTCAGTTTTGTCTGACTCTGCAGCCTGTGCTCTTTTATTTTATTTTTTTTTAGGATTTAATTATTTATTTGAAAGGCAGTTACAGAGAGAGAGAGAGAGAGAGAGAGAGAGAAGTATCTTTCATCCTCTATTTCACTCCTCAAATGGCCACAATGGCTGGGGATGGGCCAAGCTGAAGTCAGGAGCCAAGAGCTTCTACCAGGTCTCCCACATAGGTGGCAGGGACCCAAGCACTTGGGCCATTCTCAGCTGCTTTCCCAGGTGCATTAGCAGGGAAATGGATCGGAAGTGAAGCAGCTGGAACACGGACTGGTTTCCCATATACCATGCTGACATCACAGGGAGTGGCTTTACCTGCCATGCCACAATGCCGGCCTCCTCTTCCTACTATTTTTAAAAAGGTCTGTCTATTTATTTATTTGAAAAGCAGAGTGACTCCTCTGCTTTTGTCCCAAGACAATTGTTAGTCCCACAAAGCTTCTGTTATGCATTGGATGTCCCCTGTGTTAGTGACTTCTGCTATGGATTGGTCTCTCAATTCATGCAGGACTTCATACCCCAAAGTTATAAGTTAATAGTACCAAGAAGGAAGATAGCATTGTGGTGCAGAGTTGAAGCCACCACATGGGATGCCAGCATCCCTTGTCACAGTGATGGTTCAAGTGTTGGCTGCTCTGCTTCCAAACTTGTTCCCTGCTAATGCACCTGGAAAAGCAGCAGAAGATGGCTCAAGTCCTTGAGTCCCTGCCATCCACATGGAAGACCCAGATACAATTCTGGACTCCTGACTTCAGTCTGGCTCAGACCTGGCCATTGTGGCCATCTGGGGAATGAGCCAGGAGATACAAGATCTCTTTCTGTTGCTCTTTCTGTTACATTGCCTTTCAAATAAATAAGTCTTAAAAAAAAACTAAATCAAGAGAAGAAAACTATCTTTGCAACTGATTGTGTGATTTCATTTATATACAAAGTGCTCTTACAAACCAATGAGAAAAGGATGAACAACCAGACAGAAAAAGGAAGTAAAGGATGTAAGTGATTATCAGAAAAGAATATAAAACACTAAAAAAGTAAAAGAAAAGATAATCAGTCTCATAAGTTAAAGAAACGCAAATTAGGGGCCAGCACTGTGGCATACCATATGGTCTCTGGTTCGATTCCCTCTGCTCCATTTCCAGGCTAATGCGCCTGGGAAAATAGTGGAAGATGGCCCAGGTGCTTGGGCCCCTGCACCCCTGTGGGAGACCTGGTAGAAGCTCCTGGCTTTGGTTTGGTGCAGCTCTGGCTGTTGCCATTTGGAGAGTGAACCAGTAGATGGGAGATTTCTCTCTCTCCTTCTCTCTCTCTGTAACTCTGCTTTCAATTAAAATAAACAAAATAAATAAATATTTAAAAAGAAAGAAATGTAAATTAAAACCATTGTGAGAGTTCAGTTTTTACTTTACAGGCTGGCAAAGCAAAGTTAAACAACTAAGTAACTAGGTAGTGGGTAAATTCAGGGTAAACAGGCAGTCTCCTGAATGATGGAGCTATCCATTCTCGCAGCTCTTCTGAAGGGCAATTTGGTGACATAAGAATTAAAAATCTTCCTTCTGATTTGACAATTCTATATATAGGAATTTTTAAAATTTATAGTAGTTTACAGTAACAATAATAGTATAAAACTTGGAAGCTGGGGCTGGCATTGTGGCATAGCAGGTAAAGCTGCTGTGATGCCAGCATCCCATATGGTCGCCGGTTCAAGTCCTGCCTGGTCCACATCTGATGCAGCTCACTGCTAATGTGCCTGGGAAAGCAACGGAGGATGGTCCAGATGTTTGGGCCCCTGCACCCATGTGGAAGACCTAGATAGAGTTCCAGGCTCTGGGTTTTAGCCTGGCCCAGCCCTGGTCGTTGTGGCCATTTGGGGAGGGAACTAGAAGATGGAGAATCTCTCGCTCTCTCCCTGTGACTTTGCCTTTCAAATAAATAAATAAATCTTTAAAAAAACCTTAGAAGCTACTTAATGCACATCAGCAAAGAATTAGTTAAATAAGTTATAACTTTAATTCAATAGAATATTTATGCTACCATTAAAAAGTAGATAAATTTGTGTATTCCAAAAGGTGATACGGGAAGATCTCCAAAACTCTCTGTTAAATCAAAACAAAACAAAATGAAACCTTATGGTGCAGAATATTTGTGAAAGAACCAAAGAGAATGCATTTCTCTTTTTTCAAGATTTACTTGTTTTTTAAAAAATTTATTTATTTATTTGAAAGGCAGAGTGACACACACACACCGAGAAAGAGAGAGAGAGAGATCTTCCACCTGCTGGTTCACTCCCCAAATGGTCTCAATGGCGGGGGCTGGGACAGGCCAAAACCCAGAGCCTGGAACTCCATCTGGGTCTCCCATGTGAGTACAGGGGCCCAAGCACTTGGCCATCTTCCTCTGCTTTCCTAGGCACATTAGCAGGGAATTGGATCACAAGTGGAGCAGCCAGGACTCAGACTCAAACAAGCGCTCATATGGATGCTGGTGTTGCAAGCAGTGACTTAAACTGCTATGCCACAATGCCAGGCCCTTAAGATTTATTTGTTTAAAAATGTATTCGAAAGGCAAACTGACAGAGAGAGGAGAGATCAATCTTCTATCTGCTGGTCCACTCCTCAAATGGCCAAAACAGCCATGTCTGGGCCAGGCCAGAGCCAGGAGCCAAGAGCTTCATCTGGGTCTCCCTCATGAGTAGAAGGGGCCCATACACTGCCTTCCCAGGTACACTAGCAGGGAAATAGATTGGAAGTGGAGCAGTCAGGACCTGAGTTGGCACTCCCATTTTGGGACACCAGCATCACAAGCCACGGCCTAACTTGCTGTGCCATATTGCTGGCCCCACAAGGATATTTTTCTGCATAATTTTTTTTTGCTTAACCTCTGGTTTTTCTTCTGTACTTTTTCTATTTTTTTCCAGAAACAAACATTAGTTTTTCCATTGATCATAATAGTAAAATATTAGGGGAGCAGTATCATTTAATGGATAAACAGAGGAGGAAGACTCGGTGAAGGAGATGAAGAAGGAATGACCAAAGAGATAGGAGAATGGTATGCAACTCTAGGAAGGAAAGAACTTTCAGGAACAATTGATGGTGGAATGCTGCCTAGAGAGCCAAGTTAAACAAGGTAAGGACAGAACAAGGTTCATTGATTGTGTCAGCGAGGAGGTAACTGATCATTTCAAGAGTCAGGTGGAGGGGGTGGAAGCCATATTGCAGTGGGTTGAATGAGTGAGAGGAGAGTGAGGAACCTGACACTGGGCTGTAGGCCAGCATTTCAGGCAGTAGTTGAAAGGAGTTCAGAGAGGTTTTTTTTTTTTTTTTTTTTTTTTTTTTTTTTTTTTTTAAGATGGACTACTTTTGGGGTAGATAGGCTTAAATAAGATTGTAGGCAAAATTGTGGTGCAGCAGGTTAAGCCGAAGCCTGTGAAACCAGCAGCCCATATCCAAGCACAGGTTCAAGTCTCAGCTGCTCTTCTTCTGACCCAACTTGCTGCTAATGCGCCTTGGCAAGGTGTGGGTAATGACCCAAGTGCTTGCGCTCCTGCCACCCCTGTGGAAGATCAGATGGAATTTCTAGTTTCCATCTAGCCTAGACTTAGCTGTTGCAGCTATTTGGGGGAGTAAATCCGAGGATGAAAGATCTTTCTTTCCTTCTCTGTCTCTGTCTCTCTGTGTTGCTCTGCTTTTCACATAAATAAATAAATATTAAAAAATAAGATTGCAAAAGAGAAAAAAAAAAGATTGTTGAAAGAGTCTGCTAAGGCCGGCGCCGCAGCTCACTAGGCTAAACCTCAGCCTGCGGTGCCGGTACCCCGGGTTCTAGTCCCGGTTGGGGCACCGGATTCTGTCCCGGTTGCTCCTCTTCCAGGCCAGCTCTCTGCTGTGGTCCGGGAGTGCAGTGGAGGATGGCCCAAGTGCTTGGGCCCTGCACCCGCATGGGAGACCAGGAGGAAGCACCTGGCTCCTGCCTTCGGATGGGTGCAGTGCGCCGGCCGTAGCAACCATTTGGGGAAGACCTTTCTCTCTGTCTCTGTTTCTCTCTTTCACTGACTAACTCTGCCTGTCAAAAAAAAAAAAAAAAAAGAGTCTGCTAATAAATCCTCACACTGCTGTTTAAATTAATTGCTTCTGAAGCAGAGCGATTCTGTGATTTTGTTCTTTGGTCTTTTTTTATTCAATGCAGTGTTTCCCAGACTTTGGCCATCTATGTGTAACCTCCATGCATTTTCCCCTATTTGTATTATTCCTTTACTGTGTATTAAAAAGTCCTCATTTTTAAAAGCTTAAATGCATTCTTAAAAAAAAAAAGCTCAGAAAACATTTTACCACTATCATAAATGGGAAACAAAGTGTTTTTCTAGTATACATTAAAATGACTACCCAACTATTAAACAATGGCTGTACAACACCTGAATTCACCACACATACCACACTTTGGACAGATCCAGTTAACACACTGAACAATCTCTGTCGGGCACTCTGCTTGAAGATGGAGTAGAAAATTGCTTTAGCTATGGTCTAGTCTTCAGTTCCTCAAGAAGACCGAGATAAAAGTGACCTCGATAAGTACAAAGACGCAAAGTAGGAAATGATAAGTGTTTCAAGCGAGGTATGCATGAGGGATCATGAGAATTCACATGAGCGCATTCTGGCAGGGAGTACTGGGAAGTCTTTGCGGAGGTCCAGCCTTTTAAGCTGAGGCTTAAAGGATAAGTAGAACGGGCGTTTCAGAAACCAGGGGAGGAGGGGGCACATTCCAGGAGGAGGGAAGCTTGCATGAAGTACGCAGATGGGAACACTGATGATTCAATTTGCTCAAAGCCTAGGATTTTGAAGGAGTGAAGTGGAAAAATAAGACAGGAACAGTAGTTTCCAGTGAGCCTATTGAAGGCCATTAATTCCAGGGCATGCAACCAAACAGTAAGGAGGTGCACAGATTGAGGTGGACCAAAGGATATTGTGGGCATTTGGGGACTGAACCAGTAGAGAGGCATTTGAAGCATCCCAGTACAAGTCATCATTACACATTGTATACATGTATCCAATGGTCATATTATATCCCATACATATGAGCAATTACATATTACCCATCCAAAAAGAAGTGTGTGGATGACAGCCTTGAAACATGTGAGGAGAGGAGAGGTTCTGTGATTTGGTTCAAAGAATTCCATCTCAGCTACCTAAGTCGCGTAGGCGTGCCTTAGGTCTTGCCAGAATGCAGGCCTCTGAAATCACTAATTCCAACACCAGCTTCTCAGAACACAATTTCTGAAGCTTTCCTAGCTCACTTGCTCATGGAACCCCACTACAATAATTCTTTGACCTCACGAAGCCTCCAATTCACTGTTCCCCACCCACATATACTTTTTTTCCATCAGTCCCTTTCGATCTTTGCTTGTTCCCTTTCCCACTTAAATTCCAGAATTTATTATCATTTTCAGTTTTTTGCAAATACCTTCCATTTCCTAGGCAATACTCCAGAGGTTCCCTCCACCCCACAGAAGAAAACAACGTCCCTCTTTTGCATACATTCACCTGTTCAGGACTGTTGGAGATAGTCACAGCCCTGGACACCTTAAGGATCAGTCACCTTGAGAAGGCCCTCGACAGGCTGAAATTCCTCCTCTTCTCTTGATTTGTCTGCTCTCTGAAACAACTCTTTCTTACCTTATTCACATTCTTCAAATCTCTTCCTCCTACTCTCTACTATTGACTTTGCTTTGTACTTTATCGAAAAAAAAAAAAAAAGCAATACATGCCCATCAGATAAGAACTCCTTCATCTTCCTGTAAATTTTTAAGAATGAAAATAGCTTATTTTTCCTTCCCTAATGTTAAAAATATGTGATCCTTGTAGAAACTTTTAAACATGAAGAAAGTAAAAAAAAAAAAAAATCTCAGAGTCGGTGCTGTGGCACAGCAGGTTAACGCCCTGCCTGAAGTGCCAGCATCCCGTATGGCCACGGGTTCCAGTCCTGGCTGCTCCTCTTCTGATCCAGCTCTCTGCTATGGCCTGGGAAAGCAGTAGAAGATGGCCCAAGTCCTTGGGCTCCTGCACCCACGTGGGAAATCTGGAAGAAACTCCTGGCTCCTGGCTTCGGATCAGCGCAACTCTGGCCGTTGCAGCCATCTGGGGAGTGAACCTGCGGATGGAAGACATCTCTCTCTGTCTCTGCCTCTCTCTGTAACTCTGTCTTTCAAATAAATAAAATAAATCTTTAAAAAAATCTCCCAAATCCCACCAAAGATAAATATTTTTAACGTTTTGGTAAATATTCTTCAAGACATTTTTTTGTTCAAATATACATACAATTTTACCTGGGTGTACATTCTCTATAAACTTTTTCCTTAAAATAGAAACATTTCATTTGACAGGCAGAAGGACAGAGTTCCCACCTACTGGTTCACTCCCCAAATGCGCCCAAAGGTGATGGCTAGGCCTGGGCTAGGACCAAAGCTAGAAACTGAGGACTCAATCCAGGTGTCCCACATGGGTACTGAAATGAGAGTACTTGAGCCACTGTCTCCCAGGGTCCACGTTAGCAGGAAGCTGGTCAAGCGCTGGAGTTTGGTATCCAATAAAGGTACTCCAATATGGGATTTGGTTGTCCTAATCAGTGGCTTAACCACTAAGCTAAATGCCTGCTCCCTTTTTTTCCTTTTAAACACAACAGTAGGATGTAGGCATTTCCTTAATTTTATCATTATAGATCGTTTACACAGCAAAGCTAGAAAAGATTTTTTATTTCTTTACTTTTTACTAATTTTAAAGGTAGACACACACACACACACACACACACACACACAGAGAGAGAGAGAGAGAGAGAGAGAGAGAGAGAGAGAGAAAGAATCTTTCATCTGCTGGTTCACTCCCCCAAATACTCAAAACAGCCAAGGTGGGGCCAGGCTGTAGTGAGGAGCCTGACACTCAGTCCACGTCTTCTACATGGGTGAAGGGACCCAAACACTTGGGCCATCACCTGCTGCCTCCCAGGGTTCCCCATTAACAGAGGAGCCAGGAGTTGAATGGAGGCACTCTGACATGGGATACAGGCATTCTAAGTGATACCTTAACTGTTGAGTCAAATACCCACCCCATAACAAGGTTTTTAAAGTTCTATAACTATTCCACGTTATGGCACTATTGTACCATAAGTTGTACAACTAGTCCATTAATGGTGAACCCTTCTGTTAATCTTTTTAAAAAATATTTATTTGAAAGACAGAGTTACAGAGAGAGGTAGAGACAGAGAGAGGGGTCTTCCATCTGCTGGTTCACTCCCCAATTGGCCGCAATGGCCAGAGCTGCAGCAGCCTGAAGCCAGGAGCCAGGAGCTTCTTCCCTGGTGTCCCACGTGGGTACAGGGGCCCAAGGACTTTGGCCATCTTTTACTGCTTTCCCAGGCTATAGCAGAGAGCTGGATCAGAAGAGGAGCAGCCAGGACTCCACTGGTGCCCATACGGGATGCTGGCGCTTCAGGCCAGGACTTTAACCCGCTGCGTCACAGCGCTGGCCCCTAATCTATCTTTTTAAATTTTTCCTAGAAGGGGAGTTATATAGTGACAGAGTATACACATTTAAGATTTTTTTTTGACAGGCAGAGTGGACAGTGAGAGAGAGAGACAGAGAGAAAGGTCTTCCTTTGCCGTTGGTTCACCCCCCAATGGCCGCCACGGCCTGTGCGCTGCGGCCGGCTCACCGCGCTGATCCGAAGGCAGGAGCCAGGTGCTTCTCCTGGTCTCCCATGGGGTGCAGGGCCCAAGCACTTGGGCCATCCTCCACTGCACTCCCGGGCCACAGCAGAGAGCTGGCCTGGAAGAGGGGCAACCAGGACAGAATCCGGTGCCCTGACCAGGACTAGAACCTGGTGTGCCGGCACCACAGGTGGAGGATTAGCCTATTGAGCTGCAGCGCTGGCCATATTTAATATTTTAAAAAAAATTTATTGGAAAAACAGAGTTGGAGAGAGAGGAAAAACACACACAGAGAGATCTTCCATCTGCTGGTTCACTTCCCAAATTACTGCAACAGCCGGGGTTGGACCAGATTGAAGCCAGGAGCCAAGAACTTCTTCTGGGTCTCCAATGTCAGTGCAGGGGCGTTGGGTCAGAAGTGGAGCAGCTGGGAGTGAATGAACACCGATACGGGATGCTGGCATCACAGGTGGCAGCTTTACCTGCTATGCCACAATGCCAGCCTTCACAGTTAAGATTTTGATACATTTTGTCAAACTGCCTTCATTCAGAAAAGTTGCAGTGATTTGTGATCCTATCAACAGTGCACAAGCTGCTTATTTTTTTTTTCTTGCCAAAGTTGAGGTTTTGTTAGTTCTTTCAACCTTTGCCAATCTGATAGATGTAAAATTTACTGTGTTTTAATTAGCATTTCTGTGATTAATGGTGAGATTGAGTATCGTTTCATGTGGTTATTGGCTATATTTCTTCCTGTGTAAATTGTCTGATCACGTCCTTTGAACATTTACTTATTAGAACATTTGTTTCTTTTTAATTAAAGAACTTTTTTATGTTAGAGATGTTAACTCTTTATCTGTTACATATGTTGAAAAATCTTTTTCAAGTTCTTGGTTTGTCGTCTAACTTCACCTGTAGTGCTATTCAAAAGATTCTATTTATGTAATATATTTTTTTTTAATTTGAGAGGCAGAGAGAGGAGGAGAGAGTCCCGATCTGCCAGCCCACTTCGCAAATGACTGCAATGGCCAGGGAGCAAGGGAACCTGGGGGCTGGGAACTCACTTCAGGTCTTCCTCGTGGGTGGCAGGAACCCAACCACCTGTACCACCACTGCTGCTGCTTCCCAGGGTGGGCGTCAAAAGGCAGTGTCAGCAATTGAACCAAGGCACTCTCATACGAGATGCTGGCATTCCAACGGGGGTCTTAGCTGCTAGGCCAAGTGCCCACCTCAGATTTTGTTTTTTATGTACTAATACTTTTCATAAGTTTTACTTTGTGATTCTAGTGTTCAGATCATGTTTATAGCTTACCATCGTGTTTATAAAACATTTACTCCTTATTTTCTTATAGAAATTTTATGGGGACTGGCGCTGTGGGGCAGTGGGTTAATGCCCTGGCCTGAAGTACCAGCATCCCATGGGGGCGCCAGTGTGAGACCCGGCTGCTCCACTTCCACTCCAGCTCTCTGCTATGGCCTGAGATAGCAGTAAAAGATGGTCCAAGTCCTTGGGCCCCTGCACCCCGCATGGGAAACCCGGAAGAAGCTTCTGGCTCCTGGCTTCGGATTGGCACAGCTCTGGCCGTTGTGGCCAATTGGGGAGTGAACCATTGGATGGAAGACCTCTCTCTTTCTCTGCCTCTCCTCTCTCTGTGTAACTCTTACTTTCAAATAAATAAATAAAATTTAAAAAGAAAAAGAAATTTTATGGTAGAATTTAATGTTTGATTAATATAGAATTATTTTGGTATATGAAGGTTTTTGCTTTTTGTTTTCTTACAAATCGCTACCCATTTGTTTCAATGCTTTTCCTTGAATAATTATTTTCCCTTGATTTGAATAATTCATGTACTGTACACAGTGTCTTCCAAAAGTTCATGGAAAGATGGTATGGAAGGATCAGTTTATTTTGGTACAAATTTTTTTTAATTCATGCAGAGTTTTCTCATAATACACATTTTCCAAGAATTTTTAGAAGAACCCTTTGTATCGGTACATACTTCAATCTATTTCTGGGCTCTGTTCTGTTCATTTTTTTCTGTACTGTTACTACACAGTTTTATTTATAATGGCTTTAATGTTTGGCATAAGAAACCTCTCTTCCATTAATACTTTTGTTTTTAGAATTTTCCTGACTATAATTGCATGTTTATTCTGAAAGTCTTTTTCTTCTTTTAACAAGGTTTAATGCTACCTTATTAACTAATTTGCATTCTTGGTTGCTTATTCTGTTTTAATCCACTCTATTAATGAGAGTCTTAATAGGCTCTCATTAGATTCCAATTTGTTCACCCACTTATATGGTATCTATTGCACCACTTCTGCAACATTTTGTTAAAGGATGAGACAGAAAATTTCGAGCTTGTGCTAGGGTAAGGGAAGACAATCCACAGTATGTTAAGTGCTACTTAATGGCATTTCACTACTGACTCTTGGATTTCTTCCTCAATATGCACCTACCTTTTTTCTCCTCTCCTCCTTCTCACCTCTCCTCTCCACTCTTACTTTTTCTTTGTTTTCTCTGAATTCTCATTTGTCTGTAACATCCAGATCAAAAACAAACAAGAAAAGGAGACACACATGCATCAGAAAATTTTTACCATTTTTGTGTATTTTCTTTTGTTCACTGGCCTTTTCAGCTCAATAACGTTGACTTTGGATTCATATTTATAATCAACAATAATCAATAGAGTCATGTGATTCCTGTTTGCCTTGTATAATATAATATCCATCCTACCACGGGCATTATTAATCATGAAGAACTCTAAAATGCATGTGAAAGGCCAGTGTAGGCTTAAGGGCTGAAGTCTAATCATTGCTGTGTTCATTCATCTGTTCATCCATGAACAAGTTATGGTAGAGCCAGGGGCCCAGGTGGGATGATGGATGTCGGAAGTCCTTAGTTTGCCCACTAGGAAATGAGGAATGATAAGGGGAACTATCATTTGTTAATGTGCCTACTATACGCCACCTACCTGCTGTGCTAGATACTTCGTGTACATTTATTCCTTTGAACCAAAAGGCAATAACTACTTCTATTGCCATTTTACAAATGAGGAAACTGAGGCACTAAGATTCTAAGAGTTAGCACAAAGTAAAACTGTATGTGGTATATGGAAGGGTCTGTCAACTCTGAGATATTCTGCTTCTGTTTTCCATTACACTTCTTTCCCTAATTTGGCAAGATTATGAAACACATACCAAATTGCAGAACACAAAAGAAGAGGAGTTAGTAGCAGTATAGTAGTTGCTCCTTATTTTTGGAAGACACATCCCAAAAACCCCATCAGATACCTAAAACTGGATAGTAACAGACTGTCTGTCTGTCTGTCTCTCTCTCTCTCTCCACCCCCCAACACACTATTTTTTCCTATACATACATCTTTTTAAAAATATTTTATTTATTTATTTGAAAGACAGAGTTACAGACAAAGAGAGGGAGAGACAGAGAGAGAGAGGCCTTCCATCTGCTGGTTCACTCCCCAGATGGCCACAGCAGCCAGAGCTGTGCCAATCTGAAGCCAGGAACCAGGAGCTTCTTCCTGGTCTCCTACGCGGGTGCAGGGCACAAGGAATTGGGCCATCTTCTACTGCTTTCCTAGGCCATAGTGGAGAGCTAGATTGGAAGAGGAGCAGCAGGGACTAGAACCGGTGCCCATATGGGATGCCAGTGCCTCAGGTGGAGGATTAACCTGTGCCCTGGTGCCAGCCCCTATACATACATACATCTTTAGGATAAAGTTTAATTCACAAATTAGGCACAGTAAGAGATTAACAACAACAGTAAACTAGAACAATGATAACTGTAGACTTAATAAAAGTTATTTAAAGTTACTTAAAACTTATGAATTATTTATGTAACTTGCTATTTAATATTTTAGTCTATGATTGAGTGTAGATAACTGAAATCACAGAGAGAAATGGCAAATAAGAGACTACTGTACTTCCTCTATTTTCCCTTTCTTCTTTTCTTCATTGTATTATGTGATATAGATGCAGAAAAATATTTTTAAATGTCTATTTATTTTCACCCACCTTTCCCACCTGAAGGACAGGAGGGAGAGAGAGAGAGAGAGAGAGAGAGAGAGATCTTCCATCTGCTGATTTGCTCTTCAAATGCTCTTAATAGCCACCTCTGGGCTCCGCGAAAGCCAAGGGGCCAGGAACTCCATGCAGATTTCAAGCGCTTGAGCCATCACCTGCTGCCTCCCAGGGAGCACCAGTAGGAAGCTGGATCGGACTCCAACTGGCAGTCTGAGATAGGATGTGGGTGTCTCATGCGACTGTGTCACAACACCTGCCTCTAGATGTAGAAAATTTTGAAGTAGGAAAGGCGATTTATAAACTCCGTGTTTTCCATGATATATGTTGACTCTTAAGACTCAGAATCAGAATAGAACTTGGTTAATGTTCTCAGAATTGGAGCCACTGTCTCTCTTCTTCCTCCTGTTAGCTTCACATCTGGCTTGACTGAGGTGTACAAGGCTTAAAAGAAGTGTATTCGAAGGAGGAAGTGGGAGGCTTATTAATGTTGGTCTCCAAATCTGGAGGCACTGATGTCTCTGAGTGAAGATTTCAGTAGAGCCCAACTTTTAATTTCAAACATCGTATGTAAATTAAGCTGGGGTGTATTTGCCCTTATATTGCAACCCCCCCCCCCTCAAACCTTTTGTTTGGAGATGGATGGGATACGTGAGTTTGCTGTGAACCATCAGGGGGTCATTAAGGAGTTTACTTCAGATTTGACAGCTGCAGGATAACAAAAATCTGTCTTGGAACGTTGTCTTCTTTTTCTCTCCCTCACGCCCACTTCCTCTGCCCCCCTCCCTTGCCATGCCATGAATGCTGCTCTCCTCTTTGTTGTAATCCTGCACTCTTCCCTCAATCAATTGTAGTATGCTTTTGTATTTTTTAAAGATTTATTTATTTATCTGAAAGGCAGAGTTACAGAGAGGCAGGGGCAGAGGCAGAGGCAGAGAGAGGGGTCTTCCATCCGCTGGTTCACTCCCTAATTGGCCGCAATGGTTGGAGCTGGGCGGATCTGAAGCCAGCAACCAGGAGCTTCTTCCGAGTCTCCCACACGGGTGCAGGGGCCCAAGCACTTGGGCCATCTTCTACTGCTTTCCTAGGCCATAAGTAGAGAGCTGGATTGGAAGTGGAGCAGCCGGGACTCGAACCGCCATTCATAAGGGATGCCGGCACTGCAGACGGCAGTTTTACCAGCTACGTCCCAGCGCTTGGCCCCTGCTTTTGTATTTACATCGTATTTGCGTACTGAATGATTCTTACGGAGCATTATCACTCAGATAACTCTCTGAACTACATCCTCAGGACGTAAATTCTAGACTGGAACTCAAGTCTTCAGCTCTTTCATAGAGGGAAAAGGTCGTAAATGGCATCCCTGTAAGGGGAGGGGCTTTCCGAGCCTCATCCGGGGCTGTGGAAGGATTGTGTGGAGAGGAAGGACGCCGTAGGCTCAGTGGTCCTAGCCGCGGTGAGTGATTTAGTGGGTAGGAAGGCTGGAGAAGGCTTTAGTCGAGTTGTTTTTTAACTGGCAAGAAGATGTGGCCATTGGGCCAACACTTTTTTGAGTGGCCCCCAAGACAACGGCTTTGTGGACTATCAAACTGTTCATGGCGACAATGCCACGTTGAAGGTGGAGGGGCAAAGACAGCGTTTTTGGGCTGAGATAGAGGAGTGTGAGGACAGCGCTGGGCCACGAAAAGCGGGCCACAGTAGTCATTGTAGCTTCTACAGGACCGTTGGTGACAATTGGCGGTGGGGAGCTCAAGGTGCTGGGTCAAAATGCGTTCAAACTATGATTGGTTGGGCTGGGGGTAGGGACGAATTTTGAACCAATTAAGAAGTAGCGGTGAGGCTTGTCTAGACCAATCACAGCGCCCTGCTCAGCGCTGCTTCCGGCGCTTCCGGCACTTCCGGGAAGATTTCTGTCCTTTGACAACCTGCTTGCTCGGTCCCCTCCCCCCGCCCTGTTAGCCGCCTTTAACGGCCATTAACTACTTTCAGCGCTCCCGCCCCCCTCCCTCAGGCCCTCAGAGAAGTATCGAGAAAAATTTGACTGGAAAGAAATGTCTTGAGAAAACGGAGGATAATGAACAGGATATGAAATACTTTCTTGTTTTGTAGGCTGAGGCTAACGATTTAAAAATGGACAACAGAGACATGCGTTACATGGACTTTTCAGGTACACGGCTTTACATGGCAGTAAAGGGAATGTTAAGTTGTTGACTGTCTAGATGTATTTTATTAATGAAGTTTGTCTTTTGGCGAGTGTCCATAGCTTCAGGTTTTCTCATTTCTGTGCCAGTGACAATGTAGAGGTTTAAGACGCTGGGGACCTTTTATGAGCTAATGTAGGGAAACAGACTTCACAATTCCTAACTTGTTTTCTATCAGGATTCTTATGGCATACAAACTACTACTGGTTTAATGTGAAATAGAAATTTGTGTTAAATGTACATTAAAAAAAGTAGGAGGGGGAGGTGGGCCTCGTTGTGGCGTAGTCCCAGGAAAGCCTAGCCATTAGCATCCCATATGGGCCCCGGTTCCTATTCTTGCTGCTCCACTTCTGATCCAGTTCCCTGCTAATGCACCTGGGAAAGCAGAGGAAGAGGCACCACGTAATTGGGTTCCTGATCCGCACTTGGGAGACCCGGAGGAAGTTCCTGGCTCCTGGCAGGCCATTTGTAGACATTTAGGGCATGAACCAGCCGATGAAAGATGTCTGTATCTCCTCTCTCTCTAACTCTGCCTTTCAAATAAACACATAAATCTTAAAAACAACAAACAAGCAAAAACAGCACACTATAGGGTCCTGAAGTGCCCTTCCATAATTATCAGTGAAAAATATAATTATGCATAGATTTCAAAAATGTTTACACTGGAATACACTTATTTTAATCCTATTTTCTATGAACTTTTTGAAGTCTCCTCGTAAATTATATCATGTGTCACTTTAAGTCTAAATGTGTTTTGTGTCTAATTCTTTTGAAAATGGGTAATCTGTGTGTGGTATTTATGGGAACTCCTAATAAACAAAAGCAATTTGACCAGGACAGCAGGGTACTGGGAGAGTTTATAGTACTTGCTTTGTTTCTGGGGAAATGATTAGATCTGTGGTACATTCACATTCACATGATAATGAAATAAGTTGTTATCAAGGTGGCTACAAATCTGCTATTTTAAAAAGTTTAGGCTGGCACCGAGGCTCAATAGGCTAATCCTCCGCCTTGCGGCGCCAGCACACCAGGTTCTAGTCCCGGTCGGGGCGCCAGATTCTGACCCGGTTGCCCCTCTTCCAGGCCAGCTCTCTGCTGTGGCCAGGGGTGCAGTGGAGGATGGCCCAAGTCCTTGGGCCTTGCACCCCATGGGAGACCAGGAGAAGCACCTGGCTCCTGCCATCGGATCAGCGCGGTGCGCCGGCCGCAGCACGCCAGCCGCGGCGGCCATTGGAGGGTGAACCAACGGCGGAGGAAGACCTTTCTCTCTGTCTTTCTCTCTCACTGTCCACTCTGCCTGTCAAAAAAAAAAAAAAAGTTTAGGGGCCAGCACGGTGTCGTAGTGGGTAAAGCTGGTGCCTGCAGTTCCGCCATCCCACATGGGCTCTGGTTCGGGTCCCGGCTGCTCCACTTCCGATCTAGCTCTCCGCTATGGCCTGGGAAAGCAGTGGAACATGGCCCAAGTCCTTGGGCCCCTGCACCCATGTGGGAGACCTGGAAGAAGCTCCTGTTTCCAGGATTTGGATAGGTCCAACTCCTGCCCTTGTGAGCGTTTGGGGAGTGAACCAGTGGATAAAGGACTTTTCTCTGCCTCTGCCTCTCTGTAACTCTACATAATAATAAATTCTGTATAATAAGTAAATCTTTACAAAATATTTAGGTCAGTATTTTGTAAAAGCTTGTCATGTTAAAACAACAATAAAGCCTTCTTTAAGTTTTAATTTAGGATATATTCTCTTAAAGGTATAAACATGAAATAGGGATTATGAATTTTAAGGATATATTTGAGATCTTGTATTTTACATAGATATTTGAAGCATACAGAAAAACATAGGAATAATATATTGAACACTTGTGTACTTGTCACTGTGTTTTGTCAAATCTTAACAGTTTCTCCTATGCCTCAGTCATTTCACTGTTTCAGAGAACTAAAAGTTTACACGTACCATTTTTATCTTTTAAAATTTCACATAAATTATATTATTTTAAATGGGATTTTCCCCTGCAACTTGTCTGGTTTTTGCTCCGCATTGTGTTTTAAATATTTATCCATATGGGCATTTTAACTCTAGATCATTTATTTACACTGCTGATAGTACTAGTGTAAATGTATTGTAACTTATTTATTCCATTTCCTTTTTTTTTAACATATCAGTTATTTTAAATATTTGCTATTGCAATCAACACTACAGTGAACATTGTGATTTTGAGTGTTAAGCAGGAACTTTCTAACATTTTTGACCACTACCTGTAGGAAGAAAATATGTTTTCCATCATATCTCAGCAAACAAACACTATTATCAAAAGTTGAATGAAACAAGTTTTTACCCTTGTTACATGGAGTGTATTATACTTTCTTTTTCATTTAAGAAAGTGCTGAGTATAACCCACTAACTTGATTTACTTCTTCTCCCCTCCACTTTCTTTTTTGCTTATTTTTATTAATATGAAGAGAGCAGATTTCATGTATTTCATAGGTAAACTTCTGAGAAGATAATCATACTTCCCTCCCTCCTTCTTTTCTTCCCTCAATCCTCCTCCTTCTTCCATTTAAAAAAAATTTTTGCAAAAACAAAATTTCAGTTCATTATATGATCACAGGATTAATATACAACTAACCATAATATTCAACAAGTAAAAAAAAGACTGTAGTTACACAACAGTATAAACTAGGGCTAAAAAAAACAAATCTTAAGATGTCCATTTCATTCCTACACATTTTTTGTATTTTATATTAACTGCTTCATATCAAAGAAAATATGATATTTGTCCTTTTGGGACTGGCTTATTTCACTAAGCATAATGGTTTCCAGTTACATTTTGTTGTGAAAGATAGGATTTCATTCTTTTTTATGGCTGAGTACTATTCCACAGTGTATATGTACCACATTTTCTTTATCCAGTCATCAGTTGATGGACATCTGGGTTGATTCCATATCTTAGTTATTGGGAACTGAGCTGTAAAAAATATCAGGTACAAATAGTTCTTTCTTATATTGATTTCATTTTGGTTGGGTAAATTCCCAGGATTGGCACTGTTGGGTCATATGGTAGATATATTTTCAGATTTCTGAGGAATCTCCATTCTGTTTTCCATATGGTTGTACTAGTTTACATTCCCACCTACAGTGTTTTAGGGAGCCAGCATTTATTATTATTATTTTTTTTATTTTTGGATGGTAGCCATTCTCACTGGGGAGAAGTAAATCCTCATTGTGTTTTTTTTTTAAAGATTTATTTATTTATTTGAAAGGCAGAGTTACAGAGAGGCAGAGGCAGAGAGAGAGAGAGAGAGAGAGAGGTCTTCCATCCACTGGTTCACTCTCCAGATGTCAACAACGGCTGGAGCTGTGCCTATCAGAAGCCAGGAGCCAGGAGATTCTTCTGGGTCTCCCATGTGGGTGCAGGGGCCCAAAGACTTGGGCCATGTTCCATTGCTTTCCCAGGCTATAGTAGAGAGCTGGATCAGAAGTGGAGCAGCTGGGACTTAAACTGGCGCCCATATGGATGCCAGCACTGCAGGCGGTGGCCTTATCTGCTATGCCATAGCACCGGCCCCCTCATTGTGATTTTTTATTTGCATTTCCCTGATGGTTTCCTCAGTGTTTTCCTCAAGGAATTTTTTTTTTGACAGGCAGAGTGGATAGTGAGAGAGAGAGAGAGACAGAGAGAAAGGTCTTCCTTTTTGCCGTTAGTTCACCCTCCAATGGCCGCTGCGGCCTGTCCATCGCGCTGATCCGAAGCCAGGAGCCAGGTGCTTCTCCTGGTCTCCCATGCAGGTGCAGGGCCCAAGGACCTGGGCCGTCCTCCACTGCCTTCCCGGGCCATAGCAGAGAGCTGGCCTGGAAGAGGGGCAACCGGGACAGAATCTGGCGCCCCAACCGGGACTAGAACCTGGTGTGCCGGCGCCGCCAGGTGGAGGATTAGCCTGTTAAGCCACGGCGCGGGCCTCCTCCAGGAATTTGATGGCATCAGTTCATAGATTTATATCCTTGATCCACTGTGATTTGATTTTTGTATAAGGTGTAAGGTGAGATTCTTGTTTCGTATTTCTGCATGCATGGATCCAATTTTTCCAACACCATTTGTTGAGGAGACTGTGCTCTCTTCAGGGGTTAGATTAAATAGTTGTATATGTGTGGATAAATTTTGGGGGTTTCTATTCTGTTTCATTCATCTACATGTGTATTTTTGTGCCAGTACCAGGCTGTTTTGATTATAACTGCCCTGTAGTATGTGTTGAAATCTGATATTGTGGTGCCTTCAGCTTTATTTCTGTTATTTAAGATTGCTTTAGCTATTCAGAGTCTCTTGTGCTTCCATATGAATTTTAGCATCATGCTTCTAGTTCTGAGAAGAATGTCCTTGGTATTTTGATTGGGATCACTTTGAGTCTGTAAATTGCTTTGGGTAGTATGGGCATTTTGATGATAGAATAGATGATGATAGAATAGTAGAATGACTACTATTAATTCCACGAACATAGAAGATTTCCCAATTTTCTTGTGTCTTCTAATTCTTTCTTTAATGTTTTGTAATTTTCATTGGAGCGATCTTTCACATCTGTGGTTAAATTTATTCAAGGGTATTTAAAATTTTTATAGCTATTGTCAATTATACTGATCTTACAAGTTCTGTCTCAGCCATGGCATTGTTTGTGTATACAAAGGCTATTGATTTTTGTGTGTTGATTTTATATCCTGCAACTTTTCTAAACTTTGTTATGAGTTCCAATAGTCTCTTAGTGGAGTTTTTCAGTTCCTGTATATATAGGATTATGTCATCTACAAACAGGGATAATTTGAGTTCCTCTTTTCTAATTCATATCCTTTTGATTTATTTTTCTTGCCTAATGTTTCTGGCTAAAACTTCCAGAACTATATTCAATAGCTGTGTGAAAGTGGGTGCCCTTGTCTGGTTTTGGATCTTAGTGGAAATGCTTCCAACTTTTCTCCATTCAATATGACGCTGGCTGTGGATTTGTCATAAATTGCCTTGATTGTGTTGAGGAATGTTCCTTCTATACCCAATTTGCTTAAAGTTTTTTTTTTTATTATTATGAAAGGATGTTGTATTTTATCAAATGCTTTCTTTGCATCTATTGAGATAATCATATGCTTTTTACTGTAAATTTGTTAATGTGCTGTATCACATTTATTGATGTGTGTATGTTGAGCCATCCCTGCATATCAGTGATAAATCCCACTTAGTCCGGGTGAGTGATCTTTCTTGATGTGTTGTTGGATTTGATTAACTAGTATATTGCTGAGGACTTTTGCATCTGTGTTCATCATGGATATTGCTCTATAGTTCTCTTGGTTGTATCTTTTTCTGGTTTTTGTAATTTAGGTGATGCTGACCCCATAGAAGGAGTTTGAGAGTATTCCCTCCCTTTGGACTGTTTTGAATAGTTGGAGAATTGGAATTAGTTATTTAAAGGCTTGGTAGAATTCAGCAATGTAGCCATCGGGTCCTGGGCTTTTGTTTGTTGGGAGGGTCTTTATTATTGATTAAATCTCCATCTTGGTTATTGGTCTATTTAGGTTTTCTATGTCTTCATGATTCAATTTTGGTGGATTGTATGTGTTCAGAAACACATCCATTTCTTCTAGATTTTCCAATTTGTTGACGTCTAGCTGTTTGTAGTAATTCCTGATGATTCTTTTTATTTCTGTGATATTCATTGTAACATCACCTTTTTCATCTCTGATTTTATTAATTTTGGTCTTCTCTCCCCAACCCTTTTTTTGTGTATCAATTTTGTTTATTTTTTCAAAAAACTAGCTCTTCATTTCACTGATCTTTTGTATTGTGTTTTTGGTTTCAATTTTATTTCTTCTCTCATTTTTTAAAAAAGATTTATTTATTTGAAAGGCAGAGTACAGAGATAGAGAGAGAGAGAGAGAGAGAGAGAGAGAGATCTTGCATCTGCTAGTTCACTCCCCAAATGATTGTAATGGCCAGGGCGGGGCTAGGCCAAAGCTAAGGAGCCAGGAACTTCATCTGTGTCTCCCATGTGGGTTCAGGGGCCCAAGAACTTTGGCCATCTTTTGGGCTTTCCCAGGCATATTAGCAGGGAGCTGGATTGGAAGTAGAGCAGCCAGGACTCCAATTGGTGCCCATGTGAGATGCTGGCATTGCAGGCAGTAGCTTAACACATTATGCCCAATGCCATCCCCTCTTCTTTAATTTTAATTATTTATTTTCTCCTACTTATTTTGGGTTTGGTTTGTTCTTGTTTTTCCAGGTCCTTGAGATGCATTGTTAGATCATTTATTTGATGCCTTTCCAATTCCTTGATGTAGGCACTAATTGGTATAAACTTTCCTGTTAATACTGTTTTCATATGTTGTGTGTCATCTTCATTTGTTTCTAGGAAGTTTTTTACTTCCCTTTTAATTTCTTCTATAACCAACTCACTGTTCATTCAGGAGCATGTTGTTCAGTCTCCATATGTTTTCACATTTTCTAAAGTTTCCTAAATTACTAATTTCCAGCTTCATTCTATTGTGGTCAGAAAAGATACATGGTGCCGGCGCCGCATACCGGGTTCTAGTCCCGGTCGGGGTGCCGGATTCTGTCCTGGTTGCCCCTCTTCCAGGCCAGCTCTCTGCTGTGGCCCGGGAGTGCAGTGGAGGATGGCCCAAGTGCTTGGGCCCTGCACCCCATGGGAGACCAGGAGAAGCACCTGGCTCCTGGCTTCGGATCAGCGGCGGCCATTGGAGGGTGAACCAACGGCAAAGGAAGACCTTTCTCTCTGTCTTTCTTTCTCACTGTCCACTCTGCCTGTTTAAAAAAAAAAAGAAAAGATACATGGTATGATTTCAACTTTTTGTATTTGTTGAGACTTGTTTTATGGCCTAGGGTATGGTCTATCCTAGGGAAAGTTTTATGCACTGATGAAAAAATATATATTGTGCATCTATAGGATGAAATGTTCTGTAGATATCTATTATTTCCATTTGGTCCAAAGTGTTAACTCTGTTGTTTCTTTGTTGATTTTTTGTGTAGTTGATCTGTCCATTTATGACAGTGGGTTGTTGAAGTCCCCCATTATTATTGTATTGGAGCCTATATCTGCCTTTAGATCCTTAAACACTTGTTTTAAATAGCCAGGAGCCTTGGCATTGGGTGCTTATACATTGAATATAGCCACATCTTCCTTTTGAATTGATCCCTTACTCATTACACAATGCCCTTCTCTGTCTCTTTTAACAGTTTTCGTGTTAAAGTCTATTTTGTCTGATTTTAGGATCACTACTCTGCTTGCTTTTGCTTTCTGTTAGTATGAAATATCTTTTTTCCATCCTTTCACTTACAGTCTGTGTATGTCTTTGTTAATGAGGTGTGTTTCTTATAGGCAGCAAATAGATGGGTCTTTTTTTTTTTAAAAAAAAGGTTTATATATTTGAGAGGCAGAGTTACAGAGAGAGGGAGAGAGAGAGGTATCTTCCATCTACTAGTTCACTCCCCAAATGGCTGCAATGGCCAGAGCTGAGCTGATCTGAAGCCAGGAGTCAGGAGCTTCTTCTGGGTCTCCCACATGGGTGCAGGGGCCCAAGCACTTGGGACATCTTCCACTGCTTTCTCAGACCATAGCAGAGAGCTGGATTGGAAATTGAGCAGCAGGACTCGAACTGGCTCCCATATGGGATGCTGGCACTGCAGGTGGTGGCTTTACCCACTTATGCCACAGGGCCGGCCCCTCTTATTTTTTTTTTTTGTCTGAGTCAAAGGTTTGTCTTGTAGTTCAGATATTCCTTCTTCTGTCTGACCAGTTTGTTGTTAATACTTTCCACTGTATTTTCTATTTGACATATTGAATTCTTCATTTCTAATATTTCAGTTTGATTTCTCTTCTTCAATATCTGTGTCTCCTGTCAAAATTTTCATCCATATCATGTATGATTTTTTCATCTCATCTATTTGCTCTTCTGTGTTTTCAGTAATCTTATGATCAGTCTTTTAAATTCCTTTTCAGGCATTTCATCAATCTCTTCGTCTTCACATTCTAATATTGATGTTTTGTTGGTTCCTTTTAAGAAGTCATATTGTCCTCGTTATTCATGTTTCATATATTTCTACATTTATTTTTAGGCATATGTGGAAACACTAGTTTTTCTCCCTTGATGTCTTTTATCTTTGAAGTATTCCTCTGTGGATTAGTGGAATGTCTGCTCCTTCAGTGGATATACAGGGGCATATGCTGGGTGGGTCACGTAGCTCTGGTCAGTGCTTGAGTGTGGGCAAGAGTCCAGGGTGACACCCAACTTGGGCGTGGTAGATCTCCTCTACTGTCAGATCGAGGGAGGGTATGATCATGTCGGCTGGTGTCATACAGCCTCAACTCCCTCTGCCAAGGTTATCAATGCCTGGGGTTAGCATACAGTGGCTACGCACCTCACCCACACAAGTGCATGAACCACACAAAGGATCTGTGTGGTCCTCTTTGTGAGCATGGAATCCTCTTGCAATGACCTACCCCAGACACTCAGGGAATCTGAGCCTCTGAAGCTAGACACAACGACTGCCTAGAGATCCAGCTATACCTCAGGTCGTTTTGTGCAATCACAGAATTCCCATAGCCATAGCGTGCAAGGCTCCCACAGTTACAGGGAGCAGGAGATCCACTCTCAGCCCTAGGAGCCTACTCCATCCACGGAGAGAGCAGAGGTGTTCTGCCTGAGGTGCTCTGTGTTGGCAGTTTCAGTCCAGGCAGCTGTGATAGAGTGGGGGAAAGGGAGCACAGATTTATCCCTCTGATAAAATCCTGCAATTGCACACGTGCGTGAGCTGCTTCAGCATTTACTGGCATTATTAATGATGATGCTTCCTCCCTGCTAGTCACTGGCTGCCTTTGTTGGGGGATGAGGAGAAAGAACTATGTTCCCCTTTCACGGGGTTAGGTGGGCACCCTACCTCACACTAGCACTCCAAGCTGGACTCAAAGGCAGTGTGGTCCACAAGGTTCTCCCTCAGGAATATTACCAGTGACACTGGCTGCCACAATCTCCTCTCACCTTGCTCCAAGAAGATGGTGTCTTCTTCAGCCCACGGCTGTGGGAGTCACAGGTGGCATCCCCCCTCATGGCTGTGTGTTTGTACTATCCGTGCTGCTGCATGGTGTCTCTCTTGTTTCTGTAGAATTTTCACTTCAAACATGTCTCCCAGTTCTCCCCTGGGAACGCAGTTACTCTGCTTTTTTTCTGTTATCATCCTGTGGTGAAAATCAGCATGTCTTCTTCCTATTTAGTTATTGTGGATTACACGTAACTTTTTAAGTTGAGTTTTGTAAAAATGGACTACAAAGCACCAGTGATGGCTTTAGTTTATTTCCTTATGGAAAACTGATAACACCAATCTTCTGCCACAAATCCCAATCCAGATCAAGACCAAAAAGGAATAGAAGCTGATCTAAGTTATACTTTTAAAAAAAGAGATTTATGTATTTATTTATTTATTATCTGAAAGGCAGAGTTACAGAGAGAGGGAGAGGCAGAGAGAGAGAGAGAGAGAGAGAGAGAGAGAGAGAGGGAGAGAGAGGGGGAGAGAGAGAGAGAGAGAGAGAGAGAGAGAGAGAGAGAGTTTCCATTGCTGATTCACTCCCCAAATGGCAGCAGCAACAGCTAGGGCTGGGCCAGGTTGAAGCCAGGAGCTTCATCCGGGTCTTCCACACGTGGGTGGCAGGGGCCCAAGTACCCGGGGCATACTCCAGTGCTTTCCCAGGTGCAGTGAACTGGATCAGAAGTGGAGTAGTTAGGGCTTGAAATGGCGTTCATATGGGTGACTGGCACGCAGGTTACAGTCTAACCGGCTGCACCACAGTGCTGGCACCTAAGCTATACCTTTTGTGGTGAATTGAATGCACCTACTTTTCTACGTGGTAGCTCTTCAGCTGTTTGAACATACTTACCATGTCCCCTGGCAAGTTTCTTCTTCAGGTTGAGCATTCTTAGTTTGTGCACTTGTTATGTGATTTCTAGCCCTCTCATCATTTTGCCTGCAGTTCTCTGAACATGCTCTGTTCTTTGCATATTATTCCTTAAAGTGTAGTACAGAACACTTAAGAACAGAACACAATTTTCTAGGTTTGATATGATGAGCACAAGATAGTCTTCCTCTTTTGATTTAAGGGTGACCATTGTTCTCTTTATGTAAGAATGCAGCTAAGATTGAATTTTTCTTTTTCACATCACACTGGTGACTGATTTGGAATGCTTTGCCCCGAAAAGCTTCTCAGTCTTTTGAAAATACATATGGCTGTTAAGTTGCATTTTGCCTCTTTAATGTATTGGTACAGTTAGTTTTGAAGGTTTACATGCAGGACTCTACTTTTTTCTTGCATTGCTACAACTGGAGATTTAATTTTTATTTCTGATTACAAAATCTGTATTATTTGATATCTCTCCTTCTAAGTTTCTTCAAAGAAATCATTGAAGAACTTTTTAAATAGGACAGGGTCAAGGATACAGTGTTATGCCATTGAAAACCTCATTTCAAGTTCACATCAATCTGTTAAGCAGCATGCTTTAGGTATGCTGGTTCAACCTGCCTGATTTGCTCTTGTCTATTGGTCTATACTTGGCTGTATCCGTAGGTTTAGATTTTCTGATTGTCTTCTCAAGGGCTCTTCATATATGTACCTCTGTTACCAACCATCCTGTTCACCTTTGAGGTTACCTTCTAGATACTGAACAAACTTAGATGTGGTTCTGCGCTCCTCTGCTCCTGACCTACAGCTTCCAGGGATTTAATCCTTAAAGTACTTTTTCTTTCTCTCTTCCTGTGCACTCTCTCCCCTTTCCTCCTTCATTCCTCCCCCTTTCTTTCTAAACTTTATTGAGGTATGAATTACAGACAGTAGTTAGCACAATGGTTAGAACATGGTTTGGGACGCATGCGTCGCATTTTGGAGTGCCTGAGTTCTAGTCTTGTCTCCCTTTCCCATTCCAGCTTCCTGCTAATGTGCGCTCTTGGAGACAACAAGTGATGATGCAAGTACTTGGGTCCCTGCCACCCATGTAGGAGACTCTGAGTTCTGGGTTCTTGGCTTTGTTTTGACACTAGTCCCAGCTTGTTGTAGGCATCTGGGGAGTGAGCTGGCAGGTGGAAGATTTCTCCCCTTGCCCTGTCTTCCTGCCCTTTGAGGATTTTTCCTTTTTCAGAAAGAATTAGAATATTCTCATTTCCTTAGAAAATTCTGTTATGCCCCTTGCAGTCAATCTACCTACCACCCTCCACCCAGACAGCCCCTGTTCCGATTTCTATCATTGTAGTTTAGTTTACAAATGAGATCATACAGTATGCACCCCTTTTTAATTTTGTCTTTCACTCAATGTAACTGTCATGAGACTCATCCATATTGTTACATATGAGTAGTTAATTCCTTTTATTGCTTAGTAGGATTCCAGAGAATGAATATATGCATTCAGATGCACACTTTTGGCTATATGAATAATGTTGCTATGAATCTTCATGTATAAGTTTTTTAAATAAACTTAGGTTTCCATTTTTCTTGGGGAAACTGCTTAGGTTTGCAATTGCTGGAATGCAACATGCTTTTGTAATCAGATTTCAACAGGTTGTCTAGAGTATTTCCTTTTTAGAGGACACTTTTTTTTAAAGGCTCAAATTCTTTTTTTTTTTCAAAGATGTATTTGTATTTTGAAAGGCAAGGTTTCAGAGAGAGAGGAGAGACAGAGATCTCTCACTTGCTGTGTCATTCTCTAAATGGCCACATTCGCTGGGGCTGGGCAAGGCCAAAGCCAGGAGCCCCGAACTCCATCTAGGTCTCCTACGTAGGTGGCAGGGGTTTAAGCACTTGGGCCATCTGTTGCTTTCCTAGGCATATTAACAGAGAACTGAGTAAGAAGTGGAGCAGCCTGTACTCGAACTGGAGCTCACAAGGGATGCTGGTGTTGCAGGTATAGGCTTAACCTGCTCTGCCACAACATTAACCCCAGACTCAAATTCTTACTTCAAGAACCAGTAGGTGGGGCTGGCACTGTGGTGAAACAGTTAAAGCTGCCGCCTGCAGTGCCGGCATCCCATATGGGCACCAGTTCGAGTTCTGGCTGCTTCACTTCCAATCCAGCTCTCTGCTATGGCTTGGGAAAGCAGTAGGAGATGGCCCAAGTCCTTGGGCCCCTGCACCCATGTGAGAGACCCAGAGCAAGCTCCTGGCTCTTGGCTTCGGATTGAGCCCTGCTCTAGCTGTTGCAGCCATCTGGGGAGTGAACAAGTGGATGGAAGACTTCTCTCTCTTAGCCTCTGCCTCTGTCTCTCTGTAACTCTGCCTTTCAAATAAATAAATCTCAAAAAAAAAAAAAAACAAACTAGTAGGGACCCCTGCCACTCACCTCGCCCATCCCCCCCCCCCCACATGCTTTTCCAATCAGTAAATCTTAAAAAAGAAGTTGGGAGGGGGAATTCATTCAAGGAAACTAGCTTTCATTGAACTCAAAGGATTTTATTTATTTGGAAGTCTTCCCAAGCCTTATTTCTTTTAAATGCCACAATGAGATCCTCAGATTAGGAATGGCAGAATTATTAGGAAATGTACCAAGAGAGGGCCACAGGATTATGAATCATAAAGAGGGGTGGGAATTTGGCACAGAGGTGAAGATGCCCCTTGGTATGTCAGCATCCCGTATCAGAGCTCCTGGTTTGAATACTGACTCCTCTTCCCAACCATCTTCCTGCTAGTGCATACGCTGGGAAGGCAGCTGGTGACAGCTCAAGTATTTTGGTCCCTGGCCACCCATGTAGAAGAATCAGTTTGAGTTCCTCCTTGCTGACTTTCTTGGCTGTTTGGGAGCGTTTGGGGAGTGAACCAGCAGATGAAAGATCTCTCTGTGTCTGGCTCTCTGGATCTCTGCCTTTCAAATAAAATAAAAATGAGTTTTTTAAAAAGTCATGAGTGTACCTGTTATACAACCTGTGCAGAAATCCTATTGGAATATTGATTGGGGTTGCCTGATTAGGTAGAAATAATACAGTTTAGAAATAAAGAGTTAAATGACCAAAGACCTGAACCTTCTGAGTATGCCTCTACATATCTTCCTAATGATATTTCCTGTAATCATCCTTTACCCTTTTCTCCAAGTACTTATGATTATTTCAACCCATTGTGCTTTTCCAGATCTCTGTGCTTCCCCCTTTGGCATGTATTTATGTGATATCTGCCTGGGAATCTTTAATTTACCATTCAAGAGCACCTCCCGAGGCCTATCCTACCATTCCTATTTCCCCTCCCTCAAGTTGGCAGAATTACCCAATCCATTCTTTATAGTCCTATAGCATCTTGCATTTGCAGCACTCACAACACTATATTGTAATTTTCTTTTCATTTTGATGTCCCTTGATAGTGTGATCCTTGTGATGGGATAGACTGCCTCACTCATCTTTATATTCCTAGCAGTAAGGAGACAATATGGATGCCAGCCAAAGCAGAAAGGGTGTAGTTGCCTTGGATTCTTTTCAGGGCTATGCTGTTAATAGCTTTGATCTTGTATAAGTTGATTAACTCCTCTCCATGTCCTTTCTTTTAATCAGTTGTAAAATTAGAATGTGTTACTAGCATTTTAAGGTGACTTAAAAACTCTAAAACATTAGTTGATTGATATATGTATATCCACATATATCTTGTGTGGAGATGACTGTAAGCTCTTCAAGGGAGCAGACTATCTTAATTCATGTTGTATCATTGGTGTTTAGCAAAGTATTTGTTTATCACTAAATGTTTAATGAATGAATGGATGAATATAATAATTTTTGTCACTTAATTCATATGGTCCACAAGGATACCAACATGACCACAAGGAATTATTCTAGTTTTGTTTTAATTAATGATGATTTAGAAGTCTTTTTTTGTGATGATTTAAATGTGATAATGATTTGGTGATAATGATGAAGATTTGTACTTTTTATGATTTGGAAATGTACATGGGCCTGGCTCAGGTTGCAGGTATTTGGAGAGTGAATCAGAAGAAGTTGGGAGATCTCTTTCTCTCTTTCTGTCTTTCAAGTGAATAAAATAAATTAAAAAAAAATCACAGAGTGCCTAATTATTTGACATTTTCCTCAGGAATCCTCTAAATAACTAGCACATTCTATTAGGGATGGAAGGGCTAGAGATATCTTGTGTGAAAAATTAGCTATTTTTCTTGTGTGGTTGTCCCTTAGTATGTGTAGAAGATTTGTTCCAGGGCCTTCCATGGATACCAAAATCTAAGGATGCGCCAGTCCCTTATATAAAATTATGTTGTGTTTGCATATAACCTACCTGCATTTTCCTGTGTATTTTAAACCATCTCTAGATTGCTTATAATACCTAATATAACGTAAATGCTATGTAAATACTTGTTAGACTATATTATTTGGGGAATAGTATCAAGAAAATAAAGTCTGTACATGTTCAGTACAGATGCAGTTTTTCCCAAATGTTTTCTAACTGTGGTGAATTCACAGATGTGCAATCCCTGGATGATGTGGTGTGAGCATGTTAATTTCCAGTTCAGGTTCTTGTCTCACAGAGGTAAAAATTCTATGTGGAGACTAATAACATACACAAATAGGAACAGGATTTGTTTAACAGTGAGGGAGTAAACATACATTCACACATGAGTGTGGGTTGCCCCAAACAGAGAAATAACTATCACAAATGGGTCAGAGTGTTGGCTGTGAGAGAGAGAGAGAGAGAGAGAGAAAGAGAGAGAGAGAGAGAGAGAGAGAGAGAGAGAGAGAGAGAAAACGAGAGCAGTACCTCTCAGTGTGTTCTGTAGTGGAAAGACAACCCTCTTCACCCCCCTCTCTGTCTCCTCTTATGAGGTCCCTCTCTGCCTCCTCTTATGAGGTAGATGGTGGTGCCTTAATCGGATATACAAACTGGCTGGTGTTAGCTTGCACCATGGTCTTAGATGTGACAGGTGCATCTTGGGAAGGTGGGTGTATCAAGTTAACAGTTAAAGTGATAGGATTACATTGTAGGATTCTAAGAATTCCAGCTCACCTAAATTTTTACTAGCTGCCTAGTTACACCATATCAGATACAGAGGGCCATGGTATTATGTGTAGTTCATTAAAACTATAGAGATAAGAAGCCACAAGGAGTGTTGATACAATTTAGACATCTTTCTTTCTTCAAAGACCTCTTTGGTTAGAGTTGTTAAAGCGTGGTCAGCATGCTAAACTGCTTCAACTTCCACTGTGTTGTTATAGTGCATCTGCTGTGTTACCAACCTTCCTTTGTGTTGTTTCTGGTCTGAATCTTTTGACCAAGTGTCTCAGCTAAGTCTTTCTTCCAGTACCTAATGCATTAGTAGCATCCAGTAAACAGAAATAAATTTATTAATTAAGCTAAAATTGTTTAAATAGATAGAAATAACCTTTGATACCATGGTAGTCAAACAAACCAGAAGATTCTTAGTCAACAATAGCAGGGCTCAGCTACAGAGGGTAACAAAAGGCCACGGGATGTAATGAGAATAAAATGGTAATGTATACAGCTGTCTCGTATAGTAGATGCTTAAGGATAGGATTTGTTTGGTAAGTTGTTTAGTTAAGGCCTTGAATTTACAGAAATACAAAAGGTGTTGGATACCAACTGCTTTGTAGCATTTACACGATGTGTATTTGGTTGAGAGGACTGAGTTGAACCCTTTTGAGACATTCTTTTCAGTGTCACTCCAATTGTATCATCTGGACTCTATAAAGTTTAGTGTCTTGAATGTAGCGAAATGGGTTTCCTTCACAGAATCAAACTGGGAAAAATTTACTTACTTATTTGAGAGAGAGAGAAGGGGTGGGGAGAGAAGGAAAAAGGGAGAGAGAGAGAGAGAGAGAGAGAGAGAGAGAGAGAGAGAGAGAGAGAAAATATGAGAATGAATATCTTTCATCTTCTGGTTCACTTCCCAAATGCCTGCAATAACCAGGGCTGGGAAGGTAGAACAGGAGCCTGGAGCTCTATTCAGGTCTCCCATGGGCCATTTTCCTCTACTTTCCCAGGTGTGTTAGCTGTGAGCTGGATGGAAAGTGGTGCAGCCGGGATTCTAGCCAGCACTCCGATAGGGAATGCCAGTGTCGCAGGAGGTAGCTTAACCCACTGAGCCACAATGCCAGCTCTTATTCACGTTGCTTGACTGAAACTTCATGCCTGTTGATTAGTAGCCCTTCATTTTCCCCTCCACCTAGCACTGGAAAGTCACTATTCCACCCTTTTATGACTTTGACTGTTTTAGATATCTCATGTAAGTGAATTCATGCAATATTTTTCTGTGGTTGGCTTACTTCACTTAGTATAATGTGCTCAGGATTCATTCATGTTGTTGCATGTTCCAGAATTTTCTCCTTTTTAAAGGTTAAATAGGGGTCAGCACTGTGGCATAGTAGGCTAAGCCTCTGCCTGAGGTGCTGGCATTCTATATAGGAGCTGGTTCATGTCCCGGCTGCTCCTCTTCTGAGCCAGCTCTCTGCTATGGCCTGGGAAAGCAGTAGAAAATGGCCTAAGTGCTTGGGCCCCTGCACCCACGTGGGAGACCTAGAAGAAGCTCCTGGCTCCTGGCTGTTGCGTCCATTTGGAGAGTGAACCAGTGGATGGAAGACCTTTCTCTCTGTCTCTCCTTCTCTCTGTCTGCAACTCTATCTCTCAAATAAATAAAATATAAATCTTAACAAGTTGAATAGTATTCAGCCACATTTTCTTTATCCATTTATCTGTCAGTGGACATTTGGGTTGTTTCCTCATCTTCACTACTGTGAATAAAGCTACAATCAACATAGGACTGTTAATATGTCTTCAAGCTCCTGATTTCAGTGCTTGTGAATAAATACCCAGAAGTGGGATTGCTAGATCATGTGAGAGTCCTAGTTTTAATTTTTTGAGGAACCTCTGTACTGTTTTCTATAGCAGCTGCACTATTTTACATTCCTACCAACAATGTGTAAGGGCTCCAATTTTTCTACATCCCCACCAACATTTGCCTTTTATCTTTTAGATAATAGCTATCATGAACCATCAAGCGTGAGCTGGTATCTCATTGTGTTCTTGATTGACGTTTTCCTAATGATTAATGATGTTAAGCATTTTTCATGTACCTGTTAGGGCTGTTTGTATGTTTTTGGAGAAATATTGGGTACTTTTTAATATTTTCTCTCTGTTGAAATTCTTACTCTGTTCATGCATTGTTCTTTTGACAGCATCTTCATGAGAGGTATTTTTAATTCTTTGTTGAGTAAATCATATAACTATTCCATCAGGATCACTTTCTGGATATTTGTCTTGTTTCTTTGTTTGGAACATATTTGCCTGGTTCTTCATTTTCCTTGACTTACTGTGCATTGGACAAATAAGGCACCTCTTTTAGTCTTCATGTGCTTGCTTTGTACAGCAGACCTCCACCAGTCAGCCTTGCCAGAGATTGCGGCAGCCTCTATCAGCTCTTCCCTCCATAGGAAGAAGCAGGCCAGCATAATTTTTGTTTGCTTGCTCTGTGCTGGGCCAGAAAGGAGGAGCTGTGGCATCCTACCAGCCCAAGTCATGGTCTCTGCTCACCCCTGAGAAGCTAGACTGTGTTGGACCCATCAGAACTTCAAAACTGGAGAGACAGATGTTCTTAGGGGAGCCCTGGAGAAATTGGGGCACTGGCCACATGGATTAATTCTCTCCCTCTCTTGGGGCAAGCTGAGAGCTGAGGTTTTTTTTTTTTTTTTTGTCTGTGGTTTGTCGTTTCTGTTTGTCATGATTTTCACGGGGTTAGCCTGTCTGGCATCCTTCCCTAAGATGCCCTTTAGGATCACAACACTGCTCAGACGTAAGATACACTGCTGTGAATAGAGTTCTTGGTACTGTGGTGTGTGCGGTTTGATCTGAGTTCTACATTATGACTCTCTGCTTGAATTCTCTTGTATCACACTCAATTTGTTGTTTAGGACTTCTCAGAACATTGTATAGGAAAAATGATTTTCTTCCTGACCACAGATAGGGGCTATGATTTACAATGTGATTTTAGTTTATGACTAAGCCTGTTTGAGTTTGCCATGTCCTTTTAATGCTGATTTGGATATTTTGGCTGCTCTCATTGAAACCAGATTCTGCAGTTAAATGGTATTTCTTAGCTCACAGTCAGAACTGGTGTAGCATGCTGAATGGTCTTGACTCATTTCTTCTCTCTGCTGTTTTTTAGTTGTTTCAGAGTTCTGGCTTTTCACTTGTTCCAGACTCTTCCCCATATAACTAGTATAGTGGTGTGTAAAAAATAACAAGTCAGAAACCTGGAGTTCAAGGCCTGACATGCTACTTCCTATTTGTATCACCTTCAAGAAGTCACTTAATTTTGTTGTCTCAGTCTGAACATCTAACAAAATAAAAATATCTCTCTTACTGAATAGATTTAAGACAAAATGAGAATGCATTTGAAAATGTATTGAGATTGTAAAGGTCTACTAAAATGTTAATTTCATTGTCATTTTTTGGTTCTTTTCTCACTAAAAAAATGCATATAATCATTGTGACCTGGAGTAAAATCTTGAATTCACCCTGGCAGGCCTTTAAGCTGCTTTGGCTTTTGAATGACTGGTTGAGCTGATGGAGGTCACAGGCAGAGACTTGGCAGGACTGTTGATAGATTGTTCCATGTTGCAACAGAAGCTCCCTTACTCAAGGACAGGGGAAATGTTTATTTTCTATTATATTCTACCTAGAATGCTGTCTACCTAATCAGAATTAATTGATAACGATTAGCATAGTTGCCCTCTCCCCCCCCCCCCCCCAGTTTCAACTAGAGTGAATCTCATTTAAGTTAAATTGACTGAAATCATGTTGTAAATCATAGTTTATTTCAGTAGCCAGAAAGATACTTTATCATGTCCCCCTTTGCACAATCTTGTTTGATATAACCTTAATACAGCATATTGTCTTCGTGTCTGAGGCATGGACTGCATTTACAGAAGCTTTTTTTGAGCTTCTCCCAGAAGTAAATTTCCTTTGTAGTAACTCTTGACCATTCACCTGTATAATTTCTATAATTATAATTTACCCAGCTTTGCTGACTGCATTTTATCCTAAAGGAGTGCAGTGCTGTCATTGTCTCAGTTCGTGTCAGTCAAGTTGCTCAACTGAATGACGTTCAAAATATGTTTTGAAACGACCAGAATTAGTTTGACAAAAAATGAATTATGTAAAGCATTATCCATTTAAGAGAACATTCACAAACCAAAATTGATGTATTCACAGTCTCATATACCATGTCATCAAAAATTATAATTGGTATTCTATAGTAACGTCTTAGTGTATATATATATGTATATATATATATATACATACATATATATTTAAAAAGGAACTCAAAAAACTTACATTTATATTATTTTCATTTTCTTTTAAAAAATCTGTTTCTAAATAACATACTATCAGTATTTTGATCAAGGGCTATAATATATGTCCCTTGGCTCAATATTTACCTAAAAATCTTATAAGTGTCAAGGTACTTAATATAAGCATTTCTGTTAAATAATTTTAGGAGAAAGAAAGAGGTTATCAATATACGTGTGGCATATTTTCCCCAATCTTCATGTAGTGTAGGTTAATAAAGATTCTATGTGTTGTAAAAAATATTTGAGTATATTTGGACATATTGGACATATTTGAGTCTATTTTCTGATGCTTAACTGAAACTATATCATTTTAAAACTTACGTAATTTTAAAGATTTATTTATGTATTTATTTATTTGAAAGGCAAAGTGACATAGAGAGAGGGAGAGACAGAAAAAGAAAGAGGTCTTCCATTTGCTGGTTCACTTTCCATATGGCCTCAACTGGCTGGGACTGGTCCAGCCTGAAGCCAGGAGGCCAGAACTCCATCCAGATCTCCTACATGTGTGTCTGGGGCCCAAGCACTTGGGTCATCTTCCATTGCTTTCCAAGATGCATTAACAGGAAGCTGGATAGGAAGTGAAACAGGACTCAAACTGGTGCTCTGATATGGGATACTGGTGTCTCAAGTGGCGGCTTGTCACAACTGTGACAAGTCACAGTTTTGCCACAATGCTGGCCCCGAAATTATATTTTATTTTATTATAACAATCATTTTCCTGGCACAGTCTTAACCATGGTGTTTTTTGTTTTTAAGATTTATTTATGGGGCTGGCATTGTGGCATAATAGGTTAATCAGCTGCCTGTGGCACCAGCATCCCATGTAGACTCCAGTTCGAGTCCCGGCTGCTCCTCTTAAATAAAGCTCCCTGCTGATGGCCTGGGAAAGCAATGGAAGATGGCCCAAGTCCTTGGGCCCCTGCACCCCATGTTGGAGACCCGGAAGATGCTCCTGGTTCCTGGCTTCGGATTGACCCGGTTCTGGCCATTGTGGCCATTTGGGGAGTGAACCAGTGGATGGAAGATCTCTCTCTGCCTCTTTCTCTCTCTCTCTCTCTCTCTCTCTCTCTCTCTCTCTCTCTGTAACTCTACCTCTGCCGAGTTATGGGGCGGGGTAGGAGGAGAGAAACTTTCTATCCACTAGTTCACTCCTTAGATTGCCACAACAGTGGGGGCTGAGCCAGATGGAAATCAGGAACCAGAAACTCCATCTGGGTCTCCCACGTGGGTGACAAGGGCACAAGTACTTGGACCATCCTCTGCTGCTTTCCCAGGTGTGTTAGCAGGGGGCTGGATTGGAAGTGGAGCAGTTGGGACTTGAACTGGCACTCATGTGGAATGTCGGTGTTGCAGGCGGTGGCTTAACTTGCTGCACCACAAAACACCAGCACTGAAACTGTGTTTTAAAAATTATTTATTTTATTTATTTGAAAGGCACAGAGATACAGAGATAGACAGGCAGGCAGACAGACAGACAATGAGCTTACATTTTCTGGCTCACTCCCCAAATGCTTCAACTACTGGAGCTGGGTCAGTCCAAACCCAGGAGCCAGGAACTCAATACAGGCTCCCCATATGGGTGGCAACAACCATACAGCTTGAATCATCACTGCTGTTTCCCAGAGTGCACATTACCAGAGAGCTGGAGCCAGAGCCAGAGATTGAACTCAGGCACTTCAGTGTAAGATGTGGGCATCCCAAGCCACATCTTAATTGCTAAGCCAAATGCCTTTCCATAAACAGATTTTTAAATCTGCTACAATAAACAATAAATCAGCTATAAAAATGTTCACTTAAGTAGTGATGGCTCAAATAAATTGGTCCCTGACACACACATGGGAGACCTGGATTGAGTTCCTGGCTCTTGGCTTTAGCTTGGCCCAGTCCTGGTCATTGCAGTCATTTGGGGAGTGAAACAGCAGATGGAAGCTTTCTCTGTCTGCATGTCTCTCTGTGTGCGTCTCTCTAGCCTCTCAAATTTTTAAAAAACGTTTAACAGCTTAAAAATCTTTTGGATGATGCTTTTATAGTATTGTTCTGAATATTAGTAACATTCCTGCTCTTTTAATGCTCAGGAATGTTTCAAGAAATTAGAGCCATGTGGCTATAGACACTATTGTTACACTACTTTGGAAAAAAAGTCAAATTTCATAACAACGTAGAGGATCAATTGTAATTCTACCTCATTCTTACATTTTAAGGAATTTCATGGCTTAGTAAGATTCAGCTATATGGACTATCTAGAGCTCAGACTGTTTAGAAATTGGTTACATCATTTATACAGATTCAATCAGTGGTTGATGTTGCTAACTGAACTTGCCATTTTTTCCCTTCATAAATTAAGGTCAAGACTTTAGAGCCAGCATAAGTTAGTTATGTCTGTCTAATGCTTGAAAATTATAGGAAGTATTTCAGTTTTATGGGACACATATTTAGGTATCCCATCCGAATATTTGTATTTCCTAGTTTTGAAGATGTTGTTAACCTCTATTTTGTCATTGTTAGATTACCTTTAATAACATTACTCTTTTTGAAGCCAATGCATTTTATTTTCTGAGAATGAACAATGATGATAAAATTATTTAAAAAAGACCCCCCAGGAGACACAAATTTTACTTGAAAATTGTACTCTACCTTTAGCTGAAAAAACCCCCTTGTCTCCAATTTGGTTTTGTTCTAAGGATCATTTCATGCTACATGTGTTTGACCAAAAGAGTAAATGGTGATAGTTCATAGCACATTTATCATCTCTTGTTGTTTCAGAGCTTGTTACAAACCTGTTATTAAGAGGAAGCGCATCTATTGGACCTGAGGCAATTGAGAGACTTTTTTCTGATGTAGGAAATATCAACAGACAGTCTATAGCTGAAATACAGGATAATCAGGTCAGTATAAAAATAATTTCATTTATGATAAGTTTTGGTGACATTTTAACTAATGTATAATAGTTTTTCATGCTTAATCATACAGAAATTTTTTGAATGCTCAAACTTAATGATATACTTATGGAAAATAGAGTTTTAGAATCTAATAGAAAAACAAGTACTTATGTTTAATATTAATTAATTAGCTTTAAAAAGACTTATTTATTTATTTAAAAGAGTGACCAAGAGAGAGGAAACAGCAGAAAAGGATCTCCCACTTGCTAGTTCACTCCCCAAATGGCTGCAACAGCCAGGTCTGGGCCAGGCTGAAACCAGGAGCCTGGAACTCCATCTGGGTTTCTCACATGGGTGGCAGCAGTCCAAGGACTTGGACCATCTTCTGCTGCTTTCCCAGGTGTATTAACAGGAAGCTGGATTGGAAGTGGAGCAGCCGGGACTCAAACTGGAACTCAGATACAGGGTGCTGGCATTGGAAGCGGCTGCCCTACCCACTGTACGACACTGATCCCTGTTTATTTACTTATTTGAAAGGCAAAGTGACCAGGGATCTGTGGGGAGAGGGAGAAAGAGAGAAAAAGAGATTGATTCTATCTGCTGGTTAACTCCCCAAATGCTTGTAGGCCTGTAACAGTGTGCAAAAGCTGAGGTTGGACCAGCCTGAAGCCAAGAAGCAGGAACTCCATCTGGGTCTCCCATGTAGGTGGCAAATATCAAAGTACTTGGACCCTCACCTGCTGCCTTCTAGGCACATTAGCATAAAGCTGGATCAGAATCAGAGACAGGAATCAAATTCCGACACTTCAATATGGGATGTGGACATCCTAAGTAGCAACTTAACTCACTGCACCATAATACCAACTCCAAATATTTATTGTTTAAACACTCTAAGCTTCAATTTTCTTACCAGTTATATAATAATAATAGTACTACATCCCAGTGTTGTGAGTAGTAAGCAAAATAACTTATATAAGGTCCTGGACATATAATAGTTAGTCATCAAATAATCCTTCTTTCCTTCCCCTTTGCAGCAAAGTAGGAAGCCACCTGGTAGTGGAAACTCAGTTGAACATAAGCCTTCAAAGGTGCTTTTTTGGGGGTAATTTTTCTAATGTTTAAATGAAAGTCTGATACTTATGAGGGTAGTTCAAAAATTTTGTGGAAAAATGGAATTAAAGATAAGTTTATTTTGATGCAAAAATTTTGAAATCCCTGAATATTTTTTCATAATATACATGGCTTATAAACACTTTGAAGACCCTTAATATGTATGGATTTACACACTTAATGTGGAAATTGCCTTGAGGCTCTGAAGCACTTTTGGTAGCAATTTACTTTGGGCAAATATTTCCATTTTGGTGATTGTTCTTATGGAAAGATGGGAAGAAAATACATTGTAAATCTCATATATATATATGTGTATGTGTATATATATATATATATAATATGTATCTTATTGCTTTACTTAGATATTAGAGGGAACTTCAAAAAGTTCATGGAAAAGTGAAATAAAAAGATAATGCATATTTTCTTTTTTTAAAAAAACTTATTTAATGAATATAAATTTCCAAAGTACAGCTTATGGATTACAATGGCTTTTCCCCCCCATAACTTCCCTCCCACCCGCAACCCGCCCCTTTCCCGCTCCCTCTCCCCTTCCATTCACATCAAGATTCATTTTCAATTCTCTCTATGTACAGAAGATCAGTTTAGTATATATTAAGTAAAGATTTCAACAGTTTGCACCCACATAGCAACACAAAGTGAAAAATACTGTTGGAGTACTAGTTATAGCATTATGTCACAATGTACAGCACATTAAGGGCAGAGATCTTACATGATATTTTTTAAAAAATTGATTAATTTTCTATGCCATGTCCAATTTAAAACCAAGTTTTTTTTTCATTTTCAATTATCTTTATATACTGAAGATCGATTCAGTATATACTAAGTAAGGATTTCATCAGTTTGCACCCACACAGAAACACAAAGTGTAAAAATACTGTTTCAGTACTAGTTATAGCATTAATTCACATTGGACAACACATTAAGGACAGATCCCACATGAGACATAAGTACACAGTGACTCCTGTTGTTGATTTAACAATTTGACACTCTTGTTTATGGCGTTAGTAATCTCCCTAGGCTCTAGTCATGAGTTGCCAAGGCTATGGAAGCCTTTAGGGTTCGCGGACTTTGATCTTATTCCGACAGGGTCATAGTGAAAGTGGAAGTTCTCTCCTCCCTTCAGAGAAAGGTACCTCCTTCTTTGATGGCCCCGTTCTTTCCACTGGGATCTCACTCGCAGAGATCTTTCATTTAGGTCTTCTTTTTTTTTTTTTTTTCCAGAGTGTCTTGGCTTTCCATGCCTAAAATACTCTCATGGGCTCTTGAGCCAGATCCGAATGCCTTAAGGGCTGATTTTGAGGCCAGAGTGCTTTAGGACATCTGCCATTCTACGAGTCTGCTGTGTATCCTGCTTCCCATGTTGGATCTTTCTCTCCCTTTTTGATTCTATCAGTTAGTATTCGCAGGCACTAGTCTTGTTTGTGTGATGTCTGCACATTAATGTTTATTGCAGCTCAATTCACAATAGCTAAGACCTGGAACCAACCCAAATGCCCATCAGCAGTAGACTGGATAAAGAAATTATGGGACATGTACTCTATAGAATACTATACAGCAGTCAAAAACAATGAAACCCGGTCATTTGCAACAAGATGGAGGAATCTGGAAAACATTATGCTGAGTGAAATAAGCCAGTCCCAAAGGGACAAATATCATATGTTCTCCCTGATTGGCGACAACTAACTGAGCACCAAAGGGGAAACCTGTTGAAGTGAATTGGACACTATGAGAAACAGTGACTTGATCAGCTCTTGTCCTGACTGCTGATGTACAATGCAATATTTTATCCATTATAGTATTTTTTTTGTTCTAGTACTATTGTTTGAACTCTGTAATTAACACACAATTATTCTTAGGTGTTTAAATTTTAACCGAAAAGTGATCCCTGTTAAATATAAGAGTGGGAAAAAGAGAGGGAGGAGATGTACAATTTAGTACATGCTCAATCGGACTTGCCTCAAATGGTGGAGTTAGAAACATGCCAGGGGATTCCAATATTTTCTTTTTTTTTTTAAATAAAGATTTATTTATTTGAAAGGCAGAGTGACAGAGAGAGGGAGGGAGGGAAAGAGAGAGATCTTCTGTTTGTTGGTTCGCTCCCTAAAGGACCACAACAAACCAGGACTGGGCCAGGCTGAAGCCAGGAGCCAGGAACTCCATTTCTCACATGGGTGGCAGGGGTCCAAGTACTTGGACCATCTTCCACTGCTTTTTCAGGCACATTAGCAGGAAGCTGGATTGGAAGTGAAGCAGCCAGGACTGGATCTGGTGCTTTGATATGGGATGCTAACAGCAGAAGCGGCGGTTTAACCTGCTGCTACACAATGCCCTCGCCTGTAATATATGTTATTTTTGCTCAAAATTGCTTTAGCTATTTGAGGTATTTTGTGGATCTATACAACTTTTAGTAGTGTTTTTTTCTATTTCTATGAAAAATGTCATTGGTGCTTTGATAGGGATTGCATTGAATCTGTAAAGTGCTTTGGGTAGTAGTTTTGGAAATCTTTGAAATTTATTTTCTTTCTAAAAAGCCTGATTTTCATACTATTGATTTCTGTTTGCTACATATATTTACTGTGTTTATAATTACATATTTCTATATGCCTAGCACAGAACCTGCCACACACTAAGTGTTTAATACACATTTGTTGAATAACTGTGCACTTTATAACTTTGAAATATTTAAAATCACAATTCAACTTACCTTTTCTACACAATATGGAAAAATATCAAAAATTTAAAATCATAAAGTAATATACTATATAGAAAATTTTTTAAGAATTTATTTATTTTACTTGAAAGTCAGAGTTACACAGAGAGAGGAGAGGCAGAGAGAGAGAGAGAGAGAGAGAGAGAGAGAGAGAGAGAGAGAGTCTTTCATCTGCTGGTTCACTCCCCAGTAGGCTGCAATGGCTGGAGCTGCGCTGATCCAAAGCCAGGAGCCAGGTGCTTCTTCCAGGACTCCCACGTGGGTGCAGGGGCCCAAGGACTTGGGCCATCTTCTACTGCTTTCCCAGGCCACAGCAGAGAGTTGGATCAGAAGTGGAGCAGCAGGGTCTCAAACCCGCACCCATATGGGATGCCGGCACTGCAGGCAGTGGCTTTACCCGCTACACCACAGTGCTGGTCCCAGAACATTTTTAAAAGGAGAAAAATTCATCTATAATCATACCACTCCAATATAATTGCTCACCTTTTAACATATTTTTAATAACTTCCATACTTAAAATTTATATAGTTGTATAATATATATGTAATGTTTTTTATATCATAAAGGGTGATCTCCTTTTCCCAAGATTTTATTAAGAAATATTCAGATTAGTTTATGCAGTTAGTCTTTCAGGACTTTGCCTTCATCAAATATTCATCAGACTGACTTTATGCCAGGAAGCATTGAAGGTATTGAGGAAACAAAGATGAAACGTGTTCTCAACCTGAGGAACACACTGAAGTCTAGTGCAAGGTCAGCAAGTCACAGCTCTAGGTTTGGCCATCTGCTTTTGTAAATAAATTTCTATTGGAACATAAAAAAGGGAAATATTCAGACAGAAAAGTTGAAAGAATTTTGCAGCGATCATCTGTGATGCTACAGTTGTACGCATTTTATAATATTATTACATATCCATCTGTTCATCAATCATCTTGTTTTTTGTATATATTTCGAAGTGAGTTGCCAACATTGGTACAATTTCCCCAAAAATGGTTCAGCATGCATCTCATTCACTAAAGCTCAATATTTTATTATAGCTCTTTTTGAGGTACATTTACTTATGTGTGATTGTACATACAATTTCTTATTTTGCTCTTTTCGCTAGATACATAAACGACATCTCATGTTTAAAGCATAATTTCCATGACTGCTGTTTTAAACAGCTGAACAATATTCCATGTAGGATGTTTATTATACTTCAACTCTGTATTTTTATATCATTGTATATATTCCTGATTTTCTACTATTATAAATAGTGATGTGGGAATACTATGAAGTGTAAGGATCATCCCCATTCCCCACATTTGGGACTATTTCCTTAGGATAAAGAGCAACTACTAGGTCAAAAGATGTGAACAGGGATGGGTGTTGTGGTGCCATTGCCTAGGACACCTGCATCCCATTTTAGAGTGCTGTTTGAGTCCCAGCTCCTCTGCTTCTGATCCAGCTTTGTGCTAATGCATCCTGGGAAGCAACAGATGATGACTGAAGTGGTTGTGCCCTTGCCACCCACGTGGGAAACCCAAATGGAATTTTGGATTCCTGGCTTAGGCCTGGCCCAGTCCTGGTTGTTGCAGGCATTTGGGAAGTAAATCAGCAGATGGAAGAACTCTATGTCTTTTTGTCCCTCTCTTGCTCTGCCTTTCAACTAAAATAAATAAATGAACATTAAAAAGATATGAACACTTTTTTTTTTAACAATTAACTACTTTATTCTACACTTTGCTCTTTTTTTAACTTTTATTTAATAAATATAAATTTCCGGGACTGGCGCCATGGCTCACTCCGCCTGTTGCGCTGGCATCCCATATGGGCGCCAGGTTCTAGTCCCGGTTGCTCCTCTTCCAGTCTAGCTCTCTGCTGTGGCCCGGGAGCACAGTGGAGGATGGCCCAAGTGCTTGGGCCCCTGCACCTGCATGGGAAACCAGGAGGAAGCTCCTGGCTCCTGGCTTTGGATTGGCACAGCATCGGCCGTAGTGGCCATTTGAGGGGTGAACCAATGGAAGGAAGACCTTTCTCTCTGTCTCTCCCTCTCACTGTCTATAACTCTACCTGTCAAATAAATAAATAAATCTTTAAAAATAAATAAATAAATATAAATTTCCAAAGTACAACTTTTGGATTATAGCGGCTTTTCCCCCCCATAACCACGCTCCCACCCGCAACCATCCCATCTCCCACTCCCTCTCCCATCCCATTCTTCATCAAGATTCATTTTCAATTATCTGGCCAGCGCCGTGGCTTAACAGGCTAATCTTCCGCCTTGCTGCGCCGGCACACCAGGTTCTAGTCCCAGTTGGGGTGCCGAATTCTATCCTGGTTGCCCCTCTTCCAGGCCAGCTCTCTGCTGTGGCCCGGGAAGGCAGTGGAGGATGGCCCAAGTCCTTGGGCCCTGCACCCGCATGGGAGACCAGGAGAAGCACCTGGCTCCTGGCTTCGGATTAGCGAGATGTGCTGGCCGCAGCGGCCATTGGAGGGTGAACCAACGGGAAAAAGGAGGACCTCCTCTCTGTCTCTCTCACTATCCACTCTACCTGTCAAAAAAAAAAAGATTCATTTTCAATTATCTTTATATACAGAAGATCAATTTAGTATATACTAAGAAAAGATTTCAACAGTTTGCACCCACACAGAAACACAAAGTATAAAGTACTGTTTGAGCACTAGTTATACTGTTAATTCACATAGTACAATACATGAAGGACATAGATCCTACATGTGGAATAAGTACACAGTGACTCTTGTTGTTGATTTAACAATTGACACTCTTATTTATGACGTCAGTAATCACCCGAGGCTCTTGGCATGAGCTGCCAAGGCTATGGAAGCCTCTTGAGTTCACCAACTCCAATCTTATTTAGACAAGGTCATAGTCAAAGTGGAAGTTCTCTCCTCCCTTCAGAGAAAAGGTACCTCCTTCTTTGATGGCCTGTTCTTTCTGCTGGGATCTCACTCACAGAGATCTTTCATTTAGGTCATTTTTTTCCCACAGTGTCTTGGCTTTCCATGCCTGAAATACTCTCATGGGCCTTTTAACCAGATCCAAATACCTTAAGGGCTGATTCTGAGACCAGAGTTCTGTTTAGGACCTCTGCCATTCTATGAGGCTGCTGTGTATCCCGCTTCCCATGTTGGATTGTTCTCTCCTTTTCAATTCTATCAGTTAGTTTTAGCAGACACTAGTCTTGTTTATGTGATCCCTTTGACTCTTAATCCTATCATTATGATCAATTATGAACTGAAACTGATTCAAGGTATTTGATTGTTTTTGTAGCTATTGTGAATGGGATTGATCTTAGAAGTTCTTTCTCAGCTGAGGAATTGCCTGTGTATACAAAGGCTGTTGATTTTTGTGCATTGATTTTATATCCTGCTACTTTGCCAAACTTTTCTATGAGTTCCAATAGTCTCTTAGTAGAGTTCTTTGGATCCCCTAAATAAAGAATCATATCATCTGCAAAGAGGGATAGTTTGACTTCTTCCTTCCCAATTTGTATCCCTTCAATTTCTTTTTCTTGCCTAATGGCTCTGGCTAAAACTTCCAGTACTATATTGAATAGCAATGGTGAGAGTGGGCATCCCTGTCTGGTACCAGATCTCAGCGGAAATGCTTCCAACTTTTCCCCATTCAATAGAATGCTGGCTGTAGGTTTTTCATAATGAACACTTTTTGACTCTATGTGTTGTCAAGATGCTTTCCAAAATGCCATAAGAGGTAGACTTTTTAACCTGTTTTATTTTGGAGGTTTGTCTTACCCCTTTAATACCTCAGGCTGTTTACTCCTCTGTGGATTTTGGAATCAAATATTAACTCCATGTGTTCATTAGATCGACTCTGGTATGCGGATACTATGTGAGAGGGATGGAGATGGATGTGAGAATTAGCTCCAGAATAGTAAGTGAAAAGACAACCATGCTAAGTAAATCATCTGTTTAAATGGAAACTCATCAGAAAAATGTGAAGTGTCAGTAACAAAAGTGACACTAGAAAAGACTAAAAATAAAATACGATTTTGTACCATCATTATACACACATCTTCTGTTTATCCAGTTATTACTCCCATTAGTCGTAATCATAACAATTTGTTTAGTGTAAGATAATAGTGTATATCTTCTCTCATATTCACCATAGCACCCTGGGAGATTTGGGCCAGGAGTATGTCATATTGCTCTTAAGAAATAGTCCTGGCCGGTGCCGCGGCTCAGTAGGCTAATCCTCTGTCTGCGGCGCTGGCACTCCAGGTTCTAGTCCTGTTTGGGGCGCCAGTTCTGTCCCAGTTGCTCCTCTTCCAGGCCAGCTCTCTGCTGTGGCCTTGGAGTGCAGTGGAGGATGGCCCAGGTCCTTGGGCCCTGCACCCGCATGGGAGACCAGGAGGAGGCACCTGGCTCCTGGGTTTGGATCGGCGCAGCGCCGGCCATAGCGGCCACTTGGGGGGTAAACCAACGGAAAGAGGAAGACCTTTCTCTCTGTCTCTCTGTCTTTCATTGTCTAACTCTGCCTGTCAAAAAAAAAAAAAAAAAGATATAGTCCCATCCAGTGCCAGTTATTACCTTCATTAGTCTCTTGCCAAAGACCAACTTATCTCCATTTGCGTGTTTGTGTCTTCATTTTTTTCCTTGAGACACAGTGAGCTTTACTTGGTTTTACACACAGTTAACTAGGTTCCATGTGATAGAAAGATAAACTGAAAACGAAGAAATTAGAAACATTGCCCTCTCGCCCCTAGAACAAAACATAAGAAAACAACAAATTCTATATTTAAGTGCTTCTTTTTTTTAAAAAAAATATTTATTTTATTTATTTGAAAGACAGAGTTACAGAGAGAGGGAGAGAGAAAGAGAGAGAGAGAGAGAGAGAGAGGTCTTCCATCCGCTGTTTCATTCCCCAGATGGCTGCAACGGCCGGAGTGTGCCAATCTGAAGCCAGGAGCTTCTTCCGGGTCTCCCACGTGGGTGCAGGGGCCCAAGAACTTGGGCCATCTTCTGCTGCTTTCTCAGGCCACAGCAGAGAGCTGGATAGGAACTGGAGAAGCTGGGACTCGAACCGGCGCCCAAATGGGGTGCTGGCACTTCAGGCCGGGGCTGTGCCACAGCGCCAGCCCCAAATGCTTATTCTTTTTTAAAAATAATTTTCTAGTGCTCAAATGTCCTTGTAACTCTTTTAAAAAATCATTTCTTTTTTAAAAATATTTTTATTTATTTATTTATTTGAAAGGTAGAGTTACAAACAGTGAGAGAGAGAGAGAGACAGAGAGAAAGGTCTTCCTTCCGTTGGTTCACTCCCCAAATAGCCGAAATGGCCAGAGCTGCTGGAGCTGCGCTGATCCGAACCCAGGAGCCAGGTGCTTCCTCCTGGTCTCCCACACAGGTGCAGGAGTCCAAACACCCGGGCCATCCTCCACTGCCCTCCCAGGCCACAGCAGAGAGCTGGACTGGAAGATGAACAACCGGGACTAGAACCGGTATCCATAAGGGATGCTGGTGCCGCAGGTGGAGGATTAACCTAGTGCACCACGGTGCCGGCCCCTAAAAAGAATAATTTCTTTACTTTTTATTTAAAAAGCAGAGATAGCTAGTGAGAGAGAGAGAGAGAGAGAGAGAGAGAGAGAGAGAGAGAGAGAGAGAACCTTCCATTGGAATGCTCTGAACAGCCCAAGCTGGGTCAGGCAGAAGCCAGGAGCCTAGAACTCAATCTGAGTCTCCAACATGAGTACTTGAGCTGTCACTTGCTGCCTCCCAGGGTTTACAGTAGCAGGAAACTGGAATTGGAAGTGAAGCTCGGACTTGTACAGGGCATTCCAGTAATGGGATTTGGGAGTCCAAGCAGGTAATATATGTGCTACTTAAGTTGTATAAAGCATAGTCTTTTGTATCAAGGGTCCTGGTTGGGAAATAAGAATGAGAAATAAAACATTAAATGGTACAAAGCAGTGTAACTGATTGCTAACTTGCGTGAAAATTAAGGAATATAGGAGTTCAGAGAAGACATAGATGAATGTAGGCTGTAATGGTTGGTAAAGTTTGCTGCTGAGATTGAACTGCATTTGAGTTATATAAAGACAACTGGAGGAGGTACAGCATTTGAAGCCAACAGTATAAATAAAGATATACATATAGGAATGAAGAAGTTATGTTCAGAGGACAGTGAGATAATTATTCTTACAGTGAGTAACATTTTGAGGGGGGAAGAGGTAGAATGGGATTAGATTATAGAGGGACTGAAAATGAACCACAATAGTTACATAAGCATAAAACATGCAAGATTGGAAGCATCATTGGAGGTGGACAGCATTTTAACTGGCTAAGGGATTGTTCCTCTTTGTCCAGATTGAAGAAATGACAATAAATCTGTGGAACTTGACAGTTATGAAGAGTATAAATTTCATGATAAATGAAGAGCAGAAGGTTAAATGTACGTATGCATTTATTCACTGTATGTTTAATAATGTTCCTGTAGTTTAAATAATGTTTTGACCAGTTCTTAGGTGGAGATTTTAAAGAATTTTTCATTTTATTTGAAAGGGAGAGAGAGGGAAGGAGGGGGAGAGAGAGAGAGAGAGAGAGAGAGAGAGAGATATCTTTCATCCACTGGTTCACTCTCCAAATGGTTTCTTTTTTAAAAATTTATTTTTATTATTAATTTGAAAGTCAGAGTTACACACAGAGAGAAGGAGAGGCAAAGAGCAAGGTCTTCTTTCCACTGGTTCACTCCTCATTTGGCCACAATGGCCGGAGCTGCACCGATCCGAAGCTAGGAGCCAGGAGACTTTTCCAGGTCTCCCATGTGGGTGCAGAGGCCCAAGAACTTGGGCCATCTTCTACTGCTTTCCCAGGCCATAAAAGAAAGCTGGATCGGAAGTGGAGCAGCCGGGACTAGAACTGGCACCCATATGGGATGCCGGCTCTGCAGGTGGCAGCTTTACCTACTATGCCACAGCGCCAGTCCCCAGATGGTTTCAATGGCTAGCTCTGTACCAGGCCAAAGCCAAGAGCCAGGCGCTTCATCCGGGTCTCTCACGTGGGTGGCAGACCCACTACAGAAATAAAAGAGGTTACAATTATTCAAACTTCCTTATTTTCAGAGAAAATTAACTATATAATGAAGGTGTCTATATTTTCTACATTATACTTCAGGAACTTTAACATCATCTACAGCAAAGATAATTATCACATTTTAGGAGAAAAATCTAAGCTGTCTTGATGTCCTGAGTTTAGGTTTAGGTCGCAATTATTAGAATTCTTTTGCCAGCATGGTACATATGAGTATTCTGGGAATCAGGTATCTTTAGTGAGTTTTTGGGATTTAACACCTGCAGAAATTAAAATTTGAGAATTAAATATCTTTCTAACTGAAGCATTAAGCAAACGACTCATATAAGTTTCAGATCATTTACTTCTGAAAATTGATTTTTTAATGCCTTTAAAATTGTCATATTTAGCAAGCATGAAACTGGCTTGACTTCAATCATCTTTTTTTCTTTATATATGTATATAAAATGAATATGTTGTGTTTATGGGTGTCTAATTACCGTTTTGCAGTACGTCATATTGCTTCCAAGTTGGCATCTATGTGTGATATTTCAGTGGCTTCAGAAGAAACTCTAAGAAGACAGATTTTTGTAAGTCCTAATTAATGAGTAGAAAATATAAGGTGCGATGAGAGTTATTACTCCAGTGAAAATGGTTGAAGTTAGTATAAGACTAGAAGGAGGTTGAATCTTCTAGTGCTATCTGTGTTTTTTTTTATGACTAGGATAATTGCTACAGTTAAAGATCTTGGCAGTGTTATAGTTTTTATGACAAACATTTGATGAACTAAATATTGGACTTAAAATTCTGGATTGATTTATTATTTTCTTTGCTTTTACCTGAAAAGAAAACTCCCTAGTCTAGTCTTGGAACTTGAGTGGTGTTGTATAGTTTTTTTTTTTTTTTAATATTTATTTATTTGAATTGGCAGAGTTACAGAGGTGGGGGGGAGTGAGAGACAGAGAGATCTTCCATCTGCTGATCTGTTTCCCAAATGCCTGCAACAGCCTGTGCTGGGCCAATCTGAAGCCAGAGTCAGGTCACCCACGTGGATGCAGGGGCCGAAGTATTTGGGCCATCTTCTGCTGCTTTTCCAGGCATATTAGCAGGGAGCTGGATGGGAAGTGGAGCAGCTGGGACTTGAACTGGTGCCCATATGGGATGCCAGTACTGCAGGCAGTGGCTTTATGGGCTACACCACAGCACTGGCCTCAAGATTTTTTTTTTAAGTGTAAACATTTTTTATTTATTTGAGGGGCAGAGAGAGAATGAGAGTGAAAGAACACTACCTTCCCTTAATTCATTCTCTAACTACCCACAATGGCAGGATGTTGGCTGGAGCTGGGCTGGGGTCAGACCAGGCTGGGAATGTAAACCATGTGGGTGGCAGGAACCCAATTACTTAAGCCATCATTGCTGGTTCCCAGGGTCTGCACTGGCAAGAAGCTGGAGTCAGGAGCTGGAGCTGGGAATTGAATCTCGGTACTCTCATGTGAGATGCTGGTATCTTAATGGTTAGGCTAAGCATCTGCTCCCTGGAATGCTATTATTAAATTTTTTTAAAGATTTATTTATTTTACTTGAAAGTCAGAGTTGCACAGAGAAAGAAGAAGCAGAGAGAGAGAAAGAGGTCTTCCGTCCTTTGGTTCACTCCCCAGTTGACGGCAACGGCTGGAGCTGGGCCGATCCAGAGCCAGGAGCCTCCTCCGGGTCTCCCACGTGGGTGCAGGGGCCCAAGGACTTGGGCCATCTTCTAGTGCTTTCCCAGGCCACAGCAGAGAGCTGGACAGGATGTGGAGCAGCCAGGTCTTGAACCAGCGCCCGTATGGAATGCCAGCGCTTCAGGCCAGGACGTTAACCCACTGCGCCACAGTGCCGGCCCCCGGTATTATTTAATTTTAAAAAGTTTTTCTGATGAAAAATTTAAAGCATTGAGTAAATAAGGGAAAGAATATGGGATTTGAAGTCTTAAAACCTAGGATTTAATTCCAGCTCTGCAACTTAGTAGCTATGTGACTTTGAAAGATGCGCCGTGGCTCACTAGGCTAATCCTCCGCCTTGCGGCGCCGGCACACCGGGTTCTAGTCCCGGTCGGGGCACCGATCCTGTCCTGGTTGCCCCTCTTCCAGGCCAGCTCTCTGCTGTGGCCAGGGAGTGCAGTGGAGGATGGCCCAAGTGCTTGGGCCCTGCACCCCATGGGAGACCAGGAGAAGCACCTGGCTCCTGCCATTGGATCAGCGCGGTGCGCCAGCCGCAGCGCGCCTACCGCGGTGGCCATTGGAGGGTGAACCAACGGCAAAAGGAAGACCTTTCTCTCTGTCTCTCTCTCACTGTCCACTCTGCCTGTCAAAAAAAAAAAAAAAGATGACTTAATTTTTTCATTTGTAAAATGAGAATAATATTATTACCTTAGAGTGTTATAGGGTTAAAATTTTTTTGTGAGAAATGCTTTGAACACTATGAAATGTGTAGCTAAGTATATAATAGAAGGATTCCTCTATGTAAATGCTATGACAACAACCTGATAAATCCCATATTATATGTGATATAATAAAGCTGAGTTGAATACATGGTTAATCTTGTGTTCTTCCCTCCTTTCAAAGATTGTAAACATACTGATGCCTTCAAGCAGTTGTTTTGTCCAACTTTTATAGCTGTTTTCAGTAGGAGTGTCAGATTGAATCAAGGTGTTCCATCGTGGCTGGAACTGGAAGTCCTCCTCTTGCATTTTGTTTTTTAAAAAATTAATGCCTTTTAAACAATTATTTCCCCCCAAACAATATATGCATGCTTATATAAAATTAAACTGTTGAGAAAAAATAATGAACATAATAAAAAGTAGTAGTTTTCTGCTACCTCCTCTATCCACTGTCTTGCTCCCTAGAGGCAAGTACATGTTTTTAGTGGAAAAATATTTTTCTCTGTGTTCTAAAATGATATTTTATTATAGAAAACCTCAAACACACACACACACACACACCAGATAAGATGATTTCTCCATTACTCATCATTCAGCTAGCGTAATCATCAACTCATGGCCACACTTGTTTCTTTCATATCTCCTCCAATGGCAACCCCTGACCCCATTGGATTAATTTTTTTTTTAAATTTATGGGGCCTGAATTTGGTGCAACAGTTACGAAGATGCTTGGCATGCCCACATCCGTTATTAGAGTCTCTGGGTTTGAGTCCTGGCTTCATTCCCAGTTTCAGATTCCTGCTAATGTGTACTTGGATAGGGAAATCTAGATGGAGTTCTGAATTCCTGGCTCCTGGCTTCAGCCTTGATCAGCTTTAACTGCTGTGAGCATTTGTCTCCCATCTATACTGGTTGACTCTTCAAATACCCACCACAGCCAAGGGCTGGGCCAGGATGTCAGGAGCCAGAATTTAGTCTTGGTGGGTCTCCTATGTGGGTGTCAGGGACCCAAGGATTTGAGCCAAGGATGTACATTAACAGGAAGCTGGAGTTGGAGCTTGGACTTGAACCTAGGAACTCCTATATGGGATGTGAGTGTCCCAAGTGGCATTTTAACTGCTATGCTACATACCCACCCTGTTGGATTATTTTGAAGCAAGTCCAACATGTATGATTTTGTCTATAAATATTTCAGGATGTGTCTTTAAAATATGTGGTATCATTTTATTAAACAAAGTCAATACCCATTATCATATCTGTTAGAATCTAACAACTGTTTCCTAAAATTATTAGCTATGCAGTCCTTCTACTCCCCTGCACCCAGTTGGTTTCTTAGAATCAGGAGCAAAGAAAGCCCATACCTTTGTATTTTGTTAATATGTCTTTTTCTATCCACACATATCTCCTTTTTTTCATTTGCTGAAAAACAAATTAATTTGTTGAGGAAATCATGTTGTTTGTCTTATAGAGTTTCCTAAATTTTGAGTTCTGATGATTTTGTCTTCACAGTGTCCCCTAATATAGTCCTTTGTTCTTGTAAACTGATAGATCTAGAAGCTTGTTTTGATTCAGGTTTGATTTTTGTCAGAAAAATTTACAGACAATATGTTGTGTTTATATCAGGAGGCACTGATAGCCACTTAGTTCTTTTTTGTTCTGTTAGTGCCCTTTGATGATTATTGCCCTGGGTCCGTTTTTCTGTAAGGCTTTGCATACTCTAATTCTGCATTCCCTCTTTGTTTATTAGCTGGAATAGAGAGAGACTTTCTCCTATCTGCTATTTGGTTACTCTGAAGTACAGTTTGTATAAGACAGACTAAATGCTTGTTTCTTGTCTTTTACTTAATAGTTTTCAGAATAATGAATTGGCTCCCTAATATCTTCAAATAGTGACCAAATAAGTTTTAAAAATGTATCACTGGGATCAGTTTTGTGGTGTGGTGGGTTAAGCCACCACTTGTAACATTTTAAAGCACTGATTTGAATCCTAGCTGCTCTGCTTCCGATCCAGCTCCCTGTTAACGTGCCTGGGAAAGCAGAGGAAAATGGCCCAAGAACTTGGGCTCTTGCCATCCCCTTGGGAGACCTAGATGGAGTTGTAGGCTCCTGGCTTTGGCCTGGCCCAGCCCTAGCTGTTGCAGCCATTTGGGGAGTGAACCAGTGGCTGGAGGATCTTTCTGTTTCTTCTTCTCTCTCTCTCTTACTCTGCCTTTCAAATAAGTAAATAAATCTTTTAAAAAGTATTATTATGAATTCATGTATTTTAACATAGTTAATGAATTTCTATCCATTGTAGTTATTATTAATCTTATTGATGCACAGTGTTCTATCTTGGGCCTATTAGTAGGAGCCTCTTTAACTGGGTCTGAGTCCTTTTGACATAACCACAGTAGTCTTAATAGTTTTTTTTTTTTTATTATTCTTGATAGATGAAGTGTCTGGGCTCATCATATATATTTCTTGCCCTAGACTTGGATTCAGGCATTCCTCCAGTCTTGTTTCTTTTTAGTGGAGAATGTTATTTAGAAATCACTGGGGGCAGCAGGTTAAAGCCCCAGCCTGCAGTGCCGGCATCCCATATGGCACCGGTTTGGGTCCTGACTGCTTCTCTTCTGATCCAGCTCTCTGCTATGGCCTGGGAAAGCAGTGGAAGATGGCCCAACTTCTTGGGTCCCTGCACCCACGTGGGAGACCTGGAGGAAGTTCCTGGCTCCTGGCTTCAGATCAGCTGAGCTCTGGCCTTTGTGGTCATTTGGGGAGTGAACCAATGGAATGGAAGACCTCTCTCTCTCTGACTCTACCTCTCTCTTTGTAACTCTGTCTTTCAAATAAATAAAATAAATCTTAAAAAAAAAGAAATCACTGGGTAGTACAAGTTCTTATTGCAGTTGCATTGGTGACTGTTTCTAGACCTTCTTAGTGAATAGAGCTATAAAATCTATTTAAAAAAAACAGAATGAGTTCATACTTCTATTTACAATTGATATTTAGGATTATAAAGTTTTTTTAGCTTCTTTGGTTTTCTATATGCATCTCTTTTCTTCAGCATAGTCCGTCTTGGCACTCAACATAATTAATATAATGAATATTTGTTTCAAAATACAGCAATATCAGTATTATTACTAATTATATGATTTCCAAAAATGGTTTAATAATTCATCAGGGATGTACAGTCAAAATATTACCTTAATATTATTAAAATAGAAGTTAGTTTAAACAATTCCTTTTCCTGTGATTTAGCTAGCATCTTGATGCACAGTTAGGTCCATTAGTTGCAATTTTCTTTTGATTTTATAATGATAATTTTTAAATTTTTGATTGAATTTCATTGTGTAATTATGTAGAATCTTTACATAATTCAAGGGCAAATCTAACGAAAGTATATTCAGATATGTTTAGCTTTTCTATCTATCCCTTCTGTTCTGTTTCTTCCTTTTTGTAGATAGCCATTTTATTTTATGGTTTATTTTTTTAAATAGAAGTAAATAGGTATATACTCATTTTCCCTCCCCTAGTTGCTATTTTTTTTAAAAAATATTTATTTATTACTTGACATACAGAGTGATAGAGAGATACGCATGCGTCCACGCACACACACACACACAGATAGATCTTCCATCTGTTGGTTCACTCCCCAAATGGCTGCAATAACTGGGGCTGGACCAGGCTGAAGCCAGGAGCCCAAAACTCCTTGAGAGTCTCCCATGGGCCCACCTCTAGTTTCTTAGATCAGTGGTAATATTCCAATATATATTCTTCTGTACCTTATTTTTTGCTACATTTAACCATTTAGCATTATGTCTTAAGGATCATTTTATAGCAATGTATATGAGAGATCCCTCATTTTTATATTTATATAATTTTTGAAAAAAGATTTATTTATTTGAAAGGCAGAGGTGATTCAGGGGGAAAAAAAGAGGGAGGGGGAGAAAGAGAGCTTCTATCCTTTGGTTCATTCTCCAGATGCCTGTAACAGCCAGGACTGGACCAGGCTGAAGCCAGGAGCCAGGAATTCCATCTAGATTTCCCACGTGGCAAGAACCCAAGTATTTGGGCCAGCATTCACTGCCTTCCTAAGCACATTAACAGAAGGTTGGGTCTGAAGCAAAGTAGCGAGGACTTGAATTGGCACTCCAATATGGTATGCAGGTGTCCCAGGTGGTAGCTAAACCTGCTGTGCCATAATGTCTGCCCCTAGTTACAGTTTTCTTTTTTAATTAAAAGTGTTTAATAATTTTTAAAATTTTAATATTTAGCAATTTTTTTTTTAAAAAATTTTTGACAGGCAGAGTGGACAGTGAGAGAGAGAGACAGAGAGAAAGGTCTTCCTTTGCCGTTGGTTCACCCTCCAATGGCCGCCGCAGCTGGCGTGCTGCGGCCGGCGCACCGCACTGATCCAAAGGCAGGAGCCAGGTGCTTCCCCTGGTCTCCCATGGGGTGCAGGGCCCAAGCACTTGGGCCATCCTCCACTGCACTCCCGGGCCATAGCAGAGAGCTGGCCTGGAAGAGGGGCAACCGGGACAGAATCCGGCGCCCCGACCGGGACTAGAACCCGGTGTGCCAGCACCGCTAGGTGGAGGATTAGCCTATTGAGCCGCGGCGCCGGCCAATATTTAGCAATTTTTAACATTTTCCACATTCACTTCATATCTATATATTATATTATATTATATACATACACATTCTGTTTTTTCTTGTAAACAGGGATATTAATATCACAAAATGTGGGATTCATGACAATGGTCATAATGTGGGGGTAGTTACATAATTTTCCATTGATGCGTAAATCTTACCTGTATTCAACCAGTCCTCTGTGATGGATATTGGGGTGCCTCAGTGAATTGCCTTGTGCATATATCTTTGTAACCATTTTTGTTTTCACTCTTGTGGTCACTTCCATGTATTTTTTTTTTTTTGACAGGCAGAGTGGACAGTGAGAGAGAAAGACAGAGAGAAAGGTCTTCCTTTGCCCTTGGTTCACCCTCCAATGGCTGCCGCGGCTGGCGCGCTGCGGCCGGCGCACTGATCTGAAGGCAGGAGCCAGGTGCTTCCCCTGGTCTCCCATGGGGTGCAGGGCCCAAGCACTTGGGCCATCCTCCACTGCATTCCCGGGCCACAGCAGAGAGCTGGCCTGGAAGAGGGGCAACCGGGACAGAATCTGGTGCCCCGACCGGGACTAGAACCTGGTGTGCTGGCGCCGCTAGGCGGAGGATTAGCCTATTGAGCCACAGCGCCGGCCACTTCCATGTATTTTAATCATGCTTGTATGCTTGTACCACTATAATTACTTTGGGAGGATTACTATAACAAAATATCAGAGGCTGGGTGGCTTAAACAACAGAAATTTATTTTCTTACTGTTCTGGAAGCTTCACAATTAAAGTGCCAGTAGATTTGGTTTCTTCTGAGTACTCTTTCCTTTACTTGCTAATGTCCATCTTCTCTGTCCTCACATAGCCTTTCCTCTGAGCATGATCATTGCTTGCTTCTCATTATGTGTGCAAATTTCCTCTTCTTATAAGGATACCAGCCAGATTTCATTAGGGCTCACCCTAATGGCCACATTTCAGCTTAGTTACCTGCTAAAGACTTTATTTCCAAATACAGCCACATTCTGGGGTGATAGAGGTTAGGACTACAACCTAGAATGTTGAGCGGACATGATTATGCCCATAACCATAACTAATTATTTTTCTAGAAACGATTTATTTATTTATTTGAAAGAGTTACACAGAGAGAGGAGAGGCAAAGAGGGAGAGGGAGAGAGGGAGAGAGAGAGAGAGAGAGAGAGAGAGAGAGGTCTTCCATCCGATGGTTCACTACCCAGTTGCCTGCAATGGCCAGAGCTGTGCCGATCTGAAACCAGGATCCAGGAGCCTCTTCCGGGTCTCCCACATGGGTGCAGGGCCCAAGGACTTGGGCCATCTTCTGCTGCACTCCCAGGCCACAGCAGAGAGCTGGATCAGAAGTGGAGTAGCCGGGCCTCGAACCGACGCCCATATGGGATGCCAGCGCTTCAGGCCAGGGCATTAACCCTCTGTGCCACAGTGCCGACCCCCATAATTAATTCTTGATTTATAAGGTTTATATATAAGCTGCTTTCTGTTATTATAGATGAGGATTTATCTAATATTTTCTTATATTACTTCTTAATTTTTGCTAGTTATATGAGGGAACTTTGAAAAATTTGTTTAAAATTGAAATTAAAAGACAAGTTTAAGACATTGGCAGTGACCAAGACTGCTTCAGCTCACAAAACAAATTTGTTAGATAAGATAGACAGAGACTTCCAGACCCAGAACAGGCAGGGCCTGCACTACACCTCTCATAAGCAAGAAGCAGCGATAGAAGATATAATTTACACCCTTCAACATCCCTTACTATTAAGGGAATGGAGTCTCTGAGGGGGAATATTGTAGGCAGGCATATAGGATTAAAATTAATAAGGCTTGTGAGCTCGAAGACCATGCCTTCACCATGTCCCTATGTGTCCTCGTGTCCTTATCTGGCCACACCTGTGTGCCCACCGGCCAATCAGGCCAATTAACTACTCCCCTTTGGAAGTGGATTAAAGGCCTGGGAAACGGTGGGCCCAACCCTTTTTTTTGCCTCCTTTTTTCTGTGCCTCCAGGGTGCGTGGTCTTCGGGCCACCTGCCTCAGACTTCCTGGCCTGCATGCTCTTCCACATGGCTGACTCCTGGTACTTGGTATGAACCCAGATTTCACTCTCTTAGATAGGGCCCTCAATCTCCTATGCTTTTCTTCCACTGAATAAAAAGGCTTAAAACTTTAAAAAAGACAAGTTTATTTTGGTGGAAAAAGTTTTTGAAATCCATGCATATTTTTTTCATAATATTCATTTTCTGCAAAATTTTTGAAGACCCCTCTATGCACACATTTCAACATTTTTTGCACCAAACATCTTTTAATTCAGTTTTCCATGAACTTTTTGAAGTACCTTCATATAATACTATTTTAAATTTATCTGATGGCTACCTTTTAAAATTTTTATCTATTTAAACTTTTATTTCCATAAATTTTGGACATTATATGCTTTCCACTTTGTCCACCTTTTGAGTATGGTAGTATCTTTACCATTGTCTCTGCCTTCTCTCTTTCCCATTAACTTTCCAATTCTGTCACTTCTGATTTGCCTTTTTGGTTTTGTTGATCCCAAAGAAACAAAACTAAAAGGAAAGGTTATTGATTGTTACTGTTAATGAACTCTTCAACTTTCAGGGAGAGGTCAACTGCCTTTTGTTCCCACTGTTCTCACTTAGGGCTTTTGTCATATTTTGCATGTTTAGGTGTGATTTTCTGCTTCATCTTATTTGTTTCAGTGGTTCTTCATAAACACAGGTCCATTGAAAATAACCCCTTGTTTTCCAGAACTATTGTTTAAATAAAATTTTTTTAAAGATTTGTTTATTTATTTGAAAGAGTTACAAGAGAGAAGAGAAGCAGAGAAAGAGAGAGAGAGAGACAGAGAGAGAGAGAAGTCTTCCATCCTATGGTTCACTCCCCAGTTGGCCCCAAGGCCAGAGCTGTGCCATTCTGAAGCCAGGAGCCAGGAGCTTCCTTCAGGTCTCCCACATGGGTGCAGGGGCTCAAGGACTTGGGCCATCTTCCACTGCTTTCCCAGGCCATAGCAGAGAGCTGGATTGGAAATGGAACAGCCGGATCTTGAACCGGTGCCCATATGGGATGCCGGCGCTCCAGGCCAGAGTTTTAACCCACTGTGCCACAGCGCTGGCCCTTAAATAATTTTTTTTAAAGTTTCATTTATTTGAAAGACAGAGTGACAGAGAGTGTAGGATGGGGGAGCGGGAAGGGAGAGAGATTTTTCGTCTGCTGGTTTACTTCCCAAATGCCTACAAAAGCCATGGCTGGGCCTGGCAAAGCCATGAGCCAAGAACTCCATCCTCCTTCCGAGTCTCCCATTAACAGGAAGCTGGATCAGTAGCGGAAGCAGAGGTGACAATCAATTCCAGGCACTCTGATACGGGATGTAGGCGTCCCAGGTGGCAGCTTAACCAGTTGCACCAAGCCTACCACCCAATACTCATATTGAATAAGAAAAACTATGTATGCATTTTCTCTCATTTTTCTATATATTATCATTTCTAGGGACTTAGGATAAGAAGAGTTGGCTGTAATATGTGCTTAGTCTTCCATCTTGATTCAGTCCTTGTTTGCTTCCATAGCATTTGTGTATATTACTTATTAATTATTGATTTAGTTATCTGTCAGTTACAATAATGTGAGCTTCTTCATAGTACCTGGCCTGTAGAATATACTTAGTAAACATCTGTTGGGTTAATCCAAAATGTTACTAGAAATGACATTAAAAACAGGAACCAAGGTGGGCATTGTGGTACAGTGGATTAAACCAGTTTCGGGTGCCTGCATCCTATATCAGAGTGCTGGTTGAATCCTGGCTACTCTCCTTCTGAGACAGCTTCCTGCTAATGCATCTTTGGAAGCAGCTCAAGTGGTTGGGCCCCTACTTCCCACGTGGGAGATCTGTGTGGAGTTCCTGGCTCCTGGCTTTGGCCTGGCCCAGTCCTGATTGTCGTGGGCATTTGAAGAGTGAAATGGTGGATGGAAGTTATGTCTCTCTCCCTCTCTCTCCTTTCTCTCTCTCTCTCTCTCTCTCTCTCTCTCTCTCTCTCTCTCTCCCCTCCTTTTTAACTAGATGAAAATAAATAAACATTTCAAAAATCCTAGAATGCAGATGTGTTAACTCATATGCTAATATTATATAACTTTCTTCAATTGTGTGAAACATTAAGTTTTCAGAATTTTCTCTTCCTATCTAAATTATCCCAGAGGTTTTTTTTTCAAATATTTAATTATTTAGTTGAAAGGCAGAATGACAGGGGAGGAGGGTTGAGAGAGAGAGAGAGAGAGAGAGAGAGAGATATCAATTGATCTACCATTCCAAATGGTTGCAACAGCTAGGGCTAGGCCAGGCCAAAGCCAAGAGCATGTAATTCCATCTGGGTCTACCACATGGGTGGCAGAGGCGCAAGTTTTGGAGCCATCATCTGCTGCCTGCCAGATACGTTAGCAAGGAGCTGGATCAGAAGCGTGGAGTAGCCAGGGTTTAACCTGGCACTCTGATATGGGGTGCAGATGTCCCAAATGGTGACTTTTAAAGTATTCCTGTAGCAAATGTGTTTTAGACCTATTCTTTTTTTGTTATTATTATTTTTATTAAACATTTTTTCTTGAATTATGAAATACAAAGTAGAACACAAAACTCTCATAAATGCTGACTGTTCCTTTTTGTTTTCTGTAGGTTTTGTGACTGAATATTGATAGAGGAGCATTTTCTCCAATATCCCCCATCCAGTTTGGGGAGATGTGAACTTTAAAAAATTATTTTTCTAACTTTTCTCTTCTAGATGAATATTAAAACAGGAAGAGGCTGGATAGATATTGGAAAAGCTGTGCGTTCTGATGAATTTTTTGAAGCTGCCATTGTTGTAAGTTACCTTTGATTTTTAGCTGTGGCAATTATTAGTAACACCTGTGGCTGTCCTCATCCCCACATTGTATTGCATTTTTATTTCCCAGGGTCTGGAGCACTTATATATCAGATTAGTGGAGAGGAGTTACACTGAGGTCCACGTGATCATTCAGAAGGTGGCTGTGGAGAAGGACCTCTTCAAAGTCTATTCTCACCAAGCAGAGTCAGTAGGTATCATAGGCATACAAGCCTTACGATGGGGGCAAGTTATAGATGTAAATGCAAGAATAATGAGAGGTAATCTATTAGAAGAAAATCAAGTGTCACTGGCCATTTATAGGATGCTATATTTGATCTTTGGATCTTGTCTAATGTCTGAAGGAGACATGACTAATGGTGACTGGATCTGTGTGGGAGTGAATGGGGGTAAATGACTAGTACATATTTTCAGCCACTGCATGTAACATCTGTCATTTATTTGTGGCAGCAGCCTCTTCTTGCAACACCTGTCTCCGTGACTGTCTCTTACATTCAGTCTGTCAAATATTCAGTCAAATATTTACTTGAAAAGAGTCTTTTCATTTGCTATTGTTTTGGGTTGTTTGACGATTTTTTTTTTTATTTTAAAGATTTATTTATTTATTTGAAAGTCAGAGCTACACAGAGAGAAAAGGAGAGGCAGAGAGAGAGAGAGAGAGAGAAGTCTTCCGTCTGCTGGTTCACTCCCTTATTGGCCGCAATGGCCGGAGCTGGGCCGATCCAAAGCCAGGAGTCAGGAGCTTTATCCAGGTCTCCCACGTGGGTGTAGGGGCCCAAGGGCTTGGGCCATCTTTCACTGCCTTCCCAGACCATAGCAGAGAGCTGGCTTGGAAGTGGACCAGCCAGCATTCGAACTGGCACCCAAATGGGATGCCAGCACTGCAGGCGGTGGCTTTACCCACTATGTCACAGCACTGGCCCCTTGATAATTTTTTTTAAAAATAAAGTTTATTTATTTATTTTGAAAGTCATAGGTACAGAGAGAAAGAGGAAGAGACAGAGGGATCTTCCACCCACTGGTTCATTCCCCAGATGGTCACAACAACCAGTGCTGGGCCAGGCTGAATCCAGGAGCCAGGAGCTTCATCTGGGTCTCCTATGTGGGTGGCAAGTACTCAAACGTTTGGGCCATCTTCTGATGTTTTTCCCAGGCCATTAGTGAGGAGCTGGATTGGAAGTGGAGCTGCTGGGACATAAATTGACACTTGTATGTGATGGCGGTGTCACACGCAGTGGGTGGCTTTGCCTGGCATGCCACATTGCCAGACCCTTGATGATGCTTTAAAATATCTCCTGTTATCACACACTGTTCAAAGTTGTACTTTGCCTCTGTTTGCATTGTAGGTTTCCTCATTTTGTTATAGTTAGGTGTGCATTTTCAGTTGACAAAAAGTAAGCAGTGATGAATTTGCTTAATGTAGTTATGTAATCCTGGAAATGAAAGAGGCACTAAAGTCATCTAGTATAGCCCCCTTTTTATTTTTTATGATTTTTATTAAGATATGATTTATATACCATAGAATTCACCCATTTACAACGTTTAATTCAATGAACCAGTGGATGGAAGACCGCTCTCTGCCTCTGCCTCTGCCTCTCTGTAACTCTGTCTTTCAAATAAATAAATAAATCTTTTTAAAATAAGAGAGTTATTATTTTGTGGTACAATGTGAGGTAGGGATACAACTTCATTTTTACATGTGGTTATTCAGTTGTCCCAATATCATTTATTGAGAAGACTATTCTTTCCATATTGAGTGATCTTGACACATATATCAAAAACCAATTCATCATAAATGTGAAGGTTTATTTGTGGACTCTTATTTCTATTCCATTGATCATGATGTCTATTCTTTTTTTTTTTAATTATCTATTTGAAAGGTAGAGTTAGAGAGAGAGGGAGGGAGGGGAGAGCGTCTAGAGATCCAATTGTTTGCTCCTCAAATGTCCTCAACAGCTGGGGCTGGGCCAGGCTGAAGCCAGGAGCTGGGAATTCCATCAGGGTCTCCCATACAAGTGTCCCGGGGCCCAAGTATTTGTACCATCTTCAGCTACTTTCCCAGGCTCATTAACAGGGCACTGGATCAGAAGTGGAGCAGCCAGGACTCTCTCTCTGCCTCTGCCTCTCTTTAGTAGCTCTGCCTTTCAAATAAATAAATAAATATTTTTAAGACGGATTAATAACATTAATATGTGGTGTCTCTTTCATAGGAGCATAAGATAAGTTTTTGGGAGATCCAGAAATGTAAACATGCATTTCAGCAGGGTAATTGCCTTAAAGTAATGTGAATGACATTCCACAGTAAAACAAAGGATGAATAGTTTATTATGATATGAAAATTAAGAAGATTGTGAATTTTGGGGGAGTATAAAATGGACATAAAATAGATGTTTTAAATTGCAGAGGAGAATGAGATTTTTCAAGGTTTATTTTATTTATTTGAAAGGCAGAGAGAAAGAGAGAGAGAGAGAAAGAGAGAGAGATATTCCATCCACTGGTTCACTCCTCAAATGGCCACAGTAGCCAGGGCTGGACTAGATTGAAGTCAGGAGACAGGAGCTTCATCCAGTTCTCCCACATGGGTACAGGGGCCCAAGCACTTGGGTCATCTTCTGCTGCTTTTCTCAGGCCATTAGCAGGGAGCTGGGACTCGAACTGACATCCATATGGGATGCTGGCACTGCAGGCAGTGACTTTACGTGCTATGTCACGATGCCAGATCCATTTTTTTAAGGTGAGAGATGAAGTAATTTTTAGAGGGATATAGTAGGAGGATATGGCATGCTATAAAGTACTTGAGGAATATGATAGAGTCTGACCACCTGTGTGGGAACTATACTGCAGAAATCAACAAAGGAATCGACTCAGCTTTACTGAGCATCTACTATGAACTTGACATAGTTCTAGGAGCTGTAGTGTTCCTAATTGCTTAGCTGGAGTGAAGGTCCTGTTGAAGTTAGAATAAATTTGTACAGGGTCCATTTAGCATAGTTTACAGTGGATGAAAGTGCCCTCTCTCTGTCTCTCTGTCTCTATCTCTCTCTGTCACGTAAATAAATAAATAAATAGTCTAAACAAAATTTTAAAAGTAAAATACCTTATCTTTTAACTAAATTCTTCAATTCTTAAATGGCTGACCCAATCCTCTTCTATAAATGCTTAATAAATCTTTACATATTTACTTTTTATTTGAGAGAGAGAATCTTGCCTTTGATGGCTCATTCCCCAGATGTCCCCTTGGCCCAGGCAGGGTTGGGCCAAACCAGAGCCAGGATCCTTGACCTCAGAGTGGATTTCACATGTTGGTGACAGGGCCCCAGGTATTTGAGCCATCATCTGATGCCTACTAGTGTGCATTAGTAGGAAGCTGGAATTGGAAGCAGATCCAGGCCCTCTGATTCAAGGCAGTCTTATGTGGGATTCAGGCAATATGGAAACATATGTCGAAATCAGAGTCCTAAGTGCTGTCCAAACACCTGCTACAGTTTCTGTTCATTTAAGTGTGTTTAGTCATAGGGTGGTAGGGCTAAAGGGAATCCCAGGGATACTGTAGTGCAGTTTCTTCACGAGGAAACTGAAGCCATGAGAGCTTAAGGCTCAAGGTTACACATAATAAATGGCCAAGTGACTCCTCTGGATTCAAGATAGGATTGCGCTGAACTGCCTTTTGTAAGGGATATTCGCAGTAGTCAAGACTCAGGTTATTGTGAACTTGTTTTAAGGCAAAAGACTTCTGTTTAATTTAATTCCTCGAATGTGGAGATAAATACAAGAGCTATTTAAGTCCAAGAAGCACCTATAACACATCTGTTATACATGATATAATAACATAAGGTATCACACCAGTTTCTGCATTTCTAGAAAAAGTAAATGACTTCCACTCACTCAGTACTAGCCTTGTGTTACCAAAAATTGTTACTACTTAATTCCTCTGTATTTTGAGCTGGCTATTGTGTTTGACTAGATCAACTAGTATTGCTAAAAAGATTAGGAAAAAATAAGGCTTTTTCCCATTTTTAAAAAAGATTTATTTTCTCTTTATTTGAAAGGCAGAGTGACAGAGAAAAAGACACACACAAAAAAAGATGGAGATCATTTTCCTCTGGTTCACCCTTCAAATGGCCACAAAAATCTAGATTGGCCAAGGCTTAAGCCAGGAGCCTGGAACTCCATGTGGGTCTCCCATGTTCGTGGCAGGGGCCCAAACACTTGGGCCATCTTCCAAAACTTTCCTGGACACATTAGCAGAGAGCTGGATCAGAAGTGGAGCAGCTGGGACTTGAACCTGTGCTCTGATATGGGATGCTGCCTCCATAGGTGGTGGCTTAACCCTCTGTGCTATAATGCTGACTCCTAAAAATAAGACCTAAAACAAGAAGATCTTATTTATTTGAAAAGCAGAGTCACACACACACACACACACACAGACAGAGTCAGAAACAGAGATCTTTCATCTGCTGGTTCAGTACCCAAATGCCCACAATGGCTGGAATTGGGCCAGGCTGAAGTCAGGAGCCAGAAATTCCATTCGGGTCTCCCACGTGGGTGGCAGGGACCCAAGTATTTGGGCCATCTCCTGCTGCTTTCCTGGGTATATTAATAGAATGTTGGATTGGAAGCATAGTACGTGGGCCTTGAACTGGTGTTCCAATATGAGATGCTGGTGTCCCAAGTGGCAGTTTAACCTGCTGTGCCACGATACTTGCCTCCAAACTAAGACGTTTTAACACTAGTTTAAAAAATGCTAAAACAGACTTACAGACAAATTCTTTGTCAGTTCATTTTAACTAACAATTGACACTCTTTCTTTTCCTCAGGCAGTTGCTCAAGGGAATTTTCAAAGAGCATCTACATGTGTGTTGCGTTGCAAAGATATGTTGGATAGGCTGCCCAAAATGGTGAGTGCAATTTCTACATTTATTATCTGGAAGTTTTAAAACATGCTATATCATATTCTAAGAAGAATTACTACTTCATTAAAACTTTTGGAGATTCTGTTTGAGATCAGTCCACTTAGCTGATCTTAGAAATATTTCTCTTTGTTCTGTACAGAAAGGATATTTGAAAAGGCAATGTGGGTTATTTCTTGAAATTTCTTTTATTGTTAATCCATCTGATATTTCTTCCATATTTTATGTTACATAATGAAAGAAAAAAATGAGTTTATTTCCTTGCTGACAAGGTTGACAGCAGTTAATCATGTTACTTCCATGGTATGTTTCTATATTGGGATTGACGATGTGAGAGATTTGATTGGATGAAGTCTGCTTCCTGAACTGGATCTCATCAGAATTCCTAAATTTATATTTTTAAAATTTTATCTTCTTTTTTCAGTTTTCTCCTCTCATTTCAATGCCTATGCCTGCTTCAGTCTTTACTGTTACTAAGAGAATCCGTAACAGATATAGTTGGATATTATGGAGAACATTCCCAGGACTCTGAATTGTACCTATTTATGATACTGATCTAACATTATCAGTGTTATAATGTAGAACTTAATTTCCTAAGTAGTTATATATTGCCTATTATGCACCAAGCACTCTTCGAGGCTTTAAAAATCTTAAAAGCAATTTTGTTTTTAAAGACACATTCTAACACTTGTATAAAGAACTCCTGTATACTCTTTGCCCAGAGATTTCAGATTCAAGTTTTACAGATTTCAAATTTCTATAGAAAATTGATTCAATCTAGGATATACACAGTCCCTAGTCTCCTTCAATCAAGAACATTTCCTCATTCTTGCCTTGACATTCAAGACCTTGACAGTTTTGAAGATTACAAATCATTCTGTAGATGTGACAATCTGGATTTATCCAAAGCTTCCTAACAATTAGAACAGTTTATGAATTTGGAGCCAGAAAAATCAGACAAGATTCTATGTTCTTTTCAAGTCTTCCTGTTGGGTGGTCAGTATCCATTTATCCTTTCATTGGTGGTGCAAACTTTGAGCTCCTGATTAAGATGATGTCTTCCAGATTTTTCACCATAAATCTATGCATGATGGCAATCCTTTGTTGTTCATAGTATTTTAGAAAGTGATACTTTGAGATTGTGAAAAACCTGTTTTTTCATCTCACTTCTATTTATTTATTTATTTGAAAGGAAGGAGTGACAGAGAGAAGGCGGGGAGGGGGGGGAGAGAGAAAATAGATCTTCCATCTGCTGATTCACTCCCAAATGGCTGCAAAAGTCAGGGCTGGCCAGGCTGATGCCTGGAGCCAGGAACTCCAATCTGGTCTTCCACATGAATAGCAAGGGTGCAAGTACTTAGCCTATATTCTTCTGCTTTCTTAGGCACATTGCCAGGAAGCTGAATCTAAAGCAACACTCTGATATAGGGTGCTAGCATCACAAGTGGTGCTTAACACTGCACCAGAATCCTGGCCCCTCTTGTCTCATTTTAACCGTCTATGTTTTATTTTTCCCATTTTCCAGCTTTATTTAAGTATAATTGACAAAAATTCTATATGTTTACAATGTATAAAAAGATGTTTTAAATATATTTATATATATATATATACACACACACTCACACACTGTGAAAGATTACTACAATCAAGCTAAATTACATATCATCACCTCACACAGTTACTATTTTTTTTTTGTAGAGAAACATTTAAGATCTACTTTCTGAGCAATTTAAAGTATGTAATATATTATCATTAACTGTGGACACCAACCTATACAATAGATCTCTGAACTTACTCATACTGCCTAACTGAAACTAACAGATGCCCTTTGACTACCTGCCTTAGCCCCTGGCAACCACTGTTCTAATCTGCTTCTCTGAGTTCAGCTTTTTCAGAATCCACATATAGGGGAAAGTGATTGGCATAGTGGTTAAGATGCCACTTGGAATGTCTGTATCTCTTATTGGGGTACCTAGGTTTGAGATCCAGCTCTGCTTCCAATTCCAGGTTCCTGCTGATGTGCACGAAGGAAGGAAGCAGACGATGGCCCAATTATTTGGGTCCCTGCCACCCATGTTGGAGACTTGGATTGAGTTCTGGTCTCCTGGTTTTGGCCTGGTCCAGCCCTGTCTGTGAGAGTATTTGACGAGTGAATCACCAGATGAAAGATTTTTCTGTTTCTATTATTGTTTCTCTGTCTCTTTCAGAAAAAAAAAATGGAATCCATACATAAGAGAAACTATTTTTAATTGAATCGCCATTTGGTTGTTGAATTGTAAGAATTTTTTATATAGTCTGGATATTCAACTCTTATATGTAAACATTTTTTCTTTCATTCTGTGAATTGTCTTTTCACTCTTGATTGTGTCCTTTGAGCCTCAAGAATTTATTTTTTTATTTTGATGAGATTCAGTTTATCTGTTTTTGCTTTCGTTACCTGTGCTTTTGGTTTCATATTTAAGAAATCATGGGCCAGCGCTGTGGCGTAGCGGGTAAAGCTGCTGCCTGCAGTGCCAGCATCCCATATGGGCGCCGGTTCTAGTCCCGGCTGCTCCACTTCCAATCCAGCTCTCTGCTACAGCCTGGGAAAGCGGTAGAAGATGGACCAAGTTCTTGGGATCCTGCTCCCACCTGGGAGACCTGGAAGAAGCTCCTGGCTCCTGGCTTTGGATCAGCTCAGCCCCAGCCATTGCAGCCATTTGAGGAGTGAACCAGTGGTTGAAAGACCTCTTTCTCTCTGTCTCTCTGCTTCTGCCTTTCTGTAACTCTGACTTTCAAATAAATAAATAAATCTTTAAAAGAAAAGAAACCCATCAAATTCAAGAACATGAAGGTTTTCTTCATAGTTTTAGAGCATAACTTTTTTTTTTTAAAAATGTTATGTATAATTCTATTTGGACATCTACCTTTTTCAAAAAAATTATTATTTTTATTTATTTGAAAGGCAGAGAGATAGAGACACAGAGATCTTCTAAACTCTGATCCACTACCCAAAGTACTGGCTAGAGTAGATAGACTCAGTCAGTCAGGGCTGATCCAGGCTGAAGTCAATCTGGAACTCAATCTGGGTCTCTCACTCTGTGGCAGCGACCCAAGTACTTGAACTTGCACTTGATCAAGTACTTGAACTTGATCTGCTGTCTCCCAGGGTATGCATTACCAGGAAGCTAGACTGGTAGCAGAGTAGCCAAGACTGGAACCAAGCAATGAGATATGGGTTCCAAGTGGCATCTTAACTGCTGTGCCAAACACTTTCCCCTGCAGAAACTTTTTAGTTTTATGTAATTTCTCTTGTTCATTTGTGGTTTTGGTGCCTGTGGTATTGGAGTCATATCAAAAAACTCATTGCCAAGACAAAAGAAGTTTTCCCTTTATGTTTCCTTTTAGGAGTTTTATGGTTTTAGGGGTTAAGTCTTTATTTTGGATTGATTTTTGAAAATAGTATGAGATAAAGGTCCAATCTCATTATATTGCATGTTGATATTTGATTTTCCCAACACCATTATTGGAAGAACTATCTTTTCCGTGTATTCTTGGTACTCTTATTGAAGATCAGTTCTTTGTGAATGTGTGGATTCATTTATTCTGTTGCATTGGTCTCTATGTCTGTTCTTACTCCAGTATTGTCTTAATTACTATAGGTTTGTAATATATGAAGGCTCTCCAGAGAGTTCATGGGAAATGCGTGTTATGCAAAAAAAAAAAATCTATATTTGGATTTCAGGTTTTTTTTTTTTTGCACCAAAATAAACTTGTCCTTTAATTTCATTTCTTCATGAATTTTTTGAAGCACCCTTGTATTTTGAAATCTTTGTTCTTCTTGCCAAAGATTGCTTTGGCTATTAGGGGTTTTTTTGTTTTCAAATCAGTTTTAGGATTTTTTGAAAAGATTTTATTTATTTATTTGAAAGGTAGGAGTTACAAAAAGAGGGAGAGAGAAACAGAGAGAAAGGTCTTCCATCTGCTGGTTCACTCTCCAAATGGCTGCAATGGCTGGGGCTGAGCTGATCCGAAGTCAGGAGCCAGGAGCTTCTTCTGAGTCTCCTATGTGGGTGTTGGGGCCCAAACAATTGGGCCTTATTCCACTGCTTTCCAAGGCCATAAGCAGAGAGCTGGATTGGAAGAGGAGTAGTCAGGAGATGAACCAGTGCCCATATGGGATGCTGGTGCTACAGGTGGAGATGTAGCCTACTATGCCACAGCGTCGGCCCCAGGATTTTTTCTTTTTTCCCCCCAGAAACCTTTTATTTAAGGTATACAAATTTCATGCATTTCATAAATACAACTTTAGGAACATAGTGATTCTTCCCACCATACCCATCCTCCCACCCGCACTCCCACCCATCTTCCTCTTCCATCTCCTATTCCCATTCTTATTTTTTACTATTTTCAATTAACTTTATACACATCAGATTAACTTTATAATAAGTAAAGAGTTCAACAAATAGTTTGAAAAAAACTTCCTCAACAGTCGAGACAAGGGCTGTTCAAAGTCATCACATCTCAAAAGAGTCAATTTCACTTCTATAGATTGCCCTATAATTAGACTCATATATGTTTATTATAGTCACATCTTCCGGTTGAATTGATCCCTTAATCAAAACATAGTACCCTTCTTTGTCTCTTAACAGTTTTTGTGTTGAAGTCTGTTTTGTCTGATATTAGGATGGTTACACACTAGCTCTTTTTGGTTCCTGTTAGCATGGAATATCTTTTTCCATTTTTTCACTTTCAGTCTGTGTGTATCTTTGTTGGTGAGATGTGTTTCTTGTAGATAGTAAATAGATGGGTCTCTTTTTTTAAACCATTCAGCCAGTTTGTATGTTTTAGCTAGAGAGTTGAGGCCATTTATATTCAAGATGACTATTGATAAGTAATGAGAGTTGGCCCTGCCATTTTTCCATAAATATTCCTATTGTTTACTTTGGATTTTCTTCATACTTTTACTGGGAGATTTTCTGCCTTCACTTTATTTCATAGTGATGACCATGTTTCTGTGTTTCTGTGTGTAGCACATCCTTAAGAATCTTTTGTAAGGCTGGACAAGTGGTGACAAATTCTTTCAATTTCTGTTTGTTATGGAAAGATTATATTTCACCTTCATTCATAAGTGAGAGCTTTGCAGGGTTCAGTATTCTGGGTTGACAGCTTTTTTTGTCTTAAGACATGGAATATATCTCGGCAATCTCTGCTAGCCTGTGGGGTTTCTGATGAGAAGTCAACTGTGAACCTAACTAGAGATCCTCTGAGAGTAATCTGGTGTTTCTCTTGTACACATTTTAGAGTCTTTTAGAATATTTAGAATATTTTCTTTATGTTTTATTATGGAGAGTTTGACTACAATCTTTTCTGGTCATGTCTATTAAGAGTTCTATGTGCTTCCTGTACTTGGACATCCCTTTCTTTCTCCAGATTGGGGAAGTTTTCTGTAATTATTTCACTAAATAGGCTTTCTAATCCATTCTCTGTTTCCATGCCTTCAGGAATTCCTAAGACCCATGTGTTGGGTTGTTTGATAGTATCCCTAAATCTCCAACACTGTTTTTTAATTTTTCTAATTTCTTCTTTTTTTGGTCTGACTGTAAAATTTCCAGAGATTTGTCTTCTAACTTGGATATTCTTTCTTCTGCCTCACTGAGTCTGTTGTAAAAGCTTTCCACCACATTTTAAAATTCGATCTGCTGAATTCCTGAATTCCAATATTTCATTTGGATTTCTCTTTAAAATCTTAATTTCATGGGAAAAAATGTTCATTCATGTCATATATGGATTTCTTTAATTCATGGATTTGCTTCATATTACTTCTAAGTAATCCTACAATTGATTTTTTGAATTCTGTTTCCAGCATTTCTTCAGTCTCTTCATTTTCACATTCTTTTTAAAAAAGATTTATTTATTTATTTGAAAGTCAGAGTTACACAGAGAGAGGAGAGGCAGAGAGAGAGAGAGAGGGGTTTTCCATCCGATGCTTCACTCCCCAATTGGCTACAATGGCCAGAGCTGAGCCGATCTGAAGCCAGGAGCCAGGAGCTTCTTCTGGGTCTCCCACGCAGGTGCAGGGGCCTGAGGACTTGGGCCATCTTCTATTGCTTTCCCAGGCCATAACAGAGAGTTGGATTGGAAGTGGAGCAGCCGGGTCTCAAACCGGCGCCCATATGGGATGCTAGCACTGCAGGCCAGGGTGTTAACCCGCTGCGCCACAGCGCCAGCTCCCATTTTCACATTCTGGTATTGCAGTGTTGTATTCCTTTGAAGGTGTCATGTTGCCTTCCTAATTCTTGCTCCTTAAATTGCTGTGTTATTTTTTAGGGATTTGTGGAGATACTTCTTGTTTTTTATTTCCCATGTGATGGCTTTTATCTTTGAACTATGCCTCTGTGGCTTAGTGGACTGTCTGCTCCTTTAGTGATTACACAGAGGTGTGTGCTGGGTGTAGCCAGAGAGCTCTGTTCAGTACTCCAGGATGAGGGGAGTGTCCAAGGTGACTCTCATGTTTGGCGTGGTAAATCTTCTCTCATTTTTTTTTTTATCAGAGGGGAGGTTTAATCTGCTCTCTTGGCATATTCTCTTGCTCACCTCTTCTCCTCCAAGGAGACCAATGCCTGGGCGCTAGCCCCAGTGGGTACAGTATTCATCTGCGCTGCCACAAGAACCACACAAAGGATCCATGCAGTCCTCCATGTGAGCACAGATCCTGCAGCGATGACCCTCTCCAGGGAATCAGGGAGCCACCCTCAGCGACTGCCTAAAGACTCAACCACACTCTGCCCTCCCATGCATCCACAGTGTTTTTACAGTTCCAGCAGACAAGGCTGCACAGTAATGAGCACCCAACCCCCTGTCATTTCACCCAGTCAAACTCAGGCATCTCCTCTTGACTGGTTGCTGGGCACACGGACACACGCTAGTGCAGCTGTCATATATGTCCAAAATGGTGCCTGCTTTCTCTTGGCTAGATACAGGATGCCAGTGCCAGGTGCTCAAGGAAAGAGAGATGCCCCCCCCCCTTTTTCCTTCTAGGTTGGCAGATACAATGTCCCCCACAGGGCTCCAAGCTGGATTCATGCCAGGCTCTTCCTGCAGCTTTATTGCCAGTGGCTTGGGCTACTGCAGTCTGGTCTCACCTCACTCTCCAAAGCTGGTGCTGAGGCTCTTGACTGCTGGGGTCCTGAGTTGTGCATGTGCACACCTTCCAAATAGATCCACAGTGTCCCTCTAATTTGTATGGAGTTTCCTCCACTGCTTTTCCTCTTATGTTTCCTTAAGATTGCACTCTTTCCACTTTTTTAACCTACCTTCTCCTAGACTAGAGCAGTAAGCTCCCTCCCTGTTCCGCCATCTTGGAATCTCTGATTTTTTTTTAAGATTTTATTTATTTATTTGAGAGAGATAGTTACAGTTACAGACAATGAGATGGAGAGACAGAGAGAAAGGTCTTCTGTCTGCTGGTTCACTGCCCAAATGGCCACAATGGCCGGAGCTGCACTGATCTGAAGCCAGGAACCAGGAGCTCTTCTGGGTCTCCTGCACGGGTGCAGGGGCCCAAGTACTTGGGCCATCTTCTACTGCTTTTCCAGGCTACAGTAGAGAGCTGGATCAGAAGTGGAGCTGCTGGGACTAAAACCAGCACCCATATGTGATGCTGCAGGCAGAGAATTAACCTGTGCCTCAGCACTGGCCTCTGATTTTTTCTTTCTATCTGTAAAAATGTTACTTGGATTTTGATAGAATTTCATTGAATATATAAATAGCTTTGTGTAGTATAGAAATTTTTAGCAATGTTTCTTCCAATTCACATATACAGAATGCCTATCGATTTATCTGTGCATTCTTTACTTTCCTTCATTGATATTTTATTATTCTCAGTTCAGGATCTGGCACTGTGGTGCAGCAGGTTAAGATGCTGCCTGTGACACTGGCATCCCATATAGGTGCTGGTTTGAGTTCTGGCTGCTCTGCTTTCTATCCAGTTCCCTGCTGAGGCACCGGTGAAGGCAGTAGAAATAACCCGAGTACTTGTAGCTCTGTCACCCATGTGGGCTACCAGGATGGAGTTCCAGGATCTTGGCTTTGGCCTGGCTCAGCCATAGCTGTTGTGGCCATTTGGGGAGTGAAGCAGTGGATCGAAGAACTTTCTCTCTCTCTCTTTCTCCCGTCCTCCATCTCTCCCTTACTCTTTCTGTCACTTTGTTTTCCAAATAAGTAAATAACTCTTTAAAACTATATACATATAATTCTCAGAGTAGAAATATTTTACTTCTTGGGTTAAGTTTATTCCTAAGCATGAGTATTTTATTCTTTTCGTTGCTGTTGTAAATAAGTTTGTTTTCATATTTCTTTTTGGATAGTTTGTTGGGTTTCTTAAAAAAGATTTATTTGTTTATTTATTTAAAGTCAGAATTACAGAGAGAGAGGGAGAGACAGAGAGAGATCTTCCATCTGCTGGTTCTCTTCCCAGATAGCCGCAACGAACAAGGCTGGACCAGGCCAAAGCTAGGAACCAGGAGCTTCTTCCAGGTCTCCCATGTGGATGACAGGGGCCCAAACACTTGGGCCATCTTCAGCTGTTTTTCCCAGGCCATTAGCAGGGAGTTGGATTGAAAGTGGGGCAGCTAGGACTTGAACTGGCGCCTATATGGGATGCCAGTGTTGCAGGCGGTTGCATTACCTACTATGCCACAACACCAGCCCCAAGTTTCTTGTTAATGTATAGAAATGCCACTGATTTGGGTGTGCTGACTTTGTATCTTTTTCAAAAAATTAATTTATTTCATTCTCTCTCTTTTTTTTTTATTTGACAGGTAGAGTTATAGACAGTGAGAGAGAGAGAGAGAGAGAGAGAGAGAGAGAGAGAAAGAGAGAGAGAAAGGTCTTCCTTCCATTGGTTCACTCCCCAAATGGCTGATCCGGAGCCAGGTGCTTCTTCCTGGCCTCCCATGCGGGTGCAGGAGCCCAAGCACTTGGGCCATCCTCCACTGCTCTCCCGGGCCACAGCAGAAAGCTGGACTGGAAGAGGAGCAGCCGGGACTAGAACCCAGTGCCCATATGGGATGCCAGCGCCACAGGCGGAGGATTAACCAAGTGAGCCGTGGCGCCAGCCCCTTGTTCTCTCTCTTTTTTAAGATTTTATTTTATTTGTTTGAAAGAGAGAGAGAGAGAGAGAGAGAGAGAGATCTTTCATTCCCTGGTTCACCTCCCAAATGCCCACAATAGCTGGGGGTGAGCCAGGCCAAAACCAGGAGCCTAGAACTTCATCTGGCTCTCCTACATGGGTGGCAGGGGCCTCAGCACTTGGGCCATCTTTCACTGCCTTTCTAAGTACATTAGCAGGGAGCTGGATCAGAAGTGGAGCATCTGGGACTTGAACTGGCACTCTGATATGCAATTCCAGTATCACAAGTGGCAGCTTAACCTGCTGGGCCAGAATGCCAGCCCTGATCATGTGGATTTTTATCTTTCTGAGTTTTAAAATTTTATTAAATATTTATTTTTTGTTATTTTATTTTTTTATTTTAATGTGATATTAGCATAAAGAAAACAGATTCAGTGTAGTTGATGGATACAATTCTAAGAATATACTGATTCCCTTCCCCTCCCTCCCTCTCCTTTATTTTCTTTCTTTCTTTCTTTCTTTCTTTCTTTCTTTCTTTCTTTCTTTCTTTCTTTCTCTTTCTTTCTTTTCCTTTCTTTCTTTCCTCCATCCTTCCTTCCTTCTTTTTTAGCTTTTTTAGATAGCATAGTTTTAATTAACATTACAGTCAGTGCTCCACGAAATAAAGAGATCAATAAGTAAGAGGATCCTAGTTCTCTGATAATATAGGCAAGGGCTATAAACAGTAATCAAGTGGAAAGATGAGCATTTCATCAACACTTAGTAAATTTTAACAGGATATATTTCTCTTCCAGTTTTTTGACTGTAGTATATCACATTGATATATTAAACCACATCCCAGGGCTAAACCCCACTGGATTGTGATATGTAATCCTTTTAATGTCTAATTATTTTTGTTGGTATTTTATTGAGCATTTTTTATATCTGTGTGTTTATCAGGGAAATTGACCTCTAGTTTTCTTTTCTTGTAATTTCCTTGTCTGGCTTTTTTATGAAGGTAATGCTGATCTCATAAAATGAGTTTGGAAGTGTTTCATGTTCTATTTTTTGAAAGAGTTTGAGAAGTATTGGTGTTAATTCTGTAAATATTTAGTAGAATTCAACAGTGAAGGTTTTGGATTACTGAGTCATCATTGATCTGTGCAGACTTTCCAGTTCTTATTTATTTGAGAGGTAGAGTTACAGAGAGAGAGAGCGAGAGACAGAGAGAAAGATCTTCCATCCTCTGGTTCACCCCCCAAATGGCCACAATGGCCAGAGCTGAGCCGATCCGAAGCCAGGAGCCAGGAGCTTCTTCCAGGTCTCCCACGTGGGTGCAGGGGCCCAAGTACTTGGGCCATCTTCTACTGCTTTCCCAGGCCATGCAGAGAGCTGGATTGGAAAGTGGAGCAGCCGGGACTCGAACTGGCACCCATATGGGATGCCGGCGCCACAGGTAGAGGCTTAGCCTACTATGCCATAGTGCCCCCACTTCTGTATTTTTAATTTTATCTCTTACAACAAAAATCAAAATCCTGGTCCCAATTATCCCTATTATATTGGATTTAAAAAATTTTTTTTTGACAGAGTTATAGACAGTGAGAGAGAGAGAGACAGAGAGAAAGGTCTTCCTTCCGTTGGTTCACTCCCCAAATGGCTGCTACAGCCGGTGCTGCGCCGATCCGAAGCCAGAAGCCAGGTGCTTCCTCCTGGTCTCCCATGCAGGTGCAGGGGCCCAAGCACCTGGGCCATCCTCCACTGCCCTCTCCGGCCACAGCAGAGAGCTGGACTGGAAGAGGAGCAACCGGGACTAGAACCCAGTGCCCATATGGGATGCTGGCACTGCAGGCGGAGGATTAACCAAGTGAGCCACGGTGCCGACCCCATTCTATTTGATTTTTTAATCACTTACCTGCATGTTGCCTGCATCTCCTCTTCTACTCTCTGCACTGGAAAGATGCCTTCTCCTCATGGTCTTACTCTCCATTTTGGTCCTCTCCCCTTACACACCCACCCTCCTCACTCTGCTCAAATTCCTTATGCCAGATCATTATTCCATATTGATATTTTCTTACCCTATTTGGGCCCTGACTCTTCATGCTTGTTGCCTTGGATAGATTAATAATATTTTCTTATGCTAGAATGAGTGTATAGAATCTTAACGGGGAGAGCATTCAGTCCTCAGTGTCTCTGTCCCTCTGAAAAATTATAAAACTATAAAGATAAATTCCCGAAGTACCTGTAATTCAAGTTGCTAATGCTGTAGGACTACAGCCATAGGGATAGAAAGTACACAATAACTGGACAGTAGTCATCAGTGACTTGACAAGATACCTCTAATCCTTTCAAGATGATTTTGTGAAGTTTCAAAAGAGGCAAAGTCCAACTGTAATTCAAGTTCAAGTTAATTAGCTTCTAATTTGAAATATATGGCACAGAAAACTTTTAGATACGTCATGGAAGTGTTGTAAAAGCAAACAATGAAATGGTTAGAAATGAATGATGTATTAGTGTCCAACTTCTATAAGGTACATAGTAAAATATTAATTGCTCAGAATAAGGGGACATAGTGATTTTTCTAACAGAACTTCCTGGCTTAGTGAGAAAAAATTCTTCCATTTTGAGAATTTATTTTAAAAAATGTTTTTATGTACTACTTTTGTGAATAGAACATATTCATTCTTCCTTTGATATTTGAGACTCTTGTAAGACAGTGTTTGTGATCTGTATACAGGGTTCTATAGAAGATACTAAATGGTGTGGCTAGTTGTGAAACACCTCATAGCTCTGAAAATCAGTAAAAGAATGGACATCAACATGGTCTTAAATGTCCCTTCAATACCAAAATTTCCGGTCTTCAAATTTTACTTTTTAAAACATGCATTAAAATCTAAAAATTATTTGAAACAAAGGGAGGGAGGGTCAGAGAAAGAGCGAGAGCTCCCATCCTCTGGTTCACTCTCCAGATGCCCCCAACAACTGGGGCTGGACTGAGCTGAAACAGTAGCTGAGAATTCAGCCCCGCTCTCCCATGTGGGTGGCAGGGACCTAGTGACTTGATCAGTCATCACTGCCTCCCGGGATCCACATTAGCAGGAAGCTGGAATCAGAAGCCAGAGTTTGGAAGCGAATCCAGGTACTCTGATATGGAACCTGGGCATCTTAACCACTAGGTTAAATGTCTGCCCTTAGTCCTCAACTTGGAGAAAGCCTGGACCATAGCCTAGGGGGTATGTATGTCCACGGGTATATTTTTTAATAGCAAAAATCTCTGTTAACGGCTTGTTTACTGAATTCTTTGCCTCTTTCTCCTCAAAATTTGAGTGTGTAATCAGAATTTTATTTTATTTTGATTAGTTGGATTGTGTGTTCTGGCTTGTTTTTATCTTGCATTTTTATCTTTAGTTTCCTCTAGAATTTATCTTCAGTGTAGTTTTACCCAATTGTGCAACTTTTATTTACGCAAAGAAAACAGTCAACTGGCCTCTGAAATCCTTTGAAGTAATTCATTCAAAATCCAGCTAGATTTAGTTGCTGCTCTGTAGGGACAGAACACTGTAAGGTCTGGACTGCCTGATCTTTATTACAATTTTTAAATTCTCTTTTGTCTATTTGAATTCATCATTTTATGATCAGATATTTGAAACTTAATGTGTAAGCTTTTCTACATTTTTCTGTGTAGTAAAATCCAATCTCATGGCACATAAATGAATTACTCTTTTGGGAATAAAATTCAGTTTTCTGCTTGTTATGTCTAGCTGGCATATAATTGCTTTTCTTTGACCCTTTCCACCCACTGCTTTGTGTATCAGGGAGAGTGTAACTCACTTAAAGGTATCTACTTGCATTCCAAACTCAAAATTCATTTGAGCCTTAAAAATGACTCATTGGAAACTTTATAATGGCATGTGCTTTTCTGTTAAATACCTTCAGTATATGGGAAGCCTGGCCAGACTTGCTCATGTTTTTGGCTTCAGTGAAACTCTTAATGTAACTATGAGAACATTAATGCTTCTATCAAATATCAATGCTTATTTTTAGTTCAGGCTGTAACTTATTTTTTAATATGTACAGTTTGTTTTTTATGCCTATTGTTACATGTAATTTTAATTTTTATTAGGGTTGTATGTGTGTTTGTGTATAGTCCAAAGGGAAAATTATTCTATAATTCCTTTTACAAAATCATCACCCTTATTTATCTCATGTAACAGCTACTTTCAGTTATTTTATCTGGTTCTTTTTTCAAACTTTATTTATTTGAAAGAGTTACAGAGAAAGATAGAGACAGAGAGAGATCTTCCATCTGCTGGTTCACTCCCCAAATGGCTGCAAAGGCTGGAGCTAGCCAATCTGAAGACCAGGAGCCAAGAGATTATTCCGGGTCTCTCACATGGGTGCAGGGGCCCAAGCCCTTGGGCCATCTTCCACTGCTTTCCCAGGCACATTAGCGAGGACCTGGATCGGAAGTGTAGTAGCCAGGGCCCATATGGGATCCGGCACAGCACGGCAGGCTGGGGCTTTAACCCTTCGCACCACAGTGTAGGGCCCCTAGCTGGTTCTTTTGATATTTACCCTCCTATCCCTAAATAGTGTTCTTGTACTGCTGCTTTTTCATTTTTTACTTTTAGATATTATGTATTGACTTCCCACTCTAGAATATGAATTTAGCTCCTTTTTTGCTTCCTTCTACCCCTTACACACGTATGCTTATCATTCCATCACCTCTACATAACTAATTATGTATACTTAGTTATACATAATTTTGATTATTGTTTGTACTTTAATGTTTATATAAATATTATACATGTTTCAAACATGCATAAGGCAGTATAATTATTTTTTTTCTCCTGCACGTTGTATTTTAATAATTGATTTTCTCAAACACATAATATTCCATGTACTTAGTATTATTCTCCTCTAATGTTGTATCTTTCCTTTTAATATGTTAGAATATATTAGTTATTTTATCAGTTTCATGAAGAAATCTCTGCCATAGTTCCTTATCTTCTCTCATATGGATAGGTTAACATCTAAGCATGCTGCTAAGTTATTGTTTTTGAATTTTTCTCCATTAACATGGGAATTCCCTTCAGCTGGCTCTTAGATTGGATCCCTGTTTCTGGAGTTCTGTCTTTCTTTTTCTGGTTTGACTTCCTCATTTTTGTAGGGCATACTCTCCAGTAGTTTACTGAAAGTGAGATGTAAATTGTTTAAGGACTTTGTATGTCTAAACATATGCTTATTCTCCCATCACAATTTACACTTGGACTGGATATACAGTTTTGGGTTGGAAATGATTTTCCCTGAGTATTTTGAAAGCATCAATTACATTGTGTTGGAGCTTTAGATGTGACTATTAAGAAATCTAATGCCATTTTAATTCTTCTTTTTTCTTCAAGATTATGTGTCCTTTTTGTTGAGATGAAACTCACAAAGCATAAATTAATCCTTTTAAAGCTAAAGTGTACAATTCAGTTGCATTTAGTATAATACTTACAATTTTGTGCAAGCATCACGTTTACCTAGTTACAAAGCATTTTTATGGGACTAGCTTTGTGGCCTAGTGAGTAAAGCTGCCGCCTGCAATGCTGGCATCCCATATGGGTGCTGGTTCAAGTCCTGGCTGCTCCACCTCTGATTCAGCTTCCTGCTAATGCACCTGGGAAAAGAAGTTGCCTGGGAAAAGCAGCAGAATATGGCCCAAGTGCTTGGGGTCCTGCACCCATGTGGTTGACCCAGAAGTTCCTGGTTCCTGGCTTGGATCTGGCCCAGCACTGGCAGCTGTGGCCATTTGGGGAGTGAACCAGTGGATGGAAGACTCTCTCTCTCTCTCTCTCTTTCTCCCCCACGCCAACTCTGCCTTCCAAATAAATGAAATAAATATTTAAAAAGCAAAGCATTTTTATAACCCCTAAAGGAAATCTCATACCCATTATAGTCATGCTTCATGCTCCCCTCTTACCAGCATCTGGAAACTGCTAATTTGCTTTTTGTCCCTATAGATTTATCTATCATAATGTTTTCATGCTAGAAATATAGCAGTATTCATTTATGCATTAATATGTCTCAAATGTCAATCACTCAATCGACTACTATGCAATGCTACTATGAACATTCATATTTTTTCTTACCCTTTTAAGTTGAGATGAAATTGACATGTTAGATAGTTAACCATTTTAAATTGAACTATTCAGTGACATTTAGTACATTCTTACATTGCTACCAGCAGTGCACAAGTGTTCCAGTTTCTTTACATTCTTGCCAACATTTGCTATTTTCTTTCTTTTAAAAAAAAAATATCTATCCTGGCCGACGCCGTGGCTCACTAGGCTAATCCTCCGCCTGCAGCGCCGGCACCAGGGTTCTAGTCCCGGTTGGGGCGCCGGATTCTGTCCAGGTTGCTTCTCTTCCAGTCCAGCTCTCTGCTGTGGCCTGGGAGTGCAGTGGAGGATGGCCCAAGTCCTTGGGCCCTGCACCCGTATGGGAGACCAGGAGGAAGCACCTGGCTCCTGGCTTCAGATCGGCGCAGCTTGACGGCTGCAGCAGCCACTTGGGGGGTGAACCAATGGAAAAAAAAAAAGGAAGACCTTTCTCTCTGTCTCTCTCTCTCACTGTCCACTCTGCCTGTCAAAAAATAAAAATAAAGAAAGAAAGAAAGAAAGAAAGAAAGAAAGAAAGAAAGAAAGAAAGAAAGAAAGAAAGAAGAAAAAGAAAAAAAATCTATCCTAATGGGTGTCTGGTTGTATCTCATAATTTTGATTTACATTCCCCTAATGATTAGTGATTTTGAACATCTTTTCATGTGCATTTTGGCTGTTTGTACATGTTGCTGAGAGAAGTGGTGATTCAACTGTTTTGCCATTTTCTAAATTATTTTTGTTGTTTTTAAATTTTAGGAAGTTTCTATATATTCTGGGGATTAAACTCTTATTAAACACATGATTTGCAAATATTTTCTCCTATACTTTGAGTTGTCTCTTTATTCTGCTGGTACTATCTTTTGATAAACAAAAGTTCTTCCTTTTTATGAAGTCTAATTTGCCTATTTTTTTCTTTTATTGCCTGTGCCTTTGGTGTTATAGCCAGGAAATCATTGCAAATCCAATGTTGTGAAACTTTCTATTTCTTGTTGTGAGAGTTTTATGTCTTATATTTTGGTCTTTGCTCCATTTTGAATTGGTTTTGTATATGATACTTGGTAAGGGTTCAAGTTCATTATTGTGTATATGGATATTCCAGGCATTTGTTGAAAAAATTGACCTCTTCCCATTGAATGATATTGATCCCCTTGTCATAAATCATTTTACCATACATGTGAGGGTTACATCTGAGCTTTCTGTTGTATATATTCAGTGCAATTCCTGTCAAAATCCCAAGGATTTTTTTTGTAGAAATAGAAAAACTCATCCTAAAATTGACATAGAATCTCAAGGGATACTGCTACAGTTTAAATACTGCCCGCCCCATCCCAGAATTCATGTGTTGGAGAAAATGCAGCAGTATTGAGAAGTGGTAGAATTTTTTTATTTTAAAAATTTATTCAGGAGGTAAATTGAGAGAGAGAGAGAGAGAGAGGGAGGGAGGGAGAGAGACATTTCCATCTGCTAATTCACTCCCCAAATGCCCACAATGGTCAGAAATAGGCTGAACCAAAGCCAGGATCTGAGAAAGGAGTCCAGGTCTCCATGTAGGTGTCAGAGACCTAACTACTTGTTTAGAATATTCTAAATCTTTTATTGTCATTTCAGTTTCTTTTCTGCCTTTCTTCATTTCCTCTCTTTCTGGGACTTCTATTTTTTGCAAATATTGTCATTGTCACTTCAGTCTTTTATTTTTATTCATTGTTTTTCATGCTTTTTTCTTTCTGCTTTTCAGACTAGGTAATTTCTTTTTTTAAATTATATTTTTATTGATATATTAATAACTTGAAAAATACTGTTTGAGTACTAGTTATAGCATTAAATCACAATGTACAGCACATTAAGGACAGAGATCCTACATGAGGAGTAAGTGCACAGTGACTCCTGTTGTTGACTTAACAAATTGACACTCTTGTTTATGGCATCAGTAATCACCCTAGGCTCTTGTCATGAGTTGCCAAAGCTATGGAAGCCTTTTGAGTTCACGACTCTTATCATATTTAGACAAGGTCATAGTCAAAGTGGAAGTTCTCTCCTCCCTTCAGAGAAAGGTACCTCTTTCTTTGATGACCTGTTCTTTCCACTGGGATCTCACTAACAGAGATCTTTCATTTAGGTCTTTTTTTTTTTTTTGCCAGAGTGTCTTGGCTTTCCATGCCTAAAATACTCTCATGGGCTTTTCAGCCGGATCTGAATGCCTTAAGGGCTGATTCTGAGGCCAGAGTGCTGTTTAGGACATCTGCCATTCTATGAGTCTGCTGTGTATCCTGCTTCCCATGTTGGATCGTTCTCTCCCTTTTTTGTTCTATCAGTTAGTATTTTCAGACACTACAGACTAGGTAATTTCAATTGACCTATTTTCAAGTTTATTTATTCTTTCTTTTTCTGCTGTATGTAACTGCTTTTGAAACCCTCTAGTGAAGATTTCATTTCGATTATTGTGTTTTTTACCTCCAGAATAAAAAAAAATTTCTCTTTATTGCTATCCCCTATTGTTATCTTAAGTCCTTTCTTTTAAAAGATTATTTGAAAGGCAGAGTAACATAAAGAGAATGAGGGAGGGGGAGAGAGAGAGAGAGAGAGAGAGACAAACATGCTTCCTCTTGCTGGCTCACTCCCCAAATGGCTACAATAGCTAGGTCTGGGGCTGAAGCCAGGATCCAGGAACTCCATCTGGGCTTCCCACATGGGTGGCAGGTGACCAAGCACTTGGACCACTATATACTGCCTTCCCAGGAGCATTAGCAGGAAATTGAACTCTAAATGGCACTCTGATATGGGATGCAGTCTTTGCAAGTGTTGGCTTAACCTGCTGGACTGCAACACTGGGTGTTTTTCTGTGGTTTCCTTTAGCTCTTTGAGCATATATGAAATGATTGGTTTAAAGTGTTTACCTATTGGGACCAGCATGAGTGTCACTTTGAGTGCCAGCTGCTCTGCTTCCAGTTTAACTCTCTGCTAATGTGCCTGGAAAAGCTGCAGACAGTGGCCCAAGTACTTGGTCCCTGCCACCCACAAGGGGAGACCCAGATGGAGCTTGGGCTTCTAGCTTTGACCCAGCCCCTGTTTTGGAAATTTGGGGAGTAACCAATGGTTGGAAGATACCCTTCTCTATCTGTTTCTGTCTCTTTCACTTTGCCTTTCAAATAAATAAAATAAAAATTTTAAAAACTGTCTCCTTCCTTTGATTCTTAGCCTTTGACATCTAAATAAATAAATAAACCTTTAAAAATGTTATTTATTAAGTCCAATGTCTCTCCTTCCTTATTGGACAGTTTCTGTTAACTTTTTTTTCTCCCTGTTACCAGAGAAATTGCAGGGTTCTTGTCTTCACGCAAGAAAGAATTCAGGCGTAAGACAGAGTAGTGGGAAGTAAAAGTAGCAAAGTTTATTAGGGTAGGGACATCCGTAAGAATGGATGGGCACCTCTCCAGACTGGACCTAGGAGAGAGTGCAGTTGCTTGGACTTGGGGGGGAGGAGCAAGGTTACATGGTTGAGTGGAGAGATTGCACCTGGCCAGACCAGGCGGGTGGCTCAGCAGAGAGTCAGAGGGCTGAGCGTGCAGTCTGGTTGAGGCCGAGGGTTTTTAAGGAGATGGGTCTTTGTCTCACACATCTCCTCCTGAAACAAAGGATTTTATGGCTGTAAATATTAAGAAGCTCCTATCTGAGTTTTCCCCTGAAGGTATCAGAGAGGAGGAAGGCTAGCTGGCGCCATCCTGGGTTCAGAGGAAGGGTGAGCAGGACCCCCTAGAGGATGGGGATCTGGAGCAGGGTGTGTGAAATGCAGATACTGGGCTGCATCTGGGAGAATGTGGAAGATTTGTCAGGCAGAAGGGGCGGGGACCTCCACCTGGCAGGTTATCAGGTAGAAGGGGGCAGGGCAGGATGCGAATACGGGGCTGCCCCTGAAACATTGTCAGGATGACTTTGAGATGCAGATGCATATGCTGGACATAGATGTCTTCTCTTTAGGCCTTTATGTCACACACACATAAGCTCATAACTGACTTCCTACCTAACATCCCTATGAATGAATCATTCTTTCTTGTTTCTTTGTATGCCTCATTTTTTTTTGTTGTTGTTGAAAAGCAGATAATTCAGTATCATAGTGGTAATTTTGGAAATAAAATTCTTTTCCCTCCTCAAAGTTTGTTGCTGTGGTTTGTAGTGGTTTTTTTGCTTAGTGATTTATATAAACCATTGTCTTTTTTCATTTTTTATTTATTTTTTGACAGGCGGAGTGGACAGTGAGAGAGAGAGACAGAGAGAAAGGTCTTCCTTTTTGCCGTTGGTTCACCCCCAAATGGCTGCCACGGCCGGCGTGCTGCGGCCGGCGCACCGCGCTGATCCAATGGCAGGAGCCAGGTGCTTCTCCTGGTCTCCCATGGGGTGCAGGGCCCAAGCACTTGGACCATCCTCCACTGCCCTCGCGGGCCATAGCAGAGAGCTGGCCTGGAAGAGGGGCAACCGGGACATAATCCGGTGCCCTGACCGGGACTAGAACCCGGTGTGCTGGCGCTGCAAGGCGGAGGATTAGCCTATTGAGCCGAGGCGCTGGCCACCATTGTCTTCTAAAGAGTGCATTCTTTGTCTCCTTTACTTTAACCTAATGGTTGGTGAAGATTTCCACAAATGCTTAGAGCCAAAAAAAAAAAAAAAAAAGGAAACAAAAAGAATTAACTCTCCTTATATTTGCGTGTTGGCTCTGTATTAGGATACTTCTTCAGTATTTAGTCATACTCTTTTTTTTAAATACTTTCCTGAACTGGTGTGCTTATTTCTTTTTCCTCTTTATGCTTTTTTAAAAATATTTTTTATTTATATGAAAGGCCGAGTTAGAGAGAGCCAGAGGCAGAGAGAGAGAGAAGTCTTCCATCCACTGGTTGACTCTTCAAATGGTCCAGCTCCAGGCCGATCTGAAGCCAGGAGCCAGGAGCTTCTTCCAGGTCTCCCAGGTGGGTGCAGGGGCCCAAGGACTTGGGTCATCCTCTGCTGCTTTCCCAGGCCATACCAGAGAGTTTGATCAATTGGAAGTGGAGGAGCTGGGATCGAACTGGAGCCCATATGGTATGCTGGCACTGCAGGCGGCAGCTTTACCTACTATGCCACAGTGCCGGCCCCAGTCATGCTGTCACTGGGGAAAAGGCCATGGAAGCCGTCGGGTTCTTGTCTTCATGCAAGAAAGAATTCAGGCATGAGACAGAGAGCGAAGTGATAAGTTTTTACTGGGGATAGGGAATCAGAATGGAAGGGATAAGGAGAGAGTGCCCAGTCACTCGGACTGTGGGAGACTGAGATTACATGGTTGAATGGAGAGAATACACCTGGGCAGGCCAGGCAGGTGGCTCAGCAGAGAGCAGAGAGCTCAGCACTGTTTAGACTCCCAGTTTTTAAGGGAGTCTGTTTACCCACCTCCCCCTCTCCTCCAGGAAAAAGGATAGGGAGTCCTAGTAGAAGGGTTTGTTGGGCAAAAATTAGCAAACTCCTCCCCATATTTACTGGCAGAGCAGAGGGGCTTCCCTTAGGGCATCTGTGAAGGTTTTATTGCCCCATGTTATCAGGTCAGGTAATTCATTTGTTCCTGAGAGAGAATTCTGGGAGCTTTTCTTGGGGGAAGGGCTGAGACCACCTAGAAGGTGATCAGGGTCTGAACAGGATTTTGAAGTGTTTCTGGAGCTTCCACAGTAGGTACTGGTCTTCAGGCCCTTCTCACACACACATAGCAATGTTGTTTATAACTACCTTAGCCATTGCTTCTGGCTTCCACTAAGCCTAAAAATGAGCTGGAGATGAGCTTAGGATCTTTTCAGGTCTTTTCTGGGTTTGTGTCTTGCCCTGGGCATGCACTTAGCTCTCCAGACTCCTTGTTATATGTGTGAGCTTTTCCCCAAAGTAATGCTTTCTGCTGCTTTTCTTTAGGCTTTCAGTGGATGGATTGCTTATCCCAGTGTCATTTTTTTGTTCTCGGCAGTAGAGGCTTATTATTTTGCTTTTCAGTGTTTCCATAGAATGCTCTATGCTTTTCTACTTTGTAAGAATTCTGAGTTAGGAGACACAGGAGCAAGTACGTTGCATTAGTTCTAGGAACTCTAGGATAGGTCATATCAAGCACAATTCTTTGGAACACAGTCTTCTTTTTTCCCTTGGGAACCAGGAGCCCACCTTGGAAATGTGTATTGCCATCTTCAGGGTTGCCACTGTACCAGGGAGTAGGGTGTGCAAAGCTAAATTTTAAAATATCACGAAGTTCTCCTGATGTGTTTGTCACCTTTTCCTTGGTTCAGTGTGTTTGCTCAATTGCTGTAAACCATTGACTATTTTCCAAAGTTCCAGCAAATTTGATTCTGACAGTTTTTGCACATTTATTCAGTATTTTTTGAAGGGCATGCCCTTGGAGTACCCTACTGTGTCATTTTCTCTATTACTCAACATTTTGATTCTTTAAAAATTGTATTCATTTATTTTCATTTTGATCTGGGGGGGGGGGAGAAAGAGAGAGAGAGAGAGAGAGAGAGAGAGAGAGAGAGAGAAAGAGAAGAGATCAGTACCTGAAACTGTTACTGGTGAATGACAGGGTTCTTGTCTTTGAGCAAGAAAGAATTCAGGCATGAGACAGAGAGTAGTGGAAAGTAAAATAGCAAGGTTTATTAGGGAAGGGACATCCATAAGAACGGATGGGCACCTCTCCAGACAGAACCAGAGAGAGCGTGCCCAGTCTCTCAGACTGGGGGAGAGCGGGGTTACATGGTTGAGTGGAGAGATTACACCTGGGTAGGCCAGGCAGGCGGCTCAGCAGAGAGGTAGAGGGCTGAGCACGAAGTCCGGTTGAGGCTGGGGGTTTTTAAGGGGATGGGCCTTGCCTTCCCGCCTCTGCTCCTCTTGGAACAAAGGGACTTTTTGGATGTAAATACTAAAAACTCCTATCTGAGTTTTCCCCCTGAAGTTATCAGACAGGGGGAAGCCTGGAAGGATGGGCAGGACCCCCTGGAGAATCCTCTGAGAGCAGGATATTTGAAATGCAGATATCAGGTAGAAGGGGCGGAGACCCCCACCTGGCAGGTTAGGAGGTAGAAGGGAAGAGACAGGGCAGGATGCAAACACTGGGCTGCTCCTGAAACATTATTGGGATGACTTTGAGATGCATATGCTGGACCCAAATGTCTCCTTAGGCCTTTGTCACACACACATAAGCTCATATCTGACTTTCTACCTAACAGAACAGCCAGAACTAAACCAGGCTGAAGCCAGGAGTCTGGAACTTAATCTGGATCTTTCATGTAGGTGACAGGAACCCAACCACTTGAGCTATCACCTGCTGCTTCCCAGGGGTCATAGTAGCAGGAAGCTAGAATAGGAATGTGGGCATCCCAAGTCAAGTACCTCTACTTCAAATGCCTGTCCCACCAATTTGATTCTTGATCATTTGTATGAAACCTGCTTTTTCTTTCTGGAAGTTTGTGGAATAATAAGAGTAATCAATACTATCTAATATTACTGTCTGCCGGACACTATTCTAAGTGCTTTGCACGTATTAATTAAATGCTATCTTCAGAACCACTTGTGAAGTAATTAGTATTGTTATCCTTTCATGATAGATAAAAGACTAGAAGTGTTTTAGTATCTTGCCCAAGGTTGCATCACATGTGATGAAAAGTGATTCAAACCTAGAAAATGTGGCTACAAAGTCTCTGCTCTTAGGCACTATGCTGTCTTCTTCTCTGAATTACAAATGGTATCCTTTCGCCTCTAGCATTTTCCAGTTGCATGATGTTTTTCTGTATGTGGCTTTGTTTGCATTCATTGTGAAAGGCACTTGGTAGTTCATTCCAATCTGGAAATTCTGTCTTATTACTCATTTTGTTGATGATTTAATTGTCTTCATTTTCTTTTTCTAGAGTGCTTATTAGTCACATGTTAGAGTTCCTTGACTATTTTTCTAATATTCTTTTCTTCTTATTTTACATCTCTAAATTATTTTATTCTTTTATCTGGGAGGTTTTCTCAGTTTTCCAACCTGTCTCATGAATTTTTCATTTTTGAATTTAAAAAGTTGTATTTAAAAAATTAACAGACATAAAAATTGTGCATATTTATGGGGTACTATGTGTTGTTTTGTTACATGTATACTTTGTATAATATCTAATCAGGGTAAACATATTTATCTTTTCAAGCATTTAATATTTCTTTATAGTGAAAGCACCCAAATAAACATATTTATCTTTTCAAGCATTTAATATTTCTTTATATAGAAAACACCCAAAATCCTATCTTCTAGGTTTTTTTTTAATAGAAAAACATACACTATATTGAAATTATCTACAGTCACCTAACCATGCAAAAGAACCCCAGAACTTCAGGTCTGACATTGTGCCACAGCAGGTTAAGCCACTGCTCATTGATGCCAGCATCCCATATTGGAGTGCTGGCTGGCTGCTCTGCTTCTGATCCAGCTCCCTGCTAATGTACTTGGGAAAGCAGTGCAGGATGGCCCAAGTACTTAGACCCCTGCCACCCACTTGGGAAACTTAGATGGAGCATAGGCTCCTGGCTTCAGCCTGGCCCAGTTCTGGCTGTTGTGGCTAGATTTTCTCTCTCTCTCTCTCTCTCTCTCTCTCTCTCTCTCTCTCTCTCTCTCATCACTCTGCCTTTCAAATGAATAAAATAAAAAACCCTTAACTTCTTACCACTCCTATCTAGCTATAAACTAGTACTTATCAATCAGCTTTCATTCATTCTTCCCTCTCCGCTTCCCTTCCCTACAGATGACTGATAATATGAAATACTTATTTGTCTGTCTGCACTTGGCTCATTTCAGTCAACATAATGACCTCCAGTTCCATCCATGTTGTTGGAAATGACAAGATTTCATGCTTTTTTTTGTGACTGAGTAATATTTCACTGTGTATGTGTACCACATTTTTCCTATCCAATCATCAGTTAATGAACACTTAGGTTTGTTTCCATTTCTTGGCTATTGTGAATAGTACTGCAAAAAATATGAGAGTTTCAGATGTCTCTTTGACAGATGGACTTTTATTTCACTTGCTCATATTCCCAAGAGTAGGATTTCTGGGTCATGTGGTAGTCCTATTTGTAGTTTCTTGAGGAACCTCCAAATTATTTTCCACAATGGCTGTACTGATTCACATTCCCACCAATATGGTGTACAGTGATTCCCTTTTCTGTACATCCTCTCTAATATTTGTTATCTTTCACCTTTTTGATAATAGCCAATCTTACTGGAGGGAGGTGATATTGTAGTTCTGATTTGCATTTCTCTGATAACCAGTGATGGTAAGCATTTTTTCACATGCCTGTTGACCTTTTGTATGTATTCCTTTGAGAAATGTCTGTTTAGATCTACTGCATGTTTTAATTGAATTCTTATTATTGCTGTTGAGTTGACTGAGTTCCTTAATACTTTCTGGTTATTAACCACTGGTCAAATGTATAGCTTACAAATATTTTCTTCCATTCTGTAGGCTGTGTCCTCAGTCTATTGATTGTTTTCTCTGCTATGCCAAAGCTCTTTAGTCTGATGAAATCCCATTTGTCTATTTTTGTTTTTATTAACTGTGCTTTTGTAGTCTGGCCTAGAAAAAACCTTGCCCATTCCAACATCTTGAGTGTTTTCCCTGTGTTTTCTTCTAGTAGTTTCAAAGCTTCAGGTCTCATTTGTATGTCTTTAATCCATTTTGAGTTTATCTTATACAGGATAAGAGATAGGAGTCTAATTTCATTCTTCTATGTGTGGATATCCTATTTTCCCAACACCATTTATTAAGAAGACTATTCTTTTTCCAGTGCATTTTCTTTTTTTAAAGATTTATTCTACTTTATTTGAAAGCCAGAGCTACAGAGAAGGGGTGGGGAGAGAGAGAGAGAGCTTTATCCCAAAAATGGCCACAACAGCCAGGGCTGGGCCCAAGCACCTATACCATCTTCCGTTGCTTTCCCAGGCACATTAGCAGGGAGCTGGATAAGAAGTGGAGCAGCTTGATTTCCTGCTTCCCGTGACACTTTGGTCCAAGATCTGGAAGCCATGAAGATCTTTGATGTGCTAGGAGGGCTCCTCCTGCTTCTTGTGTCTGTTCACGATTTGGAAGACTTGTTTGTAGCCTGTACTGAATTCTGGCTCCAGGTCAAAGTTAGAAGGGCAGGGCACCTTATGAACTCTATCTTGGAACTGGCTGTCCTGTAAGGAGAGTGTTGCCTAGTTACTTTGAGTTCATCTATACACTTACTTCTTGTGGCATCAGAAAATATGAACGCCTATAGGGTGTTCTTACTGAGAGTTCAGTTTCATATGAACTGGTATTTCTAAATGTCAGAGGTCATGCCCCAATATCATGCTCTGTCCAAAGAAAGTTTTCATTTACCTTCACATCAAAAGAAATAGAAAATAATGGTAGTGAATCTAGAGGAACATCTTGAGGGCCAATGGAAAATAAAAATTCGACATGTCAAGTAGAAAATTTTGGGACTCATCCAGGGCCATCATTTGGGAACAGTGTTTCCCTTGGAAGGGTTGTAACTTTTCCTTGGTCTTAAGTGGAGGAACTAAGCTATAAATTCTGGTGGTTAAAGCAACCTTATTAACATTGGAACTCTATCGAAGGATTGCACTACTTCTTAGAAGTTGGACTAATGTCTCCGGATATCATTTTCCTTTTTAATGTTTTTTTAAATGAATTTCTGCTGCTGTATACCATTATGAATTATTTGGGTAGAGGGCAAAGGAGCTTTCCGAGACTTTTAAATTTGCAATAAAGGCAATAAAAAAAAAGGAAGTGGACAGCTGGGACTCCAACCTGTGCTCATATGGAAAGCTGGCATCACAGGCTGCAGCTAAACCACTGCACCACAACACTGGCTCCCAGTGCATGTTCTTATCACCTTTGTCAAAGATCAATTGGCTGTAGATGTATGGATTTACTTCTAGGGTCTCTATTCTGTTCCATTGGACCAGGAGCTGTTATTCCAATATCATGCTCTTTTTTAAAAAAAAAAAATTGACAGGCAGAGTTAGACAGTGAGAGAGGGAGAGAGACAGAGAGAAAGGTCTTCCTTTTGCCATTGGTTCACCCCCCAAGTGGCCGCTACGGCCTGTAGGTTGTGGCCAGCGCACTGCACTGATCCGAAGCCAGGAGCCAGGTGCTTCCCCCCGGTCTCCCATGCAGGTGCAGGGCCCAAGCACTTGGGCCATCCTCCACTGCACTCCCGGGCCAAGAAATTGTTTATAACACTATGCATATTTTGACCATAAATACTTTTTACTGTTTATTTAAAATAAAAATGGCATATGTGTATGGTATACAACACATGTTAAAGCAGGTATACACTGTAGAATTGCTAAATCAAGTAAGTTAATATACACATTACCTCATATACTTATTTGTGTGAGAAGATTTACTATTTTAGCAAATTTCAAGAATCCAACACATTAACTATGCCCACCGTGTTGTACAATATAAACCTCCTGAACACAATTAACTGAAATTTTATATCCTTTGACCAACATCTCTTCAATTCTGTCCCTTGTACTCACCCTCTGCCCTTAGAAGCAGAAAGTAGAATGGTGATTACTATGAATTCCATTTTTTTAGATTCCACATATATGCAGTATTTCTCTTTTTGTACCTGGCTTATTTCTTCCAGGCTTATCCACTTATTGCAATGACAAGATCTCCTTTTTAAAAGCTGAATAGTATCCCAATGTGTATGTGTATGACATTTAAAAAATCCATTCATCCACTGATAAAAAAGAGCAACCAGGACAGAACCGGTGCCCTGACCGGAACTAGAACCCGGTGTGCTGGCACCGCAGGCAGAGGATTAGCCTGTTGAGCCACGGCGCTGGCCTATCACGCTCTTTTAATTACTGTAGTTTTGCAATATATTTAAAAGACAGGTAGTATCATGTCTCCTGCTTTGTTCTTTTTTTTTTAAAGATTTATTTTATTTATTTGAAAGACTGAGTTACAGAGAGAGGTAGAGACAGAGAGAGAGGTCTTCCATCCGCTGGTTCACTCTCCAGATGGATGCAACAGCTGGAGCTGTGCTGATCTGAAGCCAGGAGCCAGGAGTGTCTTCCGGGTCTCCCATGTGGGTGCAGGGGGTCCACGGACTTGGGCCATCTTCTACTGCTTTCCCAGGCCACAAAAGAGAGCTGGATTGGAAGAAGAGCAGCTGGGACTAGAACCGGCACCCATATGGGATGCCAGTGCTTCCGGCCAGGGCTTTAACCCGCTGCACCACAGCGCCGGACCCCTGCTTTGTTCTTCTTACTCAGGATTGCTTTAGCAATTTGGAGTCCACACAAATTTTAGTAGTGCCTTTTCTACTTCTTTAGAAAATGTCGTTGATATCTTGATAGGTATTTCATTAAATCTGTAAGTTGCTTTGTTTTTTTTTTAAAGATTTATTTTATTTATTTGAAAGACAGAATTACAGAGAGAGGTAGAGACAGAGAGAGAGAGAGAGGTCTTCTATCCGCTGGTTCACTCCTAGATGGCTGCAAACGGTCAGAGCTGGGCCGATCCAAAGCCAGGAGCCAGGAGCTTCTTCCAGGTCTCCCATGTGGGTGCAGGGGCCCAAGGACTTGGACCATCTTCTACCGCTTTCCCAGGCTATAGCAGAGAGCTGGATTGGAAGAGGAGCAGCCGGGACTAGAACCGGCGCCCATATGGGATGCTGGTGCTTCAGGCCAGGGCTTTAACCTGCTGCGCCACAGTGCCTGCCCCTGTAAGTTGCTTTAGATAGCATGCATATTTAAACAGTTTTGTTTCTTACAATCTATGAACGTGGGATGTCTTTCCATTTCTTTGTCTTCTCCTATGTGCTTTTTTGAAAAAAAAATTCCGTTTATTATTATTTTAGAGAGGTTTTAGGAGAAAGCTGAGTATGTTCAATCTGTTATTAAAAGAACTATGCTGGGGGCATAGATCCATTGGATGGAAGACCTCTCTTTCTCTCTCTCTCTACCTCTCCTCTGTGTAACTCTGACTTGCAAATAAATAAATAAATCTTAAAAAAGAAAACTATTCTGGGGCTGGAGCTGTGGCATAGCGGGTAAAGCCACCGCCTGCAGTGCCAGCATCCCATATGGGCGCTGGTTCAAGTCTCGGCTGCTCCACTTCTGATCCAGCTCTCTGCTATGGCCTGCGAAAGCCATAGAAGATGGCCCAAGTCTTTGGGCCCCTGCACCCATGTGGGAGGCCCAGAAGAAGCTCCTGGTTCCTGGCTTCAGATCGGCACAGCTCCAGCCATTGCAGCCATTTGGAAGTGAACCAATGGATGGAAGACCTCTCTCTTTCCGTCTCTACCTGTTCCTCTCTCTGTAACTCTGCCTTTCAAATAAATAGATAAATCTCTCTCTCTTTTTTAAAGAACTATGCTGTTTTTTCTTCCCTGTTTTCTGTTTGCTCTCTCTACTTTTTGTTTCTCTTTTTAGTTTTTCCTACCTTAATCTGGATTAGATGAATGCTTTTAAAATTACTCTTTGATTTATCTCTATTACTTTTACATGCTCTTCTTATAAGGACATAAATCATTGGATTTAGGGCCCACTTTCATCCAGTATGACCATATCTTGATTGCATCCAAAGACCCTATTTCCAAATAAGGTAACATTCATAGGTTCCAGGAGAACATGAATTTTTTTTTTGGGGGGGGGGCACTGTTCACTACAGTATTTAAATTTTTAAAAAAATTTATTTTCACTTTATTTGGAAGGCAGATAGAGAGCGAGATTGAGAGAGAACTCTTTTATTCCCCAAATGCCCACAGCAGCCCAGACTGGATAAGGCCAAAGCTAGGACCCCATAACTCCATCTAGGTCTTCCATGTAGGTGGCAGGGACTCAAGTACTTGATCATCACCTGCTACCTCTTAGGGTGCTTATTAGTAGGAAGTGGACCAGAAGTAGAGGAGCTGGTACTCAAATCAGGTACTCTAATATGGAATGTAGGCATCCCAAGCAGTGTTTGAACCTCTGCACTGAACACCTGCCTCCCCAGTACAGTCATAAATAATATATCTTAAAGATTATATTTTTAAATTGGCACTCATGTATAAGAATGGAGTTGTTTTAAAATGCTTATTTATGTGCTGGCTTTGTGGCACAACTGATTAAGATGCAGCCTTAGCAACACTGGCATCCCATATCAGAGCCCAGGTTTGAGTCCTGGCTGCTCTGCTTCAAATACAGCTCCCTGCTAATACATCTGGGAAAGCAGCAGAGGTGGCCTGTGTGTTTGGTCCCTGACACCCAAGTGGGAGACCCAGATGGAGTTCCTGGCTCCTGGATCTGGCCTGGGTGAACCCAAGCTGTTGTGGCCATCTGGGAAGTGAAGCAGTGGATGGAAGATCTCTTTCTGTCTCTTCCCTTCTCTCTGTCACCTTGCTTTTCAAATAAATACATAAGTCTTTAAAAATATTTATTTAATATCCAGCAACTTTGAACTCTCTATTCTCATAATTTTATCTATGGAGCCTTTCTATTATTTACATTTACAGGTTTTTTCTGTTTATTTTATCTGTGATCCTGTTGCAATCTATTTTAGATTTTAAATTAGTACAGGGCAGAGGCCTTTCTTTAATATGCTTTGTGGAGTAAATAGATGTTGAATTGTTATTGAATCATATGAAAGGAGTATTCAGGGAAAGAAAACTTATGATATCTCGTGTAGTGTTAGGGGGATCAGGGAAAACCAAATTTAGAGAGAGGTAAGAAAGGGGTGAATTAGAGGATCCAGGATGATATGTAACAGAAGAATAATTATGTCTTTGTCAGGATGGAGCTCCTAGTAGAGGACCTTTAGGCCCAGAGTTAAGAGTTTGTATTTTATTTGGAAGGTATTTGATAGAACTACTCATTACTATTAGGAAAATCATCCTTTTAAATCTAAAGGTCAATGCAATTATTTACAGTGTAGGTTTTTGATAGGCTTAAGGTTTTTAGACAAGGGACCTGAAAATCCAGGGTAGGAAATCTTATAATGAGAGGAAATGATCAGATAAAGGTTGGAAGAGAGCTAACAGAATGTTATTCACCTAAAAGGAATTAATGAATCAAATAAACCAAATCTTTATTTTTTTTTGAGATTTCTCCTGTATCCCCAAACTAGATAATCAACACTGTAAGGTGTTGGCATAAAGGCAGAAGGTAATGTGTTATTGTTATTAAGAGACAGAGAAGAAAGTGCTTGGAAAATTGGATATATGAGTGTATGTTTGTATCTTAGAGCACCATGAGAAACGACTAATGAGCTACTGTTGATTATTGCTGAGGTATCTGAGGATTAGAAAAGGGTAAGTAAGGGAGGAGTTAGAAAGTAGTCTTTTTTTAAAGATTTATTTATTTATTTGAAAGTCAGAGTTACAGAGAGAGAGAGAGAGAGAGAGAGAGAGAGAGAGAGAGGTCTTCTATCTGCTGGTTCACTCCCCAATTGGCCGCAACCACTGGAGCTGTGCTGATTTGAAGCCAGGAGACAGGTGCTTTTTCTGGGTCTCCCACATGGGACCTAAGGACTTGGGCCATCTTCTACTGCTTTCCCAGGCCATAGCAGAGAGCTGGATTGGAAGTAGAGCAGCCAGGACTCAAACCAGTTCCCATATGGGATGCTGGCACTGCAGGCCAGGGCTTTACCCGCTGCACCACAGCGCTTGCCCCAGAAGGTAATCTTAAATCCAGGCAATCACATCCAATTATTGCCACACAATTATAGTTGAACAAAATTTAAAAGTACATATGTTTAAAAAACAGCAGAATCAAAAAATTTTTTAAAAATAGCTTAGATACTTAAGATTTAAAATATAAGGTTTACTTTCTCTGAAGTCTGAAAGCCTAATTTACAAAGGAAGTTGCAGAAAATGAAATTATTTAGATAATAAAAAATAAAAGTCATATATTAAACTGAAAAGTTGATCAAACTCATTTGTAGCAGCAATGGCTAATTGAGTTTATTTATCATCTATGTAGTCTCATCTTGGCCTTGTAAAGTGGGTTTTAGGTTGGCGCTGTCAATTCTGGGCCAATTGGTGTAGCAGTAGCTGGTTATTGTGGAGATCCCACAGATCTTGGAGCTTTCTGTGTGACCAGTATACAATAGACTTACAGAACTACCTTTTTAACAACATTATTTGTTTGGGGGCTGGTGATGGGGCACAGTGGGTTAAGCCACTGCCTGCAACACCAGTATACCATATTGGAATGCTGGTTCAAGTCCTGACTACCACACTTCCTATCCAGCTCTTTGCTAATGCCCATGGGAATACAGCAAGCATGGATGATGGCCAAGTGTTTGGGCCCCTGCCACCTCTGTGGGAGACCCAGATAGAACTCATGATTTTGCCCTGGCTCAGCCCCAGCTCTTTTGGCCATTTGCTGAATCAACCAGCAGATGGAAGATCTCTATCTTCTCTCTCTGTCACCTTGCCTTGCAAATAAATAAAATCAATCTTTGAAAAATTATTTATATTTAAGAGGCGGAGAAAGACAGATTTTCAGAGAGAGAGAGAGAGAGAGGGAGAGAGAGAGGGAGAGAGAGAAATGCATGAGAGAGTGAGGGTGAGAGCATTTGCCCACTGGTTTACTCTCTAGATGCCTGCAATGGTAAGCGACGGGCCAGGGCCAAAGCCAGGCGCGGGGTACTCAATCTATTTCTTCCCTACGAGTTGTAGGAACTGAGCTACTTGAGTCATCACGGCTGCCTCCCAGGGTTTTCTGGATGCCTCCTAGGGTTTGCATTAGCAGAAAGCTAGAGTCAGGAGCCAGAGCCAGAGCCAGGTATCAAATCCAGGTACTCCAGTATAGAATGTGGGCATCTTAACTGGTGCATTAACCACTGGGATAAATGCCTGCCCCAAGAACTACTTTCTTAATGTTTTTACCATTGTGTTTTTGATTACAAAATGAGATATTAGCACTCCATGGAAGGCTAGGAACATAGTTTTAAACAGATATATATATTTTTAATCTTAGTACTTCATATCCCATTAGACGTGTTTCATGAGGACTGGGATTTTTGTCTTTTTTCATTGATGTATCTTTAGTGCCTAGAACAGTGCCTAATAGGAAATGCTGAATAAATGGTATTAAATGTGTAAATTAAATGAGAGAATGGAGCAGTATTGGCAGCAAATACATTTTTGTGATATTCAAAAAGTTCTGATGATATCTTGATAGATTTTTCAGTCATTTGTGGCTTTGTTTTTATGAGTTTATTATTTTATATTCTTTTTCCCCCTAGGAGAGAAAATGTAAGTACACTTGAAGTGATTGTGAGGGCTGAGACAGGAATACTTAGGAAATTGAATAAAGTCTCAATACACGTAAATGTTCATCAGAAATTCTGTTTTCTGTTTTTCTCTGTAAAAGTTCCGTTTCTGGCCTGTATGTAGCAGGTGGATGTGAGCTACATTATTCCAGTATAGCTGCATAATTGGCATGGCCCTGTTTGAACTTATAGAATCTGGGGCATGTAATGAGTTAAGCTGTTTCGGCTGAAGTGTCAAGAATGCTTTTAAATACCTCTGGATTATTGCCAGGCCCCACATTACCAAGACTATCCCTTTTTAAAGATTCAAATATACAGTAGTCTGATGTGCTCAGGCATGCATATTGAGCTACTTTCTGAATGTGCTGTAATTCAAAGGAAAACTTTTTTGAAGCAAGACAGGTCTTTACACATTGCTTATGAATAACTTGCCTCAGATCTTGGGTTCTTAATTGAGGATCTGCTTCTGTAGTCTTAACTCAGGTGAAATTATAAGGGGCTACTTTATACCCATATAATTAAATTCTGGATAGATGGTTTCTATAAATATTGAGGGAACATTTGAATAGATTATCATAATTTAAAAAAAATTCCCCTATGCCATTTACTAGTATTTTGAGAGATGACAATTCTATAAAACATGATATTGGTGCAGAGACCGAGATGTTGATTAACCCATAAGAGAGTCTTTTTCCTATGGCACAATTCACATACTTGTTTCTACCTTTGATCTCGGTGATAATTTATTTAAGACAGTTTTTGTTGTTGCTAATTATTTCTAAATAGATGACTAGATAAGGCTTTGGACACATTTCAGAACTTTAGATAATTCTGAAAAAAAAAAAAGTCATTCACTCTTCCTACCATCCTTAGTCATGATTATATTGTCTTTAAATATATTCTCTGCTCTAGTGCTATTTACTGTAATTGGCAACCTAAAGCAGTGTTTTAGCCTGTCCTTCTACTGGACAATGATTGAGTGTCTTGTTTTCTATCACATAGGATCTTTCAATTTCTATTAGTAATCTATTGTAGTACTTTTCCATACATAGTTAATGCCCTAACTTAAATGTTTTTAGCTCTTCTTTATATAAATTGAGAGGTTTTGATCAAGAAGGTTATTTTGAATTTGATTTACAGAACACTTTAAGTATGTTTTAAAGATTTTGAAAGCTATAGTTTTTTTTTTTTTTTAACTTTAAGGAAATGATGAATCTTACACATTTCTTAAAATTTTGCAGGCTGGACATCTTCAGATTCTCTGCTACAATTTTGGAGTAGAAATGTACAAGCAGCATCAATTTCAAGAAAGTTCTTTCTGGCTTAGGTAATTATAACAATATCAATGTAAATTCAGAATGTTATAGAGATCAGTTAACATTTACTGTAAGGTACTTTGGCAGTTTGAACCTCTGACTTCAGAAGCCAGCATGCTAAATCTATTTACTCCTTTAACACATATATTGCTTATTATTCTGACATGTTATCAGTTGATGGAAAATATATTATTTTAAAAAATATAACAGCATGCATCCATCTCCCTTATTCCTCCTTTGTTTCTCCATTGGGAATATGGAAAATAGTTTTGTTGATGCTTTGGTACTTACTGTTGTCTTACAACCCCAGAATATAAGACAGGTTGGGTATGTGTGTAGGGGTGGGATCAATTAAAATTACTATTTTCAGATGAATTTTGGTATTTTACTTAGTATTTACTTACTCAAATTTACTTAAATTAGTTTACTTAGTCGAATAAGTATATATTTAGTGCCTACTGTATGCTGAGCACTATACTAAGATTTGTACTATTCTACTGAATCTGGAAATATAAAGAGAATTTTATAAAAATAAAGCAACTCTATATTTCACTGAAAACCTAGGCCCAGCACAGAGTTTGACACATGGTTGATATTCAATAATTATTGGATAAATGAATTTACATGAAAAAATGAATTTTTCCAGAAGTGTCACGTAAGGTGTTTTGAATATCAGAGGATACTGGAGTAAAATATGTCAAATCAGTTCACTAAATATTTACTGTTTCTCAGTACAGGGATAGTTCTAGTTTTTTGGAAATACTACTATGATTATTTTAAATATATTCTGGCTATTGTGAAAATTAAATTTGTCATTTAAGGAAATAAATGCAAATATGATCATTGAAATTATAGTACTCAATGGGCCCTATATGTTGCTAACAAAATATTTATGCAAATAAGCCATTTATGTGGAAGACATTTTAGAGCCCCAAAGTTGATCAAACTCTATATCAAGAACTGTGACTGACAGAACAAGGTTATGCAGTTATAGGTATATACTTACCACAATTTAGACTTCATATACCTGGCATAAATCTGAAAGTTTTAATATAAATCACATTTTTATAAATTGAGTTATTTAAATTATGCCAAAGAAGCAAACTAGTTTAGCATGGATTTTACCACAGTTTTCCTTTAAATGAATAACCTGATACAAAGTACATGATGAGTGAGTTCTGTTCCAAGATTAGGCAGTGTTTGGGAGTAGAATACTCACTAAATTTATGATTATCAACCGATCAAAAGACTGGTATGATGAAAAGGCGGGAATGAGGGGATCAGAAAAAAAAAAAAGATACTTGATGCTATGGTTGACTTCTTGGAAACTTAAGACTGGAGGTGTTCTTGAGGTGTATGCCAAAGCTGGGGGTGAATTAGGAGTCATAAGAATGAACATTCTCTGGAAGCTGGTCATAAGAGTAGGCTGAGAAACAGCATAACATTGGGTTATTTTTACATATCCCATGAATTATTGTCATCTTATCATCATTTAAAAAATATGTGTCTCGGGGCGCCAGATTCTGTCCTAGTTGCCCCTCTTCTAGGCCAGCTCTCTGCTGTGGCCCGGGAGTGCAGTGGAGGATGGCCCAAGTGCTTGGGCCCTGCACCCCATGGGAGACCAGGAGAAGCACCTGGCTCCTGGCTTCAGATAGGCGCGGTGTGCCGGCCGCAGCTTGCCGACCGCGGCAGCCATTAGAGGGTGAACCAACGGCAAAAAGAAGACCTTTCTCTCTCTCTCTCTCTCTCACTGTCCACTCTGCCTGTCAAAAAAAAAGTCTCTCTTTGTTTCTCTGTCTTTGCTTTTCAAGTAAAATGAAAATATATAGATTTTTAAAATAAAAAAATGATGATGGTACATAATTGACATCCATATTCTAAGCTAACTACATATATCATATTTTTACTGTATTTAGTGGCTGTATCTGTCAGAATATAGTTTGACTGAAAATCACATTTTCATAAAAATCTATGCAATAACAAGTTTATAGAGCATCACTGTGAGCCTTTTGTGTTCTATACGCTAAAATAACACTGAAGAAAAACAAAGTTGAATTTTAACCCTTGTTATTATTTATGATTTTAGTCTCTTTGATTGTTTTTCCATGTATTTTATAAAATAACTTGAAGAAAAATTTTCAAGTTTTTGAGAGAAATGATCATGTTTTAGTGTTTAAAAGACAAAAATAACCATGAATATTTTTAAAAACAGGAATTTTTAGCACAGTGAATAATAGTTTTCCTAGTATTAGACCAACTTGCAGTCAAAATTTGTTGTCATCTATTTTGGTGTAAAATTGTTAACGTTTTGATACTTACTTTTTAGAATTGTTGTAGGGTTTAAAAATGATGATGCACATATTGTAGAATGTTCAATAACATGCCTAGGAAATAGAAGCTCCTCAGTAAATGGTAGCTGCTGGTATCTGTAGGTGATGTGCTTGCTAGTCACTGAAAGTGGTCACTACTGTGGCCATTCTACTAGTTTATTCTAAACTTTATTGTCATCAAAATTAAGCTTGGATTACTTATTGACTTCCCAGAGAAAATGTCATAAACACAAATACACAAATACCCACATCTTCTATCATATACTGTGAATCTTTGGAGCAATTTTTTCCCGCTTTAATTATATCCATGTGTTGAGAAAACTGTTGGAAGCAGTTGGTGATACAAGCAGAAATGAATAGCTGCTAATTAAGCACCCTTCTCTGTAGATTTTATGCCAGAAGGAAGTGATGGAAAATGAGTGTACTTTCTAAAGGCTTACCTCTTTTGAGAACAGTGAATATCTTAGACTAGAGGTACCCATTCAGTATAAAAAGTTCATTTTTACACAAGTGATAATACAGCAGAATTGCTTGTATATTAGAATTTTGTTGAAACAGAGGCCTAGATCTACACTGAGCATAAAGGGTGGCAGTGAGTATTGTTTAGAAAGCTCATTTCTTTCCCTTGGTTTCTGTTAATACATCTAAATTCAGGACTTCTCTCAATTTTTGTCTCCTTGACTTCTCTTTTGCTAAGGAACATTCATGAACAGCTGCTGCACTCCTTGCTTTCTGCCACACTCTTTTGATCATGTCACCTTATTATAGATACCACCAATTAAGAGTAGGCTGCTGTAATTATGAATGAAATTGTCATTCCTTCAGCTTACGTCACTGGTTGTGAATGTACCTGCTTCAGTATATTCAATGACAATGACAAATTTTGCTAGGCCTTTATAAAATATAAAATTGCAGATTTTTGAAATGTGGATGTCACCTCTGGAAATAGTATGTTAAAAGAGATTTCTTTTGCTTAATAAAATACCATTCCTCCCTTTCTTGTAGTATTGAGGTCTGATGTCTTCTGGCAAAAGGCAAGCATAAGTAGATGGGAAGAGACTGTTAATAGGGAACATTCCAGAGGCTTTGTTAATGGATTCTCAGTTACCCTGGTGGAATTTATATTATGTTTCTCTTTTAAAGTTCTATCTAATCATTGACCATATGTTATGCCAAATTTGGCTTTTTAGAAAAGGTATACAGAAAATTCACTGTAACAAATTAGTATTCTACAAATAAGAATTGTAGATTAACATACAAATAAATTCAATTCAAAAGAATTTGGGTTTCTATAGATTTAGCACAAAGACTTGGCAGATTTCTTTTCTCTTGAGAGAAAAATGCCCTAATCCTAAACCTTAATCATTTTCTTAATTCTGAATGATTTTTCCTTTATTTCTAATACTTCTTTCTAACTCTTTCAACTGTGTTCCTTGGGGCTCCTGGCCTGCAGCAATGTCAGGTATCTCTGTGGCTGGTAAACACCTAGGAGGTTCACTTTTTTCCTTTCACTGTAAGAAGACCTATTTTCTTTTTCCTTTCAGGATTTATTGAGATATAACTGACAAAAATTGTATATTTTACAGTGAACAATAAGTGTTTTATATATACACTTGTGAAATGATTACCACTGGCAACCTAATTAACATATCCATCATCTCATAGTTATCATGTTTTTGTATTGCACAAGTTTAAAATCTATTCTCAGCAAATTTCAAGTACACAATGTAATATTATTACAGTGGTAATAATATTAGTTACAATATTTTTACAATATAATATAATAAACGAATAATATTAGTTACGATATTAACTGCAGTCACCAAATGGTGCCTTAGATCTCTAGAACTTACTCATCCTGTATAGGTGAAACTTTGTACCATCTGACCAACATCCCTGCATTTCCTCCACCCCACCCCTAGATGATCACCATTGTCACCATTGTACTCTTTGCTTCTATAAGTTCAAATTTTTTGATTCCACATGTGAGACCATGCCAGGCCTTCTTTGCTTCTTTTCCTGGCTTATTTCACTTAACAAAATGTGCTCCAGGCTTACCCGTGTTGTTGCAAATGAGAGCATTTCCTGCTTTTCTATCATTTACTTTCTCTCTCTACCTCTCTCCTCTGTGTCTCTTTCTCTTCTCCCCCATTTTCTTTATTCATTAATCTGTTGATGAACACTTGAGTTGGCTTACTGTGAATAATGCTTCGGTGAAGATAGGCGTTTCCAAATCTCTTCGTGATACTGATTTCATTTCCTTTGAATCTGGAAGTGGAATTGCTGGATCATATGGCAGTTCTATTTTAACTAATTTTCATACCACCAACATTGTGCAAGACTAATGCCCAGAACTGGCAAGAGCAGAGGTTATCTTAGACATGCGTGATTCATGATTGCCTTCCTGTCAGGGTGGAACCTTGGAGTGGGCTTTTGGCAGAGTTGAACTGCTATGCTTCATTGAAATGCACAGATGTGGGACTCTCCTTGCCTGGGTGGGGTTGTTGGGTGATTTTTTTTTTGACTGAGTGGACTTGCTGTTTGATTTCTGTGGTCAGGTATGTCTAGCCCCTCTGCTTCTCTGAAATGGATAGATGTGGTTATTTCTCTGTCATTGGAGTGAGCTTTGACACTGGGCATTTAACAAGGGGCTTAAAATGAGTTGAACTTCCCACCATGCTTCTGAAGGTGACTAGTCAGTTTTGCAGGTGGGCAGTGAAGTTGGGTGGTACTGCTGATTGGTTGCCACCAGTTGGCAGAAACACGGAGATAACACCAAGATTTAGGCGCTGGTCACTGACTTATGCCTCCTTTCTTTGTTTCTGCTTCATCCTAGGCACTCTAGTGATGCTGTTGACTGCATTTCCCCTTGAGGTGAAACCAGAACTGTCTTCTTAGGAAGTGGGATAACTGCCTCTAGTTCTTTTTTCTCTATATAGAAACCAAGGGCCCAGGGGGAAATCTCCATGTGGTATTGTTCTGACTGGCAGGAGAGGATGGGGTGGTACCATCAAAAATGAAAGCCTTCTTCCGCTTCTAAATCAGTTTTCGTTCAGATCTGTAGCTACATGGGTGTCTCAGGCTTGTTTCCAAGCATTGAGGTTTTCAAAAAGATGTACTGGGGCCTGTCATGATTTAGTGGTTTAGGCTGTAGCTTGCGACATGGGCATCCTGTATTTGAGCACTGATTCAAGTTCTGGCTGCTCTGCTTCCAATCCAGCTTCCTGATGATGTGCCTGGGAAGGCAGCAGATGGTGGCCCAAGTGCTTGGGCCTCTGCCACCCACGTGGGAGACCCAGATGCAGTTTGAGCCTGGCCCAGCCTTGACTGTTGTGGCCTTTTGGAGAATGAGGAAGTAAACCAGTGGACAGAAGATCTCTCTCTCTCTCTCTCTCTCTCTCTCTCTCTCTTTCTCTCTGGTTTCTACCTTTCAAATAAATAAGTGAATAAATTTTTTTTTTAAAAAACCGGATGTTCTGGTCTGTGGACAGTTGTTAGTTGAATTTTCTGTGGGGACAGTGGTGGCTGAGGCTTCTTGTTTTGTATTGTTGTGCATGTCACCCACTCCTAACTCCTAGTTTGATTTTTTTTATTCTTCTGTTTTTTGTTTCATTTATTTTTTGCTCTAGTCTTTATTTTCTTCCTTCTGCTAAACAGGCTTAGTTTGTTCTTTTTTTTTTTTTTTTTGAAATTTCCTGGAATACAAAGAGAGTGTGTTTGAGATATTTTTAACTTTTTTACTGTATCTCATTATCACAATGAATTTCCCTTTTTTGTACCACTTTTGCTGTATTCCATAAAGTTTGGTATGTTGTATTTTCATTTTTGCTGCTCTTGAGGTATTTTCCAATTTCCATTTTTTATTTCTTCTATGAACCAATGGTTGTTGTAGAGTGTATTGTTTAGTTTCCTCATATTTGTGAATTTCCCAGTTTTCCCTCTGCATTGATTTCTACCTTCATCCCGTATTGATTTCTAATTTCTTTGGTCAGAAAATATACTTGATATTATTTGAATCTTTTAAAATTTGTTAAGGCATATTTTTGTGACTTTGCATGTTATTTATCTTAGAGAATATCTTATGTGCACTTGAAAAGAATGTGTATTCTGCTATTGTTACATGGATTGTTCTGTCTGTATCTGTTGATTGGTCTATTGTGTTGTTAATTCTGCAACTTCCTTATTGTGCTAGACCACGTGGACTACTATAGCAGAATATCATAAACACAACAGAACTATATTTCTTACAGTTCCGGAGAATGGGAAAATGAAGATCTAGGCATCTGGTGGGGGCTCATGTCTTGGGCAGTTTTCTTTTTCACAGTATATTAGTCAATTTTTCTTTGCTATAACAAAGTACCTGATGTCAGCTAATAGACAAAGAAAAAAGATTTATTTGGTTCATAGTTTTGGAGGTTCATGGGCATGGCATTGGCATTGACTCAGTTCTGGTGAATACCTCTTGGTAGATGGCCTCATATGGTGGAAGCACATGCAGGGGGCGATCACATAGTGACACAGAAAGCCAAAAAGACTGGAAAGGTGTTGGGCTTGCTCTTTTATTTTTTAGATTAAAAATTTTTAAGTTGATTATTTATATGAAAGGCAGAACAACGGTGGGGGTGGAGAGAGAGAGAGAGAGAGAGAGAATCTCCCATTTGCTGGCTTACTTCCCAAATGCCAGCATCAGCTGGGCCAGGCTGAATCCAGGAGCCAGGAACTCCATCTGAGGCTCCTGTGAGGGTGGGAGGGATCCAAGCACTTGAGCCATCATCTCCTGTCTCCCAGGGTGCACACTAGCAGCAGGAAGCTGAAATCGGAAGTGCAGCTGGGTCTTGAACCCACACACTCCAATATGGGATTTGGATGTCCCAAGCAGTATCTTAACCACTGTACCAAAGCCTGCCTCAAAACCCTCTTTTGAGAACTAACTGGGGTCTCATGAAATCCACCTCAATTCCTTCTGAGGGCAGCACCCCCAGTGACCGCCCACTAGGCTTTACCTCTTTAAAAGTCTCATCACCTCCTAGTATCACCACACTGAGTTCCACACTTTCCAAAACATGAACCCTTGGGGTACAAAGTCAAACCATATACAAATATAACACACAGTAACTTCGCATGGTGTAAGTGACTAGGGATTTCTCTTGGACCTGTTTTACACAAACACTAGTTACATTCATTAAGGCTATCCATGACCTAATCATTTCACCAAATCCCCAACTCCTACTACTAACACACTGATGTTTAGGATTTCAGCATAGGAATTTGGGGGGGGGGGATACAAACATTCAGATCATAGAATTTATTGATTTTCTCAGTTGATGATCTGTTCATTATTTCCCAAAGAAACCATTTATTTAATGAATACAAATTTCATAAGTACAACTTTAGGTATATAGTGATTCTTCTCATCATACCTATCCTCCCACTCCCACTCCTACCCCACTTCCTCCTCCCTCTCCCATTCCCAGTTAGATTCTCCATTAAGGAAAAAAAAAAACTGGCCGGCGCCGCGGCTCACTAGGCTAATCCTCCGCCTTGCGGCGCCGGCACACCGGGTTCTAGTCCCGGTCGGGGCACCGATCCTGTCCCGTTTGCCCCTCTTCCAGGCCAGCTCTCTGCTGTGGCCAGGGAGTGCAGTGGAGGATGGCCCAAGTGCTTGGGCCCTGCACCCCATGGGAGACCAGGAGAAGCACCTGGCTCCTGCCATCAGAACAGCGCGGTGCGCCGGCCGCAGCGCGCTACCGCGGCGGCCATTGGAGGGTGAACCAACGGCAAAAGGAAGACCTTTCTCTCTGTCTCTCTCTCACTGTCCACTCTGCCTGTCAAAAAAAAAAAAAAGAAATAGTCAGGAAAAAAAAATTAAAAAAAAAAAAAAGGAAAAAAAACCTGTTCCTCTACAGTCAAGACAAGGGCTGTTCAAGTCAACACTTCTCAAAGTGTAAATTTCACTTCTACAAATTTCCTTTTAGGTGCTCTATTAGTTATCACAGATCAGGGAGAACATATGGTATTTATCCCTTTGGGACTGGCTTATTTCACTAACTATGATGTTTTCCAGATTCATCCATTTTGTTGCAAATGACTGGACTTCATTTTTCTTTACCACTGTGTAGTATTCCATATTGTACATATCCCATAATTTCTTTATCCATTCTTCAGTTGACAGGCATTTAGGTTGATTCCATATCTTAGCTATTGTGAATTGAGCTGCAATAAACATAGGGGTGCAGATAACTCTTTTATTTACATATTTCATTTCACTTGGATAGGTCTATATTCAGATTTCTGAGGTATCTCCAAACTGATTTCCATAGTGGTCATAAATTGCCTTGATTGTGTTGAAGAATGTTCCTTCTATACCCAGTTTGCTCAGACTTTTCATCATGAAAGTGTGTCATATTTTATCAAATGCTTTCTCTGCATCTATTGAGATAATCATATGGTTTTTGTTCTGCAGTTTGCTAATGTGATGTATCACATTGATTAATTTGCAAATTATGAACCATCCTTGTATACCAGGGATAAATCCCACTTGGTCCAGGAGAATTATCTTTCTGATGTCTTGTTGGAATCGATTGGCCAGAATTTTGTTGAGGATTTTTGCGTCTATGTTCATCAGGGAAATTGGTCTCTAGTTCTCTTTCTCTGTTGTATATTTTTCAGGTTTTAGTAATTAAGGTGATGCTAGGCCAGTGCCGTGGCTCAATAGGCTAATCATCCGCCTTGCAGTGCTGGCACACCGGGTTCTAGTCCCAGTCAGGGCACCGGATTCTGTCCCGGTTGCCCCTCTTCCAGGCCAGCTCTCTGCTGTGGCCAGGGAGTGCAGTGGAGGATGGCCCAAGTCCTTGGGCCCTGCACCCACATGGGAGACCAGGAGAAGCACCTGGCTCCTGGCTTCAGATCAGCGTGATGTGCCGGCTGCAGCGCGTCAGCTGTGGCGGACATTGGAGGGTGAACCAACGGCAAAGGAAGACCTTTCTCTTTGTCTCTCTCTCTCTCACTGTCCACTCTGCCTGTCACAACAAACAAACAAAACAACACAAAACAAAAAGGTGATGCTAGCTTCATAGAGAGAATTTGGGAGATTTCTCCCTTTCAATTGCTTTGAATAACTTGAAAAGAAGTGGAGTTAGTTCTTTAAATGTCTGGTAGAATTTAGCAGTGAAGCCATCTGGTCCTGGGCTTTTCTTTGTTGGGAGGGTCTTTATTACTGATTAAATTTCTGTCTTGGTAATAGGTCTGTTTAGGTTTTCTGTGTCTTCATGGCTCAATTTAGATAGGTTGTATGTGTCCAGGAATCTAACCATTTCTTCTAGGTTTCCCAATTTGTTGGCATACAGCTCCTTGTAGTAATTTCTGATGATTCTTTTTATTTCTGTGGAGTCGTTACATTTCTTTTTCCATCTAATTTTATTGATTTGAGTCTTCTCTCCTTTTTTGGTTAGTTGGGCCAGTGGTGTGTCAATTTTGTTTATTTTTTCAAAAAACAGCTCTTCATTTTGCTGATCTTTTGTATTTTTTTATTTTGGTTTCAATTTTGTTGATTTCTTCTCTAATTTTAATCACTTCTTTTCTCCTACTAGTTTTGGATTTGGTTTGCTGTTGCTTTTCTAGATCCTTGAGATGCATTGATAGCTCTTTATTTGGTGCCTTTCCAGTTTCTTGATGTTGGCACCAGTTGCTATAAACTTTCCTCTTAACACTGCTTTTGCTGTATCCCCTATGTTTTGATATGTTGTATTATAATCTTCATTTCTTTCTAGAAATTTTTTTTGATTCCCCTTTTGATTTTTTCTATGACCTGTTCATTCAGGAGCATGTTGTTCAATCTCCATGTGTTTTCATTTGATCTAGAGATTCCTGAGTTACTGATTTCCAGCTTCACTCCCTTGTGGTCCTAGGAGATGCATGGTGTGGTTTCGATTTTTTGAATTTGCTGAGGCTCGTTTTATGGCATAGTATGTGGTCAGTCCTAGAGAAGGTTCTATGCACTGGTGAGAAGAATGTATATTCTGCAACTGTAGGATGAAAAGTTCTGTAGATATCTATTAGATCCATTTGGACTATAGTGTCGATTAACTCTGCTGTTTACTTGTTGATTGTCTGGTTGATCTGTCCATTGCTGAAAGTAGAGTATTGAAATCCACCATTATTATTGTATTTGAGTCTATGTCTCCTTTTATATCCCTTAACATTTCTTTTAAATAGCCAGGTGCCCTGTCATTAGGTGCATATACATTTATAATAGTCACAGCTTCCTATTGAATTGCTCCCTTAATCATTACATAGTGTGCCCTTCTTTGTCTCTTTTAACGGTTTTTTGTGTTAAAGACTTTTTTTTTTCTAATATTCAGATGGCTACACCAGCTCTTTTTGTTTCTGTTAGCATGGAATGTCTTTTTCCATCCTTTCACTTTCAGTCTGCATGCATCTTTGTTGTTAAGATGTGTCCTCCGCCTTGCGGCGCCAGCACACCGGGTTCTAGTCCCGGTTGGGGCACCGATCCTGTCCCAGTTGCCCCTCTTCCAGGCCAGCTCTCTGCTGTGGCCAGGGAGTGCAGTGGAGGATGGCCCAAGTGCTTGGGCCCTGCACCCCATGGGAGACCAGGAGAAGCACCTGGCTCCTGCCATTGGATCAGCGCGGTGCGCCGGCCGCAGCGCGCCTACCGCGGCAGCCATTGGAGGGTGAACCAACGGCAAAGGAAGACCTTTCTTGTAGTGGAATGAGAAGGCCATGCCAAGGTGGCCACTGGCAAGCGAGCGTTAGTTAGTCAGGAATGGCTTTGAAACTGCCTGGCGACAGGCTGTGATTGGATGGCTCTGGAAACTGCCTGGCGACAGGCTGTGATTGGATGGCTCTGGAAACTGCCTGGCAACAGGCTATGATTGGTTGGGGTATAGACCGCCCCTTGACCAGATTGGCTGGTCTTGGCTATATAAGTGTTGTATCAACTGTAATAAACGAGTCTGCCGGCTGCTCGCCTCAAGCCTGCTCTCACCCGACTCCTGGGGTCTGTGTGTTGACTCCGCGCCTTTTGCCCCCACCACGCTGCTCTTCTCAGAAACGAACCCACTGCTACATTGTAGAGAATTCAACGGCTGATCCGATGGCAGGAGCCAGGTGCTTCTCCTGGTCTCCCATGGGGTGCAGGGCCCAAGCACTTGGGCCATCCTCCACTGCACTCCCTGGCCACAGCAGAGAGCTGGCCTGGAAGAGGGGCAAACGGGACAGGATCGGTGCCCCGACCGGGACTAGAACCCGGTGTGCCGGTGCCGCAAGGCAAAGGATTAGCCTAGTGAGCCGCGGCGCCGGCCGCTTTCTCTTTATCTTTTGTGTATCAACTAAAAGTTTTTGTTTTGTGGCTACCATGAAGCTTATGTAAAATACCTTATTGTTGTATTAATCTATTTGAAGCTGATTAACTTTGATCACATACAAAAGCTCTACATTTTATTCCCCCAAGTTGTTTTTGGTTTCACAGTTTATGTCTTTTTATATTTTATATCCATTAACAAGTTAATGTAATTATACTTTATTTTTGATACTTTTGTTTTAAATTTTATGCTACAGTTAAAAGTGATTTAATGCATATTTGAGTATATTCTTACCTTTATAATGAGTTTTCTATTTTCAAATGTTTTCATATTGTTAGCTAGCATCTTCTTGTTTTAAGTTGAAGAACTCCCTTTCTCATTTCTTGTAATTCAGGCCTAATTATGATGAAGTCCCATAGCTTTATTTGTTGGAGAAAATCTTTATCTCTCCTTCATTTCTGAAGGACAGCTTGATTGGGTACAGTATTTTTTTTTGGCAGTTTTTTTCCTTTTATTGCTTTGAATATTTCATTCCACCCTCTCCAGGTTCTGTCAGGTTTCTGCTGAGAAATCTGGTGGTAGATAATCTTAAGGTTCCTTTTTACGTGACAAGTCACTATTTGCTTGTTACTTTCAAAATCTCCCCTTTTCTTTGATTTTTTAAAGAAGTTGATTATAATACATCTCAGTGATGATCTCTTTAATCTTTAATCTCTTTAATCTTTTTTTTTTCAACTTCACAAATCTACATATTCTCTTTTCACTCCAGATTTGGGAAGTTTTCAGTCTTTAGTTCCTTAAATAAACTTTCTGACTCTTTCCATTTCCATGTTCCTTTCTGTGAATCCTTCTGGGCTTCCCATAAAACACACACACACACACACACATTTTGCTTGATGGTAATCTGGAAGTTCCATAGACTTTCTTCATACTTTTTTGTTCTTTTTTCTTTTTGTCCCTTTGGTAATTTCAAATGAACTGTCTTTAAGTTTGGTGAATCTTCCTTCAGCTTGACCAAGTCTGATAGTGAGGGTTTCTGTTGTTTTCAGTTTCACCACTGTGTTCTTCAACTTTAGAATTTTTGGTTCCTTTTTATGGTTTGTTTTTATTGAACTTTTCTCATTTTGTTCATCAGCTTGCAAATTTTATTTAACTATCTGTGTTCCTTTTTTTAATTCACTGATCTTTTTAAAGGTGATTTTTTGAATTATTTAAAAGGTTGTTCTATTTCTTTCTTAAATGTTATTTATTTATTTATTTATTTGAAAGGCACAGAGAGGAGCCAGCATTGTGGCATAGTGGGTTAAGCCATCGCCTACAGCGTCGGCATCCCATATGGGCACCGGTTCATGTCCTTATTGCTCCACTTCTGATCCAGCTCCCTGCTAATGCGCCTGGGAAAGCAGTAGAAGATGGCCCAAGTCCTTGAGCCCCTGCATCTGTGTGGGAGATCCAGAAGAAGATCCTGGCTTCCTGGCTTTGGATTGTCCCAGCTCCGGCTATTGTGGCCATTTGAGGAGTGACCTTCCTCTCTGTCTCTCTCTCTTTTTCTCTGTAACTGTACCTCTCAAGTAAATAAGTACATCTTAAAAAAAAAGAGAATTAAAAAATAGAGGGAGGGAGGGAGAGAGAGAGAGAGAGATAGAGAGAGAGAGAGAGAGAATATCTCCCATCCACTGGTTTACTCCTTAAATGCCTTCAACTGCCCAGGCTGGGCCTGACCAAGGCCAGGAACTGGGAACTCAATTCTGGTCTCCCACATGGGTGGAAAGGACCCAACTACTTGAGCCATCACTGCTGCCTCCAAGAGTGTGCCTTAGCAAGAATCTGGAATTGGGAATAGAGCCAGGAATCAAACTCAGGCACTCTAATATGAGGCATAGGCATCCCAAATTGCATCTTAACTGCTAAGCCTACCTGAAGGTTTCCGTTTCTTTATAGAGTCAGTGACTGATGCTTTAATTTGTTTCTTTGATGATGTAATGTTTCCTTGATTATTATTTTTTAAAATATTTATTTTATTTATTTGAAAGGCAGAGTTACAGAGAGGCAGTGAGAGATAATCTTCCATCTGCTGGTTTACTCCACAAATGGCTGTAATGGCCAGGGCTGAGCCAGGTGGAAGTCAGGAGCAAGAAGCCTCTTCCAGGTCTCCCACGTGCAGGGTGCAAGGGCCCAAATCCTTGGGTTACCCTATGCTGCTTTCCCAGGCACATTGTCAGGGAGCTGGATGGGAAGTGGAGCAGCTGAGACCCTTAACAGGCGCCCATATGGAATACTGGCACTGCAGGAGGTGGCTTTACCTGTTACACCACAGCACCGCTCCCTCCCTAATTATTCTTGATCCTTGTGGCCTTGCATTGGTGTTTGCACATTTGAATAAGTGGTCACCTCTCCCAGTCTTTAAGTTGGCTTTAACTTGGAAAGCCTGTCACCATTCTGAATGGGCATCTGGAGGGATTCATGGGCAGACTTGTTGCTGGAATTCTCAGGTGTGTTGGTCTGGTGCCTATGTCTTTGGAGGCCAGTCTGGAACCTATGTCTTTGGAGGCCAGCCTGGTGCCAGAATTCACTGGAGTGGGCCAGTGTCCTGGGTCATCTGGAATCTGAGATCATGGTGTGTGTGTGTGTGTGTGTGTGTTTGAACTCCAACAGGCTTGAAGTCTGTGCTTCTGAGGTGTGCCTAGAGTTTGGATCAGTGAGATTGGCCTAGAGCCTGATGTCATAAGGGCTGTTTTGGCTCTTGAGTATACCTGTATCTTGGGGCTATGGGATCAGCCTTATGTTGTGATGGATATGGAGCCTGGGGCCTCAGGGGCAGGACTTGAGCTTTGGTTCAGTGACAAGTCTGGCACTGGAACGTGCCTGGGTCCTGGGGCCATTTGGACCAGTGTAGTGCTGGGGTAGGCTTGGAGCCTATATCCACAGTGGTAGGCCTAAGACCATCCCTTTTCTAAGTATGTCAAATGAAACACAGCATAGAACAGTGAAGATGAAAAATAAGTTGCTATGGATACAGTAAAAATAAAGTTTAAAACTTCTTTTTTCATTAAAGAAGTTGTTTTCACCATAAAAATTTAAATATCAGGGCCGGTGCCATGGCTCACTTGGTTAATTCTCTGCCTGCGGCACTGGCATCCCATATGGGTGGCAGGTTCAAGTCCCAATTGCTCCTCTTCCAGTCCAGCTCTCTGCTGTGGCATGGGAGGGCAATAGAGGATGGCCCAGGTGCTTGGGCGCCTGCACTCGCATAGGAGACCAGGAAGAGGCACCTGGCTCCTGGCTTCGGATCAGCGTAGCTCTGGCCGTAGTGGCCATTTGGGGAGTGAACCAATGGAAGGAATACCTTTCTCTCTGTCTCTCTGTCTCTCTCACTGTCTAACTCTGTCAAAAAAATTTAAAAAATGTTAAATATCATAAAAACATATAACATGAAAGGTAAAAAAAGTTCCCTGTGAAAAAGAGAGGGATGAGATGTACAATTTGGGACATGCTCAATCGGACTTGCCCCAAATGGTGGAGTTAGAAATGTGCCAGGGGATTCCAATACAATCCCATCAAGGTGGCATGTACCAATGCCATCTCACTAGTCCAAGTGATCAATTTCAGTTCACAATTGATGACTCTGATAGGTCTAAGAGTCAAAGGGATCACACAAACAAGACAAGTGTCTGCTAATACTAGCTGATAGAATCAAAAAGGGAGAGAAAGATCCAACATGGGAAGCGGGATACACAGCCGACTCATAGAATGGCAGATGTCCTAAATAGCACTCTGGCCTCAGAATCAGCCCTTAAGGCATTCGGATCTGGCTGAAGAGCCCATGAGAGTATTTTAGGCATGGAAAGCCAAGACACTCTGGAAAAAAAAAAGAAGACCTAAATGAAAGATCTCTGTGAGTGAGATCCCAGTGGAAAGAACGGGGCCATCAAAGAAGGAGGTACCTTTCTCTGAAGGGAGGAGAGAACTTCCACTTTCACTATGACCCTATTGGAATAAGATCAAAGTCGGTGAACCCTAAAGGCTTCCATAGCCTTGGCAACTCATGACTAGAGCCTAGGGAGATTACTGACGCCATGAACAGGAGTGTCAAATTGTTAAGTCAACAACAGGAGTCACTGTGTACTTACGTCTCATGTGGGATCTGTCCTTAATGTGTTGTCTAATGTGCAGTGATGCTATAACTAGTACTGAAACAGTATTTTTACACTTTGTGTTTCTGTGTGGGTGCAAACTGATGAAATCTTTACTTAGTATATACTGAATCGATCTTCTGTATATAAAGATAATTGAAAATGAAAAAAAAAACCTGGTGTTAAATTGGACATTGCATAGAAAATTAATCAATTTTTAAAAATATCATGTAGGATCTCTGTCTTTAATGTGCTGTACACTGTTATTTAATGCTATAACTAGTACTCCAACAGTATTTTTTCACTTTGTGTTGCTATGTGGGGGAAAATTGTTGAAATCTTTACTTAATATATACTAAACTGATCTTCTGTATATAAAGAGAATTGAAAATGAGTCTTGATGTGAATGGAAGGGGAGAGGGAGCGGGAAAGGGGAGGGTTGTGGGTGGGAGGGAAGTTACGGTGGGGGAAGCCATTGTAATCCATAAGCTGTACTTTGGAAATTTATATTCATTAAATAAAAGTTAGAAAAAAAATGAAGTGGAGCAGCTGGGACTCCAGTTGCCCAGATGAGATACCAGCATTGCGGTGGAAGCTTATCCCAGTGTGACACCATGCAGCATTACATAATTAAAATAAATAATTAAAATTTAACAAAAAAAGTTTCCTGTAATTGTACACTCATAGATGCTCACTATTAGGATTTGGTTTTTATAATTTTTTCCAAAAATCATTTTTTTTGACAGGCAGAGTTAGTGAGAGAGAGGGAGGCAGAAAGAAAGGTCTTCCTTCCATTGGTTCACCCCTTCAAATGGCTGCTATGGCCGGCGTGCTGTGCCGATCCAAAGCCAGAAGCCAGGTGCTTCTCCTGGTCTCCCATGCAGGTGCAGGGCCCAAGGACTTGGGCCATCCTCCACTGCCTTCCCGGGCTACAGCAGAAAGCTGGCCTGGAAGAGGAGCAACAGGGACAGAATCTGGCCTCCCAACCAGGACTAGAACCCGGGGTGCCGGCGCCGCCGGCGGAGGATTAGCCAAGTGAGCCGCGGTGCCAGCCTCCAAAAATCATTTTTAAAACTCTTTATATATTCAATGATATAGAAAAAAGAAAAACCATTGAAATTGATTTGGAAGATTTGAGAAGTTGAGTTTTTTCAAAATGGGTTGTAAATCAAGAGAATTAATGCAATTGAATCGAGCCAAAGACTATATGGGAAAATTCTGTTTTTCTAAAAAATATATTTTTTATTGATTTGAAAGGCAGAGTTAGAGATCTTCCATTTCTTGGTTCACTCCCCTAATGACTACAATAGCCAGGGCTGAGCTAGGCCAAAACCAGGTGCCTGGAACTCCATCCTGGTTTCTCACATGGATGCAGGAGCCCAAGCACTGGGGCCATCTTCCAGTGCTTTCCCAGGTGCATTACCAGGGAACTGATTCAAAAGCAGAGCAGCCAGGACTCAAACTGGCATATTGGATGTTGGTGTTGCAGGAGGAGGCTTAACTCGCTGCACCGCAACACATTCTTGAGAAAATTCCCAATTGATGATCTCTTGTTATATCAGATATAGTGAGATAAATTGAGGGAAGTCACAGGAGACATGTGAAGTGGACAATATCCCGGAGAATTGGATAAAACCCTAAATATGTTCTATAAAAATAACCTGCCATTGACTTTAGTAAATGAAAGGTAATAACCTTACCTCTTTGACCTACAGGTCAGAGACTAGGTGCTTATAAATTCCCAAAGAGGTTATAGGGTATCAGAAATGAGAGTATTTCTGAATTACTCATCTGGGAGCTCTGTTGACTTTCTCCCAATGGAATATACATGGAGCAGTTTGTACAACATCCTTCTTTTATTGCTACAGTTTGTATATATATATATATACATATATATATATATATATATATACACATATATATATTTTAAAGTAAACTCAAGGATAGGGTTTTTGGACGTAAATGAATGATTGGGTAAACAGTATGTTGGAGTAATTTTTGAGATCCATTTGCAACACCATTTTTAATTCTCTAAATAATCTGAAACTTTTCTCAGTTGGTAATGTAAGTTGTTAATGTGAGTTGCTTCCTGTTGTTCAGGAATAGTTTTTATTCTGGATATAGTATTCCCAAGCAAGAAGAGGAATCTGTTCTTTTCCTGCTTAGATAAAAATGTTTTATATGTTTCATGGAATCGGAAGAGGCAAATTCAGCAAAATTGTGCTATCACTTCCTAAATCCATATTGTTAAAGTCTAGGGAAACTGGGTTATGTAACTTCTGTACTGGACTTAAAAATTAGCTATTATATTTATAAGGTAATATTTCAGGATGTTATATTTTTATTTATCATTGTTTAACCTTTATTATTGTTATAGTGAACATGTCATCAAATGTTTATACTGGCCGGCGCCGCGGCTCAGTAGGCTAATCCTCCGCCTTGCGGCGCCGGCACACCGGGTTCTAGTCCCGGTCGGGGCACCGATCCTGTCCCGGTTGCCCCTCTTCCAGGCCAGCTCTCTGCTGTGGCCGGGGAGTGCAGTGGATGATGGCCCAAGTGCTTGGGCTCTGCACCCCATGGGAGACCAGGAGAAGCACCTGGCTCCTGCCTTTGGATCAGTGCGGTGCGCCGGCCGCAGCGCGCCTACCACGGCGGCCATTGGAGGGTGAACCAATGGCAAAGGAAGACCTTTCTCTCTGTCTCTCTCTCTCACTGTCCACTCTGCCTGTCAAAAAAAAATTAAAAAAAATGTTTATACTAAGAAAATATAAACATATTTATAAGCACAAATATAAATGGTATAAACCCAAAGGAAGTTTGTAACAGTTTTAATGTGACTTATTGTCCATTATTTTCTGCTCCCTTTTCTTTTCAAACACCAGAATTTAGCATTATTATATATCTATATGTGTATATGCAGGCAGTGTGATCTAGGGGACGATATCATAGGTGGCAGAAAAATCTATTACTGGGAAACTAACATTGGATTAGCCAGCTACTATGTGCTACAATGCCCTCACCTGAAAAATAAGCACAATATTATCTGTGTCACAGACTTGTAGTAAGGATAACATAAATACCATAGTAGTATTTTGAAAAGTTAAAGGTATTGTATATAACAATATACTATACTAAAATTATTAATTCTAAAAATGATAATATACATGGCCTGTTTTTGTTGGAAAATGGAATGTATTAGCACCATCTAGTGGAAATATGATTAATTTTATGATAGCAATTTCAATATAGAATATAATTTAATGTAGATAACACTTTAGAGCTGGAAGAAATCTTAGAGATAATCTAGTTGAGTAATTTACAAACTATGTTCTGTAGTGCCCTTGATTCTTCCAGAAAAGCATCAGGATCTTCTTTAAGAGGAAAAGGAGTCTTTCTCTTTCAATTCTTTGAGATTCTCATCTTGCTTCAGATAAGGAAGTTAGGCTTTATTCAGTTTCTTATTTAACATGTCCTTGTAAGATTGTGTTGTAAAAATGATTCACTTGCTTCCAAAAAAGTTTGAATATGACTAATTTAAGTCAGCTTCATTTTTGGACAAATAAAGTCATAGAAATTTTGGCATAACAGATTTTTCCAAGGAAATCTAGCTAGGCCATGGGTCTCTAGTCTTCTATGAATCGTCTTCTCCAGGAGCAGTAATGAAATCCCCTCTTCCATCCTGTTTTAATAATTTAAGTGTTCTCTCTTCTTGGTAAGTGTAGCTAATGGTTTGTCAGGTTTTTTTTTAATCTTTTGAAAGCACTAACTTTTGGGTTTGTTGATTTTTTTCTGTTATTCTTCAGTGGTCTATGTCATTTACATTCTTTCTAACCTTTAGGGTTTCTTCTCTTTTGTGCTTGCAAGCCTAAAGGTTTAGTTTGCTTTTCCTTTAACATCTTCCTGAGGTGAGAGGTTAGAATACTAATTTGAGATCTTAATCCTTTATAACATTGCTGTTTATAGCTATAAATTTTCCTCTAAGCATTACTTTAGCTGCATCCTGTAAGTTGTGGCATTTTGTATTTTCCTTTTCACTCACCTCAAGAAATTTTCTAATTCCTTTAGTAACTTATTATCTGACTCATTGATTGTCTAAATGTGTGTTGTTTAATTTCTGCATTTGCTAATTTCTCAAATCTCTTGTTATTGTTGATTTCTAATTTAATTACTTGTGGATAGAGACCATAGTTTATCTGATTTCAATCCTGTTGAGTCTACTGTGGCTTTTTGTAGGCCAGCATACATTCTATTCTGAATAATATTCTATGTGCACTTGAGAAGAATCCAATATTGGGTGGAATGTGCTATAGATGTGTGTTAGAGTCTAGTAGGTTTATATTGTTCTTCAGCTCTTCTATTTACTTTTTAATATTCTGACTAGTTGTCTGATACATTATTATTATTTTTTTGACAGGCAGAGTGGACAGCGAGAGAGAGAGAGAGAGACAGAGAGAAAGGTCTTCCTTTGCCGTTGGTTCACCCTCCAATGGCCGCCGCGGCCAGCGCACTGCGGCCAGTGCACTGCGTTGATCCGAAGGCAGGAACCTGGTGCTTCTCCTGGTCTCCCATGGGTTGCAGGGCCCAAGGACTTGGGCATCCTCCACTGCACTTCTGGGCCACAGCAGAGAGCTGGCTTGGAAGAGGGGCAACCAGGACAGAATCCGGCACCCCGACTGGGACTAGAACCCGGTGTGCCAGCGCCGCAGGTGGAGGATTAGCCAAGTGAGCCATGGCGCTGGCCGTCTGATACATTATTGAAAGAGAGTTGTTGGGCCGGCACTGCCATGGCTCACTTGGCTAATCCTCCGCCTGCGGCACCAGCACCCTGGGTTCTAGTCCCGGTTGGGGCGCTGGGTACTAGTCCTGGTTGCTCCTCTTCCAGTCCAGTCTGCTGTGGCCCAGGAGGGCAGTGAGGGCAGTGGGGAATGGCCCAAGTGCTTGGGCCCTGCACCTACATGGGAGACCTGGAGGAAGTACCCAGCTCCTGGCTTTGGATCAGCGCAGCGCCGGCCGGGGTGGCCATTTGGGGAGTGAACCAATGGAATGAAGACCTTTTTCTGTCTCTCTCTCACTGTCTATAACTCTCTCTCTGTCTCTCTCTCACTGTCTAACTCTGCCTGACAAAAAATTAAAAAAAAGAAAGAAAGAGTTGTTGGAGTTTCTGGCTCTTATTGTAAAATTATGTATCTTTCCCTTCCATTTTGTAACTTTTTGTTTCATGTATTTGGGGCATTTATTTTTATAACTGGTATATGTTCCTGATGGATTGGTCCTTTTATCATTATAAGATATTGTTCTTTATCTTTTATAATATTTTTTGTCTTGAAGTCTAATTTATGTGATATTAATATAGCCATTCTAGTTCTCTTATGCTTGTTACTTACATGGTATACTTTTCCATTCTTTTACTTTAAATTTCTTTTAGATTCAATCTTTGAATCTAAAGTGTGTCTTTTATAGACTACATAAAGTTGGATCTTGTTTATAAATCCAGTCTGAAAATTTCTACCATTTGATTGTATTCTTTAATCCATTCATGCTTAATGTTAATATTAATATTGTTAGATTATACATGATATGTTGCTTTGGGTACATGCATAAGAGAGATATTAAAAAATCATGGAAAATGCATCTTATGAAAATCTTATGTAATGCTACACGGTAGTAAACAAATTTAATCCTGTCATTTGCAACAAAATGGATGCAACGGAAAACATTATGCTTAGTGAAATAAGCCAGTCCCAAAAGGACAAATAACATATGTTCTCCCTAATCTGTGGTAACTAATAAAGTACCTAAAATTAATCTATAGAAATGAAATTGACACTTTGAGATGTGGTGACCTTGAACAGCCCTTGTCTTGATTGTTGAGAAACAGTTTTTTTTTCATACTATTTGTTGAACTCTTTACTTAGTGTAGGATTAATCTTATGTGCATAAAGTTAATTTAAAATAGATCTTAGTAAAAAATAAGCGTGGGAGTAGGAGAGGAAGAGGAAGAAGATTGGGAGTGCAAGTGAGAGTGAGGGTAGGGTAGGAAGGATCACTATGTTCCTAAATTTGTATTTATGAAATGCATGAAGTTTGTATACCTTAAATAAAAGTTTTCTGGGTTAAAAAATATGCACAGATTTTAAAAATTTTTGTTTCAAAATGAACCTATCTTTTGATTCCATTTTCCTATGATGTTTTTGAAATCTCCTTGAATGTTGACCAAAAGTGGTGAGAATAAGCATCCCTGATTTGTTTTGGATCTTAGAGGAAAAGCTTTCAAAATTTTGTTTTTCATGTTCTGTGTGATATTAGCTATGGGTTGCTCACAGATGGCCTTTAGTGTGTTGAAGTACCCTCTTTCTATATTTAATTGGTTGAGAGTTTTTTATTATGGGGTGTTGTATCTTATTAAATGCTTTTTCTGCATCTATTGATCATATGATTTTTGTGCTTGATTCTGTTAATATGGTGTATCACATTTATTGATTTGCATGTAATGAACCATACTTGGCATCCCAGGGATCCATAGTGAATGCTCATTTTTTTTTAATTTGGAGAGAGAGAGATAGAGAGAGAGAGAGAGAGACAGAGAGAGTGCTCCCATCTGCTGGTTCCTTCTCCAGGTGCCCACAATGGCTGGGGTGGGCCAGGCTGAAACCAGGAGACAGAAACTCAATCCAGGTATCTCACATGGGTGTTAGAGACTTATCCACTTGAGCCATCACCTGCTAAATTCTAGGATACCTATTAGCAGAAATCTGGAACTGACAGTGGAGCTGAGACTTGAACCCAGGTACTCTAATAGGATACAAGGGTACCTTAACTGCTAGGCAAAATGTCCACACTCAATGATTTTTCAAAATGTGATTTTGAATTTGGTTTGCTAATATTTTATTGAGGACTTTTGTATCTATGTTCATCAGGGATATTGACCTATAGTTTTTGGTTGTTGTGTCCTTATTTGGTTTTGGTTTCAGGTTATTGCTGGCCTGGTAGAATGAGTTTGGAAAAATTATTGTCTTCAGCTGTTTTGAATAGTTTGAGACAAATTGGTATTAGTTCTTTAAATGTTTGGTAGAATTCAGCAGTGAAACCATCAGGTCCTGGGTTGTTCTTTGGTATTAAACTTTAAATTTATTGATTAAATCTCATGATTGATCTGTTTAGTTTCTTTTTCTCCATGTTTCAGTTTTGGTAGTTTGTATGTGCCCAGGAATTTATCCATTTTTCCTAGGTTTTACAATTTGTTGGCATGTATAATAGTCTTTTAAAAAAAGATTTGTTTATTTATTTATTTGAAAGGCAGAGAGAGGGAGAGAGATCTTCCATCTGCTGGTTCACTCCCCAAATGGCTGTAACAGTCAGGGCTGGGCTAGGCTGAATTCAGGAGCTAGGAACTCCATGCTCCTCTGCCACATTGGTAGCTGGGGCCCAATTACTTAGGTCATCATCCAGTGCCTTCTCAGGCATGTTAACAGGAAGCCAGATCAGAAGCAGAGCAGCCAACTTGAACTGGTCCTCTGATGTGGGATGGAAGCATCTCAAGCAGTGGCTTAATTTGCTTTGCCCCAATGCTGAAACCATAATAGTCTTTTATCCTTTTTATTTCTATGAAATCAGTTGTAATGTCTTCATTTTTAACTTTGATATTATTTATTTGAGTCTTCTGTCCCTTTTACTTAGTCTACCTAAAGTTTTGTTGTTTATCATTTCTAAAAATCAACTCTTTTAGCGATCTTTTGTATTGCTTTTTAAACCTTTCTTTTATTTCTGCTGTAATTATTATTTCTTTCCTTCTACTAATTGGCATTTAGTTTCTTGTTTTTCTACGTCCTTGAGATGATGCATTGTTAGGTTAGGTTTTTCATTTAACCTCTTTCTATTTTTCTGATGTAGGTATTGATTGCTATGAACTTCTCTCTTAGAATTGTTTTTGCTGTGTCCCATAAGCTTCAGTATGTTACGTTTCCATATTGGGACTAGTTTGTAGATGATGCATTTCTTATCTCCTGCTGCTTTTAAAAGTTTTATTTTCGATAGTTGGATTATTATGTGTTTTGGTAAACTCTTGTTTGTGTTGTAGTTGATTAGAGATCTCTGCTACCTGGGTTTTGTCTTCTTTTTTTCAGACTGGGTAAGGTTTCATCCAATATTTCTTTAAATATGATTTCTGGCCCTATTTCTCTTTCTTCACTTTATTTCATTCCTATTATGCCTAGGTTAGGTTTCTTGATGGTATTTTATAATTCCCATGGATCTTCTTCATTCTTTTTTTTCTCCTCTGAATGAGTATTTCAAATGTTCCATCTTCAGGTTCATTGATTCTTTCATTAGCTTATTTGAGCCTACTATTTAAATTTTCTGTTGATTGTTAACTTTTGGCCATTGTTTTCTTCATCTCTGGAATTTCTGTTTGTTTCCTTTTAATTAATTTTTATTTGAGAGGTACACACAGACACACACACATACACACACACACGGGGGTGGGGGAGAGGGAGAATCTTCTATCTGCTGTTCATTTTCTAAATGCCCACGATGGCCAGGTTTGGCTTAGGCTGAAGCCAGGAGCTCAGAAGTCCACTCAAGTATTTTACATAGGTGGCAGGACCCCAATAACTTGAGCCATATGTTTTGCTTTCCAGTCTGCTTTATCAGGAAACTGGAGTCAGAAGCTGGAGCCAGAAGCTGCAAACAGACATTAAACTCAGGGACTCTGAAAAGCGATATGAGCATCTTAACTACTCAGCTAAATTTCCATCCCTATTTTGGCTATTTAAATTGTTTCTGTTTCTTAGTCATGGTTCTCATTTCCTTCATGTATTGTTTTCCAATTTTCACTGAATTTTTTTTTCTGTTGATTCTTGCAGTTTACTGAGCTTTAAGAGGATTATTCTGACTATATTTCTGACATTTCATAGATTTCCCTTTCTTTAGGATTCATTGTTGGAACTTTGTTGAGAGAATTTTTTTGGAAGTGTCATGCTTTTCTGAGTCTTTATAATACTTGTGTCCTTACGTTAGTGTTCTCACATTTGTGGAGGCAACTACCTTTTCTGGCTTCTACAGGCATTCTTTGGAAGTGATAGACTTTCACTATTTATGATGGCCTATGATTCTACTGGGCCAGCTTGTAATGTCCCTGGTCCTGTAGAGCTTTCTTTCAGGTTTTCCAGGTGGCTGTCGTGTCGCCTTTGCTTTGAATTTAGATGTAGCAGCTGATTCTGTTCTATCAGACAAGAACACTGATTGTGGTCTGCAATTAGGCTGAACTACAGGGTGGGTCATTGCAGTTGTTACTGATGTAGCTGAGTCACAGGTTGTATTTCTTGACTTTGTGCTGGCCTTGTTCCTTTTTTGGTGGGGTCTGGAGGTGGTGTTTGAGGCCTTGAGGAGCAAAGGACACTGTTTAAATTCCCCGGTGTGACAAAACTAGTGCCTACTTTTTTTGTAGTTCAAAACTTTGGTCTTATCACATCCTGGACAGAGTCTGAGAGTGGTCTTTGTGACCACTGGGGGAGCTTTTTAAACTCTCAGGTGTGGCCTGCTAGTTTTTGCAATATGCTGTGGGGGAGGGGGTCTTCTCTCTCTCAGGGAGGCCTTGGATTATAAATTCATGTTAAACCCAGAGCCTGGTTATCTAAGGATTCAAGCCCAGTAGCACCTTTCTATCTTTTCTGGAAGTGACCAGATTGGTTTTACTGCTGGACTGTGCTAGCTAATTGAGGCTTGTGGGCTATGATGTTAGCTAGTGGACTGCTACTGATGGCAGGTATGTGGTGGTTTCACTAAAAATTGTATGCTGATGTCTGTGGCCTCCATCTCCTTGCTTTGTTTCTATCTGGCCTTGGGTGGTCTAGCCTATTCAGTTTTCCCCTAGGTTCCCTATGAGGTGAGATCATAGTGGTTTTCCAAGAAAGTATTTCAGAACACTACGGAAGGTAGGTGTCTGCTTTTTCTGTTTTCTTTTCTCTCTGTGAAATCTGTAGGGCCTTGGGGTTTCTCTCTATGTGGAGGTGAGTCTCCTGTTAAGAGGGGGAGGGAAAACAGTTCACGTAAGAACCATGTCTCTTATCCTATAAATGTGATTTTTATTCAGTTCTATGAATATGTGGACAATTCGATCTTATTTCCATGTTTTAGGTCTTTCATCAGGGTGTTATTTTCTGTGGATAGTTACTAGCTGATCTATCTGGGTGTGTGGAGGGGGAAATGAAGGATGGGATTTCCTACTAAGCCATTTTGGTAATTTCACTCCCTGACCATTATCTCTTTAAATATTTTCTGTCCCGTTTCTCTCTTCTTTCTAAGACTCTCATTATCTATCTAGCTAGCTATCATCTATATCTTTATCTTGATGTGCTTAGTCCCATTCCACTTTTCTCTGAGCCTCTGTTCATTTTTTTCATTTGTTTTGTTTCTTCAAATTTGTATAATCTCTATTGCTATGTCTTCTAGTATTTGTTCTTTTGTGTATTTAGATCTTCTGTTTAGCCCTTCTAGTGAGTTTTTCATTTTAATTATTGTACTTTTCAACTCCAAAATTTCCATTTATTTCTTTTTATACTTTTTATCTCTCATTTGTGGTACTCTTATTTTCTACATTATGAGTGATTATGATATTTTTATTTCCTTAAACATGATTTTCCTCTAGTTTTAAAAAATATATTTGCAATAACTTTGAAGTCCTTTTCTACTAAATGTAATATTTGGGTCTTCTCACAGGGAGTTTCTATTATGCATCACATTTTCTTGTTCTATTGCATGTCTTGTAATATATTGTTGAAAAGTAGATATTTCAGAATAAGATCAAAGTCAGCGAACTCTAAAGGCTTCCATAGCCCTGGCAACTCATGACTAGAGCCTAGGGAGATTACTGACGCCATGAACAGGAGTGTCAAATTGTTAAGTCAGCAACAGAAGTCACTGTGTACTTACATCCCATGTGGGATCTGTCCTTAATGTGTTGTCTAATGTGCAGTGATGCTATAACTAGTACTGAAACAGTATTTTTACACTTTGTGTTTCTGTGTGGGTACAAACTGATGAGGTCTTTACTAATTATATACTGAATCAATCTTCTGTATATAAAGATAATTGGAAATGAAAAAAAAACTGGTGTTAAATTGGAAATGGCATAGAAAATTAATTAATTTTTTAAAAAAATTTTATGTAGGATCTCTGTCTTTAATGTGCTGTACACTGTTATTTAATGCTATAACTAGTACTCCAACAGTATTTTTTTTCACTTTGTGTTGCTATATGGGGGCAAACTGTTGAAATCGTTACCTAATATATACTAAACTGATCTTCTGTATATAAAGAGAATTGAAAATGAATCATGATGTGATTGGAAGGGGAGAGGGAGCAGGGGGGGAGGGTTGTGGGTGGGAGGGAAATTTTGGGAGGGGGAAGCCATTGTAACCCATAAGCTGTACTTTGGAAATTTATATTCATTAAATAAAAGTTTAATAAAAAAAGTAGATATTTTGGACAACATATTATAGCAAATCTAGATATTATTTCACTTCTTTCTGGGGCTCAGTGATGTTTTTGTTATTTCTTTGGTCATTTATTCACTTACTCATATAAGTGAATTCATTTGGGAAATTCTCTTAAGTGCTTCACCTCTAATGTCCCCATTCAGATTTTTTCCTCTTGTTTTTATCTTTTTATGGCTATCCTAGAGATCACTCCTGCATCCTTAATATATTGATCAAAATTTGTACTTAAGTCCACTTAGCCAGTCAGATTTTCACCTTTCTTTGTTAAATGTTTGTTTAGGGACTGTTCTCACAGTTCAGGTATTTTATGGTCTTGCCCTGCATTCTGCCAGACTAGTAGCTCTCAGATTCCTTCCCTCTACTTATGACTGAGAGAACACAATCTTGGACATGTGCACACTCTCACAGACTCCTAGGTATAAGATTGATTTGATTTTAAACTTGGCTTTCTTACAGTCATCCTTCAGTTCTGCTTAATGTTCAGCTGCTGTTTGTTCAGAGGTTCTGCTTAAGCCCACTGTACCAATCAAACTCAAAGCTCTTTACTGATGCTTCTATGTATGCCTTGAGTAATGCTTTCTAGTTTGCCCCTAAGCTGCCTCTGATTGTGTCTGTATCCAGTCTAGGACATGTGCACAGTCTTCTGGCCCCAAGAGTGGTGTGACCCTAGGGATGTTCTTGGTATTGTTTCTTTACCTATTTTTCTCTGGTAACTTTCTTGCTGGCCTGCTGTTTCACTTGGTGCTGCTTTCATCATAGAGCTACAAGCCTCCTCTTTTTTTTAAGGCAGAGTTACAGAGAGAAGGAGAGAGAGAGAGAGAGAGAGAGAGAGAGAGAGAGAGAGAGAGAGAGAGAGAGAGAAATCTTTCATAGTCTGGTTCACTCCCCAGATGGATGCAATGGCCGGAACTGGACCAGGGAGAAGCCAGAAGCTAAAAGATTCTTCCAGGTCTCCCACGTGAGTGGCAGGGGCCCAAGGACTTAAGCCACCTTCTGCTGCTTTCCCAGGTCATTAGCAAGGAGCTGGATTGGAAGTGAAGTGGCTGGGACTCAAACCAGCACCCATATGAGATGATGGTGCTGTAGGCAGTGGCTTAACCCACTGTGCCACAGCGTGGAGCCCACAAACTTATTCTTTCTTAATTGCTCATCACCACAGTCACCACCATTGTTTTTGACAGTGCCCTTAGGCATGAGCTTCTCCATGCTGAGTTCCAAATAAAATCAGTTTCTCAGGAAGAGATTCAAGGTTCTTCCTCTTTACTGCCTGCTTTCCTCCCTGGGCAGAACCTCTGTGTCACATGACTGGAGCTGGGAACCAGAAGCAGGGCATGCTTTTCATGGAATGTCATCTTTGACCTATATGAGTGGATGCTAGGCCCCTGTTCTTCTCAGTGTGCCCTTCTGTCATCAAACCTCTGCATTATGAACCAGCTATGGTGAAGGTAATCAGAGACTTAGTATCCTTAACCTATCACACGTGTGGTAGAGCCCCTATCCTAAAAGTGAGAGGTGAGTGAGCAAAGGAAACCAAACTCTTTCAGTTACACCTGCCCAAATAGCACTTCCACAGCACAGGCCTGGGAAAGGTAAGAAAGGTTGGCAGCCTGTCTTTCTTTCTCAAGGTGAAACTAGGGCCTAGCACTCTAGGAGCTGGAGGGAGAAGGAATTTCCATCTCCTTAGCTGCACACACCTGGTGTAGTTTCCCTCACGTGGAGCTAGTATGGTTGGGAGCAGATAATAGCTTAAATGCCACAAACTCTCTCTTTTTACGCTTTTTTTTTTATTTGACAGGTAGAGTTATAGACAGTGAGAGAGACAGAGAGAAAGGTCTTCCGTCTGCTGGTTTACTCCCCAAATGGCCGCTATGGCCGGCGCTGTGCCTATCTGAAGCCAAGAGCCAGGTGCTTCTTCCTGGTCTCCCATGAAGGTGCAGGGGCCCAAGGATTTGGGTCATCCTCCACTGCCTTCCCGGGCCACAGCAGAGAGCTGGACTAGAACTAGTGGGAAGAGGAGCAACTGGGACTAGAACCCGGCACCCACATGGGATGCCGGTGCCGCAGGCGGAGGATTAACCAAGTGAGCCATGGCGCCGGCCCCCACAAACTCTCTCTGTTCATGCTGACATTTAGTTGATGTTCATGAACAAATGCCTTCTCATTTTCTATATGTACTTAAGTGGTTGTTTGTTTTAATGAATTTTCCAGATGAATGGTTGTTTCACTGGAGAGAGGGTCCAAAGAACTCCTTATGCCACCATTGCAGAATTCCCACCCTCATTGGTTATTTCAAAAACTGGAAGTGGAACTTTTAATGTACCAAAAAACAAAAACAAAAAAACCTTTAACAGATAGGGCTTACAGTGACTAGGCCAGCATTATATTTTTGTTAGCAAGAGAAAAACTCAGTTTACTCAGTTCTGGGATTTGTAATTTTTTTAAAAGGACTATTTCAAAGTACTGTCTTCAATTTAGTTCAATTTACCAGGATTTTATTTGTATATTTTCTTGGAAAACCATTTTATGGTAAGTGACCTTTGTTTTGCTTTTCAGGTTTTAGGTTTTAGACTAATATTAATATATTATTTGTTCTTATAAGAATGTCCCATAGATAATATGGTTTGGTAATTAAAGCAGATAACTGAAAGTCAAATTTCTGTATTCCCCAGCCTCTCATTCTCATGTCTGTACCAATCTAGGGTATATTAGAAATCACTTCACTACCACATTGGTTCATTCAGCTGCAAAAGGGAACCCATAGTGGAACCAAGGGTATTGTGAGACTTAATGAATATTGATAACACATTTGTTTCTGTGATAACAGCTGCATTTATTTTAAAATATATTTGTATCTCTTAGACTTAAAGTATGTCCATTAGATAAGAACTTGAATATATATATAAACTATTTTAATGATAGTGAAAAATAAGTATTAACATAATTACAATGGTGATTTATTCAATATCTCTGAGGAAATGTGGTTTTCTGCAGTTAGAAAGTTTTTTTATACAACTGATTTTCATGTATTAATTGGCTAATAATCTATTGTCTGAAAAATATAAAAGTTGGAATATAGCATGATTGTGTCTCATTTGTAATATATAATCTTGAGAAATTATATATAACTTTAAATGACTATGTATACACATATATATTTTTTCCTTTTTACTTATAGCCAAAGCTTTGATATTGGGAAGATGGATAGGAATTGTACCAAACCTGAAATGATGGTAAGGATCACCTTAAATATTGGAGAAACAGGTTGACAAAAAAAATTTTATGGTGTTATAAACCTAGAATAGCTTACTCCAATTTGTGAACAGATTATCTATTGAGCACATTATTTAACATGTCAGTGCATTAGTTTCTATAAAATTTGTATAATAATATAACCTACCCTATAGGCTTTACACATGTGTTAATATATGTAAAAATTGGGGCTGATGCTGTGGCGTGGCAGGTAAAACTGCCGCCTGCAGTGCCAGCATCCCATATGGGCACTGGTTCAAGTCCCGGCTGCTCCACTTCCAATCCAGCTTTCTGCTGTGGCCTGGGAAAGCAGTAGAGGACGGCACATGTACCTGGGCCCCTGCACCTGCATGGGAGACCCGGAAGTAGCTCCTGGCTCCTGGCTTCTGGATTTGGATCGGCCCAGCTTGGGCTGGTGTGGCCATTTGGGGAGTGAACCAGTGGATGGAAAACCCATCTCTCTCTCTGCCCCTGCCTTTCTGTAACTGCCTTTCAAATAAATACATAAATCTTTTTATATATATGTATATGTGTGTATATATATATATGTAAAACTCATTAAGAAGTGTTTAGCTATATATAAGTTTTAGCTTTATTGTTATATGTTTAAAAATTCCAGATTTTCCCCAACCACTCAGATAGGATTGGCCATGGAAGCTAATTCTAATATTTAATTTAAAAAATTCATAAATGATGTGAATAAATCTGATGTAAAATTACTACATGTCCTAGCAAATTGGAATTTTAAAAATATCCATTTGGAGGTGTGCATTTGGCTTGGCAGATAAGACATTGTTGGGATGTCATATCCCATATGGGAGTACCTGGGTTTGAGTCCAGGCTCCACTCCTAATTCCAGCTTCCTACTAAAGAGAACATTGGGAAGCAGAAGTGCTGGCTCAAGTAGTTGGGTCCCTGCTACCTATATTAGAGACCTGAACTGAGTTCCTGGCTCCCATCTTTAGCCTGGCCCAGCCTGGACTATTGGGGCCATTTTGTGACTGAACCAGCAGACAGGAGCTGTTTCTCTGTTTGTGTCTCAAATAAAATAAATGAATAGATAAATTAAAAATATATATGACCCTAAAAATCTTGAAAAAATCCATCTTTGCATTAAATGTAACTGAATACCTATATTGTGTCTCTAGCACTGTGATATATGGGAAATAAAAAAGAAGCATAAAATGTAGCATTTACTTTTAAAGAGCTTATGTTTGAATAATAAAACTAGTACAAATAAATGTAATGAAATGTTATTTAGGCTTTAAAAGGAAGGAAATTCTAACATGTTAAAATATGAACTGTTGAGCACATTAAACTAAGTGAAAAGTAAATCATTCACTGAAAGATAAAATACTGTATGGCTCTACTTTTATGAGGTATCTAGAATAGTCAGATTCATAAGACAGAGAGTAAAATGACAATCACAAGGACTAGAGGTAAGAGGGAATGGTAGATAATTTTTAATGAGTACAGAGTTTCAGTTTTTCAAGGTGAAAGATATTCTGGAGATAGATGGTGATGATATTTGTACAACAGTGTAAACATATTTAATACTACTGAACTGTATACTTAAAAATAGCTAAGATGATCAATTTTATGTTGTAGGTATTTTAACATAATTAAAAATACTAATAGTATATAGTGATATTGTCACTTAATCAAATGTTATATAACAATGAGAATCAATACACCTAATAAGTACAACAATATGGATATTCTCCTCATATATAATGTTGACTAAACAAGCCTAAGTGTTGGGGGAGATGATTCAGATTTTTTTTTTAAGATTTATGTATTTGAAATGTAGAGTGACAGAGAGGGAGCATTCCAGGAGCTGGATTGGAAACGGTGTAGTCAGGACTTGAGCCAGCACTCCAAGATGGGATGTGGACATCCCAAGCAGTAGCTTAACTTGCACACTAAAATGTCCACCCCCAATTCAGACTTTTAGCATAGATTATATCTGGCTGTTCTAGAATTTTGTTTAAATGGAATGATAAAGTATGTACTATTTTATGTCTGGCTTCTTTTTCTTCCCATTGGTTTTGATATTCATCCATTTTGTTATGGTTTGCTGATGTCTTGACCCCTTTATTATTATGAATTAGCTACAATATGGGGGAATCTTCAAAAAGTGCATGGAAATGTATATCATGAAAAATTGCATGGATTTAAAAAATTTTACACCAAAATAAATTTATCTTTTAATTCTGTTTTCCATAAACTTGTTGAAGTAACCTTGTATTTCTCAGAAGTTTCATATTTATTCCATGAAAATGCCCTGAAGGAGCTTGTAAGTTCTTAGAGAGCTGTTCTGCAATAATAATGATATTCAGTAATTTATATGCATTTTGTTTGTTTCATCTTAGTTTTGGAATTAAAAAACTCACAGATATGACATCCCAAATATGTTGTTCTACTTTTACAGGGCCTTAATATGCTTAGCATATTTTTTTTCTTTTAAAAATGTGATCTATTGATCATCTTTTCCCGGGCCTACCATCTTCATTATATGTAGAGGCAGACTTCATTGAATAGGGTTCATTCTTTCAAATTGTGAATCTGTAGTTAAACATGTCCATACTGACTGGAATCACCCCCTATATCAATGCAGATGTGACTAGAGAAACTGACTTGATTGAGTGATATGTTATCTATTTTAAAATGTACCTGAGTTGGGAGAAATCTTCTCTATAGGAAATTATGTATGTTCCTACTGAAATGATGTTTGGTCCAATAGGTTAATCCCAACTAGGCTGTGAAACCTTTGAGAGAGGGATTATATCTATTTCTGTCTTTCTATGGAGGCCTAGTACAATGTCACAGTAGGTGCTAAAGTGACTAAATTAAATATTTCTGTGCCTTATTTTAAAAGTGGTAACTATAGAGTACTTTAATGCTAACGCACTAAAATATGCTAACACAATTAAATTATAAATAATTCAGGAATATAACATATTCTTAGACAATATTAGGTATGGATAGCATAATGATGAGACATATCCTAAGACATATGTGAGTGCTTCAGGAAATACTATATGCTAAAGATAACTTAGTTTGTGAAGATGCTTGTTGTTGTATAAGTGCTATTCAGTAGTTGTACTGTAATTTAATCTTCATTTAATTGCTTTCTTTATATCTTTAATTATAGGCTAAAATTCTACGTTTACTAGCTACCACTTACTTGGAATGGGATTACAGAGAATATTATGATAAGGCTCTCAGTGCTATAATCCTGGCAAATAAGGTATAAAAAGTTTTCACTTTTGAATATTAATAATTTTGAAAAAATTAATTTAAAATATTTTAGCAGACACATATTTATGGGGTTATCAAAACTATAAAAGAAACACATAATGCATAGACCTAAGAATATCATGTTTGGCTGTGTGTTTCTATTATGTAATGTTAAGTCAAGGTAAATATATCTATCTCCTCAGACATTTAAATTTCTTTATAGTGAAAACATCCAAAATTCTACTTTCCACTTTTTAAAATAGAAAAATATACAGTACATTAACATTATCCATACTTACTCTATGGTGCATTAGAAACCCAGAGCTTCTCCTATCTAACTATAACTTGATACCTATTAATCAACCTTTTACCCATTTCTCTCTCCCTGCTTCCCTCTCTAGCCTCTGGTAATTACCATTATACTTTTAACTTTTATGAGATCACCCTTTCTTTTAGATTCTACATATGAATGAGATCGTGCAATACCTGTTTTTCTGTGCTCAGCTTCTTTCACTTAACCTAATGGCCTCCAGTTCCATCCATGTTGTTGTTGATGACAAAATCCATTATTTTTTTTATGGCTGAGTAGTATCCCAGTGTGTGTATGTACTAATGTACTGCATTTTCTTCATCCATTCTTTAGTGGATAGACATATAGATTGTTTCCATTTCTTGGGTATTGTGAATAGCGCTGCAGCACATGGGCATGCAGATGTCTCTTTGACAGTCTGATTTCATTTCCTTTGGATATATACCCAGTAGTGGGATTGCTGGATCATATGGTAGTTCCAGTTTTATTTTTTTCCACAGTGGCTGCAGTATTATACATTCTCACCAACAGTGTGCCAGAGTTCCTTTTTCTCCACATCCTTGTCAGCATTTTTTCTTATTGATAATATCCAAAATAACTGGAATGAGGTGATATCTCATTGTGGTTTTGATTTGCATTTCCTTGATGATTAGTAATGTTGAACATTTTTCATCTGTTGGCCTTTCGTATGTCTTCCTTTGAGAAATGTGTCTAGATCCACTGCCCATTTTTAATTGCATCGTGTGTGTTTGTGTGTGTGTGTGTATGCTTTTTAGTTTTTGAGTTCCTCACAGACTGGATATTAACCCTTTGTTAGATGCATGGCTTGTAAATATTTTCTTCCATTCTGTAGGTTGTGTTCTCTGTCAATTGTTTCCTTTGCTGTGTAGAAGCTCTTCAGTTTGATGAAATCCCATTTCTCTATTTTTGCTTCTGTTTCCTGTGCTTTTGGGGTCTGATCCAAAAAAACCCTCTCCCGTTCCAGTGTCCTAACATGTTTTCCTCTAGCAACTTCAAAGTTTCGGGTCTTACATTGAGGTCCTTAATGCATTTTGTGTTGATCGTTTGTACTTGGTGAGAGACAGGTGTGACTAGTGTATTGCCTCCTGATTTGTTCTTGTTACTCAAGGTTGCTTTGGTTCCAGTCCTATGCAAATTTCAGTAGTGCTTTTCTTATTTCTGTGAAAAATGTCAGTATATATATTTTAAAAGATTTAGTTTATATATTTGAAAGGCAGAGTGAAGAGAGCAAGAGGCAAAGAGAGAAAAAGAGATCTTATGTCTGCTGGTTCACTCTTTAAACGGCAGCAACGGCCAGGACTGGGCCAGGCTGAAGCCAAGAGGCTGGAACTCCATCTGGATCGCCTACATTGGTGGCAGGGGCCCAAGTACTTGGAACATCATCCACTGATTTCCCAGGCATATGAGCAAGGGGCTGGATTGGAAATGAAGCAATCGGGACTCAAACAAGCACTCTGACTGAAGTGGGATGCTGAGGTTACAAGCAGCAGCTTAACCAACAGTGCCACAACACTGGCCCCTCATTGGTATTTTTGATAAGGACTACATTCAATCTAAATCATTCTGGATAATACAGACATTTTAATGATATTGAGTCTTCCAATTCATGAGCACAAAATGTCGATCCACTCCTTTGTGTACTTTTGTTTTTTCTTTTCTTTTTTTTTTAAAAGATCTATTTTTATTTATTTTAAAGGTAGAATGATGGAGAGAGAGATCTTCCATCTACCGGTTCACTCCCCAAATGGCCACCAGGGATGGGACTGGGCCATGCCAAAGCCAGGAGCCCAGAACTCCACCTGGGTCTCCCACATAGGTGACAGGGACCCAATTATGGGCCATCTCCCACTGCTTTCCAAGGTGCTGAATTGGAACTGGTGCTCCAAGTATGAGATGCCAGCAGTGCAAGTAGTGGCTTAACCTGCTGTGCCACAGTGCCGGCCCCTAGACTATCAAATTTGTTGCCATATAACTTATCATAGTAATCTCTAACAATCCTTTATGTTTCTGTGATATCATCTATGATGTATTTGTTTGCATCTCTGATTTTGTGCATTTGAATCTTCTTCCTTTTTTCCTTAGTCTAGCAAGGAGTTCTTCAATTTTGTTTATCTTTTCAAAGAACCAGCTTTTTGTTTCATGGATTTTTTTTAGCATTTTTTCTTAGCCAGTGTGTCATTTATTTGTACTCTCCCTTTTGCTATTTCTTTCCTTCTGCTGATTTTGGAATTGATTTGTTCTTTTTTTCTAGTTCCTTGAGGTGCAGTAGAAATTGTTTCTTTGAACTCTTTCTGCTTTTTTTCTTGTAGGCATTGATTATAAACTTCCCTCTTCATATTGCTTTTGTTGCATCTAGGTTTTTGGTGTGTCACATTTCCATTTTCATTCATTTCAAAAAATTTAAATTTCCTCCATAATTTCTTCCTTGATTGATTAGTTGTTCAGGGATAAATTATTTAATTTCACTATATTTATGTAGTTTTCAGTGTTTTGCTTGTTATTGACTTATAGTTTCATTGCATTGTGTTCAGAAAAGACATTCAATATGATTATATATTTTTTAATTTATTGAGACTTGCTTTGTGGACTACCTACTACATGATCTGTCTTGGAGAATGTTTTATGTGCTATTGAGAAGAATGTATTCTACAACTATTGTATGGAATGTTTCTCTGTCCTATGTGTATGTGTTGTTTGCTTCTTTTCTCTTATAATTTTGAGAATCTTTTCTTTATTTTGAATCTTAGATGTCTGTTAGGTCTGATTAATATTGGGTGCAATTTAACTCTGCTGTTTCTTCATTGATTTTCTGTCTGAATAATCTATCCATTTCTGAAAGGGGCATGTTAAAGTCCCCTTACTGTTATTGTATTGAGAACTGTCTATCTTCATGTCTGTTAATATTTGCTTTATGTATTTGTTCTGATTTTGGCTGCATATAAACCTATAATTGTTATTTCCTCACACTAAATTGAACTCAATTTCATTATATAATGACTTCCCTTGTCTCTTCTTATTGCTTTTTATTTAGAAATCTATTGTACTGACATGAGTATGGTACTCCTGCTTTCTTTTGCGTTCTGTTTGCATAGAATATCTTATTCCATTCTTTCATTTTCTGCCTATTCATGTTTTTAGGAATGAAGTGTTTCTTGTAAGCTGTATACAATTGGGTCTTGTTTTTGTATCTATTTGGTCACTCTGTCTTTTAATTTGATAATTTAAACCATTTACATTTAAGGTAATTAACAGGTAAGATTTTACTACTGCCACATTGATAACTTGTTCTCTAGTTTTATTGAAGTTTCTGTCTCTCTCTGTCTCTCTCTCTCTCTCTCACACACACACACACACAAAACCTTCTTTTGTGGTTAATGGACTTTCTTAGTAAGGTGTTTTGATGACTTGTTTATTATTTCTGGTTATCTATCATAGATTTTTGCTTTGTGGTTACCATCAGGCCTACAGAAATCTTTTATTTATAGGAAGCTATTTTGAAAATAAGACATTTAGCATTGGTTATAAACATAGGAAAAGATATAAAAAAGAAAGAGGTAAAATACTAATAAAGAAATCTACATTTGCATTCCATCCTCCCCTTATTTTGAATTTTTGATGTTCCATGTTACCTATTTTTTTAAAGATTTATTTATTTATTCAAAAGCAGAGTAGGGGGGAGAGAGAGAGAGAGAGAATCCTCCAGGTCTGGGCCAAGCTGAAGCCAAGAGACAGGAATCCATCCTTGTCTCCCACATAGCTGGCAGAGGTCTAAGTACTTGGGTCATCTTCTGTTGGTTTCCTAGCTGTATTAGCAGGAAGTTTAATCAGAAGCAAAGCCAAACTCTTCTGTGGAGAAGTCCACAGACAGGCAAATTGGGACCCCTGTATGTGTTGTTTTCTTTTATAGTTTCGAGATCCTCTGTTTATCTTTAACCTTGGGGTAGTCTTGGTTGGGTTCAATCTAACATGACCTTTGGCCTTCCTTTTTTTTTTTTTTGGACAGGCAGAGTGGACAATGAGAGAGAGAGACAGAGAGAAAGGTCTTCCTTTGCCATTGGTTCACCCTCCAATGGCCGCCGCAGCTGGCACACTGTGGCTGGCGCATCACGCTGATCTGAAGCCAGGAGCCAGGTGCTTATCCTGGTCTCCCATGGGGTGCAGGGCCCAAGGACTTGGGCCATCCTCCACTGCCTTCCCGGGCCATAGCAGAGAGCTGGCCTGGAAGAGGGGCAACCGGGACAGAATCCGGTGCCCTGACCGGGACTAGAACCCAGTGTGCTGGTGCCGCAGGTGGAGGATTAGCCTATTGAGCTGTGGTGCCGGCCAACCTTTGGTCTTCTTGTACCTGAGTAGTCGTATTTTTTTTTTAGGTTTGAGAAGTTATCTGTCACTATTTCTTTTAGTATGTTTTTTATCCCTTTGACAGTCCTTCAGGACTCTAATAAAGTGGGTATTTGTTCTTTTCAAGTTGTCCCAAAGTTCCTGTAGGCTTTCTTCATGCCTCCTGGTTGTGTTTCCTTTTTTCTTTTTAAATTGCATATGTTCAAGTAGTCAAGCTCACTGATTATTTATTCTGCTTGTTCTGTTCTGTTATTGATCTTTTCTGTGATGTTTTAAATTTTTGTTTAATGTACTTTGCAATTGAAAGCTTTCTGTTTGATTTTTCAAGATTACTTCCATGTCTCTGTTATATTTCTCTGTGAGAGTATTAAATTATTTCTGTGTTCTTTTGAAGTTTATCAAGTTTCCTTAAAATGAATATTTTTTAAATCTTTGAATATTTGAAAATTTCAGTTCATAGATGTTGGGTTTCTGACACTGTATTTTGTTCATAAGGTGAGATCTTGGTTCCTGGAAATTCTTGACACTTGTTGGTATACAATGTTATCTGCACACTGAGGTATTAGAATTTATAAACGATCTACTTATTTTCTCTGAGCCTGTGGCTGCTGCTGACGCTTCAGCACTAGATGGTGTCCTAAGTTGAGGAATGCTGCAAGTCCACTTTCAGTGCACCATCACTACTTCAGTCTCAGAGGACTCCCTGAGCTCAAATTTGCTTTTGATCAACAGTTGTTATGTTGTTCATAATGAACTGGGCTGTTGTCCAAGAAGGGGAGATCCCTCGATATAAGCCTCTTCCTGTGGCTGAGGTAACCTAGTCCCATGGCTACCAATGCTACAATGCTAGACTACACCCAGAGCCCACTGCCCACTGAGACCAGTGCAGCCTGGGGGTATGTCCAAAACACACCCTTTAATGGTCTATCTACTGCTGAAGTGGACTTACTGCCTGATGCAACTCCTACCTGCCATTGGTGATGCCAGCTGGTGTATAAGACTGATCAACTGGAGCCACGGAACTCTACTTGGCACTGAAGCAGATCCCTCCATCCAGAGGTACCATTAGCGTCTGCTCAATGTTGCGTTTTATCAGCCTGGCGCTGAGTCCTAAAACAACATGTGGTTCCTTGCTGTCTGCCCAAGGTTGTAGGAGGGGTGATAGAGGCAGTGTGTACAGTTGCCCTGGCAGGCAGTAGGTGGTTCACACCTGGGTTTCATAGTCATCAGCTCCCATGCAGTCCTGGGAATACATACCAGGTCCACATGAAGTTGGTGGTGATATATGTGGAAACAGGTCCATTCCACCAGGGCACAGGCATGATACTGGGGATAATTCTAGATACTTTGTCTGCAAAGTATGGATGAGGCCTGTTAGATTCTACCTAGTGTTGGGCTTCGCTAGTTCAACATTAGTTTTAAGACATAGCCTTGTGGATTCTTGCCATCTTTCCAAGGTTGTGAGAGGGTGATAAAGACATCCTTTTGGTTGCCTGGACTGGTAGTAGGCTGGGACATGCCTAGTTCTCATTGTCAGACCCGCTTGGAATGAGTCTGTCCCATCAGAAGGCAAGTCTATGCTGGATACTGGGACAAGTCCAGAGACAGTCTGTAAGCATGGCTGAAAGGTAGAGACTGTTGGTCTTTACCAGGCAGGAGTGTCTCAGCAGCAGGCTGGGCTCTGAGCTCTAAGGCAAGATCCTAAGCTCCCTCCCCTGCCTTGCTCCATAGAAGCTAGAGTCTTTTTTAAAAAACTTTTATTTATTAAATATAAATTTCAAAAGTACAACTTTTGGATTATAGCAGTTTTTCCCCCCATAACCACCCTCCCACCCGCAAACCATCCCATCTCCTACTCCCTCTCCTACCCCATTCTTTATCAAGATTCATTTTTAATTATCTTTATATACAGAAGATCAACTCCATACTAAGTAATGATTTCAACAGTTTGCACCCACACAGACACACAAAGGATAAAGTACTGTTTGAAGACTAGTTTTGCCATTAATTTGCATAATATAACACATTAAGGACAGAGATCCTACATGGGGAATAAGTGCACAGTGACTCCTGTTGTTGGTTTAACAATTGGCACTCTTATTTATGACGTCAGTAATCACTCGAGGCTCTTGTCTTGAGCTGCCAAGGCTATGGAAGCCTCTTGAGTCTGCCAACTCCGACCTTATTTAGACAAGGCCATATTCAAAGTGAAAGTTCTCTCCTCCCTTCAGAGAAAGGTACTTCCTTCTTTGATGGCCTGTTCTTTCCGCCTGGATCTCACTCACAGAGATCTTTCATTTAGGTCATTTTTTGGCCACAGTGTCTTGGCTTTCCATGCTTGAGAAACTCTCATAGGCTTTTTAGCCAGATCTGAATGCTTTAAGGGCTGATTCTGAGGTCAGAGTGCTGTTTAGGGCATTTGACATTCTATGAGTCTGCTGTGTATCCCGAGAAGCTAGAGTCTTATTCTACTTTCTGCTGGAGTTTGGGAGAGAGGAAGTGGAAGCCACCTGGCTATGGACACTCCAGATAATCTGCAGATATGGATCTGGAGCAAGGGGCCATGGGCTCTATACAATTCTGAATTTTATCACAATGTTATTCAATTCCATCTCCCTCCCACAAGTAGGAGGCAGCTCTCTCCAAGGTGCGCTACTTGGAGCTGGGGGAAGAGTAATGTGGACAACTCTTTTCTTCTTGTTTTCTTCAATGCAACTCTTACTATTATTACACTAAAACCAGGCACTGTGGTCTTTAACCTTTTTTTGTAGCTCTTGTGAAGGTAACTTGGAGTGTGAATAGCCATTCCAGTTGGTGTCTCTGTGGTGATGTACAATGCAGAATCTTACTGAGATGCCATCTTGTTCTACCCTCTTTTTTTAAGTTTTTTTTTTTTTTTAAACAGGCAGGTGGATAGTGAGAGAGAGAGACAGAGAGAAAGGTCTTCCTTTTTGCCGTTTTTTTTTTTTAAGTTTTGATTCACATCTTGATACCCAATTTAGATGCTAGCTTCAATATTTCTCTTTTTCTAACAGATTGTTACAGTATCATCTCTAACACAGAAACGAAAAATGAAATATTGCTATAGTCAGAATGTGTACCCTTAAAACTCATATGTTGAAATGCCACTCCCCAGTATGATGGTATTAGGAGATGACAATTTTGGGAGATTAGTTCATGAGGTCGAACCCCTCTTGGATGATATTAATGCCCTTATCAAAAAGGTCCAAGAGAGCTTAGACACCCACTCCACCAGATACTGTTTATGAGGAAGCAGGCTCTCATCAGACACTGAATCTGCTGCTGCATAACCTTGGAGTTCTTGGCCTCCAGTACTGTGGATAATAAATTCCTGTTGTATATAAGCCACTCAGTTTATATTTTGTTAATAGCACCCTGAATAGACTAAAACAAGTATTCCTCTTGAATACCAGAGATAATTTGAGAAAATTTTCTTTAGTACAAGATAGAATAGATACTTTCCACTGTGAGCTTTTAGGATAAAGATGTAATGGTGATAAAAAAAATACACAGATAATAGGATTTAATTTATATAGCAACTTTAGTGGTTCACTTTCAGCTCATGCTCATAAATTACGTATAAATATGCATATACTTGGACTTCTTAATAAGGAAGACCAGCTGGCTGATGATCCTTTAAAAAGAGATTCAATTATGATCAATATGTTTCACTTAATAAATATACTGACATTTTAGAAATAATTTCTTTCAATCAGAAGATAAACATGAAAATGGATAGTTCAATTAACCAGAGTATTAAATTCCCCAACAGTGCATTTATTTCAACTATATTTTCCTGACATTTATGTGATGTGGATGAAGTTATTTAATGCTGAAGAAAATTCTCTAACATTTAGAATTTTAAAATATTGCAGATATTAATAGACAGGGACATTTTCGAAAATTGCGTTCTTTCATTTACTAATATGCAAATCCAAATAACAAACAGAAACTGAGACAACTCAGGAAGTAGCATACTGGCAATATTGCTTCTTGCCAACCTCTCCTTTTTGTTTACTGGATACATAAGTGCAATTTTTAAAAAAAAAGATTTATTTATTTGTTTGAAAGTCAGAGTTACACAGAGAGAGAAGGAGAGGCAGAGAGAGAGAGAGAGAGAGAGAGAGAGAGAGAGAGAGAGAGAGAGATCCACTGGTTTATTCCCCAATTGGCTGCAATGGCCAGAGCTGTGCCGATCCGGAGCTAGGAGCCAGGAGCTTCTTCCGGGTCTCCCATGTGGGTGCAGGGGACCAAGGAGTTGGGCCATCTTCTACCGCTTTCTCAGACCATAGCAGAAAGCTTGATCAGAAGTGGAGCAGCAGGGACGCGAACCGGTACCCATATAGGATGCTGGCGCTGCAGGCAGTGACTTTACCTGCTATGCCACTGTGCCGGCCCCAAGTTGCAATTTTTAAAAAAGATTTATTTATTTATTTGAAAGGCAGAGTTAAAGAGAGGCAGAAGCAGAGAGAGAGGTCTTCCCTCTTCTGGTTTACCCCCCAAATGGCCGCAAGGGCTGGAGCTGCACCAACCCGAAGGCAGAAGCCAGGAGAATCTTCCGGGTCTTCCATGCAGGTGCAGGAGCTCAAGGAATTGGGCCATCTTCCACTGCTTTCCCAGGCCATAAGCTGGATCAGAAGAGGAACAGCCAGATCTTGAACTGGCGCTCATATGGAATGCTGGCACTACAGGCTGAGGCTTTTACCTGCTATGCCATAGTGGCAGCCCCCAGAAGTTTCACTTTAATAGCAGTGATCACTCACCTGACCTATCATATTTGATAGTTAAATTACTTATACTAACGTAGCTGAAATTGATGCAGTATGATTTTAATCTCAATCTCAATATACACTTCTAAAAGGTTTATTTGAGGAATAATTTCAAATTTACTAAAAAGTTAAGAATAAGAATAGTTCAAAGAACACCTGTATATACTTTAACCAGATTCACCAGTTGTTAATATTTTGAAAGCTTGTTCCTTCGCTCTCGATTGCCCTCCCTCCCTTTCTTCCTGTCTTTTTCCTCTCTCCCCATGTCTCTCTATATATTCCCCACAATGACGAACTTTCATTTCTTCTTGCTGATAAAGTATTAGTCTTGTATCAGGTATTGCACTTAACCTGTCATGTTTTTCCAGTCTTCTGTAATCTGGAACATTTCCACAGTCTTTTGTGTAATTGACAGTTCAGAAAAATATGGGAGCCCCCACTTTTTTTAACCCAAAGTTCTTTGGTGTTAATCTGATGTTAGCTCATGATTAGATTTAAAGTTATGTATTCCTGGCTGGAATGCTACATAAGTGTACTGAACTCTTAGGGCATCTTTTTTGAATGTACGTGATAACATATATTGCTCATTGGGAATGTTGATATTGAGCACCTAGTCAGAGGTGTTGTGTGCATACTTAAGTATTTTTTCCCTTGAACTAATAAAAAATTGGTAGGGAGACCTACAGATCATGGATGTATCTTGCTCTCCATTAAAATATCCCTGTAGGGTACCATTCTTGCCTGAACCAGTCTTTATTATGACAGTTACCAAAATAGCCCTTTCTTCTTAAAATTTTCTTATTTATGTAAGGGGAACAAATTTCGTATATTTCATATATACAGATTTAAAAGCATAATGATACTTCCCACCCTTCCCACTCACACTTCCACCTTTCCTCTTTCTTTTCTTATTTTTAAAAATGTTTACAGTGACATACTTTTAGTTTATTTTATGATCACAAACTTAACCATCTACTAAATAAAGACTTCAGCAAGTAGTAAGAAGAAAAATCACTGTTCCTCAAGAGTATAGACAGTGGCTGTAAACAGTAATGAAATCTCAAAATGTCAATTTCACTCATATACATTACTTTTTTTTAAAGAGTTATTTTATTTATTTGAAAGAGAGTTACAGAGAGAGGTAGAGACAGAGAGAGAGGTCTCCCATCCGCTGGTTCACTCCCAGATGGCTGCAAATGGTTGGAGCTGGGCCTATCCAAAGCCAGCAGCCAGGAGCTTCTTCCAGGTCTCCCACATGGGTGAAGGGGCCCAAGGACTTGGGCCATCTTCTATTGCTTTCCCAGGCCATAGCAGAGAGCTGGATCAGAAGAGGAGCAGCTGGGACTAGAACCGGTGCCTATATGGGATGCCGGTGCTTCAGGCCAGGGCTTTTTTTTTTTTTTTTTCCGATGCAAAAGGCAAGAGGAAAGTTTATTTCATTTGCAAATGGGCCGTCTCAGCAGCACCCTCTAGTGTAGTGCAGAGAGAGCGGCCTCGAACATCAGTTTTACAGGGTATTTAAAGCTTAAAACCACAACATTAGCATATTTAGTCGTGTTACAATTCCATTGGATATGTTAATGGTTACTGGGTAAGGGGCTAGGGAAGGGGGGTAGAGGGGGTATAGCTCAGTGGTAGAGCATTTGACTGCAGGGCTTTAACCCACTGTGCCTTAGCACTGGCCCCCTCATATACATTACTTTTTTTGTACTCTGTATGTACTCTGTATATTACCACGAATCATGGAAAACATATAGCATTTGTCTTTTGGGGACAGGCTTATTTCACTAATAATGGTTTTCAGTTGCATCCATTTTGTTGCAGAAGACAAAATTTCATTTTTTTTATGGTTGAGTAGTATTCCATAGTGTATATTTACCATGTTTTCTTGATGGACATCTGGGTTGAATCCACATCTTAACTATTGTGAATTGAGCTGTGATAAACATGAAAGTACAGATAACTCATTCATATGCTTATTTCATTTAGTCTGGATAAATTCCCAGAAGTGAGATGGCTGGGTCATATAGTAGATCTATTTTCAGATTTCTGAAGAATCTCCATATCATTTTCCATAATGGTTGTACTAGTCTACATTCCCACCAACAGTGTATTAGGGTACCTTTTTTTCACATCCTCACCAGCACTTCCTGTTTTTTGATTTCTGTATGATAACCATTCTAACTGAGGTGAGGCGAAACCTCATTGTGGTTTTTATTTGCATTTCCCTGATGGCTAATGATCCTGAGCATATTTTCATGTGTCTGTTGGCCATTTGGATTTCATCCTTTGAAAAATGCCCATTCATGTCCTTTGCCCATTTCTTAACTGGATTGTTTGTTTTGTTGTTGGGCTCTTTATAGATTTTGGATATTAATCCTTTATCCATTGCCTAATTTTCTCAGCATTCAGCATTCTGTAAGCATGAGCTCTCTCTTCTTTTGTTTAATATTTGTTTATTTACTTATTTATTCTCACTCTGAATTTGTATCTTCCTGCTTTTTCACTGATTTATGATTTATACTGCCTTTATTCTTTAATAGTTTTAGTGAGGTATAATTGATATACAATAAATGGTGTATATTAAAATATAAAATCAGATGAATTTTGACAAATGTATATACCTATGAAAAAATAATCATCATAACCAAGATAATGAATGCAATCGTCTCTCAGTATCCACAGGGGATTGATTCCTGGACCCCAGTGTGTACTAAAATCTGTGAATATTCAATTCTCTTATAGAAAATAGCATCGCATTTGTATATAACCTATGCACATTCTCCCATATACTTTATTTAATTTAAAAAGTTACTTATTTGAGATGCAGAGAGAAAGGGAGTGAGAGAGAGAGCTCCCATCCAATTACATTGACTGGGACTACAGCTGTCTGAAACCAAGATCTGGACAATTCAGTCTCTCACATGCGTAACAGAAACTCAATCACTTGAGCCATTATCCCTGCCTCCCAGAGTCTACATTAGCAGGAATCTGAAGTCAGGAGCCAAAAGGGGGTATTGAACTCAGACACTCTAATATAGGACACAGGAATATTAACTTGTATCTCAACCATTAGATAAAATGCCTGCCACTTTGTGAACTTTCTGAAGACCTTTCATATGCACGGATTTCAAAATTATTTTGCAACAAAATGAACTTATCTTTTAATTCTATTTTTTCACAAACTTTTTGAAGTACTCTTATACAGTCTATAACAAAATACAAAGGAATTACTGCACAAAATTCAGAGTGGTGTTTACCTCTGTGGAGAAGTGAGGAGGATGCAAAATGAGCAAAGGTTCATTGGTGGCTTCTAAGGTGTTGGTAATGTTCTGTCTCTTGGTTTTTTTTTTATTTATTCAGTGAACTATACTTACATGTTTTATATACTTGTACATATGTATATTTATAGGATATACTTTACATTAAAAAATGTGAGCATGGGGCTGGCGCTATGGGATAGCGGATAAGTCCACTACCTGCAGTTCCGGCATCCCATTAGGGTGCTGGCTTGAGTCCCGGCTGCTCTGCTTCTGATCCAGCTCTCTGCTGTGGCCTGGGAAAGCAGTAAAAGATGACCCAAGTCCTTGGGCCCATGTATCCACATGGGAGACCCGGAAGAAGCTCCTGGCTCCTGCCTTCAGATCGGCCCAGCTCTGGCCGTTGCAACCATCTGCCTCTGCCTCTCTGTGACTTTGCCTTTCAAATAAATAAATAAAACTTTCAAAAATGTGTGCATTATCTGGAACTTGGAAAAGAACCAGTCAGTGTAATAATATGCAGGCCCAGCATACATGGCTAGGGCTTCAAGGGAGGCAGCATATTATAGTAGAAAGAGAGTCACTGTGATCTGAATTCTAATCTCAGCTCCACCACTTACCAGCTGTGCAACCATGGATAAATTACATAACTCCACCTGGGCTTCAGGGTCCTCTTTTGCAAAGCAGGATTCACAATACTTACCTTGTACGCTTGTTGTATCTGGAGATTGTTCCTTAATAACTATTTGGCAAAAAGGGAAAAAAGCAAACAAAAATTTAAAGAAGACTGAAAAATAAAAGCAAGAAAAATTACAGGCCGGCGCCGTGGCTCACTAGGCTAATCCTCTGCCTGTGGCGCCGGCACCCCGGGTTCTAGACCCAGTTGGGGCACCGGTTCTGTCCCGGTCGCTCCTCTTCCAGTCCAGCTCTCTGCTGTGACCTGGGAAGGCAGTGGAGGATGGCCTTGGCCAGTAGAGGATGCTTGGGCCCTGCACCCGCATGAGAGACCAGGAGGAAGCACCTGGCTCCTGGCTTCAGATCAGTGCAGCGTGCCGGCAGTAGTGGCCATTTGGGGGTGAACCAACAGAAGGAAGACCTTTCTCTCTGTCTCTCTCTCTCTCTCACTAACTCTGCCTGTCAAAAAAAAAAAAGAAAAGAAAAGAAAAGAAAGAAAAATTACAGAGAAGACAAGGATATTGATGGTAGGGAGAAAGTTGATTAATTTAACAGCCAATCATGGGGCTGGCGCTGTGGTTTAGCGGTGAAAGCCGCTGCCTACAGTGCCGGCATCCCATATGGGTGCCGATTCGAGTCCCAGCTGTTCCACTTCTGATCCAGCTCTCTTCTATGGCCTGGGAAAGCAGTAGAAGATGGCCCAAGTCCTTGGGCCGCTGCACCCATGTGGGAGACCCGGAGGAAGCTCCTGGCTCCTGGCTTCAGATCGGCGCAGCTCCAGCTGTTGTGGCCAACTGGGGAGTGAACCAACAGATGGAAGACCTCTCTCTCTCTCTCTCTCTCTCTCTGTCTCTTCCTCTCCTTCTCTACGTAACTCTGACTTTCAAATAAATACATAAATCTTAAAAAAAAAACAGGCAATCATTCATGACTTCTGAAAGTGTAACTTCAAGATGCAATAATGCATAAGGGCCGGCACTGTGGCATAGTGGGTAAATCTGCTGTGTGCAGTACATACATCCCATATGGGTGCCGATTCAAGTCCTAGCTGCTCCATTTCCAATACAGCTCTCTGCTATGGCCTGGGAAAGCAGTAGATGGCCAGGCCCTTGGTCCCCTGAACCCACGTGGGAGACCTGGAGGAAGCTCCTGGCTTCAGATCAGCACAGCTCCAGCCATTGCGACCATCTGGGGAGTGAACCAGTGGATGGAGGATCTCTCTCTCTCTCTCTCTCTCTCTGCCTTTCTGTAACTCTGCCTTTCAAATAAATAAATAAATCTTTAAAAAATAAGGATGCATAATACAGGGCAAATTTTGATAGAAGTGATGATCTGATAATATAATGGAAAGTATCTATTTTCTGAAGCTGTTAAGTAATGAAATCAAAGATTAAAACAGAATGTTAACTTGTGTGGGTATCTCAGACTTAAGGAAAACAGACACTACCAAGATCTGGAAGATCTGTACATCTCCGATGGTAAATGAGAATTGTACCTGATCCATATTCCATTGTGCCTGTGGGAAAGGTGGCAATACAGTAAATTAAAATTGGTGACCTTAGTTTATTCCTTGTATTGGTGTCACCTGTATTTGCAAAGCCTTTTTTTTTCTTTTTTTTTTTAACTTTTATTTAATGAATATAAATTTCCAGTGTACAGCTTATGGATTACAATGGCTTCCCCCCCCCATAACCTCCCTCCCACCCGCAACCCTCCCCTCTCCCGCTCCCTCTCCCCTTCCATTTGCATCAAGATTCATTTTCAATTCTCTTTATATACAGAAGATCAATTTAGTATAAAGGTTTCAACAGTTTGCACCCACATAGAAACACAAAGTGAAACATACTGTTTGAGTACTAGTTATAGCATTAAATCACAATGTACAGCACATTAAGGACAGAGATCTCACATGAGGAGCAAGTGCACAGTGGCTCCTGTTGTTGACCCAACACATTGACACTCTAGTTTATGGCGCCAGTAACCATCCTAGGCTGTCGTCATGAGTTGCCACGGCTATGGAAGCCTTCCAAGTTTACCGACTCTGATCATATTTAGACAAGGTCATAAAAGACAGAGTGAGGATAGTAACCAATGATCCTAAGAGTGGCATTTACCAGGTCTGAACAATTATACAGCATTAAGTGGGGAAGAGGACCATCAGTACACACAGGTTGGGAGTAGAGCCATTGGTGGTAGAGTAGAGGTTATGATTACAAAGGAATGAGGCCCAAGTGCACTAGACAGGGCCTAGAACAAAGGACAGAGTCATTATTAGAGGAGCTAAGAAAGGTGCTGTCTAAGCTACAATTAAGTTTTCTGATTGAGAGGCAAATAGAACCTGATAGAAGGGGCTTGATAATAATCTGGTGGGCTTTAGGCCTTGTAAATTCAGAGGCCCAGACCTATCTATCTCTTCACATGGGCTATATCCTAAGGGAGGTGTGAACCTCCTAGGGGAAGGCACTCTGTTGACTTTCATTACTTGGCTGGCCTGGGAGGAGAGCTGGCCAGGTAAAGGCAGGTGGCATCTCTAACAAGAAATTGACAGTTCTGCCTGCAATGTTGCTGACCCTACTTGACCATCCCCTCAGCTGCAGTGGTCACTTTGGAAGTTGGGCTGAGTGAAGGGCTTTTCAGCTTAGAGCCAATAAGATCTGTGGCTCTGACCTGGGCATCCTTCGACTCCAGGGCAGGTCCATTTCCAGTGATCCAACTCTTGGCAGAGCTGCCAGGGCTCTTCACAAGCTGACTTCTGCTGAAGCCCAGGCTTACCACATTGAAAGCCACTGCAGTGGACTGGCCTGTTGGGTCTCCTTGAGGGCAGATCACTGTACAGATCAGCCATTAATAGGCCTGCCACCCATTGCTTCTGATGCCAAGCTTTCTTTTCCTCCTGGTTTGTGTTAAAGCAGACCAGAGGATGCAAGTCAAGGGAGTGCCCGTTTCCCATCTCTAATCTTCGGTGGCCTGAACGACAAGTCTATAGTCACAGGCATGTTCTGTAGTAGTTTTTCTAAGGTAGACAATGCCCATGAGGAAAATTATATTCTCACTTTAAAACTTTCTTTCCCTTTGGTCTGAAAGGGAGGTTTTTTCTGCTTACTGTATACTTTGCTGATGGCGAAGTGAATCTAGCTATGAGATTATTATTTGAGTTCTTATTTTGGCTATGCTATTGCAGAAAAATGTTAGCCATCTCTTTTATAAGGTCTAAAGATTAAATTGTGCATCCTACAGTTTCCTTCATAATAGAATTAGTTTCCTACCTTGAAGAGAATAGAGAAATGAAAGAACAAGTTGGGCTTAGAATAGAGAAATGAGGGAGCAAGTCCTAGATCGCTTGCTGACAATAGCAATATCACATGAATACTTAGCAAACCGTTTCAACCATTAGATAACAACTTAAGAAAACATTTACCAGAAGGTCCAATGCCTTCTATAAATTTTAAGAATCATGTATTTGAAAACACCTCTTAAATATCTAACATGGTGTAGTTTGTTTAGCCAGTAAACTTAAGCACAACCATCTAAAATGTTTTTAGTTTCTTTCTACCAACAAGTCTAAAACATATGATACACAGATTCAGGTCCCACAAATTAAAATGTATCTTTGATTGATTTTAGCAGCTTAAATTTATGGACAGTCTTATCTATAAGCCATTTAAAATAAAACTCTTAATAAAATTTCCCCATGTGGACATACAATATGTACACACATATAACATAACATACTAGACCAATATAGCAATTTTAATAATAGCTTTTAAAATCTTTAACTCTTTTTGTAGATTGCCAATTGATTTGAATTGCTTTTTCTTTTTAGTAACCTCAGTTAACCATACTTTCTCTCAGTTGGTACTGTTAATACATTATTGGCTTCATCTGTTTACAGAGCCATCCCAAAGTACTGAATACAATAAAAGTGGCTGGAAAAAGTCCATAGGAACCTATAGGAGGACAGCTAAACACAGAACCAACAACGCTTTAGTTTTATGAGCAGCAGATCATATATAACTGTGGATGACAAAAGACTTTAAGTCGCCATGTTTAAAATTATAAACTCATCAACCAACAAGAGGCACTTGCTTACTTCACAGTATTTTTGAAAGCACCTGTAGGATTTTACAAGTATTTAACCTTTTAAGCCCCTGGGGCTTTCTCATTAAGATAACTATCATGTCTAGTAACACAAGATCATTAGACTTTTTAATTCTCAAACATTTGTATTAATAGCATTTTCCATTATAGAAACTTAAAGTCTGGTACCACATCACATCTTGACAGTACTTCTAATATACTCCAAATAGACTGATTAGTTGGTGTCTCTATAAGATGAGAGACATAGGTCCTTCGATTTTTTCAGTTGGGCCCAAACTGGAAAAACCAAAGTCCAGGATTTACTGGAAATTTTAGAGACCAGATTGTTTGAAACTTTGATTTTTTGAATGCCTGTCAAGAATGCCAAGAAGGCTCAAAATCCAAAATATCTGGTTGAAATAAGATTTCTTAAAATCATGACATACCATAGACCAAATTTGATCATTGTTACAGGTGATTATTCAAATTTTTGAAAAAAGCACATATTTAAATAATCCATAGCTCTTAATAAAAATTCAGCTGTTTTTGAACAATTAGAATTTAACAGACATCAAGAGAACATAATAGATTACTTTAACACATTGCTCTAACAGTGCATCAGAGTTTAATTCTATGTCAAAGAGAAATTGAGCTTCCTGTGATCTTTTGCTGTGAGGTTTCCTTCCTTTACCTTCTTTCATATTGGTGACCATGTTTCTGTGTTTCTGTGTGTAACACATCTTTAAGCATCTTTTGCAGGGCAGGATGAGTGGCAACAAATTCTTTCAGTTTCTGTTTGCTATGAAAAGTCTTAATTTCACCTTCACTCACAAATGAGAGCTTTGCAGGATATAATATTCTGGGCTGGCAGTTTTTCTCTCTTAGTACCTGGGCTATGTCTCGCCATTCCCTTCTAGCTTGTAGGGTTTCTGATGAGAAGTCTGCTGTGAGTCTAATTGGAGATCCTCTAAGAGTGATCTGACGTTTCTCTCTTGCACCTTTTAGGATCTTTTCTTTATGTTTCACTGTGGTGAGTTTGATTACAACATGTCGTGGTGAGGATCTCTTTTGGTCATGTTTATTAGGGGTTCTATAAGCTTCCTGTACTAAGATGCCTCTGTCCTTCTCCAAACCTGGGACATTTTCTGCTAGTATCTCACTGAAAATGCCTTCTAATCCTTTCTCCCTCTCCATGCCTTCAGGAACTCCTAGAACCCGAATGTTGGGTTTTTTAATAGTATCCTGTAGATTCCCGACAATATTTTTTAGATTTCTAATTTCTTCTTCTTTTCTTTGGTTTGCCTGTTTCCTTTCCTGTTCTCTGTCTTCTAAGTCTGATATTCTCTCTTCTGCTTCGCCCATTCTGTTTTTAAGGCTCTCTAATGTGTTTGTCATTTGATCTATTGAACTCTTCATTTCATTATGATTTCTAGTCACTATCAGAGTTTCTTGTTCCACTAGTTGTTTCATTTCATTTTGATTCCTCCTTAATATTTCACTTTCACGAGAGAGATTTTCTATCTTGTCCATGAAGGATTTCTGTAGTTCAAGAATTTGTTTTTGAGAACTTCTTAATGTTCTTATCAATTTTTTGAGATCTGCTTCTTGCATTTCTTCGATCTCATCATCTTCATAATCTTGAATTGGGGTGTCTTTTTCATTTGGGGGCGTCATAGTGTCTTCCTTGTTCTTGTTAGCTTGGTTTTTGCGTTTGTTGTTTGGCATGTTGGAGATATTTGGTTTCTTCACTGTGGTGTTTTTTCTTGTTACACTATGGCTCTATATTAAGTGGACTGTCTGCTTTCAGTGGAGTCTTAGAGGCTTGAGATGAGTGTGGACTGAGAGCTGTGTTTGGTTCCTCAGGGTTGAGGGTGTGTCAAGGATGACACTCCCAGGTTAGGTGTGGTAAATCTCTCTTTCTTTTTTTGATTTAAAAGGGAAGTAATTCCGCACAGCTGAACGTAATTGGAGGTAGTTAGCAGGCAAATGATATACCCACAGGAGCCAGAGATCAGAAGCTCTTTCCCAAGGACCACACAGGGAATCTCTGCTGCCCTCAGTGTGGGCTCCAATTCTCCTGAAATCTCCCACTGGGTTGCCAAGTTAGATGCTAATCTCCTGTTATTTCACCCCTCCCCACAGAGTCAGGTTTTTCTGCTAGGCTCAGGGCTGGTGCAGACCTGAGGTCGCCCTGCTTATGACGTATGTCCAAAATGGCGCCTGCTCTGTCTTGCTCGCCTTTGAGAGGTGAGCGGAGAGAGAGAAACTTGTGTCCGTATCAGTCACTTTTTTTATTTTTTTTCTCTCTCTTCTAGTTAGCCTGGTGAACTTTTCCCCACGGAGTTTCAAGCCTCGTTCCCTCTAGCCTCCTCTTTCCGCTTGCCTGCTGGTATCTCGGGCTATGGAGGTTCGGCTCACCTCGCGTTCCAGCGCTGGTGCGTTGAGTCTGCCGCTGGTGTCCCGAACTTGGGCTCCCACGCTCTCCACGCAGGTCCACTGTGAATCACTAGTTCCGGAAGAGTTTCCTCTGCTGTTTCATCCTCTACTCTTCCTTGACCCTGCAGTATCTCCACTTATATTAAACTTTCTCTCCCCCCGGACTAAGTGTGCTTCCTGCCTATTCCGCCATCTTGCCGCCTCTCCTGCAAAGCCTTTTAATATCAGTGGTTACTTTTTCTAACTCACACATGAATAGCTATAATTATTTGTTCATGCAGAGACTAATTGGGTTTGTAGAGAGAAAAGTTCTGGTCTGTGGACCTAGAGTGCAATTTTAATGTTAACCAGCTGTTTAAAGATGTGTCCTATCCTGTAAGGCCAAAGAGGAACCAGAGGAGAGATCATAGATGGCTGAAGGAAGGGCCAGCTGCCAGTGACTTGGAAACATCATTTAGAGTACATTGTTATTAGTGGTTGACATGACAGGCAGATCCTATAGAAAAGAGAGTTCCCTTCTATCTCGTTCTGTTTACATAGGACCTTTAGTTATTGCATCTCAAAAGAAAACATATCTAATGATGTTTGGAGTTTCGCTGATCAAGAATATGGCCTCAGATTCACGAAATTTAAGTACTGACCTTGCCATTAAGTATTTGTAACTCAATAGAAATGTTTGCAAGCTGTTTACCTCATATTATTTCATTTAGAAAGAGTACATTAGAAAACATCCTCAAGGATAGACCGGATGTTATTATATGATCTTTTATAATTTTGATCTCCTTTGATCATGAGTCATCCTGCAGTGGTTGAATAAAACAGGCAATCACTTCAAAATTGTCTTTTACATTCCACAGTTATAATATCATTGTGATTTCTTTGTTTGAAATAGGAGCATTTAAGTACAACTGGGCTTTACTTAAAGTTGAAAATCCTCTTGAAAGGCGAAACAGCTAATGAAGAACTCCTTGAAGGTATCATCTTTCTGTGTGAAGAGCATACAATGTTGACATGTTACCACCAATTTGTTGAATATAAGATCTTTTGTAGTATAATTTGATAATGGCAGAGAAGGAAACTGATCACATAGGAATGGGAAAAGATTGCTAGCCAGGAATAAAGATAGAAGAGAAAGAACAGTAGCAAATTTAAAGAGTAGTAAAAAAAACTGAATGAAAGTAATCAATTTTATTTTAGTCCAGTGGGGAATTGCAACTGCCCAGCCCTTCTGCAGTTATCTACCCCCATGAAGAAAGCATACCTATTGATAGGATAGGTAATGCTTTGTAATGCTGTACTTTTTGTAATTACTTGTATAAACATTGTTATTTGTTTTCTATAATTCTCAAGGGACTAGAATGTACATGGCATAAGACAAACATACACATATATATCTTTGGGTCACTGGGCAAGTTTCTTTTCTGTGCTTCACTTTCTTCATCTTTAAAAAAGTGATAATATTGATAATATCTACCTCATCATGTTGTTTTAAGAATCTTAAGAGAAAATGTACATAAAACATTTAGTATCCTACCTGGTGCATTGTGTGCAATATGTATTACCTACTATTATAGTTATTATTATTATCACTACTACTGCTATACCTTTATTACTATTACTATTATATAGATGCAGTGAGTGAGGCAGAAGTCTGTATACACATTGACCCTTAACATATTTCAACTTCATTTAGTCATAAAAATGATTTTCTCTAAATTATTTTAATATGCACATGCTTAAGTGTATTAGTAATCCATAAGAGCTTTATTATTTGTAGTACATGCAATTATGTTAGTAAATTACTGATTATCCAATAAATAAAAACAAATTTATGATAATTAGGACAATAATAAAATTTGCAGTAAACCTAAGCTAGTGCTAATTCAGTTTTGCTGAATGTTTCTGGGACCTCTAAAATTTTTGCCAATCATTTAAGGGACCTCAGAAGCTCAGATTCATAGAGTCTGCATGTCTAGGCACAGTATCACCTCAGCACACACAAACTGTTACAAATCAGGAAAACTAGTCTACTATTTTCATTAGTGAAATATATCAACTCACTTAACCAACTAAGGGAAAATGTTTACTCAAACTAATACAATCTGGAGAGACCAGAGAGATTACTGAAGTCACCAACTTTGGAGTTGAACTGGAGTTTCCCATTACACTGTTTATCCAAATGTAGGTAAGTAAGAAACAGAGATGAAAGTGAAGTTATTTTTATTTCCAGATTATTTTTACTTAACTCAATGTAGATACTTCTCATGTTCAGAGTAACAAATTTGCAATGTCACTCATTGTTTGGTTGCAAATTATAAGACTTCCCTGAGTCCAAGTTTTTTATATTTAAAAATAATAAAATTGATGTTTACTTTTTTGTATTGAGAGAGTGTATGAAATTTGTATTTTTATATTCTGTTCATTTCTTGTGAAAGTACTTTTCTCTTAGAATGGTCAACCTAATTGCTGGGATAAGAATTTCACTAGTATTTTTTGTAGTATAAAAAATGGAAATTTTGAGAGAGTAACACATACTCATTAAATAAATATTGGGAAAATAATAAAAAAATACCCACAGTCCTACCATCCACTAGAATATAAGAGCCTCGGCAGCAAGGAGTTTTGTGTGTCTTGTTCACTGCTGGGTTCCCAGCACTAAGCACAGTGGCTAGCACAGAGAATACTCTCATTAAGTTTTGGTTGAATAAATAATTGATTCTAAACACTGTCACGTTTAGCAATTTAATTATTTGTTTTCAGTGTTTTTTCTTTAGCTTATTTTGCTTGTTTTACAGAATTGTGACCATATGATAAATATAACCTTGTATTCTAATTTTTCACTTCATATTAGTGCGTATTCATTTATCCATGTGACTTAATAGTCAACAGTTTTATTGTTCACATTAATGGTTTATGTCTACCTCATTGATGGACGTTCAGAGTGTATTTCCTTTCTATCATTGTAATCATATACTGCTTTGAATATCTTTATTCCTGTATTTATTTCAAATAACTTTTCAGAAGTACAATTTCCGAAGTAAAGGGGAGTAATAACAATTTATTGCATACTTATTGTTAGGTTCTTTGTTATGTAACTTCCCTATATTATCTCATGTAATCTTCTCAATAACCCTGAGAGATTGGTGTTAACTAAGGTGTAGAAAAATTAAATAACTAGCCTGTGGCCATACAGGTGGGAGGTGGTCTCAAGTTAAGGTTTGTCTGACTTATCTCAAGCTCTTAGCCAAAGTGTTTTTAGCATATAAGTGTTACCAAATTGCCTTCCAGAAGGATTATACCAGGTTACTTTGCCATCCATTTAAAAGTACCTATGTCAGTACCTTCTCTCTAGCATTAGATATTAATACTTTGCAAAAAAGATTTTGATAAATTGTAAAGCAAAACATGGTATATGACAAGCATTTACTAGTAGATCTTGAATAGAGGAAAATTGTTGAAATTAGCTAAGCTTCCTTAAAAATAAGACTAATATGATTATTTCATATTTTACTTTGTTAGCTCTCAAGGAAATACAATCTTTTGACATGTCTTTAGACCTCTGTCTGAATGCTGTTAAACTGCTGATGGATCATGACAGGTACAGAAGAACTGATTTTCCTTGCTCTAAAGACTAACATGTGTCTGTGGTTCCCATTAACACATATTTGTGTGAATACACTCATATTCCAAGGGCATAATATTTGCCATTGTACTGATCAATTTAGACCATGGAACTGCTTATTTAGTTAGCGAAACAATAGTAATGTCAATTCTAAATTTTACATTAAATTTTTAAAAAAGAAGTTAAAATCAAGAAGGAATGAGATTGGACCTTATACAGCAGAAGTTAGGCTATGTTGACTTATAGACCACAGTCACATAGAACAGGAAGATGTAAGCAGGTACAGTTCTGCAAGTGATATTCCTCTCTGGCTTTAATTTTGTAGAATCATTAATGTCAAAAGGGACCTCAAAGTTTTTACAGACCTCTTAGACATTGTCAGACTTTAATTTCATCAAGAATCGATGGGAAAAATCTTCAAGCATTTGAAAAGATGGTCAATGTAATCATTTGTCAGGGAAATGCAAATCCAAATCACTATGAGGAACAACTTCACACTCACTAGGATGGCTTTAATAAAAATGATATATAATAGCATATATTGGCAAGGATGTGTAGAAATTGTAACTGTCCTATAATGCTGGTGAGTATGTAAAATGGTACAGCTGCTTTGGAAAGCAGCCTGTTAATTTCTCAATGAGTTAAATATAGAGTTACCATATGTCCCAGTAATTCTGCTCCTAGGTGTAAACTCCAGAGAACTGAAAGCATTTATCCACAAAACATTTGTATACTATCATTCATATCAGCATTATTTGCAATGTCCAAAAAGTAGAAACAACCTATTTGTCTATCAGCTGATAAATGGATAAACAAAATGTGGTATATCCAAAATCATGAAATATTACTTTTCAATGAAGAAGCAGAGTACTGATACATTTTACAACATGGATAAGCATTGAAAACATGTCAGGTGAAAGAAGCCAGTCACAAAATAATCACATATTGCAAGATTGCACTTATTTGTCCAGAATAGGCAAATTTATAGACAGAAAATAGGTTAGTGGTTGACTAGGTCTGTAAAAGTTGGGGTGGGGGGAGTGGAAAGTAACTGCTAATGGGCATGGAGTTTTTTGAGGAATGATGAAAATGTTCTAAAATTGAGTGCTGGTTGCACAACTCGAGAATATACTAAAAACCACTGAATTGTATACTTTAAAGAACAAAGCATATGATATGTGAATTATACCTCAATAAAGCTATTATAAAAATAATCACTGGGTAAACCAGATAAAAATATAGAGATCAGACCCTAGCTTACTTCAGCAAGCCCAGATCTCTATATTCTTTATGAGTTCTACAAATGATTCTGAGAACCATTATTCTAGACCAGAGGTCAACAAACATTTTCTATAAGAGTTCAAGTAGTAATTAATTTAGGCTTTTCAAACCATAAAGTCTCTGTCACACTTCTTGACCCTATTGTACTGTGAAAGTACCCATAGGTAAATATAAATGAATGAATGTGGCTGTGTTCCAGTACAATTTTATTTGCAAAAACAGATGTGTGGTTAGATTTGGTCACAGGCTTGACCAGTCTCCTACCTGACAGATGAATTCTCCATTGTTTCTTCATTGAGAAGTGATTCAGTCTTTTCTGGTATACCTGAGGAAGAGGGGAATGCATTATGTTTTTATAAAGCTGGAACAGATGATCCTTCCTCATAAACAATTGATATGTTTCCCAGTAATTTCTAAGGCTCCCCATTCTGCCGCAGGGTAGCATCTAAATCTTTAACTTGACAGGTCTTCTCCAGTTCATTCTGACACTGTTCATGATATGTTCACTTTCTGGGTGTCACTGTCACCCCCAGTCTAAACAGGCAATCGCAACTGAACGCAGTACTGTAGATGTGATCTCAACAATAGTATATACCTTTTGGATTCTAAGGATTCTAAACCTGTGCTATCCAATATAGTAGCTGCTAGCCACATGTAGCTTTTTAAAATTTGAATGATGATTTTTAGGTGTAATCATTGGACCTGTTGTAAGTCTACCTAATTATATAGCCTAATTTCCTTCATCATATGCACCAAAAATTCATTGGATTCAATTTTAATTAGTTTGAAGATTTATTTATTTATTTGAAAGGAAGAATTACAGAGAGAAACAGAGAGAAAGAGCGAGATCTTCCATCTGCTGGTTCACTCCCCAAATAGCTGCAATGGCCAGGGCTGGGCCAGGCCAAAGCCAGGAGCTTGGAACTCCATTTGAGTCTGCACACTGGTGCAGGGGCCCAAGCACTTGAGCCATCTTCCACTGGTTTCCCAGGTGCATTAGCAGGGAGGGATCTGGATTAGAAGCAGTGTAGCTAGGACTTGAACTGGCACCCATATGGGATGTTGGCATTGCAGATGGCAGCTTAACCCACTATACCCCGTGCCGGCCCCAATTTTTATTTTTTAAAGTTTTGGTTGTTTACACCCTACCTCCTTCCACAAAGAAATTGAACCTTCCTACATATATTTAAACTTTCCTATATGTATTTAAATATAATAAAGCTTTTAAAATTTAAATAGGAAGTCAGAACCCTGTAAAGGGGGAAGCAAACATACCAAACACAATGGTTAATATAGTTACTGTAATTAAGAATTAAACTTAACCTAAAAATCTGGTTTTCTGGCTTATCTTTAAAAAATGGAAAGATATGGAAACACTAAGTAGTGATCAGTTGGAGCTAAGTAGCAGTTAACACCTTTAGATACTTCCTTATATTTTCCCATATCCTGATGTCATCTTTCTGTGTACTGTTATTATTCTTGTAGCAGATATAGCAGAAAAATAAAATATTTATGGTACCCCACCTATATCTCTATTCAAAGTAGAAGTATGAATGTGGCTGACACTGGTATACTGGGTAAAGCTGCTGCCTGCAGTGCCAGCATCCCATATGGGCGCCAGTTCAAGTCCCAGCTGCCCCATTTCTGATCCAGCTCTCTGCTGAAATGTGCCTGGGGATGGCAGCAGAAGATAGTCCATGTCCTTGGGCCCCTGCACCCATGTGGGAGACCCAGGAGAAGCTCCTGGCTCCTGGCTTCAGATTTGTCCAGCTCTGGCCATTATGGCTGTGAACCAGTGGATGGAAGACCTCTCTCTCTCTCTCTCTGTCTACCTCTGCCTCTCTGTTACTCTGTCCTTCAAATAAATAAATAAATCTTTGAAAAAAATTGTATTGGGTACTATGTGATGTTTCCATAGGTATATTGTGTAATGTCTAATCAGGGAAAATTTATCTGTTTCCTCAAATATTTCACATGTCTTTGTGGTGAAATATCCAAAATCCTATCATGTGTGTTTAATATGCAAACAAGCAATGTTTGTGTCAAATGAATACAACTTAAAAGCCCATTATGGAAAAAAATATAGTAGAAATTATAGCCAGTACACAGAAAAACTGTCTATTGAAAAAAATGAATTCAAATAAAGAACCAAAATTTCCACTGCATTTATTTTGGAAAGTGAAAAACACAAATAGTCTTGTTGTACAATGCAGTTCTGTGGTTATATATTAAGGGAAAAGATTGCCCAGGAATTAGCTTTTACAGGTGACACATTTACAAAAGACTATCTACTGAGTGAGGCACACAGTGTACTCTTAAGTTTCAAATGCAAATCTAACCAGAAATGCTGTTGTTTGGTATGTTAAAGATATGGGTGAGAATTTACTGTGCCAGGTTGCTTGAAGAGGATAATTTATTTGTGGTTTTTTCTGTTGTCCAAACATAAAGGGTACTGCCCAGTAAGGCATATTTATTGGTGGTGTCAGTGATTCAGTGATATGATAGAACCTTTTTAAAAAAAGATGTATATTTATTTGAAAGACAGAGTTACAGAGAGGAGAGAGAGAGAGAGGGAGAGAGAGAGAGAAATCTTCCATCTGCTGGTTTACTCCCCAGATGGCTGCAGCAGCTAGGGCTGGGCCAGGCCAAAGCCAAGAACCTGGAACTCCATCCAGGACTCCCATGTGGGTGGCAAGGGCTTAAGTACTTGGGACATCTTCTGCTGCTTTCCCAGGCACATTTTAAGAAGCTGAATCAGAAGTGGAGCAGCTGGGTCTGGAACCTACCCTCTGATATGGGATTCCAGCGTTACAAGCAGTGGCTTTAACTGCTGTGTTACAATGCCAGTCCCTGTGATAGAACCTTTGAACATATTGCCTGTAATTTAGGTTTAATATAGACTGGTCAAAATAACTTAAGTATGGCTACGAACAATATTTCTGCAGTGGTTATTGTTATCAAAAGCTATGATTTGATCTTAACTCCATGGTAGCAGTGGGTTTTTTTTTTTTTTGAGAGTCCAGAGGGTTTTAAATGTTTAATACCTATGCTGTGAATTCATGGGAATAGGTCCAGCAGCTCAAGCTCTTTTCCATTGACTCTCACAAAGTGAACTTCTCTGCGTGGAGCACAACTGTGCTTCAGTTGAACCCAGGTATCTTTCTCTTCGTCTTCCTTCTTTTTTTATTTTAAATGTTTATTTATTTATGTGAAAGACAGAGTGAGAGCCAGAAAGAAAAAACACTTCCACCTGCTTATTCACTCCCCAATAGCCAGGTTTGGCGAGGCCAAAGCCAGGAGGCAGGGAACTGCATACTCATCTCCCACTTGGATGGCAGGAGGCCCAAATACTTGGGACTTGGACTGGCACTTGGATATGGAGAGCTGGTATTCCATGCAGTGGCTTAACCTGCTGAGCCACAATGCCGGCCCCAAGATTCCTTCTTTTTTTCTGATCTTTTTCTTCACATATTTCAGGAAGCAACTCAGCTCTTAGAGTGCTTAATATGTTCAATATGCACATTAATTTTCTTGGCAAGATTCTTGTCCTTAACATGTTTGTTTATAGCAGTGCCAACGGCACACTGGGGTCGACTCTTGCAGCTGTTCCATGGTAACACAGGACATTCCTTTTTGTACAATATGCATTCCCTTGATGTCTGCAATGTCACCTTTTTGTATATTTGTATATATGTGACTAAAGGAACCATTTTGTTTTTTGAAAGGCCTACAGAACATATGTTGGTGCCTCTCTTTTTCCCTTTGGGTTAGTCATTTTGGTAAATTGTTGGTGGTTCTGGCCAAAGGATGGTGGCAATGTTTTTCAAGGATGTAAAATTCAAGTATAAGAGGATACTTAGGGGCTGGCATTATGTCATAGGGAGTAAAGCCACTGTTTGTGATGCTAGCATCCCATATAGGCACTGGTTCAATTCCTGGCTGCTCCACTTTCCATCCAGCTCCCTAATAAATGGCCTGGGCAAAGAAGCAGAAGATGACCCAAGTACTTGGGACTCTGACACCTATGTGGCAGACACGGAAGAAATTCCTGGCTCCTAGCTTTGGCCTGGCCAAGTCTCGACTGCTGCAGCCATCTGGGAAGTGAACCAGCAGATAGAAGATCTCTCCTCCCCAACCCCGTGTGTCTCTGACTTTCAAATAAAATAAACCTTTTTTTTTAAAAAGAGTATTTCAAAACTTTCATGGAAAATAGAAATAAAAATAAAAATAAAGCTTTGTTGAAATCCTTGTGTGGTTTTTTCATAGTACACATTTTCCATGGACTTTTTAAAAACTCTACATATTAATTGTTTAATTCACTAAGGAACATGTAGATATAGTAATCATGCATGTATATTAGATAGTGTTCTATGGCTTCACAGAGATTATTGCTTGGTTTGCTAAATGGGATGCACGATACAGCTGTTGACTCCACTTCTTGGATTGGAGGTCAGGAGGTTTAGGGATTAGCTGTGTAGTGCCTAGCATGTAGTGTTGTCACAGCTTGAGTAGCCCTGGAAGCAGATTTTGAGATGGAGGTTGATGTATAGTTAGTTTATTAAGGGGTGTTTTGATGCTCAACACCTGTGAAGTGAAGTAAAGGAGGAAGGAGTAAATAAAGGGAGAAGTTAGGCTGAGGTATAATTGCAAGAACTCGGCCTTACAAATGGGTAACTCTGATCCGCAAGAATTGTCCTCAGTTGGAGTGGGAGGGTCAGATCTTACAGTCTAGTGTTGACTACTCATTGGATGCTGGCCGTGCTGAGAAGGGAGCCTAATCTTGTGTGTGGTAGCTATCCTCAGCCTAGAGCTGAAGAGCAAATGGGAAATAAATACTTCAGTACTGAAGGGGTGATCTGAGCAGTGTAGCGTAGCATTTATGACAGGTAGGTGCTGAAGGGATGTTTTCTGAACAGTTGAAATAATTCAGCTTGTTCATATCATCCAAAGGAAAATCACTGCCTCAGCTCATCAACTTGACCTTTCTGGTGAATATGACAACCCATGTAAACACTTTGAATCTCTCTCTGTGAAAGTGCTCCAACATAATTATACAAATGCAAAATTTAATTCATATGTTCTTAGTGAAGTCATTTTTGTGGAAAACTAATTTAGTAAGGAATAATCTGGCTCATTTTTTTTCTGTACTGAAATTGGTTTCCAGAGATGGGAGTGATTACCTAAACTACATGCTTAACAATTCTAGGGTTAAAGATTGAATTCTTTAAAAAAGTTTTATGATTTCCAACATTATGATAATGAAAACATTGCTCATCTTGCCTTTCTCAATATTACTTATGTGAATAAAGAACTACAAATTGAAGAACTTGAACTGCAGTGTGGTGTGGTACTGAATCCTAATTAGACAACTCTGGAATATCAGATATAGTGGACATTTGATGGTTTTGACCATTGTCCATTCATTCATTTCATCTTCCTCTTGAAGACAAGTGCCCAAATTTCCATTTAGGTATCCTCTTCTCCATATCAGCCCATGTGGACATAGGCATATGGGTATTGAGGAAACAGGTTTTGGGGCTGGCACTGTAGCATAGTAGGTTAAGCCTCCGCCTGAGGTGCCAGCATCCTATATGGATGCCATTTTGAGTCCCATTTCCAATCCAGCTCCCTGCTAATAGCCTGGGAAAGCAGTGGAAGATGGCCCAAGTGCTTGGGCCCCTGCACCCACATGGGAGACCCAGAAGAAGCTCCTAGCTTCTGATCAGCCCAGCTCCAGCCATTGTGGCCATTGAGGAGTGAACCAGCAGATGGAAGACCTCTCTCATTGTCTCTCCCTCTCTCTGTCTGTAACTCTGACTTTCAAATAAATAAACAAATCTTTAAAAAAATGAGTTTCAGATTTCTATTCCCAAATCAACAGAATAATCAATTTCAAAAGGAAAATGTGATAAATTAAGTATTTATATTCTTAGATTTCAAATTCAAAGTATGTTCTGTTTTCTTGCCTGATTGTTAACATGCTTATACCATCATTCAGTTAATAGTAAATTTTGATTATGTATTTGGCAGTCTGTTTTTCTTAGTCTCCTTCACTCATTCATGTTATATAGTTGGCCTTTGTATACAGTATAGAAAGTCACATTATATAATGGACAAAACTTTTAATAATTCTGTAGCAAAAGCTTAAGTATCTTTTATACAGAGCAGTTTCTTTTAGTAACAGAAGTGTGCAGAACATTAATTGTTAGAAAGTAAATATATTTCTGCAATAGATTAAGCTTATGCAGTCCAACCTAGCTTTCTGTTAATTTGCCATGCTGTTTTGTCAGTGAAGCCTTGCTGATTTATATTAGTGCTTCTCGGTGCTTTATATCCATATTAATTATATCAGTATATATTGGTACTTTGCATCAGCATTAAACTTGATATCAGGTGAAGATTTTGTGAAGATGCAGATTCTGATACAGTAAGTCTGGCATGGGCCTGATCTGCACATTTTTTAAGATTTATTTATTTATTTGAAAGGCAGAGTTACAGAGGGAGAGAGAGAGAGAGAGAGAGAGAGAGATCTTCCGTCCACTGGTTCTCTCCCCAAATGGCTGCAATGGCCGGGGCTGGGCCAAGCTGAGGCAGGAGCCAGGAATGGGTGCAGGGGCCCAAGTACTTTGGCCATCTTCCATGGCCTTCTCAGACACACTACCTGGGAGCTAGGTAGGGAGTGGAGCAGCCAGGACTCAAACTGGCCGCTCATGTGGGCACCTGTGTAGCCGCAGTGCAGCAGCCCTCCTGACTACATCACAGCACTGGGCTCCTGATCTACATTTCTAACAAACTCCTGGATGATGCCAATGCTGTTGGTCTGTGACCCACACTTGCAGTAGCAAGGTTTGGAAATCTAAAAGGGCTCCATAAATTTTAGTCTCACAAATTTTCTTAATATCTTAATAAGGCAAATTTATTTGATCCAGAGTCCTGAACTCTTTTTTTTTTTTTTGACAGGCAGAGTGGACAGTGAGAGAAAGACAGAGAGAAAGGTCTTCCTTTTTGCCGTTGGTTCACCCTCCAATGGCCGCCGCGGTAGCGCACTGCGGCCGGTGCACCGCGCTGATCCGATGGCAGGAGCCAGGTGCTTCTCCTGGTCTCCCATGGGGTGCAGGGCCCAAGCACTTGGGCCATCCTCCACTGCACTCCCTGGCCACAGCAGAGAGCTGGCCTGGAAGAGGGGCAACCAGGACAGGATCGGTGCCCCGACCGGGACTAGAACCCGGTGTGCCGGCGCCGCAAGGCGGAGGATTAGCCTAGTGAGCCGCGGCGCCGGCCTAGTCCTGAACTCTTTTACAGCAATTAAGTTACTATTATTTCTTCCTCACCTTGGGCTTTAATACCTTCTTATGAAATTTTGTATCAATATTTTTAATTCTACAGACATACCATTAATGAAAATATTAATTTTTTTATTTATTTTTTTGACAGGCAGAGTGGATAGTGAGAGAGAGAGACAGAGAGAAAGGTCTTCCTTTTTGCCATTGGTTCACCCTGCAATGGCCGCTGCAGCCGGTGCATCGCACTGATCCGAAGCCGGGAGCCAGGTGCTTCTCCTGGTCTCCCATGGGGTGCAGGGCCCAAGCACTTGGGCCGTCCTCCACTGCCTTCCCGGGCCATAGCAGAAAGCTGGCCTGGAAGAGGGGCAACCGGGATAGAATCTGGCGCCCCGACCGGGACTAGAACCCGGTGTGCCGGCGCCGCAAGGCGGAGGATTAGCCTGTTAAGCCATGGCGCCGGCCTGAAAATGTTAATATTATCCTAACAAATAACCTGGTTTTAGTTTTTTTCTTTCTTTCAACTCTGGTGCATAATTTTTCCTCGTATCTTGCATAGATAACTTTATGTTGTTACATTAAAAGGGCTTAGGATTTAGACACTGGTGAGGTAAGATTAGGAAATTACTGTTCATTCCAGTAATGATACTACCAAATCAGATAATCAAAGTATTTTTAAATTGGAATGAGACTACTAAAACAGAATTAGAAACCTAGAGATAGGGGCTGGTATTGTGGTGCAGCGGGTTAAGCTGCCACCTGTGATGCCAGCATCCCATATGACTGCCAGTTCAAGTCCAGCTGCTCCACTTCTGATCTGGACTTGAGGAAGCAACAGAAGATGGCCCAAGTGCTTGAGCCCCTGCTGCCCACTTGGGAGTCTTGGGTGGAGCTCCAGGCTCCTGGCTTCTCCCTGGTGCAGCCCTGGCCATTGCAGCCATTTGGAGAGTGAACCAGCAGATGGAAGATCTCTCTCTCTCTCTTTCTCTCTCTTGCTCTTTCTCTCTTTATAAATCTCTCTTTCAAATAAATAAATCTTTTTTTAAAAAGAGAAACCTAGACATAGTTATTTTGGAAAGCCAATGCTCCAAATGAAAATACCTAACGAGAATCAAAGAGATCAGATTGACATTGCCATGCCAAAGTCAAGAACAGAGAGTAGCATCAGGCTTGTGAAGTCAAGATTAAAATTTTGGAAATACAGGGGTAGCAAGTTGTGCAAGTTCATCAAGTAAAAATAAAGAGCAGAAAACTTTGCAGCTTAAGTACTTTGTTTCCAACATTTCTGTTGCATAAGGCCTGGTATTGTTTTGTTAATATAATAGTTTTTGAGGGCCCATGCTGTGGCTTAATGGGTAAAGCCGCTGCCTGCAGTGCTGGCATCCCATATGGACACTGGTTCGAGTTTCTTGGCTACTCCACTTTTGATCCAGCTCTCTGCTATAGCCTGGGGAAGCAGTAGAAGATGATCCAAGTCCTTGGGCCCCTGCACCCAAATGAGACCTGGAGGAAGCTCCTGGCTCCTGGCTTCGGATGGTTGTGGCCGTCTGGGGAGTGAACCATCAGATGGAAGACCTTTCTCTCTACCTCCGCCTTTCTGTAACTCTGCCTTTAAAATAAATAAATAAATATTTTAAAAAATAGTTTTTGAATACATTGTTGAATATTATAATAAAATGTTTTAGAGCCTCTCTGATCCTACACATTAAGTAAGTTCCTGAGAAGTTCTGTTCAGAGAAAATGTGATATGATTAATAGTATTTCTCCATGGACTTACACTAGAAAAATAGAAATAACTTACTTCCAAAAATGTTGACCCTAAAATGTAGTAAACTATACTTAGAACTACAGCAAAATTTTAAAATCACATTTAAATGTAATACATTCTCCTGATAATACAGTAATAAGTAAGTGGAGTGGATTTTAGAAATGGCAAGATGAGTGAGATAATATCCTGATTGTGTAGAAAAGGAGATAGGTACAATATTGAAGACTCATGTTCTCAATAATAATTTCTTCCTGAGATAGTTCTAAAAAGTAAAAGCAAACATTAGGCCGGCGCCGTGGCTCAACAGGCTAATCCTCCGCCTAGCAGTGCCGGCACACCGGGTTCTAGTCCCGGTTGGGGCGCCGGATTCTGTCCCGGTTGCCCCTCTTCCAGGCCAGCTCTCTGCTGTGGCCCGGGAGTGCAGTGATGGAGGCCCAAGTGGTTGGGCCCTGCACCCCATGGGAGACCAGGAGAAGCACCTGGCTCCTGACTTCGGATCGGCGTGGTGCGCTGGCCTCAGCATGCCGGCCGTGGCGGCCATTGGAGGGTGAACCAACGGCAAAGGAAGACCTTTCTCTCTGTCTCTCTCTTTCACTATCCACTCTGCCTGTCAAAAAACAAAAAACCAACAAACAAACAAAAAAGCAAACATTAACTGGCTCCTGGATTTCTAGTTAATCATGTGTTAACATGTAACAGCCACTACCTAAGCTGTTAATAAGAGTTCTCACCCTAAATCTTTCAACTCCTCTCCCATTTAAGGTTGAATATCCATATAATGCACTTTGTAGGGCATCCAATTTTTTGTTGTAATGAGAATGTTAAGTGAACTTATTGTTAGGAATCATAGTTTTAGCCTGTAGGAAATGAAGATGGTGCAGAATATATAACCAGTTTGTGAATCTTCAATATATTTTGTTGAGAGAAATCATTTGTGTTCCACTCCCCCACTCCCACCCCCAACCCAAGGGTTGGTTTGACAATCTTTAAAATGGTAAGAGGAGTTAAAGCAATTAATAAAAAAAGACTGGTTCTTCTTAGTGACAGAGTTCCATTTTCCTGAATACATTTGGTACATTGAAGTTCATTTTCTCAAAAATTATGCTTAGTGTACAGTATGTTGTCTGGGGTTTTGGTTGGAGATAAAAAGAAATCTACAAATCAGACATTCCCCTTAATGAGTTTAAAGTCTGCTTTAGTAAATTAAGCATATATTTACTTGATCAGACAACTGACAATAAAATACAGTATACAAGGATTTTGTAGCATAGGCAGTAAATCATATACAAATTTGGAGGAGGGAACTAAGGATCCCTTCGGACCTATTCAGCAGAGAAAGCTTTATGGAGGAGGTGAGAACTTAAAAATGGATAAGACTGGGGGCTGGCGCCGTGGCTCACTTGGTTAATCCTCTGCCTGCAGCGCCAGCATCCCATATGGGCTCCAGGTTCTAGTCCCGGTTGCTCCTCTTCCAGTCCAGCTCTCTGCTGTGGCCCACGAGGGCAGTGGAGGATGGCCCAAGTGCTTGGGCCCCTGCACCCACATGGGAGACCAGGAGGAAGCACCTGGCTTCTGGCTTCGGATCGGCGCAGCACCGGCTGTAGCGGCCATTTGGGGAGTGAACCAACGGAAGGAAGACCTTTCTCTCTGTCTCTCTCACTGTCTGTAACTCTACCTGTCAAATTAAAAAAAAAATTTTAAAAATGGATAAGTTTTACATAAAAGGGGTATGAATTTCTGGCTGGAAGATCAGAGTGAGAACAAAGCAGGTTTGTGGATGGTAATTTAATAAAGTAATTAGGATCTTTTATGCAAGGGCACCATGAGGAAGATAAGCACTACTTTTAGTGAACTTGCAAGTCTAGTTGTAAAGAGAGCATGTGTAAAGATAATAGCACTAAACAGCTCATGGAGAATGGGGATAGCTGACAAATCACTATAGAAATTCAAAAAGAGACCTAGATCATTGTGTGTTGGTGACATCTGAAAGGCGTCTTTAAAGGTGATTCTTGAGCTGGACTCTGAAGGTGGGAATAGGATTTAGAGAAGTGGAAAAGAGGAGATAGAACATTTGTAGCAAGGGCTATACATAAATTACCATGGGGACAATATGGCCTGTTCAGAATATGATGATTAATGGATCAGAGAGGCTACAATGTAAATTTTACTTAAGGATGCAATAAAATACAAAATTAGAGAAGTAAATTGGAAGTCATTTATGAAAATCTTTGAACGTCAGATTAAAAGATTTTATGATGTAGGCAAATAGGGACCCATTTGAAGGTTTTCAAATAGGATGGTGACAGGCTAATGGCAATATGGAAGACTTTGAGAGGAGCAAGATTAAAGGTAGGGAGGTCAATTAAGAGTTGTTGCAACTAGCTCAAATACGAAGTAATAAGAAATTGAATTAGATTGATAGCAGTGGAAAGTCATTCTTTCAGATTTGTGTTCCTTCAATGTACCAGTCTTTCTTTTTTTCTTTTTTTTTTCTTTTTTGCTGGGCATTTTGCATTGAAGATACAGAGATTAAATAATATATAGTACTTGACCTCAGGACATCACCCTTTAATGGGGGTAGACTGGCTCATAATTATGAAACAAATAAAATCACAGAGTATTTTGCCATTACCAAAGAGAGGCTAGTTTATGAAAACAGAGCTGTTTCAATTTCTGCCTACATATTTGGCATTCGAATTCATACTGTTTTGAGTTAGTTGACTGTCTTGTAGTTTTTTGCATTTTTTCAGCTATCTTAGTGACTAATTTTCAATCACTTGCTGTCTTCAAGACTTTCCTGTTTTGTTTCCACTGTGAAACCATGAGCTATACAAATAAACTATAATAAGGAATATTGCTCTCAGAGATTCTAGAATAAGAAATGAACAAGTGATGAAAGTGAAAGATATAATGAAGGAAGAATCAAGAGCATCTGTAACTGGTTATGGGGAAGAGGGGCAAGGAGGCAGAAGAAGGTAAATAGGTGGCAACAGACACAAGTTTATGCAGTGCCCTGGAGGTGCTGGTGGTATATAGTATGTAGTATATGATGTAGTATAGTGCATACATAGATTATGTTTGAATAGTAAAAGAGACAGAAGGCTGGTTTCAAATTCTTTTACTAGAGACTGCCTGTGCCTCACACTCTGTATATCTATTTTCCTCATCTGTAACATAAAAGATTATGCTAACTATTTTCTAGGGTTAACAGGATTACATGAGATCATGCATATGAAGCATATAGAAGGAATTGCTCATGGTAAGAATCCATTAAATGTCAGCATTTTTGGTATTTATTTGTTGAGAGGCAGTGTTGTGTAGTGGTTTTGAGTAGGCTGCTTATATTTGAATTCTTTGTTCTACCATTAACTAGCTGTCAGGACTTCAGGCAAATTTCAAACTTCTCTGTGCTTCAGCTTCCTTGTTTTTAATTTTTAAAATGTATTTTTTAAATTTAGTTGAAAAGCAGAGAGAGAGAAAGAGAAATTTCCATTAGCTGGTTCATTCCCTAGATGCCTGTAATAGCTGGGGCTTGGCTAGGCTAAATCCAGGAGCCTAGAACTCAATCCAGGCCTCTCATGTGAGTGACAGGGACTCACCTCAGCCATCACTTGCTTCCTCCCAGAGTGGGCATTAGCAGGTAGCTGGAATTGGAAGCCGAACTGGAACTCAAATCCAGGCACTCTCTTTTGGAATGCAGGCATCCCAAGTAGCTTCTGAAGCACTGCACCAAATGCCTGCCCTAGCTTCCTTGTTTTTGTTTTTCCAGTTTAATCTTTTATTTATTAATTTTTGAGGTAACACTTTAAATTTGCCTTGTAATCATTTTAAAATGGAGATTTTTTTAGATTTTTATTTATTTATTTGACAGGTAGAGTTACAGACAGAGAGAGAGACAGAGAGAAAGGTCTTCCTTCCGTTGGTTCACTCCTCAAATGGGGAGTCAGGTGCTTCCTCCTGGTCTCCCATGCGGGTACAGGGGCCCAAGCACTTGGACCATCCTCCACTGCCCTCGCGGGCCACAGCAGAGAGCTGGATTGGAAGAGGAGCAACCGGGACTAGAACCCAGAACCCATATGGTATGCCGGAGCCGCAGGTGGAGATTAACCTAGTGTGCCATGGTGCCAACCCCTAAGATGGAGATATTAAAGTACTTACCTCATAAGCTTGCTGTGAGGACTAAATATATTAGTATATGCATACTGCTATATTTGTGCCTGATACACTGTCAACATTATTTAAAGTTTGCTATTGTTATTATTTGGGGAGCCCTTCAGACTTAATGGTAACTCTTGTATGTTACATGTATTGCAAATATGCTCTCCAGATTACCTTTCACCCTACAGAGGTCTTAACATCTGATGGGGATGCTGAGTGAAAAAAAAATAAAACAGCTTCAGAAGGTCACATGTTGTATGCATCCATTTATGTGACATTCATGAAATAACAAAATTGTAGAGATAGAGAATAGATTGAGTGGTTGCCAGGGATTAGGGACGGTAGGAAGGGGAGAAAGATGCATTTGACTATAAAGAGGTAGAATGAGGAATATCTTTGTAGTGATATGACAGTTCTGTACCCTTTTTTTTTTATAACTTTCTGTGAATCTATCATTATTTTAAAATTAAAAGTTAGCATAAGATATTTCATGCAGTGTTAAACACGCAGCTTGGAATACCTGCATCCCATATTGAGGGCCTGGCTTAGAATCCTGAGTCCTGGGGCTGGCACTGTGGCATAGTTGGTAGCTGCAGCCGGCAGTGCCGGTATCCCATATGACCCTCGGTTTGAGTTCTGACTGCTCTACTTCTGATCTAGCTCTCTGCTATGGCCTGGGAAAGCAGTGAAAGATGGCCCAAGCACTTGGGCCCCTGTACCCATGTGGGAGACCTGGAAGAAACTCCAGGCTCCTGGCTTCAGATCAGCAGAGCTTTAGCTATTGTGGCAATTTGGGGAGTGAACCAGCAGATGGAAGACCTCTCTCTCTCTCTCTCCTTCTCTGCCCTGCCTCTCTGTAAGTCTTCCTTTCAAATAAATAAATACATTTTTTTAAAAAAAAGAATACTATCCCAGTTCTGCTTCCAATTCCAGCTTTCTGGAAATTTTTAAGAAATTTTTTTACTAAAAAATTTTTATAGTAAAAGTTAAACAATTTGATGGAATTAGATTTGTTGATTTTCTTTTTTTTTCTTTTTTTAAAGTTATTTTTAAGGAATCCCAATTTCATAAGTACAACTTTAGGAATATAATTAACCCTCTTAAACACAATCCCACTCCCTCCTCCTCCATCCTCTCCCCTTGCCAGTCCCATTCTCCATTAAGATTCATTTTCAACTAACTTTGTACACAGAAGACCAACTCTGTACTAAGTAAAGATTTCAACAATTGGCACACACTCACATAAAAAAAACTGTTTGAGAACTAGTTTTACAGTTAACTCTCATAATACAACTCATTGAGGACAGAGGTCCTGCATGGGGAGTAAATGCACAGTGACTCATGCTGTTAATTTAACAATTAACACTCTTATGTGTGACGTCAGTGACCACCTGAGGCTCTTGACATGAGCTGCCTACGCTGTAGAAGCCTTTGGAATACACAAATTCCATCAGTATTTAGACAAGGCCATAAGCAGAGTGGAAGTTCTCTCCTCCCTTCAGAGAAAAGTACCTCCTTCTTTGATGGCCTCTTCTTTCCAATAGGATCTCACTCACAGAGATCCTTCATGTAGAACATTTTTTGCCACAGTGTTTTGGCTTTCCATGCCTGAAATGCTCTCACAGGCTTTTCAGCCAGACCAGGAAGCCGTAAAGGCTGATTTTGAAGTCAAAGTGTTACTTAAAGCTACTGTCATTCTATGAGTCTGCTGTGTTGACTGCTTCTCATGTTGAAACATTCTCTTCCTTCTCTGTTAGTGAGATCCCGGTGGAAAGAAGGGGCCATCAAAGAAGGAGGTACCTTTCTCTGAAGGGAGGAGAGAACTTCCACTTTGAATATGGCCTTGTCTAAATAAGGTCAGAGTTTGTGAACTTAAGAGGCTTCCATAGCCTTGGCAGCTCATGACAAGAGCTCAGGTGATTACTGACGTCATAATTAAGAGTGTCAATTGTTAAATCAGCAACAGGAGTCACTGTGCACTTGCTCCCCATGTAGGACCTCTGTCCTTAATGTGTTATATTATGCAAATTAATGGTAAAACTAGTCTTCAAACAGTACTTTATACTTTGTGTGTCTGTGTGGGTACAAACTGATGAAATCTTTACTTAGTATAGAGTTGATCTTCTGTATATAAAGATAATTAAAAATTTATCTTAATGAAGAATGGGATGGGAGAGGGAGTAGGAGATGGGATTGGTTGCCGATGGGAGGGTGGTTATGGGGGGAAGAACTGCTATAATCCAAAAGTTGTCCTTTTGAAATTTTTATTTATTAAATAAAAGTTTTCTATTAAAAATGTTCCTCTCAGTGCTGCAATTATCATTTTACTCATCACTTACATTTTAAAACCAACACAGGTAAAAGTTCAGCATTTTTCAAAAAAAAAAAAAAAAGAGAAACATTCTCTTCTTTTTAACTCTATGTTATTATTACCAGGCACTTGATCCTATTTATATGATCACTTTAACACTTAATCCTATCTATATGTTCACTTTAACACTTAATATGATCACTCTAATAATTAAGATGGCATTTTTATCAAGATTAATGGGATTTGGAGTCCCATGACAAGTTTTTCAACTTTACCCTTAGAAGTAAGTCCATAGGAATGTATGCAGAACTATCCAGCTTTACAGTTACAAACTGTACAAACCTCATCCCTCTCTTATTCTCACTCTGATTTTTTATGGAGATCTATTTTCAATTGATTTCATACACATATGACTAATTCTACATTAAGTAGAGTTCAACAAATAGCATGCATAAAGAACAAAAAAGTAGAAATTAAAAAAATGAACCTGTTCCTTGACAGTCAAAACAAAGGCAGCTCAGGTCATCCCTTCTTGAAGTGTCAATTTCACTTCTACAGATTTTGTTTTAGATGCTCTATTAGTTCTCACAGATCATGGAGAACATGTGGTATTTGTCCCTTTAGGACTGGCATATTTCACTAAGTATGATGTTTTCCAGATTCATCCATTTTGTTGAAAATGACCAGATATCATTTTTTTTTACCGCTGTGTAGTATTCCACACTATACATATCCTATGATTTCTTTATCTAGTCTTTGGTCGATGGGCATTTAGGTTGATTCCATGTCTTAGCTATTGTGAATTGAGCTGCAATAAACATGGTACAGATAGCTCTTTAATTTGCCAATTTAATTTCCCTTGGGGTGAATTCTGAGGAGTGGGATGGCTGGGTCATATGGTAGGTCTATATTCAGATTTTTAAGGTATCTCCATACTGTCTTCCATAGTGGCTTTACCAGTTTACATTCCCACCAAAAGTGGATTAGGGTACCTTTTCCCCCACATCCTCCCCAGCATTTGTTGTTTGTTGATTTCTATATGAAAGCCATTCTAACTAGGGTGAGGTGAAGCATCATTGTGATTTTGATTTGCATTTCCCTGGCAGCTAATGATCCTGAGCATTTTTTCCTGTGCCTGTTGGACATTTGAATTTCCTCTTTTGAAAAATGACTGTTTAAGCCCGGTGCCGTGGCTCAACAGGCTAATCCTCCGCCTTGCGGCGCCGGCACACGGGGTTCTAGTCCCAGTCGGGGTGCCGGATTCTATCCCGGTTGCCCCTCTTCCAGGCCAGCTCTCTGCTATGGCCCGGGAGTGCAGTGGAGGATGGACCAAGTGCTTGGGCCCTGCACCCGCATGGGGGACCAGGAGAAGCACCTGGCTCCTGGCTTCAGATCAGCGCAATGCGCCGGCCGCAGTGGCCATTGCAGGGTGAACCAACGGCAAAAAGGAAGACCTTTCTCTCTCTCTCTCTCTCTCTCTCACTATCCACTCTGCCTGTCAAAAAAAAAAAAAAGAAAAAGAAAAAGAAAAATGACTGTTTAAGTCCTTGGCCCATCTCTTAGCGGAGTTTGTTCTGTTGTTGTGGAGTTTCTTGATATCTTTGAATATTCTGGTTATTAATCCTTTATCAGTTGCATAGCTTGCAAATAATTTTTCCCATTCTGTCCCATTGCCTCTTCACTTTCCTGACTGTTTCTTTTGCCATAAATTTCTCAATCTAATAACCCCATTTATTAATTTTGGCTTTGACTGCCTGTGCCTCTGGGGTCTTTTCCAAGAACTCTTTGCCTGTGCCAATGTCTTGCAGGGTTTCCACAATGTTCTCTAATAACTTAATGGAATAATTTAGGAATTTTCAGACGTTAGTTCTTTGCATATTTGCTCTGCCTCACCTTTTTTCCTCTTCCAAGATTCTGATAACAAATGTTAAATTTTGTTGTTGTTGTTATTATTGTTGTCTCACAGGTTGCTCAGACTCCATTCATTTGTTTTTCAGTCTATTTTGTCTCTATTCAGAATGTATAATTTCTACTCTTCCTCTGTCCTCTCCATTCTACTACTGAGCTCATTTGTTGAATTATTATTATGACTTTGATTATTGTATGTATTGGTTTTCTGGCCATTCTAATAAATTACCACAAACTGGGTGACTTAAAACAATAGAAAGTTACTCTCACAATTCTGGAGGCCAGAAGTCTCAAATCCAGGTGTTGATTCATTTTTCATTTTATTGTTTTCTTTGTTGTGCAGGGATTTTTATTTTATACAATTCCATTTGTTAATTTTTGTCTTTGGTGTATTATACAAAAAGTCACTTCCAGGACAAATGTCAAGGAGCTTGTTCCCTATTTTTTCTTCTAGGAGTTTTATCGTTTCATGTGTTATGCTTAAGTCTTTAATGCTTGTTGACTTGGTCTATGTGTATGGTGTAGGGTAAGGGGTAAATTTCATTCTTTTGCATATGGACATCCAGTTTTCTTTCTTTTATTTACTTGAAAGAAAGAGCATACGTTCCCATCTGTTGGTTCAATCCCCAAATGCTGGAGACAGATAGGGCTGGACCAGTCTGAATTTGGGAGCCAGGAGTTCAATCAAAATCTACCACTTGGATGGCAGGGATTTAATTACTTGAGCCATCACATGATGCCTCCCAGGGTATGCATTGCAAGCAGCTGGAATCAAGAGTGAAGCCTGGGAGTTGGTTACCACCTCTGACGCTGGCATCCCATATGTGCACCTGTTAGAGTGTGGGCTACTCCACTTCCAATCCAGAGCTCTGCTAATGCACCTAGGAAAACAGCAGAAGATGGCCTGCTTGTTTGGATCCCTTGCCACATTGGAGACCAAGATAGAGTTCTGGTTCCTGGCTTCAGCCTGGGCCAACCTTGGCCGTTGTATTCATTTGGGAGAGTGAACTAGCAGATGGAAGATTCTCTCTCTCTCTCACTTTCAAATAAATAAATAAATCTTTTAAAATAATAATAATAAAATAATTTTTTAAAGTGAAGCCAGGGCTCAAATCCTGGCACACTGATATGGGATGCAGTAGTCCCAACCAATATCCCAACCAGTGCCAGTGTCCCAACTACTGGTACAAATGGCTACTCTGACATCCAGTTTTACAAACCCCATTTAATGAAGAAGTTGTTGGGGCTGGTGTTGTGGCATAGCAGGTAAAGCCATCGCTTGTAATGCCTGCATCCCATATGGGTGCCGGTTCATGTCCTGGCTACTCCACTTCTGATCCAGCTCCCTGCTAATGGCCTGGGGGAAGCAGCAGAGGATAGCCCCAGTGTTTGGGCACCTGCCATCCACATGGAGGACCTGGATGAAACTCTTAGCTCCTGGCTTCAGCCTGGCCCAGGCCTGGCTGTTGCAGCCATCTGGGGATGGAATATCTCTCTCTCTCTCTCTCTCTGTCTCTCCCTCTCTCTCTCTCTCTGTAACTATTACTTTCGAATGAAGAAATAAATCTTTAAAAACAAAGAAGTTGGCCAGCGCCACGGCTCACTAGGCTAATCCTCCGCCTTGCGGCGCCAGCACACCGGGTTCTAGTCCCGGTCGGGGCACCGATTCTGTCCCGGTTGCCCCTCTTCCAGGCCAGCTCTCTGCTGTGGCCCGGGAGTGCAGTGGAGGATGGCCCAAGTGCTTGGGCCCTGCACCCGCATGGGAGACCAGGATAAGCACCTGGCTCCTGGCTCCGGATCGGCACGATGCGCCGGCTGCAGCAGCCATTGGAGGGTGAACCAACGGCAAAAGGAAGACCTTTCTCTCTGTTTCTCTCTCTCACTGTCCACTCTGCCTGTCAAAAAAACACAAACAAACAAACAAAAAAAAAAAAAAACAAAGAAGTTGTCTGTTCTCCATTGTGTATTTTGGTGTCCTTGTTGAAAATTAGTTGAGAGTATATGTGTGAGTTGTTTTCTGGGCTCTCAACTCTGTTCCATTGGGCTATGTATTGGTTCTTATACCAGTACCATATTATTTTGATGAATATAGCTTTGTAGTATAATTTAAAATCACCAAGTGTAATGCCTTCAACTTTTTTTTTTTTTCGTTTTTAAGATTGCTTTGCCATTAGGGGTCTTTTGTGGTTCAATACAAATACTTTTTTTCTATTTCCATGAAAAATGACAGTAGAATTTTGATGAGGATTGCCTTAAATCTGTAGATTGGGTAATATAAATATTTTAACAATATTAATTTTCCCAAAATATAATCACAGGATATCTTTCATTTGTTTGCACAATCATCAATTTCTTTTGTCAATATTTTATTGTTGTCAGTATACAGATCTTTTACCTCCTTGATTAAATTTATTCCTACAAGTAACATTTTTTTGTTTTATTGTAAATGGAATTTTTTTCTTGTTAGTTATTTTGTTGCTGGTGTTAAGAAATGCTACCTTTTTTATCTTGGAACTTTACCAAATTTATTAATTCAAACAGTGTTTTTGGTGAAGTCTTTAGGATTCTCTCTACATATAAACAATTGCTTCTGCTAACAGAGACAATTACTTTAGGTCTTATATTTAGGTCCTGGATCCATTTGTAGTGAGTTTCTGTGTACTATGTAAGCTGAGTCAAATTCCGTTGTTTTGCATGTGGAAATCCAATTTTCCCAGCACTGCTTATTGAAGGAACTTGTCCATTGAACCATCCTGGTACCCTTGTTGAATATCACTTGACAGTATGTGCTAAGGTTTATTTCTGGATTCTCTATTACATTCCATGGGTCCTTAAATCTGTCTTTATGTCAGTTCCACTTGTTTTGATTACTACAGCTTTATGATAAGTTTTGAAATTGAGAAGTATGAAATTTCCTTTTCATTTCAAGATTATTTTAGGTACAGTTATTATGTGTCAATAAAATATTTCTTGGGAAAAATTGTTTTGGCATTCCATATTAATTTTAGTATGAATATTTCTATTTCTGTGAAAAAGGTCAATGGGATTTTAATAGGGATTGCATTAATCTGTAGATTATTTGGAGATTATTGAAAACAGTATTAATTATTCCAATAAATAAACTGTATGCATTTTTTTAAAGATTGTATTTATTTATTTGCAAGGTAGAGTTATAGACAGAGAGAAAGGTCTTCTATTAACTGGTTCATTTCCCAAATGACTGCAACAGCCAGAGCTGGGCAGATCTGAAGCCAGGAGCCAGGAGCTTCTTCCTGGTTTCCCACGTGGGTTCAGGGGCCCAAGGACTTGGGCCGTCCTCCACTGCTTTCCCAGGCATAACAGAGAGCTGGATTGGAAGAGGAATGGCTGGGACTGGAACTGGCATCCATATGGGATGCCAGTGATGCTGCAGGCGGAGGCTTAGCCCACTGTGCCATAGCACCGGCCATTTGTTTGCATTTTTAAGTAGTCAGAATGCACTGGCGCATTATTTGTGCAATAAAATATAAATAAATTTTTAAAAAGAGTTGTTGGCAGTGAGAACTAGTGAATTTTTCATACCAGTTCATCTACTTCACTAGATCTCAGTTACCAGTTTTAAAAATTGGTATCAGTTCTGGGAAAAAAAGTATAAATTAGACATTAAGAAATGGTTATCTGAATATAAGTGCTGATGAAAAGAAATGTTCACGGATTCATAAATTAAACTGAAATGAAATGATTTGTCATTATCAAATAGACTTATTTAGACATTTAATGATATTAGTTAAGTTCAGGTATACTTTTTTTAAAGATTTTAGAGGCAGAGTTACAGACAGAGAGAGGGAGAGACAGACAGAAAGGTTTTCCATCTGTTGGTTCACTCCCCCAAATGGCCGCAATGGCCAGAGCTGGGGCGATCCAAAGCCAGGAGCCAGGAGTTTCTTCCAGGTCTCCTACGTGGGTGCAGGGGCCCAAGCACTTGGGTCATCCTCTGCTGCTTTCCCAGGCCATTAGCAGGGAGCTGGATCAGAAGAGGAGCATAGGGCCGACGCTGTGGGGCAATGGGTTAACGCCCTGGCCTGAAGTACCAGCATCCTGGTTCGAGTCCCGGCTGCTCCTCTTCCAATCCAGCTCTCTGCTATGGCCTGGGAAAGCAGTACAAGATGGCCCAAGTCCTTGGGCCCCTGTACCCACGTGGGAAACCCGGAAGAAGCTCGTGGCTCCTGGCTTCGGATCGGCGCAGCTCCAGCCGTTGGCGGCCATCTGGGGAGTGATCCAGCAGATGGAAGACCTCTCTCTCTGTCTCTACTTCTCTCTGTAACTCTGTCTTTCAAATAAATAAAATAAATATTAAAAAAAAAAGAAGAGGAGCAGCCAGGACTAGAACCAGCACCCATATGAGATGCCGGGACCACAGGCGGAGGATTAATCTGCACCACCGTGCTGGCCCAAGATATACTTTTTTTTAAAAATTTATTTGACAGGTAGAATTATAGACAGTGAGAGAGAGAGAGAGAGAGAGAGAGAGAGAGAGAGAGAGAAAGGTCTTCCTTCCATTGGTTCACTCCCCAAATGGCCGCTACAGCCGGCGCACTGCACCGGTCTAAAGCCAGGAGCCAGGTGCTTCTCCCTGGTCTCCCATGCAGGTGCAGGGCCCAAGGACTTGGGCCATCCTCCACTGCCTTCCCGGGCCACAGCAGCGAGCTGGACTGAAAGAGGAGCAGCTGGGACTAGAACCAGCGCCCATATGGGATGCCGGCGCTGCAGGTGGAGGATTAACCAAGCGAGCCACGGCGCCAGCCCCACCCCAGATATACTTTTATTATACTTTTCTATGGCTTCTTTTTCTCACGCTGAAATTTTAGCCTCATTGATTAAAAAAAAACAGTTTTATTCATGCTGCTTAAAATTGTGTCTCATTGAACAGAGACTCTGTTGGGTTTCGTTTCCTGGAGATTGTCTGTGAACAATTTAATTCATCAGAAAATTTTGGAAAAGCCCAACTGTTCTACATCGACATACTTTTACAAAGGAAGGAAGAACAGCAAGCCAAGGAGAAGATTGAAGAAATCATTATAGGTCAGTAGGATGCCTGTAGATGTTTTAGAAAGATGTTAATTTGCATATAATTCTAAGATATCAGAGCAGTAGCAAATCCTCAGGTTAACAGATTTCTCCAACTTCCTTTTTTTCATCCCTAATGGTCTTTAACAGTAATGTTTCACCTGTCAATATTTCATAAACTGGTAAACTAGAATAAGAAACTAAGCAGAAGTAACTAAACATCAGCAAAAACAAACCGGGGTTAAAGCTCAAAGTGTAGTGGAAAATTGTGTGATCACAAACCTGATTTCACGCCTTCAGTTTGATCTCAGATTGGCTGTGTGCCTTTGGGACAAGTCAATATCTCTGGCCCTTGTTAAATTGCAGGGGCGGGGGAGCTCTGGAGGTGGGGGTGGCTTGAAAAAACCTGAAGATGGCAATGAGATCTGATGTCCTCAGCTGGGCCAGAATCTTCCTGGCTTTGATGTCCCCTGGGGCTTGCATGTTTTCTTTTACTGTTGTTGTTTTTGTTTTTTTAAGATTTATTTATTTATTTATTTGAAAGACAGAGTGAGAACAAGATCTTCCATCCACTGGTTCATTCCCCAAATGGCTGCAACAGCCAGGTCTGAACCAAACCAAAGCCACGAGTCAGGAATCCCATCATGGTCTCCCACGTGGATGGCAGGGACCCAAGCACTTGGTGATCATCTGATGCTCTGATGCCTTCCCAGTTGCATTAGCAGAAAACTGCATCAGAAGCAGAGTAGTGAGGACTTGAACTGGCACTCCATTGTGGGAAACGGCAGCTCAACATGCTGCACCAAAATGCTAGTCCCTCTTGCTTGTCTTCTTTTTTTTTTGAGATTTATTTATTTATTTATTTGAAAGTTAGACTTACACAGAGAGAAGGAGAGGCAGAGAGAGAGAGAGAGGTCCTCCATCCGCTGGTTCACTCCCCAGTTGGCTGCAAAGACCAGAGCTGCGCTGATCCGAAGCATGGAACCAGGAGCTTCCTCGGGGTCTCCCACGTGGGTGCAAGGGCCCAAGGACTTGGGGCATCTTCTACTGCTATCCCAGGCCATAGCAGAGAGCTGGATGGGAAGTGGAGCAGCCGCGTCTTGAACCGGTACACATATTGGATGCCGGCACTGAAGGTGGCGGCCTTACCGGCTACACCACACTGCTGGCCCCTCTTGTCTTTTTAACATTAGCATCCTTTTGTGTGGTGCAGTGTTCTATAAACCTCACCTGAAATAAAACAGATTAGATTAGCAGACATGAAGAGTCAAATCTGCTCAGCACACCCCTTACCCTCCACCTCTCTGCAGAACCTCTATACCTTCAAGAATACAGACACTGTGGTCCTATTCTTCAGTCTCTTCCACAACCTCATGTTTTGAACTCTACGCATGTGTACATATATAATATGAATGATGGTCAGTAAATGTTAGCACTTTTATTTGAGTATGGGTGTTTGTAAAATGGAATGCTTATGACTTCATAAATTAAATGGAAATTGAAGTATTTATTGTTAACATGTAGGCTTATTTAGATACTTAATGTCATCACCATAGCTCAGATATACTTTTATTTAGTTTCTTTTATGCACGCTGAAATAAATTTTAGTGCTATTTATATAAAAAAAAGCTAGCTTCATGTCTCCTTGAACAGAGAATCTGTTGGGTTTATTCTGAGTGGTGATTTGTTGCTTTTTTCTTTATTATATTGCTTAAATTTTTATAAGTATGTATCATGTTTTTACAAACATAAAATCGCTAATATTTTTAAAGGAAACCACTGGATTAGATGATCTCTAAGAGCATTTTGAACTCTAGATTCTATGAACCATATTTTTCTGATGAAGACCTCCCACCAGACCTTCACTGTGAACCCAATTATTTTTAGGCCCCGTTTTATAATCTTGGTTATATGGTTTTCCAACTTTAGCATTTTAATAATAGCATATTGGAAATTAGAAGGAGGGTCCACAGGGTAATAAACACTTAACTGACCAGAATGGAGGGGAAAATGCTAGAAGTTTTGTAAAATAGATTCAAAATTTAAAAAAAAAATACAGCAATATATAGTATACAATAACTTCCAAAGGCATCACTGTGATATGTTAATAATATTTTTGACCTTGAGTAGTCAAAGTATATTAAGTTGTGCTTAAGAAATTTAATTTATTAGAAAGAATAACTTTCCTGTAAATATTTAGACTTTAAAGTAAAAATGTTTTATATTTAAAGAAAGTAAGCTGTCACCTAACTAAAAACTTGATTATATGGAATAACTCTTTTCCTTAAAATTTAAGTTAGGCAAAACTTTACTATAATATATAAGTATACACTTATACTCTTGGGGTGTTATTAGCTATTTACTCTCATACAAGTATCTTCAACCAAGTCACAGAATAAACCACATGTGCTGACTGAGCTAGAAGGTCAGAGATTCTTAGTGTTCTAATCAAGACTTTTGGGGAAAATTGATAGTTTGTGCCAAAGGGGCAGAAGAGAAGAGCATATAGAATTCAATTATAGTTTGGACTTTACCTTAATCTAATGTATTTGAACCCTGTAAATGTCTAGACCAGAAACAATCAGACACAAGTTACGATTAAAGTAATAAAGTTTATGTGTAAGTGTGGGCTTAAAGTATTTTACAAAGGCTTTAAGGTATAATTGGCCTTTCTTGTGAACTTGATCTGATCTATTTAGTACATAATAGTATAAACACTTCTTATTAATGATTTCTGGCATTGCTGTCTGCTCACTCACAATAACCTTATTAAGGCCCCAGATGATGATCTAATTTGAACGTGTAAAATAAGTTAAAAAGAAACTAGGCTGGAAAACTATCACAGATTGATGGGGGAATTACTGTGAATCTAGCAAACTCTGATTATATTATATAATCAATTTTGGTAGTAAGCCTAAAATTAATGATGAAATCCTGTCTGGATCCGATTGTTTTTGTAACCATTACTTAAATATTATAGGTTCTGAGTATAGTTAGCACTTTTTAATGTAATAGATCTAGATTCTTGTTTTCAAAGCTTGAGTTTCTTTTTCATTAGGTCACCAAGCAGGAAAACGACTGACAACAGAATTAATATGCTTCTTACAAGACGTTTTGTGGAAAAAAGCTGCCAGAAGTTTTGAGGTTTGAGAATAATCTATTTTCATTCTGTATATACTTTCTCTACTGTAACAGATAACAGTGTGCTCATTCTAAAAATCATAGAGCACCAAATAGTTTAATAATCTCTCTGTTCATATACAATGTATTTAATAAATATTCGTAATGCAGAATGTTAATGCGAATTGTACAAGAGTTCACTCAGAAATAATAAGACATGAGGTGGTCATCGTGATCGTCAGGTTAAATTGTCACTTGGGATGTGCCTGGAATTAAGTCCACTTCTCTTTGTGATATAGATTCCTGTTAATGCCTGGGAGGCAGCAGGTGATGGGTCCAGTGCTTGGGTCTCTGCTACCCATGTGAAAAACCAGGATGGTTCCAGTCTCTTGGCTTCAGTCTAGCCTAACCCCAACTGTTGTAGGCATTTAGGGAGTGAACCAGCAGATGGAAGTTTCTTTCTTTCTTTCTCTCTCTCTCTGCATTTCAAATAAATAAAACTACATAAACATTTAATAAACTTGATTTCTTCTCATTGAGAGTTTACAACATAGGGAAAAGACATCACTGATATTAAATATAAGAATGTAATTTTTTTAAAAAAAACATATATTTATTTATTTGAAAGGCAGAAATAAAAGGAGAGAGAAAGAAATCTTCCTTCCACTGGTTCACTCCCCAAATGGCCATGATGTCTGGAGCTGGGCCGATTTCTGTCTCTCTGCCTCTATCTCTCTGCCTTTGTCTCTCTATAACTCAGCCTTTCAAATAAATAAGTAATTCTTTTAAAAAAAAGTCATGACAAAGGGCCAGTGTCATGGCATAAATGGGTTAAACCACCATCTACAACATTGGCATTTCATTGTGGCCATTTGGGGAGTAAACCAATGGATGGAAGATCTCTCTGTGTCTTCCCCCTGTCTCTCTATTACTCTGTTTTTCAAATAAAATAAATCTTTTATAAAAAAAGTCATGGTGCATACGGGTGGACATTTGCCCTTGAAGTTAAGATATCAGCATATCTGAGCTCAATGCCTGGCTCCAGTTCCTGACTCCAGCTTCCTGCTGATGTGGACCCTGGAAGGCAGTGGTGATGGCTAAAGTAATTGGGTTCCTGCCACCCACATTGGAGACCTGAAATGAATTCTTTGTCCCATCCCAGCATTAGTCGTTGCAGGCATTTTGGGGGTGAACCAGCAAAAGGTAGCTCGCTCTATATAAATTAAATCAATAAAAATAAATTTTAAAAAAGTTTTAGTGCAATGAAAAAAAAGTGCAAAAATATAAATAAAATATTTAAACCCCAGGACAGGTATTATGGCACAGTAGTTTAAACTGCTGCTTGGGATGTCAACATTCCATATTAGAGTGCCATTCAATGAAGTTCTGCCGCTTCTGCTTCCAATCCAACTTCTTCCTAATGCATCCTGGGAGGCAGCGAATGATGACTCAAGTACTTGGGCCTCTGTCACCCACATGGGAGATTCCAGGCTTCTGACTTCAGCCTGGCCCAGTCCTTGTTGTTGCAGGCATTTGGGTAGTAAACCAGTGGATTAGAGTTTCTCTCTCTCTCTTGTCTGTCTTTCAAGTAGATAAAAAAATACTTTTGAAAGTCAGTATCTTTTTTATTAAAAAAACTTTTTACAAAACAACCAAGGTTTCTGCAGAAACATTTAAAACTAAACATAAATTTTAAGATACAATCATTCATAACTTGTTTATTCTTAAAATTTTGGTGTATGAGGGTATATCAAAAAGTTCATAGAAAATGGAATTAAAAGGCCGGCGCCGTGGCTCAACAGGCTAATCCTCCGCCTAGCGGCGCCGGCACACCAGGTTCTAGTCCCAGTCGGAGCGCCAGATTCTGTCCCGGTTGCCCCTCTTCCAGGCCAGCTCTCTGCTATGGCCCGGGAGTGCAGTGGAGGATGGCCCAAGTTCTTGGGCCCTGCACCCGCATGGGAGACCAGGAGAAGCACCTGGCTCCTGCCTTCGGATCAGCGCGGTGCACCGGCCGCAGTGCGTCAGCCACGGCAGCCATTGGAGGGTGAACCAACGGCAAAGGAAGACCTTTCTCTCTGTCTCTCTCTCTCTCACTGTCCACTCTGCCTGTCCAAAAAAAAAAAAATGGAATTAAAGCCTAAGTTTTGTGGGGCCAAACATTTTGAAATCTGCATATACACAAGGTCTTCAAAAAATTAATAGAAACTATGTGTTATGAAAAAAACTACACAATGATTTTAAAATATTTTGCACCAAAGTAAACTTATCTTTTAATTCCGCATACTTTTTAAAAAAAGATTTATTATTTATTTGAAAGTCAGAGTTACACAGAGAGAGGACAGAGAGAGAGAGAGGTCTTCCATCTGCTGGTTCACTCCCCAGTTGGCTGCAGTGGCTGGGGCTGCGCTGATCCGAAGCCAGGAGCCAGGAGCTTCCTCCGGGTCTTCCACATGGGTGCAGGGGCCCAAGGACTTGGGCCATCTTCTGCTGCTTTCCCAGGACATAGCAGAGAGCTGGATCAGAAGTGGAACAGCCGGGACTCGAACCAGCACCCATATGGGATGCTGGCACTGCAGGTGGCGGCTTTACCTGCTGCGCCACAGCACCAGCCCCCACAGACTTTTTCAATTCCTCTTGTAGTTCCTTCTAAGCGTAGTATACATATGTTGGTTGGTTGTGCAAATAAAATGAAATATACTGTTTAAAACAAAGTTGTTTTGCACTTCTTTTTAAAGATAATTTATTTATTTTAGAAGCAGAGTTATATAGAGACAGAGGTCTTCCATCCACTGGTTCACTCCCCAAATGGCTGCAATGGCCAGAGTGGGGCTGATCTGAAACCAGGAGCCAGAAGTTTTTTCTGGAAGCTTCTTCTGGGTCTCCCCTCTGGGTGCACGGGCCCAAGCACTTGAACCATCTTCTACTGCTTTCCCAGTGCATCAGCAGGGAGCTGAATCAGAAGTGGAGCAGCCAGAAATTGAACTGGCGCCCATATGAGATGCTGGTGTCGTAGGCAGATGCTTAACCTACAATGCTCAGTGCCCAACCCCTGTACTTCTATTTCCAACCAACATAGCAACAGGACTGGTTATGTCTTTGCTCGAACAACGCCCCATCAGAAAAAAAAAAAGGAAAAAATACATGGAAAAAAAAAGATTTCTTTTTTTATCACAGTGAACATCGTGCAATGAAGGAAAATTATTCCTGAGGAGATAGAAAATGAGCTACAATTGCACAGCTTACTGCTTTGAGTTCCCAGGCTGTAGCAGAAGTAGAGCCTGGCAAGCATCCTAATTTGGGGAGATGAAGCTGAGAGTCTGAGGTTACCAAGGCAGCTAACATGCATAGGACAGAGTAGCAGAGAGGAATGCACAGCACAGAGAGAACCCTAGTGAACAGAGGGTCCTCCTCCAGTGTCTAGCAGTGTACTGAGCAGGACGTTTGTGGAATGAACCTACCAGAAGCCAGGGAAATAACCTTCTAAAAATATCAGAGGGAACAGTGCACTAACATGTATCTGGGGATAGAGCCTGTTCTTACCACTCAGAATGGAAAATCTCTAATTCTTGGGGCATTGGGTAGAGAACTCAGAAGGTTCTTATCTCTATAGTGGAAAATAATTAGTCCTGCATTGAGCCCTGCTCCAGACCCACCTAAAATAACCATAAAAAGTAGGATGTGAAAGAATCAAATTGATCCCAAGGAACTTAATTATTTCCCAAAGCAGAGTCAAGAATATTTATAGGAATACAAAACTTTACAGCTCCTAGCAAGGTAAAATTCACAGTTTCTAGCATTCAGTGAAATACATGCAAAGAGATAGGAAAACACAACCTATAATGAAAAGAAACAATTGAAACTGTCACAAAAGTTAGCATTAAGAGAGAACAGTAAAATAGCTTTTGTAATACTCTTCCATACATTCAGAAAGTTAAGGTAGATGAGGGACAGAGATTGTGGCACAGTGAGTCCAGCCACTGCTTGGGATGCCCGCATCCCATATTTGAAGGCCTGGAATTGAGTCCTGCCTTCACTTCTTTTTTTATTTTTTAATTTATGTATTTATTTGAAAGGCAGAGTTACAGAGAGGCAGAGATAGAGAGGTCTTCCATCCACTGGTTCACTCCTCAGATGACTGCAACGGACAGAGCTGTGCCGATCCGAAGCCAGGAGCCAGGAGCTTCCTCTGGGTCTCCCACGCGGGTGCAGGGGCCCAAGGACTTGGGCCATCTTGTACTGCTTTCCCAGGCCATAGCAGAGAGCTGGATTGGAAGTGGAGCAGCCGGGACTTGAACTGGCACCCATATGGGTTGCTGGCACTGCAGGCTTTACCAGCTACCGCATGGCACCGGCCTCCTGCCTCCATTTCTGATCCAGCTTCCTGCTAATGCACACCTGGGAGGCAGCATATGATGACTGAACTAGTTTGGTCCCTGCCACCCATGCGGGTGACCTGGATGGAGTTCCTGGATCCTGGCTTCTGCTTCACCCAGCCTCAGCTATTGTGGGCATTTGGGGAGTGAACCAGCAGATGGAAGTCCTCTGTCTTTCTCTTTCTGTTAATCTACCTTTCAAATAAATAAAAATAAATAGATAAGCCTTTTTTTTTTAAAAAGTAAAAGTTAAATAAAGGAATAGAAGATACAAAAAGAACCAAATCAAACTTTCAGAAGTATGTTATAATATCTAGGATGAAATATTTATTGAATAATATTAACATCAAATCACACATTTTAGGAGAAAGAATTTATTTGTGAACTTGAAGAGAGATACATAGAGAAAACTCTTTAAAAAATTAAAAGAGCATCAGTGAGATGAGAGACAATTTCAGGTAGCCTAATACATGCCAAAAACTAGAAACAAGTGAATTGATAAGTAAACTGCGGTATATCCATATAAGGAAATACTAGTCAGTAATAAAAAGGAATGATCCATTGATACATGTAATAACAGGAGGAAATCTTGACATTAATTCATTAAATAAAAAAATGATGTTTTAGATGAGTCAATTGTATAAAAGCCCATAAAATGGAAATTAATGAGTAGTTACAGAAAGCAAGTCCTTGGTTGCTTGAACATGAGATGGGAAGCTGGAGTGATGAATTCCAAAGGAAACTCACTGCCTTGTCTGTTATATTGCCTTCAGCTCATAGCTCATACATGCAAAGTCTGTCAAATTGTACGCTTTAAATATGTGTATCTTCTTGTATGCCATTTTTACTTCAGTGAGGTTGTTTTAAAAAAATGATGTTGAGGGCCAGTGCCGTGGCTCACTTGGTTAATCCTCCGCCTGCAGCACCGGCATCCCATATGGGCGCCAGTCTAGTCCTGGCTGCTCTTCTTCCAGTCCAGCTCTCTGCTGTGGCCTGGGAAGGCAGTGGAGGATGGCCCAGGTCCTTGGGCCCCTGCACCTGCGTGGGAAACCCAGAGGAAGCACCTGGCTCCTGGCTTTGAATTGGCACAGTTCCGGCTGTAGCAGCCATTTGGGGGGTGAACCAATGGAAGGAAAATGGAAGGAAGACCTTTCTCTCTGTCTATCTCTCACTGTCTATAACTCTACCTGTCAAGTAAGTTTTTTAAAAAATGATGTTGAGTTTTGTAGGAGAGTTAAAGGTAAAGAGAAAAGGAAGAGAAGAGAAATGGAACAAAGTTAAAGAATCAAGCAATTAGGCTCAGGCTAGGGAAAAAAATTCCTTATAGGAGCCTGCATAGACTTCAGGCTTGTGCTGAGATGCTGCTGCAAATCAGAATGGTATTCTAGTTCTCTTTCAGAGGGCTTTGATTTATGTCTTGACTGAGTAAGTGAAAAACTACTTCAAAATTCCCCTTCTCCTATTGATTTTTCCCCTTTTTCCTCATTTACCACTCTTGCTGAATGATTTTTTTCAAATTTCCACTCTCAACCCTGAGAAGAATCTAATCTTATTTCTAAATAGTCAAGACAGTCTGTCACCTGGTCAGCACAATTGTTTTTAGTCGAAGAGGTCACTTTATTCCTTGAAGGTCCTAATGACTCCTGGTCCTGATTGAAAACTGCGAAGTTTCTTGATCTGGTACAAGGGACTCATTTATCTCACCTCAGTGTTTATGAGCAATCTCAGTTTTCTTAGATTGCAAAAAAATTATCAGGCTATTTCTGTCATGTTTTGTCCTAATAGCTTCTTACCATTGACAATGTCAAAATGACTCAAAAGAAAAAAAAACTATTCAAAAATACAGTAGCATTAATTATGATAATGAAAAACCTGGAAATTCACCAGATATACAATGCCAAAAAAACCTTGATTGTTTAAATATTATATGTCCCTTAATAACTAAAAACTACATGGCAATACAGATTTTGTATGTATATAAAAATTAAGTGTAAAGAATAGAACATGAAAATCTATGTAAGCTATGACTTTTAACTGCAAATATATGAAAGGATAAATGTAAAATGGAACACAGAAAAGTGCATATAGTTGTATTAAAATGGTGAATGATGGGTGTTCTCTTTTAAAATTCCTGTCATTGTTTTAATAACTTTAAAATGGATTTTGGGTTTTCTGGAGGTTGTTCACCACCCTCTGAGACCCTTTTTACCTATGTATGAAATGTATAATGTGAAAGAAAAATAGAGAATATTGATTGCCACTTTACGTAAAGCTTAAATTGACCAAGACTGATCATGAAAGGCACTTAGAATTCAATAGAAAGAGTGTTGTGTTTTGGTTGTCTAAAACAATCGATACTATCTTTTGTTTTTGTTCAGAGGTGATGGGATAAGTCATGGTCAACTGTAAAGATGTCTGTGATTTTGTTACTTCTTTTTAAATTCCAGGTGCAAGATTATGAAGATGCCGTACACTGGTATAATTATTCTCTGAAGATTTATGAATCTGATAAAACAGATCTGGACTTGTCCAAACTATATAGGAATGTGGCTTCCTGTTACCTGCATTTGAAACAACTTGATAAGGTCCTTTGATTTATCTATTTTAAGGGGCAGCAAATATTCTTATGTACAGTGGCAGAGAGATAGATGTAGTGTTGTGACTTCTTGGCTGTCAGTTTAGGATGTCCGAGAGTTACTTCATACAGAACAGGTCAAATTGACATTTTTCTTGATTTGTACACTGTAAACATGGAGTGGAACTTCCCAAAGGGATAGAGAATTTAGATGTTCATTAATTCCATAACTTACTGTTTATTTTTGCACCCTATTCTGAGAGGTAATATATCACTGGAACTCCTAAACAAAGTTATCTGCTATTAACCATCTGCAATGTTGTCCTTTAAAGCACACAAAAATTTTTTAAAGATTTATTTATTTATTTGAAAGAGTTACAGAGAGAGGTAAAGATAGATAGAGAGAGAGAGAGAGAGAGAGAGGTCTTTATCCGATGGTTCACTCTCCAGTTGGCCGCAACGGCTGGAGCTGTGCCGATCCGAAGCCAGGAGCCAGGAGCTTCTTCTGGGTCTCCAACGTGGGTGCAGGGGCCCAAGGACTTGGGCCATCTTGTACTGCTTTCCCAGGCCATAGCAGAGAGCTGGATCGGAAGTGGAGCAGCTGGGTCTCGAACCGGCGTCCATATGGGATGCCAGCGCTTCAGGCCAGGGCATTAACCCACTACTCCACAGCGCCGGCCCCGGCAGACTAAATTTTAAGGTACGCATTTTTTGTTAAGCATTCATTGAGAGCTAATATTTTAATGAAGTTACCATTCTTTTAGATTCTGGGTATGTTATCTCTTGCCTTTTGAACAACTCTAGAAAACATCGAGTAATTGATTTCTTTTTTTTTTTTTTTGGTTTTGCATTTTTTTTTATTAAAGGAGATTTTAGTAACTCATTGTGATACTTCCTGGGCAGTAAACTTATTTCTTGATTAGCAGGAGTTGTTTTTTTTTGTTTGTTTGTTTTGTTTTTTTTTTAGAGTAATTGATTTCTTATCAGGACGAAATTCTAAAAGGCAAATGAGATAAAAAAAAAAAAACTCCTGTATGGATAGAGACGTTCATGCTTCTTAGAACACTTGAAACAGTTCTTCTTCTCGGTATCATCCACGTGCACATTATGTGGGGGTATTGGCTCTGGGAAGGACTAAAACGAGAAGGACACATGTGGACCCAAATTAAATGTGAAGATTTTTCATTGCCTTTGAAGTTGTAATGACAGTTTCAGGGAGAAATTCATGATTAAGGGTAATAATTTCAGGTATTTTCTTTGAAGACCTGTTTATCTTTGAAGAGTTATTTATCTGACTAAATACTTGAGCTTTTCTTTCAAAAGAATGCTTATTATTTGGTTTATATGTTATGAATTCATAGTACTGGAAGAAAAGTTGAAGTGTTACTTAATTCATCGTATTTCTGCACAAGCATAGTATTTAACTGTTTTAGAAAGATAGTTGCCTACTGTTTAAGACATGCAAAGAAGATGATCATACAGATTGTTACTTAATCCACTATATTTCGGCAAAGAGTACATTGTCTGTTTCAAATATATAATTGTCTGTTATTTACCTCATGCCCTGTAAAAGACGTGACTTTTTTTGTAAAGATCTATTTATTTATTTGAAAGGCAGAGTTGCAGGGAGAGAAGAAGGGGAGAGAGAGAGAGAGGGAGAGGGGAGAGGGGAGAGAGAGAAGGGAGAGGGAGAGAGAAAGAATGCCCGGCGCCATGGCTCAATAGGCTAATCCTCCACCTGCGGCGTCGGCACCCCGGGTTCTAGTCCCGGTCGGGGCACTGGATTCTGTCCCGGTTGCCCCTCTTCCAGTCCAGCTCTCTGCTGTGGCCCGGGAGTGCAGTGGAGGATGGCCCAAGTCCTTGGACCCCGTGCCCGCATGGGAGACCAGAAGAAGCACCTGGCTCCGGCTTCGGATCAGTGCGGTACGCCGGCCGCAGTGCGCTGGCCGCAGTGGCCATTGGGGGTGAACCAACGGAAAAAGGAAGACCTTTCTCTCTGTCTCTCTCTCTCACTGTCCACTCTGCCTGTCAGAGAGAGAGAGAGAGAGAGAGAGAGAGAGAGAATATCTTCTGTCCTCTGGTTCAGTCCTCAGATGGCGGCCAAAATGGCCAAGGCTGGGCCAGACCAAAGCTAGGAGCCAAGAGCTTCATTTGGGTCTCTGACATGGGTAAAAGGACCCCAAACGCTCGGGCCATCCTCTGCTGCTTTCCCAGGCACATTAGCAGGGAACAGGATCGGAAGTGAGCATCTGGGACTCAAACCAGTGTCCATATAGGATGCTGGCATTGCAGGTGGCAGTTTAATCCACTACACCACAGCGTTGGCCCCAAGACATGGCTTTTGTACTTGCCATGATTTAATGACTCAGTGGGCCAGGCAGATTGGGAAGGCCCCTGGCTGTACCTAGTTGCAAACATGCCATTTAGGGAATGGGTACATCTGCAGGCCGTTTTGTATGATATCTAAGCAGCTAGTTAATGTAGAAAGAGAACTCAAGGCCGGCGCCGTGGCTCAACAGGCTAATCCTCCGCCTTGCGGCGCCGGCACACCGGGTTCTAGTCCCGGTCGGGGCACCGATCCTGTCCTGGTTGCCCCTCTTCCAGGCCAGCTCTCTGCTGTGGCCAGGGAGTGCAGTGGAGGATGGCCCAAGTGCTTGGGCCCTGCACCTCATGGGAGACCAGGAGAAGCACCTGGCTCCTGCCATCGGAACAGCGCGGTGCGCCGGCCGTAGCGTGCTACCGCGGCGGCCATTGGAGGGTGAATCAATGGCAAAAGGAAGACCTTTCTCTCTGTCTCTCTCTCACTGTCCACTCTGCCTGTCAAAAAAAAAAAAGTAAAAAAAAAAAAAAAAGAAAGAGAACTCAAAGTTCCAGATACTGTGCTAGGCTCTGAGCTTACAGAGATGAACAAGGCATGATCATTTTGAACTCAGCCAAGCAGCTGTTATCAGGGTATCCTAATGGGCAGATAAGCAGATCATGGCAATGAGGGAAATTGAAGTGTTGAAAATGTTCCTTAAGTCAGGTATACTGGTAATTGGCTCATATAAGCATATGGGCAATGAACAGGGCTTCAACCACAGATGTGGACTCAGAAGCAGTACTGAAATCTTTGAGGTGTGGTAATGGAGAAAGGTAGGCAGGCTAAAAAGAGCAAGATAGAACCATAAATCTAAAGGGACTGGGATATAAGGGTACTTTTAAGATGAGAGTCCTTGCATAGGGAGCCAGACGATTTCCAAAAGAGAAATACAAGGTGACAAGATTCAGTTTTCCCTGACTTCAGTACTTCTTAAGTCTCCTCTAACTGATGCTAAACTTAGTCCTGGAGTCTAGTATAGGATTTAACCTGTAACTCGGAGTTCAGTGTTAGTAGTGAAAGGGGACAGGGAGAAAGAGAGCAGGAAACCAGATATATCTTTTTTTAAAATTTTTATTTATTTATTTATTTATTTAGTAAATATAAATTTCCAAAGTACAGTTTATGGATTACAATGGCTACCCCCCATAATTTCCCTCCCACTCGCACCCCTCCCATCTCCCACTTCCTCTCCCATTCCATTCACATCAAGATTCATTTTCATTTATCTTTATATACAGAAGATCGATTTAGTATATATTAAGTAAAGATTTCATCAGTTTGCACCCACACAGAAACACAAAGTGTAAAAATACTGTTTCAGTACTAGTTATAGCATTACTTCACATTGGACAACACATTAAGGACAGATCCCACATGAGAAGTAAGTACAGAGTTACTCCTGTTGTTGACTTAACAATTTGACACTCTTGTTTATAGCATCAGTACTCTCCCTAGGCTCTAGTCATGAGTTGCTAAGGCTATGGAAGCCTTTTGAGTTCGCTGACTTTGATCTTATTCTGACAGGGTCATAGTCAAAGTGGAAGTTCTCTTCTCCCTTCAGAGAAAGGTACCTCCTTCTTTGATGGCCTGTTCTTTCTGCTGGGATCTCTCTCGCAGAGATCTTTCATTTAGGTCTTCTTTTTTTTTTTTCCAGAGTGTCTTGGCTTTCCATGCCTAAAATACTCTCATGGGCTCTTGAGCCAGATCCAAATACCTTAAGGGCTGATTCTGAGGCCAGAGTGCTGTTTAGAATATCTGCCATTTGGCCGGCGCCGCGGCTCACTAGCCTAATCCTCCACCTTGCGGCGCCAGCACACCGGGTTCTAGTCCCGGTCGGGGCACCGATCCTGTCCCGGTTGCCCCTCTTCCAGTCCAGCTCTCTGCTGTGGCCAGGGAGTGCAGTGGAGGATGGCCCAAGTCCTTGGGTCCTGCACCCCATGGGAGACCAGGATAAGCACCTGGCTCCTGCCATCGGATCGGCACGGTGCGCCGGCCGCAGCGCGCCTACCGCGGCAGCCATTGGAGGGTGAACCAACGGCAAAAGGAAGACCTTTCTCTCTGTCTCTCTCTCTCACTGTCCACTCTGCCTGTCAAAAAAAAAAAAAAAAAAGAACATCTGCCATTCTATGAGTCTGCTGTGTATCCCGCTTCCCATGTTGGATCATTCTCTCCCTTTTTGATTCTATCAGTTAGTATTAGCAGACACTAGTCTTGTTTATGTGAGCCCTTTGAATCTTAGACCTATCAGTGTGATCAATTGTGAACTGAAATTGATAACTTGGACTAGTAAGATGACATTGGTACATGCCACCTTGATGGGATTGTATTGGAATCCCCTGGCACGTTTCTAACTCCACCATTTGGGGCAAGTCCGATTGAGCATGTCCCAAATTGTACATCTCCCCCCTCTCTTATTCCCACTCTTATATTTAACAGGGATCACTTTTCAGTTAAAATTTAAACACCTAAGAATAATTGTGTGTTAATTACAGAGTTCAACCAATAGTACTAGAACAAAACGAAACAAAAAAATACTAAAACGGATAAAGTATTACATTGTACATCAACAGTCAGGACAAGGGCTGATCAAGTCACTGTTTCTCATAGTGTCCATTTCACTTCAACAGGTTTCCCCTTTGGTGCTCAGTTAGTTGTGGCTGATCAGGGAGAACATATGATATTCGTCCCTTTGGGACTGGCTTAATTCACTCAGCATAATGTTTTCCAGATACCTCCATCTTGTTGCAAATGACCGGGTTTCATTGTTTTTTACTGCTGTATAGTATTCTATAGAGTACATGTCCCATAATTTCTTTATCCAGTCTACTGTTGATGGGCATTTGGGTTGGTTCCAGGTCTTAGCTATTGTGAATTGAGCTGCAATAAACATTAATGTGCAGACCGCTTTTTTGTTTGCCAATTTAATTTCCTTTGGGTAAATTCCAAGGAGTGGTATGACTGGGTTGTATGGTAGGGTTATATTCAGGTTTCTGAGGAATCTCCAGACTGACTTCCATAGTGGCTTTACCAGTTTGCATTCCCACCAACAGTGGGTTCGTGTCCCTTTTTCCAACATCCTCTCCAGCATCTATTGTTGGTAGATTTCTGAATGTGAGCCATTCTAACCGGGGTGAGGTGAAACCTCATTGTGGTTTTGATTTGCATTTCCCTGATTGCTAGTGATCTTGAACATTTTTTCATGTGTCTGTTGGCCACTTGGATTTCCTCTTTTGAAAAATGTCTATTGAGGTCCTTGGCCCATCTCTTAAATGGGTTGTTTGTTTTGATGTTGTGGAGTTTCTTGATTTCTTTGTAGATTCTGGTTATCAACCCTTTATCTGTTGCGTAGTTTGCAAATATTTTTTTCCCATTCTGTCGGTTGCCTCTTCATTCTCCTGACTGTTTCATTTGCAGTACAGAAACTTCTCAATTTGATGCAATCCCAAATGTTAATTTTGGCTTTGACTGCCTGCGCCTCCAGGGTCTTTTCTAGGAAGTCTTTGCCGGTAGCTATATCTTGCAGGGTTTCTCCAATGCTCTCTACTAATTTGATGGTGTCAGGTCGTAGATTAAGTCTTTAATCCATGTTGAGTGAATTTTTCTGTAAGGTGAAAGGTGGGGTCTTGCTTCATGATTCTGCACGTGGAAATCCAATTTTCCCAACACCATTTATTGAATAGACTGTCCTTACTCCAGGGATTGGTTTTGGATTCTTGATCAAGTATAAGTTGGCTGTAGATGTTTGGATTGATTTCTGGTGTTTCTATTCTGTTCCATTGGTCTATCCATCTGTTTCTGTACCAGTACCATGCTGTTTTGATAACAACTGCCCTGTAGTATGTCCTGAAATCTGGTATTGTGATGCCTCTGGCTTTGTTTTTGTTGTACAAGATTGCTTTAGCTATTCGAGGTCTCCTGTGTCTCCATATGAATTTCAGCATCATTTTTTCCAGATCTCAGAAAAATGTCTTCGGTATTTTGATTGGTATTGCACTGAATCTCTAAATTGCTTTTGGGAGAATGAACATTTTGATGATGTTGATTCTTCCAATCCATGAGCATGGAAGATTTTTCCATTTTTTGGTATCCTCTTCTATTTCTTTCTTTAAGGTTTTGTAATTTTCATCGTAGAGATCTTTAACATCCTTGGTTAAGTTTATTCCAAGGTATTTGATTGTTTTTGTAGCTATTGTGAACAGGATTGATCTTAGAAGTTCTTCCTCAGCCGTGGCATTGCCTGTGTCTACAAAGGCTGTTGATTTTTGTGCATTGATTTTATATCCTGCTACTTTGCCAAACTCTTCTATGAGTTCCAATAGTCTCTTAGTAGAGTTCTTTGGATACCCTCAATAAAGAATCATATCATCTGTAAAGAGGGATAGTTTGAGTTCTTCTTTCCCTATTTGTATCCCTTTAATTTCTTTTTCTTGCCTAATAGCTCTGGCTAAAACTTCCAGAACTATATTGAATAGCAGTGGTGAGAGTGGGCATCCCTGTCTGGTACCAGATCTCAGTGGAAATGCTTCCAACTTTTCCCCATTCAATAGGATGTTGGCCGTGGGTTTTTTTATAAGTTGCTTTGATTGTATTGAGGAATGTTCCTTCCATACCCAGTTTGCTTAGAGTTTTCATCATGAAAGGGTGTTGTATTTTATCAAATGCTTTCTCTGCGTCTATTGAGAGAATCATATGGTTTTTCTTCTTCAGTCTGTTAATGTGGTGTATCACATTGATTGTTTTGCGAACGTTGAACCATCCCTGCATACCAGGGATAAATCCCACTTGGTCTGGGTGGATGATCTTTCTGATGTGTTGTTGCATTCTATTGGCCAGAATTTTATTGAGTATTTTTGCATCTATGTTCATCAGGGATATTGGTCTGTAATTATCTTTCAATGCTGCATCTTTTTCCGGCTTAGGAATTAAGGTGATGCTGGCTTCATAAAAAGAATTTGGGAGGATTCCCTCTTTTTCGATTGTTCTGAATAGTTTGAGAAGAATTGGAGTTAGCTCTTATTTAAATGTCTTGTAGAATTCAGCAGTGAATCCATCTGGTCCTGGGCTTTTCTTAGTTGGGAGGGCCTTTATTACTGTTTCAATTTCTGTGTCAGTTATGGGTCTGTTTAGGATTTCTATGTCTTCCTGGTTCAAATTAGGTGGGTTGCACGTGTCCAGGAATCTATCCATTTCTGATAGATTTCCCTGTTTGCTGGCATACAAGTCCTTGTAGTAATTTCTGATGATTCTTTTTATTTCTGTAGTGTCTGTTGTTGCGTTTCCATTTTCATCTCTGATTTTATTGATTTGGGTTCTTTTCTCTTCTTTTTTTAGTTAATTGGGCCAATGGGGTGTCAATTTTGTTTATTTTTTCAAAAAAACCAGCTCCTCATTTGGCTGATTTTTTGTAATGTTTTTTTGGATTCAATCCTGTTGATTTCTTCTCTGATTTTAATTATTTCTCTTCTCCTACTAGATTTGGGTCTGGTTTGCTGCAGATTTTCTAGATCCTTGAGATGACTTGAAAGCTCATTTATTTGGTGCCTTTCCAATTTCTTGATGTAGGCACCTATTGATATAAACTTTCCTCTTAACACTGCTTTTGCTGTATCCCATAAGTTTTGGTATGTTGTGCTGTTATCCTCATTTACTTCCAGAAAGTTTTTGATTTCTCTTTTGATTTCTTCTATGACCCATTATTCATTCAGGAGCATGTTGTTTAATCTCCATGTGTTTGCATATGCTCTAGGGATTCCTGAGTTGCTAATTTCCAGCTTCATTCCTTTATGGTCTGAGAAGCTGCATGGTATGATTCTAATTCTTTTGAATTTGCTGAGACTTGCTTTATGGCCTAGTATGTGGTCAATCCTAGAGAAGATTCCATGTACTGCTGAGAAGAATGTAAAGTTTTAGATGTAGGATGAAAAATTCTGTAGATATCTGTTAGGTCCCTGACCGGGACTAGAACCCGGTGTGCCTGCGCCTCAGGCGGAGGATTAGCCTATTGAGCCGCAGCGCTGGCCTTACTTCTATAGTTCTATAAACTGCTCTTTTGAAAATCATTAGTGACCTTGTAGTGATGAAGTCTAATGATCTTTTCTCAGTCCTCCTTGTCATCTGATCTCTCTGTAGCACAGAACAGTATAACACTGTCAACTACTTCATCCTTCTGGAAGCTTTCACTTTGGTTTCTATAAATCTGCTGTTAATCTTACTGCTTTTGACTATTTCTTTTCCACTTTTGTGACTGGCTAATTCTCCTCTTTTCAACCAAACAAATGTTGGCTATGGGCAGGTACTATGTCTGTCTTTTCACCATTTTACTCCTAGTACCCACAAACATGCTTGGCATTGTAAGTTTTCAAAACACATTTGTTAAATGCATTTTTTTATTTAGTCCCTTTTCTTTCTTCTGAAACTCTCTCCTCAATAATCCATCAACTGCTTCCTTTTTAATCTTTTTTAACTTATTTATATTCATTTTATTTGGAAGGCACACATACAGAGACAGAGACAGAGAAACAGACTGAGAGAGATTTTCCATTTGCTGGTTCACTCTCCAAGTGCTCACAACGGTCAGAGCTGGGCCAGACTGAAGTCAGGAGTCTGGAATTCCATTCAGGTCTCCCACATGGAGGGTAGGGTGCCATTGTCTGCTGCCCCCCAGGATGCACATTAGCAGGAAGTTGGATGGGAAGAGGAGAACCCAGGACTTGAACCAGTCAATTTGATATGGGATGTGGGTGTCTCAAGTGGTGACTTAAACCACTGTGCCAAACACCCACCTCCATCAGCTGTTTTCTTAATTTCAGCTCTCCATTGTGAAATCTGTATCTCAAATCTTAGTCTCTCTCATAGTTCAGATCTACTTCTCTATTCTTTGGGGGGTACAATGAGCTCTCTGTTCAGTGAAGTCTGGTCAGTTCTACCTCTGTGATATTCTTGACCAGCTGTCTCTTTCCACATCATCTCATTATTCTAGTCCAAACCATCATTACCTCTACAACTGTTGTAATAATCTTCTGATTATTGTCACTTGCTCAATAATCTTCAATGGCTCCCTGCAAATAAGAACCAAATTCCTTAGCAGTTAAGGCCCTTCATAATCTATAGATAAATTAATCCCCTTTTATTTCCTTTACCTGTACAGTAGTTCCTTCTTACCTGCAGGGGACAAGTTTCAAGACCTCCAGTGGATACCTAAAAATGCAAATAGTACTGAACCCTATATCTGCTATGTTTTTACTGTACATACATATCCATGATAAAGTATAACTTATAAATTAAGTACAGTAAAAGATGAATAACAACAAATAACAAAATAGAATAGTTATAAAAATATACAGCAATAAAAGTTATGCAAATGTAGTCTCTCTCTCTCTCTCTCTCTCTCTCTCTCTCTCACTCTTCTTGTAGTGGTGTGAAATGATAAAGGAAGCTCTTTATACCTTCTCTGTGGCATATTCAGATTGCCAGCAAGAGGGCTGCATAGCGGGTAAAGCTGCCACCTGCAGTGACAGCATCCCATATGAACACTGGTTTGAGTCCCGGCTGATCCACTTCCAATCCAGCTCTCTGCTATGGCCTGGGAAAGCAGTACAAGATGGCCCAAGTGCTTGGGCCCCTGCATCCATGTGGGAGACCTGAAAGAAGCTCCTGGCTCCTGGCTTTGGATTGGCCCAGCTCCGACCCTTGTGGTCACTTGGGGAGTGAACCAGCAAATGGGAGTCCTCTCTCTGCCTCTGCCTCTCTGTAATTCTGCCTTTCAAATAAATAAATCTTTATTTTTTAAAAAAACAACCTGCCATCAAGACTGTGCTTTAAATAAAAATTAATTTGTGTATTTTTTTAAGATTTATTTAATTGAAAGGCAGAGCAACAGAGAGAGGTCAGAGACAGAAAGATCTGTCCACTGGTTTACTCCCCAAATGTTCGCAATTGCCACGACTGGGCCAGGCTGAAGCCAGGACCCAGAAACTCCATCTGGGTTTCCTACATGGGTGGCAGGGGCCCAAGGACTTGGGGCATCTTTTGCTGCTTACCCTTGCACATTAGCTGAGAACTGGATGGGAACAGAGCAGCTGGGTTGCAAAGCAGTGCATACGGGATATGGGATGCCAGCAACACAGTGGTAGCTTAACCCACTGTGCCAAAACGCTGGCCCCTACTCTTGTGCTTTGAGATCATTGTGAGTAAAATAATGGTTGCTTGAGCACAAGACTTGTGACAGTGCAGCAGTCGATTTGATAACTGAGATGGCTACCAAATGTGTAATGGGCAGGTAATGAATGCAGTGTGGACATGATGGACAAGGAAGTGATTCATGTTCCAGGTAGGATAGAATGGGACAGCACGAGATTGCCTCTTACTACCCAGATTTGCATGCAAATAAAACTTATGAGTTATTTCTGGAATTTTCCATGTAATATTTTTGGACCATGGTTGACTGTGAGTAACTGAAACTGAAGAAAGCAAAATCATGGATAAAGGAGGGGGGACTATTGTATACTATGTTTGCCTACAGTCGAGGTTTCTTAACCATGATTTATATGCTTTGCTCCCTTAGGACTTTTTCCCATGCTTCTCCATTGCAAATTACTTCTTTCTTACTCTTTGAATTTCCCCTCTCAAAGCCTAGCTCTTAATGATAGTCTTAGCCTCCTAAGGAAATTCCCTTGTCTTGCCCTTCCTCTGAGACTTCCTAACACTTTTGTTTATCCTGAGGTGCTTCTGTCCTACTTTATATTCTTATTATTTGTGTACTTGTCTTAGCCCCTCGTTAAACTGCCACCTCCTTGAGGACAAGGACAATATCTTTATTTGCTCAGGTACCTAGCATAGTGCCAAGTACAGAGTAGGTACTCATTACATGAAAGAAATAATAGTAGAGATTCAATAAATACCAGTCAATAAATTTCCTCAGTCCTTGATGTTATGCATAATTGGGAATTAATAGTGATGGGCATCTATGAGTACCCTTTGATTATCATAACTGAATGTGATTATATTATTCAAAATCACCTCACTATTATTTTCTGTAGCTCTACTTCTTTCTTTTTGGGGAGAGAAACAGGTTTTTTTTTATTTTGCCATAAAATGACATATTGAACCATGGATCAGAAGTTAATTTGGCTGAATCCGAGGAGCTGAGGAATAGATTTATTTGAAATTGTATTAGATTAGGTTACTGATTCATTAGTTCACACATTTGGCAACATTGCTTTGAGATGACAATACTAAGGATAGGTAATTTCTTTGGTTTGTTTTCTAAGTTATATAAATACAACACTTTAGGTGGCCAGTATCCATAGAGGTATCACCAGTACTTTTCATGAGACAAAAGTAAAGAATGTAGTTTCATAGACACTGACTCAGCCTTTGGGGAAGTTATAGTACCTCACTTTCATATATTATTTTTGAGGATTTTTAAGGATTTAGTTTCAAGTCATGGGCTTGGATAGACTTAAATGTTAAGGAAATGAGCTTGGGTTCTAAATGTAGAAGCAATTATCATATATTGATATAGTGGGATTTTGCTGTGAGGTATAATAAAACCTTAATGTTAGTTGACAGATGGATAATGGATTGTTTTGATGTAGTCTGTGTATGTTAGTGATAATACACAACTAAGTACTCTTTCCCTCAGTACAGAAATCCCACCCTTAGCTTGCAACAGCGGTGTAGGTACATGGGTGTCATTAGTGCTGCTGTAGGTTGGTAGAACTAAAGCACAATCTCAAACCACAGAATGGCTGTAAGACTTTTAAGTCATAAATATGAGACTATTTATAGAATATTTATATGACCTAAAATGAAAACAACTGTGTTTCATGCGTTAGGTATATTGTTTCTATTTACTATGTAAAGTTCCAAAACTCATGCTCTTCCATTATAGGACTAAAAAATAAGCTTGTGGTTAACAGATGTAAACTGCTGTTGTTCACTAGATGGCACTGTGGCCTCTGATTGTGCTATACCAGCTTCTCATTGATTTTGAAGTTATTCTGTAATGCTTATATAGGTATAGCCTTTCCCACAAACGCAGCTGGGCAAATATAAAGGCTCTAAAGAAAATATGAAATGAAGGTCAATTGTGGGTTATTTGATACAGCTGTAGGTAACAATACCTTAATGGAGGCACAAAGTTAAGTCAACAAATATTTATTGGATGCCTAATCTGTGCCTGGTATTATAGAATAAGTGATTTTTAAAAAGATTTTATTTATTTATTTGAAAGGTAGTGTTACAGACAGTGAGAGGTAGAGACAGAAAGAAAGGTCTTCCTTCCGTCGGTTCACTCCCCAAATGGCCGCAACGGTGCTGATCCGAAGCCAGGAGCCAAGTGCTTCTTCCTGGTCTCCCACGCGGGTGTAGGGGCCCAAGCACTTGGGCCACCTTCTACTGCTTTCCCAGGCCATAGCAGAGAGCTGGATTCGAAGAGGGGCAGCCAGGACTAGAACTGGCGCCCATATGGGATGCCAGCGCTGCAGGTGGAAGATTAACCTACTGCGCCATGGCACCGGCCCTGACATGAGATGAGGATGAGATTAAAATATTGAAGCAGACATGAGATGACATGTATGGAATTATTAAAAATTAATAAAAGACAATGTACGATCAAGTTTCAAATTGTGTGATGTTCATAATATGATTTTAGAACAGGAATATGAAGAAGAGGGCTTTCTTGTGAATTTTGATTAAATTTATATATGATCTGAAGCAGAAAAGAATAATTGATATGTTGGGAGACAAAATGAGCTCTGAATGGACCTTAACAGGCTGAAATGGTGAACCTGTTCTAACAAGATGAAGACAAACAGAGAGCAACAAAATATAAGGGATACCCAAGGTCAACCGTACAAGAAAAGAATAAATGAAATTTGGCTTTATCAGCAACACATGTGTAATACTTGAACCTTTTAGTTGACTGTGACACACTCAGCATGAGCCAATAACACTAAGAAAGTTCACTCAAATTAGGTTGAATCAATAGGAATACAACTGGCCCCCTCTGTATCTGCAGGTACCAACCACATCTGTGGATGCAACTGAAAATATTTGAGAGGCCGGCGCCGCGGCTCACTAGGCTAATCCTCCGCCTTGCGGCGCCGGCACACCGGGTTCTAGTCCCGGTCAGGGCACCAACCCTGTCCTGGTTGCCCCTCTTCCAGGCCAGCTCTCTGCTGTGGCCAGGGAGCGCAGTGGAGGATGGCCCAGGTCCTTGGGCCCTGCACCCCATGGGAGACCAGGATAAGCCCCTGGCTCCTGCCATCGGATCAGCGCGGTGCGCCGGCCGCAGCGTGCCTACCGCGGCGGCCATTGGAGGGTGAACCAACGGCAAAAGGAAGACCTTTCTCTCTGTCTCTCTCTCACTGTCCACTCTGCCTATCAAAATGAAAAAAAATTTAAAAAAATAAAAAAGAAAAAGAAAATATTTGAGAGTTCAGCACTGTGGCGTAGTAGGCTAAGCCTCTGCCTGTGACTCCAGCATCCCATTTAGGCACTGGTTCTAGTCTCGGCTGCTCCTCTTCCAATCCAGTTATTTGTTTATGGCCAGGAAAGCAGTGGAACATGACCCAAGTGCTTGGGCCCCTGCATCCATATGGGAGACCCAGAAGAAGCTCCTGGCTTCAGATCGGCCACTGAGGCCATTTGGGGAATGAACCAGCAGGTGGAAAACTTTTCTCTCTGTCTCTCCCTCTCTATGTAACTCCATCTCTCAAAGAAATAAATAAAATCTTTCAAAAATTATTAAAAAAAGAAAATATTTGAAACAAAAATTGCATCTGTACTGAATGTGTAAAGAATTTTTTTCTTGGCCGGCTCCATGGCTTAACAGGCTAATCCTCCACCTTGCGGCGCTGGCACACCGGGTTCTAGTCCCGGTCGGGGCACTGGATTCTGTCCCGGTTGCCCCTCTTCCAGTCCAGCTCTCTGCTATGGCCCGGGAAGGCAGTGGAAGATGGCCCAAGTCCTTGGGCCCTGCACCCGCATGGGAGACCAGGAGAAGCACCTGGCTCCTGGCTCCGGATCGGCACGATGCGCCGGCTGCGGCAGCGATTAGAGGGTGAACCAATGGCAAAAAGGAAGACCTTTCTCTCTGTCTCTCTCACTATCCACTCTGCCTGTGGAAAAAAAAAAAGAATTTTTTTCTTTTCATTATTCTTTAAACAATACAGTATAACAACTATTTATGCAGCATTTACATTTAATTAGGTATTATAAGTAATGTAGAGATGATGTAAAATATATAGGATGATTGCATAGGCTATATGCAAATACCAAGCCATTTCAAACAAGGGATTTGAGCATCTGCAGATTTTGGTGTTTTGCAGGGAGTCCTGAAAGCAATACCACAAAGATACCAAGTGATGACTGTATAATATATTGTACAGAGGGAGAAAAGTAGCAATCACCCTCTAGTCTGCTCTTGTTAGAGAATATCTGAAGTATTGTGTTGGATTGAGGGCCAACACGTTTGAAGGGCGATATTAACAAACACTAAAGTGCCAAGAGGAAAACGCTCAAGAATGATGAGAGCACTGAATGCCATCCTGCCTGAAGAATAATAAAGGAAATATGGAGGCTAAACTTGAAAACGAAGATTTAGGAGGAACAGGAGGGCTTTCCTCTAATATCTGAATGACTGCCAGAGTAAAGGAAGTAAATTTATTCCATGTGTGTTTCCACCTACAAGGAGTGAGATTTGGGGTCATAATAAGGAAACTATTTCTAATGACTGGACCTAAATGTCCAAACACATGACAAAAGCCAGCATCTGGGACTCAGTCCAGGTCTCCCATGTGGTTGGCAGAGAGTTATACTTGACCCATCATCTGCTGGCACCAAAGGTGTGCATTAGTAAGAATGCTGGAATCAGAAGCAGAGTCAGGATTCAAACCTAAGCACTGGAATCACACATTTCAAGCAGCATCTTTTTCTTTTTTTAAAAAATATTTATTTATTTATTTGAAAGGCAAAATTAGAGAGAGAGAGACAGAGATCCTCCATCTGCTGGCTTACTCCACAAATGGCCACAATGACAGGCTGGACCAGGCCAAAGTCAGGAGCCAAAAGCTTCATCCAGGTCTCCCACATGGGTGGCAGGGCCCCAAGCACTTGGGCCATCTTGGCCATCTTCTGCTGCCTTCTCAAGCACATTAACAGGGAGCTGGATCGAAAGTGGAGCAGCCAGGACATGAACTGGCGCCCATATGGGATGCCAGCCGTCACAAGTGACAGTTCAACCTGTTACCCCAGAACACTGGCTCCTCCAAGCAGCTTCTGAACTGCTTTGCCAAATGACTGCCTCCATTTGCCTATTATTTAATTGGGTTTTTTGCTTTATAGTTGTTTCATGGTATTAATTATTTATATCATCTGGATACTAACCCCTTGTCAATCAGTGATTTGAAAGTTTTCTCCCAGTCTGAATTATCTTTTCTTTCTTCATAGTGTTTTTTGAAGTTAATAAGTTTTTGCATTTTTATTTCTTTATTTTTTATTTACTTTATTTATTTGAAGGACAGAGTTACAGAGAGAGGTAGAGACAGAGAGAGGGGTATTCCATCCGCTGGCTCACTCCCCAGATGGCCGCAACGGCCAGAGCTGCACCGATCCAAAGCCAGGAGCCAGGAGCTTCTTCCAGGTCTCCCATGTGGGTGCAGGGGCCCAAGGACTTGGGCCATCTTCTACTGCTATCCCAGGCCATAGCAGAGAGCAGGATCAGAAGTGGAGCAGCCGGGACTTGAACTGGCACCCATATGGGATGCCAGTGCCACAGGCAGAGGCTTAGTCTACTATGCCACAGCACCGGCCCCTGTGATTTCAGCTCTTATGTTTAGGTCTTTGATCTATATTTAGTTTATTTTTATACTTGATGCAAGATAAGGGTCCAAATTCACTCTTTTGTATGTGGGTTTTCTGTTTCCCCCACCATCATTTGTTGAGAAGATTTCTTTTTCCATTGAATGGTTTGGGCCCCCTTGTTGGAAATTATTCTACCATATATAAGGGCACTTCAAAAAGTTCAATGGAAAATAGAATTAAAAGATACACTTATTTGTTTTTATTTGAGTGGCAGAGATTGACAGACAGAAAGACAGAGACCTACCATCTGTTGGTTCACTCCCAAAATGCCTACCCAGGTCTCCTGTTTCCCAAATACTTGAGCCATCACCTGCCGCCTCCCAGGGTCTGTAATGGCAGGAAGCTGGATTCAGGAGCCAGAGGTAGATACTGAACTGAGGAACTCTGTTATGGGACATGGTTGTCCTAACCTGCATTATAACTGCTAAGGCAAATGCCCAGCACCCAGTAAGTTTACTTTGACGCAAAAATTTTTGAAATTCATACACGTGAGGAATCTTCAATAAGTTCATGGCAAATGCATATTATGAAAAAACTATGCATAGGTTTGAATTTTTTGCACAAAAATAAACTTATTTTTTAACTTCACTTAGCAAAAATGCTTTGAAGTACCCTAGTATGTGAGGGTTTATTTCTGAATTCTTTTGTATATCACATTAGTCTATATGTCTGTCCTTATCCCAATATGGTACTGTTTGATTACTATAGCTTTGTAGCTAAGTTTTGAAATCAGGAAGTGTCAATCCTTCTATTTAGCTGTTTTTCAGGATTGTTCTTTACAACTCGTGTTCCCTTGAAATTCCATGTGAATTTTCAGATAGATTTTTCTATTTATGCAAAAATGCCCTTTCATTTTTACATAGGGATTGCATCGAATTGGTAGATCACTTTGAGTGCCTTCAATTCGTTTCCATAGCATTTATCTTTTAATGTGGTAAAAACACGTTGTCTTAGTTTCTTCTTAACTTTCAAGTTTTTTTTTCCATTTTTTCTTGTTCAGTGTGACATTTTTGGCTGTGGGTCTGTGATTTTACTCTTGAGCTTCTTGTTGTTAGTGTTTGCTTCTGAAATGAATTACTTTTATTTCTAATATTTTCATGAGCTGAAAACTCATTGCTGAGTTTTCTGATTCTATGTTTCTCTTTCCTATTTTTATCATTTTCTTAATAGCTTTTACCTCATTTTAGAGTAGTTGGTTAGAGTTTTGACCTGTTTTGTGAGCACATTTTTCTGGCAGGTTTTTATTTTCTATGGGAGTGTTTTCTGCTGCGTGGGTTTTTTCCCCTACTTTTTGAATTATTTACATTAATGCTTTAATGTTTCTCATTTTGTGAGATTAGTTTTTCTTAACTTTTATAATGAGGTGGAGTTTTGCAAAATGTTACTCGCTTCACAGAGCTTCCTTTTTCTCTTTTTTTTGGGGGGAGAGGGAGGTATTTTTGGTTTGGTCCAGTCTGATTTGGTAGAGTTTGAAAATACAACAGCTTTCCTTCTGAGATTTCTTGGCTCTGTTCCTCCTTGTCTTTTGATGCAGACCCACACTATCCAATATAATAGCAACTAGCCACATGTAGCTATGTATTTTTAAACTTAAATTAATTCACATTATTGTTGTAAAACTTTATTTCTTCCGTTGCATTAGCCACATTTCAAGTGCTAAATAGTCATAAGTGTCTAGTGGCTACTGTATTGAATAGCACAGATACAGGGTATTTCTGCCATCATAGAGCTCTATTGGGTAACACTGATGTATATCTTTTCTCTTTCATCTTTGTTGTCTCTGTCCTATTCAATTTTGATTGTACTCTCAGCAGTTTCTTCTCAGTGTAGAGCCTGACTTAGAGGGGAACTTCAGTGGGTCAGGCTTGAAGGTTCAGTGGGTCTTGACTGTTCCAGCTACTTTGCTCTGTCTTTGTTCTGAGACCCTTGCACTCATTTAATAATGGAAAAGGCAAATTCTTTGCCAATTTCAACTGCTGTTCTCAAATTTCCCCATAATGCTCTTCAGTGCATTTCCATGAGCTGTTTGGGGGGTTCTACTTTTCTATATAGTCCATTAGACACTTTGCTTGCTCTTTTTCTCCATCCTGTACAAATGCTGGTATAATGCAGGTCTTGTAGCTATTAGTGCTTTGTCTCCACCCCCTTGTAAAAATAATGGATGGGGATACTTAGTCACTTAGTTTTGTTGTAAATATTGTCTGTGGGTTTTCAGTTTTGCCATCTACATGCTCAGTTTGTTTTCATATGAGGTTTCAGAGAAATTGAAAAATATGTTGCCTTCACCACTATATTTCCAAAACTCATTCATACAGTTTATTTTTATATTGATTCATTTATACAACTACCTTACTTAAAGTCTCTCCATAATTTATAATAATTTACTTACAAATTCTAGGCTTTCTACATATTCAGTTATATCAACTTACAATTTTATTTTTTCCTTTTCAATATGCTTTTATATTTCCTACCTTATTGTATTGACTAGCAAGTATCTTGTTGAATAAAAGTTAGTGTTCCTGTGCTAAAAGGGAAAGTTACCATAAATTACCATTAAGCATGATATTTCTTGTGGTTTTACAAATACTGTATTAGTTTTTTTAAGATTTATTTGTTTATTTGAAAGGCAGAGTTACAGAGAGAAGGAGAGACAGGGAGAGACCTTCCATCCACTGGTTTACTCCCCAAATGGCTGCAACACCCAGGACTGGGATAGGCTGAAGCCAGGAGCCAGAAGCTTCATCTGAGTCCCCCATGTGGGTGCAGGGGCTCAAGCACTTGGGTCATCTTCCACTGCTTTATCAGGCTCATTAGCAGGGAGCTGGATCAGAAGTGGAGCAGTGAGGACTTGAACCAGCGCCCATAAGGAATGCTGCCACTTCAGGCCATGGCTTTATCCCACTGTGCCACGTTGCCCACCCCTTGTATATTAGTTCTTCTGGGGATGCTCTAACAGAGTCACAAGCTGGATGGCTTAAAACAGCAGAGAAAATCATTCTCTTACAGTGCTGGTGGCTCGAAGTCCAAAATCAAGGTGTCAATAAGGTCATGATTTCCCTGAAGGCTGTAGTGAAGATTCCTTCATTGCCTCTTCCTAACTTCAGTTATTTACCAGCAGTCCTTGACTTTCCTTGGCTTGTAGATTCTTCACTCCAATCTCTGCCTCTGTGTTCCCACGGTGTTCTCCATCCAAGTTCAAATTTCCCTCTTCCTTTTTATCTAAAGATTATTTATTTATTTGAAAGGCAAAGTGGCAGAGAGAAAGAAAGAAAGATTGTTTATCTGCTTGCTCACTCCACAGAGCTGGACCAGGCCAAAGCCAGAAGCCATGAATACCAGCAAAGTCTCCCACATGGGCAGCAGGGACTGAAGCACTTGAGGCATCATCTGCTGCATCTCAGGGTGCACATTAGCAGGAAGCTGGGTCAGAAGTGGAGGCAGGACAGGAGTCCAGGAACTCTGATATTGGATATGGGTATCCCAAGAGTTAAAGTTTTCTTAACCCACTGCGCCACAGTGTCCCCCTCCAGAATGCCCTCTTCTCGTAAGGATACCAGTCATTGGATAAGGCTTATCTTATCCAGTCTGGTCTCCTCATAATTTTATTATATACAATGGGCCGGCGCCGCGGCTCAATAGGCTAATCCTCCACCTTGCGACGCCAGCACACCGGGTTCTAGTCCTGGTCGGGGTGCCGGATTCTGCCCCAGTTGCCCCTCTTCCAGGCCAGCTCTCTGCTGTGGCCCGGGAGTGCAGTGGAGGATGGCCCAAGTGCTTGGGCCCTGCACCCCATGGGAGACCAGGAGAAGCACCTGGCTCCTGGCTTCGGATCAGCACAATGAGCCGGCCGCAGCGGCCATTGGAGGGTGAACCAATGGCAAAAAGGAAGACCTTTCTCTCTGTCTCTCTCTCACTATCCACTCTGCCTGTCAAAAAAAAATTATTATATACAATGACTCTATTTCAAAGTTGGGTCACATTTTGAGGTTCTATGGTGGGCATGAATTTTGGGGAGGCAATATTCAACCCAGTGCAGATACTATGCATCAAAATAGGGGAGTTCTCTTTGATGGCTCATTTCCTACAAGGTTTCTGTTTTGTTGAGATTATCATACCATTTTTCTCCTTTATGTAATTAGAATGTTGAATTAAATTGATGGGTTTTTTTTGTTCAAACCAACCTTGCATTTCTGGAAAAAGCAATCATAATGTTATTCTTTTCTTCTTTTACTTGATTTTGTTTTGGGTATTTGCATCTGTCTTTATGTGTGAACTTAGTCTCTAGTTATTTTTCTTTCATTTTGTCTGCTGGATTTTGATATGAAGGTTATGCTGACTTCATAAAATAAATTGAAGAGTATTCCTTTCTTTTTCTTATGTGTAGAAATGTTTGTAAAAATTTGAATTATTTCTCATCTAAAATGTGAAGCTATTTTGGGAGTGACATCAGCAAGATGATAGAGTAGGAAGCTCTGGGTTCTTCTGTCCCCAATAAACACATTAATTCAGCAACAATTTATGGACAGATCCCCTTTGTGACAACTCCTGAAACTGATCAGGTTCCTGCAACCTGTGCAAGTGTGAAATCAGATTCATCAAAGCTGGTTGGGGGATTCAAGAAAACCCTGTCACCAGAATCTCTACCCCTGGCACAGTGTCATATGATCAAGAAGCAATCTTCCCAGCTTCAGTAGTGGGAAAGAAAGAGTTGGTTCACACATGAAGAACCCCAGCTTTTCTCGGGGCCTTGGCAAAGGACTAGCTTCTTTTTTAAAGATTTATTTGTGGGCCAGCATTGTGGCATAATGGGTAAAGCCTCCAACTGCAGTGCTGACATTCTGTATGGGCGCCCGTTCAAGTCCTGGCTGCTCCACTTCGGATCCAGCTCTTTGCTATGGACTGGGAAAGCAGTAGAAGATGGCCCAAGTCCTTGAGCCCCTGCACCCACATGGGAGACCTGAAAGAAGCTCCTGGCTCCTGGCTTTGGATCAGCACAGCTCCAGCCATTGCCACCAACTGGGGAGTGAACCAGCAGATGGAAGACTTCTCTTTCTCTCTCTCTGCCTCTCCTTCTCTCTCTGTGTAACTCTGACTTTCAAGTAAATAAATAAATCTTTTAAAAAATTGCTTATTTGAAAATCAGAGAAACAGAGAGCGGGGGGAGAAGCAGAGATCTTCCATCCACTGTTTCACTCTCCAGATGGCCCCAATGGCTAGAGATGGGCCAGGCCAAAACCAGGAGCCCAGAGCTTCTTCTGGGCCTCTCACGTGGGTGGCAGGGGCCCAAGCACTTGTGTCATCTTTGCTGCTTTTCCCAGGCACATTAGCAGGGAGTTGGATTGGAAGTGGAGCTACTGGGATTCAAACTGGCACCCATAAGGGATGCCAGCATCGCAGGAGGTGGCTTTACCCACTATCCCACAATGCTTGCCCCAGAGGGTTACCTTCTATCTTACTATTTTTTTTTGCTTTTATTTTATTTTTAACTTTTATTTAATGAATATAAGTTTCCAATGTACAGCTTATGGATTACAATGGCTTCCCCCTCCCATAACTTCCCTCCCACCCCGCACCCTCCCATCTCCCGCTCCCTCTCCCCTTCCATTCACATCAAGGTTCATTTTCAATTCTCTTTATATATAGAAGATCAATTTAGTATATATTAAGTAAAGATTTCAACAGTTTGCACCCACATAGAAACACAAAGTGAAACATACTGTTTGAGTACTAGTTATAGCATTAAATCACAATGTACAGCACATTAAGGACAGAGATCCCACATGAGGAGCAAGTGCACAGTGACTCCTGTTGTTGACCCAACAAATTGACACTCTAGTTTATGGCACCAGTAACCACCCTAGGCTGTCGTCATGAGTTGCCAAGGCTATGGAAGCCTTCCAAGTTCGCTGACTCTGATCATATTTAGACAAAGTCATAAAAGACAGAGTGAGGATAGTAACCAATGATCCTAAGAGTGGCATTAACAAGGTCTGAACAATTATACAGCATTAAGTGGGGAAGAGGACCATCAGTACACACAGGTTGGGAGTAGAGCCATTGGTGGTAGAGTAGAGGTTATGATTACGAAGGAATGAGGCCCAAGTGCGCTAGACAGGGTCTAGAACAAAGGACAGAGTCATTATTAGAGGAGCTAAGAAAGGTGCTGTCTAAGCTACAATTAAGTTTTCTGATTGAGAGGCAAATAGAACCTGATAGAAGGGGCTTGATAATAATCTGTTGGGCTTTAGGCCCTGTAAGTTAAGAGGCCCAGACCTATCTATTGCTTCACATGGGGTACATCCTAAGGGAGGTGTGAACCTCCTTGGGGGAAGGCACCCTGTTGACTTTCATTACTTGGCTGGCCTGGGAGGAGAGCTGGCCAGGTAAAGGCAGGGGGCATCTCTAACAAGAAATTGACAGTTCTGCCTGCAATGTTGCTGACCCTACTTGGCCGTCCCCTCAGCTGCAGTTGTCACGTTGGAAGCTGGGCTGAGTGAAGGGCTTTTCACCCTAGAGCCAATAAGAACTGTGGCTCTGACCTGGGCATCCTTCGACTCCAGGGCAGGTCCATTTCCAGTGATCCAACTCTTGGCAGAGCTGCCAGGGCTCTTCACAAGTTGACTTCTGCTGAAGCCCAGGCTTACCCCATTGAAAGCCACTGCAGTGGACTGGCCTGTTGGGTCTCCTTGAGGTCAGATCACTGTACAGATCAGCCATTAATAGGCCTGCCACCCATTGCTTCTGATGCCTAGCTTTCTTTTCCTCCTGGTTTGTGTTAAAGCAGACCAGAGGATGCAAGTCAAGGGAGTGCCCAAGTCCCATCTCTAATCTTCGGTGGCCTGAACTACAAGTCTATAGTCACAGGCATATTCTGTAGTAGTTTTTCTAAGGTAGACAATGCCCATGAGGAAAATTATATTCTCACCTAAAAACTTTCTTTCCCTTTGGTCTGAAAGGGAGGTTTTTTCTACTTACTGTTTACTTCGCTGATGGTGAAGTAAATCTAGCTATGAGATTATAATTTAAGCTCTTATTTTGGCTATGTTATTACAGAAAAATGTTAGCCATCTCTTTTATAAGGTCTAAAGATTAAATTGTGCATCCTACAGATTCCTTTATAATAGAATTAGTTTCCTACCTTGAGGAGAATAGAGAAATGAAAGAACAAGTTGGGCTTAGAATAGAGAAATGAGGGAGCAAGTCCTAGATCGCTTGCTGACAATAGCAATATCACATGAATACTTAGCAAACCGTTTCAACCCTTAGATAACAACTTAAGAAAACATTTACCAGAAGGTCCAATGCCTTCTATAAATTTTAAGAATCATGTATTTGGAAACACCTCTTAAATATCTAACATGGTGTAGTTTGTTTAACCAGTAAACTTAAGCACAACCATATAAAATGTTTTTAGTTTCTTTCTACCAACAAGTTTAAAACATATGGTACACAGATTCAGGTCACACGAATTAAAATGTATCTTTGGCCGGCGCCGCGGCTCACTAGGCTAATCCTCCGCCTTGCGGCGCCGGCACACCGGGTTCTAGTCCCGGTCGGGGCACCGATCCTGTCCCGGTTGCCCCTCTTCCAGGCCAGCTCTCTGCTGTGGCCAGGGAGTGCAGTGGAGGATGGCCCAAGTGCTTGGGCCCTGCACCCCATGGGAGACCAGGAGAAACACCTGGCTCCTGCCTGCGGATCAGCGCAGTGCGCAGGCCGCAGCGCGCTACTGCGGCAGCCATTGGAGGGTGAACCAACGGCAAAAAGGAAGACCTTTCTCTCTGTCTCTCTCTCTCTCACTGTCCACTCTGCCTGTCAAAAATAATTAAAAAAAAGTATCTTTGATTGATTTTAGTAGCTTAAATTTATGGACAATCTTATCTATAAGCCAATTAAAATAAAATTCTTAATAAAATTTTCCCATGTGAACATACAATATGTACACACATATAACATAACATAATAGACCTAAGTAGCAATTTTTTTTTTGACAGGCAGATTGGACAGTGAGAGAGAGAGACAGAGAGAAAGGTCTTCCTTTGCCGTTGGTTCACCCTCAAATGGCCGCCGCACCACGCTGATCCGAAGGCAGGAGCCAGGTGCTTATCCTGGTCTCCCATGGGGTGCAGGGCCCAAGGACTTGGGCCATCCTCCACTGCACTCCCTGGCCACAGCAGAGAGCTGGCCTGGAAGAGGGGCAACCGGGACAGAATCCGGCACCCCGACCAGGACTAGAACCTGGTGTGCCGGCGCCGCAAGGCGGAGGATTAGCCTATTGAGCTGCGGTGCCGGCCCAAATGTAGCAATTTTAATAATAGCTTTTAAAATCTTTAACTCTTTTTGTAGATTGCCAATTGATTTGAATTGCTTTTTGTTTTTAGTAACCTCAGTTAACTATACTTTCTCTCAGTTGGTACCGTTAATACATTATTGGCTTCATCTGTTTACAGAGCCATCCCAAAGTACTGAATACAATAGAAGTGGCTGGAAAAAGTCCATAGGAACATATAGGAGGACAGCTAAACACAGAACCAACAACGCTTTAGTTTTATGAGCAGCAAATCATATAAGTTGCCATGTTTAAAATTATAAACTCATCAGCCAACAAGAGGCACTTGCTTACTTCACAGTATTTTTGAAAGCACCTGTAGGATTTTACAAGTATTTAACCCTTTAGGCCTCTGGGGTTTTCTCATTAAGATAACTATCATGTCTAGTAACACAAGATCATTAGACTTTTTAATTCTCAAACATTTGTATTAATAGCATTTTCCATTATAGAAACTTAAAATTTAGTACCACGTCACATCTTGACAGTACTTCTAATATAATCCAAATAGCCCGATTAGCTGGTGTCTCTATATGATGAGAGACATAGGTCCTTCGATTTTTTCAGTTGGGCCCAAACTGGAAAAACCAAAGACCAAGATTTACTGGAAATTTTAGAGTCCAGATGGTTTGGAACTTTGATTTTTTGAATGCCTGTCAAGAATGCCAAGAAGGCTCAAAATCCAAAATGTCTGGTTGAAATAAGATTCCTTAAAATCATGACATAACATAGACCAAATTTGATCATTGTTACAAGGTGATTATTCAAATCTTTGAAAATAAGCACATATTTAAATAACCCATAGCTCTTAATAAAAATTCAGCTGTTTTTGAACGGTTAGAATGTAACAGACATCAAGAGAACATAATAGATTACTTTAACACATTGCTTTAACAGAGAATCAGATTTTAATTCTATGTCAAAGAGAAATTGAGCTTCCTGTGATCTTTTGCTGTGAGGTTTCCTTCCTTTACCTTCTTTCATATTGATGACCATGTTTCTGTGTTTCTGTGTGTAACACATCTTTAAGCATCTTTTGCAGGGCAGGACGAGTGGCAACAAATTCTTTCAATTTCTGTTTGCTATGAAAAGTCTTAATTTCACCTTCATTCACAGATGAGAGCTTTGCAGGATATAATATTCTGGGTTGGCAGTTTTTCTCTCTTAGTACCTGGGCTATGTCTTGCCATTCCCTTCTAGCTTGTAGGGTTTCTGATGAGAAGTCTGCTGTGAGTCTAATTGGAGATCCTCTGAGAGTAATTGGAGATCCTCTGATGTTTCTCTCTTGCACATTTTAGAATCTTTTCTTTATGTTTCACTGTGGTGAGTTTGATTACAACATGTCGTGGTGAGGCTCTCTTTTGGTCATGTTTACTAGGGGTTCTATGAGCTTCCTGTACTAGGATGTCTCTGTCCTTCTCCAAACCCAGGAAGTTCTCTGCAAGTATCTCACTAAAAAGGCCTTCTGATCCTTTCTCTCTCTCCATGCCTTCAGGAACTCCTAGAACCTGAATGTTGGGTTTTTTAATAGTATCCTGTAGATTCCCAACAATAGTTTTTAGATTTCTAATTTCCTCTTCTTTTCTTTGGTTTGACTGTATACTTTCCTGTTCTCTGTCTTCTAAGTCTGATATTCTCTCTTCTGCTTCGCCCATTCTGTTTTTAAGGCTCTCTAATGTGTTTGTCATTTGATCTATTGAATTCTTCATTTCATTATGATTTCTCGTCACTATCACAGTTTCTTTTTCTACTAGTTGTTTCATTTCATTTTGATTCCTCCTTAATATTTCATTTTCATGAGAGAGATTTTCTATCTTGTCCATTAAGGATTTCTGTAGTTCAAGAATTTGTTTTTGAGAACTTCTTAATGTTCTTATCAATTTTTTGAGATCCGCTTTTTGCATTTCTTCTATCTCATCATCTTCATAATCTTGAATTGGGGTGTCTTTTTCATTTGGGGGCGTCATAGTGTCTTCCTTGTTCTTGTTACCTCGGTTTTTGTGTTTGTTGTTTGGCATGTTGGAGATATTCTTTTGTTTATTCACTGTGGTGTTTTTTCTTTTTATACTATGAGTCTAGATTAAGTGGACTGTCTGCTTTCGATGGAGCCTTAGAGGCTTGAGATGGGTGTGGCCTGAGAGCTCTGGTTCCTCAGGATTGAGGGTGTGCCAAAGGTGACACTCCCAGGTTAGGCGTGGTAAATCTCTCTCTCTCTCTCTCTCTCTCTCTCTCTCTCTCTTTTTTTTTTCGATTCAATAGGGAAGTAATTCCGCACAGCTGAATGGAATTGGAGGTAGTTAGCAGGCGAATGATATAACCACAGGAGCCAGAGATCGGAAGCTCTTTCCCAAGGACTACACAGGGAATCTGTGCTGCCCTCAGTGTCGGCTCCAACTCTCCTGCAGTCTCCCACTGGGTTGCCAAGGTTACCAAATTGTAGCGTCTCTGGAGAGTACTCACATGAATTCCGTGTGTTCTCTCCCCCACCGTCTCTTTTTTCTCAGTCTCAGTTCATTAGCACCACACATTCATTAGATCCTAATCTCCTGTTATTTCACACACACACACCCCTCCAGAGCCAGGTTTTTCTGCTAGGCTCAGGGCCGGTGCAGACCTGAGGTCGCCCTGCTTATGACGTATGTCCAAAATGGTGCCTGCTCTTTGTCTTGCTCGCCTTTGAGAGGTGAGCGGAGAGAAACTCGTGTCCGAATCGGTCACTTTTTTTTTCTTCTCTCCCTCTTCTAGTTAGCCTGCTGAACTTTTCCCCATGGGGTTTCAAGCCTCGTTCCCTCTAGTCTCCTCTTTCCGCTTGCCCGCCAGTGTTTCGGGCTATTGAGTTTCGGCTCACCTCGCGTTCCAGCGCTGGTGTGTTGAGTCTGCTGCTGGTGTCCCGAACTTGGGCTCCCACGCTCTCCACGCAGGTCCACTGTGAATCACTAGTTCCGGAAGAGTTTCCTCTGCTGTTTCATCCCCTACTCTTCCTTGACCCTGCAGTATCTCCACTTTTATTAAACTGTCTCTCCCCGGACTATCAGTGTGCTCCCTTCCTATTCCGCCATCTTGCCACTCTCTATCTTACCATTGTTGGAGCTCTAACAGGCCAGGCACAGTCTAGCTGCCTGGAGGTGAATAGAGACAGCAGCTTGGGCTGATATAAACCATAGTTCTTCTCCCCTGTACACTGCAGAGTAAGCAGGTAAAAAAAAATCCCCCATAGTAAGTGGACAAGAAACCTTAGTTTGCAGTTTCTCTCTGGAGAAAGAAAGAGCTGGACAGGTGTCCAACAATCCAGGTTTACTGGGGTCACCTGAAAGACTGGCTTCAGTCTCATTTGAACTGATGCACTGATATGACCAAGTCTATCCTTAGATGCCTGGCCCAGCCCTGGCTGTTGCAGGCTTTTGGGGAGGTGAACCAACAGATGGAAGATTCTCTGTCTTTGTCTCTGCTGCTCTGTCCTTCAAGTAAAATAAACATTTCATTTTTCATTTCATTTTTTAAAAGGTGAAGAAATTTTAAGGAATTGTGGGAAACCATCAAGTACGTTATATAATGTAATATAATATAAGGGAATCCTGAAAGGAAAAGAAACAGAGAAAAAGACCAGAAAGTTTATTCAAAAGAGTAATGATTGAATAGCCACCTGATTATAAAGTAGGTAATGGACTTGGATAGATATTTCTCCAAAGAAGATATACAAATGGCCAGCAGGTACATGAAAACATTATCAACCTAATTATCAGGACAATGCAGATCAAAAGCGCAATGAGATATCACCACACAGCTGTCACAATGGTTTTATCCAAAAAGCAAAACAAACATTGATGAAGTTGTAGAGAAATTGTAAACCTTGTGCCTTGAGTTTAATTATCAACTCACCTGGTAGCTACTGTTTGCAGAAGCCAGAAGCCCAGACAGAAGAACACCAGCCAGGGGATCCACCTACAGGTGTCTCCTCACCCTTAGGGGTCAGATTTCCAGCATGGTTCACTCATGCAACCACAATGTGAAAGTTTTAGAGTGTTTTAGTACTTATATTTCCTGGGGCTTAGGACATGCCTGGAGGCCACACACATGCAAAGATCAGTGAGTGTAGGCCTAGAGAAAGGGAAGTGATCTGTGGGCCACTGCCTTTATTGGATCCAGGATGTTATTGAAACCGGTTTCCTGGGGGAAATCTTTGGTGGATTTAAAGCAAGCAGGCACTAGTTCCAGGAGGTTACCCTGTGACTGAGGGGTGGCTGCTTTAAGTTTTGCAAATGTCTAAATGGTATGTTTAAAGGAATTGAGGAGGCTCTTAAAGTAAAGGAGTTCTTTACTGAGATGCCTACCTGGTCTTTCAGGTGTACTTTCTTCATAATTTCTCTTCATTAAACTTTGTTAGCATGCTTACCACTAAAAATAAATAAAGGAATTAAGGTAAAGTGGGGAGCTTAGCCTTCTGGGAGGGAAAGATGCCTGTTAAGTTTTTATCTCTGACTACCAGCTGAATCTGGGTGGGCTATAGTATCGGAAGCTGTGTCAAGGATGACTGAGCTCTGCTTCTGTGTGAGAAATTTAAGCTTCTGTTTTAAAAAAGGTTGCCAAAACAACATACATTTATAAGCATTCACTGCACCTTGGACTTTATTGGTAGGAATGCAAACTGGTGAGGGGTCTATAGAAAATAATATGAAAGTTTATTTAAAAATTAGAACTAGAACTACCATATGATCTAGCAATCCCTCTTTTGGGTATGTATCCGCAAAATTAACATCAGGGTCTTAAAGAAATTTCTGTGCACCATGTGCATTGAAAGTACTATTCACAAAAGCCAAAATGTGGAAACAACCTAGATGTCCTCAGGCAGATGAATGGATAACAAAATATGCTCTACATAAGCAATGGAATATTATTTAACCTTAGAAGAAAAGGAGATTCTGCTATATGTGAAAACATGGATGAAACTTAAGGACATTGTGCTGAGTGAAATGAGGCAGTTACAGGAACGCAAATACTGCATGATTTCACTTTTATGTAGTATCTGAAATAGATTCATAGAATCAAAGAGGGAAATCATGGTTTTTCAGCAGATGGTGAGGAAGATACTAATCAATGAACATATCATTTCAGTTAAGCAACATAAATACTGCGTTACACATCTAAAAATTTGTTGAGGGTAGATCTCATGTTAAGTACTCTTACCACAATGAAATAAAATTCCTCAAGTAAGTAAAGGGAAGCTATCTAACATTTGAGTCTTCTTGTGGGAAGATTTTAGACTATTGATTGAATTACATTGATAGTTACAGGAGTAATTTGTTTTTCTTGTTATTTATTGTTTGGCAAATTATATATTTTTAAAGATTTATTTATTTATTTGAAAGAGTTACAGAAAGAGAGTGACACACACACAAACACACAGAGAGAGAGAGAGAGAGAGAGAGAGGAATATCTCTTATCCTCTGGTTCACTCCCCAGAGAGCTGCAACAGGCAGGGATGGGCCAGTGGAAACCAGGAGTCTGGAACTTCTTCCAGATCTCCCATGTAGGTAACAGGGGCCCAAACACACACTTATGCCACCTTCTGCTGCTTGGTAAATTATATTTTCTTTCTTTTTTTAAGATTTATTTATTTCTTTGAAAGTCAGTTACACAGGGAAGGAGAGGCAGAGAGAGAGAGAGGTCTTCCATCCACTGGTTCACTCCCCAATTGTCTGCAACAGCTGAAACCAGGAGCTTCTTCCGTGTCTCCCACATGGCTGCAGGAGCCCAAAGGACTTGGGCCATCTTATACTGTTTTCCCAGACCATAGCAGAGAGCTGCATCGGAAGTGGAGCAGCCGGGACTTGAACCGGCGCCCATATGGGATGCCGGCACTGTAGGCAGTGGCCTTACCAAAGCACCAGCCTCAGTAAATTATATTTTCTAAGAATCCATTTATTTTATCTAAATTTTCAACATTATTGGTATAAAGTTATTCAAATACCCTCTTGGTATCCTTTATTTTCCATCTCTCTTTTTTGTTTGTTGTTTTCTCTTATCAGAGGTTTGTCCATCATATTAGTTTTTTGAAAGAATACACTTTTGCCTTTGTGGGTTCTCTTTTTATATTTGCTTTGTATCTATTGTTAGAATATATTGTTTGCTTTATACATTCTTTGGCTTTATCTTGCAGTTCTTTTTATAATTTCTTGAGATGAATTCTTAGCTTTTGAATTTATAATCTTAAAATATATCATGTAATATATTTAATACATTTTCTCTAATTACTACTTTAGCTCTAGCTCACACTATTTTAAGTAATTTTTTATTTACACATAACACATATAGAAAAAAAACAAAAATTGTGAGTGTAGAGCCTGATGAATTATCACAAAATTAACCAAACCACTTAACTTCGAAGAGAAGAATTATGGCATTACCAGCCTCTCTGAATATCCCTCATGCTTTGTCTCAAGTCTTTATATATATAATGTGATGGATAATGTTATATATATGTCAGTTTGATTGAAGTGATGCCCAGGTAGCTGGTAGTACATTTCTGAGTGTATCTGTGAGGGTATTCCCAGAAGAGATCAGCTTTTGGTTTAGTAGAGTGTATGAAGATTCACTTCCACCAATGTTGGTAGGCATCATTCAATCCATGGGTAGCTTAGATACAGCAAAAAGATGGAGGAAGGACAAATTCACTCTCTCTCCTTAAGGTGGGACATCCTTCTCCTGCCCTCTGACATAAGCGTTCCTAGTTCTTGGGCCTTTGGACTCCTGGTAACTTAATTATACCAGCAGCTTTCCTGGTTCTCCAGCTTGCAGGTAACATTTTGACAAAACTAACCTACATAATCATGTGAGCCAATTCCCATAATAAATCTCTCCTTATATATATTTATGTAAATTTAATATATTAAATATATTTATCCTAATGGTTCTGTTTCTCTGGAGATTCCTGATGAATACACACAACATGCATTAGTCCACTTTTTGTTACTTTAACTAAAATACTTGAGAGGAGCTTCTTGGGAAAGAAAAAATTAATCTTAGCTTACAGTTGAGAGGTTACAGTGCAGATCGGGAGGTTCCCATAGTCTGGTATCTGACTCAGGCTGGTTATGGCGGGTAAGGAGAAATGATCATGTGGTGAGCGAGGAAGCAGAGACTCAACAGCTAGAACTTGAACTCAAATAATCAGTCCTCTAGTGAGAACCACCCTCCAGCAGGCAAGTCCTCAATGACCTAGAGACCAGCCCCATCTAGCTGCTACAATTAGCTCAAGTCTCCACCCTTAATCTACCAACTATTAACATTAAGAAATCAGAATTTAAACATCTTGCATGAGTTTTTTGGGGAGACAATTCCTTATCAAACGGCAACAGTATTTTTGTTATACAATTCAAAACATTTTCTAATTTTCCTTTGTGTTTTTCTTTGGCCCATTAATTATGTAAAAATATTATTTCTGAATTTTGAAACACATGGGGATTTTCTTGGCATCTTTTTTAGTAATTACTTTCTAGCCTAATTGTATTGTAATTGATTTCAGACTTTGAAATAGGTTGGCATTTGCTTTATGGCTAGGTATGTGACCAATTTTGTAAATATTATTGTGGGCTCTTGAAAGAGATGTGTTTTCTGCAGTCTGGAGACACTGTATATGTATGTATATATACACGCTCTTGTATGAATTTATATTGTTATTCACTTTGAATCTTCTGTATCCAAATTCTTTATTTTGGATGCTTACTATATCAGTTACTGAGATGAAATATTAAAATGTCCCATTGTGATTGTGGAACTTATCTATTTCTCCATTTAATTTAGTCATTATTGCTTGATATATTTGAGGCTGGACTATTTATAGATACAAAATTAGCATTATGATATATTTCTGTTTGTTGAACTTTTTATTGGTCTGAAATGATAATCTTTACTCCTACTATTACATTTTGCCTTAAAGTTGTTTTTTACTGATATTAATATATCAACACTAGCTTTCTTTTTGTTAATATTTTTTTGGAATATCTTCTTTAATCTCTTTACTTTCAACATTTCTGTGCCTATGTTTTAGATGTGCCACTTGTAAATAGCATGTAGTTACATGTTCTTAATATAGTCTGATTGTTCTTATTTTTTAACTGGAATATTTAATTTTTACACATTCAATATGATATTGATACGTTAGAGTTTAAATCTACATGTTACTCATCATTTCTGTCCTGTTTCTTTTTCTTTCCTTTAATGACTTATTTAAGAACAATTTTTTTAAAAGAATAAACTTTACTTTTTAAAATATATTTGAGAGGCAGAGAGAGTGCATTTCAATCCATTGGATTTTCACACCCCAGATCCCAGCAATGGCAGAAACTGGATCTAGCCAAAGCCAGGATCTAGGCACTCAATCCAAGTTCCCCATATGGGTGGCAGGAACTGTTACTTGAGCTGGAGTCAGGAGGTGGAGCTCGATATCAAAGTCAGGCACTCAGATATGGGACACAGGTGTCTTAACTGATGCATTAACTGCTAGGCTAACTGCCTGCACCAGCTTTAGTTTTTAGAACAATTTTAGGTTTACAGAAACATTGAGTGGGAAGTAAAGAGTTCCCATATACTCCCCCACATACTAGTATCATACAAGATAGTTTAAATCTCCGGGGCTACTCATCCCTTCTTCCCACTGATCTTTTTTTTTTTTTTTTAAGATTTATTTATTTGGAAGGCAGGATTACAGAGAGAGAGAGAGAGAGAGAGAGAGAGAGAGAGAGAGAGAGAATCTTCGATCCACTGGTTCACTCGCCAAATGATCACAATGGCTAGGGGCTCGGCGAGGTGGAAGCCAGGAGCCAGGAGCTTCATCCAGGTTTCCCACATAGGTGGTAGGGACCCAAGCACTTGGGCCATCCTCCGCTGCTTTCCCAGGCCATTAGCAGGGAGCTGGATCAGAAGTGAAGCAGCTGGAGACTCAAATTGGTGCCCATATGGAATGCAGGCATCACAGGCAACGGCTTTACCCACTATGCCACAATGCCGCCCCCTGCCACTGATCTTTTTTTTTAATCTCCATGGTTTTGCCTGTTCTTAGAATATCACATAATTGGAATCATATAGTACGTAGCATTTGCAGATTGATTTCTTTGACTTAGCAATAAGTGTTTAAGGTTCCTTTCTGTCTTTTCATGGCTTCATAGCGCATTTCTTTTTGATGCTGAATGATATTCCATTATCTGAATATATCACAGTTTATCTATTCACTTATTGGAGAACATCTTGGGTACTTCCACATTTTGACAATTATGAATAAAATTCTATAACCTTCATGTAGGTTTGTGCATAAAGGTAAGAACTCAACTTAGTTGACTAAATATCAAGGAGTGTATGGCAAGAGCATGTTTAGTTTTGCAGGAAACTGCCAAGTTATCCTTGTAAGTAGCTATACCGTTTTCAACCCTACTAGCAGTGAATGAGTTCCTGTTGCTCCGTATCTCACCAGCATTAGATGTTGTCAGTGTTTTGAATTTTAGCCATTCTAATAGGTGTGCATTGATATTTCCTTGTATTTTAGTTTGTGCAACCTTAATGACATCTTTTTATGTGCTTATTTGCCACTTCTGTGTCTTATTTGGTGAACTGTCTCTTCAGATTATTTGCTCACTTTAATAATTGTTTCCTTATTGTTGAGCTTTAAGACTCTTTGTATATTTTGGATACCAGTTCTTTATCACATAAGATACTTTTCAAATTTTTTTTCAATGTGTGACTTCTCTTTTATTCTCTTAATGGCGTCTTTCAAAGAGCAATTTTTAATTTTAATGAAGTCCAGTTTATCATTTTTTAAATTTCATGGATCATGTTTCTGGTGCTGTTTCTAAAAAGTCATTGCCAAACTCAAGGTTACCTAGATTTTCTGCTATGTTGTTTTCTAAGAGTGTGATCATTTTTGGTTTTACATTTAGGTTATAATCAATTTTCAGTTAATTTCTATAAAAAGCTTATGGTCTGTTTCTAGAACTTTTTTTTGCTTTGTTTTGTTTTTGTATGTTGATGTTGGTTTGTTCTGTACCCTATGTTGAAAAGAATATTCCCAACTTTTTTACATTGCAGGTTCCCTCTTGTACTAATGTGAAAATTATATTCTTTTAGTGTCTGTCCTAGAAAGTATGAAATCCTTTCTTGACTTTTCTCCTTGTTTGTAATCTCTCTGTGCTACTCTTTGGCTTATTTATTCTGTTTTATTTTTTATTTCATTAACTTTTTCTTAATCTACTGTTAAACCTGTCCATTATGCTTCCATTTGAGTTATTGTATGTTTCATCTCAAGAAATTCCTTTGTTTTTCAAATCAGCAAGTTTGCATTTTATTGTCTTTCCTATAGACTAATCAATGTTCAATTTTTAAAAAAGATTAATTTATTTTTATTTGAGAGAGAGGAAGATCTTTTCACATCACTGATTCACTCCCCAAATGGCTGGGCCAGGCTGAAGCCAGAGCCAGGAGCCTCATCTGGGTCTTCCACATGGGTGGCAGGGGCCCAAATACTTGAGCTATCTTCCACGGCTTTCCCAGGCTATTAGCAGGGAGTTGTATCAGAAGTGGAGCAGCTGGGACAGGAACCAGTCAGTGCCTATATGGGATGCCACATTGCAGGCTGTGGCTTTACCAGCCCCAGTATCCAATTATTTAACAACTGGTATGTCATGGCCAATAATTAATTATGATAGATACTAGCTGGAAACACCACTATAACTGTACCAGTATGTACCATTGAGTATCAACCTACCTACATATATTTTTGAGAATATCTTTTATTTCTTTAACCTTTGAAAGTATAGGTGTTTTATAATGGTTTTGATAATTCCAGTGTCTGCATCTTGAGGATTTGTTCGCTATCTGTTGTTTCTGCTGATTCTCATTTATAGTGCCTTGTTTCATAGTGTGCTTGGCTGTTTTTTAATGTGTACAACTCATGATTCTTGAAAAATTATTTATGGAAATAGTTTGACACTTAAGGTGAAGGTGCTTTCCTCCATAAAGGATTTACATTGTTTCTGCAGATGTTTGAGAACAATGTAAAGTAAACTCACGAATTTTTGTCTTTTGGTCTCCCTTTTAATGTAATTTGGGGCTGTGCATACGTGAGTCTGCTTGTGTCATACCTCAGGGATTGTTTCTGCCCACCTGTTGTGCTGCCTTCAGTGCAGTACCAAGATAGCTTCATTACGGTCTCCTGGGGATGTGGGTGGGAGCCAGTTTACTTCTGATTTGGCCTTATTCTAAGAGTGTGATCCCTTGGGAGTTAATGGGGGTTTCTCTGACCTAGTGAGATCCATCAAAACTAAAGTTAACATTTGCTTATTTTTGCAAATGCCACCAGACAAAAGTGGCTTTACTTCTCTACTTACCTCTGTTGGGACCTCACTTTTCCTTAGATTTTGGCTGAGTAATTCCTTTACAATCTTGTCAGTTTCTCTTTCATTCTTTTCTGAAGGAAAAAAAAACCCTACAATTCTTAATACCTTTTCCAATATTTTTGGTAGATTTCAGCAGGAGGTTTGGTCTGACACATTTAACCTTACTCTGGAAGCAGAGCTCAGTGTTTCTTTAGCATTCTAAGAGAGCAGTTCTTTTCAGATTTTTCTTAGAATTCAATCTACATTGGGAGTATCCCTCAGCCACTGTGACTGTCTTAATGATGTTAGTTTAATATGATAAGGACTTCCTTATAGCATTCATAAAATCCCGTGTTTCTCTTTTCAGGCCAGAGAGGCAGTGACACAAGCTGAACGAGAAGATCCTGAAAACGTTTTCACTCAACTTTGTGTATTCAAGATTGCGATTTTGGAGGGCGACTCTAACAGAGGTATAAATGTTATGTGTTACTGTTAATGCAAAGAAGAAATAATCCTCAAAAAATAAATAATCCGCAATAGAATAAAATGACGCACTTTTTAAGAGAATGAAATTGAATGTGTGTTCTATATATAGATACAACAGTGCAAAAAGAAACTGAAAGATTACATGAACTACAAGACGTGGCACAAAAATTGGGGGAGAGTCTTGTCACTGGGTATTTTTTGTATTTTCTGTTAAAAAAGTTTGAAGATCTGGAGAGGGAGAGATTATACTAAAAATCCCTATCAGTTAAGAATTGTTTTTGGGGTACCTTCTTACTCTTCACTTATATGGAAGGTGATAAGTGAAAGATTTGGCCTTGAAATGGAGTTCTGCCCGCCGAGTGAACAGTGTCAGCATTGCACACGTGACCCATTAGTACCTTTCCATATGGAAAGTGTCCTTTCCATAAAGTTAAGAAAACTCACAAGTATTTTAGATTAGATATAGATATGCTTATGCTCAGGTATTAATCCCTTCAGCCCTCAGGGTAGCTGAGCAAATTATAAAGTAGTCTGAGCTCCATACTGGCTGCTATTTGTGAAAGAAACTGATAAGCTTCAATTAAAATGTCCAGACAGGCCGGCGCCGTGGCTTAACAGGCTAATCCTCCGCCGTGCAGCGCCTGCACACCGGTTGGGGCACCGGATTCTATCCCGGTTGCCCCTCTTCCAGGCCAGCTCTCTGCTATGGCCCGGGAGTGCAGTGGAGGATGGCCCAAGTCCTTGGGCCCTGCACCCCATGGGAGACCAGGAGAAGCACCTGGCTCCTGCCTTCGGATCAGCACGATGCGCTGGCCGCGGCGGCGATTGAAGGGTGAACCAACGGCAAAAAGGAAGACCTTTCTCTCTGTCTCTCTCTCTCACTATTCACTCTGCCTGTCAAAAAAAAGTTCAGACAAAATTAATAATAATCCAATTAAGCAGCTATTTATGAACACCTACTATGTGCAAGGGACCCTGTTACCTACTCCTTAAGGAAAAAACGATAATTTGTTCTGCACTGAACAAGAAATGTTTCAGAATGGCAAAGTATACCTGTATCATAATTAAGAAGTAGTCAGTTGGAATCAGCTCTGTATCAATGTTAATACTGCTGTCATGTCCATCACCGGTGTTTTTATTAGAGATTTCTGGGAATTGATTTTATTTGATACAGCATGTTAAAGGATCAAAGAACTTGAAACTTTTTACCAGCAGAAATGACAAGAAAATAGATTCCCCAGCAAATCTTTTAACATACTATTCAAATAAAATTATTTTTAAAATACAGAACCAACTCAGTCTTTCTATTTCTTATCCAGCTATCTGTGACAATTTTTAAGCATTGTTTATTGAAGATAAATATAACAATATTTACCCTTGTTAATATGTGGATCTATGAGGGTTATGTGTGTTAATAATTCTATATGAGTTTTGAAAACTGCATACAGACATGCAACCACCATCACATCCAGACGTAGGACAAAAATTGTCTCCGGCGCCTTTGTTGTCGCTCCTCCCCACCATTTTCAGCCCTGGGAATCACTGTTCTCTTTCCTGTCTCTATAGTTTTGTCTTTTCTAGAATCATAAATTAAATCATTACAGCATGAGGCTTTTTGAACCTGGTGTCTTTCACCTAGCATAAAGCTTTTTAAACTCACCTATACGATTGTGTATATCCACAGCTTGCTCATTCTTATTGCTGAATAGTATTCATAATGTGGAAATACTAGTTTTTTTTTTTTAATCCATTCACCAGTTGAAGGATATTTGGATAGCTTCCAGTTTGGGCAGTCATGAATAAAGATGCTATAAACATCTCTTTACAAATTTTGTGTGATAATACGATTTCATTTCTGTAGGGTCAGTGTCTAGGAGTAGACATGTGGGATTGTACAGTAAGTATATGTTTAACTTTATTAGAAACTGCCAAACTGTTTTTGTGAAGTTGCTATGCAATTTTACATTTGGCCAGCTATATATGAGAGTTGATGCACATGCTCACTTTAAAAAATATAGTCATTCTGATTGTTATGTAGTGGTGTATTGCTGTGGCTTTAATTTGTATTTCCATAATGCAGAGTATCCAGCAATCATATATCTTCTTTGGTGGAGTGTTTGAACAAATTTTTTGCCCAGTTTTCTATGGGGATACTTTATTTTGTTATTATTGAGTTTTCAGAGTTCTTTTTTTTTTTTTTGCCATTCTTTGTTTTTGTTTTTTTTTAACTTTTATTTAATGAATATAAATTTCCAGTATACAGCTTATGGATTACAATGGCTTCCCCTTCCCATAATTTCCCTCCCACCCACAACCCTCCCCTCTCCCGCTCCCTCTCCCCTTCCATTCACATTAAGATTCATTTTCAATTCTCTTTATATACAGAAGATCAATTTAGTATACATTAAGTAAAGATTTCAACAGTTTGCACCCACATAGAAACACAAAGTGAAACATACTGTTTGAGTACTAGTTATAGCATTAAATCAAAATGTACAGTACATTAAGGACAGAGATCCCACATCAGGAGCAAGCGCACAGTGGCTCCTGTTGTTGACCCAACAAATTGACACTCTAGTTTATGGCACCAGTAACCACCCTAGGCTGTCCTCATGAGTTGCCAAGGCTATGGAAGCCTTCCAAGTTCCCCGACTCTGATCATATTTAGACAAGGTCATAAAAGACAGGGTGAGGATAGTAACCAATGATCCTAAGAGTGGCATTTACCAGGTCTGAACAATTATACAGCATTAAGTGGGGAAGAGGACCATCAGTACACACAGGTTGGGAGTAGAGCCATTGGTGGTAGAGTAGAGGTTATGATTACAAAGGAATGAGGCCCAAGTGCACTAGACAGGGTCTAGAACAAAGGACAGAGTCATTATTAGAGGAGCTAAGAAAGGTGCTGTCTAAGCTACAATTAAGTTTTCTGATTGAGAGGCAAGTAGAACCTGATAGAAGGGGCTTGATAATAATCCGGTGGGCTTTAGGCCTTGTAAGTTAAGAGGCCCAGACCTATCTATCTCTTCACATGGGGTATATCCTAAGGGAGGTGTGAACCTCCTAGGGGAAGGCACTCTGTTGACTTTCATTACTTGGCTGGCCTGGGAGGAGAGCTGGCCAGGTAAAGGCAGGTGGCATCTCTAACAAGAAATGTACAGTTCTGCCTGCAATGTTGCTGACCCTACTTGACCATCCCCTCAGCTGCAGTGGTCACTTTGGAAGTTGGGCTGAGTGAAGGGCTTTTCAGCTTGGAGCCAATAAGATCTGTGGCTCTGACCTGGGCATCCTTCGACTCCAGGGCAGGTCCATTTCCAGTGATCCAACTCTTGGCAGAGCTGCCAGGGCTCTTCACAAGCTGACTTCTGCTGAAGCCCAGACTTACCACATTGAAAGCCACTGCAGTGGACTGGCCTGTTGGGTCTCCTTGAGGGCAGATCACCGTACAGATCAGCCATTAATAGGCCTGCCACCCATTGCTTCTGATGCCTAGCTTTCTTTTCCTCCTGGTTTGTGTTAAAGCAGACCAGAGGATGCAAGTCAAGGGAGTGCCCATGTCCCATCTCTAATCTTCGGTGGCCTGAACTACAAGTCTATAGTCACAGGCATGTTCTGTAGTAGTTTTTCTAAGGTAGACAATGCCCATGAGGAAAATTATATTCTCACTTTAAAACTTTCTTTCCCTTTGGTCTGAAAGGGAGGTTTTTTTTTTTTTTTCTACTTACTGTATACTTCGCTGATGGCGATGTGAATCTAGCTATGAGATTATTATTTAAGCTCTTATTTTGGCTATGCTATTACAGAAAAATGTTAGCCATCTCTTATAAGGTCTAAAGATTAAATTGTGCATCCTACAGATTCCTTTATAATAGAATTAGTTCCCTACCTTGAAGAGAATAGAGAAATGAAAGAACAAGTTGGGCTTAGAATAGAGAAATGAGGGAGCAAGTCCTAGATCACTTGCTGACAATAGCAATATTACATGAATACTTAGCAAACCGTTTCAACCCTTAGATAAGAACTTAATAAAACATTTACCAGAAGGTCCAATGCCTTCTATAAATTTTAAGAATCATGTATTTGAAAACACCTCTTAAATATCTAACATGGTGTAGTTTGTTTAACCAGTAAACTTAAGCACAACCATATAAAATGTTTTTAGTTTCTTTCTACCAACAAGTTTAAAACATATGATACACAGATTCAGGTCACACAAATTAAAATGTATCTTTGATTGATTTTAGCAGCTTAAATTTATGGACAATCTTATCTAAAAGCCATTTAAAATAAAACTCTTAATAAAATTTCCCCATGTGGACATACAATATGTACGCACATATAACATAGCATAATAGACCAATATCAAAATCCAAAATATCTGGTTGAACTAAGATTCCTTAAAATCATGACATAACATAGACCAAATTTGATCATTGTTACAAGGTGATTATTCAAGTCTTTGAAAATAAGCACATAGTTAAATAACCCATAGCTCTTAATAAAAATTCAGCTGTTTTTGAACCATTAGAATTTAACAGACATCAAGAGAACATAATAGATTACTTTAACACATTGCTCTAACAGTGCATCAGAGTTTAATTCTATGTCAAAGAGAAATTGAGCTTCCTGTGATCTTTTGCTGTGAGGTTTCCTTCCTTTACCTTCTTTCATATTGGTGACCATGTTTCTGTGTTTCTGTATGTAACACATCTTTAAGCATCTTTTGCAGGGCAGGATGAGTGGCAACAAATTCTTTCAGTTTCTGTTTGCTATGAAAAGTCTTAATTTCACCTTCATTCACAAATGAGAGCTTTGCAGGATATAATATTCTGGGCTGGCAGTTTTTCTCTCTTAGTACCTGGGCTATGTCTCGCCATTCCCTTCTAGCTTGTAGGGTTTCTGATGAGAAGTCTGCTGTGAGTCTAATTGGAGATCCTCTGAGAGTAATCTGACGATTCTCTCTTGCACCTTTTAGAATCTTTTCTTTATGTTTCACTGTGGTAAGTTTGATTATGACGTGTCGTGGTGAGGATCTCTTTTGGTCATGTTTATTAGGGGTTCTATAAGCTTCCTGTACTAAGATGCCTCTGTCCTTCTCCAAACCTGGGACATTTTCTGCTAGTATCTCACTGAAAATGCCTTCTAATCCTTTCTCCCTCTCCATGCCTTCAGGAACTCCTAGAACCCGAATGTTGGGTTTTTTAATAGTATCCTGTAGATTCCCGACAATATTTTTTAGATTTCTAATTTCTTCTTCTTTTCTTTGGTTTGCCTGTTTCCTTTCCTGTTCTCTGTCTTCTAAGTCTGATATTCTCTCTTCTGCTTCGCCCATTCTGTTTTTAAGGCTCTCTAATGTGTTTGTCATTTGATCTATTGAAATCTTCATTTCATTATGATTTCTCGTCACAATCACCATTTCTTGTTCCACTAGTTGTTTCATTTCATTTTGATTCCTCCTTAATATTTCACTTTCACGAGAGAGATTTTCTATCTTGTCCTTAAAGGATTTCTGTAGTTCAAGAATTTGTTTTTGAGAACTTCTTAATGTTCTTATCAATGTTTTGAGATCCGTTTCTTGCATTTCTTCTATCTCATCATCTTCATAATCTTGAGTTGGGGTGTCTTTTTCATTTGGGGGCGTCATAGTGTCTTCCTTGTTCTTGTTACCTCGGTTTTTGCGTTTGTTGTATGGCATGTTGGAGATATTTGGTTTCTTCACTGTGGTGTTTTTTTTTTCTTGTTATACTATGACTCTAGATTAAGTGGACTGTCTGCTTTTGGTGGAGCCTTAGAGGCTTGAGATGGGTGTGGACTGAGAGCTGTGTTTGGTTCCTCAGGGTTGCGGGTGTGTCAAGATGACACTCCCAGGTTAGGTGTGGTAAATGTCTCTTTCTTTTGTTGATTCAAAAGGGAAGTAATTCCGCACAGCTGAATGTAATTGGAGGTAGTTAGCAGGCAAATGATATACCCACAGGAGCCAGAGATTGGAAGCTCTTTCCCAAGGACCACACAGGGAATCTCTGCTGCCCTCAGTGTGGGCTCCAATTCTCCTGCAGTCTCCCACTGGGTTGCCAAGTTAGATGCTAATCTCCTGTTATTTCACCCCTCCCCCCAGAGTCAGGTTTTTCTGCTAGGCTCAGGGCTGGTGCAGACCTGAGGTCGCCCTGCTTATGACGTATGTCCAAAATGGCGCCTGCTCTGTCTTGCTCGCCTTTGAGAGGTGAGCGGAGAGAGAGAAACTCGTGTCTGTTTCGGTCACTTTTTTTTTTCCCTCTCTCTCTTCTAGTTAGCCTGGTGAACTTTTCCCCACGGAGTTTCAAGCCTCGTTCCCTCTAGTCTCCTCTTTCTGCTTGCCCGCTGGTGTCTTGGGCTATTGAGGTTCGGCTCACCTCGCGTTCCAGCGCTGGTGCGTTGAGTCTGCTGCTGGTGTCCCGAACTTGGGCTCCCACGCTCTCCACGCAGGTCCACTGTGAATCACTAGTTCCGGAAGAGTTTCCTCTGCTGTTTCTTCCCCTACTCTTCCTTGACCCTGCAGTATCTCCACTTCTATTAACCTGTGTCTTGCCAAAGAATATCAATGTGCTCCCTTCCTATTCCGCCATCTTGGATTTCTCCCAGAGTTCTTTATACATTCTAGATACAAGTTCTCTTTTAAAAATGTATTTAGAGGGTGGGGAGTGGGCGATTGGCAAAGTAGTTAAATTGTGACTTGGAACACCTGCTTTCCTTATTGGAGTGCTTTGTTTGATTCCCAGCTGCTCTACTTTTTTCTTTTTTTTTTAAGATTTATTTATCTATTTGAAAGGCAGAGCTACAGAGAGGGAAGGAAAGACAGAGATAGACAGAGATATTCCATCTGGCAGTCTACTCCCCAAATGACTGCAATGACCGTGGCTGGGCCAGGCTGAAGCCAGGAGCCAGGAGCTTCCTCTGGGTCTCTCATGTGGGTTCAGGGGCCCAAGGACTTGGACCATCCTTTGATGCCCTCTCGGGCGTCTAGATTGGAAGTGGAGCAGCCAGGACCCAGACTGGCGCCCATGTGGAATGCTGGCACTGCAGGCCATGGCTTAACCCACTGTGCTACAGCTCTGGCCCCTGCTCTACTTTTTATTTTAAAGATTTATTTATCTATTTGAAAGGCAAAGTTACAGAGGAGAGAGAGAGAGAGAGAGAGAGAGAGAGAGAGAGAGAGAGAGATCTTCCATCAACTGGTTCCCTCCCCAAATGGCCACAATGGCCAGAACCAGGCCGGTCTGAAGCCAGGTGCCAGGAGATTCATCCGGGTCTCCCACGTGGGTGGCAGGAGCCAAAGCACTTGGATCATCTTCCACTGCTTTCCCAGATGCATTAGCGAGAGCTGGATGGGAACAGCCCAGACACAGCGCCACCTCTCCCCCTTTCTGATATAGCTTCCCACTGTTGAATGTCCTGGGATAATGGCTCAAATACTTGAGTCCATGCTACACATGTGGAAGACCTGGATGCAGTTTGAGGCACCTGGCTGGCCCAGGCCTGGCTGTTGTGGGTATTTGGGGAGTGATCCAATGAATGAAAGATCTCTCCCCCCTCCCCATGCCTTTCAAATAAATAATAAGAAATCTACTCTTAGCAATTTTTAAGAATACAATACAGTGTTGTTAAGTGTAGTCATCTTTTTTGTTTTATTTTTTATTTATTTGATAGGTACAGTTATAGACAGTGAGAGAGAGACAGAGAGAAAAGTCCTCCTTCCGTTGGTTCACTCCCCAAATGGTCGCCATGGCCGGCGCTGCGCTGATCCAAAGCCAGGAGCCAGGTGCTTCTTCCTGGTCTCCCATGGGGGTTCAGGGGCCCAGACACTTGGACCATCCTCTACTGCCCTCCCAGGCCACAGCAGAGAGCTGGACTGGAAGAGGAGCAACTGGGACTAGAACCGGCGCCCACATGGGATGCTGGTGCCACAGGCGGAGGATTAACCAAGTGAGCCACAGTGCCAGCCCCAAGTGTAGTCATCTTGATGTACAGTAGATCTCTTGGATTTATTCCTCCCATCTAATTGAAATTTTGTATCCTTTGACCATCATCTCTACAACTCCCTCTCCCTACTTCCTAGTAACCACCATTCTATTTGCTTCTTTGAGTTGAGCTTTTTAGGTTCCATATTTAGGTGAGATGATGCTGTATTTGTCTTTTTGCACCTGTCTTATTTCACATATAATGTTCTCCAGGTTCACTGATGTTTTCACAAATGACAGAATGGTCTTCTTTTTTAAAGGCTGAATAGTATTCCATTATGTATTTATACACCACGTTTTCTTTATTCATTCATCTATTGATGGACACTTAAGTTGATTCCATATTTTAGCTCTTGTGAATTTTGTTGCAATGAATATGACAGTGTAGATATATCTTTGACATATTAATTTTATTTCCTTTGATTTTATATCCAGTAGAGTTATAGCTGTATCATATGGTAGCTCTATTTTTAATTTTTTGTGAACTTCCAGACTGTTCTCCATAAGAGCTGTACTAATTTGCATTCCAACCTATGTTGTGCAAGGGTTCCGTTTCTCTACATCCTCACCAACACTTGTTACCTTTTGTCTTTTAGATAATAACCATTAGAACAGAATAATGATCATAATAGGCATAAGGTGATAGCAATTGTGATTTTGATTTGCATTTCCCTGATAATTAGTGATGTTGAGAAGTTTTTCATATACCTTTTGCCCTTTTATCCATCTTCTTTTGAGAAATGTCTGTTTAGGCCCTTTGTTCATTTTTAAATCAGGTTATTTGCTTCCTATATATCAAATTGTTTGAGGGGCCAGTGCTGTGGCACAGCGGTTTAAAGCCGTGGCCTGAAGCGCCGGTTCTAGTCCTGGCTGCTTCTCTTCCAATCCAGCTCTCTGCTATGGCCTGGGAAAGCAGTACAAGATGGCCCAAGTCCTTAGGCCCCTGCACCCATGTGGGAGACCCGAAAGAAGCTTCTGACCCCTGGCTTTAGATTGGTGCAGCTCTGGCCATTGCAGCCATCTGGGGAGTGAACCAACGGATGGGAGACCTCTCTCTCTGTCTCTACCTCTTTCTGCAACTCTGTCTTTAAATAAATAAATAAATAAATTGTTTGAACTCCTTATATAATATGGAGATTAACCCTTTATCAGATGTGTTGTTTACAAATATATTCTATTCCCTATGTAGTCTCCTACTCTGTTAACTGTTTCCTTTACTGTGTAGAAGAATTTCAGTTTGATATAATCCCACTTGTTCTAGGTGTGCTTTCATTGTCATGCTTTTGGGAACTTATCCAAAAAATTATTGCCTATGCCAATGTATTGAAGTGTTTCTCCTATGTTTTCTCCTAGTAATTTTATAGTTTCAGGTTTTACATTTAGATCTTTTGGATCTTTAATGCATTTTAATATATATAAGGTGAGTGGTTAAGATGCAATATTTTGGGGTCAACCCTGTGTTGTAGGGGTTAAAGCTGCCTCCTGTAGTGTCAGCATCCCATATAGGTGCTGGTTCAAGTCCCAGCTGCTTCACTTCCAATCCAGCTCTCTGCTATGGCCTGGGAAAGCAGTGGAAAATGGCTCATGTCCTTGGGCCCCTGCACCCACGTGGGAGATCCAAAGAAGCTCCTGGCTTCCAATCGGCTCAGGCCCAGCCATTGTGGCCATTTGGGGAATGAACCAGTGAATGGAAGACCCCTCTCTTTCTCTACTTCTCCTTCTCTCTCTGTGTAACTGTGACTTTTAAATAAATAAATAATTCTTTAAAAAAGATGCAATCTTCTGCAAATATATATCCAGTTTTCTCGGTATCATTTATTGAATAGATTGTTCTTTGTTTTTTATCTATTTGAGAGGCAGAGTAAGAGAGAGAGAGAGAGAGAGAGAGAGAGAGAGAGAGAGAATATCTCACATCTACTGGTTTGCTCCCCAAATGGCTGCAATGGCCTTGGCTGAGCCGGGTTGAAGCCAAGAGCCTGAACTCCATCCAGGTCTCCTAGATGGGTGGCAGGGACCCAAGTATTTGGAGCCATTTTTCCCTGCTTTACTTTCTCAGGCACATTAGCAAGGAGCTGAATCAGAAGTCAGGACCCCAACCAGCATTCTGATACAGGTAGCTGGCATAGTAAGCAGTGGCTCAACCCACTGCACTACACCACCAGCCCCTCTTTATTTTTATAACACCATCTTTCATGAGAAAAAGTTTTAAATTTTACAAAGAATTTATTTTCTTGTATGGATTGTGTTTTTGATGTTGTATCTAAGAAATCTTTTCCTAACCCAATGTCACAAGAAATTTTAGTTTTGGATTTTACATTTAGGTCTGTGATCCATTTTGAGTTAATTTTTTATAGTTGATTCTAGGTGGTCACTGAAGTCCATTTTTTAAGAAATGGTTATCCAATTGTTCCAACATTATTGCTTTAACAAACTATACTTTGTCAATTGAATTACTTTTCACCCTTGTCAAAATTCAGTTGTGATATATTTGTATGTCTCTGGATTCTGTATTCTATTCCATTCACCTGCTTACCTATCTATACACCATTCTCAGACTATCTTGACTAGTGTAGCGCTGAACAATATGAAATGTAGTGTTTGTTTTCCAACTTTGTTTTCTTTCAGATTTGTTCTGGATATCCCAGGTCCTTTGTGTATCCATATGAATTTCACAGTTTTTCAAGTTTTACACAAATAAATTTTATTGAGATTATAACATATATACATATATATTAGCGTGGAGAGAATTAATATCTTACATTATTGAGTGTTCCAACTTAGGAAAATTAATTACCCCCATTTACTTAGGTCTTTAATTTCTCAGTGATGCTTTCTACTTTCCAGTATACAAATCTAGGCATTTTTTGTCAGATTTATCCCTAAAATATCCCATATTTTATGCACTTTTAAATGACATTTTTAAAAACTTGGGGGAAGAGTATTTAGATTCACAGTTAAGATGCTGATGAAGATGCCTGCATCCCATATGGGAGTAATCAAGTCCTGACTCTAGCTTCCTGCTAACACAGACACTGGAGGGCAGCAGTTATGGTTCAAGTGATTGGTTGGGTTCCCACCATCCAGGTGGGAGATCTGGATTTAGTTCTTGGCTCTTGACTTCGGCCTGGTCCAGTCCTATCCAATGTGAACAGTTGGGAAGTGAACCAATAGATGGGGACACTCTCTGTCTCTGTCTCTCTGTGTCTCTCTGTCTCTCCTCTTTGTCTCTCTGCCTCTCAAATAAACAAATGAATTTTAAAAATAAAAATTTCAGTTTCTGGTTGGGTGTTGCTAGTATATAGAAATACAGATGACTGTATATATATATATGACTATATAAATGACTATATATATATATATATATATATATATACATTGCTCTTGTATCCTACAGTTTTGGCAAACTCATTTTAGTTCCAGTAGCTTTCTTTTAAATTCTGTCAGTTTTTCTACATACACAATCATGTTGTCTTTGAATAAAGGCAATTTTACTTCTTCCTTTCCAAACTGAGTGCAACTTAATTTTTTTTGCCTTGTTGTTCTTGTTAGATTTTCCAGTAAAATGTTGAGTAAAAATGGTAAGAACTGATGTTCATGTCTTTTTCCTTATTTGAGGTGGGAAAGCATTCAGTCTTCCGTCACTAAGTACAATGTTAGCTATAGGCTTTTCATAGATACCCTTTATCAAGTTGAGAAAGCTCTTTTCTATTTCTGTTACCTGAAAGTTTTTATAAGGAATATAAGGTGTTGAATTTGGTCATATGGTTTTTCTGTGTCTATTGAAATTATTGTTTCTTGAAGTCTGTTAGTATGATTAATTACATTGATTGATTTTTCAACTGTTAAACCAATGTTGTATGCCTGTAATCAACTCTACTAGGTCATATAATTTTATTTTCTAACAGTCACATTAGAATTTTTTTCCTATGTTCATGAGAGATATCGGTCTGTAGTGTTCCTTTAACACTTTTGGTTTTGCTATCAGATTAATACTGGTTTTTTAGAATGAGTTCAGAAGGCCGGTGCCGTGGCTTAACAGGCTAATCCTCCACCTTGCGGCGCCGGCACACCGGGTTCTAGTCCTGGTTGGGGCGCTGGATTCTATCCCAGTTGCCCCTCTTCCAATCCAGCTCTCTGCTATGGCCTGGGAGTGCAGTGGAGGATGGCCCAAGTCCTTGGGCCCTGCAGCCGCATGGGAGACCAGGAGAAGCACCTGGCTCCTGGCTTCGGATCAGCATGATGTGCCGGCCGCAGCAGCCATTGGAGGGTGAACCAATGGCAAAAAGGAAGACCTTTCTCTCTGTCTCTCTCTCACTATTCACTCTGCCTGTCAAAAAAAAAAAAAAAAGAATGAGTTCAGAAGTATACCTTTCTTTTCTGTTTCTTGAGTATATGTCCAATTGGTACTTTTTCTTCCTTAAACATTTGGTGGAGTTCACCAGTGAAGCCATTTGGGCCTGGAGTTTTCTTTGTGGGAAGGTTTTTAAGTACAAATACGATTTCTTTAATAAATATAGGGCTATTTGTGTTATCATCTCTTCATCTGGCTTTAGTATTTTGTGTCTTTCAAGATTTGTCCATTTCCTCTAAGTTGATGAAATTGCTGGCTTAAAGTTGTTTGTAATAAGATCCATATTATCCTTTTAACAACTATTAAATCTATAGTTGCGTCATCTGTCTTATTCCTGATATTTTTATTTTGTATCTTCTCTCTTTTCCCATGGTCAGTATACCTAGAGATTGATCAATTTTATTGATCTTCTTGAAGAAGCCAGCTTTGGGTTTTGTTAATTTTTACTGGGTTTTTTTTTCTGTTTTTTTATTTCATTTATTTACATTTTTAAAAAATAAAGATTTATTTTATTTATTTGATATGCAGAGTGACAGAGAGAGAGAAAAGGACACACAGAGAGAGATCTTTCATCTGCTGGTTCACTCCCCAAATGGCTTCAATGGCCAGGGCTGGACCAGGCCAAAGCTAGGAGCCTAGAACTCCATCTGGGTCTCCCACATGGGTGGCAGGGCGCCAAGCACTTGGGCCATCTTCCACTGCTTTCCCAGACACGTTAGTAAGGAGCTAGAGGGGAAGTGGAGCAGCCAGAAGTTGAACCAGTGCCCGGATATGAAATGCCATATGGCATGCCAACATTGCAGGCGGTGGCTTAACTCCCTGAGCCACAATGCTGGCCCCTCATTTTGTTATGTTTGAATCTTTATTGTATCTATTCTTCTGCTTACTTTGTGTTTCATTTGCTCATCTTTTTTTCTAGTTTTCAAAGGGGAAAGTTCAGGTCATTGATATAAGACCCTTATTCTGGCCTAATATATATAGGCACTTAATACTATACTTTTAATTACTGCTTTATTGACAGTCTGCCAATTTTAGTATGTCTGGTTTTATTTCAGTTCAGTTCAAGATAGTTTCCAGTTTGAATTTTATTCCTTTTTAAACCCAATTTAAACCCATTTATATTTAACACAATTATTGATAGAGTTAGATTGAAATTTAGCATTTAGGTATTTGGCTTCTATTTGTCCCATCTATTCTTTGTTGCTTTTTCTATTTTTTTCTGCTATCTTTTGTGTAAATTGAGTTTTATTTATTACATTTATTTTGTTTATTGGACTATTAACTATAACTGTTATTTATTTGTTACTTAAGGTCTATAGTACACCTATTTAACTTATCATAGTCTACCTTTAAGACACATAATGGAATATATTAGTCATTTAATTTATAACTGTTCTGTATTATATTCCATTTTATGGATATGCCAAAATGTATGTAGCCCATCCATTACTAATGGAATTTAGGTTCCATATTTCACTCTTAAAAGTAGTGCTGGGTGAACCATCTTGTTAGGATAAGTTGACGGAAATACATTTGCTCAATTGGGAAATTTTCTGATCTTCAAATCTTTCTTGACAGTTGACAGTGTAGCAACCATGTGACCTTATGAATATTAATGAATTATTTAAAGATATTAATTATTTTAATATGAGTTCCAAATCTATTGTGGTGAAATTAGCCATAGGTAAGTTTTCTCTTTGATAAGAGTATCCATTTTTAAATTGCTTCCTTGTTTTTCAGCTTTCCAGGCAATCAATACTTTAGAGACCTTATTAACAGAAGAAGAAATACCAGATAATGATATATTTGCAAGTAGAGGTTCATCTACTTCGCTCCTGAGTTTAGCTGCCCAGTTTGCTCTAGAGGTAATTCATTTATATCCATCTACTAGATTTGTACCTCTTCTTTTGAAAGACAATAAATAGAATCGTCATCACTTAAGCACAGGAGAGACCTTCCTTTACTCTTTGTTTTGTCTTCACACAAACACTGATTGCAGAATTGCCTTATTTTTCTTCATGTCTTTATAATGCAGATAATAGGAAATATAACGAAGTGAGATTTGTGCCTAAAATAACAAAAAATAGCAAATTGATGGTTTTAAAAAAGAAATTCCAGATTTATAATGTTGTACCACACAATTTTTTTTAAGGTTTATTTATTTGAAAGGCAGATTTACAGAGAGGTAGAGGCAGAGAGAGAGGTCTTCCGTCCACTGATTCACTCCCAAAATGGCCACAATGGCTGGAGCTGCGCCGATCTGAAGCCAGGAGCCAGGAGCTTCTTCTGGGTCTCCAACGTGGTTGCAGGTGCCCAAATACTTGAGCCATCCTCTACTGCTTTCCCAGTTCATAGCAGCTAGACTGGAAGTGGAGCAGCCAGGACTCAAATCGGCGCCCATATGGGATGCCAGCACTGCAGGCGGCAGCTTTACCCGGTACACCACAGCGCCGGCCCTTTCACACAAATTATTTAGAAACTTACCTTTCTCATCAGCTGAACAAACTGGTTTAAATTTCTGTGGATCATTTTTGTCCATAACCACAAACCAACGTTAGCTTAGGTATAATAAATATTCGCACCCCTGGTTTTTACTTAATAAGTGCCTACCTTCTTTGAATCTTACTTTCATCATTTGCAAAATAAAGATAATACCCAACTCCAGGATTGTTATGAAAATTAAATGAGAAGATGGCTGAAAATGTGATTTGTAAACTATGAAGCTGGTCTTACTTTACACTTATTGTCTGATCTTTCTCCTATATGAAAACTATCTTCTTGTTCAGAACAGTTTCATAATCATCTGCTGGCTCTTTGCTGCCTTCTATATCAAATGTAAATTTGTAAACATTCTCTTAAAAGCATATTTGCTTTTAGGTTCCCCAAAACAGAATCTCTCTCATTTCTCATTACAGCACAATTACATTCTGTATCTGCATTTGCCAAGCATTTTTCTTCCTTCAAGAGTTCTATTACTGTACTCATTAAGATCAAAATATAGATCATACAAACTGTATTTATCAAAATACTGATAATCAGCTGTATTTATATACTTTGTCAGGATATTGGGCTAGGTACTAGAAATATGCTCCTCAAGAATCTCACAAGTCTATTTAAACAGACAAGCCATACATTAGCAATGTATGACAGGGTATGGAATAAAGAGCAAATAACCAATATACATGTTAAACATTATTGATATTCATAGTAGGAAGAGAACATTAAGAACTGGAATTGATTTGGAAAGACTCTATAATGGAGGGAAACTCTAAGTTGGACTTTGAAATGTAAGAACATCTCAAAAAGGATGGGATGGTATAAACAAGGCATAGAAAAAGGAATGTAATTGGTTTGGGAGACGCTCTGTTCATTTAGAGGGATGGAAGGTTTAGTCTCTACCATTCCAGATCTTGTGCCTAATGTAATAGTGGCTTATGTTACTAAGATTATGATATAGAGGAGGAGTATGATAAAGTAGAAGAAATAGTTGTAGCCATATTCTATATACTCTTAAATTCTCTGAACAACAAATGGTGATCTATGTAAAAGTATTACTTCAGGAAAAAGAATTTTGGATATGCCCAAGGAGTTGAATGGGAAGAAACTAGAGCCAGGGCAGGATGGAAGACTATGGTAATAATCCAGTCTTAAACTGGTAAGAGTCTAAACAAAGTTAGTGAGAGTGAGTTACTAAGCAGGTAAAACATTACTTTCTCTTCTTTTAAAATGAGCTGCCTTGAATCCATTTACAGCATTCTTCCCCCAGCGTACACATACACAGAGCTAATATGAATATTCTGGGATCTAAAAATGGAAGCAGTCAGGAAGAGAATTTCTAGAGATTCCCACCTTTGTTTACACACCAAGAATCACAGCACATACTCTGCCTTCTCAGTTGCTATCATGGATGAATATCCATGTCCCTTCCCAAAAACTAGTTCCTCAATTTATATACTTATTTCCATCTCTTGCCTTTTTCCCTCTCTTTGTCAACTTATTGTTCTCTTGCTGAGTCATTCCTGTCACCATATAAACATAGTCATTTATCCTACTCAAACAAACGAAAACCAAAAACTCCTTAGGACTTTCCTTTTCTCACCAATTACTGCCCTTTTTCTTTTTTAAAGATTTATTTATTTGAAAGGCTGAGTTACAGAGAAAGAGGGAGTGACAGATGGAGAGAGAGCCTCCATCCACTGGTTCACTCCCCAAATGCCCACAATAGCCAGGGCTGGGCCAGGCTGAAGCCAGGAGCCTGGAACTCCATCCAGGTCTCCCATGTGGGTGTCAGGGGCCCAAGCACTTGGGCCATCTTCTGCTGCTTTCTCAGGCACATTAGCAGGGAGCTGGATTGGAAGTGGAACAGCTGAGACTCCAACCCATGCTCATATGGGATACTTACATCATAGGCTGTGGCTTAACCCACAGCACCACAACACTAGCCCCTGCCCGGTTTCTTTTCTTTCCTTCTCTTTGTGACAAAATTCCTCTAAAGAGCTGTCTATACAAGGGAGCTTCAAAATGTTTACAGAGTGGGTAGGTGTTGTGACACAGCAGGATAAGCCACCCCTTGTGATGCCCACATCCCATATTGGAGTTTCTGGTTTGAGTCCCAGCTACTCTACTTCTGATCCATCTCACTGCTAATGTGCCTGTGAAGGCAGCAGAAGATGGCCCAAGAGTTTGATCTCCAGCCACCCATGTGGGAGACCTGGATGAAGTTCCAGCCTCCTGGCTTCATCCTGGCCCAGACCAAGCCATTGCAGCCATTTGGGAAGTGAACCAGAGAATGGAAAATTCTCTCTCTCGCTCGCTTGCTCTCTCTCTCTCTCTCTCCCTCTTTCTCTCTTTCCCTGTCTCACTCACTCTCACTCATTCTCACTCTGGCTTTTAAACAAATAAACTTCAAAAAGGAATCAGGAGCCGGCATTGTGGTGTAGCAGCTAAAGCCACCACCTGTGACACTGGCACCCCACGTGGGTGCTGGTTCATGTCCTGGCTGCTCCACTTCTGATCCAGCTCCCTGCTAATGGCCTGGGAAAGCAGTAGAAAATGGCTCAAGTGTTTGAGCCCCTGCACCCACGTGGGAGACCCAGATGAAGCTCCTGGCTCCTGGCTTTGGCTTGGCCTGGCCCAGTCATTGTGGCCCTTTGGGGAGTGAACCAACAGATATAAGATCTGCTTGTGTTTCCCGTTCTCTCTCTCTCACTCTCAAATAAATAAAATAAATCTTTAAAAAAAAAACTCAGTAGAAAGTTGGACTTAACCAGACTTACAGTTTTACCAAAAGAAAACAATGAAGAAGGACAGGAAGGTTAAAGAACAAGGGAATGATTATGATTAATTCCCATGGAATTTAAATTGAATGTGGAGGAAAACATTAAGGAGATGAGGGACAGTGAAAAACTGGTAGCAACAATGGCTTGAGATTTTTACTGCCATTGAAGGATTCCTGGAGTCGAGATAATAGAGGAAATGAGTTGGAATGGTTAAGAGGCTTGGTCAGAAAATAAAACATGGGGAACTAAGAGCTGGAATGGGGCACTAGCGTAAAGGAGTAAGGTCCCTAGGTGGCAAAACTTATGATGGCACTCAGTCTCCAGGTTATTCAAGTGCAGATTTGGTACTGTACAACCTGAGAGTGAGTGCCTCTTTAAATTTTGTATGCTAGGTAATACTTCACATGTCTTAGCTGGCTCACCCTAGCCTCAGCCCTGACGGAATTTGGAAGGGTTTCAATGATTAGCAATGAGAATCTGGTAAATGACTGTGGAAGTGAATGGCTAAGGTAATTGGCAGAATGGAATTCAGCGAACTGAGAGGTTAGGATATTGGGAGGATCATCTATCTATGTACTGAAAATGCCGAAAATTGAGACAGTAGTTTCTGAAGAAAATAGTTGAACAATAGATCAGCTATCAAGAAATGAAGTGGGAGCTGGTAGATTGCAGCAACAATAAAGCACAGTAGGTAATGTAGTCTGGTGGCAGGGAATTCAAACTTGAGGATTTTAAGGAAGAGAAAGGGAGAATGATTTTTAAATGGTAATGAAGATCAAGAAGGACACTTACTCCATCCACAGGCCTAGAGTTAGAAGGGTAGTGAGGACAAAGGCAGCCACCACTTGAGAGGGTTTCAGTGGTAACAACATCTTTGGCAGAAATCTAGATTTCCATTAAAGCAAGAATGTACAAGAAGCTTTCAAAGAATAAGTTGCTTTTAGGTGAAATTTTGCTGCTAATGTACTGAATTTCAGAGAGCATCATGGAAGGACTGGAGGAGTTGGGGAGAGATAGGAAAACACAGGAGAGAATGCACAGAACCTTCCAGCGATTGGAGTGTTGAGCATGAGGGCGACGTGAATGTCTGTGGTTCTTCTGGTTATTACTAATGAACAGGAATAAAAAATGTATTAAGAATTAGTGGATTCCAGGCAGTGATGGCAAGGCTGTGTTTGTGCTTAGGCAAGTATGGATTTCTGGGGTTAATGTGAACCTTTTATGTTTTTGTCAATGGGTTGCATCTTCATTCTGCCATCTTGCAGTAGCTCTTTTGAGAGTAAAAAATGAACACGTTCTTATTTTTTTTCTTGTCCTGGGCAGAAATATAGATAGCATGTTGCCTGTATCACTTTGAGATGTAATTTGATGTATTTGTTCCTTTTAGCATGAACAACAAATTGTGGCAGTAAAAACGTTGGAGTATTTAGCCCAACATTCAGAAGACCCAGAACAAGTTATTGCATCTTTAAAGTAAGTAATTCAAATCCTGTTCAAGTGAGAGGATATCCTCTGTTCATCTTACTCTTGAACTACAAACGTTGCCAAACTAATGCTGGTGAGATCAATGCCTGCTATAACAACTGGTAACCCAGATGCTCAAAGTAAAATGAGCAGTTGAACCTAGTCTTCCTCCTACTCTCTTTCTGGGAAGGAAAATTATTTGTCAGTAGGGAATTTGATACACAATGGTGAGATAGCAGAGAGTGAGATTGGGTATGGTAACTACTAGTTACACCTGCAAAGGGAAATGGAGTCACAGTAAGAAGAGTCAAAAGGTGTCTTGGGATATTTGCCTGCCTTTAGTCAGATCAATATCTAAAATCCATTCAGGACAGATTGTATTTTCTTTAAAACGTTTAGTGTTTGAAACTTTACCAATTCCATTATTTTGTCAATTTCTTATTATGCTGCCAGATCCCTTCAAAGAATAGTGATCCTAGTTTATGTGGGACCCAAGACTGGTGATAGATTGCTGTATGGAACGAGAAATATAAAGATTTATATAACATACGTGATGTTCTAGCATGTGATTTAGGGTGATGATACAACCTGTGGAACCATTTAAGGATTTGTTATAAGCAACACTCTTGTTTTTAAATTCCTTTATTAAATTCCATATTCAAAATGACAAACTTGGTATGCTTTCAGTGCAACCATTGAAATAATACAGAAGTATATAAAATAAAGTTATTCTCCCCTTTTCTTCTCTTTTCTCAGTTCTACCTCCTGGGATAATCAAGGTTAATAATATGGTATATTTGCTTTCACATGTAAGAATCACTTTCTATATTACTTTATTATACAGGTGTTTGTTTCGTATTGCTCTTCCAAATGTCTCTCAACTGCCAGAATCTGAAACTAAGTAAGTTATTTCAACAGACATGCAGTATTAATCGTTAAAAAAATTACAGTAATTTTCAATATAAGCTTTATATTGAGAGATGGATAGTGCAGTGGCTAAGATTAATGTAGGTTTTGGGACAGTTCTTCCTAGGTTCATATGCTGGCTCTGCTGCTTATAAATGTGTAACCTAGAACAAGTTTCTTAACTTTTTTGGCTTCAGTTTCCCCATTTGTAAGATGAGAATAGTAGTACACACCTCATTGGGTTGCTGTGATGACTCAGTGAGTTATGCAATCTAAAGAGAACCCAGAGTATAAGCGGATACATGTAAAATTGCTTAGAGTGCCAGGTACTTAAGTCCTCAGTAGTGCTACCTATCACCCAATTATTATTATTGCATCTGTTTCTCCTTTTTTATTTTTTAAGATTTATTTATTTTTTCGAAAGTCAGAGTTACAGAGAGAGAGAGAGAGAGAGAGGTCTTCCACCCGATGGTTCACTCCCCAATTGGCCGCAACGGCCGGAGCTGTGCCAGTCCGAAGCCAGGAGCCAGGAGCTTCCTCCAGGTCTTCCCTCCAGGGTCCAAGCACTTGGGCCATCCTCCACTGCTTTCCCAGGCCATAGCAGGGAGCTGGATCGGAAGAGGAGCAGCCAGGTCTCAAACCGGTGCCCATATGGGATGCCGGCGCTTCAGGCCAAGACGTTAACCCACTGCGCCACAGCGCTGGCCCCTGTTTCTGCTTTTCTTACCCAAGGACTCAAGTATAGGCATATCTATTATGTTCCCATAGATCATATAACCTGCATGGCTTACTGATCCCATCAGCCGGGAGTGAAATATTTCTGATCACTTTCTGTAACATAAGATAACAAAAACTTAACACTCTAAAAGAATTTGGTCACAAATTTTTCTTTCACAAAACTCACCCATGACTTGAAAGAAAACTGTACAAGGTCTTGATTTAGGAATAACTCAAAAATATCACCCATTTTTGCATTCCCTACTTCAATAAGAACTGTATATCTCTATATATCTAGTTTACTTTTGCTTTTCACATTTGCAACTGGAGGCAATATATTTTTCAATCATATTCTGTGACAGAGATAACATTAGGCAGATGGTTTATTAACTTTTCTTAAAGATTTATTTTATTTTATTTGAAAATTAGAGTTACAGAGAGGAGAGACAGAGATCTTCCATCCACTGGTTCACTCCCCAGATGGCCGCAACGGCCTGGGGTGTGCCAGGCCAAAACCACGAGCCAGGAGCTTCCCACATAGATGGCAGGGGCCCAAACACTTGAGCCATCTTTGACTGCTTTTCCCAAGCCATTAGCAGGGAGCTGGAAGGGAAGTGGAGCAGCTGGGACATGAACTGGCACCCATATGGGATGCCAGCATCGTAAGTGGCAGCTTTACCCACTATGCCACAATGCCAGCCCCATTTATTAACTTTTTTATAGTAGCAGTTTTACCAAAGCATGTATGGTGTGTATTGCCATTTCTTTACAGGCTTTCTGAGTCCATTAAATATGAGCTCAAACAAACAAACTTGAAACATGAGACAATGGAAATTTGAATAATGACCAAATACTTAATATTAAGAAATTATTGACTTTTAAGTGTGATAATGGTAGTGTGATTTTTTAGAGAGTCCTTATCCCTTAGAGACACATCTTGAAATATGTGTAGGTGAAATAATATAATTTCTGGATTTTGCTTCAAAATAATATGGAAGGGAAGAAGTAGGGGGAGGTATCAGTGAGATAAAACTGATGAGTTAATAATTTTTGAAGCTGAATGAGTAGTATATGAGGATTCATTATACTCATCTTTTAATATTGGAACATCTTTGAGATTTTCAACAACTTAAAAAAAAGGTGGGGGGACTGAGACTGAACCTTAATAGCTATTAGACTGTGAGAACTCCCTGAGGGCTAGGACTATTTGTATGCATCTTTATGTTTCTGGAGCCCAGGGCTCTATCTGACACATAATTACCACTCAATTTATTTAAATTTCTGAATATCAGCTTTATAAGCTCTTTAGCACTGTACTTGAAGCTGCTTCATGTTCTGCTTAATCCTAGCACACTGTTAAACAGTTTACTAAAATCAGTTTAGAAACAGGATAAAGGAAGGGATTCGGTTTGACTTAATGATAAATTATGAAACACTTTAAAACTATGTCTTCATTGTTCTCAGGTAAATATATAATAGAGAGTATCTTCTAGCAGTGCTTCCAGATAGAAGTCAGTACTTGATTTAACAAGTAGATTAGATTACCTTGTAAATTTTTCTTAAAGCAACTAATTCAATGAGAAGAGTCATGAGGACTGATTTCTAGTTTCAGTTATTTCACTGACTCCTGGTTTACCTTAGGCAATGGCTATTTATTTAACTTTTCTAAGCTATGTTTTCCTTATCTGTAAAATTTTAAAAGATGAATTATATGATTTTTAAAGCTCTTCTCTGTTCTCAGATTACTGTGGTTTAATTAGTAGTATCTAGTAGTTTGCTCTTAAGTAGATTACATATCCCTTTTATTTTTTAATATTTCTTTCTTTATTTATTTGAAAGGCAGAATTAGAAAGAGAGAGAGAGAGAGAGAGAGAGAGACAGACATCTTCCATCCACTGACTCACTCCTTAAATGGGTACAATGGCCAGAGCTGGGCTGATGGGAAGCCAGGAGCCTAGAGCTTCTTCTGGGTCTCCCACGTATGTGCAGGGACCTAAGGACTTGGACCATTTTTTGCTGCTTTCCCAGGCCATTAGCAGGGAGCTGGTTTGGAAGTGGAGCTGCCAGGACTCGAACCGGTGCCCATGTGTGATGCCAGCACCACAGGCAGTGGTTTTAGCTGTTATGCACAGCGCCGACCCCTATATATCCCTTTTCACATCTTCATTCTTAGTTGTACTATGTGTTTGCATTCATGGGCCTTTCTTAGATGATTTTATATAGATTCACTATATTAAATAATGAAAAAGTCAACTTCAGCTCAGCTGAAACTAAAATTAATAAAATTCACTATAAGAAGTTAATTTATATAAACCAAACTTCTATGATTGAGCACTCAGAACGCTGCTATTTTTTCTGAAGCACAGTCTTTGTTATATAATTTTAGATCCCCTCCTGATGAGGCCAGTCTTTTCCTTTTCTTTTTTTTCTTTTATTCAAGAGACAGAGAGACAACAAGAGATGGACACATAGACATAAGAGAGCCCCCAACTGCTGTTTCACTCCCCAAATGCCTGCAACAGCCATGACTGAGTCAGGCTGAAGCTTGGAGCCAGGAATTCAATCTGGGTCTACCACATAGGTGGCAGGGACCCAATTGAGTGAGCCATCATCACTTGCTGCCTCCCAGGGGCTTCATTGTCAAGAATTCATAATAAGGAACCAGAGCCTAGAATAGAACCCAGGCAATTCTATGTGGGATATGCATGCCTTAGCTTCTATGCTAAGTGTTCACCCTAAGTCCAGTATTCTAGTATGCTCTACCATTCTTCCTGTAAATTTCCCTATTTGAGTTTTCCAGTGATTCCATATTCTTTTGCTTAAACAAAATAGGCTTTTAGTCTTTGTTAAAATTTGTTTTCTAAGTTTAAGCCTTGGGGGTTTTTTTAGGACAGTTTTGGGTTCACAGCAAAACTGAAAGTAAGGTACAGAGATTACCATATACTCCCTGTCCCCACACATCCATATCCTCCCCATTATCAATATCCCCACCAGAGTAGTACATTATTACAAATGATTAAATGAAATTGACACATCATAATCGCCATAATATCTGTAGTTTACATCTCTATACTGTATGTTCTATGAGTTTGGACGAAGTATAATGGCATGCACTAATCATTACTGGATCATACCAAATATTTTCACTGCCCTAAACATCCTCTATGCTCCTTCACTGGCTAATATTCCGTCATGGGGCCAGCATTGTGGCACAGTGGGTTAAACTGCCCCCTGCAATACTGGCATTCCGTATCAGAGCGCCAGTTTGAGTCCCGGCTGCTCTGCTTTCCATCCAGCTTCCTGCTAATGCACCTTGGAAAGCAACAGAGGATAGAGTTCCAGGAGCTTGACTTTGGTCTGGCCCAGCTCTGGCCATTGCAGCCATTTGGAGAATGAACCAGAGAATGAAAGATCTCTCTCTCTTTCTGTGACTCTGCCTTTCAAATAAAGTAAAAATGATTTTTAAAAATATTCCATAGTATGAATATACCATGTTTTATTTATCCATTGACCTATTGAAGGGCATCTTGGTTTCTTCTAAGTTTGGGCAATTATGAATAAAGTTGCTAGAAATATTTATGTGTAGATTTTTGTGTGGTCATAAATTTTCAGCTCCTTTGGGTAAAAACCAAGGAGCACAACTGCCGGATTGTATGGTAAGACTGTTTTTTTTTTTTTTGTCAACCTTTAACATAATTAATCTGCCTGACTATTGCCCCAGGTGATTTCAAATCAGATTTCTCATTATAATTTTTGCCTTCTGGCTTATTAAATTTCTCCAGACTGGGTTAAATACAGCAGGCTTATTTGGAGCTTTATAACATTGAGGGAATAACAGAGATGCTCTTTGGCTCATCGCTCCTGTGGTAGTACAACATTCAAAATCAAAGACACTGTACATCAGTTACTCTCTTAATGTTTTGTAATGAAAGTTCCTCCTGAAGCCAGTGATACCAATCTACAAAATGAAACAACTCCTTCACACCATTCTCCTTGCTTTCAATAGTTTCTTGGTTTCACATGACCCTGTGTTCACCAATTTCTTTATGACCAGAAGCCTTAGAGATACATTCCATTATCTCCTAATAATTTTCCCTTGGGGGGAGTTCTTTGAAGCTAGTGGCCAAAGCTCAGGCTCACCAAAACCTGAGCTTGGGCTAGCATCCTCAAGATCCATGTCATTTCATTATGGCTATTATAGGGAACAATAACCTAGAGATTGAATATTTCACCATTTTCTCGATAGTTTTTATTTCCTATTGTATCCAGTGAATCAACTGCTCTCAGTTGGATCCATCTCTGAATTTCAATGGTAACTTTTACCTTTAGTAACCAAACACAGTACATACCAGTGTGACCACATGGCCACCCAAGTCAATGATTCCTCTTCCTTTGACTTTTCATTCTTTTTTTAAAAAAAATATTTATTTTGTTTATTTGAAAAGATAGAATTAGAGAAAGAGAGAGAGAGAGAGGTCTTCCATCTGCTGGTTCATTCTCCAAATGGCCACAACGGCCAGGGCAGGACCAGGCCAAAGCCAGGAGACAGGAGCCAGGAGCTTCGTCTTGGTCTCTCACATGGGTGTAGGGCCCCATGCACTTGGGCCATCCTCTGTTGCTTTCCCAAGCACATTAGCAGGGAGCTGAATCAGAAATGGAGCATCTGGGACTCACTGCAGGCAGCAGCTTAACCTGCTATGCAGCAATGCTGGCCCCGACCTTCCATTCTTTCTCTTCCCAAACCACACATTTCCATGAACAAGCAGCTTTAGCAAATGCTTTTCTTGACAATAATTTTGGAGTGTTTTCCAATACCAACAAATGGCACTTTCTACCTGGAGTTAACATCAAATCTGCCCCCACTTCACAGGCCAAACATAAATCCAGGCCTCAAATCCAGGATTCCTACAACCCCTTCCTCTGATTTGATAATTTGCTAGAATGGCTTGCAGAAGTCAAGGTATGCACTTTACTTATGTTTACTGGTTGGTTGTAAAGAATACCACTCCGAAGCAGCCAGATGGAAGACATTAATAGGGTAAGGCATTGAGTGGTGGTGGTGCATGGCTTCCGGGCCCTCTTCCAGACACATTCCAGCATCTTAACATGTTCACCAACCTTTTTCCCTCATTTTAAATTGGGTTGTTTGTTTTCTTATTGTTGAGCTTTAAGTGTTCTTTGTATATTTTGGATGACAGCCCTTTATCATATGTGTCTTTTTTTTTTCCTTTTTGACAGGCAGAGTGAATAGTGAGAGAGAGACAGAGAGAAAGGTCTTCCTTTTTGCCGTTGGTTCACCCTCCAATGGCCGCTGCGGCTGGCGCACCACGCTGATCCGAAGCCAGGAGCCAGGTGCTTCTCCTGGTCTCCCATGGGGTGCAGGGCCCAAGCACTTGGGCCATCCTCCACTGCACTCCCGGGCCATAGCAGAGAGCTGGCCTGGAAGAGGGGCAACCGGGACAGAATCCGGCACCCCCACCAGGACTAGAACCTGGTGTGCCGGCGCCGCTAGGCAGAGGATTAGCCTGTTGAGCCACGGCGCCGGCCGCAGTTGAGTTTTGTAGATTAACCTTATATCCTGCAACCTTGCTGTAATCACTTATTTGTTCCAGGATTTTTCCCCCTTTGGTCAGTTCTTTTGGATTTCCTATGCAGATGAACATGTCATCTGTGAACAAGGCAGTTTTATTTCCTCATTCACAGTCTGTATACATTTGATTTCCTTTTCTTTTTCTATTGCATTAGCTAGGTGTCTTAGTCTGTTTGAGATGCTGTAGTAAAATGCCCAGGCTAAGTAGCTTATAAACAATGGATACTTATTTCTTCTAGTTCTAAAGGTCAACATGCCAGCAGATTCAGTGTCTAGTGGGCATTTGCTTCCTCACACATGGCCACTGTCTCATTTTATTTTTATTTCTCTGACAAAGTCTTTATTCTCCTTCACTTTGAAAGAATTTCTCAGGGTACAAAATTCAAGATTGGTGGGTTTTTCCCAAACACTTTAAATGGTTCATTTTCTTCTTGCTTGTTAGTTTATGAACAGAAGTCAGATGTAATTCTTATCTTTGTTCCTATGTAGGTAAGGTAGTATTTTTCCCCCTTCTGGCTTCTTTAGGAATTTTTTTCTGTATATTTTATTGTCCATGATTTGAAAATAACATGCTTAAGTGTAATTTTTGGCATTTTTCTTGCTTGGTATTCTCTGAGCCTCCTGAATCTGTGGTTTGATGTCTGACATTAGTTTGGGAGAAAGGTTCAGTCACTGTTATTTCATTTTTAATTTATTTTTATTTAACTGAAAGAGAGAGAGAGAGAAAGACCTTCCATCTGCTGATTCAGTCCCAAATGTCTGCAACAGACAGGGCTGGGCCAGGCCAAAGCCAGAAGCCATGAACTCAGTCTGGGTCTCCCACCTGTATGGAAGCCAACTCCTTGAGCCATCACCTGCTGCCACCCAGAGTGTGCATTAGCAGGAGGCTGGAATCAGAAGCAGAGCCAGAACTCCAACTCAGGTACTCTAATATGGGATGCAGGCATCCCAGGTGTCTCTTAACTGCTGTGCCAAATGCCTGACCTTATGAGTTCAAATATTTTTTGTTTCAGTCTATTTCTAGTATCCCCATTACATGTGTGATATACCTTTTGTAGTTGTCTCACAGTCCTTGGATATTCTGGTTTTTTTTTATTCTTTATTTGTTTTTCAGTTTTGACAGTTTCTATTCATATACACTCGGGCACGGAGATGCATTCCTCAGCTGTGTCTAATCTATTAATAAGCCTATCAAAGGCATTCTCATTTCTGTTTTGGTTTTTTTCTGGTATCTCCTTTTTATTCTTTCTAAGGATTTTCCATCTCTGCTTACATTGCCCATATGTTCATGCATGTTGTCTACTTTATCCATTAGAACCCTTATTGTATTAATCATAGCTGTTTTAAATTTCCAGTGTGATAATTCCAAAATCCCTGCCATGTCTATTTCTAACGCTTGCTTTGTCTCTCCAAATTGTGCTTTTTACCATTTAGTATGCCTTGTGATTTTTTTCTTGATAGCTAGACATGATGTACTAGGTAAAAAGAACTGCTATAAATAAGCCTTTTGTAATGTGGTAGTGAGTTGGGGGAGGAAGGAAGTTTTCATAGTCCTGTGATTAAGTCTCAGTCTTTTAGTGACTTTGTACCTCTGACTGTGAACTTCACAATTGCTTCTCAGTTTTATTACCTCCCGTTAGGTGGGACAGAATGGCTAGAGTGGATTTGAGTGTTTCCCTCCCCCCAGGTAGGTTAGGCTCTATTAATACCCTAGAAGATTAGGCTCTAATTATGTAGTTTCTCTGAAGGATAGACCTTGATAAGAAGAATGCTCTGGGACAAGTGTTTGATGCAGTGGTTAAGACACTACTTGGAGGCCAGCGCCGCCGCTCAATAGGCTAATCCTCCGCCTGCGGCGCCAGCACACCAGGTTCTAGTCCCAGTCGCTCCTCTTCCTGTCCAGCTCTCTGCTGTGGCCCAGGAGTGCAGTGGAGGATGGCCCAAGTGCTTGGGCCCTGCACCCCATGGGAGACCAGGAGAAGCACCTGGCTCCTGCCATCGGATCAGCGTGGTGCACCGGCTGCAGCGCACCGGCTGCAGCGGCCATTGGAGGGTGAACCAACGGAAAAGGAAGACCTTTCTCTCTGTCCCTCTCTCTCACTGTCCACCTTGGCTGTCAAAAAAAAAAAGACACTACTTGGGATGCCCATATCATCCTGTATTAGAGTGCTTGGGTTTGAGTCCTGTCTGCACTTCCAATTCCAGCTTCCTGCTAATGTTCACCTTCAGGGGCAGTGGGTGGTAGCACAGGTAATTGGATCCCTACACTCACATTTGAGACCCAGATTGAATTTCAGGCTCCCAGATTCAACTGGGCCTAGCCCAAGCTGTTACAGGCATTTGGGGAGTAAAACTAGCAGATGAAAGAAGCTCGGTAAATATTACAGCAGCCCATTGATACTCTTCCAATTATCAATCTCTCTCTCTCTCTCTCTCCCCTCTGCCTTTCAAATAAATAATAAATAAGTAAATAAAATGTTTTTTTTAAAAAGAGTAGTCTGCATATTTCTAGATGGTTTCTTTTTCCCTCTCCTTGTCACTAAGATGAAAGGATTTTTATCCAGTACTCTCTGTGAAAATCTGGATAAACTCCTGGAAGGATAACACAAAATTGTGGAGGTCACCTTATGACTGGACAACCTAGAGTTTTTAACTCTGAGTCCTGTTCATGCAGAGCTTCCAGTGATTTGTCAATTATGATTCAGGTTTTCTTGCTCCTGCACTGGTTCCCATAGTGTTTTTCTCTCTTGAGTCTCTGCTCCATCAAATGAGCCATAACTCTACTGTATTCACCTGCCTGTCCACCCAATCTTTGTAGCAGTGGTTTGCCATTTTCCCTTGCCTCTTTTATGGATCTAAGAAGAGTTGTTGATTTTTCAGATGGTTCAGGTTTTTGGTAATTGTTAAGAGAATGTGGTGGCTTCCATGTTCCTTACACTCAGAACTAGAAACCAGAAATCCTTTGTTAAAATTTATATACCCCTTGAAGAAGCTTGACACACCTGGGTAGTAGACTTACAATTGGCACTCACTACATGACCTTGGACAAATAATCTCCATCACTAGGTCTATTTTCTCATCTGCAAAATGAGGGGTATATCCTAGATAAGTGATTTTGTAAAACACATTCCTCAGAAGCCTAGAGATTCTGTGGCACAACTTCAGAGATTTCTAAGAAGGTGAGACTCCAGGCCTGTACCTACCTCTGGGTAACCAAAGAGCTCCATTTTAGTTTTTTTCTTATATATTATTAAACTCTTAATGCAATTTTATTTGAAACAAGGGTTCTAGTTCTCACTGTTCAAAATAAGAAAGGTTATAAATCACAGGGATCACCACCTGCTCCCAAATTCTGTGATCCTACAATGTAAAACCTACAATGTAAAATCATTGCAATATTTTGCTGAGAGTAGGAGTAGAGGTAAAAGCATGTGAGGGCACTGGGGAGGAGTTGTATCCTGTGGTGGGGAGAAAGAGTGTTGAAATGAAAGATTGGAACTTTGAACAACAAACTTCATAATTTTGCAATTTATTAGCCCAGCTGTCAGGCACAAATAGCGTCTCTTTTTAGTTCTTTTCTTCAGTAAAGAACTGAAACAGTTGGAAAACTCTTTTCTTTATTTTTTAGAAAAAAGGAAATGGATAGACTTTTGGCTTGCCTGAATAGAGGTAAATATGTCCTTGGTTATTTTTAGTCCTTCATCTTGCCTCTATCCTCTACTGAATTCTCCAAGTAACATTGAGCACACTGACTCCAACCTTATGTTTGAGTTAAGCTTCATGCACCTTATTAGTGTTTGCCACAGGAGTCTATTTTGGCTTCTTCATCCACAAACAAGAAAAGGTTGTCATCACTAGCATTCATCTCCAAATGTGACTTCCACTGTCTATGTTCCAATTTAAGGTCATTTTCTTTCCTTCCTTTCTTCCTTCCATCCTTCCTTTCTACTTGTCTTTCTAATTGCCTCTCGATCCTAACCAACAAATTTAACAGGTGCGAAAAGATCAAGGTGAATAAAAATGCCTTGAATGCTGCTAGGTTTTCATGCCCTCTGAATCAAATGCAGATTGTTTACTCTTTTATTTTGCCCTTCTGTCTCCCCACGTCTGTGTCATCTTCTCTGTCTACTAAAAATTCCTGCCTGTCACTTTATCCAAGTCAATCTCCTAGCCACATCACATTCCTTTTTCCAATGCCAGACTTTTTCACATGGTGTCTCTTTTCCTAACACGTCTTCCCATTTCTACTGCCCCTTTATCTATTTTTCTTAAGTGCAAAATAAACCAAAAGTGTATTTTTCCATTTATTGCAGTACTTTGATTTTATACCTCAAATACCTGTCAACGGGGTGTAAAACATAGCAAAGTGGTTTAGAAGCCAAAGCTTTTCAAAAAAGAAAACTTTTACTTGTCTGTATTCTTATTTCTCAGAGGGGAATGAGGTATATAAAAAAGGTTTCCTGGTGATGATGGCACATTCTGGTTCTGTAATGCACTTGCTGTGGAAGCTCGGTAAATGTTATGCCAACCTATTGATACTCTTCCAATTCGCAGTCTACATTTGGTCCTTTCACTGATTGTTCCCATTCCTTATTTCCTTATGTGTAAATCATACTTTTCTAGCTCAGGTAGTGAATGATTGCCCTAATTAAACTTATAAATCTTCCCAGAGACTTATTTGTTCCCCAAAGTTTGAGTTATCAGCTTCTTGGAGTTTGGTAATGCTTTTTGTCATTTTAATTACCTTTGATTGCACCCTCAAACACATACACAAAAAAACAACTTCCTAAATTCACTCTCATGTGTGACTGTGTTTAAAGTAGGATTAACAACTCTGCTAGAGTGTAAGGTAAAAGACTTCATATCACATTTTCCTGTTTAATGCAGCACTCCTGAAACTTACCCAGTATTTTCAAGAAGGAATGTCAACTTTGGATTCAAGAATTAATGAAGCTCATTGGTTTCGAAAAATAGGTAAAAGAAAATTCTGACTATGAGATACCTTATGGGGTGATGGAATCGGAAGAGGGTTCAGTTCTGACTCTCTTGCATATATAACTCTGGTATACAGATAATTTGCTTAACCTCGGTTTCATTATTTATGAAATTAAATCAATTTTACATCGTATGGTTATTAATAGTTTTATATGAAACAATGTATGTACCTAGCACAAATGAAATTTCATTTTATTCATTCTTCATAGAAATGGATGCAAGAGTAAAATGATAAATTCTGACATAGGATACCTAATGTTATACCCTTAAACTTGATCTAGAATGCTTAATTTATCCCTAAATGTGATTCATCAGAAATAAACTGTGCAAAAATGTGGATGAATCTCACAAACATAATGTTGAGCAAAAGGAGCCATACAGGGGCCAGTGTTGTGGCGCAGTGGGTTAAAGTCCTGGCCTGCAGCGCCAGCATCCCATATGGGTGGTGGTTTGATTCCTGGCTGCTCCACTTCCGATCCAGCTCCCTGCTAATGTGCCCGGGAAAGCAGCAGAGGATGGCCCAAGTCCTTGGGCCCCTGCACCCATGTGGGAGACCCAGAACAGGCTCCTGGCTCCTGGCTTCAGATTATCTCAGCTCTGGCCATTGCAGCCATTTAGGGAATGAACCAGTAGATGAAAGACCTCTTTCTCTCTCTTTCTGTCTCTACCTCTATCTGGAACTATTTTTCAAATAAATAAAATAACTCTTAACAAAAAGAGACAGGCATTAAAGAGTGAATACTGCATGTTTCAGCTCATATGAGGGGACTTCAAAAAGTTCTTGGAAATGGAATTAGAAGATAAGTTTATTTTGGTGCAAAAATATTCTGAAACCCAAGGATAGTCTTTTCATAATATTCACATTTCCATGAATGTGTGAAGCACCCTCATATGTCGTAAAAATAAATAGATCTGCAAAACTAAGTTAATTATAGTGTTGGAAGTTAAGATAGTGGCTACCCTTGAAGCAGGGCTAGACTAGAAGGAGAAGGAAAGCTTCTGGGATTCTGGTAATAAACAAGATCTGTTTTGAACTTGGTGCCGAGTATTTTATGTGGGGCACTTTATATGAATTTTATTTCAGTAAAAATGATTTTAAAATTCTGGAGGCAAAGATCAGTGTTGTGCAGTGGGTTAACCTGGTGTTTGCAATGCCTGCATCCCATATCAGAATTCCTGGGATCAAATCCAGCTACCCTGCTTCCGATCCACCTCCTTGCTAATGCACCTGAGACGCAGCAGATGATGGTCCAAGTACTTGGGTTCCTGTCACCCATGTGGGAGACACAAATGGAGTTCCTGTCTGCTGGTTTTGTCCTGGCTCAGCCCTAACCACTGTGGACATTTAGGGAGTGAATTAGTAGATGGAAGATCTCTCTCTCTCTCCCTCTTTCTCTCTCTCTCTGTGTGTGTGTGTCTGTGTATGTGCTGCTCTGCCTTTCAAGCAGGTGGGAAAGTAAATAAACAAAAGTTGTGGAGGTAGCTACTACAGTGGTAAGTATGGAAGAGCAGTTAACCAACATTGTCACAAAGTGGACTGGTTACATAAGAACCTTTTCCTACTTTATCATGTTTACTGGGGCTGTAATCTAGGGCATAGGGCTCCAAGAAACTGAGGCAAATAAGGAAAATATAACATATACCTAAATTATAGAAAGGTTTAATTCCTTTGGTGTCTGGAAAGTTTGAAAAGCTGTTTTTCTATTTCTTTTCTTTCTTTTTTGACAGGCAGAGTGGACAGTGAGAGAGAGCCAGAGAGAAAGGTCTTCCTTTTTGCCGTTGGTTCACCCTCCAATGGCCGCCGCGGTAGGCACGCTGCGGCCGGCGCACTGCGCTGATCCAATGGCAGGAGCCAGGTGCTTCTCCTGGTCTCCCATGGGGTGCAGGGCCCAAGCACTTGGGCCATCCTCCACTGCACTCCCTGGCCACAGCAGAGAGCTGGCCTGGAAGAGGGGCAACTGGGACAGGATCAGTGCCCCGACCGGGACTAGAACCCGGTGTGCCGGCGGTACAAGGCGGAGGATTAGCCTGTTGAGCCGCGGCGCCGGCCCTATTTTTATTTTATTTTATTTATTTTTTTTTTTAAGGGAAAGGGTTTATTGGGGAAAACCCAGCAGACTGGAGGGGAGGGACGAAGAAGGATAAGAGAAAGAGAGTATAAGAGAGAGAGACAGAGGAGAGGAGCTAGTGAGGAGAGAAGAAGATAAGGCAGAGAGGAGAGCCAAGAGAGGAGGAGAGGAGAGCAGATGAGAGGAGCCAAGAGAGCAGGAGAGAAGAGCCAAGAGAGAGCCACGTGTTCAGGAACAGGCCGGGCAAGCAAGCAGGAGCAGAGAATCCCATTAGGTTGGGAGTGGGGCTGACACTGGTGGTTGGGCAATGGTGGTGGGGGCTAGAGCCTAGGATGTAAATCAGGGTGTAGATCGCACCATAGATAAAACTGTGCCAGTTTCCTAACATTCCCCCCTTTTGTTTTTTATAAAGCAGGAGTAGTATGGAATTACATTAGTCCCAAAAGTCCAGGAGGGGTAGAGGGAGGACGATCTGTCTTTAGAGCTACTTCCTGTTGACATGGGGTGACGAGGTACTCTTTGCTGGCATGGGACGATTTCTCAAGCCGCTGTCTTCTGGGTGGGGAGCCGGGTATATCCCTGTAGCAGCATTTGGTTGACAGCTGGGTTGCTGAAGGCCTTGGTGCCTTCCATTTTCACCAGCTGTATACACTTAAGCAGACACTGTAGTATAAAAGACAGAGTGAGAATAGTAACCAATGATCCTAAGAGTAGCATTAACCAGGTAATGAGAGGATTTCATAGAGGAGAGGAAATGGGGGGGTCTCTGGACCTTTGTGGGGACAGTTCGATGGATGTGGCTTAAAGCTGATTCCAGCCAAGACTGGGATAAAAGCCACTCATCTTTTGTGGGTAGAGGGGTTTGTCTGTAGAGAGATTCTGATCATACAACATTAAGTGGGGGAGAGGACCATCCATCCATACACACAGGTTAGGAGTAGAGCCATTGGTGTTACAGTAGAGGCTATGATTACAAAGGAATGAGGCCCAAGTGTGCTAGATACAAAGGACAGTCATTATTAGAGAACCTAAGAAGGGTGCTATCTAAGCTACAACTAAGTTTTCTGATTGAGAGGCAAATAGAACCTGAAAGAAGGGGCTTGATAATAATCAGGTGGGCTTTAAAGCCTTGTAAATTATGAGGCTCAGACTTATCTTTATCTTCATAGGGTACATCCTAAGGGAGATGTGAACCTCCTTGGGGAAGGCACCCTGTTGACTTCCATTACCTAGCTGGCCTGGGAGGAGAGCTGGCCAGGTAAAGGCAGGTGGCATCTCTAACAGGAAATTTACACTTCTGCCTGCAATGTTACCCTATTTGGCCGTCTCCTCTCAGCAGCGGTGGTCACCTTGGAAGCTGGGCCGAGTGAAGGGCTTTTCAGCTTAGAGCTATATTTAATTTTGATTTCCCATGGTGAAGATCATGCTAAATATTTCCTAATGGGTTCTCCCACTACTTTCTGGAAGATGTGAATCTTTCTTGCAATTTTCCTCAACCTAGTGCACCCTGCTGAATTTTAACTTGCTTTCACAATTTCCATTTGGTGAGCACCTTAGTAATCCTCATTTGTTAGGTAGATTTGTGCCAACTAAGATTTCTTACTGTATATCCCCAATTTTAAAAGTATTTAGCCAGTAGATCCATTGGTCTTTGGCTTAGAATTTAAGAATAAGAGTGATAAGAGTCTCTAAATTTACCTGTGAAAATTTTCTCTACAAACCTAAGGTTAATATTTTAATCCCTCAGAAACCCCTTATTAGTATGTTAATATTCAAGAAATAGGTAGCAGAGATATTAGTAGAGACTAAACAGATTTTCATAAGTATATTATTTCACATTGCCTTTCAGCTTGGAACTTGGCTGTGCAATCTGACAATGACCCAATGACAATGAGAGAATTCTTCATGCTTTCTTACAAGGTGAGTCTCTTCTAATAAGGATCTCATGCATGGACCACAAGGCTCTGACTCTGTCAGTAGTAAAGGGCTAAGTATAGAGTAGAATGGCTTTTAATCTAGGAACTTCTAATGTATGTCTAAGCAAAAATGACCGAAGGAAATTTGTTTCCTATTGGCTATAGTGTTAGAAGTGTTAGAATGTGTCTCCCTATACCAAAATATCACATACATTCATCTTGCATCCTAAAGTTCCAGCATTACAGACTTATTCCTTTGCCATTGAAGGAATTTCAGTTTCCCAGAAGCCTCTATTGAAATATAAGTATCTTGGGGGGGGAGGGCGATACTCTAAATGGTTGTCAATTACCAACACACTATGAGAGTAGGTCTGTAGGAATATAGAATAAATAGTTGGAGATAGCAGGGTCTGAATAGGAGATGAGAATCTTAGGCCTTCCTTATAGCTTTTCCTAGAGCAGATTCTGTGTGTAAGGACTTGTGAGTTTGTTATTTGATTTTTTTAAGCATTTAAAAATAGCTGTTAGCCTCCAAGGTAGAGGTTGAATGCCAGGAAGAAGATGAGGTATTGTTGGAAGAATAAAAGAGTAGGGGCTAAGGAATATTCTTCATACACATTTAGAAGTACATAGTCTGATAGGCTGAGGCCAATCAAATGTTAAGAATTTTAGAGCTGAAACAAACTGTAGAGATGATATAGCACAACTACCCAATCTTACTTAAGCATGACCTGAGACCAAAAGCAATTGTGTGTCTTGAAATGCTGTTAATTCAACAATGGTGATGATGGTGTTCACAAAATGTTTCAGATAGCTTAAGGAATTGTCTTTGCAAGTTTAGTTGTAATTTTTATTTTAATTAGGTGATATAAATTAGTTTTAGTTTTGCCGTTTGTGATAGCACTTGTAGGATTGGCTCATAAGAATCCAAGTGGCTTGCAGTCTTATTGCAGTCCAAAACTGGGAGTTCTTTCTAAAACTAAAGGACAAGCTTTAATGATGAGGTTATGCCAAATGCCTGCCAAGGTTTGACATCTTTTTCAGCCATGACTATATATATATATATGTATATATATGTATATACTAATTTCAGCTCTATTCAATACAAAGGATAAATATACTTGCAGTGGGGGAATCTCTAAGAAATTACAGGGTAAACTAAAGAGTAAATCACTAGATAGAACTACATGGGCAGATGAGAGTGCTTATCGCTGGGAAAGATTGGAAAACTATGAAGAAATGAAGCCTTTTATCTCTAGGAAGGTGCTACAAACAATGGAAAGTAATACAGGATTAAAACTGTAAATCAGTGTTACTGTCGATATCATTTTTATGGTGACATGTGCTTTTCCGGCTGAATTTTCTCATTCAGACAGGATGTTGCTGATTTTCATTCTGATTGTTTGTGTTCACCTGACAAGATCCTCACTATTCATTCATGTTCTGGTTATTTCTTATCAGCTGTCCCTGTTTTGTCCTCCTGATCAAGTAATTCTGATTGCACAGAAAACATGTTTACTGATGGCAATTGTAGTTGATCTACAGCAAGGAAGAAAAGCTTCAACACCTTTTCAACAGGTAATGTGCAACCTTCAAAGAAAAGACTAGAGTTCAGTGCACTATCTGGTATTTTTGCCTTCCCTGATGCAGTTCTTTTTGATTCTATTTAGAGAATCCACTCGTCTATTCGAGCAGCATCTTGATTTCAAAAGTTTGTAATGGTTAATTCTTTCCTAAGCAAAGATTACATTTGGCTTGGCCTCTTTTAAGAAGCTTGAAGAACTCTTCTTCTAAAAATGCCTCATCTCATGGAACCCTCTTTCCTCTTTTTTTTAACATTTTATCTTTTTTCATATTTTATTTGTTTATTTGAGAGGTAGAGTTACATACAGTGAAAGAGAGAGGCAGAGAGAAAGGTCTTCCTTCTGTTGGTTCACTTCCCTAATGGCCACAATGGCAGGAGCTACGCCGATCCGAAGCCAGGAGCCAGGTGCTTCCTCCTGGTCTCCCATGAGGGTGCAGGAGCCCAAACACTTGGGCCATCCTCCTCCTCCACTGCTTTCCCAGGCCACAGCAGAGAGCTGGACTGGAAGAGGAGCAACTGGGACTAGAACTGGTGCCGGCCCCTCCTCTGTTTTTAAGTATTCTTTATCTTCATCTTCTCCTTGTAATTCCATAGGAGCCCGTGGAGTGTTTCCTTTCACACACTTTCTAAGGAAGAACTCATTTATTTCTCCTATTTTAATAACCATTTGAAATTATTTACTTAGCTTGTTTTTTTTTTTCACTTACTCATCTTTGCTTTCTTTATCCCACATCCTTAAAAATCTCATTAACTCAATTTTTAACAAGAAAACAGAGTTCCTTACCTTTGCCTGAATTGCACTGTCAGCTTCCTTATCCCTTTGAGGAGCTTCCAACATTGCAGTGTTCCCGTACACTAGATTATTGATTTGTCTTTAGCTCTTTGCATTCCTTCTTTCAAACCAAGACATTTTTCTCCAGATCAGACCACCAACAATTTTTTGTATGATTCTAGGTTTTCTTCTGCTTCGTTTCTCTCACCTGAACAAAGAAAACTCCCTAATTTCCCTCACTTAGCAGCTTTTCTTCTCTCCAGTTAGTATAAAATCCTTCTTGCACTTTATTTGCTTCCTCCCATTAATCTCTTCTTTCATATTATTTTTTAGATTTGGAACAAATTCACACCAGATCTCTGCTGGTGTGTTCTCCTTTCTTTCCTTTCCCTTGTTGAGTTCAGCCCAAAAAACATTTGCACACCAATCACTCTGCTAGGTACTGGGCATACAGAGATGAAGAAGACAAAGTCAGCCGGCGCCGTGGCTTAACAGGCTAATCCTCCGCCTTGCGGTGCCAGCACACCGGGTTCTAGTCCCGGTCGGGGCACCGGATTCTGTTCTGGTTGCCCCTCTTCCAGGCCAGCTCTCTGCTGTGGCCCGGGAAGGCAGTGGAGGATAGACCAAATGCTTGGGCCCTGCACCCGCATGGGAGACCAGGAGGAAGCACCTGGCTCCTGGCTTTGGATCAGTGAGATGCGCCAGCCGCAGCGGCCTTTGGAGGGTGAACCAACGGCAAAAAGGAAGACCTTCCTCTCTCTCTCTCTCTCTCACTATCCACTCTGCCTGTCAAAAAAAAAGAAAAAAGAAGAAGACAAAGTCCTTGTCCTTGAGGAGTAGAGATCTCTTTTAAGAAGTCTTTCCATTTTAAAAGAAAATAAGAAAATAATCCACCTGCCCCAGAGCAAACCCAAAAAACAACAGTTCTGCTTCTTAATGGGTAAAGGTAAATGTAATTTAATTCTCAATGGGGGCTTTTGCTTTACTTTAAAATAGTAATTGTGTCTTGTCTTTGTATAGTGCTTTTAACTTCTACAAAGTTTTTCTTTTTCAGTTGGTAGACCTGATGTCGTTAAATTTTGTATCACAGTGATTAGAAATCAAATTAAGGGAAATTTCAGAAACTCTGAAGTACAGTCCTTAATCATTTTGTTTGTTTCTAACAACTGTTATTTTTTTATTCTGTGTTTCTTCTCTTGAACAGCTCTATGTTTTCTAAGAACTCTCTAACCTAGTAACCCTTCTATAATCTTCTTTGCTTTGGAAAGCATATCTATTTAGATAATTGAAGATGTACTTCTGCCTTTCATCAGCCGAGTATGGTCCTTCTGAATTAGGCTGTGATACTGTCTCTCTAAAGAAATCTTGCTTAAATTCTATTATTTACATCTGCTCCCTGTTCTCTAAACCCTCATAAATTGGGGTACTTCCAAGTAAGTAGATGATGAAGTATAGACAGACCACATAGTTCTATCAATATTATCTCTACCCTGCTGCACATGAGTTGGGGGGGGGGGATGAGTTATGCTTAAAAAACATATAATGCTTATCATTATAATATTTCAAGGAACCACATCTTCTTCCTAGAATGGGGCTGGGTAAACTACTGCCAACTGCACAAATCAGGCCCATGGCCTTTTTTTATATAGTCTGAGAGCTAAGAATGGTTTTTACATTTGTAAGGGACTGTAAATGAAAATAATGAAAAATATGTGAATGAGAGTATATGTGGCTGTCAAAGCATAAAATATTTACTGTCTCAGTTTTTACAGAAACATGTTCTGATCTCTTTCCTAGAATTTTTAACTTATTGAGGTATAAGGTAACCCTTAAAATTCACTTATTTAGATGTACAAATTAATGATTTTTAGAATATTCCCAGTTATGTAACTATCAACACAATCTAATCATGCCTAGCACCAACTCTACTTTTGTCCACTAATTGACATTTTGTCTCTATAGTTTCAACTTTTCTGAATATTTCATTTAAATGTCACCCTACAAGTTAGAGTCTTTTCTGAATGGCTCATTTTACAGATCTTTAAATAATGCTCTCAGCATTCTTTATGTTGTAACATGCATTAATATTTCATTGCTTCTTTATGCCTAAATAATATTATGTAGCATGGATATAGCAAATTTTGTTTATCCACTCTTTCGTAGGTATTTGAGTTGCTTCCATATTTCAGCTAGTACGAATAATGCTATGATAAACATTCATGTACACATTTTTGTGTGAACATGTGTTTTTGTTGCTTTTGCATATATACATGAGAGTCAGATTCATGAAATATTCTATGGATATCTGTCATGCCTAGTAGATGATTTATGTCTGTTGCACTATCCATTATTTTTATAAGTTTTTGTAAATGTTTATTTTCATTTGCTTGAAAAGCAGAGCAACAAACATACAGAGAGAGAGAGAGAGAGAGAAATTCTTCCATCAGCTTGTTGACTCCCCAAATGTCCACAACAGTCAGGGCTGAGCCAGGCTGAAACCAGGAGCCCAGAATGCCATCTGAGTCTCCCATATAGGTGGCAGGAGCCCAAGCACTTGAGCCATCATCTGTTGCCTCCTAGGATCTATTAGCAGGCAGCTGGATCAGAAGTGGAGGAACCAGGACTTGAACTGGCATTCTGATATGGGATTCAGGTTTCCCAAGCAGTGGCTTAAGCTGCTGCACCAGAAAGCCTGTCCTCTACACATTATTTAAAGTTGGGTACTGGAGGCTGTCCGTTTTGGAACAGAGGGTTAAGCCATCACTTGGGATGCCCACATCCCATATGCCTGGGATGGAGACCTGCCGCCATTTCCAATCCGGCTTCCTGTTAATGCACCTGGGAGGCAGCAGATGATGGCCCATGTACTAGGGTTCCTGCCTCCAAGTTGGAGACCTGTATGGAGCTTCCAGCTCCTAGCTTTGGCCTGGTCCAGCCTAGGCTGTAGTGGGCATTTGGGGAGTGAACCAGTGGATGGAAAATCTTTCTCTCTCTTTCTGTCTCTTTGTATGTCTCTCCTTTCTCTTCTCTCTCTCCTCTCTCTATCATTCTGCCTTTCAAATAAATAAATCCTTAAAAAATTAAAAAGAAGAAAAATTTTTTTAAAAAAAGTTGGGTATTGGCCAGCGCCGTGGCTTAACAGGCTAATCCTCCGCCTTGTGGCGCCGGCACACCGGGTTCTAGTCCTGGTTGGGGCGCCAGATTCTATCCCAGTTGCTCCTCTTTCAGGCCAGCTCTCTGCTATGGCCTGGAAAGGCAGTGGAGGATGGCCCAAGTCCTTGGGCCCCGCACCCGCATGGGAGACCAGGAGAAGCACCTGGCTCCTGGCTTTGGATCAGCGCAATGAGCTGGCCGCAGCGGCCATTAGACGGTAAACCAACAGCAAAAAGGAAGACCTTTCTCTCTGTCTCTCTCTCGCTATCTACTCTGCCTGTCCAAAAAAAAAAAAAAAGTTGGGTATTGAAGTCTCCAATTTTATTCTTGAAATGTTTATTTCTTCCTTCAATTCTATTTTTGCTTTATGTACTTTGGGGCTCTGTTGTTAGGTACATATATGCAGGTACTTCTAAAAAAAAACTTATGGAAATGAAATTAAAAGACAAGATGAGTTTGGTGCAAAAGTTTTTTGAAATACTTGCATAGTTTTTTTTTTTCACAACACACACTTCCATGAATGTTTTTGAAGACCCTTCAAGTGTATTTAATTGTTATATCTCTCTGCGGTGTAAGCCCTTTTATTATCATAAATTTCCCTCTTTGTCTCTAGTAATGTTTTTGCTTCAAAGTTTATTTTTGTCTTATATTAGTAGTATCATTCTAATATTCTTGTGACTGATGTTTCTCTGGCACAGCTTTTTCTTTTTTTTTTTTTATTTTTGACAGGCAGAGTGGACAGTGAGAGAGAGACAGAGAGAAAGGTCTTCCTTTTGCCGTTGGTTCACCCTCCAATGGCCGCCGCGGTAGGCGCGCTGCGGCCGGCGCACCGCGCTGATCCGATGGCAGGAGCCAGGTGCTTCTCCTGGTCTCCCATGGGGTGCAGGGCCCAAACACTTGGGCCATCCTCCACTGCACTCCCTGGCCACAGCAGAGAGCTGGCCTGGAAGCGGGGCAACCGGGACAGGATCGGTGCCCCGACCGGGACTAGAACCCGGTGTGCTGGCGCCGCAAGGCGGAGGATTAGCCTAGTGAGCCGCGGCGCCGGCCTGGCACAGCTTTTTCTATCCTTCTACGTTCAACCTACTTAAATCTTTGAATCTAATGCGTATCTCTTATATACAGATTATGGTTAGAGCTTTTTTAATACAATGTGATTTATTGGATTGTTTAATTCGGTCACATTTAATGTCCCTGTTCTTGTGGTTTAATTTACTTCTGCCATTTTACTTTTTTGTTTTTGCTTTCCTCTTTTACTCCATCTTTGCATTTAACTGAATGCTTTCTATTGTAATTTTTAGTTCCTCTATTTCTACACGATATATTTTGTTTTTCTTTAGGACTTTTAGATACTAATGCACCAGGATCTTCATCAGATTGTGAACTCAATTCCAGTGAGATACAGAAACATTGTTCTTATTAGCTCTATTTTCTCCTCCCCTTTTTTGTTCTATCCAAACACAGCACATTTTATAATATAATTGTATATAACTTTATGTATTAAAGAAACTGAGAGAAAGTAGGCAAATAAGTATAGTTTGTTATATCAAATGCATTTTTACCATTTCTGCTTCTCTTCATTTTCTCCTATGTGTTTGAGTTAGTGTGTGCTCCCATTTCCTTACTACAGAATAACCTTGTTTCCACTTGCCTCTTTGATACTGTCATTGTCAAATATATTACATTTTTTAAAGAATTATTTTTATTTATTTGAAAGACAGAGTTACAGAGAGAGGTAGAGCCAGAGAGAGAGAGGTCTTCCATTCCACTGGTTCATTCCCCAAATGAACACAATGGCCAGAGCTGAGCTTTACCGAAGCCAGGAACCAAGAGCTTCTTCCAGGTCTCCCGCGTGGGTGCAGGGGCCCAAGGACTTGGGCCATCTTCCACTGCCTTCCCAGGCCATAGCAGAGAGCTGGATTGGAAGAGGAACAGCCGGGACTCGAACTGGCGCCCATATGGGATGCCAGCGCTGCAGGCTGGGGCTTTAACCCACTGTGCCACAGCACTGGCCCCTACATTTTTATATATCGGAGGTCCAAACATTTGAGAGTACTTGAAAAAAATTTGGAAATGGAATTAAAATTATATAAGTTTATTTTAGTGCAAAAATTGAAATCCACACAATTGCGAGATCTTCAAAAAGTTCATGAAAATGCATTTTATGAGAAAATTATTAATTTTTCATAAACCTATGTTTTTTTAAATCTCTGTTTTAATTTCACTTTTCCATGAACTTTTTGAGCTACTCATATTTATGAGTCCTTTTTTTCTTGCTACTTTCAAATTTTTCTCTTTCTCTTTTAGCATTTTGACATCTGAGTTGTATTTCTTTGCATTTATCCTGCCTAGAATTTGCTGGGATTCTTGGATGTGTAGATAAATGTTTTTCATTAAAATGGGGAGATTTATGCCTTCAATAAAGATTTTTTTTTCTGCTTCTTCTCTGTTCTGTCCTTTTAGTAATCCCAGTACACTGGCATGCTTAATGGTGTCCCACATAGTTCTGAGTTTTTGTTAATTTTTATTTATTCTTTTTCTTTCTGCTCTTCTTGTTTCGCAATCGCTACAGCTCTGTTTTCATGTTTGCTGATTACTTCTCCCTACTCAAATCTAGTTGATCCCTTCTATTGAACTTTTTATTTCCTTTGTTATACTTTACAATTCTGGAATTCCCATTTGTTTATTTTCATTATTTTATCTCTGTTGAAATTTTGTATTTCATGAGCATTGTTATATATTCCTTCTTTAAGCGTGGTTTCCTTTAGTTATTTTATTTTAGTTTTTTTTTTAATTTTATACCATGGTTTGTTTTATTGGGTGGATGTCTTGGATGTCAAGGAACATCACTTAGTCCAACTTAATGAAGCCTGTATCCTTTGCATCTTGACAGAAACACTGGCAACACATATTGAGGCCACATTAATGGATCAGGCTATGTGGGTTTGAGTAGATGCGGCAATAGTGAGAACCCTGGCTGAATTTTCATGGGTGTCTCCTGTAGAGCTGCTGGTGACACATGTTGCTTTCGCTGGTGCACTGAATCAGAAGTCTTCAGTGGGGCCAGTGCAGTGGTGTGGCAGGTGGGGCCGCCACCTGCAGTGCCGGCATCCCATATGGGCACCGATTTTAGTCCCGCCTCCTCCACTTCCAATCCAGCTCTCTGCTGTGGCCTAGGAGGGCAGTGGATGATGGCCCAGGTCCTTGGGCCCCTGCACCCACGTGGGGGACCCAGAGGAGGCTGCTGACTCCTGGCTTCGGATCTGCACAGCTCCAGCCATTGCGGCCAATTGGGGAGTGGACCAGCAGATGGAAGATCCATCTCTGTCTCTGTCTCTGTCTCTGTCTCTCTCTCTCTCAAGATCAATCTCTGTCTCTGCCTCTCTCTCTCTCTCTCTCTCTCTCTGCCTCTCCTTCTCTCTCTGTGTAGTTCTGACTTTCAAATAAATAAATAAATCTTTAAAAAAGTCTTCAGTTATTTGAGCATATCTAAAATAGTTGCTTTGAAATATCTGTCTGCTAAGTGTAATATCTGGGCTTTTATGTTTTTTCTCAAAGATGTATTTATTTGTTTGACAGGCATAGTTACAGAAAGAGTGAGGGCTGAGACTGGGCCAGGCCAAAGCCAGGAGCCTGGTACTCCATCCAGGTCTGCCATGTGGGTAGCAGGGTCCTAAGTACTTGTTCATCTTCCGCTGCTTTCCCAGGTTGAATTAGCAGGGAGCTGGATCCGAAATGGAGTAGCAGGCCTCGAACCCAGCACTCAAAGGGCATGCTGGTGTCACAGGCTGTGGCTTAACCTGCTGCACCACAAGGCTAGCTATCTGGGCCTTTTCAAAGTCAGTTCTTACCTGTGTATGGGTCACACTTTCCTGTGCCTTGGTATATCTTAAAATTTTTGTTGAAAATTGGACATTATATATATATATATAATACATATAATTTATATATATATAAATTAATAGCATCTCTACTGACTCACCCTGGGGGACTTGTGGTTAATGTTTGTTTCTTTATTTGTTTAGTGAATTCACTGGGCTATTTCAATGAAACCTATTTCTTTTATAGTATACACACTCTGATGTCACCCCTCAGAGGACACAATCTTTGCCTAAATATTCACACTGACACCTCAGCTGAAAAGAGATGACTGGTTTTAACAGAGTTATTTTTTATTATCCCTTTCCACGATCTCCTTCATAATCTTCTAGATGGCCTTCTATCGGTATCACAATCCAGCTGTTAATCTTTATTAATTTCTATATGGTTGCTCTGTGTGTATGTGTGTGTGTGTATGTATGTATGTATGTATGTTTTTAAAATATTCTTAGACATGAATTTCTTCACAGTATGATCCAACTAAAATAAAGCCCATTTGAAGAGACAGGGATCTTCTTAGCTGTCTGGTTCTTTGTAAACTTCTAGCCACTCTACTGTTTTGCTTGTTAATGTTATTGAGCAATCAGCCTTCTTTTAATTTTTCACTACCAAAACTGCATTTTTTACAGTGCCCTTAGACTTGAACTTCTGTTTTAAAGTCGTTGTCCTTAGGGATAGCTACAGAGCTTACCTGTCTAATGATGTGACTCTTACTAGGCAGTAGTTAACCATTCTTTGGAAGTGGAGGCGGGGACAGTGGCCCACTTCTATCAGAGTAACAGTCCAGCTCTATGAGTGGGGGACTGGGCAAGAATTGCTGTCCTTGTTCTTGGATTACCTCTTCCAGCATAGGAACCCTTTCCTGTAAGCAAATTGATATGAAAGCAATTGAGACCCAAGTTTCTTTTTTTAAGTTTAAACTTTTTAATTAAAAAACTTTAACAAATGCACAAAATTGTCATAGTTATGAGGTGCCATGTGGTTGTGTAATATGAGGTGCAACCTTCTGCACTTGCCATGTTTAGGGTAGAGCTTTTGCTGTGCAAACAAGGGCTGGGTAGAGGGAGAAAGTTCAGGCCTCCCAGCTGTGCTTGTTAGTGACTGTAGAGATTTTACACTACGGACTCGGGGAGGATGAGAAGTACCAGCAGTCTGTCCTCCCTAGGAATCCCTAACCTGGGAGCTAAGAGGAGAGGGTGTTGCATTTTCTTTGCCACACCCACCCTGAGTAATGAACGTAGGGTGGAGGTTGGGGGGCCAGTGTTATCCTGGTCATGGCTCAAATATCACAAGCTTTTACTGTTCTTACTGATACTTAGTAGATTTCCAGGAAAGAATTTCCTGGGACTTTACATAATTATGTTTTATAATTTTTCACCAGTTATGGTTATTTTGCTGGAGAGAAGGTCCATGGACCTCCTTAAACTACCATTTTGGAAGCATTTCTCCTCTGTTCTAGATTTTTAATGAAACTGATAATGTTCAACATTTTCTATGTAATCCTGATTTTCCTGGGACAATAGGAAAACTGCAAATAGAGGTTAATATATCTGTATAAATTCCAAAATTTTCAGTTTAAATTATTTTGTTTTTGACTGTTTCTCATTTTATTTTCAACTCTTTTTAATGACAATGATGTGAGATTATATAAATTTACCTAAAGTTTTTTTATGTTGAGACTGATTATCTGTTTTATTGTTTCCAACAGTCCATGTTTCTGAACCGTGCACTTGAGCTGGTCTGTACATGCAAAGACATCTGGAATCTTCTGAAACAAACAGGTACAGGGAACTGGAAATTTGATACCACTATTATAAAGGGAGTTTAGAATCTGAATACCCATGTCTTTTGTCATCAGAAATTTTTACCTTGAAGTACTTGATAACCACTCAGATGATTATGATTCTTTAAGAGTTATTTTTCCTCATTGGCTTTTTATGAAAGTGTAATATTAAATAAAAAATAAGATCAGTATTGTACATGACATTATTTCTTAGATCACTATATTTACTATACAATTTAATCAGACCTTACTTCTGACTAATTATGGAGTCTTCCAGACTACAATAAAGATATCAGAAGACATTTTGAGATTTGATTATTGTTTATAGCTCTTATCTATACTCTTGAAGAACAGTGTTTTTTTACTTAGTACTTGTTGAAATCTTTATTTGGTGTAGGGTTAACCTTGTGATTATAAAGAAAATTGAAAGTATATCATTGTAAAAATTAAAATAAAAATAAGAATAAAGGGAGAAGGGAAGATGGGAGGGAGGGAGGGGAAGGAAGGTATGGTAGGAAGAATCATTATGCTCTTAAAACTGCATATATGAAATACAAAAAAAAACTTACTGCAAAAATTGTAGGAAAAAAAAAGGAAGGGGGTTTGAGGAAGGGAGGTAAGTATGGTTATATTCTTAGAATTATATCTATGAGATACATGAAATCAGTTATGTTTATATTAATAAAAATTCTAAAATAAAAACAAAAGTAAATTCTGCCATTAAAAAGATACCAGATACTGCTAACATTTTGTTATGAAATTATCAAAATAGTAGTAAATCTTTTGAAGATTTTTTACTCATTACACAGGAAACAGTAGCAAGCTGTTAGGTTTCTGTAGACATTTTCATAGTGTGTACATCTGTTCCTGTCTTATAATTGTTTATAAACAATGGATATTAAATTGAATTAAATGCCTTATAAGACTCTATGGAGATAGTTATATGATTGTCTCTCTCTTTTTTAAAGATTTATTTATTTATTTGAAAGTCGGAGTTACACAGAGAAGGAGAGAGAGAGAGAGAGAGAAAGAGAGAGAGAGAGAGGTCTTCCATCTACTGGTTCACTCCTCAATTGGCTGCATCAGCCAGAGCTGTGCCGATCCGAAGCCAGGAGCCAGGAGTTTCCTCCGGGCCTCCCATGCAGGTGCAGGGGCCCAAGGACTCGGACCATCTTCTACTGCTTTCCCACACCATAGCAGAGAGCTGGATCAGAAGTAGAGCAGCCGGGACTCGAACCAGCTCATATTTGGGATGCCAGCACTGCAGGCAGCAGCTTTACCCACTACGCCACAGCGCTGGCCCCGATTGTCTCTCTTTTAAACCATTAATATTTTTAAAGTATAATAATATATTTCCTAAAATTTAGTCTTCTTTGCATTCGTGGAGTAAGTTCTCTTTGGTCATAGTGCCTTATCATTTTAATATAATGATGAATTCTGTTTCTCAATATTTAGAAAGTATAAGTCTGTTATTTTCTTTTTATGCATGTGTCACATCTTTGAAAGTTTTGATATCAAATTATAGGAATTATAGGGAAGAATATAAACACATAAAATTTAATTTACCTCTCTCAATCTATGACAGCCATTTAAATGAATGAAAACACAAAAAGGAAGAATAGAGACCTAAATAACATACTTACTATTGAAGATGAAATGGAAATATAATCTGTAGCCCAAAAATATACTCTTTATTCTAAAAACTGAAAACATGCATTCTTTTCATGTACCATTTGATCATCTACAAAATTGATGATGAGGAAAACCTGGATAAATCCCAACATGTGAGTTAAACAGACATTATCTGATCACAATGCAGAAGCCAGAAATTCATAATGGAATTTTAAAAACTACCATTAAATCAAAACTACAGATTATCTGGAAAATGATGGTAATGAAAATACCCCTACCAGAATATAAAGTGCTTACAGCAAAATTCATAGTGTCAATGACTTTTATTAACAAGAGTGTCTCAGAATGCAAGCTGTCCACTAAAAAAAAATCAGTTTCTCGGGACCAAGGTGATGTGCACTAAGCCTCCACCTGTGGCACCTGCAACCCATATGGGCACCGGTCCATGTCCCCATTGCTCCTCTTCTGATCCAGCTCTCTGCTCTGGCCTGGGAAAGCAGTAGAAGATGGCCTAACACCTTGGTCCCCTGCACCTGCGTAGGAGACCCGGATGAAACTCATGGCTCCTGGCTTCAGATAGCTCCAGTTGTTAGAACCGTTTGGGGAGTGAACCAGCGGATGGAAGACCTTTCCTTCTGCCTCTCCTTTTCTCTGTCTGTAACTCTACCTCTCAAATAAATAAATAAAATATTTTCAAAAAATCAGCTTCTTTCTAGGAGCAGAACTAGACTAGATAGAAAGACACAAAGATGTAGAAATATATCTATGTATCTCAATCTATAGTCTAGGTACCTGTGTGCACACATACATAGACCGATACAGTCTGTGTTCCTAGAAAGAAGAAAGTATGTACATTATATATATATATATATATATATATATATATATATAGTCATTAGAGAATTTCAAATTAAAACTCGAATGAGATGCCACCACACACCTATTAGAATGGCCGGATCCAAAACACTGACAACACCAAATGCTGGTGAGAATACAGAATAACAAGAACTCTAATTCATTGCTAGTGGGATTTCAGAAATTATTCAAGTATTCCTCTATTTCTATGAAGCTTTCTAGAATTATGTTTCTGAACTATTTTTATGCCATTATTTTCATTTTATTCTTTGAGGACTGCCTGTTTTGGATGTCCTTTGTCAGTTGTCTACATCTATTGTTTTGTCTTCCACATCTCTATTTTTAAAATTTTAATTTTCATTTTCTTTTTTTGGAACATGTCAAGGATTTATTTAACTCATTAATTAATAAGGGAACCAATAAGATATTACAACTGGTTCAAAAAGAGAACTACATAGCCAGTAATTAAGAATGCTAATAAATTTACAAGTGAATGTACAGCTGATCAAAATCCACAGAGAAATTATCAATTTCATGTCCATGGAGCATAATTCACTTGCATATTTGTGGACAAGAATCATTTGCAGTAACAGTTTTTTACAATTTACTGAGTTGAAAAGTAGCTCAAAGACAATTTAGGTAGAGATAATTCTAAAAGGTATACTAGATAGGCACACGGTAATATATTTTTTTTAAGATTTATTTTATTTATTTGAAAGGCAGAGTGACAGAGAGATTGAGAGAGAGAGAGAGAGATGGACTTTTTGAGATCTTCGATCTGCTGATTCACTCCGCAAATGGCTGCAAAAGCTGGGACTGGGCAAAGCTGAAGCCAGGAGCCCAAAACTCTCTCCAGGTTTCCTACGTAGCTAGCAGGGACCCAAGCACTTGATCCATTTCTGCTGTTTTTCCCAGGCACATTAGTAGGGAGCTGGAAACAGAGCAGCTGGCACTCAGACCACTGCTTCAATATGGAATGGCATCTTCACAAGTGGTGGCTTAACCCTTGACACCACAATACTGGCCCCAATAATTTCCTTATTTCAAACTCTTTCACAATTTTTCTTGGATAGTATCCTATCTACCTCCCTCCTCAATCATCGTTATAATCTCAAAGAAATAATATTCTTCATTATAAAATAAGCTAGCATCTTTAGGTTTGCTCTTTTTATTTAAATAGGTATAGCAAAACAAATAGGTATACCAAATATGCTTCCTTGAATTTACTTTGCAAATCTAGAGCTATCTAATATTGAACAAATAGAGAGGCCTCAAACTTAACTTCTGTCTACACATTTTTGTAGGGAATCTCAGATTGAACTCTCAAACACCTTCTTATATGCTATTCCAAAGCTGGATAACCAAACTCAGAAAACTTCCCACTGTATTTCATTTGCTGTACTTATAAATACAAGGGAAAATTATCTCTTCTCAAGGTCTCACAAATTTGCTGAAGTTCTTGGCCTGCCAGAAAGGGAATTTTTCTACCTCTTTTAAGACTGGGGTCCTGTAAGTGAGATACCAGGGTAGTATCACCAGCTATCAGGGAAATGCAAATCAAAACCACAATGAGATATCACTTCACCCCATTTACAGTGGCTATTATCCAAAAGACAGAATGTAACAAATACTGGCAAGGGTGTGGACAACACTGGCCCTCTTCACACTATTGATAATCCAATTTGTCTCATTTTTTTTGTTGTTGTTGTTGCCTGCACTTTTGGGGACTTATGCAAAAAACCATTGCTTACACCAATGTACTGAAATCTTTCCCCTATATTCTTTTTTAGCAGTTTCATAGTTTCAGATCTTACATTTAGATCTTTGAGTTGACTTCTATATATGGTGAGAGGTTTCATTTTTCCACATATGTGTATCCAGGTTTGCCGGTGCCGTTTATTGAAAATTCTTCTTTCTCCTATATATGTGCTTGGCACTTTTCTCAAAAATCAGTTGGCTGTATGTATGTGAATTAATTTCTGAATTCTCTGTTCTGTTCCACTGATCTCTGGATCAGTTTTTATGCCAGTACCATAACATTTCAGTTACTGCAACTTTGTAGTGTGCTTTGAAGTCAGGAATTATGATGCATCTAGCTTTATTTATTTGTCTATTTATGTATTTATTTATGATTTATTTTCAAGATCATTTTAGTATTCTGGGTCTTTTGTGATGCCATATGAATTTTAGTATTTTTTTTCTAATTCTGTAAAAAATGTCATTGGCATTTGATGGGGATCATGTTGAGTCTGTAGGTTGCTTTAGGAAATGTGAATATTTTAACAATATGAATTCTTCTAATCCATGAACATAGACTATCTTTCCATTTTTTTGTGTGTGTCCTCTATGATTTCTTTCATCAGTGTTTTATAATTTTTTCCCTTGTAGAGATCTTTCCCTTTTCTGGTTAAATTCATTACTAAAACTTTCTTCACCTATTGTGAATGAAGTTACTTTCTTGATTTTCTTTTGAGCAAGATCAAAATCATGTTGATTTTATATCCTGCAACTTTACTGAATTTATCAGTTCTAAGAGCTTTTTGATTTAGTGTTTAGGTTTCTCCATGTATAGAATCATGTTATTTGGGGCCAGTGCTGTGGTATAGTGGGTCAAGCTGACACCTGTGGCACTGGTTCAAGTTCCAGCCGCTTCAATTCCAATCCAGCTCCCTGCTAATGTGCCTGGGAAAACAGCAGAAAATGGCCCAAATCCTTGGGCCCCTGTACCCACATGGGAGATCCTCAAGAAGTCCTGGCTCCTGGCTTCAGATCAGCCCATCTCTGGCTATTGTAGCCATTTAAGGAGTGTACCAGTGATGAAAGATCTCTCTCTCTACTCTGCCTTTCAAATAAATTTTTTTAAAATCATGTTACTTGTAAACATGAATATTTTTACTTCCTTTCCAATTTCAATATGCTTCATTTCTTTCTCTTTGCTTAATTTATCTTGATAATATTTTGAATACTGTATTGAATAAGAGTGGTGAAAGTGGACCTCCTTGTCTTGTTCAAGATCTGAGAGGAAACACCTTCAGCTTTTCTTCATTCAGTATGATATTGTCAGTGGGATGTCACATATTGCCTTTATTATTTTAAAGTATGACCCTTCTATACCAACTTTGTTTTTATTATGAAAGGATGTCAGATCTTATCAAATGCTTTTTCTGTGTCTGTTGAGATGATTCTTTGGTTTTTGTTCTTCATTCTGTTTGTCATTTGTTAAGTTTATTGATTTGTGAATGTTGAACCATCCTTGCATCCCTGGAATAAATCCTACTTTAATGTACTGTTGGATTCAGTTTGTTAATATTTTCTTGAGAATTTTTCCATCTGTGTTTGTCATTGATGTTGGTTTGTAGTTTTGGTGTGTCTTTTATTGGTTTTGGTATCGGAGTAATACTGGCCTCATAGTTTGGCAGGGGCGGGCGTTGTGGAGCAGTGGGTTAAACTGCCACTTGGGGGCGCCCACTTCCCATATTGGAGTGCTTAATTTGAGTCCCTGTTGATTTGAAATTTTTTTTTTAATGTATGCATTTACTGCTATAGATTTCCTTGTTCATACAAATTTGCTGTATACCACAAATGTTAATATATTGCGTTTCATTTCATTTGTTTCAATAAATTTTTGTATTTCCTTTTTAATTTCTTCAATGATCTGTTGGTCATTCAGGAATATGTTCAATTTTCATGTGTTGTAATTTTTCTATTGTTGTTCTTATTGTTGATTCTAGCTTTATTCTATTGTGGTCTGAGAAGACACAATTTTTTAATTTACTAGGGCTTGATTTGTGACCTAATATATGGTCCATCCTAGGAAATGGTCTATGTGCTTATGAGAAGAATGTGTAATCTGGAACTGCTGGATGAAACATTCTGTAAATATGCCCTCTGGAGTGTGATTCAACTCTGATATGTCTTTGTTGATTTTTCTGTCTGGATGGCCTGTCCTTTGATGGCACTGGGATGTTGAAGTCTATCACTATTATTGTATTGGAGTCTCTCTCTCCCGTTAGATCTAATAATATTTGCTTTATATATTGAGGTGGTTTAGTGTTAGATGCATATATACTTAGAATTATTCTATCACTTTGCTGAGTCAATCCTTTTATCAATACATAAGATCCTTTTTCTCTTTTCAAAGTTTTTTAAAGTCTGTTTTATCTGAGTATAGCTTCTCCTGCTTGCTTTTGGTTTTCATTTGCATGGAATATCTCTTTCCAACCCTTCACTTTCAGTCTATGTGTATCTTTATCTGTGAAGTGAGTTTCTTGTAGGCAATAGATAGTTAAAAAAATTTTTTTGAAAGGTAGAGTTATAGACAGTGAGAGAGAGAGGCAGAGAGAAAGGTCTTCCTTCCGCTGGTTCACCCCCCAAATGGCCGCCACGGCAGGTGCGCTGCGCCGATCCGAAGCCAGGAGCCAAGGTAATTCCTACTGGTCTCCCATGTGGGTGCAGGGCCCAAGCACTTGGGCCATCTTCCACTGCCTTCCTGGGCCACAGCAGAGAGCTGGACTGGAAGAGGAGCAGCGGGGACTAGAACCCTGTGCCCATATGGGATGCCGGCGCTGCAGGCGGAGGATTAACCAAATGAGCCATGGCGCTGGCCCCAGGGTCTCTTTTTTTTTTTCCATTCAACCAAAACTGTATCTTTTGACTGGGGAATTTAATACATTTACATTCAAGGTTAAAGATAAGAACAAACTCCTATAACCTTGTTGATTACCTATTGATTGTTTTATATATTCTCTGTTTCTTTCTGCCTATGTTATTACTTATTTTGTTTCAGTAGTTGTCTGTCATGAAAAGATAGGATTCTCTTCTTTCTCTTTGGCGTATCTGCTCTGTTAGTGAATTTTGTATTGTCCTGTGTTTTCATGATGGTTGTTATGATCCTCTTATTTCTTATATAGGACTCCCTTCAGGATTTCTTTTAGGGTTGGCCTGGTAGTGATGAATTCTCTCGGTTTTTGTTTGGGAAATATTTTATTTCACCTTAATTTCTAAAGGATAGCTTCACCAGATATAGTATTCTTGGTTGGAGGTCTTTTTCTCTCAAGACCTTGACTATATCATACCACTTTCTTCTGGCCTGAGAGATTTCTTCTGAGAAGTCTCCTGTTAGCCTAATGGGTTTTCCTTTGCATATAACTTGACCTTTTTTCTCACTTTCTTTAGGATTCTCTCCTTGTCCTTAACTTTTGACAATTTGACTACAGTATGCCTTGTAGAAAGTCTTTTTGGTTGAGCCTAGTTGGGATCCTTTGGAGCCTCCTATATATGAATGTCAGTATCTCTTTAATGACTTGGAAGGGCCACCATTGTGCTGCGGGGCACTAAGCTGCAGCTTGCAACACCAGCATCCCATATCAGAGCCCTGGTTCAAATCTCAGCTGCTCTGCTTCTGATCCTGTTCCCTGCTAATGTGCCTAGCAAAGCAGCAAATGATGGCTCATGTACTTGGGCTGCTGCCACCCATAGGGGAGGTCCAGATGGAGTTCCTGGATCCTGCTTTGACTTGCCACAGTCCCTTCCATTGCAGCCATTTGGGATAGATCTTTCTCTCTGTTACTCTCTGCCTCTCAAATAAATAAATATATCTTTTTAAAAAGACTTAGAGGCCGGCGCCGCGGCTCCCTAGGCTAATCCTCCGCCTTGCGGCGCCAGCACACCGGGTTCTAGTCCCGGTCGGGGCACCGATCCTGTCCCGGTTGCCCCGCTTCCAGGCCAGCTCTCTGCTGTGGCCAGGGAGTGCAGTGGAGGATGGCCCAAGTGCTTGGGCCCTGCACCCCATGGGAGACCAGGAGAAGCACCTGGCTCCTGCCATCGGATCAGCGCGGTGCGCCGGCTGCAGTGCACCTACCGCGGCGGCCATTGGAGGGTGAACCAATGGCAAAGGAAGACCTTTCTCTCTGTCTCTCTCTCACTGTCCACTCTGCCTGTCAAAAAAAAAAAATAAAAATAAAAATAAATTTAAAAAAAAGACTTAGAAAGTTTTCAACTATCATTTCATTAAATAGATTCTCAATGCCTTTTTCCTTCTCTTCTCCTTCAGATATTCCCATAATATGAGTATTTGTTTGCTTAATGGTATAATGTATGTCTCATAGGCTTTCTTAATCATTTTAAATTATTTTCTATTTCTTTTTATCTGATGGGATTATTTCAAAAGTCTTGTCCTCAAGATTAGAAATTCTTCTGCTTGGTCTATTCCATTGCTAAAATTCTGATTGTATTTTTAAAAATTTCATTGATTAAAGTTTTCAGCTCCAAAATTTGATTGATGCTTTTTAGTAATTTATGTTTCTTTGCTGAATTTCTCATTCATATCATGCATAGTCTTCCTCGTTTCTTTGAATTGTCTATCTATATTCTCTTGTATGTCATTGGGTTTCCTTAGGATCATGAGTTTTAATCCTTTTTTGGGCATTTCATACACTTCATTCAAATCAGGATCTATATCTGGAGAGGCATTGCGTTCTTTTGGAAGTGTCATGCTTCCTTGCTTCTTCATTTTTCCTGTGTTCCTACATTAAGGTCTGTGCATCTGGTATAACAGTTGCTTCTTCTTTATGGAGTAGCTTTTGTTGGAAAAAACTTTTTTGTTTAGATGGGATTGCAGGGTGTCACTTGGGTAGTTGTTTTGGCTTTAGTACTAGGTGAGTCCAGAAGTGTAACCTCCATGTGAATTCTTTGCACGTAACCAATGTCAGCAGTGTCTATGAGTGCCATAATTGTCTAGAATGCAGCAATTTGTAGAGGTAGTAATATGACTTTGAAGTGTATGTAGGCTTCTGAAGGTACGTTTCTTCAGGCCAACACAGTTGGGTGTCAATCACACTGGACTTTGTGGTAGCAGTAGCCACACACCTGGTGCTTTGGGACACAGTAGGGAGTGTCCCCCTCATCATGCCAGATGAACCTGAAAGATGCTGGGGATTATGGTACCCGTAGTTGTGGCTCTGGATCTGTGGGATGTGGATGGAACCTTCTCCAGGCTCTTCTGGGTGAGAGTGGGTGATGCTGGGGGCTCTAGCCCTGAAAGTCCCAGTCTCAGTACCGAGGAATATGAAGGTGACCTTGCCCTGGGCCTACGAGGTGAATACATGTTATGTTGGTGGTCATGCACTGGCAAGTGTGGGCTTCAAGCAGTAGAATGCAGGTAAGGTTTTCTTCAAGTCTCACAGCGTGGGCTCAGATGACCCTGAGGAATATAGTACCAATCGTCACAATACCAGAGGTGCAGGACAGGAAGGGTACCTTGCCCAGGTCCCGTGGGAAGCACATAGGGGGTTGTGTGCTGACAGCTGTGGGCCTGCAACTGTGAAACAGAGGTAGGGCCTTCCACAGATCCCACAGGGTGAATGTAGATGTTACCAGGACTTAGAGAGCCAATAGTCTCAGATCTAGTGCAACAGGATTCAGTGGAGATCTTACCCAGGTTTCATGGGTCAAGTGCAGGTTATACTGAGAATTATACACTAGCAGGCATGGGTCTGAAGCAGTGGAATGTAGATAGGGCCCTTCCCAGGTCCCATGGGATGAACTCATGTGACTGTGGAATATAACTCTAATAGTAATAGTTCCAGAGCTGCAGGTAGAATACCTGACCCAGGTTCCACAGGGTAATTACAGAATATGCTGGGGATTGTGCACTAGCAGTTTCAGGCCTGGCATGTAGAATGCCAAACAGGGTCTTCCCCAGGCCCCCTAGAGTGAGCACCAGATCCTTTGGACTTACAAGATCAACAATTATGATCCCTGGACTGCAGGATGTGATGGGGTCCTTGCCTAGCTCTCCCTGGAAGAGTACAGGTTATGCTGGAAATTGTGAACTGACAGCCTCTGAAGCAGAGGAATGCAAACCAGTCCCTCCAGGTCCCATCAGTGAGTACCAGTTACTCCAAAGACTGTAGCACCAACAGCCACAAACCACAGCCCCAGAGCTGCAGAACACAAAAGGGAGTGCCAGAAGTTGCCCCAGGGCATGTAAGGATGATGCTGGGGCTTGCACCCTGGCCACTTGGCACCCTGAGCAAAAGCACAGAAGGGGATTTCCTCAGGTCCGGCCACCAGGGTTTGTGTATCAGCTCCTACTGGCACTGAGCCCCAAGAAGCCGAGGGAAACCTCTTTAGATCATACGCAGTGATCAAGCATGGCCCTGGAACTTGTTCTCAGCAATCTCACAGCAGCAGGATACAGAGAGGCCTGCTGTCTGCCCTTTGGATTGCCCTGGATTTGGGGGCTTCTCATGGTAACAGGGCTGCCTGCAATGGCAGTGCTGTAGCAGCTTTGGGTCTGTAGCTTTGATGGGGAGAGGAAATGCAGGTTCCTTTTTTGGAGCAAAGCGGTCACTTGGACCCCAGTCAGCTTTCTAAACTGGATTTCAAGGAAGTGAGGACTGTGGGATTCTCCTGCAGTTACGGCTGCTGCTCTGCAGTGATGATGTGTTGCAGAGTTTTCTACTTCCTGGCAAAGTGGAATCCCCTGATCAGGAGCTGGGTAGCAGGTGCAGTGCGCTTTCCCCCTCCCTCTCTGTGCTGTTTAGCAGTTCATCACTTCTTTACTGAACTTTTGCCTCAGTCAGGCTCCTGGAAACACAGTCCTTCCTTTGTTGTTCTGGTTCTGTACGCAGAGACGAGTGCAGAGCTTCTGTTGTTAGCCATCTTGCATCTCTCCTGCATGACCTTTTATTACCATTTTCCATGAACTTTTTGAACCTCAAAATACTTTGTAAATTCAGGAGGAGGGAACTGGATTTGGGGGGAGGCCAGTGAGGATCGTAGCATTTGAAAATAATTTTCAAAAAGCAGCATCCATTAAATTGTTTTGAGTTACAAATAGCGTATGAGGAAAGAAAAAGGGTTTCCTCATACTCAGAAAATAGAACATTAAAAAACATCAGCAATATTCCAAATAACCACAGTGAAATTTCTCTCATCCATTTATTCAGTCCTTTGTAACTAGGGTTCTGCTGGATCTTGCACTAGCAGTTTGCTTCCATGAAGCTGTATGCTTCTGAACTCAGAAACAAAAATTCCTGGAAAGCCTGACTCAAGCCCACTGATTTGTTCTGAAAATCATCTATGCAATGCAAACTCAGATGCTTGTACGCATGTCTATTTTGACATGTCAGTAATTGAAGGACCTAGTGAAGTCCTTTTCTATGAAGTGCTGCGATTGATCTTTGTTGAAGATACAAACTCTGGCCTAGAGCTTACAGCAGAATCTTCAGGCTAGCATCAGAGTTAAAAAACAAAACACTTCCTGTACATTACAATGGTTTAATGACTGTGATTAATTTAAATTAATCGATAATATCAAAATGAAGGAAAATAACATTCTTCTTTGGGGTATAGTATATAACTTATTTCATAAGTGTTTTTATTGAAGTAAGATATATGTAATATAAAAGTTGCCATTTGAACCATTTTAAGTGTATAATTCAGTGACCTTAGTTTCATTCACAATGTTGTACAATCATCACCACTATCTATTTCCAAAACTTTGTCATCATCCCAAATGGAAACTCTATCCATTAAGTAATAATTTCCCATCCACTGTTCCCCCAACACCTGGTAACTGCTAACATACTTTCTGTCTCTGTGAATTTGCCCATTGTAGATGTTTCCCTTAAGTGGAATCCTGCAATATGTGTTCATCTGTTGATGAACACATGGGTTATTTCTACCTTTTGACTATTGTGAATAATGGCGCTATGATTATTGGTGTACAATGATCTGCTTGAGTCTCTGCTTTCTGTTCTTTCGGATATATACCTAGGAGTGCAATTGCGACATCATTTAGTAATTCCACATTTAACTTTTTGAGGTACTGCCAACTTGTTTTCATAGGAGCTGCACCGTTTTACATTACCACCAGCAACACACAAGTATTCTAATTTCTCCACTTCCTCACCAACACTTGTTACTTTCCATCTTTTTTTTATTATAGCCATCCTAGTAGATATGAAGTGGCTTTTATTTTCGTTTCCTTAATGGCTAAATATTGAGTATCTTTTTCTTGTGTATATTGGCCATTTGTACACGTCATCAAGTTTGGAGGAAAAAATGACTTGTCTACTCAAGTCCTTTGCCTAGTTTTTTTTTTTTTAAGATTCATTTACTTACTTGAAAGGCAGAGTTACAGAGGCAGAGGGAGGGGGAGAGAGAGACAGAGAGAGAGAGAGAGAGAGAGAGAGAAAGGTCTTTTATCCGCTGGTTCACTCTGCAAATGGCTGCAACTGCCAGAGCTAGGCCGATTCGAAGCCAGGATCCTGGAGCTTCTTTCTGGTCTCCCATGAAGGTGCAGGAGCCCAAGGACTTGGGCCATCTTCTACTGCTTTCCCAGGCCATAGCAGAGAGCTGGATCAGAAGTTGAAGTGGCTTGGACTTGAACCGGCGCCCATATGGGATGGCGGCACTGCAGACATTGGCTTCACCAACTACGGCACAGCGCCGGCCCCCATTTGCCCATTTTAAAAAATTGGCTGCTTGTATTTTTTTTACCTTTCTTTTTTTAAGATTTATTTATTTATATGAAGGTCAGAGTTACACAGAGAGAGAAGGAAAGGCAGAACCATCCGCTGGTTCACTTCCTAATTGACTGCAATGGCCAGAGCTGCGCTGATCCAAAGCCAGGAGCCAGGAGCTTCTTCCAGGTCTCATATGTGGGTGCAGGGGCCTAAATGCTTGGGCATCTTGTACTGCTTTCCCAGGCCATAGCAGAGAGCTGGATCAGAAGTGGTGCAGTCAGGACTCGAAGCAGCGTCCACATGGCACCTGCAGTGCCGGCTTTCCCCACTATGCCACAGGCTGCTTGTCTTTTTGTTGATAAGTTTTATGGTTTCTTTATGTGTTTTGCATATTAAACCCTTATAAGATACATGATTTTCAAATATTTTCTTTTATTCTGTATATTGTCACTTTCTTGATAATGTCTTTTGATGCACAAAAGGCTTTTAAAATTTTTATTGGATTTTTTTGTTTTATTTGAAAGGCAGAGAGACAGAGGGAGAGACAAAGAGTTCCCACTCACTGGTTCACGCCTCAAAATTTCTACAAAGGTTGAGGCTGGGCCAGGTCAAAACCAAGAACTAGGAACTCAATCCAGATCTCCCACTTGAGTTGGCAGTAAACCAACCACGTGAGCCATCATCTGCTGCCTCCCAGGGTGTGCATTAGCAGCAATCTGGACTCAGGAGCCAAATCAGGGCTCAAACACAGGCACTCCAGTATGGGATACAGGCATCCCAAAGCAGCGTCTTACCTGCTATACCAAACGCCTGCCCCTTGGTGCACAAGTTTTTAATTTTGATGAAGTCTACCTTAGTTTTTTCTTTTTTTGCCCTTTGATGTCATGTCTAAAAATCCAAATATAAGACCATGAATATTTACCTTTATGTTTTCTTCTAACAGTTGTGTGGCTTTATTTCTTACATGGAGGTCAACAATTCATTTTGAGTTAATTATTCAGATTCAATGGTGTGATAGGCATCTAATTTCATTCTTTGCCTGTGGAAATCTAGTTTCCCTAGCACCATCTGTTGAAAAGACTATTTTCCCACATTTAATGGTTTTGATAGCCTTGTTGAAAATCAGTTGGCCATAGATGTATGATTTTCTATTTTCTGATTTTATACTTCTTGTTAAGTCAGTTTAGTTTATTTCTAGACTTTCAATTATATTCCACTTGTCAGTAAGATAATACTACACTGTTTTGATTATGGTAGCTTTGTAATAGTTTTGAAGTAGAGAAGTGTTAGTCCTCCAACTCTTCTTTTTCATGGTTGCTGTGGCCTTTTAAGGTCCCTTAAAATTCCATATGAGTTTGAGGGTTGTATTTATCATTTCTTTAAAAAAGGCTATTGTAACTTTGATAGATTTTTTAGGGTAGTATTGACGTGTTAACAATATTGACCACCAATCCGTGAATGTGGGATGTCTTTTTTTTTTTTTTTTTTGACAGGCAGAGTGGACAGTGAGAGAGAGACAGAGAGAAAGGTCTTCCTTTTTCCGTTGGTTCACCCCCCAATGGCCGCTGTGGCCGGCGCACTGCGCTGATCCGAAGCCAGGAGCCAGGTGCTTCCCCTGGTCTCCCGTGCAGGTGCAGGGCCCAAGCACTTGGGCCATCCTCCACTGCACTCCTGGGCCACAGCAGAGAGCTAGCCTGGAAGAGGGGCAACCGGGATAGAATCCGGCGCCCTGACCGGGACTAGAACCCGGGGTGCCGGTGCCACAAGGCGGAGGATTAGCCTGTTGAGCCGCGGGATGTCTTTTCATTTATTTAGGTCTTTAATTTCTTTCGTCAATGTTTTATAGCTACTAATGCAAAGGTCTTTCATCCTCTTGGCTAAATTTATTCCTAGGTATTTTACTCTTCTGGATGTTACTGTAAATGGAATTGTTTCCTTAAATTTCTTTTTGATGAATTCTTTGCTTGAATTCTATATGAGAATTCTTTGCTTGAGATATTCCATACGAGAATGATATTTTCTGTGAACAGTGATGGTTTCACATCTTCCTTTCCAATTTGGTTGCCTTTTATTTTTATTTCTCGGCTGAACTTCCAGTACAATATTGAATAGCAATGGTGAAAGGGGGCATTCTATTCTTGTTGCTGATCTTAGGGGCCAAACTTTTATGCTTTTATCATTGAGTATGATGTTAACTGTGAGTTTTTTAAATGTATGTATTTATTTATTTGAAAGGCAAAGTTACAGATAGGGAGAGGAGAGGGAGAGGGAGAGGGAGAGAGAGAGACTATCTTCTATTTGCTGATTCATTCCCCAAATGGCCACAGTGGTCATGTTGGGCCAGGCTGAAGCTGGGAGCCAGGAACTCAATCCTGGTCTCCCACACGTGTGGCAGGGGCCCAATACTCTGGCCATCTTCCATTGCCTTCCCAGACCTGTTAGCAGGGAGTTGGATAGGAAGCAGAGCAGCTAGGACTTGAACCTGCTCTCTGTTATGGGATGCCATAAAACCTGCAATGTCTCTGCTTAATCTGCTGCACCACAACACCTGTCCCAAACTGTGAGTTTTTAAAATGGCTTTTATCAGGTAAGGCTATTCCCTCTTATTCTTAGTATTCTGGATATTTTTCCCACAAAAAGATCTTGAATTTTACCAAAAGACTTTTATACATCAGTTGGGGTGATGTTTTTTCTCCCCTTATGTTAGTGCGATATACTACATTCATTTAGTTATATTGAGCCACATTAGCATTGTTGGGATAAATCGCACTTGGTCACTGTGTTAGTCTGCTTACCTTAACTAAATTACCTGAGGGGAGTTTCTTTGGGAAAGAGTGTTTTTCGTATCTTAGTTTGAGGTTACAGAATCAAGTGGCCCCATAGTCCAGCATCTGATGGAGGCTGGTTATGGCTGGTGCAATGGCAGTGATGACACTGTGAACCAGGAAGGAGACAGAACCTAGGCCGAAACTGAACTGAAATACTCAAACCTCTTACAAGAACCACCCTGCACAGGCACACCCCCAGTGACCCAAAGACCTCCCAACTGCCCTACCTCTTCATCAAGTCAACCATTGACATTAAGACATCATTGTTTAAACAGATGCATGAGCTTTGGGGAGAAAAGTCCTACAAACCCGTAACAGTCACAGTGCTTAATATGCTGGACGATTCAGTTTGCTTGTATTCTGCAACAGACTTTGGAATTGATATTCATAAGGTATATTGGTTTGTAATTTTATTTTCTTGTGTTGTCCTCATCTGGCTTTAATATCAGAGTAATATTGGCTTCATACAGTAAGCTAGGAAATGCTCTTTCCTCTTCAGTTTTTTACAAGAGTTTAGGAGGGGCCAGCACTGTGGAGTAGTGGGTAAAGCCACCTTCTGAGTGCCGGTTTTAGTGCCGGCTGCTCCACTTCCAATCCAGCTCTCTGCTATGGCTGGGAAAGCAGTGGAAGATGGCCCAAGTGCTTGGGTCCCTGCACCACGTGGGAGACCCGGAAGAAGCTTCTGGCTCCTGACTTTGGACTGCCCCAGCTCCAGCCATTGTGGTCATTTGGAGAGTGAACCAGCAGGTGGAAGATTCTCTCTCTCTCTCTTTCTCTTTCTCTTTCTCTTTCTCTCTCTGTCTCTTCCCTCCACCACAACATAACTCCGCCTTTCAAATAAAGAAATCTTTTTTAAAAAAAGCATTTAGGAAAGATTGATGTATATTCTCCTTTAAATGTTTGATAGAATTTACCAGTGAAGCCATCAAGTGTTGGACTTTTGTTTATTGGGAGGTTTCTGATTACTGATTAAATCTTGTTACTTGTTATAGGCCTGTTGAGATCTTCTAATTTATCAGTCTAGCTAAAGGTTTGTCAATTTTGTTTTGTCTCTGAAAAATTGTTGGTTTCATTGCTTCTCTCTATTGTTTTTCTCTTCTCTGTTTCATTTATCGCTAATTGTTATTACTTACTTTCTAATGTTAATTTGGGGTTTAGTTTGCTTTTCTTTTTCTAGTTACTCAAGGTTTGAATTTGATTAGTGATTTGAGATCTTCCTTCTTTTTTATGTAAGCACTTTCAGTTATAAATTTTCCACTGAACACCATCTTCATTGGATCTCATAAGATTTTTTCCCCAAAAACTCAACAGAGGCCTTTAATTACATCATTGAAATATCACAAATATATCTTAGGACCATGACCCAACATCCTGTTTCTGTAGTTGGTCAACTCTTAGGTCTCTCTGATCAGCCTGCTAAGCTGTTCTTTTTCAGAGACATAGATACAATCCAAATGTTTTCAGATATCCATGTTTTTAACTATTGTAGTTTGTTGGGTCAAAACAATTAAATTTGAAACAAGTTCAGTGTTCTTTTCTTCAGGGAATAACTCATCTTTCTGGGCTTGATATACTGGAAAGACAACTCCCTGTCTCACATGAACTCTGTGAATATATTTTTTACCTAAGAAATTTTGGGTTTTAATATGAGAGGCTGTATTAATCAGTTTTTTTTGTTACCACAACAAAATACATGAGACAAGCTACTTGTGAAGGAAAGAGGGATCTATTTAACTCACAATTTTCGAGATTCAAACCTTAGATTGGATAGCCCCATGAGTTTGATCTCTAGTGAGGGCAGTGGAAGGCAATTCAGGGAGCATGTGTTAGAGCAAGTGGTTGCATTTGAAGCCAGGAACAGAGGGAATGGGTGGACCCAAACTCAGGCTTTTATAACAACACTGTCCTGAGAACTCAATAGGTCCTGTGAGAACTACCTTCTGAGGCATGCCCCCAATGACCTGAGGACCTCCCACTAGGCCCCACCTCCAAAAAGTTCCATCACCTCCCCACAGTGCCACCTAGGGACTAAGCCTTTTTTTAAAAAAAGATTTATTTATTTATTTGAAAGGCAGAGTTACAGAGAGAGAAGGAGAGACCTTCCATCTGCTGGTTCACTCCCCAAATGGCCACAATGGCCAGGGCTGGGTCAGGCCAAAGCCAGGAGCCAGGAGCTTCATCCAGATTTCCCACATGGGTGGCAGGGGCCCAAATACTTGGGCCATCTTCTACTGCTTTTCCCAGACCATTAGCAGGTAGCTGGATCAGAAGTGGGAACAGCTGGGACACAAAAACAGTGTCCATATGGGATGCCAGCGTTGCAGGTGGCAGCTTAACCTGGTGTGCCACAATGCTGACCCCAGGGTCTAAGCCTTTAACACATGAGCCTTTGGCGGAGGCTCAACATCTAGACCGTAGCGGACCCTTGCTTCTGAATAATAGCATTGATGAGGAAGTGCACTTACACACAGACCTCACCTTGTAATGGAAGAACAGTGTAACATCTTCCATCGTGTTCTGTGATGATATTGGGAGGTGGAACATTTTAAAGGTGCCAGGTGGTGCCTTCTGTCGTGTGACACATTAAAAAGGCCCTCACCAGGTATGACCCTTCCATGTTGGATTTTCCAGCCTCCAGAACTGTGAAAAATAAATTTCTTTCCTTTTTTTATTAAAAAAATGATTTCTTTATTTGAAAGGCAGAGTCACAGAGAAAGGGAGAGAGAGATCTTCTAGTCACTGATTCAGTCCCCAGATGGCTGAAACCAGGAGCCAGGAATTCCATCCAGGTCTCCCATGTTGGTGGCAGGGACCGAAGTGTGTGGGCCATCTTCCACTGCTTCCCCAGGCACATTAGCAGGGAGCTGGATCAGAAGTGGAATAGTCAGGACTCGAACCGGCACTCATATGGTATGTCAGTGTAGCAGGCTGGGGCTTAACCTTCTGTGCCACAACCCCAGTCCCAAGAAATAAACTTTTTTTCTTTATAAATTACCCAGCGTGTGGTACCCTGTTACAGCAGCAGAAAACAGACTAAGATACTTATTTGCTTACCTTTATATATCCAGTGCCTAGAATATAGCAGATCATTGGTTAATGCATGAACAAAAGAACATATGAGAGGGTATTTCAAAATGTTTGTGAAAATGGATAAAAGTAAGTTTATTTTGGCACAGAAATGTGAAATTCATGCATATATTTTTTCATAGTATGCATTTTATCAACTTTGAAGACCATATATATATTATATCTATAAAGGTATATATCATATATATATATATATAAGTATATATCATATATAAAGTCTTGGAAGGATGCACACAAACAGAGCATTTACTACTTACTACTTCCTGGAACAGGGATTAGAGTTTGGGCAATTTTTACTTTACTTCTGTGTTTGAATTTCTCAGTGAATATACAATGCTTTAATAATTAAAACAAAAATATATTTACAAAAAGTTATTCTCACTTGCTAAAGTGAGGTTTATATTTCTTGAGATTGTATATTCCCATTGAAATAATGCCTAAGATTATGTACCCAGTATGTGAGTAATATAAACAAATCGTTAAGCTACCACATGTAAATAAAAAAGTTGAGGGAAAGTGCAAAGCCAGTGAATCATTAGCTCCTAGGAGAAAATCGGAAACTACTATCCTTTTAAAAATCTACTCCAAATCAGAGTTAATTATGAATTCTACAAATAGTGACTAGAATTTTAGTGCCATGGGAATTGGCTTTTACAACAAGATCAGCCCTGGCATGCTGTTACATTAGTGGCCTAAGGAAATCAGCTCACCACATTCATTCTGCAACGTCTTTATTAAATTCCTGAGGGCTCCTAGGTATTATGGAAACAAAGCAATGTGTGACTGTCTTGTTCCTTGACCAATTTGCAGTGTTTCCTCACGCTGTGGAAAGTTGAGGGGCAAGAGAGCCAACATGAAGGTGAAGGCTCTTTTATAAGACCCTTAATCCTGCTCAGGAGGGCGTCGTCTTCCTGGCCGAATCACCTCTTAAAGCACCCACCTCTTAATCCTGAGTTTCAACACCTGAAGTTTAGAAGGGGCACCTTCACACCATAGCAGGCTGACAGCAGTGTGATTTGTGGTGTTGTGCCTCTTCCCAATGTTCTATTATGCCACTAGTACTACTTTAGTCCCACTGCCTCATTCCTCACCTGGACCACTGCAATAGCTTCCCTTCTGTCCTCTGTGTTCCACTCTTACCAACTATAAATCAGCCACAGTATTATCACATAAGTCAGTTCATATCACTTTCCTTGCACTTCTCATTTGCTTGGACTTAAACTCCAAAGTCTTTACCGTAATCTACAGGGCTAAGTCGGAGGTGAGGAATCTTTTTTTCTGCCAACAGCCATTTGGATATTTATAACATCATTTGCAAGCCGTACAAAATTTTCGACTTAACAATTAGCCTGCTATAGATTTATTGAATTTTGAGTTCTGCCTGCAGTTGCCTTGGCAGGGCCAGAACAAGTGATTTCACAGGCCTTGATGATCTGGTCCTTGAATACCTCTCTGACTTCATCTCCTACCGCTGTGATTCATAGCTCAGTGTGCGCTCGCCCCCTGCCTTATCTCCATAACACCGAGGACTTTCCTCCCTCTGAGCCTTTGTCTTTGCCTTTCCCTTTGTCTAGAGCACTCTTGTCCTGGATATTCATGTGACTTGCTCAAATGCCACCCCTTTTCTAAAATAGCAACTCTCATCACTGTCTACCCCCTTAACCTACACTTTTTATTTACAGAACACATCTCTAGTTGGCGTTAGAATGTATATTATTAATTGTTTATCTCCCCAACTGGAATCTGAGTTCCATATAGGCAGAGAAGTTTTCTGCTCATCCATTCTTTATTCCTATCTCCTAAAACTCTGCTTGGCACATAGTAGGGCTCCGTAAGTACTGATTAAATGAAGTGCCATCAGAATTCCAATAATTAAAGAATCATTCTTTTCAGTTAAAGTGTCTTAGTCTTTGAGAGGACCTCTATGCAATGATTCTTGGGAGAACTCATAATTTAAGTCATTATCAGTTTACCATTTAGAAGAAGAACATTGAGAAAAATACCTAATGGAAATTGAACTTGGTACATAGGGTAGAGAAAGGTAAGTCAGGTTTCCAGGAAAAGAAAAGAGAGATTTAAAGGGAAGTTGGCATTGTACCAAAGATTACTTTGCTGACAATAAGATACTCCGAACCTTCCAACTTGAGGAAGCTCACAGGTTCTGAATTTGTCTTTCTGGCTGTGAAAAGAGAACTCCTCTTTTGTGTCTTCATTGAAGATGATCACTTTTGGGCGTTGCTAAGAGCATCCATGGAGTCAGGCTCTCTACCTAGATAATCATCACATGTTAGAACTGGATCTAATTTATTGATTTGATTCCCTAAAGCTATTTATTTAGCAATATGACTTAAAGTTTTATCACAAAAATAGGAAGATAGAAGAAAGTCTATCTTCATATGATTCACCTCAAGGAAGAATTTCACTTATCTCCAGTGCTATATTTTTGACCTTGGAACGAAGTATTTAAGTGTTATCCTCGAAAGTCTTGGTGGTTGTGGCAAACAAAACAAACCTCCTGAGAGCTTTAGAACAAAGCCCAGCATAGGAAATGGAGAACTGGGGTTCAGCTGGTGAGGCAGATCGTTGTCTGTATATATATTTGTTATATACATGAATATATATTCATTTATTCATTCATTTTTATTATATATTTATATATTATGAGTTCTTTAGCCATGACATAAATTTACTGGAAATTTTCATGGATAGCTGTCTTGACACAATGTTATCTGAACAGAGTAAGGTATACACTGGAGGTTACCTACAAACATTCATTACTTATTTCTATACAGTTTCCCAAGCATTAAACTTCAGCCTGCCCCTAACTGATACATATATAGAACAACACCTATTAACTATAGAATGCACATTCTTTTCAAGTGACTGGTAACATTTCCCCAAAAAGATCGTATGTTGAGCCTAAAAGCAAGCCTCAACAAATTTCAAATAGTAGAAATCTCACAATGTTGTCTGAACAAAGTAAAACTAAACGAGAAATCAACAGTAGAAAGATGAATCAAAAACACTCACTATTGAAAATCTACAAAAAAATTTTGTTAAAAAGATTTATTTATTTATTTACTTGAAAGGCAGAGACAGGGAAAAAAAGATCTTCCAGTCATTGGTTCACTCTCCAAATGACTGCAAATGGCCAGGGCTGAGCCAGGAACTCCAACCTGGGCCACCATCCACTGTCTTCCCAGGGACATTAGCAAAGAGCTGGACTGGAAGCGGAGCTGAGAGGGAGAGCAACCTGTGCTCCAGTATGGGATGCTGACGTCATAGGTGGCAGGTTAAACTACAGTGCCAAATGATGGCCCCTCCCGGAAAAACACTTCTAAATAACCCATTAAAGAAGATATAGAAATGAAAATTATGGAATTCATTGGTGATAGCAAAAATGAAAATATGACATCAAAACTTTGGGATATTAAATACAGAAGAATAAAACTAGTCCTATATCTCTCACTATATACAAAAATCACTTCAAAATGGATCAAAGACCTTACCGTAAGACCGGAAACTATGAAACTACTAGGAGAAGACATAGGGGAAACACTTCAAGACATTGGTATTGCAATGGTTTTTTTTAAATAAGGTCCCAAAAGCACAAGAAACAAAGCAAAACTAGACAAATGGGATTATATCAAACTAAGAGGCTTCTGCAAAGCAATGGAAACAGCAGAATGAAGAGACAACCTACAGAATGGGAGAAAATATTTGCAAACTAGTCATCCAACAAGAGATTAATATCCAGTATTCTGGATATTAATATAAGGAACTTAAGGAAGTCAAACAACTCAACAGCAAAAAAAAAAAAAAATCCAATTTGAAAATGGAAAAATATGGGACCAGCATTGTGGCACAGTGAATTAAGCTGCCGCCTGCAACACCAGCATCTCATGTGAGCGTTGATTCATGTCCTGGCTGCTCCACTGCTGATCTAGCTTCCTGCTAATACACCTGGGAAAGCAGTGGAGGATGATCCAAGTGCTTCTGTCCCTGCCACCTCTGTGGGAGACCTGGATGGAGCTCCAGGCTCCTGGCTTTGGCCTGGCCCGCCCTGGCCATTGTGGCCATTTGAGGAGTGAACCAGCAGGCAGAACATTGTCTCCCCACCCTGTAAATCTGCCTTACAAATAAATAAATATATCTTTTAAAAAAGAAAATGGGAAAATAATCCAAATATACATTTCTTCTTCTTCTTCTTCCTTTTTTTTTGGTTAAAGATGTATTTACTTAAAGGCTGGGTTACAGAGAGGGAGGGAGAGAGACAGAGAGAGAAATTCCATCCTCTGGTTCACTCCCCAGATGGTCTCAATAACTGGAACTGGGCTGGTCCAAAGCTAGGAGCCAGGAGCTTCTTCCAGGTCTCCCACATGGATTCCAGGACTCAAGGACCTGGACCATCCTCCCTTGCTTTCTGAGGCATTTAGCAGGGAGCTGGATTGGAAGTGGAGCAGCCTGGACTCGAACTGGTATCCATATGGGATGCTGGCACTGCAGGCAGTCATTTAACCCACTGTGCCACAGCACCAGCCCCAGACATTTCTTAAAAGAAGATATTTGCTAACAAGCATATATGAAAAAATGTTCAGCATCACTAATGAGGGAAATGTAAATCAGAGCTACAGTGAGATATCATGTCACCCTAGTTAGAATAGTTATAATTTTAAAAAGACCAAAAATCATTACAAATGCTGACAAGAATGCAGGAAAAGGGGAACTCACACTGTAGGTAGCAATATAAATTAGTACAGCTGGTATGGAAAACAGTATAAAGATTTTTTAAAAAAACTAAAATCAGAACTAGAGTATGACTCAGCTATCCCACTACTGAGCATATATACAAAGAAAATAAAATTAGCATATCAAAGAAATACCTCCTATGTTCATTGCAGCACTGTTCACAGTAGTCAAGCTATGGAGTCTATGGATGAATGAATAAAGAAAATGTAATTGATATATATATATATATATAATTGATTATTATTCAACCATAAAAAGAAGGAAATCTTGTCATTTGCAACATGGATGGAACCAGAAGACATTATGTTAAGTGAAAGGCACAGAAAGACAAATACTACATGTTCTCACTCACATGTGGAAGCAAAAAAAAATTGATTTCATAGAAATGCAGAGAATAGCGGTCACTAGGGACTAAGAAGCATAGGGGAGAAGTGAGGATGGAGGATGTTGAATCATGAGTAGCACACTACAGATAGATAGGAGGTGTACTAGTGTTGTGCAGCACAGTAGGGTGACCACAGTTTATAACAATTTATTACGTATTGTACAAAGAGTTAGAAGAGAGGGATTCAGAGGTTCCTAACACAAGGAAATGATAAATGTTTAAGGAGATGGAAATGCTAGTTATCTTTTTTTTACAGTTTTGAGTTGTGCCTTTGTTCATCTCAGTTCACTGAAAATGTGCTTGTTTTAAAGAGCCTGTAAAGAAAGCAACCACCTGTTAATGTGGGATATAGGTTAACTAGCCTGATTTGATCATTACTCATTGCATATATGTATCACATTATTATACTATACTTCATAAGTACATATAATTAAAAATTTTTAATGTGGTAAAGTAACATCAAAAAGTTGTTGGATACAACCAAAATAAAGGAAAACATATAGCTTTAAGAGCTTATGTTAGAGAAGATGAAGGGTTGAAAATCAACAATCTAAGCTTCTAACTTGAATATAGAGAAAGAAAAACAAATTAAAACCAAAGTAGAAGGAAGAACATAACAAAGAGCAGAAAATGATGAAACAGAAGACAAACCTACAATACAGAAAATCAACAAGACTAAAGTGCTTCTTTGGAAAAAATAATACAATTGTTAAAACCCTAACAAGATAGATCAAGAAAAAAAAACAGTTACTAATATTAATAATTCAAAAGTGAGCATCAGTATAAATCCTTTAGACTGAAGACACAATAAAAGGATACTGTGAAGAACTTTATGCTAATAAATTTGACCATTAAAAAATAGACAAATTTCTTGGAAAGTGTACCTATCAAAATTGGCCTACATTGAGTCTTTTTTTTTTTGACAGGCAGAGTGGACAGTGAGAGAGACAGAGAGAAAGGTCTTCCTTTGCCGTTGGTTCACCCTCCAATGGCCGCCACAGCCGGTGCGCTGCGGCCGGCGCACCACGCTGATCCGAAGCCAGGAGCCAGGTGCTTCTCCTGGTCTCCCATGGGGTGCAGGGCCCAAGCACTTGGGCCATCCTCCACTGCACTCCCGGGCCACAGCAGAGAGCTGGCCTGGAAGAGGGGCAACTGGGACAGAATCCGGCACCCCGACCGGGACTAGAACCCGGTGTGCCGGCGCTACAAGCGGAGGATTAGCCTATTGAGCCGCGGCACCGGCCAACATTGAATCTTAACAGTCCTATTTAGACTATTTCAAATAGTCCTATACCCGTTAGAGAAATGAACTTTTAAAATAAATACCTTTGGGGCTGGCACTGTGGTGTAGTGGGTAAAGCCACTGCCTGCAGTGCTGGCATCCCATATGGGCACCAGTTCGAGACCTGGCTGCTCCACTTCCAATCCAGCTCTCTGCTATGGCCTGGGAAAGCAGTGGAAGATGGTCCAAGTCCTTAGGCCCCCTACACCCGTGTGGGAAACCCAGAAGATGCTTCTGGCTCCTGGCTTCGGATCAGCCCAGCTCTGGTCATTGCAGCCATTTGAGGAGTGAACCAGTGGATGGAAGACCTCTCTCTTTCTCTCTTTCTCCTTCTCTCTGCCTCTGCCTCTCTGTAACTGCCTTTCAAATAAATGAATAAATCTTTAAAATAAATAAATACCTTCATGCAAAGAAAATTATTTCATTAATAGATTTTTCCAAATATATAATTAAGAAATAATTCCAATTCTATACAAATATCTATTCTAGGAAATAGAGATTGTATGAGGCCAGCATGATTCAAAACCTGAAAAGGGCATTTCAGAAAAAGAAAAATACAATATCTTAAATAATAGATGTAAAAATAGTAAACAAATTTTAGAAAATTGAATCCAACAGTGTGTAAAAAAGATACTACATCATGACCAAGAAGTGTTTTTTCCTGGAATTCAACATTTAAAAAACCAGTGCATATTAACAAAATATAGGGCAAAAATATGATCATCTCGATATATGTAGAAAAAGTATTCGTATTAAAAAAAAACTCCCTTCACTCAAGAAATCTCAGAATAGAAAGTAACTTCCTCAATCTGAAACATGTCATCTAAAAGCAAATAAACTGCTTGTTTCCTATTTAGTGGTGAAATGTGAACAGTTTCCCAAGGATATCAGGAAATGAGCCATGGATGTACACTACCACCACTTCCATTCAACACTGCCCTGGAACAACTCCAGGAATCCGTTTCACATCTTAGGTCTAATTGGTCACTTGTTCCCTGCCACCTCTTAAAGACCATCTGTTCTTTTATCCTTGGTTGCAAACCTTTTATATGATTGAAGACAATTTTCCAACATGTCTGCCAGGCTCACTCTTCTTCAGGCTGAATAGTTCAAAAATTAATCTGTGTAGAATCTGTTTTCCAACCTTCTAGTCAGTCATTCTTGCCCACATGCTTTGCAGTAGTGGGCTGTGAATCAGAACATCTGGGATTGTGATCCTGGCTCTCCATTAATTTGCTGTGATTCTATGGACAGTTTATTTAATTTCTTAATTTGCTCTTCTGGAAAATGAGGCTAATAATCCCTGCTGTCTATTCATTAGAAGGGAACTAGGGAATTTTGCCTATCTGAAGGATTCAGAATGCTGAAACAATTTCTAAATCATAACTTTGAAAGCATCATAGAGACCCAGCCAATTTGCCGTTCCCAGGAGGAACTGACCACATAATTCCAACAACAATAAAAAGGGCAACCTGAAATAAATAAACAAATTGTGGCAAATCTATGCAGTGGAATATTACTCAGCAGTAAATAAGTGGTAAATGCATTTCTGAGTGAAAAAAGCTGGGCCAAAAAGGTTATGATTCCACTTATATGACCTCCTGGAAAGGATGAAAGTATAGAAACAAAATGCAGATCAGTGGTTGCCAGAGGTTAAAGACAGGAGGATTTCACTACAGAGGGATAACATGAGAGAATTTTTAGGGTAATGGACAGTTTGTAAGGAACAGTGATAGTGAATACAAAGCTGTATGTTTGTCAAAACCCTAGAACCATCCACCACAAAGAGTAGATTTTACTGTATGTAATTTAAAAATCAGGATGTGGAAGGAACCCCAGATGGAATTCAGACTGGGACAAATGATTCTAACTGTATGACAAATAAACCACATAACCATACAGAAGGGGATGGGGAGGAAAGAAGTCGACATCAGCAACTTTGAAAAACACTGTTTTGACTAAATGTAAGACTGAAGACCAAAAGAACTATGCACAATACTGTGCTGTTAATTGGTAACTTTATTTTCCATGGGGATATGTATTAGCAACTATGAAAATACATGCATAGCCAGTACTGTTACAACATGATATATATTTTCCTCAAAATTATTGCACTGTGCAAAATTGTGCAATAAAAACCAAAGGATTATGGGAAAATAGAGTTAGGGCCATAATACTTAAAAAGCTGGCCAGTGATACATTTTTAAAAAATGAGAACTAATAGAATAATTTATGTATGTTCAGTGACTAAAAATGCTTAAATACTACAATATATGTGGCATTTTACCTTGAAAAAGACGATGTGTGCGCATGTGTGTGTGCATGTGTGTGTGTAAGTGGGTATAAGAAGGATTGCAGCTTGTGAGATACTATAAAGTGGTGGCAGGAGGGTTATCTGAAATCTGATGGAGAGTTGTAGCAACAGATGTGGGTGGGTATGACTCACAACACATGTGAGGAAGTGAGATAGCTGATAGAAGTCTGATTTGTTTACATGTATGTGCTGTGCTTTATATATTCTTACACAGAATGGTCCAGTTAGGTGTAATTTTGAATTCAGCTACCATTTACATAGACTAAATTGTACATATGCAAACTCTTAATTTACATCATGCTTAAATTGTTCCCCTAATATATCAATTATGTTAGAACAAACTCACATTTTCAAGAAAAATGTTATAATAGAACTTTAAGCATCTGTGTGTTTAGATACGCATATGTATATGTGTGTGTGTATATATATATATATATGCACACACAAATACATGGTTTATCTGTTTCATTTTCAATAAAAATTTTAAAGTACTTGTATTTAGAATATCTAATAAATTCTACCCAATACTAAAACAAAAATCCCATTTATAAATTAGGCAATGGATCTGCTGTGGTTTGAATATGATTTATCCACTCTGAAATTTGAATGCCACTGTGGTGGTGTTGGTAGCCTTTAAGAGATGACTAGGTTGTTAAGCGGGATTCATGTCTTTCTTGTGGGAGTGAGTTTGATGCCTGGCTGTCCCTCCTGACTCCAACTCCATGCTAATGTGAATCCTGAGAGGCCACAGTGATGGCCTAAGTAATCAATCAGGTCCCTGACACCATTATGGAAGGCCTGGATTGAATTCACAAGTTCCAGTTTCATCTTGGCCCAGTCCTGGCCATTGCAGGCATCTGGGGAGTGAATCAGCAAATGGAGGCTCTCTCCCTCAATCTCTCTGTCTCTCAAATAAATTTTTAGAATACTGTTTAAAAAGGTAAAAATAGAATATCATGAACAACGTTATGCGATGGATTTGGAATCTTAGATGAAATGGACAAATTTCTTGAAAGATAGAAACTACTAAAACTCTGTCAGTAGAACCCTATACCTATTACATAAATTACATTCATAGTTAAAAATGAAGAAAACTCCACTGAAGAATTCAACCAAATATTTAAAGAAGATGTAATACCAGTTTCATGCAGATTTTTCCAGAAAGAAGAGGAGTGCATAATTTCCAGTTCATTTTATGAAACTGGTTATTATATGGGGCTGGCGCTTTGGCACAGCAGGATAAAACCCTGGTCTGAAGAGCCAGCATCCCATATGGGCGCCGGTTCTAGTCCTGGCTGCTCCAACTTCCGATCCAGCTCTCTGCTAGCCTGGGATAGCAGTAGAAGATGGCCCAAGTCCATGGGCTCCTGCACCCACATGGGAGACCTGGAAAAAGCTCCTGTCTCAGGCTTCAGATCAGTATAGCTATAGCTGTTGTGGCCATCTGGGGAGTGAACCAGCAGATGGAAGACCTCTCTCTCTGTCTCTACCTCTCTCTGTAACTCTGTCTTTCAAATAAATAAAATAAATCTTTAAAAAAAGAAAGAAATTGGTTATTATGATGATGCCAGTATCAGATAAAAATAATGTAAGAAAACTGCAAACCAATATCCCTCATGAAAATAGATGCAGAAATCTTCAGAAAAATATTAGCAAGTTGAATTTAGCTACATCTGAAAAGGATAATATATCATAACCAAGTGATATTTATTATGATTCAACATTATAAATTCATTTAATTCACCATCAACAGATTAAAGATGAAAACATAAAATCATCTTGATAAATACAAAAAAAGTTTGACCAGATGCAACATTCATGGTAACAACTCTCGGCAAACTATGTATAGAATGGAACTTCCACAACCGCATAAAGAGCATCTACGAAAGTAAAACTTAATACAGACGTTTGGCCTAGCATTTGAGAGATTTACATTCCACATCAGTGTGCTTGGGTTGGAGTCCCTGCTCTGCTTCCAATTCCAACTTCCTACTAATGTGCACCCTGGGAAACAGCAGCTGATGGCTGAAGTACCTAAGTCCTTTCCACTCATGGAAGACTTGGGTTGAGTTCTGGTTCCTGGCTTTGGCCTGCCCAGCCCTGGCTGTTGTGGGCATTTGAGGAATAAACCAGCAGATGAGCTCTTTTTTTTTTTTTTTTTTTTTTTTTTTTTTTTTTTTTTTTTTTTGACAGGCAGAGTGGACAGTGAGAGAGAGAGAGACAGAGAGAAAGGTCTTCCCTTGCCGTTGGTTCACCCTCTAATGGCCGCCGCGGTAGCGCGCTGCGGCCGGCGCACCGCGCTGTTCCGATGGCAGGAGCCAGGTGCTTCTCCTGGTCTCCCATGGGGTGCAGAGCCCAAACACTTGGGCCATCCTCCACTGCACTCCCTGGCCACAGCAGAGAGCTGGCCTGGAAGAGGGGCAACCGGGACAGGATCGGTGCCCCGACCGGGACTAGAACCCGGTGTGCCGGCGCCGCAAGGCGGAGGATTAGCCTGTTGAGCCACGGCGCCGGCCAGCAGATGAGCTCTTTGTCTGTCTCTCTGTCTCTGTCTCCTTCTCTCTTTCTCTCTCTGTGTGTGTATGTGTGTGTGCCTCTTAATAAATTTAATGTGTGTATGTACTTAATAAAGTAAAACTTACAGCTAATATCACACATAAAGTGAAAGATTGACTACTTTCTCCTTGTCAAGGGTGTCTACTCTCACCACTGCTGTTCAACATTTTCATAGATGTCCCAACCGGTGTAGTAAAGCAAGCAAAATAATGGGGAGAAGCCATATGAAGTGGGAAAAAAAAATGAGACAAAACTATTTGCAGATGGCATGATTTATCTATATAGAAAATCCCCCAAAACTACCAAAAAGTTACTGAGGCTAATAAATGAGTTTAACAAGTTATAGGATACAAAGTAATATGCAGACATTAATTATATATCTATGTACTAGCAATCAAGTTCAAGAAGAAGCAATAAAAAGTGATGATGATAGAAACAAAAAGAGTTGTTTCTTCCTGTTAGATTGTATTGACTGGAGAGGAGCCCAAGGGGACCTCCTGAGGTGTTGGAAGAATTGTTTTTTTAAAAAATTTTATTTATAAAAAGGGGACATATTTCATGTATTTTATATATACAGTTCTAAGAGCATAATTATACTTCCTGCCCTACCCTTCCTCACTCCTACCCTTGCTCCTTTTCTCTTATTTTTCTTTCAGTTTTTACAGTGACATACTTTCTGGAACTATTCTTTATCACATTCTAGGGAGTGATTGCATGGGTTTAAGCAAATGTAAAAATTCATTGATCTGCTTGTTTAAGTTTAGAGCACTTCAGTTTATTCTACGTGTGCTAACCTCAAAACTTTAAAACAGGCAATCTGTTTTAAAGGTAAAGGAAAATGATCTCACATAGTGTGATGTATCCCATCTGACATAAGGTTTTTCCCATGGTGATACCCAAGAAATTCCATTGACTGAATAAAACAATCGCTCTACTTTGTTTCAAATGGAACTAGTTAATTTATACAACCCTGTATCTTTATAACTGTATCTTCTAGTTAACCCAGCCATAAGAGTGAGCCTGGGCCTAGTTGAAAGTTCACAGGAGGGAGGCAGGTAAGCATTGGATTTGAATGAGAGTCCTGCTATCAGTGCTTTTTTTGACTAATATCATGACAATAGTTTCAGAGAATGTAGTAGGCACCTGCTAGTCTGTGCCTTAGAGGATGCTGAAGTAGGGGTGAGCTTATTGATTTCAAAATATTAAAAATCCATTTAGAGGCTAGGATGACCTTCAAATTTTAAATCAAATTACATTTTCTCTGTGGGAAAACCTCCCCAGTTAGATTGGAATTGGAGAGAGTAATGAGATGTAATCATAGAGAGTGTTGTATTTTTGCCTCCTAGGAGATTTCTCAAGTGATCCATGTGAGACGTTGCTTCTGCTGTATGAGTTTGAAGTTAAAGCCAAAATAAATGATCCATCACTGGACAGCTTCATGGAATCAGTGTGGGAGCTGCCTCATTTAGAAACTAAAACATTTGAAGTAATTGCATGTAAGAGCTACATTAGTGCTTTTGTGAGATTAGCCCCCATTTAGATCCTATGACTTTTTTTATTCTGTTCTCTCTTTTACCTCTGGATGAGAAACAATTTTTCCTCATAGCCCTTTGTTTCTCCCTCCCCAATGACATTCTTAGACTATTTTGTATTATAATCATTTGTGCATTTATCTTTTTCCCCTCTATAAGATTATAATCTCCTTACGGTTATAAACAGTAATGATTTATATGTGTTATACTTATAAACCCTAACTAAGCGCATTGCTTATACTAGGTGCTGAAGTCTATTCTATGTGTGAAATGTCGTTATGCATCTATGCAATATGGGGAGCTCAGACTTAAGAAAGTTGGTTTTACTCAGGTAGTTAGGAATGATAATCACTTCACTGATAAAAGATGATGAAATCATAAGCATTTATTGAAATGCACAGAGAAATATTGGATTTTTTTTAACATACTGCCACTCTGAAATTCCTCGTTGAGCTGTCAGTGGGATTTGGGAGCTCAGAGTCTTTTGGGAACTACACTGTAGTCAATGGCCTAATTGTCTTCCCTGTGTATCTCTCACCCTCCTCAAGAAGCCTGAGTGTGGTTAATTAAGGTATTAGATAGCCTCAAGTGTTGAAGTGTTACATTGCCTTTCCTTGGTCTTCCCAAAACAGAATTCCTAGTGCCCTGAAGCAAGTGGTATGTGCTTTACAGACACAAGATGATGACCACTGGTCCTTGTACAAGGTGACTTCAAAAAGTTCATGGAAAATTGAATTAAAACATATGTAAATTTTGGTGCAAAAAATTTGAAAGCTGTGTGTAGTTTTTCCATATGTGCATTTTCCATGAACTCTGTGAGGACTCCTCTTAAAGTGGAACGCCCAAGTCCAGAGGCTTGTTAAATGCACCTGGAGGACTGGCCTTTGATTATCTCTGATCTCACTTTCTTGCCAAGTGTTTCATATCTTTAGTGTCAAACAAAAACAGGATATTGTAGAAATCTGTTTTGATTAGTGCCCTTTTACTGATCTGCTTTCTGGTTCCTACTCAGTGTGCCCTTCCTTCACTCTGGTTCATAAGATTATTGCTTCGCCTGTATGATTGTGTGCAAGGTCATCGACAGTGGCCTTTCTATTGGTATTTGCTGAAGAAAGGATGCAACCTGGCAATCCTCCTATGCTGCTCTGCCCAGAAGGGAGAAGCTGTAAAAGCATCTGCAGAGTCATGATTTTTTTAGCATTTGTTCTTGCTGTTTGTTTGTTTTTGTTCATTTGATTTGCTCATCTATTTCAGGGCAATTTTGACTAGAGAAAGCAAGTGGTAGCCTGGGATGAAAACTGGTTGATGGAATTATTGTGCTCACTGTCTTTTGTCTTTCCTCCGGATAGCATTAGCAATGGAAAAGCCTGCATACTATCCTTCCATTGCAATCAAGGCCTTGAAAAAGGCTTTAATACTTCACAAGAGGCAAGAACCAATTGATGTTTTGAAATACAGGTCAGTAAATGTATTGCAACACTTAAGCCAGGCTTTTGATAGCCAAAAGAACTATAATCAATGCCCCCAATCAATCATATGCAACTAGGCCAAGTTAAAGGTGTGGGGGAGCTGTGAACAGCTCCAGGTGGTGAGTTGTATTCCCGACCAAGAATTACATAGCCAAGTCAAGGAGTCTGGCTTTCCTAAAGGACAACAAGTTGCTTCCCTGGCTGAGTCTAATTAGACGACCAAAGTGCTAAATACCTTCCTTCCTTTGTTTCATTAGCAAATATTCCAGACATATAACAAACACCAATGTATCCACTATCCAAATTCAACAGAGGTTAACATTTTTTTCTAAGTACTTTTCTTAAAATACCAGTAGGTGGTATAGGAGATATTATTTATTAGAGTTTTTTTGTTTCCCATGGCCAGACATGGAAATAAATGTTGTGTGATTTTTCTGGAAAATTTTATTACAGTCTTTCTGTTCTGAGACATGAGAGACAGTTCTCCTGGAGTTACTCCCAGTTTAAATCCCAATTTCCTTGCCCATTAGAGGAAGTAACAATGTCCTTTAAAATGCCCGCAATCATAAAATATAATAAACGGTCACAACGAATGAACAGTCTTAACGTCAGGCAGGAAGCTAAGAAAGAGTGAAAGACAGCCTCAAGTATGATACAAAGTAGGACCTCTTTTACAGTTTCAAAAATCTGTCCTCTGAGCTTGGAGTCCAGATAAAACCAAGGGAAGAACAGAAGTGTTTTGAAGCTTAGTCTGGGATGAGATCCAGATTTTACTTATCTCAGCCCCGAAGCCAATGATTTCTTTCCTTATGGGCTGAGTTCTCTCTTTTTTGATTTTCAGCACATGTGTGCACAACTTGATTAGCCTCTCAATGCCAGAGAGGCCATCGAGGGTCGAGCTTTGTCCCCTGGAAGACATTGGAGGCTATTTTGAAGATGCTCTGAGACTTATGAACCGCACTGTAAGTTAAACGGTGATACGAAATTTTCAGCTAATCTTAAAGAACTGGATTGTTTTGTGTAGCAGAAATTAAGTAGAATAATGCTTCCTGAGATGAGTTTCTTGGGTATATTCATATCACTATGTAGTCACACATTATAAAATCTTCCCTGAGTTTATGAAATCTAAATAGTTAAAAGTAGAAATTTTTACCACAGGTGTGTTTTAGAATAGGTCAAAATAGCAGCACCACTGCGCATTTTGAACTATCTTGTATTTTCTAAGCCCAGTAGAATCATTCCTTCCCCTGTGATGATATTGACCCATGAAAGTGCTGATTGTTATTCCTACCATTTCTCAGAGGCAAGTGAGAGAGTACAAGGGATGCTGAAGGCCTGCTTCTCAGTCCCTCCTCTCTGATTTCGGTTTCTTTTCAGTGCAGGTTTATTGGGGAATTAAGTTAGCTTTCTCGAGGCATGATTTACATTATCACAAAATTTGTCCATTATTATGTGCACAATTCGGTAATTTTCTGGATGGGTTTAATTCTCACTGCAATTCAGTTTCAAATAGCTACATAATTCCATAAAGTTTCCTCTTGCTATTTGCAGTCGATTTCTGCTCCCAGCTCTAGGCAACCATAGATCTGTTCCCTATTCTTATAGAATCTCAATTTCTGGGCATTGCATGTAAATGGAATCATATAGTATGTGGCCTCTTGTGTCTGGCTTCTTTCACTTTGTGTAATATTGTTGAGCCTCCTCCATGTTGTAGCATTATCAGTATTTCATCCTTTTTACTTGCTGAATAATATTCTATTATTATATTTTGTTTATCCATTCACACTGTTAGACATTTGAGTTGTTTCCATCTTCTGGCTCTTAGGAATGATACTGCTGTGAACATTCATGTACAGGTCTTCATGTGGACACATTTTTTTCACTTCTGGATATATACCTAGGAGTGGAATTGCTGGGTGACCTGGTAACTCTTAACTTTGTGAGGACCTGCAATCTGTTTTCCAAGGTGGCCACACCATCTGACATTCCCATCAGCAGTGTATAAGGACTTCATCTTCTCCACACCCTCACCAACACTCACTATTGCCCATCCTTTTTTTATTGTTATTACAGATATGCTAGTGGTGTGCAGTGGTATCTCAGTATGGTTTTGATTTGTATTTTCTTGATGGCTAATGGTGTTGAAAATTTTTCATGTACTTATTAACCATTTCTATATCTTCTTTGAAAAAATGTCTGCTCAGTTATTTTCTCATTTTAAAAATTGAGTCATCCTTTGGTTGAATTGAAGGAGTTCTTTCTACATTTGGGAGATAAGTCCTTTATCCAGATACATGCTTTGTAAATATTTTCTCACAGACTCCAGCTTGTCTTTCTCTTTTCATTTCTTTTTAAAGATTTATTTATTTATTTGAGAGGCAAAGTTACTGACGGAGAAAGGGAGAAACAGAGAGAGAGGTCTTCCATCTGCTGGTTCACTCCCCAGATGGCCACAATGGCCAGAGCTGGGCTGATCGAAAGCCAGGAGCCAGGAGCTTCTGCTGGGTCTCCCACACAGGTGTAGGGGCCCAAGCACTTGGGCCATTTTCCACTGCTTTCCCAGGCCGTAGCAGGGAGCTGGATCAGAATTGGAATAGCCAGGACTTGAACCAACCAGCGCCTATACTGGTTGCTGGTGCTGCAGGCAGAGGCTTAACCTACTATGTCACAGCACCACCCTCATCTTTTTATTTTCTTAATGGAATAATTTAAAGAGCAAAAGTTTTCCATTTTAGTGGTCCAATTTTTCCTTTTGTAGTAAATGTTTTTGCTCATGCTAAGAAATGTTTGCCTGACCAAATTTACAAAAATTTTCTCTTCTGTATTCTTGTAGAAGATTTATGCCTTTATCTCTTACATATAGATTCATTTTGAGTTAATTTTTGTATCTGGTGTGAAGCAGAGGTTTCAATTGCTTTTGTTTGTTTTTGTATATGGATATCACTCCTCTGCTGTTTGACTTTCATTTTCTCATTTGTAAAAAGAATAATATGTGCTCCGGCTCTCCCACACTTGGCTTGTAAGGATCAGTGTAAAAATATATGTTATAAACTTTAACAGTTCATACACATTTAAGGCAGTATTGTTTGTATAAGGCAGCTATAAAACAGAAGGTTAGATGGCTTGCTTAAAGCCCCACATGGTCATTATTTGAGCCCATGTTAATATCTAAGGATCCTGACTGCTCTGGCCTTAACTCCTTTTTCATACACAAATATCTACCAACCACAACAGCTGGTGGATCAGTACAATATAGCAGGGTGACAGCCTGGTACAAACTAGCAGTGACTAACAGAAGTGTAGAATTCTGGAGCTATGTAATTGTGGCCTGTGAGAATTTAAGAAGAACACGTCAACATCGAACATTTTGGATTTTTCCTTTTACTGTATTTTGGGAAGAAGAAAAAACCACATTTCTAAGCCATGAGCCTCATCTGAACTTTCAAGTGTGTTTGCTATAGTCAACTAATACAAACTAAAATCAGATTCTATGGGGCAGGTATTTGACTTAGCAGTTCACATGTTGGTTAAGATACCGGCATCCCACCATGGGGGTGCCTGGGTTTCATGTCCAGGTCTACTTCTGACTCCAGCTTTCTGCTAATGCAAGCCATGGGAGACAGCAGTGATGGCTCAAGTAATCAACTTCCTGTCACCCGAGTAGGTGACCTCAATTGAGTTCCTGACCTGCGGATGGGAGTTCACTCTGTCTCTGTCGCTCTGTCTCTCAAATATATAAATTCTTAAAAGGTTAAAAAAAAAAGTTAGATTATGCTGTAACTCCAAATTTCCAGACTCTGTAAAAGCCAAAACTTTCTCTAAGCATTTTGATTTAATTTATTTTATTCTATTTTTTATTGTATTTGTTTGTTTATTTTATTCTATCAAATACATTACAGTTGCAGCTCTCAGGTTCTTGAGTTGACTGTTAGAGAGCTTGGTGTGCTTCTACCTTTCTGACGATTTTCCTGTCCATTATTGCTCATCACCTGAAACATGACTGAGTAGTTAGCTTTTTCATACAGAGATTAACTTAGCTGTCTCGACTCTTTATATTGTATGTGTTGCTGTTTCCTGTTTGAGTGTGCTGTGCATCTCCTCTGTTTGAAGTGCTTGTGAGAAAATTTTGCATTGACTTTTTTACTGCCTTGTATTATTTGTTGAACAGATAACCTTTATCAAGTGCCTCCATACACTATCAAATGGCTATTATGCAAAAAAGCTCAAGCTTCCCAGTACAGTGCTTTATAGTTTATGAGCACTCTCACATTCCTTATCTCGTATGACCTCCCCCACAGAAATCCCATGAAATAGACAATGCTGCTATTATCATCCTTGATTTACAAACGAGGAAATTTATATGATTCAAAAAAGTCAGGTTGCCAGTTTGCCTAAGGTCATTCATAGCTAATGAATGAGAGACCCCAGGCCCTCTGACCTTTTGTCTTAGTTAGTGTGGGCTATTATAATGAAATGCCATAGGCTGGGTAGCTTATAAACAACAGAAATTGACTTCTCACAGTTCTGGAGGCTGGTAAGTCCAAGATCAAGGTGCCTGCAGATTCGATATCTGATGAAGGCCCATTTTCTCACAGACAGCTCTCTTCTCACTGTAACCTCACATGGAAGAAGGAACAAAGGATCTTTATAGCGTCTCTCCTTTAAAAAAAAAAAAGATTTGCTTAATTACTTGAAAGGCAGAGCTACGGAAAGGCAGAGAGAAATCTTCTATCCATTGGTTCACTCCCCAGATGGCTGCAAAAGCCAGAGCTGAACATTTCCAAAGCCAGGAACCAGGAGCTTCTTCCAGGTCTCCCACGTGGGTGCGGGGGCCCAAGCACTTGAGCCATTTTCTACTGCTTTCTCAGGCCATAGTAGAGAGCTGGATTGGAAGAGGAGCAGCCGGGACTAGAACTGGCACCCATATGGGATGCCAGCACTGCAGGCAGTGGCTTTATCCTCCAGTTCCAGTGTCTCTGTTTTTAAGGGCATTAATTCTATTCATGAGGGCTGTGTCCTCATGACCTAATGACCTCTCAGTGACCCTACCTCCTTATATCATCACCTTGGGAGCTAAGATTTTAATATACAAATTTTTGAGAAAACATTAACAATCTATTGCTCCTCAGTTACCAAGCTCTTTCCACTAGCAGGCATATCTTCTTTACCAGTTCTTGCTAAGAAATTGCAGTTCAAAGGAAAGGCTTAAGGGTTTTCTTTCCTCTAAATCTTGGGCCCGGCATCCTGGTGCAGGCATCCTGGTGCAGCAAGTTAAGCAGCCACTTGAGATAACTACATCCCATACTGGAGTTCTGGTTCAAGTCCTGGGTACCCCACGCTTCCAGTCGAGCTTCCTGCTGATGCACCTGGAAAGGCAGCAGATAATGGCTCAAGTACTTGGATCCGTGCCATTTACATGGGAAACCTAAATGGAATTCTGGTCTCCTGGCTTCAGCATGGGCCAACCCCGGGCATTCAGGGAATGCCCAGCATGGCATTTGGGAAGTGAGTGAGCAAACAGATGGAGGAATCTCTCTCTCTCTCTCTCTCTCTCTCTCTCTGGCTTTCAAGTATATGAAGGTAAATAAATAAACATTTAAACTAAATATGTCTTCCTTCTTCAAAGCCTCACATCTCTGTGAGACTAGAATTGAGATTCATGCAAAGGCATCTTTGAGTTAGATGTTGATATTGTCTTTCTCCTAGATTTCTGTAGTTAGTTTCCTAATTGGTCTCTGGCTCTTCTTCAGTTTTTCCTGTGTATCCTTATAAAATGTCTTCCGAAAATGCAGCCTGTGCTGTTATCACTCCTTCCTTCTGCCCCAAATCTCTCATAGCACCATATTTTCCAAGTCCTTACCCTGACCCTCAAGGCTATCCATAACCTCACCCAACCCTCCTGCACACCTGAATAAAACTTATAGGACCTTGTCCAGACAATAGTGCAATATTCTTGTTAGCATCAGCTTTCACCTCCTCCTGGGCAGGATCTTTACTCAACACGACAAAGCCCTCACTACCCATTTTTGTGGAAGTCTCATCTGCTCCCATTCCATTTTTCTCAGGAGAAAGTACTAAATTACCTGAATCTTTGCTTCCTGGTGTCAATTAATTAGTAGCTATTAGTATTCTTTTTGTCTTATACCATGCACAAAAATAAAGTACAAAAGGAAGAAGAAAGAAAACACAGATTAATTAAAGAGCTGAATATAAAAAATCAAAGCTAGAAAAGCATGAGGAGAGAATATAGGAAAACTTTCTTTAATCAGAGTGGGGAGCAGCCACCAGAAGGTGCTCGGGAAAAAAGTAGGTCAGATTACATAAATTAGTAAACAATCCAAGATACCACAAAAAAATTTTAAGCTACATACTTGAATAAAATATTTGTAAAACATTTAAGTTAAAATCAATCTGAAAAAGATGATCAACACTAGACAAAATGGACAGACGCTATGATTAGGTGGTCTGCAAAAGAAGACTGGCTAATAAGCGTACACCGAGTTGTTCAAGCTCACAGTTAATGGAGGGGACCTCTATAAGCAGAAACACAATTCTGTCTATTAAGACACGAGGTGAAAATGGCTGCATAGATTTTCCCCAGTTTTTACAGGGTGTGCTATTAATAATATTGAAAATATAGACAGCAGCCAGATCCAGGAGTCGGTGTCCCCGACCTCTGTCTCATCTGTGCCACAAACAGGCTGTATAGCCTCAGCAGATGGTGCCACCTCTCTGGGCCTTGATTTCTTCATCAATAAAATGAGGTTACTAGAGACTTCCACCTCTGAAATGAAGTCTTACAACTCACAAATATAAATACAGATCACTAAAATTTTTTTAGTGACCAAGCCCAGTGAATCGACATTTTTCCAAAGAAGGTATTCAGTGGCCAATAAACACATGAAAAGATGTTCAACATCATTATTCATCAGCAGTATCCAATCAAAGCACAAAGTTCGGGGCCAGTGCTGTGGCACAGTGGGCTAAACCTGTGCCTGCGGCGCCAGCATCCCATATAGGTGCCGGTTCGTGTCCCAGCTGCTTCTCTTCTGATCCAGTTCTCTGCTGATAGCCTGGGGAATGCGGTGGAAGACAGCCCACATGCTTCAGCCCCTGCACTCATATGGATGACCCAGAGGAAACTCCAGGCTCCTGGCTTCAGACTGGCCCAGCCCTGGTCGTTATGGCCATCTAGGGAGTGAACCGGCAGATAAAAGATCTCTCTCTGTCTCTGTCTCTCTCTTTCAAATAAATAAATCTTTTTTTGAAAATACACAATGTTCTACCACTTAACACCTACTAAGATGGCACGAATAAAAAAGACTAATGCTAACAATTATTAACAAAAAGCTGGTACCTTCATATGGTGTAGGTTTATCACAGCTGCTTTGAAAAACAGCCTGGTAGTTCCTCAGAAGTTTAAACAGAAGTACCATAAGACCCAGCAATTCCATTCCTAGGTTTATACCTGAGAGGAATGAAAGCACATTCCCCACAAAAATTCATACACAAATGTTCATAGTGAAATTATTCATCGAGTCAAAAATAGAAACAACCCAAATGTCTACCAACTTATGAATGGACAAATGAAATGTGGTATTTCCCTACAATGGAATAGTATTTGGCCCTAAAAAAAGATGAAATACTGACAACCCAAATGTCTACCAACTTATGAATGGACAAATGAAATGTGGTATTTCCCTACAATGGAATAGTATTTGGCCATAAAAAAGGATGAAATACTGACAACCCAAATGTCTACCAACTTATGAATTGACAAATGAAATGTGGTATTTCTATGCAATGGAATAGTGTTTGGCCATAAAAAAGGATGAAATCCTGACATACTTGAAGACAATACGAAGTACTGCATAATTGCATGCATCCATTTATCTTAAATATCCAGAATAGGCCAATAAATAAAAGACAGAAATTGCATTAGAGGTTTACCAGGGCTTGAGGGGGATGGAATTTTTATTATTATTATTATTATTATTAGAAAAACAGAATTACAGAGAGAGGTAGAGACAGAGAGAGAGGTCTTCCATCCGCTGGTTCACTACCCTGATGGCTGCAATGGCCAGAGCTGAGCTGATCCGAAGCCAGGAGCCAGGAGCTTGTTCCGGGTCTCCCACGTGGGTGCAGGGGCCCAAGGACTTGGGCCATCTTCCACTGCTTTCCCAGGCCACAGCAGAGAGCTGGATCGGAAGAGGAGCAACCGGAACTAGAACCGGTGCCCTTATGGGATGCCGGCACTTCAGGCAAGGGCTTTAACCCACTGCGCCACAGCACCAGCTGAGGAGGATGGAATTTTAATGGTGGAGGAAGTTACTGGTGAAAAATAAGGAGCTCATAGGCATGGAAATGTTCTAAAACTGATGGCAATGACAATGGCAGCACTCTGTGCATATACTAAAAACCACTGAATCACACAGTACCGTAGGTGAGCTGTGTGGTATGTGAATTGTGTCTGCATAAAGCTGATGGAGGGTATATTTGCTTAGGGAATTTGGGGAGAGCCTTAAAAAGTGGGCATTTTGAGTCCCAGGACACACACAATCGAGTTAGAGATATGCCTGAGTGCCATGTGTAGAAAGATGTTGAGGACAGAGAAAACTGGTTTGAAATATGAGCCCCCAAAAGCCAACAGAGCAAACACCTCACCACTGAACTGACATCTAACCGGGAGCCCAAACCAGACATCTAGGAGGCATCCTCAACACCTCCCTCACTCCTCCTGTTGCTTTCTTCTCATTCCTTTCTTTTCTTTTTCTTTATTGTAAAAACTGACAGTCCTGTTGTAATTGGGAGAAAACCAGCCGCAGCACGTTGGGCAGACTGAGAGTCACCAGCAGCCACTACTGTTAGGGGTTGTGCAGGCAGCCGAAGGGGTCAGGGCTCGCTGTCTCGCACGGTGGAGAGGAAGAAGGAGCTCCGAGTTCTAACCCAGCTGGGACAGTTTCGCCTCCTCTCATCGCTCTCAGGAAGTTGAGGCAGGGCAACATTTCCCTTGCTGCTGAAGGTTCCTGTGGGAGAGGCAGTGGAGGGTTCATAAAGGCTCCCAGTGGAGTTCCCCTCCCCCACTGGCCCCCTGCTGCTTTCCAGACACTTTTCAGCAGAGTCTAAATCCAGAACTGTGTGTTTCATAGGCCTGAGGGTGGTGAGCAGAGGACAAGATGGCCAGAGGCGAGGGGTGGGAACCAAGGGCAGTGGCCATTCTTAGCAGTTCCAGAGAAACAGGACTTTCCACCCCAGCAGTCTGCACAGGCGCAGTGGCAGCACTGGCCACTGCCCTCCCAGAAAATTTCCCCCAACCTCTTACAAGTACTTCAGTGTGGAAAGGGTTCAAGCAACGAAGACGACAAAGTTGAAGACCATGAGGATGAGGAAGATTTTGAAGGTGACTGACTGAAGTACTTGAGGATCTCTGAATGGGCAGCCTCAACACCCAGCTGGGCTCCTAGCACGTTCTTGTTGATCCTCTGGGTGATCTCCTCTTGTTCTTTAACCATGTGCGCCAAGTGCTAAAAGATGGAGCCCAGCTCAACAGTTGTAGACTCAGTGTTCTCCGTGGTGTCTGCTCAACTCTGGATGGAGGAATCCTGCCAGTCCATGAGCTGCAGCTGCTGGCTGCTCCGAGAGTCCACCATGGCAATGGTCCCATCCCTAGGGACACAAAACTCTGCCTGCAAAACCACAGGGGGTAGGGCTGACACGTGTGCCCAGGAGAACTGTTTCCACTGGCTGCTCTGATGCTTCAAGTCCTCTGTCTTCACTTTTTTTTTTTAAAGATTTGTATCTATTTATTTGAAAGGCAAAGTTCCAGAAAGGAAGAGGCAGAGAGAGAGAGAGAGAGAGAAAGTCTCTCATGTGCTGGTTCACTCCCCAAATGGCCATAATGACTGGAGCTGAACCTATCCGAAGCCAGAAGCCAGGAGCTTCTTCCGGGTCTCCCATGCAGGTGCAGGGGCCCAAGCACCTGGGCCATCTTCTACTGCTTTCCCAGGCCATAGCAGAGAGCTGGATTGGAAGTGGAGCAGCCGGGACTCGAACTGGCACCCATATGGGATGCTGGCATACCTGCTACACCACAGCACCAGCCCCTTTTCTTCACTTCCAAAATTGTTTTGAAGTCATTGGACATGGAAGCCAGTTTTGACTGCAAGGAGCCCACAATGGTGTTGGAATGGCTCTGGAGGTGCCAGGCACTTTGGCTGCCCTTGGCCCACAGGAAATCCTGAAGCTGAGCATATTGTTTTTCAGGGTGTTGATGTCCTGTTTGATGATGTATGTTAGCACCTCAGTTTCCATTGCTTCATCATCAGAGAGGGACTTGCGCTTTGCCAATATTGTCAGCCTCTCCATCTTGGCAAATCTGCTGCTGAGGTCTTTCCCAATGGACTTGGCCATGAGGGTGAATTTACTTCTCTGTCAGACAGCACGCATGCAAAGAGTGGTTTATTTGCCTGGATTCCATTCTGATGACTCTGCAATGACTTGCAGGCAAATAGGAACTCCTGGGTCCAATCCCGGCAAGACATGATGTCTGGAGGGGGAGGGACCAGAGCCATTGGTGGGGGGGGGGTGGAGGCAGAGGGGTGATGTCAATGCTGCTGCTGCCAGCAGTTTGCAGGGAACAGGACCTGTGTCTTTGAGAGGCCTAGGTAGACCCTCTGATCCATATTTTTAGACCTGTAGATATGTGCTGATTCATTAAGATGTGTAGCCTGGACTCCTCTCTGCCACCTGCTGTAGCCACCACTACCACAACCTCCTGGATCATCACCACCTCCCCCCTGGGCACTTAAGTCACTTGTAACCCCACAAAAGACCCCTTGCTCCTGTTTCTAATCTATCATCAAGTCCCATGAATTCTAATCTCCTAAATTATTTCTTAAATTCATCAACTTCTTCCTGTCTTCTACCATCAACAACCTAGTTCAAGTTATCACCTTTTATCTCAGCTTCTGCGGAACTTCTTAACAGCTCTCCTATCTCCTCTTGCTTCCTTCTGTGTCTTTCTCCACTCAGCAGCACCAGGAAGATCTTTCACATTTTCAAATATGTGTGACCTTGCTTAATCCTCTTCGGTAGCTAGTTTCCCACTGCTCTTAGAATATAGATCAAAATCCCAATCGTGGCCTGCAAGGCCCTGCTGACCTGTCACTCCTCCTCTTGGGTTGCTCATTCTGTCACTCTGCACTGTCAGCACACTTTACAAGGCCACTAATTACCAGCTTTTAGACAAAGAGGATGGCCTCTTTACCCTGGCCATCTTTATTTCCCCGATTTTTTTAAAAAAGTATTAATTTAAGAGGCAGAGAGAGAGAGAGCAAGCGAGCTTCAATGGCCAGAACTGAGCCAGGGTGGAGCCAAATAAAGCCAATCAATATGCTTTAACCATCACCTGCCTAATGATATCACGTGTTACCTCAAACCCAACAGGTTTAAAATAGAACTTATTGTTATTTCCACCCGTCATCCCCAGAAACATTTCCTTCCAATTTTTTCTTTCAATGATACACACATTCTCTTAGCCATTCAAACTGTATACTTTAGAGGCCTTAACAGTTGAGTTGTCTTTGAGTCCCCATATCAAATCAGTTACCAAGTTCTATTGATTCTTTCTTTTATTTATATTTATTTGAAAGACAAAATTACAGATATATATATATATATATATATATATATATATATATCTTCTGTCTGCTGGGGGTTCACCCCAAAATTGCCACAACAGCCAGGGCTGCTGAGCCAGGCCAAAGCCAGGAGCCTGGAACTCCACCCAGATCTACCACATGGGTGACAGGGACCCTAGCACTCAGGCCATCCTCTACTGCCCTCCCAGGCACATCAACAGGGAGCTGGATCAGAAGTGAAACAGGCCGGCGAGAGGCGGCAAGATGGCGGAATAGGCAGGAAGCACACTTAGTCCGGGGGGAGAGAAAGTTTAATATAAGTGGAGATACTGCAGTGTCAAGGAAGAGTAGGGGATGAAACAGCAGAGGAAACTCTTCCGGAACTAGTGATTCACAGTGGACCTGCGTGGAGAGTGTGGGAGCCCAAGTTCGGGACACCAGCAGCAGACTCAACGTGCCAGCGCTGGAACGCGAGGTGAGCCGAACCTCCATAGCCCGAGATACCAGCAGGCAAGCGGAAAGAGGAGGCTAGAGGGAACGAGGCTTGAAACTCCGTGGGGAAAAATTCACCAGACTAACTAGAAGAGAGAGAAAAATAAAATAAAAAAAGTGACTGATACGGACACAAGTTTCTCTCTCTCCGCTCACCTCTCACAGGCGAGCAAGACAGAGCAGGCGCCATTTTGGACATACGTCATAAGCAGGGCGACCTCAGGTCTGCACCAGCCCTGAGCCTAGCAGAAAAACCTGACTCTGGGGGGAGGGGTGAAATAACAGGAGATTAGCATCTAACTTGGCAACCCAGTGGGAGACTGCAGGAGAATTGGAGCCCACACTGAGGGCAGCAGAGATTCCCTGTGTGGTCCTTGGGAAAGAGCTTCCAATCTCTGGCTCCTGTGGGTATATCATTTGCCTGCTAACTACCTCCAATTACGTTCAGCTGTGTGGAATTACTTCCCTTTTAAATCAAAAAAAGAAAGAGAGATTTACCACACCTAACCTGGGAGTGTCATCCTTGACACACCCTCAACCCTGAGGAACCAAACACAGCTCTCAGTCCACACTCATCTCAAGCCTCTAAGGCTCCACTGAAAGCAGACAGTCCACTTAATATAGAGCCATAGTGTAACAAGAAAAAACACCACAGTGAAGAAACCAAATATCTCCAACATGCCAAACAACAAACGCAAAAACCAAGCTAACAGGAACAAGGAAGAAACTATGACGCCCCCAAATGAAAAAGACACCCCAATTCAAGATTATGAAGATGAAAAGATCGAAGAAATGCAAGAAGCAGATCTCAAAAAATTGATAAGAACATTAAGAAGTTCTCAAAAACAAATTCTTGAACTACAGAAATCCTTCATGGACAAGATAGAAAATCTCTCTCGTGAAAGTGAAATATTAAGGAGGAATCAAAATGAAATGAAACAACTAGTGGAACAAGAAACTCTGATAGTGACTAGAAATCATAATGAAATGAAGAGTTCAATAGATCAAATGACAAACACATTAGAGAGCCTTAAAAACAGAATGGGCGAAGCAGAAGAGAGAATATCAGACTTAGAAGACAGAGAACAGGAAAGGAAACAGGCAAACCAAAGAAAAGAAGAAGAAATTAGAAATCTAAAAAATATTGTCAGGAATTTACAGGATACTATTAAAAAACCCAACATTCGGGTTCTAGGAGTTCCTGAAGGCATGGAGAGGGAGAAAGGATTAGAAGGCATTTTCAGTGAGATACTAGCAGAAAATTTCCCAGGTTTGGAGAAGGACAGAGGCATCTTAGTACAGGAAGCTTATAGAACCCCTAATAAACATGACCAAAAGAGATCCTCACCACGACATGTTGTAATCAAACTCACCACAGTGAAACATAAAGAAAAGATCCTAAAAGGTGCAAGAGAGAAACGTCGGATCACTCTTAGAGGATCTCCAATTAGACTCACAGCAGACTTCTCATCAGAAACCCTACAAGCTAGAAGGGAATGGCGAGACATAGCCCAGGTACTAAGAGAGAAAAACTGCCAGCCCAGAATACTATATCCTGCAAAGCTCTCATTTGTAAGTGAAGGTGAAATTAAGACTTTTCACAGCAAACAGAAACTGAAAGAATTTGTTGCCACTCATCCTGCCCTGCAAAAGATGCTTAAAGATGTGCTACACACAGAAACACAGAAACATGGTCACCAATATGAAAGAAGGTAAAGGAAGGAAACCTCACAGCAAAAGATCACAGGAAGCTCAATTTCTCTTTGACATAGAATTAAACTCTGATGCTCTGTTAAAGCAATGTGTTAAAGTAATCTATTATGTTCTCTTGATGTCTGTTAAATTCTAATTGTTCAAAAACAGCTGAATTTTTATTAAGAGCAATGGGTTATTTAAATATGTGCTTTTTTCAAAAATTTGAATATCTGCTGCTCATAAAACTAAAGCGTTGTTGGTTCTGTGTTTAGCTGTCCTCCTATAGGTTCCTATGGACTTTTTCCAGCCACTTTTATTGTATTCAGTACTTTGGGATGGCTCTGTAAACAGATGAAGCCAATAATGTATTAACAGTACCAACTGAGAGAAAGTATGGTTAACTGAGGTTACTAAAAAGAAAAAGCAATTCAAATCAATTGGCAATCTACAAAAAGAGTTAAAGATTTTAAAAGCTATTATTAAAATTGATGTATTGGTCTATTATGCTATATTATATGTGTGTACATATTGTATGTCCACATGGGGAAATTTTATTAAGAGTTTTATTTTAAATGGCTTATAGATAAGATTGTCCATAAATTTAAGCTGCTAAAATCAATCAAAGATACATTTTAATTTGTGGGACCTGAATCTGTGTATCATATGTTTTAGACTTGTTGGTAGAAAGAAACTAAAAACATTTTAGATGGTTGTGCTTAAGTTTACTGGCTAAACAAACTACACCATGTTAGATATTTAAGAGGTGTTTTCAAATACATGATTCTTAAAATTTATGGAAGGCATTGGACCTTCTGGTAAATGTTTTCTTAAGTTGGTATCTAATGGTTGAAACGGTTTGCTAAGTATTCATGTGATATTGCTATTGTCAGCAAGCGATCTAGGACTTGCTCCCTCATTTCTCTATTCGAAGCCCAACTTGTTCTTTCATTTCTCTATTCTCTTCAAGGTAGGAAACTAATTCTATTATGAAAGAATCTGTAGGATGCACAATTTAATCTTTAGACCTTATAAAAGAGATGGCTAACATTTTTCTGCAATAGCATAGCCAAAATAAGAACTCAAATAATAATCTCATAGCTAGATTCACTTCGCCATCAGCGAAGTATACAGTAAGTAGAAAAAACCTCCCTTTCAGACCAAAGGGAAAGAAAGTTTTAAAGTGAGAATATAATTTTCCTCATGGGCATTGTCTACCTTAGAAAAACTACTACAGAACATGCCTGTGACTATAGACTTGTAGTTCAGGCCACCGAAGATTAGAGATGGGACACGGGCACTCCCTTGACTTGCATCCTCTGGTCTGCTTTAACACAAACCAGGAGGAAAAGAAAGCTCGGCATCAGAAGCAATGGGTGGCAGGCCTATTAATGGCTGATCTGTACAGTGATCTGCCCTCAAGGAGACCCAACAGGCCAGTCCACTGCAGTGGCTTTCAATGTGGTAAGCCTGGGCTTCAGCAGAAGTCAGCTTGTGAAGAGCCCTGGCAGCTCTGCCAAGAGTTGGATCACTGGTAATGGACCTGCCCTGGAGTCGAAGGATGCCCAGGTCAGAGCCACAGATCTTATTGGCTCTAAGCTGAAAAGCCCTTCACTCAGCCCAACTTCCAAAGTGACCACTGCAGCTGAGGGGATGGTCAAGTAGGGTCAGCAACATTGCAGGCAGAACTGTAAATTTCTTGTTAGAGATGCCACCTGCCTTTACCTGGCCAGCTCTCCTCCCAGGCCAGCCAAGTAATGAAAGTCAACAGAGTGCCTTCCCCTAGGAGGTTCACACCTCCCTTAGGATATACCCCATGTGAAGAGATAGATAGGTCTGGGCCTCTGAATTTACAAGGCCTAAAGCCCACCAGATTATTATCAAGCCCCTTCTATCAGGTTCTATTTGCCTCTCAATCAGAAAACTTAATTGTAGCTTAGACAGCACCTTTCTTAGCTCCTCTAATAATGACTCTGTCCTTTGTTCTAGGCCCTGTCTAGTGCACTTGGGCCTCATTCCTTTGTAATCATAACCTCTACTCTACCACCAATGGCTCTACTCCCAACATGTGTGTACTGATGGTCCTCTTCCCCACTTAATGCTGTATAATTGTTCAAACCTGGTCAATGCCACTCTTAGGATCATTGGTTACTATCCTCACTCTGTCTTTTATGACCTTGTCTAAATATGATCAGAGTCGGCAAACTTGGAAGGCTTCCATAGCCTTGGCAACTCATGACGACAGCCTAGGATGGTTACTGGCGCCATAAACTAGAGTGTCAATTTGTTGGGTCAACAACAGGAGCCACTGTGCACTTGCTCCTCATGTGGGATCTCTGTCCTTAATGTGCTGTACATTGTGATTTAATGCTATAACTAGTACTCAAACAGTATGTTTCACTTTGTGTTTCTATGTGGGTGCAAACTGTTGAAATCTTTATACTAAATTGATCTTCTGTATATAAAGAGAATTGAAAATGAATCTTGATGCAAATGGAAGGGGAGAGGGAGCGGGAGGGAAGTTATTGGGGGGGGGAAGCCATTGTAATCCATAAGCTGTACACTGGAAATTTATATTCATTAAATAAAAGTTAAAAAAAAAAAAAAAAAAAAAAAAAAAGAAACAGGCCGGCGCCACTGCTCAATAGGCTGATCTTCTGCCTGCGGCGCTGGCACACCGGGTTCTAGTCCTGGTTGGGGTGCCAGATTCTATCCCAGTTGCTCCTCTTCCAGTCCAGCTCTCTGCTGTGGCCCAGAAGTGCAGTGGAGGATGGCCCAAGTCCTTGGGCCCTGCACCCGCATGGGAGACCAGGAGAAGCTCCTGGCTTCGGATTAGCGCGGTGCACTGGCTGCAGTGGCCATTGGGGGTGAACCAACGGAAAAGGAAGACCTTTCTCTTTGTCTCTCTCTCTCTCACTGTCCACTCTGCCTGTCAAAAAAAAAAAAAAAGGTGAAACAGCCAGGACATGAACCAGCACCCACATGGGATGCTGGTGTCTCAGGTCATGGTTTAACCTGCTATGCCACGACGTAGAATATTTCTTACATCTTTTCCTTTGTATTGTCATTACTTCAGTTCTGACCCCACTACTTCATTCTTGGGCTCTTACAACTGCCTTTAAACAAGTCTTTCTGACTGTATTTGTCCCCACTCAGATGTATTCTAAACACCACTGTCCTTTCAATCTTAGTAAAACTACAATTTCATCATACACTCCTTCTCAAAAAGTTTCAGTGCCTTCCCATCGCCAACAGGATAAAATCCTTGACTCTGTAGCTGATAGTGCAAAACCCTGTACACTCCAGCCCGTGAGATGTTCATGAACATTTCACATGCCCTGGATTAAACACAGTTACATGGCTTCTTTACCATAAAACTTCCTGAAACTTCCAGTGAACTACTGTGCATCATAATGTTCCAAGAGGGTGATATATAAAATGCAGCATTTCCAAAATGTATTTGACTAGAAAACCCTATTTTCATAGACCATCTGTTAACAGTTCTCATGGTACTAGTGTTCTGAGGAAGAGCATTTGGGAAATGCTTAGGGAGCCCCGTCCTACTTTTCCAGTCTTACTTCCCATTAGGTCGTCTGTACAAATCATCTGCTTTGGCCAAACGGCTCTTCATTTCTCCGAGACACACTCGTGCTCAAGCACACTCCAAGTCTATTCGTTCTCTTCTGCCCGTATGGAATGCCCTTCTCTTTGTGTATCCATATTCTTGTTTTTTATTGCTATTGAATTAAAATACCATGAAACTCACTATTTGAAAGTATACAGTTCAGTGGTTTTTAGTATAGTCACAAAGTTGTGCAACCATCACCATGATCTAATTCCAGAACATTTTCATCACCCCAAAAGGAAACCCCATACCCATTAGTGGTGTTTCCGCTACCGCCCCACCCTCCCCCAGCCTTTGGCAATCACTAATCTACTTTCAGTTTCTGCGGATTTGCCTATTTAGGACACTTCTTACATACTCTACGTATCTAGGTCCTACTCATGTACCCCAAGGTCATGTTTGTTTGTTCAGTCATTTTTTTTTTTTTGCACTCATCTAGTTAAAATCACAACACTCACTCTCTATCACACGCTGTGCCTGGCTGTAAAGGTACAAAAGCAAATGACATTTTGCCTTCAAGAGAGTCCCCACTTAGTGAAGGAGACAGACAATACAGTGGTAGGAGTGCTGTTATGATCCGTGAACTAAGTCAGAAGAAGAGACAGGTTTGAGCAGTAAATTAAGGAGATTCAGGGAAAACCTCACTGTGGAGGTAGCATTGGACTGGGTATTGAGTCATTTCATTCAATGAGTAAATATTGGTTGTGCCTCTACTATGTGCCAAGCATAGTTAGACTTCAGGTGTATAATATATGCTATATAGTCCAATGCTATATACTTATATATAGTCCAATTGGACTATATAGTCCAATACTATATATATATATATATACATATATACACTTCAGGTATATATATCTATATAAAGAATCCCCAGAATCCCCTGTACTCAAGTAACTCAGTAGTCTGGAGGAGACAAATCTGTAAGGTGCCCAAACAAGGTGGGATCGCTTCTACGAGGAAGGCAAAGCTTGCTGTGGGAACAGCCTTTCTGTGCTTGTGAATTTGAAGAAGTGGAAGCTTGCCAAGGGGGCAAAGATGCAGGCGGCCCCTCACACGGTGACTGGGTGCCTCTGACTGTGCCGCCTCCGTGCCTGTCTTCTACTGGAGGAGACCACCTGGTGTCTGTGTCTCACTGACGAGCCCTTACGCACGTAGCAGGTGCAAACATCTTCACGGGGGCGCCGTGTCTCCCCAAAGGCATTGTGTGCCCTTTAGAAGACTTTGTCTCATTCCGCTCAGTGCCCCAGTCATCGGAAGGTTTATGTACAGACTTTTTTTTTTTTTTTTTTGTGGATCAGAACGAGTGACAGACAGACAGCTGGGACAAGGCTCTTGATGCTGACAGGAAGCTGATGCCAGGGCTCGGTGGCACTTCCCCTTCCGGGCCTGCCGTGGGGTGTGGATAAAGAGGTCGCATAGGCTGCTCCCCACCCCCACCCCCACCAGAGCAGGGCGGGGAAAGTAGCTCTTTAGACGAATCCTTCTCACTACTGCAAAGCACTGCAAAGCAGCTAAGATCATCCTGCATTAGTCACACTGCACACCACTGATAAGCCTAAGGGACCGGCTTGGAAACGTGCCATTTGTTCACAGCTTGATAAATCCTGTCAGCTAAAGATACTGTCACGGTTAAGGATGAATATGCTTTCTATTCCAAACACACGCTGGTTCTGGTTAAGGAAATTAAGAGATGCAATAAAACCCATTTCTTGATCATGTCTGAACAGTTGAGGCAGGTCCTGGGGACATAACTGTCTGGACACAGCATCAAGGGAGGCCTCACACACGATGCCGGGTCTCCTCTCCTCTCCCCCGCAACTTCCTTCAGTCACAGAGGGCCTTAGTGCTTTAGCACTTCCCATGTCCTTCCTGACATCTCACGGGGGGATAGTCTACAGCTGACAACGCTTCCAGGCGCTCTCCTGCTCTCCAGGAGCACGGCTCCCTGCGTATCAGCAGCACCTGTTGTTTAACAGGACCGGGCTGCGGCAGGGACACAGGTGGCGCTGCAGTGAGCTGTGACAGCAAGAACGACCCAACACCCACTCTGCTTGGATTTCAGGAAGGCTACCCGGAAATGGAGGTTCTCTGGCTGATGACCAAGTCCTGGAACACCGCGATATCCATGTTTAGCAGGAAGAAGTACGCGAATTCTGAGAAGTGGTGTAGCCTGGCAATGCGCTTCGTCTGCCACCTGGGCTCCCTCAAGGAAACCTATGAAGTTCAGGTGAAGGAGGGGAAGGCTGGGGTGGCTGGCTTGACCTCGGGCCCGAGAGGCTACAGCAGGACCTCCAGAAAGACTGACCGCTCCCTCCCGTGGCCAGGAAAGGCTTGATCCCTGTTCCTCTCAGTAGTTCCCTATGTGAGGCCACTGCCAAAAGTTTTGGAAAATGGAATGAAAAATAAGGGTTTGGGGGCACAAGAAAATTTTGAAAGTCAAGCATAGTTTTTTCATAAAACACACTTTCCATAAACTTTGGGAAAAGACCCCTTGCATGCACAGATTTCAAAATTTTTTGCACCAAAGTAAACTTACCTCTTAATTCCATTTTCTGCAAACTTTCGGAAGTACCTTTGTAACTTCATAAGCAGTCACTTTGGAACCATAAGCAGTCACTTCTTAGAATGAAAACCAGGGGGCTGGCATTGCGGCGCAGCAGGGTAAGACACCGCCTGTGATGCTGGCATCCCATGTGAGCACCAGTTCAAATCCTGGCTGCTCTACTTCCCATCCAGCCCCCTGCTAATACGCTTGCTTGGGAAAGCAGTGGAAGATGGCTCAAGTGCGTGGCCCCCTGCAACAACATGGGAGATCCGGGTAGAGTTCTAGGGTCCTGGCTTCAGGCTGGCCCAGCCCTGCTGTTGTGGCCATTTGGAAAGTGAACTAGAGGATGGAAGATTCTCTCTCTCTCTCTCTCTCTCTCTGTGTGTGTGTGTGTGTCTGTCTGCCTCTCTCTCTCTCTCTCTCTCTCTAACTCTGCATTCCAAATAAATAAATCTTTAAAAAAGAAACCACAGTGAGAACCGGGAAGGATGCAGAACAAGGGGAACCTTAGTCACCGCAAATGAAGACTAGCAGGAGTGAGCTCTGGAGAGACGCATCACTGTCCATGCCAGTGCTCGGGGGAGGAGTGTCCTCTGCTCAAAGCAGTGACTGGTTCCAACAAGCGTTTTCTCCAAGAACTCTTCTCGGTTGCAGGCTTCTGGGCCATTAGCTAACCAGGAGAGATTTAGTGGAGAAAAAAACATTGTTTCCAAATAAGAACCAAGGATCTTTTTTGTTTTTTTTTTTTTAAGATTTATTTATTTATTTGAAAGAGTTACAGAGAGGCAGAGACAGAGGCAGAGAGGTCTTCATCCACTGGTTCACTCCCCAAATGGCCGCAATGGCCGGAGCTGCACTGATCCGAAGGCAGGAGCCAGGAGCCAGAAGCTTCTTCCAGATCTCCCACACGGGTGCAGGGGCCCACGCACTTGGGCCACCTTCTATTGCTTTCTCAGGCCATTAGCAGGGGGCTGGATTGGAAGTGGAGCAGCCAGGACTTGAACCACTACCCATATGGGACGCCGGCACTGCAGGCTTTACCTGCTACGCCACTGCGCCGGCCTCTCTTTGTTGTATTTTAAGCACCATCTTCCTTGTGATCGCCCTGGCCCTATCAAACAGGCCTAGTTGTATTGGGACCTTCTTCCTCAAGAGGGGGCTGTATCTCTGCACCCCCTCAGCCCCAGAGTGGCCCCTCCAGTCTCAGAAGAGAAGGGTTGGCCCTTCGTGCCATCGCTGTAGGTCTGGGACGCTTTCCCACATTTCCTCTTCCTTTCGAGAAACCTGTTTTGTGTTGTCTTCCCCAGATGAACATCCTGAGCAGTGAGCTCACGCAAGCGCTGTCTGAGAAGAGGGACGTGGCTTTTACGGGAGAGTGAGACCGACTGCAGCGCCGCACACGAGCAGGCAAGCCTTTAGACGACACTGCGAAGCTGAATGTTTGCATTTCTGCTAGACTTTTGACTCTTTGGTTCCGTTCTCTCAGGTGTCATTTTCATGTTTTAACTGAGATTCTTGAAAATAAAAGCATTTTGACCTTGACCTCAGTGATCAGCTCATTTCTAGGGTGCACATGAATTTTCCAGAGGGCTTAGAAGTACATTAAAATAGCGTATGTTTGAGCAAAAAGCTTTATGCTCCAAGTGAGCAAAACAGGGTGTTCATCCCAGTACAACACAAATAGCATTGTGTTCCCAAAGTCTCAAATGCCCAATACCCCAAAGTAATAAAGAACCATAAACTCTTCACTGGAAGGAGCTCAGTGGTTGTCTGAGTCCTGAAACGTCTCTGTGACATCCTGGAGAACCCGGTGATGTGTCTTAGAACGTATCCATGGGGCAGGTGTTGCGGTGCAGCCGGTTAAGCCGCTGCTTGGGATGCCCAAGCACCCTTTCCAGTCCCTGCTGATGCACTTGGGAAAGCAGCAGCAGATGGCCCGAGTGCTTGGGCTCCTGCACCCACAGTGAACCAGCAGATGGCAGGTTGATTCTCTCTCTCTCTCTCTCTCTCTCTTTCAGACAAATAAATAATCTTTAAACAATAACAACAACACATCCAGGGGACTCCCAAGATATCTCAAGCCACTTTCTTTTGCTCTCTGTTTGGGAGTGAGCCCTTTCTTATGTGCGCAGAAATCTGTCTCCCAATGATAAATGTGCTCTCTCCATCCCAAATGCCCCTTGGAGAGCTGAGGACAGAAGCCAGGCCCTTTCCTCTCCTCTGGGATTTCTTCAAGTTAGGCACCCTCAGACCCCTAAGCTGTTCCTTCCTCACCTGATCAGGGCAGCTCTCTGTCCAAGAGCCAAATCCCATGTCCCAGGTGGGTCTACCCCGTGCAGAGGGTGACAGCCTCCTGCTGCCTACACTGGCACCAGTGCACTATTAGAGTACATTGGGCTTTTCCCCAGTTGATTTCTATTAACAGTTTTGTGTTTTGTTTTATTTTTTAATTAAGATTTATTTATATTTATTTGAATGGCAGAGTTACAAAGAGACAGAGCAAGAAAGAGAGAGATCTTCCATCTGCTGGTTCACTCTCCAAATGGCTGCAACAGCTGGAGCTGGGCCAGGCTGAAACCAGGAACCAGAAGCTTCATCTGGGTCTCCCACGTGGGTAGCAGGGGCCCAATCACTTGGGCCACCTACCACTGTTTTCCCAGGTCATTAGCAGGGAGATGGACCGGAAGTGTAGCAGCCGGGTCTCAAACCAGTGCCCATATGGGATGCCGGCGTCACAGGCTACAGCTCAACCTGCTGAGCCACAATAGTCCCCTGGTTTTGTTTTTTAAATATTTATTTATTTATTTGAAAGGCAAAGTGACAGAGGGGGAAAGAGAGAGAAAGAAGGAGAGAGAGAGAGAGAGAAGGAGAAAGAGAATATGTGTGTGTGATTTTCTGTCTGGTGGTTCACTCCCCAAATGACTGCAATGGCTGGGGCTGGGCCAAAGCCGGGAGCCTGGAACTCAATCCAGGTCTCCTGTGTGGGTGCAGGGGCCCAAGTACTTGAACCATCTTCTGCTGCTTTCCCCAGGCACATTAGCAAGGACATGGATTGGAAGCAGGGTGGCTGGGAAATCTAGGTGGTGCTCCAGTATGGGATGCTAGTGTTGGCAAGCAGCGGCTCAGGTTCTGTGCCACAATGCTGGGCCCATATTAACATTTTTTAGGTTTTGATTTTGAAGTAGTTTCAAACTTAAGAAATGTTGTGGGACAGGTATTGTGGTACAGCGGTTAAGCCACCACTTGGGACACCTGCATCTCAGTGCCTAGGTTCGAGTCCTGCCTTTGCTTTGGAACCAGCTTCCTGCTAATGTGCACCCTGGAAGACCATAGATAATGACTCAAGTGCACGGGCCCCTGCCTCCCATGTGGGAGACCCAGGTGGGGCTCCTGGCTTCAGCTTGGCTCCGCCCTGGCTGTTGTGAACATTTAGGGAGGGAACCGGGATATAGAAGATTTCTCTCTGGGGTTTTCTTTTTCTCTCAGTCTTTCAAATAAATGAAAATAAGTTAGAAGTTTTTAAAAATTAAAAGAACATGAAAACTCATGTTTAAAAAAGAAAGGCCGCATGTCAACAGAAAGAACTTACATACACCCTTCGCCAAGTTTCCCTGTTGGTTGACATTTTACCACGTTGCCTTATTATTCACTGCTTGTTTCTTTCTGAACAGATGAGACTAGTTTGAAGATATTCTGCCTTATTCCCCGTTATTAAAACAAGGGCATTTTCCCACATTAACACAGTATGACCATCAAAATGGGGAAAGTAGCGATGGCAAGATGATACCCACAGACCCCATTCAGATTTCACTGATTGTCCTAATAAAGTCTGCCATAAATTCAGAATCATAAGTTGCACTTAATTGTCATCTCCTGCTAACTAAAACAGGTCCTCGGTCTGCCTTTATCTTTAATGACCTTGACATTTGGGAGGAGCACAGGCTAATTACTTGAACTTTCCACTAAAGTAATGTGATCTTAGCGCATCATACCAACCAGTACATAATGTCATTTTTCCCTTGAAAGACAGAGTTACAGAGAGGCAGAGGGAGAGGGAGAGGCAGAGGGAGAGGCAGAGAGAGAGAGAGAGAGATCTTCCATCCACTGGTTCACTCCCCAAATGGCCTCAACAGCTAGAGCTGGGCCCATCCAAAGCCAGGCGCCAGGAGCTTCCTCTGGGTCTCCCATGTGAGCAGAGGGGCCCAAGCACTTGGGCCATTTTCCGCTGCGCCCCCTCCCCAGGCACACTAGCGGGGTGCTGGATTGGAAGCAGAGCAGCCAGGGTAGCCTTCCCCAAGAGGCCGCAGCACTGGCCCTGCAGTGAGATCGTTTTGGAGACAGACTGTCCTTCCACTGTTGGTTATCCCTCCCAGGCTCACATTGCCTGCGTATCTGGTCAGCATGCCAGTTGATGTCTTTAACGAAATAAATGATACAATGCACTGAGTTAGCAGAGGGCTGGGACAGAACGTGGCGACCTGGTTTGCAGTCTCAGCCCCAGATTCACGTACTCATGCAACAGAGATGTCCTGTACACTCACTGCTAGGGAGCGGGCACTGTGACGGGGAGAGTGGTGAGCAAGATAGAGGACCAAGTCTCTGCTTCAAAGAGCTTACATCGCAGTGGTGGCAAGGGGTAACAGGATAGGCTGCAAATGACTTAAGCCCTGGCCCACTAATTGGCAGCCTTGGAGCTGACCGTATGCTCACTCAGTGTCTGCACTCTCCACACTTTTCCAGCCTTTCCACAAGGATATCGTGAGACTTTGTCGCTGCCTTCTTGGACCTGAGCTACACGTGGAGTTTGTCTACCACACTCTCCTACTTTACTCGGCTTCAAAGCCTCGCTCTGTCACAGACTTAGTAAGCTCATTTCAGAAGAGAAAACAGCTTAGTCTGTCTTGAGCTATTCATAGGTAAGGGGTTTGAAAAGCTGGCCGATCACTCGTTCCTTTCCAAGTACTCTCATGCAAGCCGCCCTTCCCAAGAATGCACTCTGGTGTAGCAGGTAAAGCCGCCACCTGCAGTGCCGGCGTCCCATATGGGCACAGGTTTGAGTCCTGGCTGCTCCACTTCCGATCCAGCTCTGCTATGGCCTGGGAGAGCAGTGGAAGACAGCCCAAGTCCTTGGGCCCCTGCACCCACGTGGGAGATCCAGAAGAAGCTCCTGGCTCCTGGCTTCAGATTGGCACAGCTCCAGCCATTGCGGCCATCTGGGGAGTGAACCAGCGGATGGAAGACCTCTATCTCTGTCTCTCTATGTAACTCTGGCTTTCAAATAAATAAATAAATCTTAAAAAAAAAAAAAAAGAACTTTGGCCGGCACCGTGGCTCAACAGGCTAATCCTCCACCTTGTGGCACCGGCACACCGGGTTCTAGTCCCGGTCGGGGTGCCGGATTCTATCCCAGTTGCCCCTCTTCAGGCCAGCTCTCTGCTATGGCCCAGGAAGGCAGTGGAGGATGGCCCAAGTGCTTGGGCCCTGCACCCCATGGGAGACCAGGAGAAGCACCTGGCTCCTGGCTTCGGATCAGCGAGATGCGCCGGCTGCAGCGGCCATTGGAGAGTGAACCAACGGCAAAAAGGAAGACCTTTCTCTCTGTCTCTCTCTCTCTCACTATCCACTCTGCCTGTCAAAGAAAAAAAAAAGAACTTTGCCTGAGATTAAGATGAAACCTGCCTGTCTACAGCTTGTGAAATCCACCTAGCCCTTGTCCTTCTCCAAGCTTCCACCATCAACATTTTGAAAAAAAAAAAAAAAAAGTGTCTTCCTGTACCTGAAAGGCAGAGTGACAGAGAGTTGGAAGCAGAGAGATCTTCTACCCAGTGGTTCATTTCCTAAATGTTCACAACAGGCAAGGCTGGGCCAGGCCAAAGCCAGGAGCCAGGAACTCCAATGGGGTCTCCCACATGGGTGGCAGGGACACAAGTAGTTGAGCCATCTCCTGCTGCCTCCCAGTATGTGCATCAACAAGAAACTGAGAAGCGGGGCAGCCAGGATTCAACCAGCACTCTGATATGAGATGCGCGCATCCCAAGTGGCAGCTTAACCCACTGCCCCACAACACCAGTCCTCACCCCCTCCCACCCCCCACCCCAGCCCCACACTCCCAGCGTCAGCCTTATTTCTTACGATTCCCTGAATGATACAAGTACCAATTCAATGATATCACCTATAGGTCCTCTTAACATCCTGACAAGAGACTCAAAGTCATTTAAAGCACCTGGTGCTGGGGCTGGCACTATGGTGTAGCAGGTAAAGCTGCTGCCTGCAACACTGGCATCCCTTATGGGCGCTGGTTCAAGTCCCGGCTTCCAATGCCGCTCCCTGCTAATGCACCTGGGAAAGCTGCGGAAGACCGCCCAAGTGTTTGGGCCCCTGCACCCACATGGGAGGCCCAGAAGAAGTTCCTGGCTCCTGGCTTCGACCTGGCCCAGCCCTGGCCATTGCAGCCATTTGGGGAGTGAAGCAGCAAATGGAAGACCTCTCTCTGTCTCTCCCTCTCTCTCTGTAACTCTGCCTCTCAAATAAAGACAGAAATCTTTAAATAAGTGAAGCACCTAGTGCTTTCTTACAATTTTCTTCCTTTCTTCCTTCCCTCCTTCAGTTGCCTCTTGCCAATGTCTACTTGAGCTTTTCCAGCTTAGTAGACAGTTGGGCAGCTTGGACGGTGGAAAAGATCGAAGCAGCATACATCTTTGTCATCTGGTAAACATCACATCATTTTTTTTTTCGTGTTCTATCTCATGGAACTATTGGGGTTTTTTAGGTGCGTCTAATATTAGTTCCGTAATTGACAAAAGCAGATTATAATGAAAACAAGACGTAGCTGGCCCGCCATGTGGACTTTAAGGTCTCCTGCACTTGCTTCCTGACGCCAGCAACACTGGGAACAGCTGCGTCCTTGCTCCTACCGTTAGCTCGTTTCAGCTCCAGCACCAAGCTGCTATTTCATATTCACGCCTGGCCACATGCTCTTCTTCTCCCCTAGAAGGCTGACCGGGGTCCAGGCAACTGCTTTGGTCACAACAACAACAACAACAACAACAACAAACCTCCCAGCCCCTCGCCCCACCCACAGCTCCAGCCCGCAGCGGCTGCGGCACAGCCGCTGCTACACTCCATTGCATGCGAGGAGACAGCAGGCAGCCCGGCGCCACCACAAATTCCCAGAGCCGGAACCAGAGCACTTCACAGGGCAGAGAGCAGGTCCCTCTGTCTTCCACGCTGCAGGATTGCTGGGCACGAGGGCCCCAGCCACAATCCCTCACATTGTGCCATCCAGGAACCTTCCTCTCTGCTTCTTGGGGACAGCAGCAGGCAACACACAAGCCCAGAGGACCAGATGGAAGAAGGGCCCCTTCTGCATCTCCTAGCACAGGGAAGGCTCGGGGGTGGGGGGCAGGGCAGCTGGCCCAGCGTTGCCCAGGAACATCCCCTGGGAACAGTGCAGGGGCAGTCGCTCCTTGGTCCTGCAGCTCTGGGACTGTGGCCGGTGGAACCTGGAGAGCCCTGTGTGCATCCCTGTGTGCCAGGCCACAACTCCCAGGAAAACCTGCATTCGCCCAGTGAGAGCTGCGGCTGGGCCAGGTGGGTGTATAAGTGGCAGCAAGAGCAGGGGAGGCCCCCTCTGCATTTCTGATCTCCAGGTCTGCACCTGCTAGTGCGTGATCGCCGGTACGGTACACCCTGTGATCTCTCTGTCGGCCACAAAGACAGCTACACTCTGAGTCGTGCTGCTCTGAGCCTGGGACTGTGAGAGCTATATTCCACAGTCACCCGAGCTCACCTCCATGGGACCTGGCGGGGGGAGCTTAGCTACTACATTCCTCTGCTCCAGATCCATGCCTGCGGGTGCGCGATCCCCAGCAAAACCTGCAGTTCTGGCACTTTTGACAGTCCCAGGAACACTCGTGCTTGCTCCCTGGGACCTGCAGAAGGCCTCGTCTCCAGTCCACTGCTGGCAGGCCCACAAGTGCCAGTGCACAATCCCAGGCATGGCCTGTATTCACTTTACTGGCACAGGGCTTTGGGCGCTATAAGCCCCATCCGCGCCCATGCCCACGCCCACGCCCACCCAGCAGATCGTGTGCACATCACACAGTTCCAAAGTCACAGCTAGTGGTGCCAAGAGCCCCAGAATCACTCGGGTTTGCCTGGCAGGCAGGACAAGGAAACGTGCCCTTCTGTGTCGCACAGCACCAGGAACACAGGTACTGTCATCCCAAAGCCAACTCTCTGAGAACTGAAGACACACCCCTTGGAAGCCCACATCCACTTCCAGGTCACGCTACTACCTGCACAAACCGCCGCAGACCAGACAGCTAGGGCTCCCATAGGCACTGCTACCATTACAGTGGAAGCTTCTGGGCTCACCAAAGACATCACTCGGTTACCCAGCTGATGCCCTACAAGCTATCTGAACAAAACAAAACTCTTGCACCAGACGTGCAGATGTCAGTGTAGGAACACAGGCAACACGAAGAAGAAAGAACACAATAGTTTTCCCAAAATAGACGTTGATTTGGAAAAAAAAATCCTATGAAATGGCTGAAACAGAACCCAAAATAATGATCCTGGGGCCAACATTATGCCAAGCGGGTTAAGCTGCAACCTGAGATGCCGGCATCCCATATGAGTGTCGGTTTATATCCCGGCTGCTTCACTTCCAAACCAGCTCTCTGCTGTGGCCTGGGAAAGCAGTAGAAGATGGCCCAAGTCCTTGGGCCCCTGCACCCACGTGGGAGACCTGGAAGAAGCTCTCGCTCCTGACTTCAGACCAGCCCAGCCCCAGCCATTGCAGCCAATTGGGACGTGAACCAAGTTGCTATTTTATATTCACGCCTGGTCAGATGCTCTCTCACTCGCTCGCTCACTCATGCGCCCCCCCCCCCGTGTGTGTGTGTGTGTGTGTGTGTATCCCTCTCTCTCTCCCTCGTTGTATATCTCTCCCTCTCTCTGAAACACTTTCATATAAAATAAATAAATCATAAAAATTAATCTTCAGTGCCAGTGTTGTGGTGTAAAGAATAAAGCCACCGCCTGTGGTGCTGGCATCTCACATGGGCACCACTTCCCATCCAGCTCCCTACTGTGGCCTGCGAAAGCAGCGGAAGCTGGCCCAAGTCCTTGGGCCCCTGCACCCACATGGGGGACCTGGATGGAGTTCCTGGTTCCTGGCTTCAGCCTGGCCCAGTCCTGGATGTTGTGGCCATTTGGAGAATAGCGGTGGATGGAAAACTTTCTGTTCTGGTCCAGCCCCAAGCCACTGCAGTCATCTGGGGAGTGAACCAGCAGATGGAAAACCTTACTCTGTCTCTCACTCTCTCCCTTTAACTCTGCCTTTCAAATAAATAAAAATAAAAATTTTTAAAAAAGATTTATTCACAGCCCTTAAGGCATTTGGATCTGGCTGAAGAGCCCATGAGAGTATTTTAGGCATGGAAAGCCAAGACACTCTGGAAAAAAAAAAGACACCTAAATGAAAGATCTCTGCGAGTGAGATCCCAGTGGAAAGAACAGGTCATCAAAGAAGGAGGTACCTTTCTCTGAAGGGAGGAGAGAACTTCCACTTTGACTACAACCTTGTCTAAATAAGATCAAAGTCAGCGAACTCAAAAGGCCTCCATAGCCTTGGCAACTCATGACTAGAGCCTAGGGAGATTACTGACGCCATAAGCAAGAGTGTCAATTTGTTAAGTCAACAACAGGAGTCACTGTGCACTTACTCCTCACGTAGGATTTCTGTCCTTAGTGTGTTGTACATTGTGAATTAATGCTATAACTAGTACTCAAACAGTATTTTAAACTTTGTGTTTCTGTGTGGGTACAAACTGTTGAAATCTGTACTTAATATATGCTAAATTGATCTTCTGTATATAAAGAGAATCAAAAATGAATCTTGATGTGAATGGAAGGGGAAAGGGAGTGGGAGAGGGGAGGGTTGTGGGTGGGAGGGAAGTTATGGGGGGAAAAGCCATTGTAATCCATAAGCTGTACTTTGGAAATTTATATTCATCAAATAAAAGTTTAAAATAAAGATTTATTCGAAAGGCAGAGTTAAGAGAGGAGGGAGAGGGAGAGAGAGAGAGAGAGAGAGAGAGAGAGAGAATATATCAAACAGAAGAAAGAATTTCTAACCCTGGAAACAAGATTTTGAAACAAACCAGACACAAATAAGAAGAGGCAGGCTTTGTGTGCAGCCAGTTAAGCTTCTGCTTGAACACCCACATCCCTCACCGATTGCTTGGGACCGAGTCCCACCTCTGCTTCTACACAGCTTCCTGCTAATGCGCCTTGGAGGCAGTGGCTCATGGCCCCAGTACTTGGGTTCCGGCCACCCATGTCGGAGACCCAGATGGAGTTCCTGGCTCCTGGCTTTGACCTGGCTTGATCTAGGATGTTGCAGGTATTGTGGGATTGAATCAGCAGACAAGAGATCAGTAAGCAATCAGCAAATGACAGGAGTTTGCTCTTATCAATGTTAACCATGAATGCATATAGATTAAATTCCAAGCAAAAGATATAGGTTGGCCAAATGAATTTTTTTTTAAATTCCAACTATATGCTGTCTACAAGACACTCACTTCACACATAAAGATACAAATAGACTGAAAGTGAAGGGTTGTAAAAATATATTCCATGCAAATGGAAAGCAAAAACAAGCTGGAGTAGCTATAATCATATCACATAAAACAGACTTTAAATTAAAAACTGTGAAAGAGACAAAGAAGGACATTATATATTGATAAGAGGATCAATTCAGCAAGAAGCTGTAACAGTCATACATATATATGCATCCAATATGAGATCACCCAGATATATAAAGCAAATATTATTAGACCTCAAGGGAGAGAGAGACTCCAACATAAAAATAGTGGGGGGACTTAAACACCCCACTGTCATCAATGGGCAGATCATCCAGACAGAAAATCAACAGACACATCAGACTTGAATCATAATATAGAGCAAATGAAGCTAACAGACATTTACAGAATATTTCACCCCACAGCTACAGGATTCACATCGTCTCATCAGCACATGGGACACTTTTCAGAGCAGAGCATTTATTAGGACACAAATCAATTCTGAGTCTATTTCTTAAAAAATGAAATCATGCCACATATCTTCTTAGATCAGAATGAAACTAGAAATCAACACGCACAATAGAAAATGCACAAATCCATGGAGAGTAAACGCTTGCTTCTGAGTGACCACTGGATGGCTGAAGCAACTAAAAAGGAAATAAAAAAAATGTCTTGAAACAAGTGAAAATGAAAACACAACATATCAAAATTTGTGGGCTGCATTTAAACAATGGAATGATGACTCTCAAGGACTATGAGAACCAAAAACAAACGAAACCCAAAATTAGCAGGAGGCAAGAATAATAAAGGGCAGAGCAGGAAATAAGTGAAGAAGAATCTACTATATATATATATATATATATATATATACACACACACACACACACACACACAAGGGCAACCAAATGAAAAGCTGGGTTTTTTAAAAGATAAACAAGGGGCCGGTGTTGTGGTGCAGCAGGTTAAGCCACTGCCTGAAATGCCAGCATCCTATACAAGCACTGGTTCGAGTCTCAGTTACTCCTCTTCCGATCCAGCTCCTGGCTAACGTGCCTGGGAAAGCAGTGGAAGCTGGCCCAAGTGCTTGGGCCCCTGCTACCCACCTGGAAGATCCAGATGGAGCTCCTGGCTCCTGGCTTTGACCTGGCCCAGCTCTGGCCATTTGGGGAGTGAGCCAGCGGATGGATGGTGGTCTCTCCCCACCACCACCCCACTCTGTAATGCTGCCTTTCAAATAAATAAATCTTTACAAAAAGGACAAAAAGATCAACAAAACAGACCTTTAGCCAGCCTGACAGAGAAAAAAAAGAAGGAAAAAATGCAAATATATACAATTAGCAATGAAAAAGGAAACATTACAACTGCTACCATAGACATGCAATAGATCGGGGCAGATGTTGTGGCATGGCAGGTCTGCAGCACCGGCATCCCATATGGGCGCTGGTTCGAGTCCTGCCTGCTCCACTTCCCATCCAGCACCCTGCTAATGCACATAGAAGACCCGGATGGAGTTCAGGCTCCTGGCATTGGCCTGGCCCAGCCCCGGCCATTGGGGAGTGAACACACTCTATACATGTGTTGAAAGGTCACGCTGTGTTCCATACATATGTACAATGATTGTTAATTAACTTTTTTTTTTAAAAGAGCCCCTTAGCCCTCTAGGAAGGGCAGCCGCGTAGAAAGCGCAGGAAAAGTGACAATTAGCACGCACCGACTTCAGCACTAAGCAGTTACACGTGTGCTATCTCACCGGCCAACACTAACAAACCAATGCACAGGTGGTTTCATTCCGTTGTTCCTCCCATTCCTTCTTCCACTTTCTCTCTCTCGCCCTCCTTTGTGAAACCTGTGAGAAACCGAAGCTCAGAGAGTTCAAGTCGCTTCAGCAAGGTAACCCAGCCGGTAAGTGGCAGAGCCGGGAATTAAAGCCCATCTCCTGGGCCTCGGCTCCTTCTGCGCCCTCGAGCCGTCTTTCAACGATTTGAAGTCAGCCTTCTTACATTCTAGGGCAAAATATGTTATTGTAATAATCAAAGTTGATGCTGGCTCTGTGATGTGGAATTCAAAGTGAAACAGCATGGCGGGGAGGGAGGGAAGGCTTTGGCAAGGACACCCCCCCCAGCACCCTCACCCATCCCCCACCCCGTCTTGGCTGCAGCTGTCCTGGTGGGAGCACATGTGGTTCTCTCCCTTCCCCTTAAATGAGGGGATTTCATAAAGCTCGTGGGAAAATGGAATTACAGGGCCGGCGCTGTGGCGAAGTAGATTAAGCATCCACCTGTGGCACTGGCATCCCATATGGGTGCCAGTTCGAGTCCCAGCTGCTCCTCTGCCAATCTAACTCCCTGCTATGGCCTGGGAAAGCAGCAGAAGATGGCCCAAGTGCTCAGGCCCCTGCACCCAGGTGGCAGACCCAAAAGAAGCTCCTGGCTCCTGGCTTCGGATCAGTGCAGCTCTGGCCGTTGCAGCCAATTGGGGAGTGAACCAGCAGCTGAAGACATCACTCTTTCTGTCTCTACCTCTGTCTGTAACTCTGCCACTCAGTAAATAAATAAAAAATCTTTTAAAAATAGAATTAAAAGATTTTTTTTGACAGGCAGAGTGGACAGTGTGAGAGAGACAGAGAGAAAGGTCTTCCTTTTGCCGTTGGTTCACCCTCCAATGGCCGCTGCGGTAGGCGCGCTGTGGCCGGCGCACCGCGCTGATCCGATGGCAGGAGCCAGGTGCTTCTCCTGGTCTCCCATGGGGTGCAGGGCCCAAGGACTTGGGCCATCCTCCACTGCACTCCCTGGCCACAGCAGAGAGCTGGCCTGGAAGAGGGGCAACCGGGACAGGATCGGTGCCCTGACCGGGACTAGAACCCGGTGTGCCGGCGCCGCAAGGCGGAGGATTGGCCTAGTGAGCCGCGGCGCCGGCCAAAAGATAATTTTATTTTGATACAACAAAAACTTGTAATATCTGCTTTTTAGGTTTTTTCTTTAAGAATATGCATTTTCTCTTTTCTTTTAAAGAAAAATTTATTTATTTGAAAGATAGTGTTACAGAGAGAGAGGGAAAGAGACAGAGAAATCTTCCATTTGCTGGTTCGTTTACCAGATCGCCAAAATAGCCAGGGGTGGGTCATGTTGAAGCCAGGAGCTTCTTCTGGGTCTCCCACGCAGGTGCAGGGACCCAAGGACTTGGGCCATCCTCCACTGTTTCCCAGGCCATAGCAGGGAGCTGCATCGGAAGAGGAGCAGCCGGGACTGGAACCGGTGCCCATATGGGATGCCGGCATCACAGGCAGCTTAACCCACCTGCACCACATTACTGGCTGAATTCTACCTTCATATCAATGACACCTAACTCTGGAGATGAACCTGCTGCATGATTTGGGGATACGGATCCCAGTCCCAGCGCAGAGCATGCTATGTGGAGCCTTATGCTCCCACAGGCTGAGATAATATGCTCTTCCATCACCACTTCACCAATTAGTCCTTGGTTTGGGGTCAGAATTAGGCAACGGATAGCAAACAGGGACTCGTATTGATGTCATCACTTTCTGAGGGGTGATTCTGTGAATGAGACAAGTGAAGAATTTCTAAATGTTCTGCTTTTAGGCAAATGAAACTTACAGCATCTCTGGACAAAGTCCCTTACTGCTGCTGTATCTTGCCCTGTGTCACTTTTGTGATTGCACCAGGAACATATCATCTTTCCCCTCCATTCGGTAGGGTTGTATATGTGATGCACTTACCATATATAATTCTTCCTTTTGCTTTTTAATTTCACCAAAACGCTATAGAGCATGCTCTCTTCCCCTTTGTAGATCACTGCATATATAGCACAATGCCACCTCCCAGTCTACTAGGCACCTTCTGCTTTTTTTTTTAAAGGTGGCGTTACAGAGAGAGAGAGAGAGAGAGAGAGAGAGAGAGAGAGAGATAGATGTATCTTCCGTCTTCTTGTTCACTCCCCAAATGGCCACAATGGCCAGGGCTTTGCTAAGCCAAAGCCAGGAGCCAAGAGCTTCATCTGGGTCTCCCACTTGGGTGGCAGGGGCCCAAGCACTTGGACCATTTTCTGCTGCTTTCCCAGGTGCATTAGCAGGGAGCTGGACCAAAAGTGGAGCAGCCGGGACTTGAACCTGCACCCATATGGGATGCCAGCGTCACAGGCAACTGCTCAACGTACCACAGCGCCAGCCCCCCACCTTCTTCTTTCTCGTATGCTTCTTCTAATGCCAGATTCCAGTTATAAGTTCCATTCCTCCAGGTCTTCGTGAAACCTGTTATCTGGTATTTATTACGTTAATATTTCAAGTAATGTTAGGTTGAAGTCACTGTTGTTATAGGTCAAAACTAGTTTAAAATCAGCAATTTCGTATGGTTTACCCTAATGCATGTGCTGCCTATCGATACAGAAACAGCTGAAGCTGTTCTATTTATGACTCTTTTCCCAGATATATTCTTCTGTGACTTAATGGGCAGCTTGCTCAGTACTGTTCTTAATGTCATATCTGATATCATCCATAGCAATTGATTTTATAGTATCATCAGGCCATTTTTCTCCAGCCGCCTCCATTTTCAATTTAAAGTTCTCTTTATCAGATCAGCAAGGCTCTGGGTAAACACATTTTTCCCAGTTATCGTAGAGAATGCTGTCCTTAGCCGAGTGCCCAGGCATCCAGTATATTAAACCACAGTCCACACAAAGCCAAATTTCTCTGTTTGGCACAGGGGTTAAGAGACTGCTTGGGGTGCCCGTGTCTTATCTCGGTTCGAGTCCCAGCTCTGCTCCCGACTCCAGCTTCCTGCTAATGTGCACCCGGCGGTGGGGGGGGGGGGGGCAGCAGATGATGGTGCCGGTGCTTGGGTTCCTGCCACCTGTATGAAAGACGAAGCTGAAGCTCCAGGCTCCTGACTTTGGCCTGACTCAGCCCCAGCTGTTGTGGGCATTTGGGGAGTGAACCAGTGGATGCATAATCTCTCTCCAGCTGTCTCTGTTCCACTGCCTTTCAAACAAACAAAAAAAAAAATGAAAATAAATACATTTTTAAAAATTCTATTCTAAAATACTATCTTTCAAGGCAGCCATTGCTATGGTGTGCACATTAGAGTGTCAAAGACTTACGTGTTAAAGGCTTGGTCCTCAGTGTCTTATGTTAATGGTTAATGGATGGGGCCGGCGCTATGGCGTAGCAGGTGAAGCTGCCGCCTGCAGTGCCGGCATCCCATATGGGTGCTGGTTCAACTCCCAGCTGTTCCACTTCTTATCCAGTTATCTGCTATGGCCTTGGAAAGCAGTAGAAGATGACCCAAGTCCTTGGGCCCCTGCACCCATGTGGGAGACCCCGAAGAAGCTCCCAACTCCTGGCTTTGGATCGGCACAGCTCCAGCCATTGCGGCCAACTGGGGAGTGAACCAGCAGATGGAAGATCTCTCTCTCTTTCTTTCTCCCTCTCCCATTCCCCCTCCCTCTCCGTCTCCCTCTCCCTCTGACTTTCAAATAACTAAATAATCTTTTAAAAAAGAAAATAACGTGGGCTTCATTAAGAAATAGCTAATGGATTAATGTCTTATGTTAATGGTTAATGGAGTGAGGGTGAAATCTGGATTCAATCATGGCATCTGAATGTGGGGCCTTGGGAAGTGATTAGGTGGGATTAGGTTGCTTGAGTGAAGCCCCTATGATCCAATCAGGATGGCGCTATAAGGACAGGTCTCATGGCACAAATGACACGCATGCTCTTTGTTCCTCCACACATGCTCCACCAGTCCTCCAGCCTCGGCAGATGCCCAAAGCAATGAGGCCCACACCTGTTCTTGGACTGCGATCCTCCAAAACGGCGAGACGAAAGAGACTTCCTAAGTAGCTTATCTTAGGTATTTGGTAGCGCTAACAAAAAGCTAACAGTACAGCCATTTCATCTGCCGTCTCTTCTGTTCGATTCCAAGAGGAAAAGAAAACAGCAACCAGTCCCCCAAGTCCTTGAATATTCTTGACCACAACTTCGTAGTCCCTGGAGACGATTTCCAGGTCTCCTTTGGTGAGGCCATTCATCCTCACAGGAGGGAAACTTGTTAGGCTAAGAGATGGAAAGTGGAAATGGGCAGTCTTTCTTTGGTTTGAAAGCTTTCCTGCAGTTCTGTGTTTTTTCAGACTTATTTTATTTATTTGAAAAGTAAAGGGACAGAGACAACGGAGACACACACACACACAGAGAGAGAGAGAGAGAGAGAGAGAGATCTTCCACCCACTAGTTCACTCTCTAAATGGTTGCAACAGCAAGGACTGGGCCAGCCTGGAACTCCATCTGGGTCTCCCACATGGGTGGCAGGGACCCAAGCACTTGGGCCATCTTCTGCTGTCCCCCCAGGTGCATTAGCAGGGAGCTGGACAGAAGCAGAGCAGCCGGGGTTAGAAAGGGCATTCTGAAAGGGGATGCCAGCATTATAGGCAGCAGCTTAACCCACTGTGCCACAACACTTGCCCCATAGCTCTCTGTTTAATGGCAACAAAAATAAATGAACAAAGACGGCAGTTGGGATGGATGTTTGGCAGTTAAGACTCCACTTGGGACCCATATCAGAGTGCCAGGGTTGAAGTCCCAGCTCAGCTTCCTGCTAATGCACACCCTGGGAGGCAGCAGGTGACGACCCAAGTACATGGGTCCCTGCCACTAGACTTCAGCCTGGCCCAGCCCTGGCTGTTGTGGTAGGCACGTGAGGGAGTAAAGCAGAGGATGGCCGATCTCTCTCGTCTGTCTTTACTCCTCTCTGTGTGTTTCTCTACCCTTCAAATAAGTCCAAATAAATAAATTCTAACTTAAAACTTTTAAAAAAAGACAGCAGTTGTGTTATGTCTGTTCATTTACAGCCCCATCCACATCTTCAATCCAGAAGCCACCAGCTTCCCTTGTTCATTAATTCATGTGAGCAGCCAGCCAGCGAGTGATCACGGACCCAGATGCCACCCTCAGTGGGCGTATTGTCTGATATGGGAAGAGGTTAGACTTGCACTTACTGCGGTAGAGCGATTGCAATGTGAAATCCAGAAGAGCGCTGAGCAAGGGTGAGGAGGACGCTTAGATTCCGAAGGAAGAGATTCAGAAATGCTTTGTGAGGAAGGCTGACCTGGGCTTTTGAAAAAAGATTTATTTATTGATTTGGAAGGCAGAAGTTCAGAGAAGGAAGAAGAGGGAGAGAGAGAGAGAGAGAGAGAGAGAGAGAATCTTCCAACTGCTAGTTCATTCCCCAGATGGCTGCAAAGGCCAGGGCTGAGCTGGGAGCTTCTTCCAGGTCTCCCACATGGGTGCAGGGGCCCAAGCACTTGGGCCATCTTCCACTGCTTTCCCAGGCCACAGCAGGGAGCTGGAGCAGAAGTGGAGCAGCCGGGACTTGAACCGGTGCCCATATGGGATGCCAGTGCTGTAGGCAGAGGATTAGCCTTCTACACCACAGTGCCGGCCCCATGAACTGGGCTTTGATGAATATAAGATTTGGACACAAGCAGTGAGGGAAAGTGAAGGGTATTCCAGGCAAAAGGAATGGCGAGACAGAGGCAGGCAGTCTTTTGTGGAAGGGACAGTGGGTGGTTCCGTGTAGTTGTAGCATAGAGTAAGGGGAATAGTGGTTCACTCCCCAGATGGCCGCAACAGCCGGAGCTGCACCCATCTGAAGCCAGGAGCCAGGAGCTTCTTCCAGGTCTCCTACGTGGGTGCAGGGGGCCCAAGGACCTGGGCCATCTTCTACTGCTTTCCCAGGCCACAGCAGAGAGGAGCAGCTGGGACTAGAACTGGTGCACGGGCCAGGGCGTTAACCCACTGCGCCACAGCACCGGCCCCAGACAGTGACTTCTGTAAAGGCAGAGAGCATGTCTGTCTGGCTCACCATTGTATCCCTTCTATATATAGTTAGGCACTTGCTGAATGAGTGAAAATGAACGAAGAACACAACTGGAGCAATAGTGGTAAACACAATGCGGGTTGGTGTGAGGACTGGCAGAGAGACAGAATCGGAGATGCTACAGGGGTTTCAAGTCGGGGTTGTGCGAAGGCTTGCGGCTTGTTGAATTCTGCACGTGTCCGTTAGATTGCCCGTGGAGAGGAAGGCCAAGAACGACTTTGACACATCTCTGAAGGGGAAGGAGTGGAGGAAGCTACAAGAGGCAGACGAGGGAGAACGGAGGGATGTAGGAGAACCAATCGGTCGGGTCAACCATGGGCAAAGTTTCAAGAGGAAAAGACGATCGACAGAGTCGAATATGGCAGCAAAGCCGATGGACATGTGGCCTGGAAGTCGCTTTGGAGAACACAGTTTTAGTGCAGTGGTGAGAGCCAAAGCGGACTGCAAAGAAATATTAAGGTGGAAAGTTGTGGCAGGGTGCAGACTCCTTTCAAGAACGGGGCTTGGGGGTGTGGCAGTGGCACACATAGGCCCTGGAGCCCAGCTGCCTAGGTTCAAATCCAAAATGTCGGGGCCAGTGCTGTGGCGTGGAGGGTGAAGCTGCTGCCTGCAGTGCTGGCATCCCATATGGGCGCCAGTTCAAGTCCCGGCTGCTCCACTTCCGATCCAGCTCTCTGCTATGGCCTGGGAAAGCAGTAGAAAATGGCCCAAGTGCAAAGGCCCCTGCACCTGCATGGGAGACCTGGAAGAAGCTCCTGGCTCTGGCTTCAGATACGTGCAGCTCCTAATTGGCCGTTACGGCCAATTAGGGAGTGAACCATCGGATGGAAGACCTCTCTCTCTCTGCCTCTCCTTCTCTGTGTAACTGACTTTTTTTTTCTTTTCTTTCTTTTTTTTTTTTTTTTGACAGGCAGAGTGGACAGTGAGAGAGAGAGAGACGGAGAGAAAGGTCTTCCTTTTTGCCGTTGGTTCACCCTCCAATGGCCGCCGCAGCTGGCATGCCGCGCTGATCCGCAGGCAGGAGCCAGGTGCTTCTCCTGGTCTCCCATGGGGTACAGGGCCCAAGCACTTGGGCCATCCTCCACTGCCTTCCCGGGCCATAGCAGAGAGCTGGCCTGGAAGAGGGGCAACCGGGACAGCATCCGGCACCCCGAGTAACTGACTTTCAAAATAAATAAATCTTTTTAAAAAATCCAAAATGTCCATAATCATCATCCTAGAGTTGTTGTAAAAAGAAAATGAATAAACACACGTCTTGTTTTCAGAGCGATACTTGGCACATAGTAGGGTACTCTTAAATTTTTTTATTAAGCAGATTTTAACAGACACATAAAAACACACAATTATGGTATACCACTTAATATTTTGATACATGTATACACTGTGTAATATCCAATCAGGGTAAATATGTCCATCTCCTCCAACATTTGACATTTATGGTGAAAACATCAAAATTCTATCTTCTCCTTTTTTTCAAAAATAGAGGAATATACAGTACATTATCTGTAGTCGCCTAGTGTACAATAGAACCCCAGAACTTTTTAAAGTTATTTATTTCTGTGTTCATATATTTATTTGAAAGGCAGAGTTACACACACACACACACAGAGAGAGAGAGAGAGAGAGAGAGAGAGAGAGAGAGATTTTTCATCCTCTGACTTCACTCCCCCAATGGCCACAATGGCCAGGGCTGGCACAGCCTGACGCAGGAGCCAGGCGCTCCATCTGAGTCTCCCTTGTGGGTGGCAGGGGCCTGAGCGTACGGGCCAGGATCTGCTGCCTCCCAGGAGCATTTGCAGGAGCTTGAGTGGAAGTGGGGCTGGGACTTGATCCTAGACACTCCAGTATGGGATGCAGCTTCACCTGCTGCACCACAATACCCATCCCAAACCCCGGAACTTCTTACCCCTCTCTAGCTGTGCATCAACCTTGCCCCTCCCCCCTTGCCTCTAGCGTCGCCTTTTTTTTTTTTTTTTTTTGAGAGACTCCACCTATGAGTGAGATCATGTGCTAATTGTCTTTCCGTGCTTGGCTTATGTCACTTAGCAGAATGACCTCCAGGTCCATCCGGGTTGTTGGGAATGCCGAGATTTCATCCTTTGATGGATGAGTAGTGTTCCAGGGTGTCTAAGTACCGCATTTTCCTTGTCCAGTCACCAGCAGAGGGACACATAGGATGTCTCCATTTGCTAGCTCTAGTGAATTGTGCTGCAATAAACATGGCGGCACAGCTGTCTCTTAGAGCACACTGACCTCACTTTCCTGGGATAGGTACCCAGGAGTGGCATTGCTGGATCATGTAGTGGATCCGTTTTGTTTTCTGGCGAACCTCCTTACCCCCTTCCATAATGGTTGGGGTCATTTGCATTCCCACCACCAGTGTGCAAAGGTTTCCTTTTCTCCACAACCTCGCCAACACTTGTTATCTTTGGTCATTTCGATAGGAGCCAATTGAATGGCAGTGAGGTGACGTCTCACGGTGGGTGGGTCTGGCTGCCATTTCCCTGGCGAGGAGTGTTGCTCAGCATTTCCCCATGTACCTCCTGGTCCTTTGTCTGTCTTCCCTCAAGAAATGTGTTTAGCTCTTCTGCCCATTTTTAATGGATGATTTTTTTTATGTTTGCTTTTGCTTTTTGCTATTGAGGTGCTTGAGCTCCTTATATATTCTGGTTCTTAATCCCTTGCCCCATAACCTGCAAATCTTTTCTGCCACTAGCCTGTGCTTTGGAATACTGGTTACTATTACTCCACTCTTGCTGGGGCAGAATTACTGCATTACGGCATTGCGCCAAATCTTGCAGGCCCTTTTGTCATAGGTACCACCTCGCTGTAAGGCTGTCCACCTTTCACAGGGCAGCTCCAGTGACCATGGGGTGTTTGGTTTTTCTTTTGCAGTCTTCCACTTATATGGGATGGGGGTCTTTAAACAGTTCATGGAAACTGAATATCATGAAGAAAAAAAAACTATGCATGGATGGCGAACTTTTTTTGCAGGAACCTAACTTGCCATTTTCTACAAGCTATGTGAGGTTCCCTCATATTTTGGACTCCAGTTTTTATTGTCTCTGCGTAGTTCTTCTCTAGAAGAGCCTAACAGCCCTGGCAGAGTGCTTTCCTTGTCCCTTCTTTAACAGAATGGTCATTTTGCCTCTACCTTCCCATTTTTTGCTTTGGCCTTTCGCCCTTCATTCTGCACAGGAATACCTCAACCTCTCTGATGAGCCAGACTAGAGAGGCAGTTTGCAAACCTTTTTACTTCCTCAAGAAAAGTTGCAAACCATCCATTTGATCCCAGCTCCCATACCTCCATGCCACCCCACCACCACTTATCTCCAGGGTGCTCTGTGAGGGCTGGGGAGCCGCCATGACTAATACGGGGCACCTCAACCCTCCTTTGAGGTCATTTAATGGCACCTCCATATCCTGGGTGTCCCCAGCACCATTTTTGGGTCCAACCGAAATCAGTGATTCTGCCATCAAAGTGTTCTATTTTATTCAAGCTGGCCTGGAATGCAACGCCTCTGCCCAACTAGGAAAAGGCAATTTCCCAGTGGGCACTGAGCCTGCCTGGGTGTAATGTTGGGTTGCATATAGATCGAAGGTGCCTGTGCACCATGCTCTTTGGCAGCTGTATTTAAGCCTTTTAATGTCATCGGCATCACTGGGTTTTTTTTAACTGCAAATTCACAAAAGACATGAACCGTCTTTTTGTGAGGGAGTCAGCAGAATACGTGCCCTTTAGACGCCTCCCATTTTGTCATCATCTGTGCAAGTCTTCCAGCTGGGAGAGGCCTTGGAGATCATTTGTCCAACTCCCTTATGTTTCAGAGTAAGAGAGTGAGGCGCAGAAAGCAGAAGTTCAACAACCATTTCTCGTGCACTTGTCACGTGCGAGGCACGTATTAGCTGCTGAGAGGGATAGAAAGACCAGATGAGATCGCAGCCTTCTGGGAGCTTTTAATCTCACTGGAGACGTATATTATGGACAAATAGCTACCATGCAAGCCAGGGCATGGTAAGACCAGTATCAATGGCTCGAGCGGTACAAGAGGAGGGAAGCGCAAGGTCGTCTGTGGTCATCAGTGCATTTTCATGGAAGCTGCCATTTGAGCTGGGGCTTGAAGGGTTTCCTTCAGTAACAGATGGGGAGCAGGTGTTTAGCCTAGTGGTTAAGATGCCCATGGCCCACACACAGCACCTGGGTTCGACTACCAGCTCTGGCTCCTGACTCCAGCTTCCTGCTAATGTAGACCCCGGGAGGCACTGGTGATGACTCAAGAGCTGGGTCCCTGCCATCCACGTGGGAGACCCGGATTGAGTTCCTGGCTTTAGCTCGAGCCCGGCCATAGCTGTTGTAGGGCATGCGAGGAGTGAACCAGTGGGTGGAAAGCTCTGTGTGTCTCTCAATTTTTAAATAAAATTAAACAGAGATGGAGGCTGGAGACATTGCAGACAAGTGTCTTGCTCACAGATAAGATGACCAGGAGTCTAGGTTGGGCTTGAAGGGAAATACCAGGAGATAATGCTGGAAAAGTAGATCGGGACGAGTGGGGTAATGGGCACGATAAAATCCTTCCCTCCTCACGTGCCACTGCCCCTCCTCCTCCAGGCTGGCCTCACTGATCTTACAGGTCTCGTTCTGAATGTCAGCTCCTCAGAAAAACTGCCTGGGCAGGTGCCCCTCTCTGTATTAGCCTCTATCACAGCCTTCTGTGGACTTCCCTCTCATTCTGCATTTCCTTGTTCAATTCTGCATTTACTTAATTGTGCATGTACTCATCTCTTTCTTTCCTGTCCCCTGACTAGGTTATAGGTCCCTTGAGAATAGGACTGCATTTGCTTTGCCAGCACCAAGCACAACGCCTCTGAGTAAGGCCCACCAAGCAGTAGGTTTTGACCCATGTAGGGACAGTGGCAATGATGACAAAGGGCTGCCTTGAAAAACACCTTGGAAATGAGCAACAAGTTTGGGGGAGGAGATTGGGTGTGACGACCACAGGAAGAGAGATCAGGGTTTGAGCCTGGGTGACTAGCACGATGGTGGCGAGGGGTCACAGCTGCAGGCAGGGGGAGCCTGTGGAAGGGGGGAGGCGAGTCGAGACAAATGAAGGCAGCAGGGGAGAAAAGGGCCAAGGCACCGTCTATCTTTCGAGGAGCTTTGTGCTTCATGCTTGGGAGGGAATGGCCGGCCTTGGTGAACTCCCATGTGCGCGCTGAACTTGAACTGAATCGGGGCAAGATGGTCAGTAAGTGGGGCAGAGCAGGTAGACGGTTTGCGGAGGGGGAGAAGACTGTAGGCTCACAGGAAGGGGAAGGAGCCGGAGGAGAGGAAGTGGTTCAAGCCGAGGGAGGGTGGGGCCAGATCCCAGAAATTGACATCCACCCTAGGTTTGCAAGCATCAAATCGCTTCCTCCATGCTTGAGCCGAAGACACGCGCAGCTCTTGCTCCTTTACGGAGCACCTACTATGCGACAGCCACTGCATTGACTGCTGGGGAAATAAGAGGTGAGCAGGACAGCCTCCGCTCTCACAGATGCAAAGGGGTCAGGGCAGGCAGGAAAAGGCTCCGGGCATGGCGAAGTGCGAGGTGGCTGGTGTACTTCTGAGCCACAAGCCTCAGTTTCCCTCAGCTGGAAAACCAAGCAAGAGCCTGCACCTCAGCGGGCTGCTTGGGGCCGGAAGTGAATCAGTACCCAGACAGCACTTAGAGCACCGCGAGAAAGAAATGTGAGCAGTTATAGGAACCAGAGAGCACAAAGTCAATTCCACCTGTGGGAGGAGAGGGAAAAGAGGCAGTGCTTCAGGAAACACAGCATGCAAACAGGGCAGTTCTCACAGGGAGTCCTGAAATATTAAGAGGGGTCTTGCAGGTTAAGCATGATGGGGTGGTGGGGAGAGCTTTCAAGAGCAGGAAAAAAAAAAAAAAAGAAAGTGGCATTCGGGGAATTGAAATGGCCTGAGCAGAGAGGGGCCCTGTTCCCCAGGAGGAGGGGAGCACTTGGCTGCACCTCCCAGCAGGGCTGGCTGTTGGCAGACAGGAAAGCCAGCCTGCTCAGACCGCCCACTGGCCAGTTCTCAGGTCCGGGGTGGGCTGTGCAGATAAAACATAGCCGGAGCTTCACTGCCAAAGATGTTCTTGTCTTTTCTGGCAAAGTACAAGGTATCGAGACCCTGTTGGTTGGGAATGACCTGAGGTGTGTGAGACCCAATTCTGCCATTCCTTGCAAGTGATGGCGGAATAGAAGAGGCTTTGAAGGACATGGGAATTTCAAGTTCAGCATTATTTGGGATGATAATAAAATTACCCCAGAGGCGCCAAGGAAATGGCTGGATGGACGAGAGCGTCGGTGGAATTGAAGGCCATGAAATAAATCCCAGATGTGAACAGGGAGGAGACACAAGCCTTGGGAATACCTTGGTTGAATGGACAGCTCCCAGGCCCAGGTCAAGGCTGTCGGGGCATCTGGGCTCACTTGTGACTTCAGCCCTACTTTGCTGGCTGCCTTGAGAAATCTAATGGCTCTCAGATCGCCTTCTCATCTCATTGTTGCAAGGTTTTCTGATACCTTGTGATTCCGGGAGTTGGCCCCAGGCAGGGGTTTGTCCCTGTGGAAAGGGCTCCATCGGCCTTCAGTACCGACCCTACTACTGGAGCCCAGGGCTCCTTCTCACCCCCAGCCTCTCTGGCTTGGCCTTGGCCTTGTCAGGATACTTGACTCTCGGTTTGTTTGCATCTATGTTAGCTTCATCCTTGACCCCTTCCACGCTCGCTTCAAGTAAAGCTTTTTTTTTCTTTCATCAGCTGTTTTCTAGAAGTACTTCAACTGAAGCTCAAGTTGGACATCCTGTGTCCGAACAAACATTTTCTTTCATCACGGAAATCATTCTAGGAAGATTTCAAGGTCTGATAACACAGTTCTTGCTCTGAGAGAGCTGAGGGGGCAGGATCAACGGTGATATCCACAGTAGCACTGGGAGACGACCCTGAGCTTGGAGGCAGGGTGGTGTGCTGTGGGCACGGCAGAGCGCACCCTGTGGGCCTGGTCCCCCACTGGTGTTTCCAAGCTGCTCAGGACCACAGCGCGCTGGGGCTTAACTGTCTTCAGCTGCACTTCCTCTCGAAGGGAGCTGGCGTTCCTTAAGCCCCAGGGGAACTCTTTGGGGACTCCTTTTCTTGGGCTGCCTTCTGCCCAACAAGAGGATGCGGGAAAGAGGGTAGTCAGCGGCTGTCACCCCGGATTTAATTCCAGCGGCACCTCCCCAGGCTTCATGGCATCACCCACGTCCAGAACACCTGCTCTAAACGTTTTTCTCCCTCCCGAGGGCTCCAAGGCCGATTTCCACCCTGCTCTGTCCGGGGAGGGGGGGGGTGCCGTCCCACTCTCATTTCTGGAAACTCAGATGGCTGCCAGGCCAGCTTACCCTCAGCATCTTTCTCACTCAGCTCTCTGTTGCTAAGTCGGGTCCTGCTTTGTGCAAGCAACACCCTCGCTGGGGCAGGCAGCTCCCACCTTGTGTACCTTTTGCAGAAATGTCAGCGTTTCGCCACCAGGGCCGTGGCCACCCACCCAGCTGGGGCTGTGTGAAGCAGCATCTGGGGCTGTTTTGCAGAGGACCTGTCACCACCCCCGGGGGGGGGGGGCTACACTCATCCCCGGCACTGGCCCGTGTGGGCAGCTGATTCATCACTACGGAGAGAGAACATTTGGGCCCTCACATCCTTCCCACTGCCGTGTCCCCGCCCTCCCTTCTCAACTCCTCCAAGAAGGTCTCTGAGCCACAGTTCATTGCAACTATCGTTTATTAAAAAATATACGTCTCCTTGGAAGGAACACTGCTAACCCAACTAGTGTCATGCTTACTCTGCACCTCTGCTCTTCTTCCCTGGGAGAGGAGGCTGAGTGTCGTTCAGATCGCATTGCACAGTTAACACCCGAGGACTGCGCGGCCTACTCACCAGCCCTTCATCAGAGTCACTTCTGCCCCTCGCTGGATCCCTCCTGGCCTTTGATCCAGTGTACTGCCCAGGGAAAACTGCTGCCCTTTCTTGACCCTCCTTCTGGGCCCCCCGCTTTCCAGTTAGCCTCCCTACGCTGCTAGGATAACTGTGAACAGGTTTCCCAAATTTGGCTGACAGTGCTTTCAAAGCATCCTGGATGTTGTGTCATTCATTCGCACCGGTCCTAACCCTGTGGGCTCTATCCCAGGGCTGAGCATGTCCATGTTCTCCCTGGCGTGGAGGTGAGGGAGGCATGTTGGCTTCAAAGGAGCACAGCGGGAGTGGGGGTGGGGGTGGTGGGAGCTGGGGAGGGCCTGAACCACACCTGCTATCCGCGTTTGCGGTGGGAGGAAGGCGACTGCCTTGACCACACTCACTGCCATCAGACTCTGGGAGAAAGCAACAAGGTTTCACAGGTCACCAGTAAGCAAATCTTAGCTCTACAGCTCAAATTTACAGCATGAAAGTTCTACTATCTTCTTGAGGAACCGGTAAGCTATCAGCTGTTGGTGAAGGGGCTGGGGTAGGGCACATGGAGCAGTTGCAAAAAACAAAGCAAAACAAAACAAAACAAACTCATTTGGTGGCTGGCCACACCTAGTGCTGTTCCCATAGTCGCAGCATGGAGCTGAGGCAGGCAAGTGCCTCCCCTTCAGTTTGTGGCCCCAGGAGGGAACCCCAGCCGGGTCTGGCCTATCCCTGGCAGGTAAGTGAAGGGCCAACTTGGCAAGGCAGAGCCCTGCTCCCACTCCCACCTGTCACCAACCCCTGCTTTCCTTTCTGCTGACTGGACGCCCAAGCCTGGGTCACCTACCCTATCACAAGGCCTGGCTCCTTCACGACCTCCTGAGCCTTTAGAACACTGGCAAAAGCAGATTCTACGCATTCACTTGAAATAGTCAAAGTAAAAGTTGGAATAATGAAAAGGCTGACACAGTAGCACAACATGGTTTTGGTTTAACAGCAGCTTAAAAAATGAACAAAAAGGAAACCTCTCATGCAGACACATCAGGTGGCATAAAACAAATCGGCAATTTCGTATGGAGCGTCCCTTAGCCATTATCTTTGCACGCACAGGACTGACCGCACCCCAGGCGCAGCAGCTGCTCTCCAGTGGGAGGCTCCAGTGCTCTCGTCCCTGGGCAAAGGCCCTCCCTGGCAGGCCTCAGGCCGACCCCCTCCTAAAGAAAACCTTAGCTCTCAAGAGAATGACAAGATACGGGTGCCCTTAGTATAGCGATTTCCTACTGCTTTCGATCCCTTCCCAACCAGCTGGGACGTTAAGATGCCATCTGATTGGACTATGAAAATTAAAGCATTTCTCTAATAACACAGTACCATTGATGAAGTCTCCATAGATTTTCTACTCCCCATGTGTGTGGAGAGAGATTTATATATATATATATATATATATATATATATATATATATATATATATATATTATATGAGAGTGTATAATATATATATATAATAATTTCTATATATTTTATATAAATTACATATATATATCTGTATATAAATAAGATACTTTCTGTTGCCATTACGTTGCACCGTTCAGAGCTGCGAGACAGCGGGACAGATGGGTGGAGGACGCCCCAGAGCGTCTCGTCACGCGGCGCAGGCAGCTCACTTCACAAGCCGTGCAGCTGGCCGGGGTCTGTCTTGCCATCAGTCCTCCTCTCTTCTCTTCGCTTCTGCTTGGTTTTTATGAAAACAATGGCTCTGATGGATGTGCACCTGTGCTAGCGCTTGGGAAAGGTCCATGCAGGAACGGGCACAGTCACATAATGAGCGAGATGGCATCATCCCCCCAAAAAATAATAAACCAAAACAAAACAAAAATTAAAAAAAAACAGGACTAGAAAACTCAATTTTTTGGACATATCTAAAAAAGGGGACAAGAACAGTAGTCATTTGTTCTCCCCAAGGGGACAGGAGTGAAGAGGGAGGAGGGAAGAGGGACTTGATTTCTTCTGTTCACAAGAGAATGGTTGGAGGGGATTCTTCAGAGTTTTTCAGGGGACGGGACCCAAATGTAGTGCCCAGACTGGTCCTCAATGATCTGTTTGATTTTGTTATAAATCTCTTCCAGTGAGTCACCCTGTACAATGGCTAAAGTGAAGAGGAAAACAAAATTATTACTGTAGTCCACGGCACACGCCCAAACCCCCCGGCAATCCTGCCTGGGCCCCAAGGTCAGGGCCATAGGGAAAGTGGCTAAGGTGCCCCGAGCGTGGGGCTGAAAGTGAACCTGCAGAGACAGAGGGGCTAAGCAGCAGGGAGAAGTGTGTTTATTCAGATGCTCACTGAGTACCCATGGCATGGCACACCCTGCAGCTCATGTAGCTCTCGGCCACCCTATGGCCGGCGCCTTGTAATTCTAGAGCGGCCTTCCTGAAAGATTTGGAAAAGTCCTGGTTATGCAGTCCACAGCAGAAAGTCCTAATTTCTGACAGGAGGAAGTGCTCCTGGGGCTGTCACAGCTGCTCTCTGGCAGAGCTCAGCCCAACACACACAGACAAGGACAGCGAAGAAAGCTCCAAAGACCCCAGGTGTCTGCGTACATTTGTGGATTTTTCTTTACCCTGGTAACCTAGTAACACCCCTGGCTAGAACTGAGCGAGCGTATTGCTGCACTTTAAAAGGTGAGGAATATGTTACCTAGGAACCTTCCCAATCTGTTAGAGGAACTGACCTTCTAAAGTAGGGGATCTCACACACACACACACACACACACACACACACGCTCCAACAGACAACACACCAAGAAGTCATCATCATCAACATTTATTCAGCACCTGAAACACACAAGGCAAAGTGCTAGGGTGGGGAAGGAGTGAGGAGGAAGGGAAACAAAGTAAATACAGGGAGCCTACAATCTAGTAGGGGCAAGAGGACCAAAGGAACAAAGCAAGGATCCGCAGCAATTGCTGAGCGCTTGATACTATCCACTGGCTGGCTACACGGCTTTGGCTGGAAGAAAGGGAACTTGAGTGTGTTGGACACATTGGAGCTCAAAAGCATCCAGAAACCCTACGCAAGGCTTCTACATTCTGTCTACACCTCTGAGACACACGGACAGAAACAGGTGTCTGGCTGGTGCCGCGGTACCCCCAGCTGGGCAGCAGGGATTCTTACCTGTGAAGTATTCTCCAAACTCCTGCTCCAGCTTCATGGCTTTGTCATAGATCTTATTTGCTTGTTCGTATGTCTGCCGTCGGTTCATTTCCCTGCCAAAGCCAAAGAAAAACGGTTCCAGACTACATCCTAGGCTTTGCTCAACATAAAGGGTTGCCTGGGGTTTCCTGAAAACAGGCTGAGCTACCTTCTCAGAGAGGCCCACAGCTAACTCCTTCCTGCATCTTTGCCACTTCGTAAGGCCAACCAGGAACACAAGGACAGCGGTGCAAAACAGAAGGAGTACCAAGGGACAGGGTGGGTCCTACCCCCGCCCCCAGTCACTTTCCTCTCCGTTTCCTGTCCAGGGCCCCCATCCTGGCTGGGCACGTCGGAGGCCCGGCAAACACTTACATAAGCGCTTCGATGGACTTGGGCTTGATGAAAATGGCAATGGGGTAAAGTTGTGCTTGTTGCAGTCTCTTGATAGCATTGCCGGAGACGTCTAAGATGCAGTGCTTGCCCTGCGAAAGCAGACTCGGATCAGCCTACCCACTGCCTAGTCACCCGAGCCCAATTCAGGAGCACTCCAACAGCCACCTGGACTACCCAGGGCCACCCAGAGTGGGCTAGAAGACCCTATCCCACAGGATCCCGGGGCCCCACCTTGCATTCCTACTACCCACAAAAGGCCACATCCGCCTCCAGTTTCTACTCCCTTGGAGGTGATGCTCCAGGGTGGTTGCACGGAAGAGACAGACACCTTCATCAAGGGACTGGGCATATGGACAGCAGCCATGGCTCTGGGCAGTGCTACCACTTGGGAGCCCATGAGGGAGCAGGTGGATCCAACTGGAACATCAGCATGAGCGTTTCTTATATAGATGATGTACTTATCACTTCACTCAAAAGGCACAGTGATAGGGAGGGAGAAGGAGCCTTTCCATTCACTGCTTCATTCCCCCAAATGGCCAGGGCTGGGACAGGCCACAGCCAGGAGCCAGGAACTCCAGTCTGGGTTTCCCATATAGGTGGCAGGGACCCAAGTAGTTGGGCCACCACCCATTGCATCCCAGGCACATTATCAGGGAGATGGATCAGAAGCTGAGCAGCTGGGACTTGAACTGGCACTCGGATATGGGATCCCAGCATTGTAAGCAGAGGCTTAAGCCACTGTGCCACAGCGCCAGCCCTGGCCGGAGCGCGTCCATCTTCCCTTTTAGGGTCATGCCTCTGCTTACCCTCTCCGCGACTGCTCGCACTGACTGGATGCTGGTCCCATAGAGATTATCGTTGAATTGGCCTGCCTCAATGAACTTGTTGTCCTGGATATCCTTCTCCATCTGCTCTCGGGACACCACAAAGTGGTAGTCTTGTCCGTCCACCTCGTTGTCACGACGAGGGCGGGTAGTATCTGAAAGGGCGAAAGGACATGCTGTGGGGGGCCCATGGGCACTGGTCTGCCCTAAGCCAAAAAAGCTGACTTGGTCCTCTCCCACCCGACTAGGCCATAGGGCCACTCCCATCCTTTCCCCCAGATTTTGCGGGGGTGGGAAGCAGTTGAGAAGAGGTCTGTGTTGCCTACTTCTCTTCTTACCTCCAGCTTTCACACACAGGGCCTACTGGCTTCAGCTTTCAACTGGACCAAAACAGTAGGGCTTCCTGAGCCAAGACATGGTAGAGGGTACCAAACGTGGCCTGGGAGCCAGTGAATCCATGAGGCCATTCACTCAATCACATCAACACCACTTGGGCTGAGACTCCCCATTTGTCCACTCATCCACAACGCTCGCCACTCAGACTTCCCTCCTGGAGCCAGCAGCCAAGACATATGTCTCTCCCAACCCCATCAGCTTTTGGGGAATCTTTTGCTACCTGCTTTGTTCCGGGGGGTCAGAGGTATCCTGTCTTCAAATAAGCCTAGAATTGGATGCCAAACCCTTTCCACCAAACATGGCAGCAGCAACTCCTGGGATACTAAGCTGCACTCTTTTGGGCCTGCGTGGGCTCTTACGTGGTACACAGGATCCAAATTTATGCGGGAACTCGGAGATCAGGTCATCATTGACTCGGTCCTTCATTGAGCCCAAGATGATCACGGGCCTTGCGTAGTGAACTGGGGAGGGAGAGCATCAAGACAGTGAACAACCCCAGAGAGTCTGGCTAGAACACAGAGGCTCTGGAGCCGCCAGCCAGACTGAGTAAGGCATAAGTGCCATCCTCTGGCCTTGAACCAAGACATCAAAGGGGCCTTTAAGTGGAGAATGTCTAAGTCCAAGGCAAGTCTGCTACCAGAAGCATCTCTTCTTCCAACACATTCAGGAGAGATCTTTGCACTGACACCAGCAACTGAACAAGGTTTTTGAGAGCGGCCATTAAAGACAGGGACTTGGACCTCTCTTCACCAATGGCTACAATTCCCTTGCCTTCCTCACAAATCGGCCCTTTCCTCTGGAAGGCAGCTGGCAAAGGCATAGTGAGCAGTGCACCGGGGATGGCCTCTCCCTTCCCCGTGACACTAGGAAAGAGGAGGGGCCCAGGGGCCAGGAGTGCCGTGGGCGAGCTGTCCTCCTCCCCCAGCTCGCTGCTGCACTGAGCCCCCCGATCGGGAGACCTGCACCAAGGCCAGACTCTCAGAGGGGGCTTACTTTCTTGTCGCGTCACTGGCTCATATGACAAAATAGCATCCTCTTGTCCTTCTGCAACAAAAAAGGGAGACGGGTTAGCACTTTAGGGCCTACTTCTCTGTCCGTATACAGTACTCAGTACTTCCCCACCCCTGCTTTGAACCAGGCTTACTGAGTGGCCCTTGCGCCCAGCTGCCCTGGGTGGCCTTTCTGCTTTCCTAGGGCAAGAAAGCACAGGAAGCCCTTCAGGGCCTAGGCCAGCAGTCAGGGTTTCTCCCACTCAACAAAATATTGCAGAGCAAAGGGCAAAGCCCAGAAGCCATGAAGCCACCAGCAGAACCCACTCCTATGCCTCGAACTGTTTTGCTAAGTTAACAGTGCTAAGTCACTGTGCTCCATGGCCCCCCTGCTCTGATAAGAGTCACAGGGATACTTCAACTGATGCCAAGTCTCTTCCCCGACGGGCAAGAGTCAAGCACTCTGGCAGTCCCCAAGGCTGCAGCGTAACTTTGCCTTTCTAAGGGGCTACTCATCTGCTTGCCCACTGGAAGAAGCATTCAGAAAAGCAGTGCACAGCTGGGGTAAGGTCCCCAGTGCCCTTTGAGACCAACGTTCTGTCCCCATGGTGGCGCTTCGACAGTCTAGCAGCTATGTGCTGGGCCCCTGGACGTCCCCAGGTGGCTGAGAGCAGGTAGCAGGGAAGGCAGTGCTGTGTGTGTGCATCAAGCCAGGGGAGTCTAGGCACCCTGGGCACGTTTCACAAGGCCTCTTGCCAGTCATCCCAGCTCCCCCTGGAAGGCCGATGTTTCCACAGTTCCCCTGGCTTCCGTGTTCTGCTCACGGGCACTCCCAGGAAAACCAGGCCAACTACCTGATCACTGAGCCCCATCAGAAACGAAGGGGGGGGTGGCTAGCAACCAGGAAAAGGCAAATTCGGGGCAACAGCCCTCCCACAGCTGCCATTTTTCTTTTGGTCTCTGAACAAATCTGCAGACCCGGCTACATCTAGAGCCCGCATAGCCTGCGGCAGGGGCAGGGGCTTGCTTGTGTGGCGCTACTCCCTTCCCAGGGTCTCAGGGATGCTTTCGAGTCAGGTCCCGGCCAGAACCACAGGGCTTATACTCTCCTTTAATCTACAGGGCAAACCCCATCCAACCACGAGAAGGAACAGGCCACAGCATTTCCAGGATCTCAAAGTGGACATGGCTAAAAGAAGCACCAGCCTCTGAGCAGCAATGGCAGCTGTGCCACACTGGAATGAGGATGGCAGGGGACACATGGCGGAGCCACACAACAGGGCGGGGGTGTGACACACACTTACTGGAACTGCTTTCGCTGTCACTGGTGTTGGATGTCACTCCCTCTGCAAGCCAACAAGAAAGAGACTCCAATTCAGAACACGCCACTGAGCGGTCACATGCAGCACACAACTCGCAGGGTCCGGGAGTGAGACACGGAGCTGTCAACCGGGCCAGGCTGCAGGAAGCCCGCCAGGTCCAGGCTGCCGACTGCGAGGCACGGCTCCACCGCTGAGGCCCTGCCTGGCTCAGCTGGTCCCCGGAGCCCTCACAGTCTGTACACTACAGCAGCCTCTTCCTACCGCAGTCATCGGATTCAAAGGAATCCGTCTGAATGACTTCCAACTCCTATCCCAAAATGCATCTCCCAGGGCTAATGACAGGGAAGCAGAGGCAGTGGCAGAAGCAGAGAGATGCCCGGGCAACCTGGCTGCTCATGAATTTCCGCCCCAGACAGAGCCCCTGGAAGCACAGAAACATGCACTAAAAGGCTAAGCACTGGACCGGCTGAGAAGTCACAAGGGAGAACTACCCTGACCACTGGGTGCGGCCTGGCAGCCCCCCTGCCACCACTCCTGACAAGGAGCGCATGGCTTTGGCTGGGATGGGATGTGCCTTCACCTACCATCGGACAGACAGGTCAAAACACAGAGACAACCAACCAGCAAGAACGCCTCAAGGACAAGATGGCCCTCCTGTCTGGGACTGCTGGCATCTGCCCATCCCTGAATGTGAGTGGAGGCGCCTGATGCGGAGGAGCCAGATTCACAGGGGACACCAATAAAAGCCCCCTCCCACGATGACAGGCAAATGAAGATGAGACATGGACACACCGAACCATGGAGCACGACGCTGCTCGTTTCAGCCAAGACCACACGATTCCAGACCATGATATGCTGTGGCCCTGCCCCAGGAAGGACTGGCTGGTGGCGCTGCCACACACGGCTAGTTTCTGAATGACCCCAGTGGCAGCTCCTCGGCCTCTGGCCTCATTTATTGAAGGAGAGTATATGCTGACGGGACCCCACCCTGCACACCCCTCAATGCTTAGTTCCTTTCCTTTTTCACTCGAGGATAACTCTCCCGAATGGAGAGGCCAGAGTTTTCCTAAGATCAACTCCTAGATATATGTGGTCCACAAAAAGTGCTGAGGCCCCCGCTGGACTACCTGCCAAGGCCTGAGATCTGCTGGGACACCCCAGACACGGGCCAGGTAGAGGGGTTCAGAGTAACCATGCCCCGAGTTAGAGAGACCATAAGAGCTGAAATTCCTAAGTCCATTTTTTTTAAGATTTATGCTCTTTATTTATTTGAAAGGCAGAGGGACAGAGAGAGAGAGAAAAGAGAGAGAGATCCCCCATCTGCTGGTTCACTCCCTAAAATGACCACAAGAGCCACAGCTGAGCCTGGTTGAAGCCAGGGGTCAGGAACTCCATCCAGGTCTCCCACGTGGGTGGCAGAGGCCCAGGCACTTGGGCCATCATGTGCTTCCTTCCCAGGTGCACCAGCAGGGAGCTGAATCAGAAGTGGAGCAGCTGGGACTTGAACCAGCATTCCAATATGGGACGCCAGTGTTGTAAGCAGTGGCTTAACCCGCTGTACCACAACACTGGCCCCCTCAGCCCCATCCTTTAGTGTGGTGTCACTGGGAAAAGAATCTAGCCAGCAAGCTCCCCTCCCCTTGAGAGTCGCTTCTCCCTGGAGAAGCACATGGGCCCACCTCACTTCTAAGGTGGGACCCCAAGCCCATGCCCTACCACTTGGAGGTGCAGAAGGAAAACACAGACATGAATGATAGGGAGTCATTAGGGCACCAGGGGTCCAGAGCAATGTGTGACATTTGGAGCCACATGCACTTCCTCTTGTTGTGCGAACAGAGTTCTCACAAACACTGCCCTCCCTTACCCTTACCCTCCCTCGTGTCCCCTATACCCCACCCCCTCTATCTCCATTCATGCCACAAATACAGTTAATGGTGTGGAAGTTGGACTTACTCAGGTTCTTTGCTCCATAATAATCGTCACTTAACCCAGGGAAGTCCTGATTTCACAGACAGCAAAGACAGAGAAAGGGGGAGGGGAGGGGAAGGGAAGGGAAGGGAAGCAGAGGGGAAGGTAGGGGAGTGGGAGGGGCGGGGAGGGGAGAGGAGGGAATTGGGGAGAAGAAAAAAAGAAAGAAAAGACAAGGGGAAGGAAGAATACAGAGGCAGGTGAACATTAGTGACAGAAGTATGAAATACTACGAAGACCTATAACTAACAGTGAGGTTAAGAACTTTGCTCCAGAAAGAACCCCCCGGGTCAGATAAGGTATGTGGACTTCGGGCTGCTCAGTTTTATTGCCAGAGAGCCTCGGAGTAGACCGGCTTTCCAAGCTAGTCTATAGCCCGCAGGTCCCCAGGACAGGACGGATGGCATTCCAAGGCTTGGAGCAGGTGCTTTGACAAGCAGCTTTGAGCAGACTGGTAGTCGTGGAGCCCAGGTCCCAGCCTGGTCCCTGAAATGGTCATTTACCTCTGTGGGTGCACGAAAGAGAAAGGGCTCTGTGTGCCAGGTAGGCAGATAAGACTACCATCACCCTGAGGAGCTTCTGCCCAATACTGACTCACGTGGTGGCAACACTTCAGGAAAGGTTTCCCGTGGCCTGGGGTGTGGTCTCCAAAGCGCCGGGCACTTGGGACTCTGCCATGCAATGGGCACCCCCAGGCTGGGCTCAGCAAGGAGGTTCTGCAATTCATCTGTTGAACCATGGTGGTTTCACCTCATGTCTGTCTCAGATAGTCTCTTCGTGCTCATGAGCAGAACCAACTTCAGCTGCTGCTTCTCGATGAGCTAGCCTAGGAGGATGGGCCACGGCCTGCTCAGCCTGACCAGGGCACTCTGCATCTCTCAAGTACACCCCACACAGCAATGCCCTACACACAGCACGGTCGTGAATCAGGCGGGTCTTAAAAAAAAAAAAAAGAGCCAGTTCCTCTCAGAACGAATCAGTCTCCTGCCAGTGCCAAATAGCTCAGGACCGCAAGATCCCTCCATGAAAGACAGAGGAGTTGTTGGTAAATGAGAGACATTTACAATTCACGATGAGACAAATGAGGCAATATTTTTCAAGCTTGACCTGGTGTTTAAGGTTAGGGCCAGAGCAGTTACATTTCTGAGGCATTTGGTCGAGTAAGAAGATGTAACTAGGATTACACTGGTTCTTAAAGCTAAAGCGTTACAGACAATCTTTTCTCCCCAATAAGCTTCGTGTGTCTGCGTGTGTCTTTGTTTGGACAATGTTGAAGCACACTCCTGGGGGACTCACTTAAGCAGGAAGGACTTTTTTGTGGCACGCTAGGATGACAGGGAGTCTGCTAAGGGTCACGCAGGTTATCTCGTATGCTTATGCACCTGGCGTGGCGTTCCAGAAGCGGCCCCGGTTCCGGGGAAGTTGGGGGAAGAAGAGGCTCTTCTCTTGACATAGATGAGTGAAGGTAAGGGAGAGAAAACACGAGAGGAAGAAGCCAGGAGAGCAACATGGAAGGAGGTTCTTAGACCTTGTTTTCTTGAAAACCCGTTTTTCTAACCCTGGCACTCTGGTTGAACACCACTCCTCACCACAACAGAGCTCCGTCTGGCACTTCCAACGCCAGTGCCAGGACTTCCTGGAGGCTGGCCCAGGGACAAGTTCCACCTGAGAGCCTCCAACATTCATTCCAAGCGAGAGAGGAGCTCGGCAAATAAGACCCAACGTCTCCCCGTGCAGAGCGCTTTCTGCCCTGACTCTGCAAACGGGCAGGTGTGTGCCCTACAAGTCCTCGGCTGGACTTCTCCTGAGGGCAGGGGTGACTATGAGAGGACCGGGCTGTGGACGGTCTGCTCTGTGGACTCTGCTGCTACTTACGTTCCTGTATGCTGCTCTCCTGGGCCATGTTTTCTTTGCTCTTGTAAAATGGAAACTTTCGAGAGAGGCGGAAACTCTTTTTACGTTTCGTTTTGATCGACTGTGAAAGAACATGAAGATGGAGGGGAAGGACAGAAAAAAAAAACAGAACAATGGATTTTAAAGCATGCAAGAAAAACTAAAATGGAGACAATGGTGAGCTAAATAAAAGACCATCTCTCACGAATGGAGTCTATGAGATTAAATGAAAGTTGATGTAAGAGGAAAAACATGTTTACAGGAAAATGTTGTAGGGATGTTAGAGGTTTCTACCTAATCCAGACTCACAGCACTCACTGGCACTTCCTAAAGAACAAAGGTCACTGTAGCCTCCTGGACACATGCCCTAAGGCGCCACTGACATACACAGAGTCATCTACTCCATGTTTCTCTTCCCTCTACTGCTCCGGAAGTTCCTTGGCCTGCAAAGCTCACAGAAGAAAAGGGGTGAATGGGGAGCTCTCTTGTCTCATGTGGTCTGATGGGAGGTGGGAGCTCTGGGGCTGGCTGTCCTCAACTGGCTGCCGAGGCCAGGATCTGATTAGGGTCCGCACAGCTCCAATGCGGTCTGTCGCCAGGGAGACACCCACGTGTGGTTCTACTGTCCCCAGGTCAGTCAGCCTTTCAGACAGTCCAACTCTGGCACATCTTCAAGAGCTAGTTACCCAGGGGGGCAGAGCACAGCCTAGCCATGGGCCGGAAGTGCTCCCTCTCTGCCTGCTGAACGGAGCCAGCCCCGTGGAAAAGGTGTCTTCATGTGTGCTCCCCAATTCTCTGATACAGCAGACCACACTCCAAGCCTCGCACCCCTCTTCAAGCCCTGGCTGCCATCCCCAGGGGACCCCTCCCCACTTACCCTGTTTGATTCGATCATCCCCGTCCTGGCATGGAACTTCACGGTTTTCAATCGAGCTCGCTCTTTCTTTTCCACCCTGTTTGAGAGTTGGAAAGAAGTCGTGTCATTGCCAGGACACAGTCTCCACAGGCACAGCAGCCAGTCTTTGGCTCACTGAGTGAGCCGTGTCCTGAGGATCAACTCTACCAAAGAAGAGAAAGGAGGCCCATACATTGCTCTCTGGGAACTGAACCGTGAAGAGGAAACGAGCAAGTAACGTCAGCAAGAGGGCAGGAAATGCCTTGCTGACGACTGTGACAGCTCACCTCTTCTTACTGGGAATCACGCCGATCTGCTCGCTTTCTCCATGGGGGGTCACCAGCCTTGCCTGCCACCACTCATCATCAGAGGCATTAATGACGTGCAGGATGTCACCGTAAGAGAAGCTGAGTCCCTGGCTGGGCAGGCAGCTGTCCCGAGTCCGGTCATAATCAAACAGGGCCCTGAAACACACAGCACAAGGGGAAGTGATCATCTGGCCCGTAAATGCCAGGTGACTGGCACTCTGCAACAGGACGTGAGAGGGCCAACTCAAACAGCACAGGCACGGCAGCCTCGCAGCTGACCACGGGGATGCTCGGGACACGGCATCCTTCCTTCAGTGCCACGCTGCTATGCGTGCTCCCTCTTTTCCAAAGACAAAGCCCATTTGCCCAACAAGGGGCATAAGAGAAGATATCATGAATCTGTCATGGCTTCTTGACACACGATGAAAGTTCAAAGTCAAGCACACTCAATAGCCATCTCCCTCAGCCACCACACAGCCTAGGAAACTAGCTTGACCAATGGGCCAGATACAAATGTATCTTCAAAAGGGAGTTGAAGATAGGTTTAAAAAAATGTTAGTTACAATCCCAAATAATGAATGGAAAATACCGCAGAGACACAAATAAAATGGCCCTGTGTCGGGAGGCAGCCACACAGTGACAAAGTTGAAAGGGACTCTAGAAGTCTCCAAGCTCAGTCTTCGTCTTACATACGGGGGAACAGAGGCCAGGGAGGAAGAATAATTTCCCCGAGGTCACACAGCTAACTGACCTGGGATAGACGCCGGGTCCTCTGACAAGGCATGCCCTGTGACATGCTATAAACGAAGCAGAGTGAAGAGACACAGGGGGAAGGGGGAGAAGGGTGGAGAAGGGTAGAGAAGGCCGTCGTTTGGGCTTGGGGAAATGGTGGAGACCGGGTGGGCTGCAGCTGAAGTCTTAGGAAATGTGGCTGGAAATAAAGGTCCAAGGCACACTTTGCAAGGCCTTAAATAGATCTGACTGAGTGGCCCCTGAGAATTTGAGAGTAGGGAAGTGACACGGCAAAAGAGCTTTAGGAACATTCATCTGCGCTCACACGCGGTGGCAGCACAGCAGCTGGGGGAGGGTGGATTTGGAGGTGCATTTCAAGCATCCTTCAGGGCCCACTGCTGGTCCCAGCTCTGCTGAAGCTGGGGCTGCTACCTCCGAGCAGAACTCCCTGCACAGGGGGCACTCAGCTTGGATAAAAGTCTCTTCTTTCCTTATCCAGTGGAGCCGCCCCTCATATGCACCACCGCAAATGGGTCATTGCCATGAGGAAGTAGCATTTTCCCACCAGCAACCTAGGGCTCTGTCTTCTTCATGTGTGTTGAGAACAGAAGTGCTTTCCCACCTTTGTGCACACAACCCCCCAGGACTGCCCAGAACCCAGTTCCAACCCTTCCACTTCGACGTGCAGTCTCGTGGTCTGTGGCTCATCAGGTGGGAGCCATGAGTCAAACATGCCACTTCCCCATGTGCGAGTCCAAAGGAAAGAGACACTGCAGTAAAACTATGGAGAGCAAAACACTAGTGAACTTTCTAGAGTTCTTGAAACGGAATCTGGAAAAATCCGTGTCAGGTACTTTGGAAGCAAAATGACCCAGACTCTAACAAAGTCTCCTTTATTTCCCTCAATTTACATACTCAACGCAGCAAGGGGAGAGGCAGTGACTAGTGTCTAAGCAGGCATGCTGTGAGTTTCTTACTGGGCTGTGTGTGACAGTCAAATCTGAACACACATGTGTGTCCTGAGGCAAGGCAGGCCTTCTCTGGGCCATTCCTGTTAAGTAGCAACCTGATTCTGGGCGACAATGAGAAACGTTAGATGGCATTATTGGCTTCAGAAATGAGAACAAATATAGTAAGGAGGTCAACAGAATGTGGATTGAGCTGAAATTATGGGACGGCGAAGAAGGCAGGTGTTAAACATTAATTAGGAACCATCAGGATGTCTGTAGAAGATTAAAAGGCAGAGTTTACTGGTTCCGGGTGTCAAACAATATATATTTCAGCCCCTCACAGAACCATGCTGGACCTTGGCAACAGCAGTAACAAGCTGGAGTACATGTGTCAAAGTTGATGTAAACATGTTTTCTGATGCCAGGAATCCAATTATTTGTAATTTTTTTAACATCTGAGGTTTGAATAAGATTAATTTAACAGTTTCCATCCAAGATGAATTCCAAGTATCTTACAATATTAAAACATCTATAGCTATTATTAAATCTATATTCATATTTTTAAATTAAAAAACCTATGCCACAAGCTAAGTAAAAACAAAATAAACACAGATGAAAGCCCATTGAAATGCCAGTAATTACCACTGCACATTGGGAATTATACTATTGGGTTTGTTTAAGATTTATTTATATATATGAAAGGCAGAGAGAGAGAGAGAGAGAAAAAGTATGAATGAATCACTAGTTCACTCCACAAACGGCTGCAATGGCCAGGGCTGGGCCAGGCCAAAGCCAGAAGCTTCATCCAGGTCTCCCACGTGGGTGCAGGGGCCCAAGCGCTTGGGCCATTTTTCACTGCTTTCCCAGGTGCATTAGCCAGGAGCTGGATCAGAAGTGGACTTGAATCAGTACCCATATGGGATGCCAGCATTGTAGGTGGTGGCTTAACCCACTGTGCCAGATCACTGAGCATTAGGTTTGTTTTTTGAACCACAGCATGTGTTCCTTTTTGCATTTTCAAGAAATTTAAGTCAATCAAAAAAAAGTGGGGAAACAGTATAGAAGATACTGTTTAGAATCATTTACTTCAGATGAGAAACATGTTCTGCTCAAAGTTCTCTGGCAGACAAGGCAAAAAAAAAAAGTTGTATAACTTCAATTTCTCAATAAAAAGTAGTACTCAAGCCTATCTGGACTTTGATGAATTTATGAACGGTGACTAAATGAGAAATACTGGACAATAGGATGCACGAAGCTTCCTTTCAGCTGTGATTCTGTTGAAGACATACAAGCATGACATGAGTTTGAAATTCTCAACTATACTATTCTTCCAAATTGAGACCGTAAAAGACTAATTAATGAGAATTTCCTTTTCTAACAGTCAGAATTGCAAACAGGAGAACCTAGTAGAATGCTGGAGCCTAGAGGTCATTTTGTCAAACGTCCTATCTGTTAGGGAAATCCCTTAGGTATTCTCCAAGTTTCGATCCAGCTCTAGCACTTGAAGAGTCTGGGTCTATCCTAGGTTTTCTTTACCAGGCTGAACATTCCTAACACCTTCAACAAGTCCTTTCTTTGTCAAGCGTTTTATTTGTTCTCCAAACCCATGATGTGGATTTCCTCTAAATCGACTTTGTATGCTTGCCTGCTGAAATTTTATTTCACTCAAGAGCTAGAAAATTTCCTCATAGATGATGAAAGGCAGGCCTAGATATGCACACAACCTCGCCTCCAGTTCCATAGTGGATGTCTCTGTAAGTCACATTATGTGTAGTTAGAAAAAAAAAAGTTAATTTTCCACTTTGCTATGTGTAGAAAATATTCTTCAATGATTTAAATACTTACTGAAAAAAATAAGAATGGGACTAGGAGAGGTAAGAGGAAGATGGGTGGGAGAGTGGGTATGGTGGGAAGAATCACTATCACTATGTTCCTTAAGTTGTATTTACGAAGTGTTATGAAATGCATGAAGTTTGTATACCTTAAATAAAAGGCTTCTGGGGAAAAAATACTGAGTCTACTTTACATGGGACACTGTGTTAGACACACGAGAGATACCAAAACAAAGCATGTCCTTGGATTTGTGGAGCTTGCTGTATCTGACAGAGAGTAGAGAATGTTGAGTACGGGACTGGGCATTCGGTACAGAGGTTGGGTGGTCACTTGGGACACTCACATCCTACATCGGAGAGTCTGGTTGGAGTCCCTCCCAGCTACTCCACTTCCTGCTAATGCCTGGGAGGCAGCAGACATGGCTCAAGTACTTGGGTTCCTGGCACCCATGTGAGAAACCTGGATGGAGTTCCGGGCTCTTGGCTTCAGGAGCTGTTGTAGCCATGTGGGGAGTGAACCAGCAGATGGAAGATTTCTGTTTGTCTGTTTGTCTCTCTCTCTGTCTGTCTGCCTTTCAAATAAAATGAAAATACAAAAAAAAAAAAAAGAAATTCTATTTCTTAGAAAAAAAAAAAAACAAGAATGTTGAGTATGTTGCAGCAAGGCCTGAAGGCATTCGCAGGGAATACAGATTACATCTAGTTTGGAGAGGCTATGAGGAAGTATTGCTTTCTGAACTGGACTCCATGAAGGTTCAGGGTTTCCAAAGGGAGAGATAGGGAGAGGTCCTTCAGCTCGAGGGAACGGGGTAAGGAAAGGCCTTGAGGCAAGCACAGCACTCGCTCAGCAATCAGAAGGATATCCATCTCTGGCTGGGCTGTGTGTGGCGGCAGGTTGGAGCCTAACTGTGGATGTACTGAACGCCCAGCTAAGGAGTATGGCATTCATTCTGTAGGCCTCGTGCGACCAACTTTATTGCCTTAGCTTTTTTTAAAAATCATTACCAGGATAAACATTACTGTGGAAATCAACAGGCCAGAACAATAAAGTTAAGTGACCTCTCACATACAAATTTAAAAACATGCCAACCTAAACCATGACCCCATAAGTGGTGACAGACTCTCTTTAGAACATCCTGGGATCCTAATCAAGTAACAATGGTTTGGCACCTTCTGAGAAGACCAATGAGAGGAGGAAGGAGCTCCTTTCTCCACAACACTGGTATATCCTGCCCCTCCCCTTTTGATCCTTAAGGCTGGTACTAGAGAAGGTCAAGGCAGATACTTCCCCTTTGAAAATCAGGCTTGAACCCCTGTCCCAGAACCGAGATCCCACACTTCCAAGGTCCAAATGTCATATCCACCAAGCACTTCAACCTCTGATTCAAGGAGAATCAGCAGCAAAAATGAAACAATCTGTCTCTAAGACACCTAAAGAAAGGATGGAAGTCACGAATCTATCATCAAGGTCTCATCTTGAGTGTGTGTGAGTGTGTGTGTGTGTGTGTGTGTGAGAGAGAGAGAGAGAGAGAGAATGGGAGTTTATCTGACAAGATGGTATGTTGGGAGACCAGAAGTCTCAGAAACCTCTTATTACTTCTGGGTCTAGATAAAAATAATTTCATGGAGACCTTGGAGTTAAGGACTGTCAGGTCAGAGGGCGTCACTGTGTCACAAGAGAACAAAGCTTACGGAAAGATTGCCATCCCCAGCCTAATGTACTTAGGACAGGCGACATATGATTTCTCACCCCTGGATATGCTCCCCCTTGGTTACTGCCATGTATCTCTGGTCATTCCTGCAGCTTTTCAAATATCAAGGGCAGGCCAGAAAAATAATTATTTGAAGAATAAGGTAAAGAATGTGACCCAGGGAAACTGTGATATGTGAAGACAAAGTGACAGTAGGCAAAGAAGCTTTCTGGAGCCCCTACCCCAGCAGAGAGGGCAGGTACCCTCTCCCAGGGACCGCAGGTTCAAGTTCTCGAGCTAGTAGTCTTCAGCACTCCAGTTTTCATGGCCACTGCCTCTCTCTCTAAGGAGAAACTATTTCCAAAGGTCTTGAAAGATATGTTAAGAGGTGACCTTTAAAATATCCCCTAAGACATGCACGTGCTCTGGGGATTTTGCCGAATCTTCCTTTCAGCTGGCTCTCTCTCTCTGCCAGATGGGAAAGCAAGAATATAATCAGTTCAAAGTAAACAGATTAGTGGGCAAGCATGTTTACAGTTCAGATCCTAAATTGTGAGGTTTGGGGCTGCAAGATCCAGGGCAATCACAAGCACCTGGCACAGCCACCCTGGCGTCTTAGGGAACAGGAATACGGTGGAAATGGCAACCACCAAGGAAACTGGTCAGGCAGGTTTCCTGATGCAAAGCAAACAAGGACATTTAGCACTACAGCCTCAAAGGCTGAAGTCACTTAATACCGTGCCCATTTCTCTAGCTGGGGCTCGGGGCCGTCTGGCTAGCCTAGCCCAAGTCCCTCTTGGCTTTGTGACCCTACCCACTCCAAATTTCCTTCTCTCTAATTTATACCATATATTTGGCAACAGCTTCTCTTTATGTCTTCTATGCACTGCTATTTAATTCTTACTTTTTTTTTTGATCTTTCAAATGAGATCACCAAAATGGAAGCCCTTTGAGGGCTGAGACCAGTTCTTATGCGGCATGTGGGATTCTGAATACTTGTGAATAGGGGATAAGACCAGGCTAAGGGGCAGGAGGGCATAGATACCTTCTCAGTTACTCCCCAGTTCCTATCCCTCAGAGTCTTCTCCCACTGTGTTTCCCTCCCAGAGCAGGTGGATAAAGGGCAGTTACTGATCAGTATGTCCCTTGGCCAGGCGCACAAGGCATTCACAGCAAACTCTAAAGCAATAGTCATTCATTAACCCCAGACCTTAGTGGCAGAGTTAAAGTTTCTGGCCAGCTTCTGAAAAATATCCTAAACGCTCAAACCCAAGCACTCAGGCAGACCCACGGTGGGTCATCATAGGCAGCATCCTGGGTGCTCCCTGAACAAGGGTACACAGAGAACAAAGGACCTTTTTCTCCTGAGACTCAAAGTTTCAGGGTTTTGAGGGTAATTATAAAGTTGGAGAGGACTAAACAGCCTACGAGTAACTGACCATTAGGGGCTTTTAGCACCTGGCAGGTGACAAGACAAGTTGTGGGATTATGAGTACAGGCCCAAGGATTATGAGTTACAGGCCCAGGACTGATGTTTGGGAACAGGCAATTCCAGAAGCCACTGATGTGGAACACCCTGCCCTGCCCTCTAGGAGCTCTGAACACTTACATACATTGCTGCTGCTTTGTAAAAAAAAAAAATGTGTATTATCGGGACCCCCAGATTCAGTCAGATCATAAAGCCTGCCAATATTAGCCTGTTGGGCATCTTAATCCACCATTGTAACTCACGAATGAACAAGACCCAGCTGGGCTCTGCCAAGCAACATCCTGGCCAGAACACCGACTAGCTGCACAATTAATGTCTACTCGTTGACAGGACAGCATATTCTCTGGCCATCCTTGATGACAATGTCAATATTTCTGGTATTATCTCTCGAATCAAGACTACAGGCACCCCCAACATGATTTCCTTCCGAAAGTGGGAAGCAGACCTGGATGGCAGAGGGCCAGTCAGGGCACCAGGGACTCCCAAACTGCCTGAATGTTGTCCTGTGCCCGCAAAGAATGCAGCCAGGCTAGCCCAAAGGGACTTCCAAAAGCTGTTTCTACGACTGCACCATCAAGCCTCTTGGCCACCTTTGGAGCACAAGGTCTTTCTTTCATTCATTCATCCATTCAATAAATGGTAGCACCAGGTCCTCCTTGGACCTCTGACTGAACCAGCATCTTTGGATTTCCCTTCACATCACCACAGCCTGCGTTAACCACCTGGCCAGCCTGGCCCTGAGCAAAGGGCCCCAGAGTGGCCTATTTCTGTGGCCTTTCCCAGTGGACAAGACAAATTCAGCAGCAGAGCAAAAGCCCCAGGTTGGGCCGAGAGAAGGGCTCTGCTTGTCCTGCCCATCCATTTAAGAGGTGATTCTAGTATTGATGAAGGGTGGGGAAGGCCCTTCCCATTAAATCACTGGTGACACTAAAGCCCAGTTTCATTTTCCAAACCCTGTTATCTTTCCTTCTTCCTCCTGCTCCCTACTCTACAAATCCCATGTTCCCTATGGTTAGTACAGCTGCAGCTCCCTAGGGTTTCACCTGCTATGGCCTTGGTGCAGCTGTAAGAGGGTGTTATTTGCTTCAAAATAGCTTTGCAAACCATGCACACCAGAGGAGGATAGATACTCAGGGGAAGGCAATGGAAGAGAAACGTGTCAGAGGCAAAACAACAGCAAAAAAGATTCAGAGGTGAAACCCAAACTGAAACGTTTCCTTCACTCTAACCACCCACTGCTCAAGCTCTCTGGGTAGATGGCAGGCATGCAGAGGGCAAGAACCACACCTGCTGCTTCCTTGAATCCATCTCTGCAACCATGCCCACGTTCTCAGTGCTGTGCTTCACTGCTTCCCACATAGGAGGACCTAAAGTAGGTGTGATGCTTAGTCGTTCTGGTGATGAGGAAATACATGTCTTGTGACACACAACCAATCATTCCTGAGCGTTCTGATTGCTTGGTAACAATACACATTTGGAGGCCAGTATGGTGGTGCAGTGTGATAAGCCAGTTAAGCCACCGCCTGTGACAATGCCGCCATCCCATGTAAGAGCAGGTTCAAGTCCTGGCTGCTCCACTTCTGGTCCAGCTCCCTGACAATGTGCCCGGGAAAGCAGCAGAAAACGGCCCAGGTGCTTGGGCCCCTGTCACCCATGTAGGATATTAGGATGGAGTTCCAGGCTCCTGGCTCCAGGTCATTTGGAGAGTGAACCAGCAGACAGAAGATTTTCTCTCTCTCTCTCTCTCTCTCTCTCTCTCTCTCTCTCTCGCTTTCTCTGTGCATGTGTGTGTGTGTGTGTATGTGTATCTTTCTAACTCCACCTTTCAAATAAATAAATTTTAACACACACACACACACACACACAATTCCCCAAACCTGGTGAATCCAAATTGCTGGAAGAAGAGCCGGGGAATCTGTTTTTACTAGCACCCCAGTGGATTCTTATCAGCAAGTTCAGGAAACACTGTAAGAACTACATTTGATAGCCACAGCAATCAGGTTCAAATTCCAGTTCTGGAACTTCATAGCTATCTAACTGGAGTCTTGGTTTTCTCATACGCAAAACGGGAATTAAAAGGCCTGCTTTGTAGCATTATTAGAAGAATTTTAAAAGCCATTTAAGGAGAATATCCAAGGACCTGACGTACAGGTGTTTGTTCCCCTTTATCTTGAAGACACTAGGGAACTACTGGGAGCTTCTGAGCAAGTCCAGATTGTTGCTTTAGCTTCACCTCCCTGTGCAACATGCAGGCAAATGGTTGCCAAGCCTCTTCTGTTAACACCTCCAGTGACAAAAGATCAAATTTACTATCTCCAGAAGCAGTCCATTCCATTTTCAGACAGTTTTAATCATTAGCTCTCAGTTTTAATCGTTAGCTCTTTCTTCCCTACATTGAGCTGAGATCTGCCTTGGGTGACAGAACAAATCTAATCCCCTTTCCACATGATAGGCTAAGGCAATTAACTTCGATAAGGCAACTGAGGAGGAGGTGGGGGAGGGAGCCCACTGTGAACATGCTACTTTTGGAGGCACTGGGGTGCGGGGGTGTGCAGTTTTATTTATGCACGGGTCCAGCAAGTAGCTGATATGCAGGTATGGACTTGAGTAAAATGATCAAGGATGTCACTTAGATACAAGATTGGATGCTGTGAAAAGAAAGGACATTGCCACTTCGGGTGCAGAGCTAATGAAAGATATGAGGTGAATGGTCAGCAAGGTAGAGAGAGAGAAAGAGAGAGAGCCTTGAAAGCAGAAAACAGGTAATTCGCGGAAACAAACGTGCTGAGGAGGTCCCACTTCCTCCCGGGCTACTGCAAGAAGGGATTTGAAGAAGGAGCAGCAGACAGTATAGGCAGCGCCAACATTTGCCAACCTGGATGTTAAGACAGGTTTCTCCAAATAAGGCCCCGGCCCCGTGCGCCTATGTTTTGGGAAGACACTGCCTACCACAGGACCTTCTGGAGATTAATGACTGCAGAGAACCCTGGCTTCCTCTGTTTGAGCCTACCTTTGCCCAACTTATTGAGCCGTCCATTTTTCGCACAATACTTATTAACATTTTGAGGAACCAGTGTTTCCCAGCATATCATCTGGCAAATGTAGTGAACAGAAGAGCAGTAAGACAATAGTTGAAGTGACTATTGGTATCAAGGGATTTTTTGTTCCTTTGAAGAATGGAGAAGTGGCCTCAGATGACCTATGAAAATGATTTGCTATTCACTTGATGTACAAAACCCCCATAGACTCATGCAAATCAAGAGGTTTCAATCTGCATGTTCACTTTAAGAACATCCGTGAAACCACCCAAGCCCTGAAGGGTATGCATATCCAAAAAGTTAGAAGTATCTGAAAGATGTCACTTATGAAAGAAGCAGTGTGTGACGTTTCACCGTTACAACAGTGGAGCTGGTAGGTGTGCCCAGGCCAAACAGTGGGGCTGAACACAGGGTCAGTGGCCCAAAAAGAGTGCTGAATCTCTGTTGCACCTGCTTACACATGCAGACAGTGACGCTGAGCTGAAGGGTTTGGATGGAGATTCTCCAGTCATCAAACACACCCAGGTGAACGGAGCACCCACGATGTGCCGCCGTCCCTCAGAGCTCAGGGTCAGATTAACCCAGCTGTGAGCTTCCCCCTGACAGGCTGAGAGATCCTCCCTGGAAAGGAACAAAATGTCCCTAAACTACAACAGGAAGGGGGCACAGAAGAAGAGGATCCAGAAGAAATGGAAGAAACAAAAAGTGATGGCGTAGGAAGAAAATGCAATACAAAATATATGCAAATTCAAAAAGAATGGATGAAACTGAAACAAGTTTACAGGAAGACGAAAAGGAACCAAGTATAGAGCGAAAGGCCAAACACAGGATTGCATGAGAAGACAGCAAGCCAAGCTCCAATATAGGGGTTAGCTCAGCAAAGGCTCCCAGCTCACTGCTTTAGCACAAAGAGTTATTTCCCGGTTAAGTCCAATGACCAAAACAGTGACTATTCTAAAACCCTATCTACTTTCCTTAGAGGAGACAGATGTTATCTCAGCGAGGTTAAGGGCAGATTATATAAACTGATTTGCTCACTAGAGAGCACAGAGCCATGGTCTCCACACTGTTGGTCCGAGTCAGGTTCAGCACATTCCTCGCCTGGGCCGGAGAAGAGTGATCCAGATCAAGAGCCAGTGCCCCACTCCCCCTTGCCCAGGCAGGGAGGACTCTAGCATAGGATAGGCGGAGAGGGGAAATCTAAAAATAAAGCACTCTGAAGAAACTGTCTTGCCTAAAGAGCAGCTTCCCACGCACACTGGAGTGCCACATCTGCGGGGGCTGGAAGCACGGGAACGGAACAATCCTGACCAAGTCACAGAAGTATTACCCGGGTTCTTTTGGGGGGGGGAGCTGGGGTAAGGGGGTGACAGCACATTTAGGACTCCCTCCATCGGCACCCCTGTGTCTGGGCTGCAGACCTGGAGCAAAGGGCTTCAGGGACAGAAAACAGGACTTTCTTTTCTGGGAGACTGGAAAGATGGCTGGTGACTAGTCCAGCCTTTCCAACCGTTCTCCTTCCCTCCTTGCAGGAGGTGAGCACAGCCAAGTGCTCTCTCAATACACACGAAAGTGGCGTTGAGGGTTTCAGTGGGCTTCAGGCTCAGAGAGGGCTTTTCTTGGTTCTGCTCCCTTCAGTAGGGTCAGGGACTACCAAGTGGGGAAAAAAATAAAAGCATGCACTCCGAGAACTGCAATTAGCATTGACATTCGGTTTGCTATCGTCATCTTACACCCCAAGGACAAAGCAGTTGTCCTGTTGCCAAGCAACTAGCAAATGAGGCTTCCCCGCCCCCAGCAGGTAAGAGGCCACTAGAAAAAGTTCAACCCCTGAGTTGGATACCACCCCACAGGGAAGCACGGAACACACTCAGTAGCTACTTCTGGTTTAAGAGAGTGATCACCTCAGCTCTTTCATTAAGGGTTTTAACCTTGAGAGATACAATGTGCTTGTACCAGATTGCTGGAGTTCTGCCAAGGAGCTGAGGCACAAAGAAGGAAACTATTCCCAATTCCAAGAGGAATCCATGGCTTCCCCCTATCAGTCCACCTCTCCTGGAGGTTGTACTTTGACCTCACCAAGTATTATACTATGTCTCAAGGGTCAGAAGCTCAGCCTTGGACAATATCTCCAAATAGCTTTCAGCAGCAATACACTCAATGCTATATACCTGCTCTCTCCACCCCTCCCTTCCTAGGGACCAGACACTCATCGTGTGCCACGATTCACAAGGACAGCAGACAACGCAGCAGGTGGTGAGGGGAAATGGAAACACAATAAAACACCCAGAATGTAGCAACTGGTCAGATCTTCAGTCTTTAAGACCCTGGAGGAGGGCCCCGTGGTGCAGAGGATTCAGCCTAGTAGAACCTAATTGGAATCCAAGCTCCTTTGCTTCTCAACTTGCTTCCTGAGAGGTACTTGAGAGGCAGGAAATGATGGTCCAAGTCCTTGAGTCCCTGCCACCCAGGTGAGAGACCCAAAGGGCGTTCCAGGCTCCTGGCTTCAGCCTGGTCCAGCTTCGGTTGTTGTGGGGACTGGGGAGTGACCCAGTGCATGAGATATCTGTTTCTTTCTCTCTCTCCCTCCATCTCTGTGTGTGTGTGTGTCTGTCACTCTGCCTGTCAGATAATATAAATCTTTCTTTTTGGTTTTTGTTTTTTTTTTAGAAAGAGACCCTGTACCGGTACACTGTGATAGCTGCTATGCTCAGACACCAATCCTGAGGTCTATTGTGCATATGTAGATGGGGATTGAGGGGGTGCCAGGTTTTTCCCTTAAAGCACAGATTGCAAGCAAAGTACTTTGAACGCTGGAGCACAAGTTCAATGCTGACTAGTAACAATCACCCAACAGTCTTTTACAATTAAAGCAAACTGAAAATTTTCCCGGACTGAGTCATTCATGAGGGAAAAGGAAGAAGCCAGCTCACAAAAGGGAGGAGATACTGACCATAAAATACACAACCTGAGCATACAGAGAGAAGTGTTATTTTAGCACTGGGAGTACACACTCCCTACCCCACTAGTTACACAAGAAGGGCCGGGTTGGCACAAAGCTCCCCCGGCCCCGCACCAGGGCCTGGCGCTCGGAAGGGCAGCTTACCTGACATACAAGGACCTCTTCTCGCTTGTTCGCAGGGACCCAGACCCAGAGCTCATGCTGCTGTTCATCATTTGTTCTCGCAAGTCATGTATCTTCGATTCAAAGCGACTGTACTCTGTCAGGCAGACAAGGGAAAAGACAGGAAAAAGCATGAACCCAAGGAGCTCCCCTGAGCCCGCATACAGCAGCCAAAAAGCCAGGAAGACACTTGGCTTCAAAGCAGCCAGAGCCAGCCCTGTCAGTCTGCGCTTTGATAAGCAGAGTCCCTCTCCTCCCTCCAACTACAGAAGGACAGGCTTCCCTCCGCTCTGCCCCCTCCCCACCGCCCCAAGACGAACAGAAGGAAAGAATGCACCTGGAAAAGGAATAGCATTGGGGCATGTCAAATGGAAAATGCTTTTATCTGCCTCTAAATCTCACTGATCCTTAAAAAAAAAAAAGTAAAACAACTGGAAGGAGGTTCCAGTGCAGCCTTTATAAATCTTTAGAGCAGGCACCAAGGCCCAAGGAGAGCAGATGGGTAAGGAGACTTTCCCAAAAAGCGGACTGCAGAGAACAGATGGCCCAGAGACAAAGGGTGCGGGCTGGGGGGCGGGGGGTAGATCAGGATGGGATGGTGGCTGGGAAGGACCTGAGGTCATTCTATCATTGTTAGACAAGCAAGATGACCGGGGGGGGGGGGGCAGCGCTATTGGAACCCCATAGGAGGGTAAAAGCCACTCTCACAATCGCAGGAGAATGAAAGCTCTCCTGGGTTATTTCCTCTGTGGCTCCGGCCACAATGAAACATTAAACGTAAGTTCTCCTAAACCTGGAAGTCTGCTGACACGTCCCACCTCCAAAACCATCCAGTCAGTGAGGGCTGAAGTCCATGCCCAGCCTTGGAGCCTGCTGAGACCATCACAACTACCTGAAATGGGCTTATCACTCTGCCAATGTAGCTACAGGTTTATGGCCAATTTAAGAAACCTGATGTAGGAAAATTAACTCTAGCTGTGTAATTATTATAAAAGGCTTTTTATAGTGCTGGTGTGCTGTGACATTCTCCTAGTATATTTAAAATACAATATTCACACTTACCACACATACACACAATTACACAACATTTTTCAGAGCTATAATTGCAGCATAAAATGGGGTACAGCTAAGGCACAGGGTGTGCAAATGGTATTACTTCACCAGGACAAGCTGACTTTAAAGCAAGTCAACATGGATACTAGGGGTTGTAGGTTGGGGAACTGTTTTTAAAAGACCAACACGACTCCAAAGGAAAAAAAATTCCACAAAAGCATTTCCATGCACCATAGAGGGCTGGCACGAAGCATCCTCACCTAGTCTGTATGGCTCTACAGGAGAAAACAAAACACCTGTTCCAACACCTGACACTCTCCCCCGCCCTCAGCAAAGCAATCTGACCTTCAGCTGGGTATAAAGGGAAATGCTGAAAAGCTTAAAGGGGAGGAAATGGAGTTTTAAGTCACACAAATAAAGTTTCTTTTTCTTCACTGAGGTATCAATGGAGTCAACTGGTTAAATTCGTGTGTTCTTTCATTCATCACGCACCGGCATTATGGTGATTTGTCCTCATTACCTACTCCCGTCCATGAAATCCTGGAGGAAGCAGTTAAATCACTGACTCACCCATTAAATGGGGTGGGGGAGAAAAGAGACAACAGCTGTGGACATTGTCCCCGTTCTCAGGGTTACAAGGCAACACATCAATATCAGTGAAGTGTCCCAATCTAAGGTGGAGAGGGTGGTGACCGGTTTATCATAAAAGCCCCGGGCTGCCCGCTGCCCGAGAACTCGGCAGCAGGCTGGTCAACCTCTAGAGATGGCCCAGGGACTGGCCCCACCCCAGGAGCCAACCTTTTAACCTGCTTAGAAATTGCTTCTCCTCCCTTTCCTTTCTGGCCCTCCTCCAAGCACACCTACTTCGGGCAGGATCATGTGAGACGGAGATTTCGGACCAGGCAAACCCTTTCTTGGGGAATATAAGTAAAAGACACAAAAATGCACTGAATCCCAAACATAAAAACACATGCAACCTATTCCTCTATTTCCCCCACTCAAAACCTGTTTATGGATTTCCTTCTTTAGAATTGCCTTGCCCGCTGAACTCTAACTCAGCAGCAGGTCATAGCAGTTGCTTAGTAACTACATTTCTTAAAAAAAAAAAAAAATCTTTAAAAAATAACTACCAAACCACCATTTCCTCAAAACTCCTAATCCAAGGTTGAACATTCTGGGCCAGTGAACCCACTTAAAATAGACTACAGAAAGAGAACACAGCTATTGCTTTAAGGAATCTACTTTTTGTTTTTATATGTGCTACCAAGATTTCTCATATACTGAATTATTTTATTCATTTTATCCCCATTTAGAGGATTCCCTTAGAAGTCCAGCCACTAATCAGTCTCGAGCTTCAGTTCCACTAGGCACAGGGTAGCCTCAGAATAAATTATTATTGGGGAAATGAGGAACGATCTAGAAAATCGTGTCCAAGTTGATGTTTCTATGCTCAGACGAATAAACCTAATGGCTTACTTAATTGATGGTTGTTGGGGTCACTGAGGGCTTAGAAAGGTAGTTAAGAAGTATTCCCATTTACTTTCATTCCTGAGGTTAATTGCCAGGAGCAATTGGAGTTTATAAACACCCTTTTGAGATGTGAAATAACCCACAATGGGCATCTGGTTAACAGACTTTGTATACAACAAAGAATAAAAACATTCTAACAAAACATTGTCTAAAATGAGCTTCAGCTGGATAGTACCTCATCTTAGTATTAGAGTTTTCATTTTCCCAGGACACAAGCTTCCCTTAAATAAAAAGCATCAAAACAGGGCCTGGCTAAGCCTCCGCCTGCAGTGCCGGCATCCCATATGGGCATTGGTTCATGTCCCAGCTGCTCCTCTTCTGATCCAGCTCCTTGCTGTTGGCCTGGGAAAGCAATGGAAGATGGCCCAAGTGCTTGAGCCCCTGCACCCACATAGGAGACCAGATGAAGCTCCTGGTTTTTGGCTTCAGATCAACCCAGGTCCGGCCATTGTGGCCATTTGGGGAGTGGACCAGTGGATGGAAGACCTTTCTCTCTGTTTTGTAACTCTGCCTCTCAAATAAATAAATAAAATCTTTTTAAAATTTAAAAATAAAGCATCAAAACAGGAGCCGGCATCGTGGTGCAGCAGGTAAAGCCGCTGCTTGCAACACTGGCATCCCATATTAGAGGACGGGTGAGTCCCAGCTATTCTGCTTCTGAGCCAGAAACCACCTGCCACCTACGTGGGAGACCTGGATGGAATTCCTGGCTTTGGTCTAGCTCAGCCCTGGCTGTTGTGGCCATTTGAGGAGTGAACCACACTCTGTTACTCTATCTTTCAAATAAATAAATCATTTTTAACAAAAAGCATCAAAATAACTATGGGAGAGGAGTTTGAAGTTTCCCAAAACATAGAAAACAACATTTGAGGAGATGAAGATGCTAATTGCCCTGATTGGATCACTACATATTTTATACATGTATTAAATTATAATATTATACCCCATAAAGGAGTACAATGATGTCCATTTTAAAATTAAAAAAGCATCTGAGGGGCCGGCACTGTGGCATAGCAGGTAAAGCCGCCACCTGCAGTGCCGGCATCCCATATGGTCGCTGGTTCGAGTTCGAGCTACTCCACTTCCAAGCCAGCTCCCTGCTAATGTGCCTGGGAAAGCAGTAGAAGATGGCCCAAGTCCTTGGACCCCTGCACCCGTGTGGGAGACCGGGAAGAAGCTCCTGGCTCCTAATCAGCCCAGGTCTGGTCTGGACCAGCTCTGGCCATGGCGGCCATTTGGGAAGTGAACCAGTGGATGGAAGACTTTCTCTCTCTCTGCCTCTGCCTTTCAAATAAATAAATAAATAAATCTTTAAAAATAAAAAAGCATCCGAATTCTGAAAAGGTTCCTCCTTTTCTCCACTCATAACTAATATGGCTGTTGCGAAAGGACATCTCTTTGGTCAAGGTCATTGTCTAGGAAGCCCATCTTGACCAGTCTGTAACCCAGAGGGCCCACTTCAAATAGGCTACTTTAAAGAAACAATATTTTGGGCCGCTGTTGTGGCACAGCAGGTGAAGCTGTCGCCTGCGATGCTGATATCCCATATGGGCACCAGTTTGTGTCCTGGCTGCTCCACTTCCAATCCACTTCCTGCTAATATGCCTGGGAAAGCAGATGTCCCAAGTGCTTGGGTCCCTGCACCCACATGGGAGACCCAGTTGAAACTCCTGGCTTCTGCCTGGCCTGGCCCAGCCCTGACTGTTGTGCACCTGGGGAGTGAACCAGTGGGTGGAAGATCGATTTCTCCCTCTCTCTCCCTCTCTCTCCCTCTCTCTCCCTCCCTCTCCCTTCCTCCCCCACCCCCCTGTAACTGACTTTCAAAGAAACAAATCTTTTAAGAAAATAAAAAAGCAACATTATTAAAACCTCAAATCTATGAAACTGCACTTTATTCATCTTTCCCATTCACATTGAACCCAACCATTTGTGACCCACAAAGATATCCACAGTGAGTCATCTTTTGCTCTCTCATTCCATTTTGCCAGTTGCTAATTACAGAGAGAGAACAAGTGGGAGGGGGGACAGTCAGAAGTGAGTGCCAAAACAGGGTTTCTCTCTGACCACCTGGGCTGCCTGTAGAGGATGAGGATTTTGGACTCCACCCCAGACTCACTGCATCAGAACCTACTGAGTGAGGGGTGTATGAATCTGCATTTTTACAAGGATCATGGTGATTCTGATGCCCCATAAATTCTGAAATTGCTGATCTTCTTGATTGACAGAATTGAGTTTTGTTAGTATGGATGAGAGATAAGGCAAGGATCTTACAGTGTGTCTTGAAAGGAAGGCAGAGGCAAGAGGGTTGGAAAACCCTCAAAAATAAAATTTGGCAATACTATTTGAAGTCCCAGGGGAAAAGAAAGTGCTAAACCACAGGCCACTGTTCAATGTGCCAGCAAAGAAAGATGACAAGTTTACACTTTGGTTTGTTTGTTTAATTATAAAAGTAAGACATGTTTTTTAAAAAAAAAATTGAATTTTTTTCTTCAGACACGTCTGTATCATTTCCCCATGCGAATATCCAGAAGCAACCACTATTAGAATTTTTTGTTTGTATCCTTCCAGACTTACTTTCACAGATATATTGTTTATAGACATCCACTCAACTCACACATAGATTTACACATGTACTTTTTGCACTCTCTGATACATCATCGAAAATCATCCATGTCAGTATATATAAACCTCATTATTTGAGTTTTCATTTAGTTTGAAAAGGAGGGAGAGGGGGGAGAGGGAGAGAGAGAGAGATCTTTGATCTGCTGGTTCACTGTGCAAATGCCTACAACAGCCAAAACTGGGCCAGGCCAAAACCAGGAACCTGGAATTCAATCTGGTTCTCTCATGTAGCTGGCAGGAACCCAGGACTTGGGCCATTTTCTGCTGCCTCACAGGTACATTAGCAGGAAGCTAGACTTGGAAGCAGAGCTAAGACTCAAACCCAGGCTCACTGATATGGGATGTGGGCATCCCAAGGTACATCTTAGCAGCTGTGCCAAATGCCAGCCCCAGACCAGATCTCAGTCTTTTTAATAGATGTGTGGTATTCCAAATTACAGGTAGACCATAATTTATTCAGTCAAATCCAATTAATTCACATTTAAATGACTTACAATCTATAATATTACAATTGATGCTATATTCTACATTCACATGAACATGTCTATAGTGTAGATTCATTCCTACAAGTGAAACTGCAGGGTCAAATTATATGCACATTAAATTTGTGATTGGCACTACTAAAGAGAACCCCAACATTCTGAAGCCTGTCTGACTGTGAGGATAAACTGCTATTCTAAAGCTTCCAGCAGCTTTTCTGTTTCTGAGGTGGAGGCAGAATTTACCTTTGAGGACAGATTGATCTTTCGTTTGTGGAAAAACCCTTTAAATGGGTCTTGGTTATACAAAAGTAAAGCCAAGATTTTATTCTAGAAAGGACGAAGACAAAGAGGAGCTAAAATGTTCTCTCGGCATAATAATGCGAAAGGCTGTCCTACTGGTAGGTGGAGTTGCCAGTTCACTGCACAGGTCGGTCTCTCTCTCTCTCTCTCTAAGAGCTGGTTCCTATTCCTAACTCACTGAAACCTAACTGGCTTCAGCTTCTACCTATGAGACATTTTACCTACCTCCCCAAGTATCTCCCTCTAGACCTGGCCACTTGGGTCTCTCCCTCACTTGAAAACTAAGCCTTTCCCTCCTTGTGCCAAAACTCCCCATCACTCTCAGTGACACCTCCTCCTTGCCCTGCACACAGCCCATGCGTTTCCTCCAGTTTTGCTGATGTCCCTTTCCCAATTGCTTCCCCAATCCATCTCTTTCTCACTTCCACTGTTTTCACCTTACTATTCACCTTACCTCTTAGTTTTCTCTTGATTATTTTATATCTGCCCCTCCTACACCTTGCCTTGATTTAGCTCATATTCTATCTTCTCTTCTCTGGGCCACTGCTAGAATGCCCTAACTGGATCTGCACCCCCAAGGCTTTCAGAACTCTAATTGAACCTAGATTCTTATTTAAAACCCTTCCTGAAACTTCAATGTGTAGTCCCCTTATCCAAGTATCTATAATAATTCATCAGAAACTAAAGCATTCTTTAAAGATGTATGTATTTATTTAAAAGGCAGGGTGATGGGAGTGGGGGTGTTGGGGAGAGACACCTTCTACCCTATGGTTTGCAACAGCTTGGGCTGGGCTGGGCTGAAGCCAGGTGCCAGGAACTCCATCAGGGTCTCCTATATGGGTGGCAGGGGCCCAAGTACTTGAGCCATCCTCTGCTGCCCTCCCAGGTGCATTATCAGGGAGCTGGATTGGAAACAGAGCAGCCGGGCCTTGAACAGGCACTTAGATTTAGGATGTGGGTATCCTAAGCTGCTATAACACCTACCTCGGAAACCAAAGCATTTTACTTTAATACCTCACCTACACTTTCAAGAATTGGTACAATCATTTTCCCATCACTCCCAGCCTATCTATTGCATCTCATCACACAGATCCTCTTTTGCACTAGCCTGCCTGCAACCCTGGAACACACCTTGTTCATTTCTGCCTATTTGTCCCTGCTCCTGGGATTTTCTCCACTGCCTAACACTGAATGGCCTTCAGGTCCTTCAACACCTTTCTTTTCCCATCCAAAAAAACTGCATTCATTTGTGTATTTATTCAAATATTTACTGAATGTTTACTACTTGCCAGGTACTGTAATAGCTGCTGGAGATATAATGGTAATCAAAATGGTTCCTAGAAAATATAATCACAAAACAAGAAACACTTAATTACTATTTCAATTATAACTATGATAACTGCTATGAAGAAAATGCTGAGAGAGACTAATAGGGTGATGTAACCTGTGTGTGAGTGTGAGTGTGTGTGTGTGTGTGTGTGTGGTGGGGTAGAGGGGGGCAGTGTGCTGAGGTTCAGCAAACATTTTCCTGAGTCCAGGGGAAAGGGGTGGCAGGAAGAAAGAAACCTTTCTGGACAGCAGGAACAGCATCAAGCGAAGGATAGAATGTATGACTATGGGGCAGGCATTGTGGCTTAGTGGGTTAAGCTGCTGCTACAACGCCAGCATCCCATATGTCCACTGGTTCGAGTCCCAGCTGCTCCACTTCTGATCCAGCTCCCTGCTTCCATATCCATCTGGAAAAGCAGCTGAAGATGGCAAAGTCCCTGGCCCCATGCCCCCACATGGGAGCTCGAGAAGAAGCTCCTGGCTCCCGGCTTCAGTTTGGCCCAGTCCATCATTTTGACCATTTGGGAAGTGAACCAGCAAACAGAACATTTCTCTGTGTCTCTCCTTCTCTCTCTGAACTCTGCCTTTCAAGTAAATAAATTTTAAAAAATTATTGTTTGGGATTAGATCATACAAAGCCTTATACACTGTGTAAGGCTTTACCCTGAGAGTAATGAATGAGAAGAAACAGTAAAAGATTTTAAGAAAACGAAGGACATGATTAGGTGTGTGTGTGTGTGTGTGTGTGTGAGAGAGAGAGAGAGAGAGACAGACAGACAGACAGACAGACATTCTGATGCGGTATCTCACATCTAGACTTACAGGACACTCCTGTAGGTATCCCCTGCTTCTGCAGCATGCAAAGCGACTAGCCCTTCCAGCCTCTGCTCAAACATGTCCAATGCTGGAAGCTCTCTCATTCTAAAACTCTTAAAGAGCAAATCCTCGTGTTGAGGGCTATCTCTTCTGTCAGCTTGTCCTAATTCCAGCATATAAAACATGATGGTTTCCTTTCTTCATAACAGTGTGAAGGAACAGCTTGAAGAAGGTCAAAGAGGTAGAAAAGCCTGGAGCAGGGTCCAAGACGACTGAACGAGACCGAGGCGGGCGTGCAGAATGCAATGAGGGGAAGGGGCAGTGATGGCAGCTTGGAGGCCAGATTTTAAGAGTTTAAGATAGGACCCTTCTTCCTAGGCCTGTTAATTGTTTAAAAAGTTAAGTCAGGGCTGGTGCCATGGCGTAACAAGTTAAGACACGGACCGCAGTACCGGCATCCCCTATGGGCACTGGTTGGAGTTCCGGCTGCTCCACTTCCAATCCAGCTCTCTGCTATGGTCTGGGAAAGCAGTAGAGGATGGCCCAAGTGCTTGGGCCCCTGCACCCCCTTGGGAGACCTGGAAGAAGCACCTGGCTCCTGGTTTCAGCCTGACCCAGCCCCTACTTCGGCCACTGCAGCCATCTGGGGAGTGAACCAGTGGATGGAAGTTCTCTTTCTCTTTCTCTTTCTCTTTCTCTTTCTCTTTCTCTTTCTCTTTCTCTTTCTCTTTCTCTTTCTCTTTCTCTCTCTCTCTCTCTCTCTCTCTCTCTCCCTCCCTCTCTCTGTAACTCTGCCTTATCAAATAAATAAAATAAAACTTAAAAAAAAGCTAAGTCATACAATTAGAACTAGATTTGGAGAACAATTATTCTGGGAGTATAATATAGATTGGAAGAGTGAGAGAAATACCAGAGACCAGAAAGCTATTCTATTAGTACACACAGTAATCTCAAAGGTCTGACATCATATGGGGCCATTGAAACTAGATAGAAGGAACAAGAATCAAGAAATACATTGGAGCTAGAAGAGATGAAATTTGGCATCTGACTAGATGATAAAGGCAATTTCTGATCCCAGGAAAATGTAGGATAATATCAGGCATAAGAAGAAGTGGTCATGATGTCCTCAAAATAAGTTATTCCTTCTATAAGCTAAATATTGTTACTTCCTTAACTATTCTTCACCCAACATGGTTTCCAAGTTTTCCTCTACCTCCGCCTTTTAAAAACTCCTGCCCAGAATCTGTAGTGATGTCATTTCTTTGACTAAACTATAAGCTCCTTGATGTGGTTTTGGTTACCTTCTCAAAGTTTAGTGTGGCGATCTGCACCCTTATTGAGTTGACAAACTCTTACTGAACATGCTAACTCACTATAGAGATCTGACAGGGCGAACGTGGACTCTTTGAGTCTCGAATTCTGGCTGCTTAAGAGCAAATTGAAGAAAAAACAATACAGACTTTCTCCTTCCACCCACCCAAACATGCTCAAAACTGCCCAACGAAACCACAAACCACTTCTGCAAAACACTGACATGTCAGAGGTTTCAAGATAGAATTAACAGCCCAATAAACACCAAAGGAGACTGAAACTGCAGTGCTCACTAATGTGAATTGGACACACACCCAGGTCTTCACAACCATCTCTCCTGAGACTGCTCTCAAATCTATCCAGTCCCTAATGACAGAAAAACCTGTCTTCTAAGAATAAAAACAAAAAGACATGTGTCATTAATTTGAAAAAGCTGAAAGGTCCTCAGGTTCACAACCTATATTAAGTTTACTTGGTCCTATTTGATTGCAGCCAGGAAAATGCTGAAGAAAGAGAAAACAAATGGTAGCAACAACGGGCATTTATTCTGCATGCAGTATAGACTACCAATGATTTGAACGAAGATATAAAAGGGAAAAGTTATAAAATAGAATCAAAGTCATGCCTATCAAATTTGGAAATGACAAGGACGTTAGTGAGACAGCTGCATGACAGACTTCCCACACACAGATTGTGACAGGAACAATCAGAAGATGCAAATAAAAATAAAGTAAAATAGAGAATTGTAACTTCCTGATCTTGAGACCTCACACAAATACTGAGTAGGGAAGACATAGTTGAATAACAGCTCCTGCTTGGGTCACTACCAACTCAAAATAAACCAACAGCTACCCAAAAAGTGCACTCACTCTTATGAAGGTGCAAATGTTCAAATCTCAAACACGAGCAAGCATTTGGCCTGGCCATTAAGATACTCTCACCCCACATGGGACTATCTAGGATAGATACTGGGCTCCGACACCTGATTCCAGCTTCCCACTATCACAGACCCTGGGAGGCAGCAGCGATGGCTCAAGTAATCGGATTCCTGCCACTCGCACAGGAGAGCTGGACTGTGGTCTTAGCTCCCAGCTTTGACTCTGGCCCAGTCTGGTCTTTGCAGGCATTTGGATAGTGAACTAGCAGACGGGAGCTCTCTGTCTCTCAAATAAATAAATAAATGATTGAATAATTTTTTTTTAAATCTCAAAGTTACACAGCCTTCATTTGCCATTGCTGAGCTGCTCTGAGGGTCACAGGAATCGTCAATTGTGAAAAATGATCCAATTCTGGTGGAAATGAAGTTAGAACTTTAGAAAAGAGTCACAGATTTTGAGGAATATGAATTAGATTTTGGATTTCTACAGTTGTCTTTGAACTATAAACCCTCAGGATATATCTTAATGACAAGTGCCTGTCCCAACACTATGGTTCATATTTCCAAAGAAACGGACGGAGTTTAAAGCAAAATAAGTCCATTAAGATGCCCATTAATAAGGAGTAAGTGTATGAATTGCCAAATACATATGTAGGACTCACAAACTTCCCTCTATAAAAATAATTATGAATCCCACCTTTTGTTAGTTTCTAATTATGAATCTACTACTTAAGGTAGTCTACACTTCTAAAACTAGATAAATTCTAATGTTGCTTCTAATTATGACATAATTATGATTTTGTGACCCAATCAATGAGGATCATAAGGAATCAAACCTGGGACAAGTCTAATTTAAGTTTTAAATATAACCTAGAAGAGGGAAATCCTCACATTTGTAAATAATATTAAATTCGGTGGGTTAAAAAAATACCAAAACACTAAGTATAAATCATTTAAAAAAAAATCTTAAGGCTACATGAGGCCTCAGGCAGAACAATGCCAACCAGGTCTCAATATGGATAAATACTGTTTGAGGAAAAATAATTTGAGCTCTACCTTTAGAACAATGGCTGGGAACTATGACTATCACAGAATAGAAATGCAGGTGTCATTGTTCTAGGCCTTGCAATGTTACAACGTGGTGCCTCACCCATACAAACCACAGTCAGGGTACTGGATAGCATCCTGCATAATACCAGCAATAAAAGAGAAAACAAGACCTGCCAGATCAGCTATGAAAAAAAAAAATTTATCCCTGAATGCGTCTGTCCCCCAAAGAGCTTCCTGTGAATCCAGGAAGAGCTACCGGGTGAAAGTGCTATACTACGCAGAGGTTTCATTCCATTACATCACTTGGTCTGAAATTAGTGGCATGAAAAATGCCTTGACTTCACATTATGCTAAGAAAAGTATTCAAAGGCCACAACATTGGTCCTTCTCATCTATTCCATATCACCCTGGGGTGGGCATTTGGTACAACAGCTGGAACAATGCTTGGAACACCCACATCTCATATTTGAGTGCCTGTGTTCAAATCCAGGCTTCTCTTCTGATTCCAGCTTCCTGCTAATGTGCACCCTGGAAGCCAGCAGGTGATGGCTCAAGTACTGGGGTTCCTGCCACCTGCACAGGAGACCCAGATTGAGTTTCAGGCATTGGGCTTCAGCCTAATACAGACCTGGTTGTTGTGGGCATTTGCGGAGTGAACCAGTTTGAACCACCACCCCCAAACAATTTGTCCAACAAATTCCGATAAAAGCCTCAAATAAAGCTTATTTTCCCTCTCAAAAGAATTTCACGTCACATACACAAATGAAAAATTAACAAGGCCTTTGTCTCCTTTAACCTATAAGCCAAAGTGTATGTAAAGACAACTCCAAAACAAAGTACCTCATCCAGAAAACATGAGAATGAAGACAGTTATACCTTTTCTCTGCTCTCAAGGCAATGGGTACACTTGTGTAAAACAATCTTCCACTTCACAGCAATGCTACAATGTAGTAACTAAAACATACATATCTTACAATGACACTTGCTAATTTGAGCTCATATAACCATTTTTTGTTTGCTGATTCTCTCTTCTTTTAATAGAAAACTTTTATTTAATAAATATAAATTTTGAAAGGACAACTTTTGGATTATAGCAGTTCTTCCCCCATACCTGCCCTCCCACTCCCAAATCATCCCACCTCCTACTCCCTCTCCCATCCCATTCTTCATGAAGATGCATTTTTAATTCTCTTTATATACAGAAGATCAACTTAGTACATACTAAGTAAAGATTTCAACAGTTTGCACCCACACAGACACACAAAGTGTAAAGTACTGTTTGGAGACTAGTTTTGCTGTTAATTCACATAGTACAACACATTAAGGACTGAGATCCTACATAGGGAGCAAGTGCACAGTGACTCCTGTTGTTGATTTGACAATTGACACTCTTATTTATGATGAGGCTCTTGTCATGAGCTGCCAAGGCTATGGAAGCCTCTTGAGTTCACAAACTCTGACCTTATTTAGACAAGGCCATAATCAAAGTGGAAGTTCTCTCCTCCCTTCAGAGAAAGGTACCTCCTTCTTTGATGGTCCCTTTTTCCTGCTGGGATCTCACTCACAGAGATCTTTCATGTAGGTCATTTTTTGCCACAGTGTCTTGGCTTTCCATGCCTGAAATACTCTCATGGGCTTCTTAGCCAGATCCGAATGCCTTAAGGGCTGATTCTGAGACCAGAGTCCTGTTTAGGGCATTTGTCATTCTATGAGGCTGCTGTGTATCCTGCTTCCCATGTTGGATCGTTCTCTCCTTTTTAATTCTATCAGTTAGTATTAGCAGACACTAGTCTTGTTTATGTGATCCCTTTGACACTTAATCCTATCTATATGATCAGTTATGAACTTAAACTAATCACTTTAACTAGTAAGATGGCATTGGTATCTACCAACTTAATGAGATTTGGAGTCTCATGGCATGTTTCTAGCTCTACCATTAGAGGTAAGTCCGAGGGAACATGTGCCAAACTGCACATCTCCTCCTTCTTATTCCCACTCTTATTTTTAACAGGGATCAATTTTCAGTTGGATTTAAACACCCAAGAATAATTATGTGTTAATTAAAGAGTTCAGCCAATGGTATTAAGCAGAACAAGAAAATACTGAAAAGAATAAAACAGTAAGCTGTTCCTCGACAGTCAGGACAAGGACTGATCCAGTCATTGCTTCTCTTTTTTTTTTTTTTGACAGGCAGAGTGGACAGTGAGAGAGAGAGAGAGACAAAAGGTCTTCCTTTTCCGTTGGTTCACCTCCAATGGCCACTGCGGCCAGTGCACCGCGCTAATCCGAAGCCAGGAGCTTCTCCTGGTCTCCCATGCAGGTGCAGGGCCCAAGCACTTGGGCCATCCTCCACTGCCCTCCCGGGCCACAGCAGAGAGCTGGACTGGAAGAGGAGCAACCAGGACAGAATCCGGCTCCCCGACCAGGACTAGAAGCTGGGGTGCCGGCGCCGCAGGCAGAGGATTAGCCTATTGAGCCACGGCGCTGGCCCAGACATTGCTTCTCATAGTGTCAGTTTCACTTCTACAGGTTTTCTTTTAGGCACTCAGTTAGTTGTCACAGATCAGAGAGAACATATGATATTTGTCCCTTTGGGACTGGCTTATTTCATTCAGCACGATGTTTTCCAGATTCCTCCATTTTGTTGCAACCAATTTTTATATTTTACCAGACCCATGGAGAGTCTAGATTCAAATATTCTTCACAGTAGTCACTCCCACAGGACCACAAACTCTCTGGGCTATTATTTAGGGGGATATCAACTGAATCTCCTGTAGGTCAAGTTTTTGGGGAAGGAACCCAGAAAGTGGCACCCAGGAAAAGACTCCTCACGTTTACAGCTGTCAAAAACATCTGTGCTCATTTTTCAGTAACTGGTAAACACAGAGTAAAATATTGCAGCATATGAAAGCCAACACCCAAATTGTGTGCACATGGAAAAGAATGTTATTTATAATAAAGGTGGTACTTCAAAACAGCAAGGAAATTGTGGATTGTTTAATAAATGGTACTGAAGTAATTAATTAGTATTTGAGGCAGAAATTAAGTTAGCACCTTACCTTACACTGTAAATAAACTCTGGGCAGGTTAATGTTTTAAATAAAAAAACCAGAAACATTAAATAATGAAAATACAACAAGGTGAGTATTTATTTGCTCTCCAGGTAGGGAAGTCCCTTCCAAACCTATGGACAGGAGTAAAATAAACAAAAGAAAATACTGATATATTTGACTATATGAAAACATAAAATATCCAAACCTCAAGGTAAAAATCAAGTGAAAAATCAAACTAGAAACTGGGATAAGTCTCTGTGACATAAAGAGTTAATATTCTTAGTAAAGTAAAGCTTTTATCTATCAATAAGAAGTGATGAACATGCTCTGATAGGGAAATGGGGAAAGGGTATGAACAAGTAATATAGAAAAAAAGATCAGTAAAGACAGAAATGTTCAATTCCACTATTAACAAAATAAATAAATGCATGTTAAAATACAAAGCAAATAACATTTGTATCTATCAAATTTGCAGAGATTGTCTTAAGTACCCCACGTTTATGAGGATCTTGAAACAGATCTTACACTATCCGTGGGGGTGGTGGCCAATTTGGCAAAATGCATCAAAAGCCTTACACATGTTCTACCTTTTGACCCAATAATTTCCCTTACAGGAATGTATCCTGAGGAAATAATCATATATTCACAAAAACCCTGTACAAGGGTGTACATCAAAGTGCTTTGTATAAGATCAAAACACTGGAAACAACCTAAATATCACCAAAAGGGGAACAGCTACATGAATCAAGGGAATTTCAAGAAATTTGTGGAAAAATAGAATTAAAAGATAAGTATAACTTGGTGCAAAAAATTTAAAATCCATGCATACTTATTTAATAATACACATTTTCCATGGATTTTTTGAAATATCCTCAAATTGTGGCTCACACATGACAGAATATTATTTAACTTAAAAACTATGTTTCCAGGGCAGGTGTTTGGTGCAGCAGTTAAGATACCCACATCCGATATTGGAGTGCCTGCACCAAGTCCCAGTTCCACTTCCAAGTCTAGCTTTTTGCTAATGTGCACCCTGGAAGCAGCAGCTGATGGCCCAAACGCTTGGGTCTCTACCACCCAAGGGAGGTACCCATATTGAGTTCCAGGCTTATAACTTCAGCCTGATCTAGCCCTGGCTGTTGTGGGAATTGAGAAATGAAGCAGTGGATGGACAATCAATCAACCAATCTCTCCTTCTCCCTTTGTCTTTCTCTGTCTCTCTGTCTTTCAAATAAAAATTAAAATTAAAAAAAATTTAAACCAGCATTTTTCCAAAGGCTATATAATAACCTAGGAAAATATCGTGATATATGTTAGTAGAAAGAATATATAATTAAATAGAATAATCCTATCATTTAAAAATTTATTTTCATTTTTATTTGAAAGGCAGATACACACATACAGAGAGAGAGAGAGAGGAGAGTCAGATAGATAGACACACAGAGACAGATACACAGATATCTTCCATTAGCTGGTCAGTCCCCAAATGCCCGCAACAGCCAGGGCTGGGACAGGCCAAAGCCAGGCACCTGCTTTTTACTCAGAACTCAGTAGGGATATACCACAGGAGTGGCAGGGACCCAAGTACTTGAGACACCACCTTCTGCCTCCCAAAGTGTATACTGGCAGGAAACTGGAATTGGGAGTGGAGCTTGGACTTTAACCCAAGCACTCTGATATGGGCTGCAGGTATTCCAAGCAGCAACTTAATGGCTATGGCAAATGCTTGCCCCAGAATAATTCTATTCTCAAAAGAAACATATATATATATACATATATATATGTGTGTGTATGTATATATGTATATGTATATACATATATGTGTGTATATGTATAAACATACACATATATGTATATATACACACATATATATAATATGAATATATAAAAGTTTGGAGGCAACTACACATACATTAGTAGTCATCTCTGGAGGTAGTTTTATTTATATTTTTCTGTATTTTCCAATTTTCTAAAATCTAAATGTAATACTCTTATATCCAAGATGGGAAGCAGATTGAACAGGACAGGCCCAAGTAAAAAGCCAGGACATATATATACTAGAAATTTCCCTCCATATTGCTCCTTACTCATTAATTATTTCCTCTGGAATTGACTATTCAGCCAGTTCCAGATAAATCCAAGGAAACATATCACTGTTTTCACCTAGCCATCTTATCCAAAAGTCTACCAAAGAAGCCTTTTCAAGGGCTTCCTGAAATCCAGATATATTACATCTACCATATTGCCATATCTACAGCCCACTAATCCTGTCCACTGAGAAAATCTGATCTGACATGACTTGTTTAACCTTCTGAACCAATTCTTGCTCCTTGTGCTCCTCATCACTTCTTCTGAGTATTTACAAGACAAAAAAGTAGTCTCAATGATCTACTATGGAATTTAACCCAAGATTCATATTATTCTTTCTCATTTTTGAAAATCTACATCCCTAATGTACATGTTTATATAAATTATGTTAGTTTTCTTCTTTTGTCTTTTCAAATGTCTTATCACTTAGTTTCATCAAGTAGAAAAGTAAAAAAACAAAAAAAAATCTCTAGAGTCTTTGCTTTTAAAGATATCTAAACTCAGGGGCTGGCGCTGTAGCATAGTAGGCTAAGTCTCCACCTGCAGTGCCAGCATCCCATATAGGTGCAGGGTTCTAGTCCCGGCTGTTCCTCTTCCAATCTAGCTCTCTGCTGTGGCCTGGGAAAGCAGAAGGTGGCCCAAGTCCTTGGGCTCCTGCACCTTCATGGGAAGACCCAGAGGGGGATCCTGACTCCTGGCTTTGAATTGGTCCAGCCCCAGCCATTGTGGCCATTTGGGAACACAAACCAGCAGGTGGAAGACTTTTGTCTCCCCTTCTCCCAGTCTGTAACTTTACCTCTCAAATAAATAAATAAAATGCAATAAAAAGATACCTAACTTCAGGGAAAAGTAAACAAAAGTCTATTTCAAGAGGATGAAAACTTTATCACTGGAAGGAATAGGGGAAAATAATGCAAGACTGTGATAAGCTCAAGACTGTGTGGCTTAATAAGGGTCTAGATACAAATAGGAACTGGTAAATTGAATTCAAAACTTACTTGCACTTATCTAACAAAGAATTTGCATTAGAACAAACATTAGCGATCATTTTGCCCAGTCCATTTTACAAATCACAAAATGGAGTCCCTAATAGGTAAGTTAACTAGTCTAAAATCACTCAGCTACTTCAAGTAAGAACTAGAACACTAGGCTCTGGCTTCTCTGTCAAGATTTGACATAGAAATAGGTTATCTATACACAGTATATAATGCAAGTATATAATTCCTACATAAAGCGAGCAAAATCATTGCTTTTTAATTTCAGAGACAAGGGTAGGCTCAAATTATTCTACTTAGCTGATTTCTCCATTTAAAATAACAAACAATTACCCTGTTGTAGAATAGAAGGCTAAAGCTTTAAACAAAGCAGCAGTGTCAATATCAGGGTCAAGATTTCAACAAGCAACACATTAGGTTAAAAAGAAATTCTAAAAAGCTATACTTAAATAAGAAATAACTTGTTCTCATTACTATATATTATTGTAATCATTCTACCTCATAAGGAAAAATTCCTGATTCCAAAGATCCTAGGATGTTTCCCTGAAACCATCTAAAGAAGGACAAGAAAACACCTGTCCAGCTAGGTTCAGACTGCTTTGCCAAATCTAGTTATCATGTCCTTGGGCTACATGAAATACAGAAAAACGCAGCACACGTACACACATCCAGCCCCGGGGGTAAAACTGAAAGAAAGCTTAACGTTTTTGTCTCTTCTAATTTTACAAAACAGGGTATGTCTAAAAGGGTGTAGTCACTTTGGGGAGAAAATCTGGCAGTTCCTCAAAAATGTTAAACATTAAGTTACCTTATGACCCAGCAATTCCACTCCTGGGTACATAATCCAAGAAAATTGAAAACACATGTTCATAAAACTTGTCTATGAATGTTCATAGCAGCAGTGTTAACAGCTGTCAAAAGGTAGAAACAAGCCAAATGTCTATCAACACAAGGATGGATAAACAAAATGTGGTATAACCACAGGATGGAATATTATTTGGCCATAAAAAAGGAATGAAGTACTGATACATGGATGAACCTCTAAAACACTGTGCTAAGTGAAAGAAACCAGATGTAAAAGGCCACATATTACTTCATTTCCATTTATATGAACCAGCCAGATAAAGCAACTTTATGGAAAGACAAAGTAGAATGATAGTTGCCTGGGGGCTAGGACGAGGAGAAAGGTTGGGGAGAAATGGAAGAGTGACTGCTAACAGGGATACGACTTGTTTTTAGGGTGATGAAAACGTTCTAAAATTCACTCTGGTGACAGTTGCACAACTCTGAAAACAATTTTTTTAAGATTTATTTAATTTATTTGAAAGGCACAGTTACAGAGGGAGAGAGAGAGAGAGATGGAGAGACAGAGAGACAGAGAGAGATCTTCTATCTGCTGGTTCACTCACCAAATGGCCGCAATGACTACAGCGGGGCTAGACTGCAGTCAGGAGCCAGGAACTTTCTCTGGATCTGCCATGCGAGTGCAGGGACCCAAGCACTTGGGGCGTCTATCATTGCTTTCCCAGCTACATTAGCAGGGAGCTGGATCAGAAGTGGAGCAGCTAGACTTGAACTGGCACCCACATGGGATGCTGGCATTGCAGGAGGCAGCTTTATCAGCTATGCCACAGCACCAGCCCCAACTCTGAATTGTGTACTTTAAATGGATGTTATCCAGTATGTGACTTGTATCTCAATGAACTTAAAAAAAAGGTACACCTGATCCTTTTTATCAGCTCAGCATTCCTAGCTAAAACTGTCCATATCCAAGCCCTAAACTCCTTTGGCACATAGAGCAAAAAGAGAGAGAGGTAGTTATATTACTGGTTTCTTCTAATGACCTGAGTAATTAACATAGTTGCCTTACTCTAGTTTCAAGTCCATAATCAAAGCAGGGGACCAAGCAAAGTAAAACAGAACAGTAAACAATAAGTATATGGAAACACTCAACATCATTAGCCTTCAGGGAAATGCACAACAAAACTACAATGAGATATCACTTCACACCCACGTGGATAGTTAGAATCAGAAAGACTAACAATAACAAGTGTTGGGGAAGATGTGGAGAAATTGGAACCCTTACATACTATTGAAGGGAATATGAAAAGGTGCAGTCTCTGTGGGAAGCAGCCTGACCAAAGGTTAAACGTGGAGTCATCATATGATCCAGCAATTCCACTTATAGGTATATCATGCTCAAGAGAAAAGTAAACATCCGTCTGTGCAAAACTTTGCACACTAATGTCCATAAAGCACTGTTGCTGACAGCCAAAATGCAGAAACATCCAAATGCCCATCAACTGAGGGGAAAACAAAATGTGACAGATACCTATCACGGAGTATTATTCAGCCATGAAAAGGAATGGCATATTGGATACGTGCTAGAACACAGATTGAGCCTTGACAATGCTATGCTAAGTGAATGAAGCCAGTCACAAAAGACCACAAACTATACGAATCCATTTATATGAAATGTTCTGAATAGGTAAATCCATATAGACAGAAAGTAGATTAGTGGTTGCCTAGGGCTAAGCAGGATGGAGAGGTGGGGCGGGGGTGGGGGTTGATGGCTGAAGGTTACGGCAGTGGCAAAAATTTTAAAATCGATTGTGGTGATGGTTGCATAACTCTGTGAATATTATAAAAGCTCTCAAATGAGTGAATTAGAAGGTCATAAAAAATGAATGACAAATACAACTCCAGAAATGAGAAAATGCCTACTTGCTGCATTAATATTCTTAAGCCTGCACAATTTGCTATCAAGTCAAACAAACCAACTCCTACTTTTTGGCTTCTCCTGGGAATCCCTCCCCCCCCCTACAATATCACTCTCTCAGGCTGCCAGCAGCCTTTCTAGCCCCAGGTTACTTCCCTCTTTGGAGCAGGGGTTTGCGGCCATCAAGATGAAAAGGGTTGAGAGTTGGTTTTACTCCATTGTTAACAGCTTCCAGCATCTGAAGCATCTCGGACTGGTATCTTTTGCTGTGTCCACATGTATACGGGTAGGGAGGGAGTGAGAGAAGGTTGTGACCTAGTGCAAAACCCCTAAATCCAAACGGCTCAGGAAATCTGACTCCAAATGCTGATTCTGTTCCTCGCTGGCTGTGTGACCCTGAGCAAATCACTCAACCTCTCTGACCCTTATTTTCTTCATCCATACAATGGGGAACATTAATGCTTATCTCACAAGGATATCCTGAAGACTGATGCTTATAAAAGTTTGTGGCACATGGAGGTACTCAATAATTCCATTCAACAAACAACATGCCAGGCTCCAGCCCAGGTGCTGGGCCACAAAGATGAATGCAATGCCAGCTGCAAATGGCTCATAGCTCAAGGCTGCTGTTAACAGAAATACCTTTTCTTTCTCCCTTACTTCCACCTGCACGAGAACCTTGATTCTTTGCCTTAGTATACTTCCGCCTCTGCACTCCCAAGAGAGATTCTGTTGATAGGGCAGCAGTTACCTTTATAGCCTTCATTCTCAAACAGGGTCAGATGGCTTGGTTACCTAAATGTTGTGGGGCAAACATCACTTTTATGTTTTCAAGTTACAGTCAACATTGATCCCTAACTCGTCCAGACCGTACCCACAGGTGTTCCCATGGTGAAAGTCGGTTTGTTCAGCACTTTAAAATAAGTTCTGGAAAAAAAAAATCTCATCTGGATTTACATTCCAGTTGAAAGGACTGGTCACGAAGGATCACTTCCCAGTTTAGCTACCTTAGTGATCTGGCTCGCCTCTTGATTTTGAAATCAAGTTCTATTCTAAAAACAACAGGGCTTTCCAGAAAAATACTAGTTCAGTTTATAATCACAGACTGACACAAAGTCAGGGGAGGGACGGGGGCAGATGTAGGAGATCTTAATGGAGCAATTCCACAAGCCACAGAAAGATACGTTTCATTTTAATAGACTGGAAGTGTACTTTTGATGAGAGCCAGTTGTTGAAATGTTCAATTTGAATTTTAAGCAGGATTATACATGCCCAAGAACATCCTGCTATTTTTAGCTAATAGGTAGGGTTTTTTGTGTCCACAACAGTTTGGAGCAATCAGGAGTGAAACTATTAAGCAGCATCTTTCACTGTGGCACCTTATCATTTAGTACTTTTATTTCTATGTGATTATTTTCCAGAGCTTCATCGTAGAAACACTAGTAGAGCACTCATACTAGGCATGATACAAAGATCAAATAAAAAGAGAAGGTTCCGATAGTTCACTGTGGGCTTAACCACATGAAGTACACCAGACAGATGGAGGCATCTGGAGGTCAGAGCATTCCCAAGTTGCCATCCAGTGCCTAAGAGTCCATTCGTTAAGAAGCAACTGTCCATGGCGGCTGGCACTGTGGCGCAGTGGGTTAACGCCCTGGCCTGAAGCGCCGGCATCCCATAGGGGCGCCGGTTCAAAACCCAGCTGCTCCACTTCTGATCCAGCTCTCTGCTATGGCCTGGGATAGCAGTTGAACATGGCCCAAATCCTTGGGCCCCTGCGTCTGTGTGGGAGACCCAGAAGAAGCTCCTGGCTTCGGAACGGCGCAGCTCCGGTCCTTGTGGCCTTCTGGGAAGTGAACCATCAGACGGGCGACCTCTCCCTCCCTCCCTCCCTTCCTCTCTCTCTCTCTCTCTCTCTCTCTCTTTGCCTCTCCTCTCTCTGTGTAACTCTGGCTTTCAAATAAATAAATAAATCTTTTTTAAAAAAGCAACTGTCCTCAGCCTATCACCTTTCTAAGGCCTTCACCTTCCCTTTATGTAGTCACAGGATAGGGACACTGAAAATGTCCTAACACTGACCGTGGGGATGGAGGCACAACTCCATGAGTATCATGGAATTGCAGACCTAAGTGGAAGAGTTGCATGGTGTATGAGTTAATGTTCAATAAAGCCATTAAACAAGGAGGAAAAATGTTCTTACTCTGCTTGTTCTAATTAGTCGAAGCTATGTTTTAATCTTGCATGCTAAAGAGAGAGTGGCCACCACAAAGAGCACGCTAACCTTCCCTTAGTTTCTTTCCTGCTGGTCATCCACTCTCAGCCAGATCTGAGGTCTCTCTGGTGTTCACAACCACAGCGTCTCAGCTGGTGGACAGCAGGATAGAATGGATTGCTGACCCTCGGCCAACTTTCCCTTCATGACCTTAGGCAAGTCACGTCCTGGCTCTCGTGTAGCTGTTCCGGTTTGTACAATGAGGGATTAGACTACGTGAGCTTTTCCAGCTCCCACATTCTCATGCTATGTGGGAAAAAAAAATCCAAAAAATGAACACTTAAGTTGGCCAATAACATGCACTCTCTGCCAATCTTGCCAACAGACATATATTTGGATTATTCATTTTGTAAATACCCACTGTGATGCAACCCTCTAGAGAATTGTATTTAATACACTTATAAAATGATCAACATGGAGTCCTGAGTTTTAAAAACTAGCACTTTATCAAAGAAAATTCAGAATCCAACAAGGAATGCTTGATAGTCCCTCTGGACCTGTCTCCAAGGGTCCATTTTCAAATGGAAAAAAAAAAAAAGCTTTTGCCTGTTGGGACCCTGTTGGGCTTCGCAAACCAAAGAAAGAAACAAGACTGAGGTGGCAGAGCCTGAAGCAACGGTGGTTCAACTAACCCCGAAGAGAAGAAAGGCCGGGTGTAGAAAAAGTGGGAGACCAACAGGAGATGGCACCCCAATCTCCATTACGAACTCTTGAGAAACGGGCTCAGAGAGTAATAAATGCTGCAGTAATCCCTCCACCCTGGGGAACTTACAGCTTTTCGCGCAAACCAGTTGCATTCCCCCGGCAAAAGTCACAGAAACATGCAGTCACCAGTTTGCAACATACCACCACCAGACAAATTCGCTGTATTGTTTCCATGTGGCCCACATCAGAGAGCAAAACCGAAAGAAACAGCAATTTCTCCACACACACACACACACACACACAAATATGCAAAAGAAACCATTTCCTTTGCAGAACCTATGTTGTCTAAGCTGAAGGCACGAAATGGATAAATATTAGATGCTAATAAAAAAAAAATCAGCCAGTTCCGCTCTACAGTAAAAGGCAGGCACATAAATGGCAAAAACAAGAACCCTAAGGTGTGCTCCTTGTCAGTCACCTGGACGCCAAACACGGAGAGAAATGACCCCAAGTGACCATTTGCATCCGACTTCCCCACTACCTCAGATCCGCAAGCCCTGCTGCTTGCTACTCCCCCTCCACTTCTGTCGCCCATGCAAAGCTCCTCGTGCAGGAAGGTGGCAGTCCTCTGGATTCTACGGGGTTCTCAAGGCACAGATCGGGTGGGGGGGTGCGGAAAGGACAAAGGTAGGCAAGCGCTGGCGATCTCTCGCAGCCCGGCCACCGGGCTCCCAGACTCTCCCTTTCTGCTCACGGAACTAGAGCACCTGCCTGCCCAGGAGAGCTCACTTCCTCCACCGTGGGAAGCGGCCCACCGAGCCTAGGTGGCCCAGGAGCCCGGTGCTGCAGTCCTAGGGGACAAAGGGAAGGCTTCCAGAGGGGAAGGGACGAAAGAAGTCGGGAAAGGATGGCGAACAAAAGCCAGGGGGCCGGCCCTGAGAGCACCCCGCCAACCTCGGCTGTGCCCTGAGGTTAGGCAGAGCAGGCGTGGGGGGAGGGGGAGGCTCAGCCAATTTCCCCGGGGAGAAGGGCTAGTGCGCTGACGGGGGCGCAGCAGCCCGCGGGCAGGAGGCTGCGGGCAGGACTGGGGCCCTGCGGTGAGAAGGGGGCAGCGTTTGCGGGTGGGCAGGGGTGATGTCTAGGAAGGGACAGAGCCCCGACGAGAGAGCGCGGGGCCGAGAGAAGCCCTCAGGAGGGGGCTCAGAGGGGACTAGGGGCACGAGGAGGAGGCATTCGAGGGAGAGGACAGAGTTGGGGGCGCAGTGTTGGGAAGGAGCTGAGAGCAGAGCCGTAGAGAGGCTAAGGGGCACTGTGAGGGGGCTTCGCCCTAGTCCGCCCCACCTCACCTGGCGCCGAGTCGGAGTCCAGGTCTAAGGCTGAGAAAGCGCCGGCTCTGGCCGGTCCCTCCGTCCCGCGCGGGAGACCACGGACACAAAGCGGGGCGCGCGGGAGGAGGGGAGGAGGGAGGAGGGGGAGGGGAGGGAGGAGGAGGAGACGCCTGAGGCTCGCGAGGGGGGGAAGGAGGGGCGCCCGCCGCCCTCTGCCAGGGTCAGGGGGCGGGGCGTGCGGCTGGAGGCCGTGCGTGGCCGGCCAATGGTCATCCCGCCGGCCGGCAGGCTAGGGCGCGCCTTCCTGCAGCTCACCTCGGCACCTGGGCCTTGGCTGGCTCCAGCCAATCAAAAGCCTTCATTTGCATAGCCAGCCCCGCCCATTCGGCCCAGCCCGGGACTGCTGACTGCGAATACAAAGAAGCCCCCCCCCCCCACGAGAGGGGAGGGGGTCGACTGGTCCCCTACCTCGAGGGCGGGATAACACCTTTTACGCGCACTTATGGGTCTTTCGCCTTCATCTTGATGCGGGGAGGGGCCTGGGGGTCCTAGAGGCTTGACCCCCACATCCTTTAATAGGTCGGATCTGCTCTCCCTGAGGTCTCTCTAACCCAAGAACTGCTCTCCAGTTCCCGGGCACACAGTTCCCCGTCTTCGCCTCGGAACCGTCCGCCTCTCCCCTTTTTTCCAGTTGCCCCAGACGCTTTTGCTGCTTCCCGTGGGCTGCTGCCCACTACCGGCTCTGTACGGCACTGCAGCACCGATCTGCAGGCTCTGAGCACAGCCTTGATTTATGCTTCCAAGCCGCCCAAACCAACCCCCGCCCAGAAGGAAAGAGAGAGGAAGAGATTACTGCACAAGGGTAGGAGGGACCTGCTCAAGGGGCTTTGTTACCCACGATGGCAAAATCGCAGCAACTCAGTTGTAACTGAGTAAAGTGTAAACTACCCCATCATCCCTTCCCTTCTCCTACCTTCAGGTCTGTACTGGGCCACGATGGTGACTGACTGGCCAGCTCGTTTCAGAGCAGCTGCGGCCTGCTCATGAGTTGCATTCCTCAAGTTCACTCCATTCACCTGTCCAAAGAGAGGCGCCGTGAGCTACCCCAAAAGCACAAAAGGGAGTCAGTTCTTTGTCCTAGCAGTTGGGAGAGGGAGATAGGTAGCCCATCCGTAAGTCTGTTGGAATGCCTTTTCCAAATATCCCACCGGTGACCTGAAAACAAGACCTAAAGGACATGGCATCTCTAGTGTAGTAATTGTCTTTGTGGAGGTCAAATGTCCATCAGGGCTAAGATCCAAGAGACATTCACTTCCTCCCCAAGGATAAGTCCGTTCTTAGTGCCTGTCCTTCACCCAGGCCATCTATAAAGACAACACAAGGTTTCTCCGGTTCTTAGCCCTTCTCTCATCTCAAGAAGCAGTCCATGGAGGAAGCAAGGTCTCCTCTCCTCCTTTTGAGACTGGCACAGCTCCCATCCTCCCACCTTGCCTTTGTCTGCTCACCGATAAGATCCGGTCTCCCCTGCGCAGCTCCCCACTCAGGTCGGCTGGGCCTCCTGCCAGGATGAAGGAGACAAAGATGCCTTCTCCATCCTCTCCTCCTACGATGTTGAAGCCCAGGCCTGTGGAGCCCTTGTGCAGGATGATCTTGCGGGGCTCTCTGGTGGGAAAGGAGCAGAGGGATCATGCCAAGGGAGAGATGAGCTGTTTGTTGTCCCTGAGATGGCCAACGTGGAACAAGGCTGCAGGGAGTGAGGGCTTGGGGCCCTGGATATGACACCCTATTCCTCCCTTTGTCTCCTGAAACCTGCTTGGCGGCTGCCTTCTAGCCGGTGCCAAGTTTCAGTTCCTCTTCCCTCTCTTCTTCCTGAGGGCTCGGAGTCAATTCCCAATGGACAAACCCCTACCCTGAATTCTAGCGACCAAACCTCTCTGGTCTGACTCCACCCCACATTCTCCCATGTTACCAACCAGTGCGCTGGCACTCACCCTGCAGAAGCTGTGTGCATCCACTTAGCACATAACTCCTCTGCACCTGCAAAAATCCCACCCATGACCTCTGACCCTTCCTGCCTTCCCCAGCAACCTATTTAGTCAGCAGTTGTCATTATGTACCCCTTGCTAGGTGATGTGAGAGACAGAGAGAAAAATCCTAGGTCCCCTAAAAGGAGCTTAGGGACGGGGCTGAACAGAGGAAGAGCCCAACTCAAACTAACCATCTCTAAGGAAACCCTCTCTGAGTGGCCATGGTGACATCAGGCGAGTGCAAGCAGCCACCACCTATATATCCATCCATCCCCCGCCCCCCAACATGCTGACTAGCATCATCCATCCGAGGAGCCCCAAGCCTGAAGCCTGATGCCTCCTTTACTAATGCTCCCAGCCTCCGATACCAGGCTCACTCCCTGAGTCCCGGATGCTCTTGCTCACAGCCCTCCACTCCTACCTGACATCCCCTCCCGGCCGCAGGGAACGGAGAGGCCAGGCCCACCGCTGCGAAGCCCTCCTCCAGGCCGAAGCCGAGGCCGAGCCCAAGCCCAGGGCCAAGCCGGAGCCTGAGAACTTTCGGGCCCTCTCCATGGCTTCTCTCTGGCTGTCCCCCGTCCGCCTACCCTTCCGGCTCCACGGCAGCCTGCCCAGCAGCCTACCAGGCCCCACCCCGCAAACCTGTCCCCCGGAACCCCGGCCGGCCCGACCAGTTCCACAGTCGGGGGAGGGCGCCGCCAAGGTGGGGCGGAGCCGTACCCCGAGACTCCCCCACCCCGCCCCCAGCCGCTCAGCCTCTCTGGGTGCTGCCACACCGGGGGCTGCATTGCTAATTCGAAGTGGCTGCAGCTGAGGGGGCTGCTACCACTGCAGAGCCCGCACCTCCAGCGCCCCCTAAACGCTCCACCCCACCCTTTATCTGCACTTTCCCATCGGGGCCACTCACTCGGCACTCCCCCTGTTGGCCGAACTTGTCCCTGCAGCCATCTCTACCCCCAGACTCCAAAGCCGACAGGGACCACAGCACTAGGCTCTTCGTGGCCACGCTTCAGGGTGGCCCGGCGTCGGCCAGAAATGGATGTCCTTCTCCCCTCCCTCCCCACCCCCATCCCTGCGTAGCACGAACCGCCTAGAGTCTCACCTGGTGAAATCCTCCTCGGCCAGCATGTGCCTGGGGATAGGAGAGTAGCGGGTGGGGGGAACCTGGGGAGGAGCAGGGTAGCTGACCTTGCTCTCCACAGCCCCCAGATAACCCAGGCTGGAATTATGGCTTATATGGTTGTCAGCCAAGGCAGTAAAAGCTAGAATCAAAAGAGGGAGCGAAACAGTCAGAGTTGGATCCACGCGGGTACCCTACCCTAAGCCCCTCCAATTAGCTCCACCCCCCACCTCAGGTGCAAGAGACCCGGGGATGCTGCCGATTTCCGAGGCCGCTCCTCCCCACTCCATCCACCCCCCAGCGTTCCTCCTCCGCAGTCCTTTCTAAATCCTGGGCTCACTCCTGTGAGTCTTAGAAAGAGCTGAAGTCAAGGCAATCTACAAAGAAAGGCATGACTCGAGGTGTGACTAATAATAATCCCTCACATCTCTCTAGCCTAATACAGGTTTCCGAGGGTTTTCTCTTCCATGATCTCATTTGATCCTTGCACCAGTCCTGTGAGGAAGGCAGCACATGGATCATTAGCTCCTTTTGGCCAAAGAGGAAACTGAAGGCAGGGGAAGGGGACTTGGCCAAGGGCATCTCGCTCTAAGGAACAGAGCTGGGATCTGGACTCAGTGCTCCTGACCACTCTCCTTTGCACTTGCTCTCTCTGAACGAGAGGTTTGAACGTCTTCCTTTCCAAAAACCAGGGGTGGCACGGTGGCGCGGTGGTGGGGCGAGGGAGGGGGGGAGAAGAGGCAGGGGCTTCAGGCCAGGAGCAGGGGCCAATGGGTACGTACTGCTGGCGTAGTCGGGGGGAGCGTACATGTCGTTGAGGTGGAGGCTGCCTGGCTTGGCTACCTTCAGATAGACCATATCCGATGTGTTCTTCAGTGAGGCCACAGCTTCCTCATGCCTCACATCCTGCAGATTGGTGTTGTTCACCTAGAAGAGGAGAGGCCTCAGGCTGGGACCTGGGAGACGAGCAGCCCCGGCCAGGGGCTAACCTGGAGGGGTGCCTTTTCAGGGAAATTCAACAGCAGACTAAGACAGGCCCACGTTTAGTGCTGTGAGGAGCAGAGAGGCAGGAGGTAGGAGGTGGCATGGGGCGGGGGGGCTAGCCAAGGCAGGAACTAGGGCCTTGGCACCTGGGTCAACACAGCACAACTCAGAGGATGCTCTTGAATCTTGTCAGGATGCCTCTCCCCCGAGGGAGTGAGGTTTAGGTGGAGTGAGAGGGTGCCGGAGCTCCCCCTCCCACCCTGCCATTTGGACACCCCTGCGGAGCTGTCTCACCGCCAGCAGCCGGTCCCCGATCTGTAGGCGTCCGTCCTTCTGAGCCGCTCCTCCCTCAATGATCTTGGTGATGTAGATGCTGTTGTCTCCTGGGATGTGCTGGTTGCCAATGCCCCCAGCGATGCTGAACCCCAGGCCTAGTTAGGAGCCAGCAAGAAGCAGGAGAGGACCAGAAAGAAAGATTAGGGCAGTCATTTGACCCCCAAATCTAACCTCCCTCCCCTAGCCAACCCCCCGGGCCCACAGGAGCTCCTCCCAGGATTCCCAAACACAGGCTGCCATCCTGAGGTCAGTCAGGCTGGGACTCGAGAGCCAGAGAGAAGGCCATGAGCTGGAACTGTGGGAGTCAGCCTAGGCCATTCCCTTCCATTCCCTATGAGGCCAGCCAGGCCCTGGAGCCAGGGGCTCTGTTGGGAGCACAGGAACCCAGAAGGCCGCACCTTTGGGCCCTTTCAGCAGATTGACCTCCATGATGGTCTCGGGTGGGGGCTGTCGCCTCCGCACCACCAACCGCACCACAGGGCCTGCCTCCTTCAGTGCCTCCACGGCCCGGCTGTGTACCACCTCCGACACGTCCACCTCATTCACTCGCAGTACACAGTCATTCACCCTGCGGAGGAAGTCCAAGAGGCATGACACTGCGCCACCGCCCCTCCACCCCCTCTCCCGCCCGCCCCTTCCCACCTCTCCCCTCTCCCGCTCTGAGATCTAACACAAGGGTCATCCCATGAGCCCTCCTCCCCTCATCTCCATCCTGCCCTGTCCCCCACAGCCCTGCTTCCAGGCCATCTCACCCCAGCCTCCCATCCATGGCAGCTGCTCCCCCAGGGATGATCTTGGTAATAAAGATGCCAGGGTCATCGGGGACATGGGGGTTGTCGATGCCACCTGCAATACTGAAGCCCAGGCCGGAGTTGCCCTGCAGAAGGGGGTGGAAGGGCACAGTCGGTTCACTCTGAGAGCACAAAGAAGGGTATGCAGCACCCCAACTCCCCTTACATCCCAAAGCCGGGTCTTTGAACCAGAGAAGGGGCCATGGCAGGCTAGGGCCTGTGCCAACAATTCTGGCGGGGAAGCCTCAGCAGACCCATCTCCTCCCCAGTTCCCCAGGCCTTGGCGAGCAAGGTCAATTAATATTTGTTAGTGGTTGATTGATTGATGACTGATGCAGTGATGCGGCCTCAGAGAGCCGCTGTTTCCCCCATCCTTTCAATGCGAGTTCCCCCCACAAACCTTAAAACCAGGGTTCAAGATCCTCCCCCCCTTCTGGCTCCAACCCTCTCCTCCCTGCTTCATCCCCTGCGCACTGGCACACTCACCCGCTCAAGTACTATCTCCTCGTATTTGAACATGCCGTCGCTACCGTTGACCTGCGGGAAGACACAGGCAGTCCCCTCAGCACCTCCCGCCCGATGCCCAATGTTCAAGCCACCAGCCCCCTGGTCAACCTGCCTCCTCCCCCACTCCCACATAGCAGGAGAGCCCGAGCACACCCCCAGGGCACCTCTTGGCCACAGATGGGGACAGGCTGACCCCGAGGAGGCCACTCCCCTCCCCTTCGCTTCCAACCATATCAGGGCCAAACCCAGCTTGCTCATTTCACCCAGATCAATTGCCTGGGACTGAGCCAACCAGTGGTGCACTCACCGAGAGGCTGGGCTCCAGGGCCTCGGGGTTCACTAGGAGGGGTGCAGGGCTGCCCTAAGGGGGATGGCAGAGATGGAGCATGGCGGGCAAAGCACACCACACCCAGCATCCATAAGGGGCACCCAGAGGCCAGGACAGAGAACCCCTCCCCTTCTGAACTATAGCACCCGCTGACTTGGAGATCAGAGACTCACACCACGTCAGAGCTAGAAAGCCAGCAGACACCATCTTGCTCAAGCCCCCACATGTGACATATGGTGACACGGAGGCCCAAAGAGGACATGAGGTCTGCCTAAGAGCACACTGGGAGTTAGCCACACAGTGGGGACTCCACCGTGGGTTCCCAGGTGCTCTTTTGCTTACAGCAAGCTGTCCAGTCCACTGGTGTTTTTAGACACTCATCCCCTGGCCCCAGAAGAGATCAGGGGGAAAAGGAAAGTTTGCACCTCCTTCAGAGTATCTCGTGAACCCTCCTTCTACACCTCCTTCTGGGGCTCCAGGAACCCAGTTCCTCAAAGGGGCAGAGGGAGGCAAAGTCCTAATCCATTTTCTCTGAAGGGACCTTTGACCCTCAGCCCTTTGTGCTTCCCAGCAGAAAGGGCCCTGGATGGGATCTGGTCAGAAGGCAGAGGCAACGTCAGGGCCAGAACGAGAGCAGGACAGACAAGGTTCTCCACGAGGGAGAAGCCAATGACCCACACAGCGTGGCGGAGTCCACGGCCTTCAACATTATCGCGGCAGCCGCGGGAAGACAGGCAGGGGAAGGAGTTGGAAACACAGGGCCGGTTTGACTAATCCACAGAGGTCGCTTCCCACACAGAACAGACTTGGGGCCACTCGACAGTGGACGTGTGATTCTGGACAGACAAATAGCACCTGCTTCCTGGCTCCCCACTCTCATCCCCCAACGGGAGTCCTCTGGTCGCTTTCCCCAGGTGTCTCAGCGCCCCTCCCCCACCTCTCTCTGGCCATGTTGGCCCTCTCGTGACCCCTGGCCTCCTCCTCAGAAGAGGAGAGCTAGAAATCAGTGCCGGGGGTGGGGGGGTGGGGGGGGGCTCCTCCGCATGCCCTGCTCTGCTTCCCCCCTCCCACCTCCACCCCACACAGCTTTGGCTTTGAGAAGCGGAGAGGCGGAAGAGAAGGAGGGGGCTGGCTAGTCAGTGCCGCCACCATTTCTGGGCCTGGCCCCCGGGGCTTCACGCCCTGCAGCCTTGGGAGCTGGTGATGGTGGGCAGACTCCAGCTGGAGCCTCTCCCTGGCCCCTGCTCCCAGGCGGAAGAACCCACAGTCCTTCAGAGGCCCGACGCCAACACAGCTGTCTGAAGAACCGTGCAACAGACACACAAGCAAAAGGACACCCATGCAGCTCCTGGATGCGTGTGGTGCTCCATGTGTGCCCACATGTCTGGCAAGCCGTGCCTCGAGCCCCGCTCAGGTGCCACCCAGAGCCTCCCAGTTCCTAGGGGTTCACCCGCCAGCCCCCACCCGGCTTCCACTCAAGGACCTTGTTCCCAGGGCCAGGAGCCATCTAGGGATGAACCCTGGCAAAGAAACCTTGGCCAACTGGCCCAGCCCTAGGATTGGCACTCACCTCCCAGCTGGGCAGGACAAGTATGAGAAGGTGTTGGCAAGGAGAGGGCCCCAGGACAGAGGTGCAAAGGAGAAAGGGGGATGTGCTGGAGAGGGCAAGGGACCAAAGCAAGGGATGCAGGAAGCGGTAAGTGTGGACAGACAAGGCCAGAACGGAGAGCGCCTCTCCCCCCAAGAAGTCCCCACCTTAGCTTCGGAGCGAGGGCATATCCTCTCCCCAGAGGAGGACAGAGGCAACCAGAACGGTCACCAGCTTGGGGCAGTCAGCACCTGCTCTCAACAGCAAAGTCTCCTCCTCCTCTCCCCCACCCTGGGGGCTGCAGAGCTGGCTAACCAGACTGGCCCTCCGCCATGCGTGCCAGGGACCTGGCTCTGCCGGCCCAGCCTCCATTTTGCTGCTTCTCCCACAGATGCTCCTTCCATTTTCTAAGCTGGCAGTTTAAGCTGGGAGTGGAAGCCGGAGTTGTGTCCGGCACCCAGGGGCTCCCGATCTGTGCCAAGTCAGGGCTGAGACTAAGCTCTCCCACATCTGGGGGTGCCCAAGGGGGACATGCCCCACTGGGACCAGTCCCTGCACCAGAGCAGCTGCCCCTCGCCTGGCTCCAGGCACCATGCCTGTTCTGAAGCAAGGAAGATTGCTACAGTCTCCCCCCCACCCTCCCAGCCCATTCCCCTACCCCCCCCACCCTCCGCCCAGCATACACACTTCAGAGCTGCTTGGACAAAAGAGTCCGTCCTTCTCATCAGCCTCTCAGCCTTTCTTGGGACGTGTCTCTCGCCTCCTCCCTCTCCCGTTCCTTGCCTGTCAAGCGCTTCTCACCAGGGACAGCACACACACACACAGAGGCACACGCGTGCACGCTCTTGCAGCCACATGCTCGCACACATATACATGTAGCCACATACACACAGGCAAGCACAGCTCTCCCTGCAGCCCCATCAATACAGATACCTCCACATTCAGAGAGACATCCCTGCACGTCCATGTGCACATTCACACACAAAGGGACTGGGACAGAGAGGGACTCATGGCATCGAGGCAAGAAGCTCAGCAAGCCAGGCACATGGGCTCGTCTACATAGATTCAGAGGAGCGCCACTGCCTCCCTCCACACACCCCAACATGCACACACACACATGTCCCCCCCCACGCAGAGCACCATGCCCCCTCCTCCCCTCCTGTGGAGACACACACCATACACAGCCCCCGCAGAACCTCCCGCCCCCTGCCAGACACAGAGACACTGCCAAACCCCCACACTGAGACAAACCCGATTCCCCCACACGGGAAAATGGGCCCCTCCGCCATACCTTCACCCCTTGACACACACAGCTCCTCCCAATCCCCTCTAAATGGAGACCCCCAAACAGACACACAGAGGGAGCCACACATTTCCCACCACCTCTCTGTGCCCAGCTGCAATGCTAGGGCTCAGGGTTCACAGGGCTTGGCACCCCACCAACCCCTGCTGCACCCCAGTCCTCCAGGCCCCCTCTCTCCAGCCCTCCTAGGTTGCCCCAGCAGCTCCCCCTCCCCTCCGTTGGTCCATACCTGCTCATACCAGTCCCGGTTGGTACAGGTGCACTCAGGCCACCAGCCGGGGCCACTGCCGTTGAGTTTGGGGGTGCTCTTGCCCGGGACTGGCTTAGGGGGCACTGGCCCCACGTCCCGGCCGGTGGGGATGAGCTTGGCCTTGGTGCGAGGGGTGGGGGTGGCCCCCGCCTGCGAAGGCAGGGTCTGGGAGCTGTAGCCTCCATAACCGGAGGTGGCCCCGTTGCCCCCACCTGGCCCGTAGGGGTCGGGCACCTGCCAGTCCCCATAGCCCGGAGGCTCGAGGCGCCGCAGGGCGGCCAGGCGGGTCACCTCATAGCACTCGGGGCACTTACAGCAGTGCTGGTGCTTGTGCATGGCACTGCCCCCCGCGGCTCGGACCCCCCAGCCCACGCCGGTTTCCACGCCGCCGCCGCCGCCGCCGCCGCCGCCGGGCTCCCGGGCACACTCACACTGCTCGGACCAGGAAGGGGGGGGCACCCGTGGGGGCGCCCGGGCGGAGCGGGGCCTGGGGCCGGGCGGGCGTCCCGGGGCCTCTGCCCCCACGCTGCCCCGCACCCAAGGCTCCCCCTCCAGCACTGGCGGCTCCGTGTCGCCCGTCGTGGCTCCTGGGCCGAGGCCCAGCGGCAAAGAAGAAGCGGGAGCCCAGGCAGACGCTGGGTGCTGCGAGGACCGCTTCTGCTCTGGTCCCCAGGATGGATCTGAGTGGAGTCAAGAGCATCTCTCCCTGGCTCCCTTCTCAGTTGACTCCAGCCAATCAGCGCGCAGAGTCAGGCAGCGGCAGCAGCAGCGGCAGGAATGCTAAACAGCGGCTCCTTAAAGGAACAGAGGCAGTGGCGCCCCCAGGCTGAGCCCCAGCTCCCCGGATCTTTGGAGTACTGCCGACCCTAGGGTGGGGTCAGGGCACTCGGCCCAAGGGACAGCTCCGGCGCACAATCTCGTGCCCCGTTCTCCTCCGATTCAAACCGTCCTCCGGCCCGCTCCACCCCACCCCCACTCCAAGTGGGAGTTGCTGGGAGATGCTCAATGGGTCCCCGGGCTTGCTCTGAGCTGGGAACCACCAGAAGTAAAGACTTGAGGCAGCAGGAGCACCCCGAGGGGAAGGTGCAGCGGGGCGGGGGAGGTGCTGTCTTCTGCAGGGAACCAAGGAAGAGGGCAGTCCAGGAGGCCTGATTTACTCTCAATGCCTCCTCTTCAGGACTATTGTTTTCTCGACCTAGGCCCGGAAGTGACTGTGACCTCACACTTGACCTTCTCCGGTTTCCAGTGAGGGACTCACCCCTGGGACAGGCAGTAGCAGAAAACTCCTTTCCCTGGCCTGCAAACCCCTTTCTCCTCCACTCCCACTCTCACCTCACAGGCCCATGATAGAGGAAAGAGCTTCGGATGCTAAGCGGAAAGAGTCCAGGCCACGAAGAAAGGTGAGCAGAGATCCAAAGTGAGAGAACCATTGCATGAGTACGGAGAACTTGGGAATGCCTGTCCAAAGACATCAACTTAAGCCCTCCTGGCTCACTCTGTTGGGGACAGAGGAACAATGACATACCAAGAAGAGTCTCTCTGTTGTTCTTGTCTTCAGCTACAAATGATTGAATCTTTACAAAGTCTAAGTGCTTGCTTTTTTTTTTTAAGATTTTATTTATTTGGTTGAGAGGCAGAGTTACAAACACAGAGAGAGAGAGAGAGAGATCTTCCATCCACTGGTCCACTCCTCAAATGGCCGCAAAGGCCACAGCTGGGCCTATCTGAAGCCAGGAGCTAGGAGCTTCTTCAGGGTCTCCCAGGCCATAGCAGAGAGGTAGATCAGAGGAGGAGCAGTGGAACCGGAGCCCAAATGGGATGCCAGCACCCATTGCTGCCAGGCTTAACCTACTCACTGTGCCAGGGCTCTGGCCCCAGTCTGAGTACTTTGCAAGCAAAAACCCTACCAAGGTGGCACTAGGATTTTCTTCATGTTACCAAGAAGAAACTGAGCTCCAGAGATGCTAACACAGCTAAGTAGCACACCTTGAAGGGACAGAATCAGGATGCAAATCCTGGCTGTTTGAATCCAAAGTTCATGCTTGGAACCACTCCAGCACAAACCATCTATTCTGAGTTCTCCCACAGACCTTAGATCTCAATGCAAATCAACAAACATTCATTGTAGCACTGACATTGTGCAAGACCTTGAGCTAGGTACTAGAGATAGATTCATTCTTCTTCAACAAATACTCATAGTACATTTTGCTATGTGCCAGCCATTGTTCTAGCATTGGGGATAGAGCAGCAAACAGATCAAAATAGAACAAATCGCTGCCCTCGGGGAGCTTACATTCTAAGCTCCCCAAGAGAGGACGCAGACAAAAGTAGGCACCAAAATGAGTTATTTACCATGAGGGTACTTCAAAAAGTTTGCAGAAAAATGGAATCAAGAGATAATTTTATTTTGGTGCAAAAAAATTTTGAAATCCATACATAAAAGGAGTCTTCAAGGGAGTAGGAGGTGGGATGGTTTGGGGGTGGAAGGGCGGGTATGGGGGGAAGAAACGCTAAATCCCAAAGTTGTACTTATGAAACATATTTATTAAATAAAAGCTTTCTATAAAAAGGAGTCTTCCAAAAGTTTATGAAAATGTATGTTTTGAAAAAATGACATGGACTTTAATTTTTTGCATCCGTCATTAAAATCCATTTTCCGTGATCCTATTGAAGTACTATGCACATATGGCAATAAGTGCTATGAAATGGGCCAAGAGGAAACCAAGTTGTGATACTTTTCTCCTCAAATTTAAAAAAAAAAATTGGGGGGGGTAGAAAGAGAGAGAGAGAGAGGAGAGCTCTCCCATCCTCTGTTTAACACCCCAAGCTTGTGCAATGGCTGGGGCTGGGCCAAGGACAAAGCTGGTAGCTAGGAAATTCAATCCAGGTCTCCCACATAGATGGCAGGGACCCAATTACCCAATTACTTGACCCATCACCATTGCCTCCCAGTATCTGCATTGGATTCAGGAGCCAGAGTGGGATATTGAGCACAAGTACTCTGATGTGGAAGATTTATTTATGTATTTGAAAGGCAGAGTAACAGAAAGAGAGGAGAGACAGAGAGAAAAAAGATCTTCCATCCACTGGTTCACTCCCTAAATGGCTGCAGTAGTCAGAGCTGAGCTGATCTGAAGCCAGGAGCCAGCAGCTTCTTCCAGTTCTCCCACATGGGTGCAGGGGCCATCCTCAGCTGCTTTCCCTAGGCACGTTAGCAGGGAGCTGGAACAGAAGTGGAACAGCCGGGACTCCAACCAAACCAACACCCATGTGGGATGGTGGCACTGCAGGCTAGGGCTTTAATTTGCCCAACCACAGCGCACAGGCAGAGGGGTGGGGGGGTGGGGGGGTGGGTAGGAGGGTGGGGGGCGGGGTTGGACATCTCAACTGCTAGGCTAAATGCCTGCCTCTCTTCATTTTCAAACATCAGAAAACCAAAGAATTTTACAGTGAACACTCAATTACACACTAACTGGATTCTCATTAACATTTTACTATGCTTACCTTATCACATATCTGTCCTCCACATATCCCCTCCAACTTCTTTTTAGTGAAAACTTAAAAAAATACAAAAATGTTGAAAGAATAGTACAATGAATACCACTATATTCATTGAGTCAACAATTGGTAATACCTTGTTACCTTTGATCTGTCTATCTGCACTTTTTTCGGCCTCATTTGAAAGTAAGTTTCAATATACTTTACCTATAAATACTTCAGCACCTATCTCTTTTTTTTAAGATTATTTATTTATTTATTTATTTGAGAGGTAGAGTTACAGACAGAAAGAGAGAGACAGAGAGAAAGGTCTTCCTTCCATTGATTCACTCCCCAAATGGCTGCAACAGCCAGAGCTGTGCCGATCCGAAGCCAAGAGCTTCTTCCGGGTCTCCCACGTGGGTGCAGGGGCCCAAGAACTTGGTCCATCTTCCACTGCTTTTCCAGGTCATAGCAGAGAGCTGGATCGGAAGAGGAGCAGCCAGAACTAGAACTGGCACCCAAATGGGATGCCGGAGCTGCAGGCAGAGGATTAACCTGCTGTACCACAGCGCTGGCCCCAGCACCTATCTCTTTGGAATAAAGAAATTTTCCCACATAATCACAATATTATTGTGACTTCCAAGAAAAATAATGATAATTTCATATCATTTATATCCAGTCTATATTCAAAGTTTGTCGACTTTGTCTCTGCTATTTCTTAATTATTTAAACTTATTTATTTGAGGGGTAGAGACACAAAGAGAGATAGAGAGACAGAGAGAAAAAGAGCCAGAGAGTGAGCACTCCCTTTTTCTGATTCATTTTCCCAAATACTCACAAGGACCTGGTTGGGCTGGGTTGAACCCAGGAGATGAGATCTCAATCCACTTCTCCCACATGGGTGTCAGGAATCCAACTACTTGAGCCATCATTGCTGCTATCCCGGGTCCTGGGGGTCAGTTCCAGGGAGCTGGAATTGTCAGTGGAGCAAGGATCCAAGGTGAAGTAATCTGATATGGGATATGAGTGTCTTTAACTGGTATCTTAACCACTAGATCAATGCCTGGCCCTGCCTTTTGTATTTTTAAGAATCAGAGTCCAATTGAATTGTGTCTTTTGCCACTTTTAATCTAGAGCAGCCCCAGGCTTTTAAAACAAACTTATTTTGAAATCAAGTTTTACCACAAGTTGCATAGACAGCACAGGAGGGCCTGTGTACCCTTCACTTAGCTTCCCTCAACGATTTTATTTCTTACATAATTCTATCGCAATATCAAACTCAGAAATTTGACATTGATACAATGTGTGGATGGTTCTATGCCATTTTACCACAGGTGCAGATTCCTATAACAACCACTGCAATCAAAATACAAAACTACTGCATCGCCAGGAAGATTTACTGTTGTCCTCTTCTTGCTAGGCTTCAGAAAGAATAGAAACTTTACCTCTCATTAATTCCTTTGGCTCTCCCCCACTTATACTACAGTTATCTTAAATATTTCCTCTCCATACGTTGAGACTCACATTAGGAAGTATTATACTTGTTGCTTCAGCTATCAAACATAATTTAGACAACCAAGGAGGAGAAGGAATGTTTATTGTATGTAGTTTTGTTTTTGCTCATTCTTTTTCCTTCCTGCCATTCCAAGATTCCTCAAGAATTTCCTTTAGCCATTCTTTATTTTTTAAAGATATCTTTTATTTATTTGGAAGGCAGAGTGACACAGAGAGGGAGAGACAGATATCTTCCATCTACTGATTTGCTCCCCAAATGACCTCAACAGCCAAGTCTGGGCCAGGCTGAAGCAAGGGGCCTAGAACTCCATCCAGGTCTTCCATGGGGGTGCAGGGGCCCAAGGACTTGGGCTATCCTTTGCTGCCTTCCCAGATGCATTAGCAGAGAGCTGGATGGGAAGTAGAGCAGCCAGAGATCGGATCTGAGCTCATGGAATGTCAATATTGCAGGCAGAGGCTTAACCCACTGTGCCACAATGCCATGCCCTTCTTTTAGAGCGGGTCTGTTGGTAGCAAATTCTCTTAGCTTTTCTTTGTCTGAGAATGTCTTGGTTTCTCCATTTCTGAAAAAATATTTTCACCAGATGCATCTTCATGGTTGACAGTTCTTTTCTTTAAGAGTACTGGATTTGTGGCCCGCGCTGCGGCTCAATAGGCTAATCCTCCTCCTAGCGGCGCCAGCACACTGGGTTCTAGTCCCGGTCGGGGCGTCGGATTCTGTCCTGGTTGCCCCTCTTCCAGGCCAGCTCTCTGCCGTGGCCAGGGAGTGCAGTGGAAGATGGCCCAAGTGCTTGGGCCCTGTACCCCATGGGAGACCAGGAGAAGCACCTGGCTCCTGGCTTCGGATCAGCGCGGTGCGCTGGCCACAGTGCACCAGCCGTGGCGGCCATTGGAGGGTGAACCAACGGAAAAGGAAGACCTTTCTCTCTGTCTCTCTCTCTCACTGTCCACTCTGCCTGTCAAAAAAAAAAAAGAGTACTGGACTTGTGTGATTTGCTTCTGGCCTCCATGATTTCTGAAGAGAAATCCACTGACATTTTAAATTGTTTTTTTTTTCCAGTAGGTAAATTATTGTTTCTCTCTTGTTGCTTTTCAAGTTTTCTTTGCACTTAGTTTTCTGAAGTTTGATTATGATGTGTCTTGGTGTGGATTTCTTTGAGTTTATCCTGTTTGAGATTTGGTCAGATTCTTGAACCTCTAAGTTTATGTCTTTTGCCAAATCTAGGCATTTTGCTGCCATTATTTCTTGAGTTTTTTTCAGTCTCATCCTCTTACTGCTATCCTTCTGGGTTTCCAATGACATGCCTCTTAGGTTTTACAATCGGTTCCACATAACTCTAAGGTCCCCCCTCCAACCCAAAGTCTATTTTCTCACTATTGTTCAGATTGAGTAATTCCTAATGTTCTAGCTTCAAGTCTACTGGTTCTTTCCTCTATCTTCTCCAACCTGTTGTTGAGTCTGCCTACTGACTTTTTTAGTTTGGTTATTGTAGTCTCCAGTTCTATTTGATTCTTCATTATATCTCTTCTTTCCTTTTTCCTTGCCAAGATTTTCTTTTTTTATATGTTACAACCTTGTTTGTAATTGTTCATTGATGTATTTTTAAATGTTGGCCATTTTTGACTCCTTGTCAGATAACTGAACCCTCTCTGTCATTTCGGTGTTGGTGTCTGATTTTGTCTTGTTCAAGTAGAAGATCTCCTGCTCTTCAAGGTATGATGCTTTTCTAGTGCATCCTAGGAATTTTGGGATAATGCATTTTTGAGACTCTGGATTTCATAGAAATCTTTTGTTTGGGGTAGGCTTCTTCTAACATCACTGCCATCAGAGGAAGGGGCCTGGTTATTGCCAGGTAGATGTTCAAGTTTAAGAGCCCCTTGGCCTTAGTGAGGTGGGGGCTCTTCCTTACTACTGGGCTGGATGGAAGTTCCTGCTCCCTATAGACCTCCACTGATGCCTTCCTAGCTGGGAGGGATCAAAGTGCCTCTTACTGCTCCTCAACTTGGCTTCCATTAACAGCACACAAGCAGGAGGTGGGAGAAAGGTTGGGGAGGGGAGGAAGGGGGGCAGAAACTCCATTAATGCTCTGTTGTGGTTAAAGTCCTGATTTCCCACGAGGCCTCCTCTGACAATCTGAAAACACCCAAGAGGGAGGGCAAAATATGTTCTCCATAGCAGACAATTAATATACAGGGGGGACAGGGCAGTGTGTGTTGGGAGCCTTGCCAGAGTTGAAAATCTGGGTTCCCTGCTTGGCCTTTGCTGTCTTCAGGTTTGTTTTTTTCCCTCCTTTGGTGTTTGGTTGCAGTGGGGCAGTTACTGTCTATGATTTTTCTATCTGGATATGCTGATCTTGTGACCAGGAGAGCAGGTTTTTACTAGAGTATATTTTCATCTGTGCCCAGTGGCATTTTTTAAGATTTATTTATTTTACTTGAAAGTCAGAGTTACACAGAGAGAGAAGGAGAGGGGGAGAGAGAGAGAGAGAGGTCTTCCATCCGCTGGTTCACTCCCCAGTTGGCTGCAACAGCCGGAGCTATGCCAATCCAAGCCAGGAGCCAGGAGCTTCTTCCAGGTCTCCCACGCAGGTGCAGGGGCCCAAGGACTTGGGCCATCTTCTGCTGCTTTCCCAGGCCATTGCAGAGAGATGGATAGGAAGTGGAGCAGCCGAGAATTGAACCAGCGCCCATATGGAATGCTGACACTGCAGGCGGCGGCTTTAACCCCTAAGCCACAGCGCCGGCGCCTCCCCCCCCCCCCCAGTGGCATTTCTAGACCACCAACTTCTCCAGCATCCAGTCTGGGATCTATGAGTGTCTGAACGAGAAAACCCAGGGAAAATACCACCAGGAATTCAGATCATGGGGGTTTCTCACCAATCTTCTCTCTTCTCTTTCTTTCAAAGTCTTCTTGGGTTGGTTTTACATATAACATCCAGGGTTTTAGCTTCATCTAGTGGGAAAAACAGGAGTATGTCTATTCCAATGAAGTCCAGAACTAGAAGTGCTCTATCTTTGTAAAAAATTAATTCTATTGACTTTGTGAAGAGTACAAGTCAATTGTCTCATTGAATATCTTAGATTCTGAATTTTTTCCCCTGATGGTGTCATTTATTTCATTCCTCTCTACCCTGTATTTACCATAAACTGGAAATTAGGATCGAGGAGATCTGAAACAGGTGGGAGAGTACCAGGAGATGAGATAAGAGATTTAATAGGGAACCAGATTGTGTACGGCCCTGTAAGTCATTATAAGGATTTTGGCTTTAATCTCAGTAAGATAGTGAGTTATTGGAGGGTTTTGTGCAGAGAACTGACATGCTGTGACTTGGGTTTAGCAGGATTGGTCTGGCTTCTTTGTGGACAATAGGCCACAGAAGACAAGGATGGAAGTCGTAAGACCAGTCAGGAGGCTACTGAAGTGACAGGAAGCTGACAGGTGATTGTGGGTTGGACCACGCAAGATGCAAGTGGCATTGGAGGTGATAAGAAGTGGTTGGATTCCGGATGCATTTTTTAAGGAGAGTGACAGGATTTGCTTACATATGCGCTATTGAGTATAGTTCCAACTATTTTGGGCCATGGCAACTGGAAATGTGAGATTGCTATTGACTGAGATGAGGACACTTTAGGAGGGGTCGTTTTGGGGAAAAAAGATCAGGTATTCGGATTTGGACTGTTGCATTTGACATGTAAGACACCCACGTGGAGATGGACACAGGCCCTTCCATCAAAGTGTTCAAGGTTAGGGAAACGGAAATGTGGGAGCAGATCGTTACAGTACCCGTTGAAGAAAGCTGTCAACTTCACTAGAGTATGTGACATGGGGGTGGGGGCTAAAGAAGGTGTTCACAAAGGAGAGGCCATTCAGTTTTGTACAGTGGTTGCTTCATCAGACTCAGTGACTGTGCAACCTCGGGCATTAACTTATCTGTGACTCAACTTCTTTATCTGCGAAATGGAAAGAATCCTAATGTCTGGGGGAGGACTAAATGCAGAACCTAGTACACTACCTGGTACCTAACGGGTTAGTGTTAATTTAATAATGAATAACTTGCTGAATGAGTGCATATTTTTCTTGATGACCAAATGTAGGTTAGGCCGGGAATCCAAGGACTTAAACTCTTGTATGCTCAACAGTTTGTCAAGAGAATGCTAGACCCTGTCTCCATACTCAAAGTGGCTCAGGAAAACAGGTCCCTATAGCCCTCTCAACTGCTCTGATCCAGGAACAAGCATCGGAATGGATAGAGTGAAACTGTTCCTCCTTTGCCTCCTTCCCCTCCCCTCAGCTTCCTCCCTCCATCCCTCCCTGTTTTCCTTCCTTTTTCATTTTGTAATGAGCCTGAGTAAAATCCGTCCAGATTCATAATAAGCTTCTCCCCACCCCGCAGGCTCTCTGACACTCAGAATGGACTGGGTTGACAAGCCTGGGAGGAAGTCAGCAACACTGAGGCGCTTTGACACTTCACAAGGGAACCCCCCCCTCCCCCCTTCCCATCCAACGGCTCCGGCTCCAGCCCGAGGCCCCAGGGAGATAGGCGCCCCCTACGGGCGGAAAGCAGCCTCACGCCCCTGCAGGCGGCTGTGGTTGCTAGGCGACCAGGCGGCCTGCGCAGAGACTGAAGCGGTGGAGGATTTCCGTCAGGGATTTGCAAGGAGGGAGACCATTTCTCCCTCCTTCCACCGCCTCTCCCGCGCCCTCAGCAAACAGACGGAGTTGGGGCGGCGTGGCCCGCTGCTGTCTCCTAGGCTCAACTCATTCTTGAAAATACAGCCTCCTCGGGTGACCTCAGTCTGTATGTGGAGCAACGTGAAATGTGGGGGCCGCAGTCCTGGGTGGCTGAGGGAAGACGTTTGTGGTTTGCAACGGGTGGGGAGGGAGGAGAAGGGGCATTGTCGTGGGTTGCATCCTTAGTCAACAGGAATTCTAGCAAATTGGGTATGAGTGGGAATGATTTAGGTAATTACTTCGGCAAGGTAACACGATTTTCCCAGCATTCCCAATGTATGCATTAGGAAATTCCTACTTCTGCCCATTAAAATAAAAAGAGCCCACGGGAATGACAATATACAAGGGATCAGTCACACCTCAGTGGATTTCCTGAATTGGGTTTCTCTACAGAGAAGGGCGAGATCTTGAGGTCTGTGGACCCCTATAAAGACAGAACCCAACAAGAAGGAAAGAAATCAGAAGAATGGGAGGGGGTGACACACAGACTCTTGCAGCTTGCTAGCTCTGCGTCTGCTTTGGGGATCTTCGACTCTGATCTTTCTGAAGCACACCATCTTTTTTTTTTGTTTTTTAAGATTTTTAAAATTTTATTTGAAAGGCAGAGTTATAGAGAGAGGTCTTCCATCCACTGGTTCACTCTCCAAATGGCTGCAACGGCCAGAGCTGCGCCGATCTGAAGCCAGGAGCCAGGAGCCTCTTCTGGGTCTTCCACATGGGTGCAGAGTGGGCCATCTTCCACTGTTTTCCCAGTCCATTAGCAGAGAGCTTGATCAGAAGTGGAACAGCCGGGACTTGAACCGGTGCCCATGTGGGATACCAGCACTACAGGCTGTGGCTTTACCAGCTACGCCACAGCGCCAGCCCTGAAGCACCTCATCTTTAGGAGGGTCTTTGGGGGCCAGAAATCCACAGCTTTTCCCCCCAGCAACTTCACATTCTGGCCCAGGAGCAGGCCTAGGCAGGCCAAGGCCATGGCCACAACAAGCTGACCACTTGGGATGGCTTTCTTCCCTCTCAGCTAGCTCAACAGAGACGCCTCACGGTGGCACAGCCCCAAGCCATGGCAAGCTTATGGCAGAGCTGTGCCCAGGAGTCTCCTCTTGGGCTTTCCCTCAAGAGTTCCGAGGTAGCAATAGCAGGCGGAGGTAACCTGCAGCCAGAGAGCATCTGGCCAGCCAGCCGCTGGCTGAGTGCACAACATCTCCACAGGGCAGGATGGCAGGGGCAGACTCCCTGCTCTGTTTCCAAACTGAACTGGGTCGGGGCTGTGCCTCCGCTCTATTAATAGCCCCCTAACCCAGCCTGCTAGCCCCAAACCCGGATGCCAGGAGCTGTGAGTCAGCAGCTAAAAATATCGGAGAGCAACTGCACCCGAACCCCAATGAGCAGCTCCCCCTGGCCCTCCGCCTTCAAGTTTGTCAGTCTCAGTTTTCACTTCAGGGCCCCATAGAGGTTAAGTGCGCTATAGCTATCCAGTCCTCCTGGGAAGAGAGCGAGGTGGCCACCTAAGGGCTGGGTGCCCAAGGCCAGCGGCTAGGAGCAAGGGCTTAGGGGTTGGGCGCCGGCATTTGGGACGCTCAGGTTAAAGGACTGCAGCTGAGGGCCTGGGAGCTGGGAAGCTGGCGCTGCGGGGGTGGAGATGCTGGATGCGGAGTCTGGGATGCGGTGGGGAGGGGGAAGGACGAGGCTGCAGGGCTGCGAGGTTGGGCGACTGGAGCTGGGACAGGGATGGGGGAGGCGGTACGTGCAGAGCGGTGAGAGCCCGGAGCTGAGGTCGGTGGTGGGCCTGACTGAGGGGCGGGATCAGGAAACGGGAAAAGTAAGACAAATACAGCTTGAAAAGACGATCTGTGGACATCTGTCCCGGACAAGGCGGCGTGGACCCTGCGGTCTCTCCCTCCCCGGTGCGCCTCCAGCCTCCTCGCGCGTCGCCCGCCCCGCCAGCTGCAGGCCAGGTATGTTGGCGTGGAAGGCCGCCTGAGTCCGTGTGTGCAAGTGTGTGCGTGGAGGGGCGGGGCGGCGCGCGAGGGGAAGGGGCGGTGTCCGCGAGGAGGCGGGGGCGGGAACACAAATTCAAACGCGTCTCTGTCGACTGGAGACCGGAAATGCCCAGGGGCATGCTGGGGATTGTAGTTCCAAAGGCGGCCTTGCATCCCCAGGGTAGGGTCTTGTCCCGAGGTGCCAGCGTTGCCCCAGGTCCCAGTCTAGCGAGAGAGGAGGAATCAAGAACCGAACCTCCTGCCCTTGCCAGCGCCTTAATTCAATTTCCCTTGGTGTGGAGACTGGAACCACGGCGGATGCCAGAGCGGGGCGGGGGAGGAACTGTGGATTCAGACAATTAGCCCCTCACCCGTCCCCGTTTTTGCCTCGGTCCCTCACCCCTTCTACTCATCCTAGGCCGACTCTGCACTGGCTACCTCAGTTGCTTGGCCCAGGGACTCACGAGCGGCAAATACCAGTATCCTGGGGGCATTTTGCTCCTCCAGGGGAGCTGGGTGGGCTAGAACTCAGACCCTGCGCATAGGCCTGAGGAGCGAAAACTTGTAGAAATCGGTCCGTGCCCTCACAGACCGGAGTCAAGGGCACAAGTCCCCAGCCGGCAAGGAAAACAGGTGGCATTCTACAAAGACGTCACGGTGACGACGGGTGCGGCCTTCCTCTTGGGGGGCAGGTGACCACAAGGTGGAGCTACAATGCAGCCCTGCACGGCGCGCCTTGGCCACTGGCAACGCCCGCGGTGGCAGCGACTCTTCAGTTGGCCTCCTGCAGTCCTTCCTTGCCACAGGTGGTTCCCCTGCCACCCACCCCCGAATCTCATAGGGTGACCCCCTCAGCATCCTGTCCCATCCAACTAAAGATGGAAGGTGCACCCTGCTCCCAAGCCCAGCACAGAAAAGATCAGGCCGTGACCAAATTGGAATTCAATTCATTGAGTGACAGATTAACAGGCAAGATACAGGAGCCAACATGTCTTAAAGAAAGTCTGTGTGCAGCAAAAAGCCACCTTGTGGGCACAGAATTACATGGCTTGATGGGCTCTTTAGCCCATCAAGTAAAAGTAGCCCATCAAGGAAAGTAGCTACGCCATGAAGGTCAGGGGAGACAGTGCATGGAGGGCGGCCCATGTCACCATCCTGTCATCTCCGTAAATCACTGGTCGCAGCTGACCCACCGCGACACACCCTGTACCTTCTACGCCACAATGCTTGCACACAAAATTCGAGACATCGTCTTGGCACTCTCTCTCCCTTTTACTTCCTCATTCTAGTTTCCATTTAGGAGAAACTTCTCATGACTCACTTGTCTTTGCAGCCACTTCCGGTCAGAACTCCAAAGGGAACAGATTCCATGGCAGCTTTGGGGGGAGGGGGGAAGGAGGAGGGGGGACGGGTTGGCAGAGAGACTTCATGGTTTGAACAGTCTCCTGCTGGCGAAGTTCCCCACCCTGGGGAACTGGCACCCAGTACCCCCTAGACGATGCACGTCAGTCACTCTCCCTCCCTTGCTGTTGACCAATGCAGACAGGCCTTGGGCTGGAGCAGGCGGAGGTGGGTCAGGCTCAGGACAGGTCATTTACTCCCTTGCAAAATTGTTGATCCTGGTTAGCAGCACGGCTGTTTCTAAGCCTGGAAAGGGAGAGAGAGGGTGGGTCATATGGGAAGTGAGCAAGCAGAAGGCTAGAGGAGGTGAAAGACGAGGTGGGGATGGGGGTGTGTGAGTTCTTACCAGTTCTCTCTCTCTCCTTAGCACACCTCCTAGAGGAAGAAAAGCTTCCTATCATGAGTTCAACCAGCTTCAAGTAGTACCTTCTGACCCCAGAGCTCCCTCAAACTGCCTTTCCCAGGTGCTAGGGGAATTTGGTGGTGTAAAGCAGAGCCAAAGACTCTCCAAAGGAAAGAACCAGTGACCGAACTGCAAGCGCCAGGCAGCATATACGAGTCTGAATGACTCTCATCAGCCTGGGGGAGGAAAAGACCCAGAAAGCTGAGACACAAGATGCTCACCCGTGCAGGAGGAAGATCCAGAAAAACAGCAGGATGGAGACACAATTGGTGATGTTCCACATCATTAGGTAGGTTTGAGGGGGCTGTGGGGAGAGGAAAAGGATGCCATGAGTGGCCAGGGCCCTAGGGGTAAAATATGGGGGTGTTGGGGGGGAACAAATACATAATAAAAACAGGGCTAGGGTCAAGGAGAATCAGAGATGGGAGAAGAAGTGGAGCAGTGGCGGTCCCAGGGGCTTACGATAAGCCAGACAGGGTAATGCATCTGCTGCAGCAGTTGGCAGTCGTTGGTGGTGACCGAGTCGACCCCTGCACACCAGAGCAGGGAGAAGAGCCAGGCCTTGTTCACGACAAACAGGTTCACCGAGACGTTATCCTGGTGCAGTGCCCTGTGGAGGTGGGAAAGACACAGGCAACATCTAGAATCAGGGGGCAGGAGGCACGGGAGGGAGGCAGATGGCAAGGGGGCATCCGTTGTACGTTTGCATAGCGGCCCCTGGTGGAAGGTGATTTCTTGTGTGCAGCTGAACTCTGCCTTCCAAGGGGCTCCCACCCACAGGCCCTAGCTTTGCTGTCTGGGGCCACACAAATGTGACTCTCCTCCTTGTCCTGGGACTGCCCATCAGAGACCACTGCTCCGGGGTCAGCGCCATGGCACAGTAGGTTAATCCGCTGCCTGCGGTGCTGGCATCCCATATGGGCACCGGTTCTAGTCCCGGCTGCACCTCTTCCCATCCAGCTCTCTGCTGTGGCCTGGGAAAGCAGTGGAGGATGGCCCAAGTGCTTGGGCCCCTGTACCCGCATGGGAAACCAGGAAGAAGCTCCTGGCTCCTGGCTTTGGATTGGTGCAGCGTGCCTGCCATAGCAGCCATTTGGGGAGTGAACCAACGGAAGGAAGACCTTTCTCTCTGTCTCTCCCTCTCACTGTCTGTAACTCTACCTCTCAAATAAATAAATAAAATCTTTTTTTTTAAAAGAGACCACTGCTCCGAGTCTTCCCTTCTCCGCCACCAGTTCCTTCAATCATTATTCTTGGGACTGGGGTAATTATTTCCTTCCCATAAAATCCTCTCTAATGTGATCTTCATTTATTTATTTTTTTAAAAAAAGATTTTATTTATTTATTTATTTATTAGAGAGACAGAGCTACAGAGAGAGGGAGAGCTAGAAAGAAAGATGTTCCATTCACCGCTTCATTTCTCAAATGGCTGCAACAGCCAGAGCTGAGCTGAGCTGAAGCCAGGAACCAGGAGCTTGGGTGCAGGGGCCCAAGTACTTGGGCCATCTTCCACTGCTTTCCCAGGCCATCAGTAAGGAGCTGGATCAGAAGTGGAGCAGCCGGGACCCAAACCAGCGCCCATATGGGATGCTGGTGCTGCAGGTGGAGGCTTAACCTACTGTGCCATAGCACCAGCCCCTCTAATGTGATCTTACTCCAACTTATCAATGTTCCTTTGAAAATATGGGGCCTGCCTCTGCACCTCATTCCCACATAGGCTTGGACTCGCTTTGAGCGGAACACAACTCTTTTCTGCTGCCTCCTGGACAGTAGGCCTGTATGAAGGCAGCCCAGTCGGGTTAGTCTTCGGTGATGCTACATGCCCTTGAGGATTCACTAGACCTATTGTTCAATCCAAGCGCTGGGATTTTTCATACACATTCCTGCCGATGCCCATGTCTCCACTCTTGTCTTTGTGCAACTAGAAATTCTTTTGGGTCCCCAGTACAGGCCTTCACACCTATCCCTGTTTCATTTGACCTTTGGGCACCTCCATTCCATCATCAGTGTGTTGCTGATCAATTCCCATCTTTTAGAAACACGATCGGCACCTTGTTGTCCAGGACAGAGCTAAGGTGAGGGCTAAACTCTAGGCCATGTCTCCCTCGATGGTGATAGCTTGGAAAAAGATCTTTGAAATACTTAGCATGAGACGGCTGTCATTCAGTTCACATTTTTCTATCTGACCACAGGGACATTATAAGAGACCCTGGGGATCCCATAGCTTCAAGTCCATCATGTTTACTGGTTGGGTCAGCTTCTGCAGCTCAGCTCTCATCTGGAACTCTCTCTCCACTGGCTCCATTCTCTCTTACGCCTATCTCTTTGGTGTAGAACAAAAACTAAAGTCTTTCTCGTGGCCGATAAGGTCCTATCCAATTCAGTCCCTATTTCTCTAGTCTCATCTTCCCCTTGTTCATCAGGCTGCTGCTCCTGCCCTTCTGCAGCTCTGCTCGTGGTTAGCTCCTCTTGACAATTCAGCTCAGACGGCACCTTTGCAACTACTTTTCCTAATGTAGCTATACCCCCGACTCCTGCCCTCCACCCCAGCCCCTGGCTCCCAATCCCAGTCACACTAGTTCAGATCCCCGCTTGGTCTTTGTAACACATAACACTATCCAACATATGAGGGGTCTTTGAAAAAGTCATGGAGAATACATATTATGAATGTGCTCCCAAAAGTTTTGCACCAATGGGGACTGGCGTTGTGGTGCAGCAGGTTAAGCCACTAGTTATAATGCTGGCAGCCCATACCAGAGTGCCAGTGTGAGTCCCAGTTGCTCTACGTCTAATGCAGCATCCTTCTAGTGCACCTGGGAAGGCAGCAGATGATCTCCCAGGTGCTTGGGCCCCTGCACCCCTATGGGGGACCTACATGGAGTTCCTGGCTCTTGATCTTGACCTGGCCCAGCCCTGGCTATTGCGGCCATTTAGGGAATAAACCAGTAGATGGAAGATTCTCTCTCTCTCTCTCTCTCTCTCTCTCTCTGATGTTCTGCCTTGCAAATACATAAATAAATATTTAAGTTATTTTGTGCCAAAAATAAATGTATCTTTGAATTCCATTTTCCATGAACTTTTTGGGGTACACTTGCCTGTGTGTTTTGTCTATGTCTTTCACTAAGACATAATCCCACAGAAGCAGGGAGCTTGTCTGTCTTACTCATGTCGTGTCCCGAAAGCCTGATCCACAGCCAGTGTTCTACAAGCATCTGCTGTATGTATGTATGTATCTGCCTTTGCCGGCCCTGCACTGTGATCCCCTCCATTCCTCTCCCTGAGCACTCACTTGATATCCAAGAGTGGCAGATCTTGATAAGGGAGGTTAAGAAACTGGGGCCTCTCTGTTCTATTGCCTCCCTGATGTCCATATATCTGGCGCATTCTGGGTGCCCGTTGTTGGACGTTAGCCCGATCTTCATCTGGTAGCCAAAGAACCTGTGGTTGAGGAATGACGGGCATGAAGGATTCTAAGGCAGGAGGCAGAGAGGTTTGACCACAGAATGGGGGATGGGAGTTGGGGCAGGGCACTGGGGCAGGGCAAAGCCTCAACAAGGATCATGGCTTAGGGAAGGCAGAGGGGGCAAAAAGGGGGCCCCTGGGAGGTTCTGGTAACATCACCATGGCTTGGGGCACCCTTGCACTCAGCACAGTCTCCAGGGTCTGATTGACGAAAGTGTCATAGTATGTGTGATTCCGTGGGGGTCGGCGCAAGTCAAACATGATGGACAGGTTGAGGGCTGCGGCTTCCTTCAGTAGCTCCTCTAGCGCTGGTACCATCTGATTCTCAGCCTCTTTGCGATCGGGGCCGGACAGCTGCTTGGCGCCCCAAAATGGTTGCCTCTGGAAGAAAACAAAATTATTTCAAAATCAGACAAAGTCTCCAGGCCATCTTTCCATCCCCCACCATCTTCACTCATGCCCCCTACCCCCCCAACTTGATGTCTAGCTTCTGGCTAATACCATTCTCTGTGACAAACCTCCTACCCTCCAGCTTCGTGGACTGCCTCTTTCCCACGACACCTCCTCTTTGGTCTCATACAGACCTCAGAGATCTTGACCCTTTGGTTTCTGCTCAGCGCCAGGAGTCCCTTTCTGGCCACGCCCACCTCCCCTAGGGTCCACCCACAACTTGCACTGCCTTTCCCGCTGCACTCTCAACCCTCTTCCTGCCTTACGGCTCCCAGGCTGACTCAGTTCCACAGCTGTCTGCCTCCTCCACCCCTTTGAGTTCTTCTCCCCTTATTATCAGCAGATGACCTGGCCTCCTAATCACTGCCACGATACAACCAGCTAGCTAACATTTGTTGAGGACTTCGTCCGTGCCACGCAGCGTTCTATGTGTATTCGCTGAGTTAATCCTTCTAATGAGCCTGCAAGGTAGGTAGGTATGGTTGTTACTCCCATTGCAGAAATGTGGCAACTCAGGCACCGAGAGACTTAAGGAACATGGCACTCAGAATGCTGGAGCCAGGATTCAAACCCATAGATCCCTCACTCTCATTCAGAATCAGAGACGGAGTTAAATGAAAGAAAAAGCAAATGGCAAAAGAGTGTCATTGACCCTGTTTGAGCCACAAAGAAATCATTTGTTGGCAGTGAACAGTTTTTCAGAGGGGTCAGGCTGTGGAAGAATTCCACTTCTATGTGATTACTCCCACTTCCATTTAGCCACGTTTTGTTCCTTGGAAATACACCTGTTCCCCCCCCCCCCAACACGTCTATTTCAAAGAGTGTGCAGAAAACAGAATTTTGGTTTGATGTTGACTTGATTCACAATACACAGTGTATTTTGATGCACAAAAAAAATTTTGAAAGCCATGCATTTGAGGCTCTTCAAAACATTCATGGGGAAAAAAAGTTGAAAATTTAAAAACAGGATAAAAGTTTTTGTTTTTTAAAGGGTCATGGAAAATGCATATGATACTAAAAAAAAAACTATGCATGGATTTCAATAACTCTTGGTACTCATCTTTTCATCTCATTTTCCCACACACGTTTTGAAGTACCCTCTTCCTTCCAGGCCTCACACTGCTCTTCCCTCTGACTAGAATTCTTTCCCCTTGCCCTGCCCCATCTTTTGAGAAACGCCCATGCACGCAATGACACACACAGCCCCGCCCCGCGCCGCTCCTTTCTAGCCACAAAAATACTTTTTTCCGATTTTAGGTTTCCTGTCCTAATTGTCTATGCCTAGCCTGTCTTCTAAGTGTGAGTGACTTGAGGACAGAGACCGCTCCTGCTGCCCAGCATGGCACGGGGCGCACCGGTAAATGCTTGTCAAGGCAATGGACTCTCTCTCTCTCTCTCTCTCTCTCTCTCTCTCTCTCTCTCTCGGCTACTTCTTCTCTCTTGGCTACTTCTTCCGGGAAGCTGTCCTCACCTCTAGGAACCAGGTCCCCGCGTTGAGCCTCTGCAGTTCAGCCCAGGAGAAGTCACTGCTGTGGGCTGTGACTCGGCTTGGGAACACGGAAGCTACATCTGTGGTCCTGCTCAGCTGCTCATCATGCATGAGGAAGGGGACCCCGTCGGAGCTGAGGGCACAAGGGGCTGTCAGGGCGCCGGGCTCTGGGGCTGCTCATCTGCCCCTTTATAATTTGTTCTTTCCATTTCACAGACAAAGAGGGAGGGAGGGAGGGAGGGAGGGAGAGACAGAGACAGGCAGGCAGACAGACAGACACAGAGAGATCTCCCATCTGCTGGTTCACTCTCCAGATGCCCACAACAGCCAGGACTGGGCCAAGCTGGGAACACTCTAGCCAGGTCTCCCACGTGGGTGGCAGAGACCCATCTACCTGAGCCATCACCGCTGCCTCCCAGGGTGTGCATTAGCAGGAAGCTGGAGTCAGGAGCCAGAGCCAGGTATGGCACCCAGGCTCTTGGATATGGAACACAAGCATCTCAACCACTAGGCTAAATGGCCACCCCTGCTCCTCTTGCACTGAGCTCCCATCCCATGTCCCCCAGTGCTCAGACCCCCAGCCTGTGTCACCTGACCATCACATCCGTCTCGAACACAGCAGCTCCACATTCCGCTGTCTTCCGCAGGGACATCAGGGTGTTCTCAGGGGCCAGCTGGGAAAGGGATGCAGTAAAGAGGGTGCCAGGGGAGGGTGGGAGCCTGGGAACCCACAGGCCTGGCTGTCGCAGGCAGGAGAAGGGGCAGCAACCTGCCCAACGCTCACCATGGGTGCCCCTCGGTGCCCCACCAGCCCAGGCTTGCGGGGTAAGTCTCTAGGCTCCATGATGCAGGGGGCGGAGATGCACAGGGGGATCAGGTAGATGACCAGGGCAACTCCACAAAATAGGAGCAGTAGCAGAATCTTGGGACCTGTGGGGGGGTGGGGGACAGGATTTGGGAAAGGGCAATGGGGGGAGGGCTCTGGGGGCAGAAGGCAGAGTACAGATGCATGCAAGCAGGTGAGCCGCGGGAGGCAGAAGCACAGGTGGCGGGGGGGGGGGGGGGGGGCGGCACCTTTCCGGTCCATACGGTAGAAGGTATCAGCCACAGGCCAGGCCAGGAGGGTGATCCCCGCGACTGCTCCGATGTGAAGGAATGGGGCTGTGGCCTGTGGACAAGAGCTGGTGAGGAGGGCTCTTCCCCGTGCTCCTCCCTCTCAGGGCCTGGCTCCCGGAGTTCGGAGCTACCTGCAGTCTTGGGGGGACCAGGGAGCAAGACATGTCCTGGGTTGGCCACACGCAGAGGTTTCTCCTAGGCCTTGGAGCTCGGCCACTCACCTGCAGTGACAGCCGTAAGCTGTGCCACTCCTGCCGCCACTGGATGTCCAGTCCCACGAAGCCAGCGGCCACAAGCAGCATAATGAGGAACAGTAGCACCTGAGAGGCCAGGGACCAATGAACGTGGTTAGCGGCGGCATGCGGGGGGGGGGGTATCTCCTCACTCTATGGAGACAGGACCCTCCCCTTCCGGTGACGCATCATTTCCCTTCTTGCACTCAAGAAATATTTACTGGCCTTGCAGTTCTGGGCTTGACTCCAGGGATATAAAAGTGAGGTCCTGAGCAAAGAGCCAGCCAAGTGTGCTGCCCAGTGACCCCCCTCCTGCTCCCCCTTCCCCCAACCCCGTACCTTGTGGACACGGTGAAGGTGCAGGGGCTGTCCGCAGAGCTGCAGGACGAGGGCCAGGAGCTGGGGGCAGAGTGGCGGAGGGGGGTGATGAGGTGCTGAGGGGCCCGTGATGTCACTGCGGAGGATGGCTGTCCGGCATGGCACCTCCCTCCCACCCCCCCAATTAGCTTTGTCCCCTCCCCATGGCTGGGGTGAGAAACGAGGGGGAGGGGCTGAAGTGGAGGGAATTCCAGCAGCAGCCCCTGGACCCACCAGTAGCAGGGACGCGTAGGTGACCAGTAGAGAGATGACCAGCAGGAGTGCCAGGGACCAGTCCATCCAGTGTCCCCAGTGGCGGAACAGGAATCTGAGGGAGTGAAGAGGGGGGTGTCCCAGTGGGGGGAGAAGGGGAGTTGGGAGGGTCGATCCAGGGGTGGGGGCTGGGCTAGTAGATCCAGGAGGACCACAAGGAGGCTCATGGGAAAGTCTTTCCGAGGACTGGGGATGTTTCCTGGAGGGCTTTTCTAAGGCCTGAGGCCCTGAACGCCCAGGGGTCCCAGGGCAGGGCGTTGGCGGATAGGTATGCTGAGGAAGGGGTGGGGTGAGGGCGGGGCTCCGTGACACACTCATTGAAGTTGTGCAGGTCATTGAGAAGGATGAGCCCGATGTACAGCCAGCCCAGGCACAGGAGGAAGGTGAGGAAGAGCAGGCCAAACCAGACACAGTCGCACTGCAAGGGGGCAGGAGAAACGCTCACAGCCAGGCCCGTTGCACACCCACAGTGCCCCCCAAGGATGGCAGCTCCAGAGCTTCCTGCCCACGCGAGGGACTGCTCTGCTCTGGGGGCCAGTGCTTCCCGTGGCTGAGGGCCAATGGCTTCCTGGGAAGAGAAAGCCCCTCCAACCTCCCCCCACCCCGCCCCTCCTCCCAGCCGCCTCTAAACACAGCCGGCCTCCTGGTCCCCTCGGTCGGCCTCTGCCTCCCGCCCTCCAGCCTCCCCAGGCCTCTGCCTCCCTCCCTCCAGCCTCCCCGCTCCGGCAGAACTCCACCTTGCTGGTTTGCATCCTCTCTTTGGGGCACTTCCGCCAGTGGCAGCTATACAGGCAGTGGAGGCACCGGGTCCAGGCGGAGCGGCAGCCAGGGGACTCGGCCATGGCGAAGGCCTGGGGGAAGGGACACTGGGCCATTGGGGACGCTGGCAGACAGAGGGCAGATCCCAGCCTCCCTCCCAGTGTATCTGAGGAGCCCGAGGGAGGGGCAGAAGCCTGGGATGCTGCTCAGCAACGGAGGAGGCTGGGTCAGAGGAAGGGGGACGATTGCTGGGATCTTTCTTTCCCTTTATTCTCGGTACCTGGAAAGTGCGTGGGACGCCTGGAGGTGCAGCCTCTTTGCAGGCAGAATGCATACCCAGTCTCTCCAGCTCCTCCCCACTTCCGATTCCTAGCCCTGGGGCTGGGGTGCCTGTCCAGGGCAGGAACTGGGGAGAAGCTGCCCTGGGGTGGGACCAACTCCGTCCAGCCAGTTGAGGCAGATCTGGCCTAGCTGGAGGTGCTTGCCCTAAGTGGAGTTGCCTTCCACCCCAGGGAGCAGGAGTAACCTGAAGCAGAGGCTCCAGTTTTGACCTGGGGCTATGGGAGGCCTAACTAGTTGGCCAGTTGCTATGGATACCAAGATTGCACAAATCACAAAGCCCTGACTGAAAGATTCTCCACGTCCACTCCCCAGAGGGCAGGGGGCGCTGGTGGCCTGAATCACTCCGGGAGGCTTGTTCTTCCCCCCTCTTCCCCCCGCCACCCCCTCGAACACACCTGCAAAGCCAACCCCAGTCCTGTCCTTTCCAGCCCAGTCGTTCCCCCCCACCCCAGCTAGAAGCCCAGGCCCCGCCCTCCCCGTTCCAGGGGCCCCACCCTCAGAGTTAAGCTTTGGTGAAAGTACAACACATGCAGGGCAAAGGTATGTGTGTGTGTGTGTGTGTGGTGTGGTTGTCTTGGGGCAGCGGATCCCTGTACCTTGTGCTTCTGGGGCTGGCTGAGAGACCAAGCTGACCGCCAGGCTGGGCTAGCTGTGTGTGTGGCTGACCCTCCTTGAAGGGCGCTCGTGTGTACTAGCCGCTGTCACTGCGAATGGGTTTCTGGAAGACTGTGAGTATGTAAAGGAGCCCCTGGTAGACCCAGAGAGAGAGAGAGAGAGAGAGAGAGAGAGAGAGAGGTGTCCAGGGGACCCAGCCCCAGCTGCCCTGACTGCACAGCCCTGGGGAGGTGCACAGTGGCTGGATCCCCGCAAGGAGGAAGGGTCTGGCTGTTTCTGGACCTGCCCTCCTATTCTATGATTCTATGCTTGCCTTGGGAAAGGGGCGTTGAGGTAGGGGTGGAGGAGTGTGTGTTGAGGGGGCTAGGGCTGGGCACTAGGAAACCTCTCCTCTCCCTGAGACCCTACCCAGAAAAAGTCAATGCAAAGGGAGCCCCCTGCCTCTGCCCTTCCTGGGACTGAATCGCTGTAGCCTATTCTGTGCCCCAGTCTGTACCTCCCCCTGCACCCCAAATACTGCTTCCCAGAGTCCCACCTCCCTCCAGGAGCCATCTGGAGGATGGGATGAGGATCTGAGCAGCCTGAACACCCCAGGCAAGGGGGGAGAAGCTGCCAGGGGTGCCGCTCAATTCCCTGGACCCAATCCCCGCCGTGTGGAGCCGGTCTCCGCCCCGTGGCTCCCGCCTGTCGTCCCCAGCCTTCCGGGACCCTCACACCTTTTCTCAGCCGCAGCTCTGCTCTCTGCTCTGCACTGCTTCCCAGCTCCTCTGCGAGTTGTCTGCCTCCTCCCTCTTCCAGTTCTTGACTCAGCCCCACCGGTCAAACAGGTGGCACGGTTGCCACCTACAGGAGAATGTGCCGGTCCTGTGTTGCAGGCCTGCTACTGCTCCGTGGCCTGGGCCCCCGTCCGGGTGGGAAGACGGGAGGGAGGGAGGGAGGGAGGGGGAGGGAGAGCAGCTCTGCTTCTTTCCTCGCTGGCGGTCAGGGGGCTAGGGGTGAGGAATTCCTTTGTGCAGCCTTCCCCATCCCTGTGTCCCTCCTCCTGTTCCCCTCCCAGTCACTGCTGGGGCTTTGTCCAGGCTCAGGGAGGCGAGGGCTGAGGGCACAGGCGGGCGGGAAGCTGGGGGTGGGGTGGGGAGGTGACCACACAACTTTGCAACTTGGCAGTGAGGAGAAGGGGCCCTGCCAGCCCCCTGGAAAGGAGTGTGTGTGTGTGTGTGTGTGTGTGTGGCTGGTTTCTAGTCTCAAGCTCCCTGGGAGGGACAGCCTTCATTCATTAGCTTCCCTTTCCTCTTGGGCTACCTCTACCACTTCTGCAAGGTGCACGTTCGAGATGTAGTTGCGTACTTTCTCGAACTTTGGCGGCAGGTCGCCCTGCCCCTGGAGCAGGGATCCCCACGGGTCTCATGGCTCTTGGGGGACACTAGTAGCCCTCCACTTCCCCCATCACCCCAGATGGGAGATGCTCACTCAGGACCTGCTGGGACTTGGCATCCTTCCCAAGGCAGTCTGAGGTCTCCCTCTAAGAAGCATATGAGGAGTGTTTAGTGAGTTAGGGTCACAGGGTTTTGGAAGGTGAACAGGTACAGAAGATGCCATTACTGTGGCCTCAGTAGGAGCAGGCTGGCTGGCAAGCTGTAGTCAGTTTAGCTTTCAAGTCCGGGGGTCCATGTGGGCTGGGGTCCTGAGGCTGGCTTGACTGCCTCTCTACATTGCCACTGCTGCAGGCACTCCAGGTCTGGGGGCTAGCCTGGCATGGTGGTGGTGGGAAAGGTGTCTTGTCTGGGGGAATAAGCCCCTGTGCCCCTCCCCCCAGGCGCACTGGATTTCCACCAGTGAGAAGGAAGACTGGCTCTCTTATGCCAAGAGCCAGCCCCCTCCCTCTCCGCCTTTCCCATTGTATCCAGAGGCTCTAGTTGGCAATGGAGGAGGCGCCCGTGCTCCCTCGGAATTAAAATGCACAGAGAAGCAGGGCTGCTCGCTGGCAGAGGGCCAGGGAGGGCCAGCAGGTCACCCAGCCCTCCGCAGGCTTTATTCTAGCCAGGTTCTTGTTTCATTTCCTTTGCTTGGGCTGTGGTGGAGTCTACAAGAGTTCTTGGGAGGGGGGTGGTTTGGGAGCTCTTTTACGGGGGAGGACGCTGGGATTCAGAAGGCATGGCTCTTCAGAAGGCTCCAAGTGCAGTCAGCAGTGTGTGTGTGTGTGTGTGTGTGTGTCAGGGGGCACTGTAGGCCAGGCCTCCTTTTGGCTTTAAGCAGGGCTGGAGAACCCTGGTGCATAGTTGAGGAGCAAGGCTCACGGCTCTGGTTTGCTTTCGAAGGAGAAAGTGAGGAACCGGTGCTGTTCTGTCCTGGGACTGAACAGCAGTGTGGCCCCAAGTCCATCTAGGCTGAGAAATTAGGCTGCATGCAAGACATGCATGCAGGGCCACTGCTGACCGGTGCCACGGCTCAATAGGCTAATCCTCCACCTGTGGCACTGGCACCCCGGGTTCTAGTCCCGGTCGGGGCGCTGGATTCTGTCCCGGTTGCCCCTCTTCCAGGCCAGCTGTCTGCTGTGGCCCGGGAGTACAGTGGAGTATGGCCCAAGTCCTTGGGCCCTGCACCTGCATGGGAGACCAGAAGCACCTGGCTCCTGGCTTCGGATCAGTGCGGTGCACCGGCTGCAGCGTGCCAGCCGCAGCGGCCATTGGAGGGTGAACCAACGGAAAAGGAAGACCTTTGTCTCTCTCTCTCACTGTCCACAAAAAAAAAAAAAAAAAAAAAGGAAGGGCCACTGCTGCCACTTCAGAACTTCAGAGCTTTGCTGTTAGACCTGGGTTCAAGTTCTAGCTCTATTACTTGAACTTTGGACCTTAGTCTCATCTGCCAGATAAGGACACCTATCTAGTTGACCTTTATTTGTGCGGAGCAAATAAAATTGTGGCAGGAACATGAAGATGCTTAGGAAATGTGGTTTCTCCCTTCCAAATCTGGACACCAGGGCAGGTCCCACAGTAGAGATCAGGCCTTTGGCCTGGTAAGGATTGTTCCCATTTCTCAGAGGAGCAAAGCAACATAAAGACAACACCCTGCTCCACTCTAGCCTCTGGGAAACCAGGGCAAGCTTTAAGAAAGCAGGAAGGGGCTGATATAGGGGGTTAGGCTGCCACCTGTGACACCAGCATCCCATATGGGCACCAGTTCAAGTTCCAGCTGCTCCACTTCCAATCCAGCTCCCTGCTCATGGCCTAGGAAAAGCAACAGAAGTTGGCTTAAGTGCTTGGGCCCCCGCTACCCGTGTGGGAGACCCAGATGAACCTCCAGGCTCCTGGATTTGACCCAGTTCAGCCCTGGCCATTGCAGCCACTTGGGGAATGAACCAGCGAATGGAAGCTCTGTCTCTCTCTGTCTCTCCCTCCTCTGTAACTCTTTCAAATAAACAAATCTTACAAAGTGGCAGGGAGGCACAGGTCCTTGCAATGAGCTCCCTAACAGCTCTCCCAGGGGCCAAGGAGCAGGGGTTGGAATTGGATCCCCCCCATCCCCCACCTGGCCCAGAGCACAGAAGGATCTTCCAAGACAGTAGATATGCTAATGTTTATTTCTTTACTTAACATTTAAAAAGATTTCATTGACATCAGTAACACAGCAGACACTTAAAATACAGGGGGCACAGGGCAGGGCAGGAGAGATCCCAGTTCCATTCCTGAGGTGGGGCCAAAGATCCGAGCCAGGTTTCTCCTACTCAGCTGGGAAAACCCAGAGAGAAAAAAATCCGTAGTCTCCTCCTCAGCATGGGACATCCTCCGCTGCTCACAGAAAGAGCTGGACTGTCCCGGGGACTGGCTCCCGAGGTGCCGTCTGGCAGGTGGGCTGGTTTTCTCTTCAGCAGGTGGCGTGGCACCTTCTGGAGAAGACACAGTAGTCACTTGGGGCTGGAGGCTGAGGTCCAAAGAAACCTGAAATCTAGGCAAGTCACTAAAAACGAAACGACACACACACACACTTCTGGCTGTAATCCGAAAGCATCTTCCATCGCCAGAGTGCGGGTAGAGATGACGACTCCGACTTCAGTGGGCCTCCTCTTCGATAGGGGAGTAGCCAGAGAAGAAGCTGGTGTTGCTGGCCAGAGTGCGTTTCTTTTTCTTCCCTGGAGCCTTAGTCTCTTGGGATTCTCTTGCTACTTGTTTGAACTCTGGGAGGTCGAAGGACAGAACTGGAACAGTCGACTTGGCCGGGACCGGCTCCTCCTCATACATCTCCTTAATGATCTAGGGAAGACAGAGGGATGGACAGACCTTGGAAAGGGGCGGTTGTGCAGGTTGTGTGCTTAACACTCTCCTACCCAGTAGTACCTGGGGTCCTCTCAGATTGCACCACGGAGAAATACTCCAGTCTGTGCCCGATGCCCGATTCCCAGCAAGCTGATTCTATCTTTCCCCTCCACACCAGGTCCGTTTCTCTTTCTCCCACCAGTCCCAGTCCCAGCTAATGTGGAGAAGGGCGCTAATAGGGTTTCTCAGCACCTGCTCTTTGGCTCGCCTACCTTGCTGTTAGGAGTGGCACAGACAGGGTTGAAGAAGCTCAATCCTGGTGTCACCTCTGTGGGATCCTCCAGTCTGGAGGAGCCTTCGGAATCGCGGGTCCGCTCAACAGCACCCAAGCTATCCTGAATGTCAAGCAGAGAGGCGTCTCATAAATGTGGCTATCAGGGTCACGAGGCCAGTGTGCTCCCCTTTGTCCAGTGAGATGCCACCTCCGAGGGACAGATCAGTCGGTCTGAGCAAGTTTTTGGGGTACCCTGCTTGGGCGGCGGTAGTGCTTGCCATGCTCTGTCCCCGTAGGAATGGAGCAAAGCTTGGAGGCAGCCCCTGAAGGCAAAGGACTGGGCAGGCTAGTGGCACAGGACACACCATGAGGCAGTGTTTAAAACAAAGCAAGCCCTGGTGGTTTCTTCGATTAAACTTCCCCTCTGTACCATCTGCAGTATTCTTGGCAGCACCCTTGTTGCCCATCGCCAGTGAGTATTCTTTCCAGATAAGGAAACCGGGACAGAGGAGTTGCTTAGCTAGCAAGCTGACTCTGCGGTAGAGCTTGGATGACGATGTTAGCCTGTAATCCAATCTCAGTTGTAGTGCTCAGCTGTATACCATCGAGGGCACTCACTGCGGCTTATCTCTGGCCTCGGCTTTCCTTCTCTGTTAAATGGGAGCACTGGACCAGATCAGTGTTTACACAACTGAAATGCTCAGGGGAAGTCCAGTACAAGGAGTCTTCAAAAAGTTCATGGAAAATAGCATATTATGAAAAAAATTATGCATGGGTTGCAAAAAAGCTTTTGTACCAGAATAAACTCATCTTCTTTTAAAAAGATTTATTTATTTTCTAAGTCAGAGTTACAGAGAGGGAGAGACAGAGATCTTCCATCTGCTGGTTCACCCCCCAGATGGCCGCAACTGCCAGCACTGGGCTAGGCCAAAGCCAGGAGCCAGGAGCTTCCTCTGAGTCTTCCACATGGGTCCAGGGGCCCAAGGACTTGGGCAATCCTCTACTGCTCTCTAGCTCCCTGCTAGTGCACCTGGGAAAGCAGCAGAAGATGGCCCAAGTCCATGAACTCCTGTACCCATGTAGGAGATCCAGATGGAGTTCTTACTTCTTGGCTCTGGCTTGGTCCAGCCCCAGGCATTGTGGCCATTTGGGGAGTGAATCAGCAGATGGAAGACCTCTTTCTCCTCCCCGCCCCAACCCCCATGTCATTGAAAGAAATTTTTTTTGCCTAAACTTTCTGAAGTACTCCCAGATAAGGAGGCCAGCTCTAGTCAACTTGGTCGACTATCAGAAAGATCTGGCCCTTGTGGGTATTTGCCTTAGAGCCACGGAAAAGCTGGTTCCCACAGGGAGGGTCTAATAAGTAATGTCTCAGACAGCAGAAGGATCAACTTCCTTCCTGGAAGCTGCCACCTCAGCACGTGGCTCTCGCCATTGCAGTAGAGGGCCCAGGCTCAGTTGACCCTGCCTGTCTATATCCCTGTGAGTGCCTGCTTTCGCTTTCCTTGTTCCTGCCCCAGAAACTGTGAAGAGACCTTACAGCCAGAGCTGGGGGTGGGGACCTGCATGCCTGGGAAGCTCCTGGGAAGGATTGTGGTTTCTGAAGGTCAGGTGTGGATGAGGGAGCAACAAGGAAGGAGGATTCAGAAGGGGAATGTCTCTGAGCACAGGGGAAGGAAGTAGAAAACCAGGGTGGGAGCTAGGGGGAAGTAGCCCCAACCTACCTTGCCTTGTTGGCGGTTCCGACACTTCGCAGGGTCACAGCTGCAGTTTATGCCACAGTCTGACTTTTGCTTCCTGCATCCACACTGCTTGTTTCCACACCAGCCTTTGCAGGAACACTGTGAAACAGGTTTGCAGAAAAGCACACTACTGAGAACACTGGGAGACTAGTTTAAGGTGCCTGCCCTCCATCTGCAAGCCTTTCTAGAAAAAAATGGAAAATACCATCATCTTTACCAAGCTTCACTCTCTTTACCCCTCTCTTCTTCAGTGAAACAATGGCCACCGAGAACACTACTGGTTTACTAACAAGTCATGCCAGGCAAATCCATTTGCTTTTTGTGGATGGTAGTATACCTTTTTTTTTTTTTAAAGATTTATTTATTTATTTGAAAGGCAGAGTTACAGAGAGGCAGAAGCAGAGGCAGAGGCAGAGAGCAAGAGAGAGGTCTTCCACCTGCTGGTTCATTCCCCAGTTGGCCACAACAGCCAGAGCTGAGCCAACCCAAAGCCAGGAGCCAGCAGCTTCTTCTGGGTCTCCCACATGAGTGTGGGGGCCCAAGCACTTGGAACATCTTTCACTGCTTTCCCAGGTGCATTAGCAGGCAACCGGATAGGAAGTAGAGCAGCTAGGACTCAAACCGGTGCCCATGTGGGCTGCTGGCGCTGCAGGTGGAGGCTTTTCCAGCTATACCACAGTGCAGGCCCCAACAGTAGTATACTTTAGGGAGAGATGCAAGGGAAACTTTAGGGAGAGATGCAAGGGAAATACTGCAAGGCAGCGGACGATGACTCTTATGACAGTTTTATGGCCAAAGGGAAGAACTGCAAGCTGGTTAGGTCTATTTAAGGACTGAGTATAGTTGGGGCCAGCGTTGTGGCACTGTGTGTGGAGCCATCAGAGTGAGCCACATCAGAGTTCTGGTTTCAATCCTTGCTGCTCTGCTTCCAACCCAGTGAATGCGCCTGGCAAGGCAGCGGATGATGGCCCAAGTACTTGGGCCCTTGCCACCCACGTGGGAGACCTGGATGGAGTTCCTGGCTTCCACAGGTTGTAGACATTTGGGGAGTGAACCAGTGAATGGAAGATCTGTCTCTCCACCTTTCAAATAAATAAAACTTAAAAAAAAACAAAAACAAAAAACACGGAGTATAGTTGCCTGTCATCTTTGGGTCTACCTGTCCTTTCATCTGGCTCCCATTTCTACAGTAGGTCCAGTGTCAGCCTAGGCTTTGCCCTCAGCACTTGAATTGCTCAACATTTTAACGAATCACTGATGACATGAAATAAAGTCATTTACATTTGAGAGCCCTTTTGTTTCCAGAATACTTCCATGTATATACATAACAGCATCTCACCACCAGTCAACAAGGTGGGTATATTGATCAGTTTGAACCACAGCACCAAGCTGGTAGGGGCATTAATATATAAGATAACAGAATCACAATCCAAAAATATTTTTAACAGGTTGTGATGATGGGCTAAATATAGAAAGAAAAGAAAGAACAGGGATAAACATTAAGTTTGGTATTTGGGTTCTCCCCAAATTAGCCAGACATATAATATGGGAGGATAGGGCGATATCTAGCTTAAAATTAGGGCCTAGGGATTTGAGGTAGTAGCAAGCCCTGTGAGTCAAGGGAATGAAATGGTTGTCAAAAGGCAAATGCAGGGGCTGGCAGCGTGGCTCACTTGGTTAATCCTCCGCCTATGGCGCCGGCATCCCATATGGACGCCAGTTCTAGTCCCTGTTGCTCCTCTTCCAGTCCAGCTCTCTGCTGTGGCCTGGGAGGGCAGTGGAGGATGGCCCAAGTGCTTGGGCCCCTGCACCCACATGGGAGACCAGGAGGAGGCACCTGGCTCCTGGCTACGGATCAGCGCAGTGCCAGCTGTAGCAGCCATTTGGGGAGTGAACCAATGGAAGGAGGACCTTTCTGTCTCTCCCTCTCACTGTCTATAACTACCTGTCAAATAAAAAAAATTAAATATAGATTAGATAGACAGATAGATAGATATGAGTATTAGGAAAAAAAACATAAAAAAAAGCAAATGCAGTCAGGCAGGAATCTGGAGTTCAGAAAACTTGGGGAGTAATTATTTCACTGTAACCTGGGTCAATCAGATCTCATTTAAAATAATGTATCCAATTTTAGGGCACCATTTTATTTCTCATGCATAAAAAAAAGACCAAAAAGAAAAAAAACCACACTCACGTACCCACTGTACCCCCTTCCCCCCAGCCAGTAAGTACAAAGCAGATGTGAGTGAGGTCTCTTGTGTATGCTTTTCCTGATCCTAGTCGCCTCCTTCCTTCCCAGGAGTACAGTCTCCTGAATTAGGTGTTTATCATTCATATGCATGTCTTTTACCAAATATGAGTTTCTATTAAAAAAATAAGGAACTGGCTCACATATTTTCAAACTAATATAAATGGCATCTTATTATATGCTGACTTTGTTCATTTTCACTCTATGACCATACCACAATTTGTCTCTTCTCCCGATAGTGTCATTTTTCACTCTTTACAAACAGGGCTGCAACAGCAATGGCTAACATGAGTGTGTGCCAGGCACTGTTCCAAGGGCATTTCCTAGAGCAAACCCTCTTAAATCAGGAAGTATATTTTTGTTGTGCACCTACTTGAGAGTTCACTGTGTATGTATTTAAATAAAGAAGAAATTAAAACAAAACACAGGTGAGTGACCAGAAGGATAAGAAACGAGGCTATAAGAGAAATGGTGGAAGAAAGTTTGGCTTGGAAAAGATATTAGAGCTCACAGGACTAAGTGTGAAGAGTCAGAAGAGTCCTCAGTGACTATCTGAAGCCTGATTTGATGTATGAAGCCCCTCTTGAACATCACTGGTCTAATTAGCCAAGGCACTATATATTGCGAGCTAATGATAGTTCCCATATAACTTCAAACTGCAGGAACAGATTCTGCCACCTAGAATGACATGGAATCACTTTACCCTCAGTCATAGCATACGCGTTCACTCCCTAAGCATAATTTTTACTCCCTATCCTTCTCTGTCCAAATCCTTTCAAAGCTAAATATACCTTGCTTCCTCAATGAGTCACCACATGACATGGTTTCCAAGTATCCTCACCACCGTAATGATACACCAATTTGCTAAAGTTCATCTTGGATTGTGAGATCCAGAAATGAGCACAACTTCCTCAGTGTGGTGTGACTATTGTGAAGTAGATTGGGACAAACAGCTCCCCTGTTAGGAGTGCAACAGTCCTGTTAAAGAGGCCTAAAAACCACAGTTGCTTTTTCCCTCCTTGTCACATATTTGTGGATTCATACCAAGTTTACAATCAAATTCAAGCTCTTAGGTCTTTTTCATATGAGAACCATCTCCTTGGTTCTGCCACAGTGAAGGAAGGTAGTGTCGTTTTTGTTTTTGTTTTTTTTTTTTGATTTTGAAGATGTCAATTTATAAAAACTGAAAATCATAAACATGATTTCAACCATTGTATACAATATTTCATCATGTGGCTATGCCACTTTTTTAACCAGTCCCCCATTGTTAGATATTAAGATTGCTTTGAAAGCAACTGTTCACTATTATAATTCATGCTGTAGCAAGCACCCTTGTGCACAAATATAATGTGAACTGTACCATGGTCGACAAGGCCCTCTACGATTTGGCCCCTGACTATCCCTGTGACCTTCCTGTGTGTGACCCTCTCCCACTTCTCAACAGACACTAGACATAATGGCCTTTTTAGCTGTTCCCTGAGACACCCAGCTCATTCCTGTCCTGCTGAGGTCTTTGCCTTTGTTCTTCCCATTTCCTGAAATGTCCTTCCTCTGGTTCTTAGCCCAACTGCTCCCTTACTGTGTTCTGTTCTCAGCTTAGATACCTCACGCTCAGAGAGGTCTCTCTTCTAAAGTGCTCTTTCCCCATCCATGCATTTTCTAGGACTTTGCTGTATTTTCTTTTCTCTTTTCCTATCACCACGTAACGTTGCTTTGTTTTTCAGGCTACTGTGTGTCTTTCCCCACAAGAATGTGCTTTGCGACAGCAAGGGTCTTACCTGGGTTGTTTATTATATTTCCAGCCTCTAGAAATAGTGCCTGGCATCCAGATGCCCAGAGAATTTTAGTTCAATGAATAACTCTATTCACATATCAATGACTACTTTCTTACTATAAACATCTATGTGCACAATTACTGGGTCAAAGGACAGAAACATTTCTAAGGCTTTTGATCTGCATTTTCAAGTTCCCTTCTAGAAAGGTATACTCATTTCTATTCCTAACTGCAATAGAGAGGAATGCCCTTCTTCATCACCCTTGCCAACACTAGACACTATAATTAAAAAAATCTTTGTTGCTTTGAATAAAACAGAGCAAAAGACAGAGTTCCACAGCAGTGTTAAAGAGATGCTGATCCACTGAATGCTGGACCTTGGGTACAGTCCTTGGACCATTTACACTTCCTTCTTAAGCATTCTGTTACCCTGTCCCCATTTCTCTCTTTTCTCCAAAGGGACATCATGAGGGTGGTATGTGAAGGGTTATCATGAAGAACGGCTGTACTTTTACATGGGCAAGGCTCACTGGGATGACATACAGGACAGCAGATTTCAGCTCAACAAAGAACAACTCTCTAACAATGAGTAGAATACAGTGGGCTGTCCTGTGAGGCAGAGCTCCCCGCTCCCAGAAGTCTTCAAGCAAGCAGAGGCTAGATAAACACCTGGTAATGTAGTACAGTCAGGATACACATGACAGACGTAGGCACGTGAATGCCATGGCAGGAGCTGTAACTTCAATCTATTCTCTCACACCAGGAAGCAGGACAGAATGTCAGAGAAGGGGCTGGTGTTGTGGCACAACAGGTTAAGCCACCACATTTTCAGTGTATAGCTGAGGCTCAGAACTTCTGCTATGGAGTCTAAAATTCTTCTAGCTTGAGTTCAGTCTTTCACTGTATCTCAGAAGGATAAGATCTGGCCAAAATTATGCCACAACAGGTTAAGATGTTCCCCATGACACTGGCAGCCCATATTGAAGTGCTGGTTCAAGTCCCAGCTGTTCCATTTCTGATCCAGCTATCTGCTAACGTGCCTGGGAAAGCAGTAGTACTTGGGCCCCTGCCACCTTTTGAAGATTTATTTTATTTATTTGAATGTCAGAGTTAGAGAGAGAGAGAGAGACAGAGAGAGAGAGACAGAGACCTTCTATCCGCTGGTTCATTCCCCAAATGGTTGCAACAGCTGTGGCTGTGCCAGGCCAAAGCCAGGAGCCAGGAACTTCTTCCGGGTTTCCCACGTGGGTGAAGGGGCCCAACCATTTGGGCTGTTTTCCGCTGCTTTCCCAGGCACATTAGCAGGGATCTGGATTGGAAGTGGAACATCCAGGTTTCGATACAGTGCCCATATGGGATTGCTCCACAACACGAGTCCCAAAATAAATCTTAAACACACACACACACACATCAGGCTAGGGACTGGGAGACCCAAGCCCTATTCCTATACATAATACATGTATGAGCTTAGACAAGTCACCTCATTCATTTTTTTTTCCTGCCAAGCTTGACAAATGAGAATATTTGTGAAATTCTTACAGTGCTTTAGCAACAATACCTGCATGGTATTTTGTCCTTTATAAGGTGCATGCATTCCTTTTTTTTTAACTTCCCAGATACCATATAATGTCATATAAAGGTAGTATTAGGAAAGCTTCTTGTGCAACTCTAACTGGTACTTTGACTTGGGCTATTCAGGCTGGAAGAGACCTTGTATATCATCTGTTCTAGTCTAATCCCTTCATTGTATAGACAAGAAATGTGAGGCCCAGATCAAGTGACTTGCTGAAGGTCACCCAATGAAGCAGTGGCAAAGTCCAGACTAGAACCCACGTCTCTCTGGCTTCTAGGTTATCACCTTTTCTACTATAGCACATGGCCCACCCCTCAGCAACTCCATTGTAAGTGTGGGACACATGGCAAGTAAGGAAGCCATGAACTCTGGGTAAGTCGTCATTTTGCTGCAGTCTCCTTTTCAGTAACCGAAGCAATGCTAACAAAGATGGCCTCACACAAAGCATAAATGTCTACAGCTGACATATCTCTGAGCAGTGTGACTGAAGAGCAATCCCAGCATCCAAGTACTTTGACACTGCCAAAAGAGAGAAAGGAGATTTCACACCAACTTGCTCCCCTTAAAGTCCAGTTATATTCATCTCCTAAATCATGCAATCAGAGGAAAAGTCTAGGAAAGAGTCATCTCTTACTGTTTTTAGAAACAGGATTCGGTCAGCGCCATGGCTCACCTGGCTAATCCTCCACCTGTGGCACCAGCACCCCGGGTTCTAGTCCTGGTTGGGGCACCGGGTACTAGTCCCGGTTGCTCCTCTTCCAGTCCGGCTCTCTGCTGTGGCTCTGGAGGGCAGCGGAGGATGGCCCAAGTGCTTGGGTCCCTGCACCCGCATGGGAGACCAGAAGGAGGTACCTGGCTCCTGGCTTTGGATTGATGCAGTGCCGGCTGTAGCGGCCATTAGGGGAGTGACCTTTTTCTTTGTCTCTCTCACTGTCTATATCTGTCTGTCTCTCTCACTGTCTAACTCTGGCCTGGCAAAAAAAAAAAAAAAAAAAAGCAAAGCAAGAAACAGGATTCATCATTGATAACAAACACAATTTCCTGCAATAGTTGCTGTACTTCCAAATGTCCCTTTTAAGCTGGGGGCAACGGTGCTATAACGAATATGCTTTCCCCAAAGACAAGGACAACAACACATGCTTCACATTTGGTTTTTAGGACCTTTCCCATTGCGTTCTGTGTGCGCTTCTTAACCTCGCCTCCAATTATTTAGCTGACCTTTTCATATCTATTCAGCTCATGCTCTCCGCTTCAGCCCCGGTAGAGCGTCCATCAGTGTTTTGATGAGGAAATGAAAGGCGAACATGTTCTTTTCCATTTTCTCCAAGTATTTGAGCCCTCTGTTCCTCCACCATCTCCAGGTATTTGCAACATGCTATTCATCTGTGCCAGAAATGTTTTCCCAGTCACTCCCAAGGCTGTATTTCCTTTCCCGTCTCACAGTGCAGCAACAGTCATCTCTTTCACGGAACGTTCCTAAACTACACCTCCTTGGTTTGGCCGCTTAGTCACTGTTGGAAACCTCTCACTCAGTCCACTTCCTTGACATGAACATACTGAGGTTCTCGAGTACACTTCTCTTTCCTTGCTTTGTTTTCCTGTTAGTTATAAGCTGTCTGAGGCTAAAGATGAGCTCTCAGTTCCACTGTGACACAAGATACATTACATTCCGATCGCTCGGACCCAAGGGTTAGCACCACAGGGCCATGTTGGAAGGCTGCTCAAAAAGCTCGTGGACAGGCCAGCACCGTGGCTCAACAGGCTAATCCTCCGCCTAGTGGCGCCGGCACACTGGGTTCTTGTCCCGGTTGGGGCGCTGGATTCTGTCCCGGTTGCCACTCTTCCAGGCCAGCTCTCTGCTGTGGCCCGGGAGTGCAGTGGAGGATGGCCCAAGTGGTTGGGTCCTGCACCCCATGGGAGACCAGGATAAGCACCTGGCTCCTGCCTTTAGAACAGCGCAGTGCGCCGGCTGCAGCGCGCCAGCCGCGGCGGCCATTGGAGGGTGAACAAATGGCAAAAGGAAGACCTTTCTCTCTGCCTCTCTCTCTCACTAGCCACTCTGCCTGTCAAAAAGTAAAAAAAAAAAAAAAAAAAAAGCTCGTGGACAATACACATTAAGAAAAAGCCATGGGGAGCTTGAAAAAAATGTTTTGCACCCAAATAATCTTTTCATTCTACTTTTCTAGAAACTTTGGGACGTGCCTACATATTCCTTAGGACTTGCTTGCTTTGGTGGTGTGATTTTACAAGGTTCAGTTGCCATGTGGTGTGCTATCAGCTAATCAAATCAAGCATCTTCTAGGCAGGCTAAGGCAATCTGTGAACTGTTCTCTGTAAGTGGAATGTGGCTGCAGGGCACAGCTGGGATTGTGGTGGTGAACCGTAGAACCTGGGAAGTTAATGTTTCAACACAGAACATCTAGGTTTGATAATTATGTAGGACCGACCACTGTTTAAGTAAATAAAGCATGCCTCAAAGTCAGGTTGTTCCTAACTAGCCTTAACTCACTGTGTTTGGTCTTAATTATTAGCTTTGTCTGTAATTTCCTTAGCCCCTTAGTCCAGTGAGCAAAATCATTCTATTACACAAGGAAGACACCGCGGCCACTCAGCTTCTGGCCTATTGGTTTTTTACTGTCATGACCATCATGTGGTGGGAACAAACTGGGCTTGGATCAGAATATTTGGTTCCAAGTCCTGGCTGTCCCTTTGGTGTGATGACCTTGGACAAAGTAAGTTCCCTCCTGTGGGCCTGAACTCCGTTGTGTAAAATAATAAACACCTCACTGAATTTTTGACGCCAATTAAATGAGGTAACATGTATGAGAATGTCTGATCGATTGCTATAAAAGGAAGTAGGACTGTGGATGAACACCTTGGAATCAGCTTCCTATTCAGATTGGTAAGAACCTGAAAGCATGATAAGCGCCCTCAGGCAGCCCTCTCCACCGGCCCGCGTTCGACACAGAGCTGGCCCAACGAGCCCCCGCAGAGTGAAGTCAATGCCTGTGATTGGGGCTCTGGGATCCAGGCAGCTCTGATGCAGAGTGTGGGGCCAGCATGTTCCTAGATCCAGAAACTATCCCACTGCTAATGAATGCTACAGATTAGAACCCCTGACAGAGCTGGCGCCTACCCCTTGGATGTTCTTCCTGGACATTTTAATTAATTTTGTTGGCTTCCATTCTTCATCATCGTCATCGTCACTATTGTCATCACTGTCCTCGGGCTCATTCACAGAATACTCTGAATATTTTATATCCTCGAGGTCCATGCTTTGCTCCAGGAACTTTTCTTTAACACGAGAAGGTTTTGGCTAAGTAAAAAAAAAAAAAAAAAGTTGGAGTGGTTATTTAATAAGACTTTTAAAAAATACTTATGGCACTATATCTTCTCAGTAGCGGTTGCCAACTGTATTCTCAGAGCAGAGATCTCAGACTCCCTCAAACACACCCCACTTGGCTTTACCAATCAGAACTGCCCTTTGGCCTTTGACATCGCAGAGTCTTTGAAGGGACAGAAGCTGGAGGCTGATCACTCTCAGGGAGGAAGGGAGGACTCATGGTATGATGAGATAAGTGCCCTCAGATGGACAGCTGAACATTATTTTCTCCTCCTCCCCTTCCTCGTCAGTTGTGTTCTATAATGCCTGGGCATGGCCCAGAGTCAGCCTTCTGGGAGAAAGGGAAATGCCTGTTTACCCAAGATTTTTCTCTAGTTTTATCTGGGACTCCAAGGAAAGCTGAAATGCTAGAATTTGGAAATTTTAACTCTCAACCTCTTAAAACAGGCAATTTTCAGACCTCACACAAAACCTCAGCTAAGCAAAGGTATCATAGGCACTAAGCATTTTACCTTAGGTGGGATATATTCAAAAGAAGAGTCTGGAGATAGAAGTGAATCCTTAGAAAAAGGAGGTTTCTGTCTGCTGGCTACTTGGAGGAGGGTCAGTTTCTATTTGAAAAGAAGAGACAAAGTATGTAATACAGGGCAGCTCCTGGTGAGTGTTCATGGCTAATACACAAACATTCCAGACTTAGGCTAGTTCAATCTTAAACTGCAGCAAGTGAGGTAGGCTTATAGTAGACTAGATGGAAGGATTCCCATCTTCTAAGATTAGTAGTAGATTTAGAAAAGGGCATCAGAGGCCAGTGTTGTGGCATAGCAGGTTAAACCACCACCTGAAATGTTGGCATCCCATATGGGTGCTGGTTTGAGTCCCAGCTGCTACATTTCTGACCCAGCTCCCTGCTAATGTGCCTGGAAAAGTAGAGGATCATGGATGAAGTGCTTGGACCCCTGCCACCCACGTTAAGAGACCTGGATGGAGCTCCAGGCTCCAGGCTTTGGTGTGGCCCAGCCCTGGCCATGGCAGCCATATGGGGAGTGAACCAGTGGAAGGAAGATGTCTCTCTGTCTCTCTCTCCCTCTCCCTCTGTAACTCTGCCTTTCAAATAAATAATTTTTTAAAGAAAAGGGCATTAAAAGCATGTGTTTATACCACTTTGAAACACACATGACTATCACATGGAAACTTAGGGACCTTATAAAATCTGATGGTCACAAATCTGATGGTTTCTCCCAAGAGCTTGTCTCAGCAGCAACAGGGTCTTCCAGGGCTCGTGAAGTGGGTATATTACCTGCTTGATGATTTCATTCTCTCGGAGAAGCTGCTGATTTTGCTCACACAATTCTTGCATCTTCTTAAGTTCTTCATCCTATTTCCAGATAGTGCAATGATAGGTGGGGTTATTTTGGGCATTACATGTGGGTTACCAAACAACTCACATAGATGACAACATACTCCTGCCAAGTTGCTGGTAACAGATGGTTTGTGCACAGCAGGCATTGGCACCCAGAAAAATGTCTTATTCCCAGTTCCTAGGTGCCCTGAATGTCACTTCTATTCCAATGCTCTCTAGCTGTCCTGACCACACTCATTGGGATCATGGCTCTGCCCTACAAGTGTAAGTCTTTGCTGTTTTCTAGCCTCTCCGGCTCTATTCACATCAGGATGCTGGCTAAGAAACCCATGGAGAGTCAGCTCTGCTTGCTTGTAGACTACAGATGCTTCTGTTTGCCCTTCTCAACATGGGCGAGACGGTGTATTTGCTATTCCAAGAAGCCTGATTAAACTTCCTGGCCCTTAAGATAACCGGATTCATGCATATGAAGGCACTTGAACAAGTTTGTGCCAAAACAGAATTAAAAGATAATGTGCATTTTCCATAAGTCTTTTTGAAGTTCTGTCATATAATCCTAACTAGTTTGGTTATATCTTAGATGGGTAGTGCCAAGGAAACCCTACAGACTCAGGAAAAATGATTCCAAGTTGTACTAAAATAGTGCTCCAACATGCTACTAAAGGGTGTGGTGTTCCCAGCCTCTGAAGAGATTCAGACCGCAGGCGGTTTATGAACATGTCAGGTCTCAGCTCAGAACAAGCTCAGAAAGACACAGGTGAACGGCAAATGCCCCTAGGATTCCAACTCACTTTGGGGCGATTTCACTTGCTCGACTCTTGGGCGTTCACGCTGAGACAAAGAACCAGGAGGGCTCCCAGTCGGGTATGAATTCTGTACTGCTGCTTCCATCCCCAGAAGCGGGGTTTGTGTCCTGTGTGGCTGCACTCTGGACACCCCCTAACCTGATCAAACAGGGCCAAAAGGCAGTCGAGACTCCCCCCCCCCCCCCACCCCGCTCAGCAGTTCCCTCCTTTCCGCTGCCTGGACAATGGTCTAAAGGAGGTAGGCTTCTCCGCGAGAGATATGAAAGCGTTCCCTTGTCCCCATACCTGACACTTCAGCGTGCTCAGCAGCTGCTCTTCCTTCCCGCTGACTGACTCTTCTAGCCGCTTCTCAGCCACTTGGCTTTGCTGCAGCTGGCTGAGAAGGTACAGCACCTAGAGAAAGACACAACCCGCCGCGTGGCCTCAGAGGAGGCAGGGGAAGGGAGGACCCTGACTTAGTGCAGGCTGTGAGCACGTGGCTCCCTTCGGATTTTGAAGCCAAAGGCTCTCTTTGGTGGCTCTCGTGGCTTGAAGTCGTAGGCGCGGCAGTGACATTTTGCAGCTTGTGAATCTTGGTATTCAAGCTGGAGGCTGGCAGCCTTAGTTGCTGGTATATGTAAACTTAGAGAAGTCATTTCTCTCTGTTTCAGGTTGGTTATTTGCAAAATCCAAAAAGGAGCACATGGCCCTTAGAAGGAAACATTATACTCCCTCACCATTTTTAACTGACAATGACAGGCACTGACAGCTGATTTCTCGCATAGTGTCTTGGCCTGCCAGAGTTTACCTTCTCCTGGTGCTGCTGCTCCACTCGGACCAGCTCAGCCTGTAACTCTGTCTCTATCTCAGCGAAATGATTTCGTTCCTCAAACAGCATCTTCTGCATGTCTGCACAGCTGGCCTTGCTCTGTTGCAGGCTGCTTTCAAGCTTGCTGACCTGTATTTTGGAGGAGACGAGCTGGAAAAGATAGAAGAAGATCAGTTTATTCAGAGAATGATCACCTTTTCTGCCATTCACTAGGCAGGAAATGTCAGCTTCTTGAAATGGTCTGAGAAGAGTTCCTCTGTGTCCGTGTCCAAGTCCTTTCTTATTTTTTCAAGTCATCTGGATTCTAACACTGATTACTACCAATACTACTGCTCCGTTCCCAGGCCAGGAGTCCAGGTTTCTGCTGAGACACGTATATCATAAGGCTGGAAGCCATCACTAAGGTCCTTTTATTTCTTGCTCTGCCTCGAGGCAATAATCAACCTAACACAAACAGCAACTGACAACTCCAAATTCTGACATTTAAGAAGCTCTTCATTCATTTTAAAGAGAAATCCACAGGACACACCCCATGGCCAATTATGTCCTGTCTCAGAATGTCTGTTCTCACGTGTCAGAACTCGTAGACACATTAGCTGAGCTTGTAGATTGGGCTCTTGAGACTAGATTGATATCCTATGCTGGCCTAGTTTTACATCCACTGCGAGCTCAGATGGTGAACAGTATAAACACCAGTGTTCACAAGAGTAATCACACAAAAACGTAGAAAGGGTAACATGGCTCAAATGTGTGCATTCAGAGCTTATATGCATGTCTTGAGTATAAATGCTTCCATCATCTTATTATAATGGTAAGATTTTTCCTAAAGTGAATGTTTATATGCCAAAAGATGCTTAGGTTTTCTCTTTTCCAGATTGTATGTTAAAACTTTATGGCCGGCACCGCAGCTCAATAGGCTAATCCTCCGCCTGCAGCACTGGCACACCGGGTTCTAGTCCTGGTCGGGGCACCGGATTCTGTCCTGGTTGCCCCTCTTCCAGGCCAGCTCTCTGCTGTGGCCCAGGAGTGCAGTGGAGGATGGCCCAAGTCCTTGGGCCCTGCACCCGCATGGGAGACCAGGAGAAGCACCTGGCTCCTGGCTTCGGATCAGCGCAGTGCGCTGGCCACAGCACACCAGCCGCAGCGGCCATTGGAGGGTGAACCAACAGTAAAGGAAGACCTTTCTCTCTGTCTCTCTCTCTCACTGTCCACTCTGCCTGTCAAAAAAAAACAAAAACAAAAACAAAACTTTACAATATATGACTTGCAGGTCTTATGGGTGTTTATAAAGAGTAATACAATAATAGTTTGTGTTTAACCAGTGGCCCACCATGGCATCCTGGTCTTTCTCTAATAACAGTTAACATCAATTGAGCACTTGCTATAAATGCCAGGCACCACAGGTATCAATTTGTGAGTCCTATTATATTTTACAAGTGGCTGGTCTGCCTTTGTTTATGCCAATATTTACCCAACTATCCTCTCTGTGTAACACTAGTGGCAATAACCCTATGGTAGAATTCCAAGCCTAACATCTTATTCCAAATCTTCCTCACCAGACCCCAAGTCTTGCTGGTAGGAAGAGGGATGTTTACCTCTGCAATTAAATATTTGAGGGCACACTTGGCTTCCAGAATAGTGGCAATGTTTTCCCAGCGTTGTTTCGGCCTGTCTTCACTTTCGGCATCCAGCAGCTTCTGCTGTAGGTCAGCAATCTGAGCACTCCTTCAGGGAAAGAAACAGTAACCCTTACTGTGAGTAGCCTACACGCCAAGGAGAAAGGCAAGAATCCTGAGGAGAAACTTCAAGTCATCTTATGGATGCAGCTATCGGGCTAATATAATTTAAGTAATGATTGAGTCATCTGGTTAGAACTTTTATAGTATTTCAAATTCTGTTACAATGGAATGCCAGATTATCCACATTGTATTACTTTGTTAAATACAAGGCAAAACAGATGACTCATGTAACGGGACTTAGGGATATTATAATAAGACTTTTGGTATAATGTGTTGATGGTAAAACAGGACTTCATCATGAGGCTGTAGGAGTTCAGACTGTGATGTGGTAACCCACCCAACGCAGCAGTGAGATTCAGGTTGGAGACCTGAAGGAAAATCTCAAAAGAACAAACAGGTAGATGGATGCTCTTAGCCAGAATCAAATGTCAAATGACTGCATAGGGTTGGTGTTGTGAGACCCAGATTTTCTAAGACTAGAGGTACACTGACCCAACTGATGGCTTCCAGGTAAGTTCAGATCAAGTAGGGCCTAGACCAAGGTGTACATAATATTTCCATTTCATTAACAGACCCCTCAGATTAAATTTGTGTCTAGTGAGACAAGGTATACCAACATTTGTTTAACGTGCAATGCTATGTTACACATTGTAAGGAAAGGGGTACAAAAGTAATCTTGAAATAGCAGTTTTCAAATTTTGGGGGGGTCTTAGGACATTATGTTCTTAAAAATTATTGAAGACTCTGAAGAAAGTCTGTTCACATACATTGTACCTATAGATATTTAAACTATCAGAAAGTAAAACTTAGAAAAATTTTAAATATTTATTCACATAAAAAGAACAAACTCATTATATATTAACATAACACTATATTTTTCAAGACAAGAAACAATTCAGTGAAAAGAGTGGGATTATTTGACATTTTTGCAAAACTCAGGGAGGTATGACTTAGTAGAAGACAGCTAGGCTCTTATTTCTCCATCTGCATTCAATCTTTTGTGACATACTGTTTATTCTGATATAAATTAAGAAAATTTGACCTCATGTGGATATATAGTTGGAAAATGAGGAGTAATGAAATAGCCTTTTCACACAGTTGTAAATATTCCTGTTTGAGATGACACTGAAACTCAATAAGTGGTGGTTACTTAAAAGTTAGTTTCAGGCCCAGCATTGTGGTGCAGTGGGTAAAGTTGCTGCTCGTGATGCCAGCATCTGGTATCAGAGCACCGTTTCTAGTCCTAGCTACTCTGCTTCCAATCCAGCTTCCTGGGAAGGCAGCAGAAGATGGTCCAAGTACCTGGGCCCCTAGATGGAGTTCCAGGTTCCTAGCTTCAGCCTGGCCCAGCCCTAGCCCTTGTGGCCATTTGGGAAGTGAACCAGTGGATGGAAGAAAACTAACTAACTAACTAACTAACTAATTCTCTCTCTCTCTCCCTCTCCCTTTCAAATAAGCAAATATTTACTGAAGTACCTGAGCCATTGACTGCTGCCTCCCAGTAGGAGGCTGGAATCAGAAGCAGAGCTAGACTCAAACCCAGGCACTATGATATGAGATATGGGTGTTACAAATGGTTTCGTTTTCTTTCTGTTGCTGGGACTCAAATGGGTGCTCATATGGGATGTTGGCATTGCAGGCAGTCGCTTAACCTGCTGTACCACAATGCAAAACCCATATATGTGGTTTCTTAACTGTTGCACCAAATGCCTGTCCCTAAACTTATCTTTTAATTCTATTCCCCTCTCCCAATTTTTTGAAGCATCCTCATAGTAAAACCCATAGGTGAGTTAGTTTTTTTCTCTTTAAATTTTCAGGACATAAAATATTTCCAGAGGTGTATGTATATTTTCATATGTGTATATTTAAAACACACATATGAAAATATAGATTCAGTCTCAGGAACATCAGGACAGATGTCCCTTGACAAAATTTGCACTAGTAAACAATATACCAACATGTTAAACAATGGAAGATTGGGTCATCTGTACTTCAACTGTGACTATCTTCAGGAAACCCTTAGGCAGCTGCTTTGTAACATGCTGTGGCATGGCAGAGTGAGAAATAAAGGTAGGATTAAGTTGGCCTGCTTGGCCAGGGCACAGATGGCCAAGGTACATGCTTAGGTTCCATGTGGCCAGAGCTAAAATAAGAGATTCCTATTTGAGATAGCATGGGACACAGATCACAGTGTTTGGAGAAGAACCAGAGGTGAAGAGGAAGATGTTTCAGCTTGAGAGTCGGAGATGAGAAGACAGATTAGGAACAAATGGGAGAAGATTATAAGCAATCGTAAGTAATTGTTCAGTCTGGGCTGGTGCTTATATGGCTGTTAACTGGTTTGGAATGTAAATGGATTTAGGTTGTAATGTAATAAAGTGTCATGTTTGGATAGGCAAGCTACGTACATACACACATAAGTAAATAAAACCCACTGGTCTATCTTGTCATGTAAATGGATCTTGTATTCACATATACTTCTGTAACAAGTCATTTGGACAATATTAGTCTACTGAGTTGTGCAGATCCTCCAATTGTTAATATATTTCATTAATACAATATACAGATTCACAATTGTTAATATCACTGGTCTTATCAGAAAAGCTATGAAAAACTACCAAGCAGATACAAGTTTTCCAAAATTCTAAGTTTTGCTCAAAAGATCAAATATTTTCTTTGGTAATAAATACTGTCACCTGTTTTCTTTGAGGTGACAGGCTCACTCTGTTCATTTTTGAGAACATATCTGCCAAGAAAACCAAATCTGACTAACTGTATTATGTCTGTTAGTTGTTTTTTCAAGTAAAATAATGTTTCAGGGTGTGTACTTGGCATAGTGGTTAAGATGCTTGTTAGGATCCACATCCCATACCAAAGTGCTTGAGTTCAAGTCCTGGCTTTGCTCTTGATTCCAGCAGGTGATGGCTCAAGCAGTTGGGTCCCTGATACCTACGTGAGAGACTTGGATTGAGTTCCTTGCTTCCAGTTTTGGCCTGGTTCAGCCTTGGCCATTGAGGGCATTTGAGGAGTGGACCAATGAAGGGGAACTCTGCCTGTCTTTATCTCTCTCCCTCTGTCTCTCAGACAATAAAGAAAAAAATAAAGTTTTAAAACTGATGTTCCATGATAAAACAGGCCTGTTGGGCTCATACCACAGACAACTGCACAATACTTTTCTAGAAAAGACCATGATACTCCACACATGGCAACAGTACTTCATGTGTTCTTGCCACAAAGGTGTTTCAACAGATGTGAACTCAAGGATTGAGATTTAATAAAATTAATAATTTTTTCTGCTTTATCAAAGCCATTCTTTTTTATTAAATGATTTTATTTATTTATTTGAGAGGTAGAGTTACAGACAGAGAGAGAAAGGTCTTCCACCTGCAGGTTCATTCCCCAAATGGCCATGACAGTTGGAGCTGAGCTGATCCGAAGCCAGGAGCTTCCTCTGGGTCTCCCACACAGGCACAGGGGCCCAAGTGCTTGGGCCATCCTCCACTGCTTTCCCAGGCTATAGCAGAGAGCTGGATCAGAAGTGGAGCAGCTGGGACTAGAACCAGTGCCCACATGGGATGCTGGCACTGCAGGTGGAGGATTAACCCACTGCACCACAGCATTGGCCCCCCAAAGCCATTCTTAAGTAAGACTGGCTTTAAAAAAAAAACAAAACAAACAAAACTGGGAGTGTTTAGATGTGAAGGATACAATGACTACCAGTTCACTGCTTTTGGTGTCAGCAGTTTTGTCCACTACTGCTTCTGCACTATGAGTGTAAATGTCAACATAGTAAAAAAGGCAAGTCGCGTCCTAATACTATTATGAAGATAGTGTTGACTATACAGATTCCCTGAAAGGGTCTTGGAGGACCCCCCGCCCCCGTACCAAGGAGTCTGTGGACTACACTTTGATAACCCTGGCTTAATGTATAATCCTTCGCTTCAATAAGCTTATAAATTGTCTTGAGGTTGACAAAATTAGTGAATGTAAAACAAAGAATACACACATAACATATATCATCTGCAGTATAATTGAGTATGATAAGTTTTGAGTTTAGAAGAGAGGAGGATAGGAGGAGTCATCATCTAATCATATGCCCTTTCTTGTTTCCTCTTACAATTCATATCCCTTATCTAGTCCAAAATTTAGTTGAGGTCTCATCAACTTTGGGAAAGTTTCCCTGATCAAACTCACCTCTTTCTAATTTCTTCTACTTGGCACTTGCCCTACATTTACAGAATCATTTACTCATGCACGTGGTATGCAGGTAAATGTTTAACAACCAGTACTTTAAAAACAAGTCCTGATTTGAAGTTTTTGCCAGTTGCTGTGGTATAAGCACCATCACCATAATTAATTGTAAGCTATCAGTGGTTTGCAACATTCCTGAAATTTTAACAATTTCAGCCCATCACTGTAAGTAATTATCCTATTCCCACTTAAGAGCAAGCATAATGCCATCTGCTCTTTTTATATGTCTCAACTACATTCAACACAGCACAAAGTGAGAACTCAAATGTTGAGTGACTAATAGATGTAGCTAACAACAAATAGCTAAAATCAAATTAAGTGATCTCCCTGGTCTTCTGGGCAACAAAATTCTATTAACATAAGATGCTATAAAATCTGTCAAAGTTCTGTTCCTTTTAGATTTCATTAACTGTTTAAAAGATAATAATGGTGATTAGAGAAGCTGTATAGCATAATTTCTGGCCTCACAGCCAAAAGAGGAGAGAGAGAACATGCAGCAAGCACTTCTAATATGCCAAATACTATGTTACGCACTTTACTTACTAATCTCATTTAATATTCTTAAGCTTACCTATACATTATGCTCATACAAGTATTACAGTATATCAATTTTGCTGATGATCTCTAAAATACTCTAGCGTTGTCACTCTTTCTTTGTTAAAGATTTACTTCTCTGAAAGGTAGAGTGACAAAGAGAGGGAGAGACAAAGAGAGAGATACTTTCCATCTGCTTGTTTACCCCCAAAATTCCTATAAGAGCCAGGGCTAGAGCAGGCTGAAGTCAGGAGCTAGAACTATCTCCAGGTCTCCAATGCAGGTGGCATGAACCCAAGTTCTTGCCCATCATCCACTGCTTCCCCAGCGCATCAGCAGGAAGCTGATTTGGAAACACGGGGTAGCCAGGGCTCAAACTAGCACTCCAGTATGGGATGCAGTTGTCCCAAGCAGTGACCTACCCTGCTGTGCCACAACACCCATCCCTGGTGTTGCTTTTCTTTTCTTTTTTAATTTTTTTTTTTGACAGGCAGAGTGGACAGTGAGAGAGAGACAGAGAGAAAGGTCTTCCTTTTTGCCATTGGTTCACCCTCCAATGGCCGCTGCGGTTGGTGTACCGCGCTGATCCGATGGCAGGAGCCAGGTGTTTCTCCTGGTCTCCTGTGGGGTGCAGGGCCCAAGCACTTGGGCCATCCTCCACTGCACTCCCTGGCCACAGCAGAGAGCTGGCCTGGAAGAAGGGCAACCGGGACAGAATCCGGTGCCCTGACCGGGACTAGAACCCGGTGTGCCGGCGCCGCAAGGCGGAGGATTAGCCTAGTGAGCCGCGGCGCCGGCCTGCTTTTCTATGATTGATTCTTGGGTTCCTCTAATATTCTGCTCTCAGGTCTACATTTCACAGATACTACTGGATTAAGAATTGTGGTGTGTTGTAAAAAGCAGGGGCTTTGGAATTAGATAGCTAGGTTTGAATCTGAGTTCTGTTGTTAGTTAATGCCTTTGGCAAATTTCTTAAGATCTTTGAGCTTCATCTCAGGTCTGTAAAATAGGAAGAATGATACTTACCTCATTAGGTATCAGTGGGACTGAAGACGAAAATGTTTCTAACATGTTTACATGTTTAGTGCAGAGCCTGGTTAAAAAAAATGCTACATTCTCTTGTTTTTCCACCATCACAAAGCTACTGAAAAATAAGCTTTTGAATTACTGGATTAACAGGTTCTATTTTTATTCCAAGCATAAACTGGAATGCCTTAGAGATAGTCCCTTTACCTGAGTTCCATTTCAGTCTCTAGGCTTTCAATCTGCTTGGTAATGGAATCGTCTGCCTCTGAACCTTGTCCACGCATTTCAGCCAGTGAGAAGGTGCGCCTCTGTAAAGCAGCACAGCGGGAAGGAGAGTGAGATACTACAGGGAAAGCACTCCTCCACCTCCACCTCCACCTGCACCTGCACCGGGATGAGGATTTCCGAGGCATGCAGTCTGACCACTGCTGATGCTTTTCACAAGGGTGCTTACTCGGAGCTTAGGAGGTGGATTCTCTCCAGATTCCTTTTTCTCTTTGAGTTGAGCCACATCCTGAGCCAGGATCTTTCTGTCTTCAAGAAGGTCATTCAGATGGCGTTTGGCTTCCTCAGTACTGACCATAACCTCAATTTCATTTCCAAGCCAGTTCTAGAAGAGAAATCAGTGATGTCTGGTTTAGGGATGAGGAACCAATGGCCCAGTGGGCTAGATTCAGTTCCAGACTTAGTTTCATTTGGACATGAATTTTCCGTTAGTACCTACACTCACAAACACCACTACCCTCTCTTAGGGCCTTTAAACAGCAGCACACAAAAAGAGGTCTATTGTTTCTATCTGCCTCATGTTCACTTCCTGCAAATTCCCCTTAACATTTGTTCTTTAATGTTAACTACTCATGATGTAGAACTGAAGAATACTTTCATTATCTATTCTATTTAACAGACGTACATTCTATTTTTTTAAAGCTTTTATTTATTTATTTGAGAGAGAGAGAGAGAGTTACAGAGAGAGGGGGAGACAGAAAGAAAAGTCTTCCATCTGCTGGTTCACTTCCCAAGTGGCCGCAATGGACAGAGCTGAGTTGATCAGAAGCCAGGAGCTTCTTCCAAGTCTCCCATGCAAGTGTAGGGGCCCAAACACTTAGGCCATCTTCCACTGCTTTTCCAAGCCATAAGCAGAGCTGGATCAGAAGAGGAGCAGCCAGGACATGAACAGGTTCCCATACGGGATGCTGGTGCCACAAGTGGAGGCTTAGCCTATCATACCACAGCACTGGGCCCCTAGATATCCATTCTTAATTTTCATTTAAAAATGTTTATTTTCATGTACTTAAAAGGCAGTGTAACATACAGAGAGGCACACAATGTAGAGAGCTCTTTCATCCATTGGTTCACTCCCTAAATGTCTGCAACAGTCAGGGCTGGGCCAGGCCTGAATTCCATCCAGGTTTCCCATGTGGGTGGCAGGAACCCAATTACGAGGAAAGCATCCATTGCTTCCCAGGATGCATTAGCAGGAAGCTGGACAGGAAACAAAGCAGTCTGGACTTGAACTGGTGTTCTAATATGGGATAAAGCAACCAAAGAGGCAGCTTAACCAGCTGTGCCAAAAGACCTGCCTCTATTCTTAATTTTTAAAGTAGATGAGGGACTAGCATCGCCAGTATCCTATATGAGAGCTGGTTCAAGTCCTGGCTGCTGCATTTTTTTTTTTGTTAAAAAATATTTATTTTACTTATTTGAAAGACAGAGTTAGAAAGAGAGAGTGAGGGGGGGGGGGCGGTCTTCCATTTGCTGATTTACTCCCCAAATGGCCACAAAGGTCACAGCTGAGCTGATCCAAAGCCAAGAACCAGGATCCTCTTTCTGGGTCTCCCACATGGGTGCAGGAGCCCAAGGACTTGGGCCATCTCTTACTGCTGTCCCAGGCCATAGCAGAGAGCTGGATCAGAAGTGGAGCAGCCAGGACACGAACTGGCGCCCATATGGGATGCCAGCATTGCAGGTGCCACAGCACTGCCCCCCCCAATCTATTTTTAAAATTCAATCTTTGTTAACATTCCCTCAACCCTAAAAGAAAAAATAAGCAAGCAAATAAAAAACTCTCCAGGCTGGGACAAGCATTGTGGTGCAGGAGGTTAAGCTGTTACATGTTGCAGTGGCAACCATGTCAGAGCACAGGTTTGAGTCCTGGCTACACCACTTCTGACCCAGCTCCCTGCTAATGTGCCTGGAAAAGCAGCTGAAGACAGCTCAAGTATTTGGACCCTTACCACCGATGTCAGAGACCTGGATGGAGTTCCAGGCTCCTGGCTTTAGCCTAGTCCATCCCTGGCCATTGCACATATTTGCGGAGTAAACCAGTGGATGGAAGATCTCTCTTTTGCTTCTCTCTTTGTCACTCTGCCTTTCAAATAAGTAAAATAAGTCTTCAAAAACATTTAGGGGGAAAATGAAATTAAAAATAGTTTATTAAAAGGAAAAACCCTCTCTAGGCCAAGATGGCTTTTTTCAGACTTTCAGAGAAGAAACAAATTTCATTCTACAAGCCTCCCAGAGAACTGACTAGGAAGTACTACTTCTTGACTCAATTTATGATGCCAGCATTATCTTGATACCAAAATCAAAGATGTTATAAGAAAACTATAGGCCAATATCCCTCACCAACATAGATGTTAACATTTTAAACAAAATTTTTATTTTATGCACAGATGCTCCTTGACTTATGACGGAGTTATGTCCCAGTAAACCCACAGTATGTTGAAAATATCCTAAGTGTAAAATGCTTTTAATATGCCTAACCCACCAAACACCAAAACTTAGCTTAGTTTACCTTAAATATGCTCAGAACTCTTACATTAGCCCAGTTGGGCGAAATAATCTAACGCAAAGCGCATTTTATAAAAAAGTATTAATTATCTCATGTAACTTATTGAACACTGCACTGAGAGTGAAAATCAATATGATTATATGGGTATAGTCAACATAGATGGGTGCTGTATAGACATGATGGAATGTGAAAACACAACATACAATATCCCAAAACTCCAGCAACACAGTATACACTGTAGAGTACTGGTTCTGGAGCTGCAGCTTGCTGCCACTGCCAAGGATCACAAGAGTATCATACGACATAATGATACCCCTGAAAAAGATCAGAACTCAGAGTGTGGAGTATGATTTCCACTGGCCTATCCTTTTCACACCAATGTAAAGTCAAAAATAGTTAAACTGAGCCATCCTAAGTCAGAAACAGAAATTGAATTCAACAATACATTACAATCAAGTGGAGTTTATAAAAAAAAATACAATGCTGGTTCATTTAAAGTAATTCACCACATCACCAAGAAGACACTTGGCAACATTTAACATCCATTTGTAACCAAAACTTACAGCAAACCAAGGACAGGTAAGGACTTCTTCAACTTGATATAAGAGCACCCATGAAAAACCTACAACTGCCATCACACATAATGGGAAGACTGAATTTTCCCATCTAAGATTAGGAAGAATAATATCTACTTTCACCACTTCTATTCAACATCATCCTGAGGGCAATGCGATAGGGCAGGCAAAAAAAAAAAAAAAAACAACCATACAGATTAGAAGAAAAAAATTAGAAAAGAGCGAGCAAAAAAGCTAGTAGACTAATGTCATATGAAAAAAGTTAATATGTATGGGGCCGATGCTGTGCTATAGTGCTTATAGACTTAGCCGCCTGTGATGCCGGCATCCCATATGGGCACCAGTTCGAGTCCCAGCTGCTCCACTTCCCATTCAGCTCCCTGCTAATGGCCTGGAAAACTGGAAGAACATGTTCCAAGTGCTTTGGCCCCTGCCAGCCACATAGAAGACCTGGATGAAACTCCTGGCTCCTAGTTTTTGCCTGGACCAGCCCTAGTTGTGGCTGATTTGGCAGTAAACCAGAAGATGAAAAGATCTCTCTCATTCAAATAAAAAAAAATCTTTAAAAATCAACTGTATTTTATATACCAGCAATGAATGGCTGCACAGTATGTCAATTCCTTATAAAGTTTAGCTTATATTTACCCTATGACCCAGAAGTCCCACTCCTAGGTAGTTACCCAAGTGAAATGATTACTTTTTATTTAAAAAAAAATAGCAGTTATGCTTTTAATGGAGGAAGTTATAAAATGCATCAATGTATAAAGAATAACTTACTTACTCATTAGCATAATGACTCATGTAAATGACATTTTGATAATGTACAGTACAGTGTGTTAGACCTCAAAAAGGAAACTTCACAAAGTTTCCTGCAACCTAAGACACTGGAAAGGTTCCTTAAGTTGTTTTTACCCACCATATTTATTATAATAGTTCCAAATGGTATCTAGGGGAATTAAAAAATAGAAAAAATATATAGAACATTCCATAAATCTGCATATCATTCTTGTGCAGAGGCCATGCTAATCTTATCTACATCATTCCAATTTTAGTATATGTGCTGTCAAAGCAAGCACTTTTTTTTTAAAGATTTATTTATTTATTTGAAAGTCAGGGTTACAGAGAGAGAGAGAGAGAGAGAGAAAGAGAGAGAGAGGTCTTCCATCCGATGGTTCACTCCCCAATTAGCCACAACAGCCAGAACTATGCCGATCCAAAGCTAGGAGCCAGGAGCTTCTTCCGGGTCTCCCACGTGGGTGCAGGGGCCCAAACACTTGGGCCATCTTCTACTACTTTCCCAGGCCATAGCAGAGAGCTGGATTGGAAATGGAGCAGCTGGGTCTCGAACTGGATGCCATAGGGGACGCTGGTGCTTTAGGCTAGGGCGTTAACCCGCTGCACCACACTTTGTTTACATAGAAACCTGTGAGTTTCTTAAGAGCAGGTTTAGGGGGCTGGTGTTGTGGCTCACTTGGTTAATCCTCTACCTGCAGTGCCGGCATCCCATATGGGTGCTGGGTTCTAGTCCCAGTTGCCCCTCTTCCATTCCAGCTCTCTGCTGTGGCCCGGGAATGCTTCGGCGCCTGCACCCATGTGGGAGACCAGGAAGAAGCACCTGGCTCCTGGCTTCGGATTGGTGTAGCTCTGGGCGTAGCGGCCATTTGGGGAGTGAACCAAAGGAAGGAAGACCTTTCTATCTGTCTCTCTCTCATTGTCTAACTCTATCTGTCAAATAATAAAAAAAGCAGGTTTAGTCATGTGATAGTCAATTTGAGGTGTCAGCTTGATTAGATTAAGGAAGATCAAGAGGGTTGGTAAGCATTCTTTCTGGGTATATCAGTGAGGGTGTTCTCAAGGGTAGACTGGTATTTGAATTGGGGAACCAAGTGGGTTAGATCCACTCTCAATGTGGGCGGGCACCATCCAATTGGCTAGGGCCCAGACAGAACAGAAAAGGTACAGGAAGGGTGATATCCTCTTTCTCCCCTGGAGATTGGAAAGACTTCTGCTCTCAAACATCAGAATTTTGGGCTCTCTGACTCTTAGTCTCCAGGACTTAAAGCAGGTGGCTCCCACGCCCTGGGTTCTCAGGCCTTCAGACTTGAATAGCCAGGCTATTTGCATCCTTGGGCCTCTAGCCTGCACATGGTCTATTGTTGGACCTCCCAGCCTCTATAATGCTGTGAGCCAGTTCCCCTGACAAATTCCTTTGGATACAAAACAGAGTTTCCAAAAGATAATGCAAAATGCATAATATGAAAAAAACGCATGGATTTCAAAATATTTGTACCAAAACAATTGTTTTTTTTTTTAAAAAGATTTATTTGAAAGTCAGAGTTACAGAGAAGTAGAGAAGTAGAGAAGGAGAGAGAGAGAGAGAGAGAGAGAGAGAGAGAATGAATGAATCTTCCATCCACTGGTTCATGCCCCAAATAACTGTAATGGCCAGAGCTGGGCCAAGTGAAAGTCAGGAGCCAGAGCTTCATCTGGGTCCCCACGTGGGTGCAGGGGCCCAAGCATTGGGGCTATCCTCTACTGCTTTCCCAGGCCATAAGCAGAGAGCTGGATTGGAAGAGAAGCAGACAGGACTTGAACCAATGCCCACATGGGATGCCGGCACTATAGGTGGTGGCTTTATTTGCTACAGCACTGCAATGGCCCCACAATCTTGTCTTTTAATTCCATTTTCCATGAATTTTTTGAAGTATCATCCTATGTATATCTATGAGTACAAATATATCTATCCTATTGCTACTGTCTCTTTGGAGAATTCTGACCAATACCACTCATCGTTGTCAAAAACTGGGACAAAAAACCTCAAGACATCATTTAATAGGTGAATGCATAAGTAAATTGTGGTTAATATATACAATATTTTGCTGCTCCGCAAGAAAGGGTACAACTACTGATACACACAATAACCTGGATACATCTCAAATGCATCATGCTAAGTGAAAGAAATCATACTGTATGCTTCTATTTACAACACTGATGCAAAGGGACAGCTATAACAGACTACAGATCAGTGTTTGCCAAGGGCAAGGTGTATGCAAAGAGTTTTTGGGGCAAGAAAATTATTCTTTTTTTTAAAGATTTATTTATTTATTTGAAAGTCAGAGCTACAGAGAGGGGAAGAGACACACAGAGAGGTTTTTCATCTGTTGTTTCACTGCCTAGATGGCTACAACAGCTGGGGCTGGGCCAGGCTGAAGCCAGGAGCCAGGAGCTTCATTCAGGTCTCCCATGTGGGTAGCAGGGGCCCAAGTACCTTGGGCCATCTTCTGCTGCTTTCCCAGGCCATTAGCAGGCAGCTGGATTGCAAGGGGAGCAGCCAGGATATAAACCAATGCCCATATAGGATGCTGGCAGCTTTATCTGCTACATCACAATGCTGGCCCCAAGAGAACTATTCTCCATCTTGTGTGTGGTGGTGGTTGTACAATTATACACTGTCAAAACTCACAGAAGTGTATAATAAGGGTACATTTTATTGCATGTCAGTTATACTTTAATAGAATGAGGGGAAGTCAACGTGATTTGACACCCTAGCAGACAAAAAAATCTCCTAAGAGCATCTGAATACAGAAAAAAACTTCTGAAAAAAAATCAATTATAATAAAATCTTCAGCAAACTAGGTAAGGGACTTCTTCAACTTGATAATGGACATATATAAAAATCCTATAGCTAATATACTTCACAGTGAAAGTTTGAATGCTCTCTTCCCAAGATTGAGAACAATACAAGGATGTTTCTTCTTGCCTATTCTATTCAATATTGTATGGGAGGTTCTGGAAAGTACAATAGGCAAGATAGTTTGTTAAAAAGGTACAGAGTGAAAAAGAAGAAATAAAATTGCTCCTATTTGCAGGTAACATCAGCATCTATGTAGAAAACCCAAAAGATGCTACAAAAAGCTATAAGTATGTCTAAACAATTGGGAGTAGTAATAAAAAATGCCATTTCCAATATCATAAAATAAGAAATATTTAGGGGCATTCATGACAAAAGATTCAACATTTGTATACTGAAAACTAAAACACTGCTGAGAGAAATTGAAAAACTAAATAAATAGTCACGTATTGCATTAATGGATTCAAAGACTCAATATTCTTAAGATGCTAATTCTCCTCAAATTTATCTATAAATTTTCTGCAAGCCTGATCAAACTACCAGTAGGCTTTTTTTGAACTGTCAAACTGATTTTAAATGGAAATGCAAAGGATTTAGTTTTCCCAGAACAAAAGAGTAACAACTTTAGAGGGCTTATATTACCTGATTTCAGGACCTATTATAAAGCAACTGCATTCAAGACGTTTGGTACTGGCATAAAAATAGACATGTAAATTATGACACAGGATCTAGAAATAGATGTCTGGATATTTAACTGATAGAGGTGTCAAATCAAAATGAGGGGCCGGTGCTGTAGCCTGGTGGGTAAAGCTGCCGCCTGCAGTGCTGGCATTCCATATGGGCGCTGGTTCAAGTCCTGGCTGTTCCACTTCCGATCCAGCTCTCTGCTATGGCCTGGGAAAGCAGTGGAGGATGACCCAAGTCCTTGGGCCCCTGCACCTGCGTGGTAGACCCGGAGGAAGCTCCTGGCTCCTGGTGCAGCTATGGCCATTGTGGCCAATTGGGGAGTGAACCAGCAGATGGAAGAGTGCCTCTCTCTCTCTCTCTGCCTCTCCTCTCTCTGTGTAACTCTGACTTTAAAATACATAAATCTTTGAAAAAAAAAAAAATGAGTCCTATACCTAAATGTAAAGCTTATAAACAAAACTTCTAGAAGAAAATTTAGCAGGAAATTTTAGTGAACACAAAGTTGGTAAATACTTCTTAAATAGAAATATTTAAATGTGAAAATCATGAGGCATAAGAGAAAAAACTATCAAATTACATAGAATCAAAATTTTAAAAGTATCAAAAAGAAAAGACAAACTAAATAACCGGGGAGAAAATATTTGTAAAACACAGAAACTACTCTGTTGGGTGTCTTTAGAATATATGAACAACTCTAATAATAAGACAAAAGACAACCCAATTATATGGACAGATATTTCACAAAAGAAAATATACGTAGATATGGCTATAAGCCTGCAAAACATGTTCAAAAATCATTGTTTATTTACGGAAATGACAATGAAAACCACAGTGAGGTACCACTAACTCACCGAATAGAATAGCTGAAACTTACAACACTGACCACACTGAGTAAGTATTGGAAAGAATGTGCAGCAACTAGAACTTTCATACATTGCTAGTGGGAATATAAAATGTTGGAAAAAAGTTGGACAGTTGCTTAAAAGTTAAAACATATCCATGTTATACAAGAAAGCTATTCAAGTCCTAGCTACCTACTCAAAAGAAATGAAAAATTTATGTCCACACAAAGATTTGCACTTAAATGTTCAGTACAACATTTATAAAAGCCACAGACTGGGGCCAGTGCTGTGGCATAGTAGGTTAAGCCTCTGCCTGTGGAGCTGGCATCCCATATGGGCACCGGTTTAAGTCCTGGATCCAATTCCCTGCTAATGGCCTGGCAAAGTAGTGGAAGGTGGCCCAAGTGCATGGGCCCTTGCACTCTGGGTGACCCAGAAGAAGCTCTTGGCTCCTGGCATCTGATTGGCCCAGCTCTGGCCACTGTGGCTATTTGGGGAGTGAACCAGTGGATGGAAGAACTCTCTCTCTGTCTCTCCCTCTCTCTCTTTGTAACTCTGCCTCTCAAATAAATAAATAAATCTAAAAAAAAAAGCCACAGATGGGAAACAACCCAAAAGTCCATCAATAGATGAATGGGTAAACAAATTGTGGTATATCCATACAATGAATGGGCTGTGACTCAGCAATAAAAAAAGTAAAGATACATGAAACCATTTAGAGGGATTTCAATATAGTTGTGCTGAATGAAAGAGGCCAGGGATAGGTGTTGTGGCACAGAAGGTTGAGCTGGCACTTGGAAAGCTTGCATCCCATTCTAGAGTGTTGGTTCAAGTCCCAGCTGCTCTGCTTCCCATCCAGCTCCTGCTAATATGCTGGGGAGCAGTGGATGATGGTTCAAGTACTTGAGTTCCTGGCACCCACAAGGGAGATCAGGATGGAGTTCTTGGCTCCTGGCTTTGGCCTGGCCTGTCTCTGCCTGTTGCAGCCATTTGGGGAGTGAACCAGTGGATGGAAATCTAACTTGTTCTCTGTTTCTGTCTCTGTCTCTCTGCCTTTCATGTAAATGAATATAAATAAACATTTTTTAATAAAGAAAGAAGCTTGGGCCAGTGCTGTAGCATAATGGATGAAGCCACCGCCTGTATATGGGCACTGGTTCAAGTCCTGGCTGCTCCACTTCCAATGCAGCTCCCTGCTAATTTTCCTGAGAAAGCAGTGGAATATGGCCCAAGTGCTTGGGGCCCCTGTATCCACATAGGAGACCTGGAAGAAGCTTCTGGCTCCTGGCTTTAGCTTGGCCTAGTCCCAGCTGTTGTGGACATTTGGGAAGTGAACCAGTGGACGGAAGCTTCCTTTCTCTCTGTAACTCTGCTTTCAAATAAATAAAATAAATCTTAAATAAAAAAGGGAGCTAGAAAAAATTATATGGATATGATTCCAATTTCATAAAATTCTAGAAAATGAAAAAAATTCTGCAATTATGCAAAGCTGATGAATAACTGGAATAGAGTAGGGGGGTTACAAAAAAACTTTGGCAATGCTGAACATTATCATTATCTTGATTGTGATGATTTCATGGATGCACATATAACTGTCAAATTTCAAACTGCATGCTTTAAGTATGTACAATTCATGCTATGTTAATTATATCTCAATAAAGCTGTTTTAAAAAGTAAATGAACCTCAATAGGGGCAAGGATAGAAAGGGTTCTACATTCTTGGTCTTTAACAACAGTTCAAAAATACTGTATGTTTTATGAACTAAGGCTTTCAGGTAGAACTTCAGGTTTTGTCATGTTTATTTATTTTTAGAGACTTACCTATTTTTACTTGAAAGGCAGAGTTACAGAGAGAGGTAGAGACAGACAGAGGTCTTCCATCTGCTGGTTCACTCCCCAAATGGCCGCAACAGCCAGAGCTGTGCCAGGAGCCAGGAGCTTATTCTGGGTCTCCCACATGGGTGCAGGGGCCCAAGGACTTGGACCATCTTCTACTGCTTTCCCAGGCCATAGCAGAGAGCTGGATCGGAAGCAGAGCAGTGGGGACTTGAACCGGCACCCATATCAGATGCTGGCACTGCAGGAAGTAGCTTTACCCACTATGCCACAATACCAGATGCTACCGTGTTTATTTCTAAAATAAAGTTATTTCCCTATTTCTTGTGTACATAGAAAAACGGCAGTTCAACGGGCCCCTACCTTCACTCGAGCTGCAGTGCCTTCCATTCCCCGGCTCTGAGTCTCTTTCCGCTTATCTGCAACCTCCCGTTGTTTCTGGAGAGCATCCTTGAGACGCTTGTTGGCAGCCGCTGCCTAAGTAAAAATGGCATATAGTAATGTTGAATGAAGAACGTTTTAGTTTGTAGAATATTAGTAACACAGAATACAAAATCTCTGGGTCTGAGTTCCTTTATGAGCCACGCTTATAAGCCTCCACACATATGATATTGGTGAACAGCTACTGCTTTAGAGCCTAGGAGAGGAATACATCTCAAGGAAGTTCTGCAGTGAAAGATGTCAGGAAATATCCCATATATCAATATTACTCTGTGGGTTTCTTTGGAAATAATTAAGCTCAATTAGGGAAAAAAAAAAACCCTTTATTTGAATAGTTTCATTTTTCATCAGGTTTTTATTTGCCCATGGTTAATGACATATAAACAGTGGTAAAAATTTAGGAATTACTGATCAAGACTGGTATCTCTGGTATCTTGGGATGCAGGTTCATTTAAAGGATATGACTTTGCTACCATCTGGGTATAAAAACGATTGTAGAGTTGACTTAGCAGATTTGATTTTCTTACCTCCTCAGTTTTACGTCTGAGCACATTAGCCTGTTTCTGGAAGTTTCTTTCAAGTTTGAGCAGCTCATATTGTCTCTTACGGTCCTAATAAGAAAAAAGTAAAATCTTCATTGTTGTTCACCTAGCCAAAACTAAATAGTCTTTCAAAACATCCTTGCTACATCAGGCTAAATACAAAAGAATGAGCCACCTTCATCTCAAATCAGAGTCAAATATGGGTAGTTTAGAAACCATGTTTGTAAAAGTGAGTTTGCTGTACCTTATGGTACTTGTATGTTTATTTAGACCTTTAAAGAATTGCCAGTTTGTCAAGGAAGCATCACCATTCTCCCATCTCTCCATCAATGTATGAAATTTTCAATTTCTTTAAATTCTTGCCAACATTGTCTTTGACAGCCATCCAGCGGGTGTGAAATGGCTATTTCACGGGAATTTTGATTTGCATTTCCATTTCCCTGATGGCAAATAACAGTGAGCATCTTTAATAGGCTCATTATTTCACCCATTTAAAAACTGGGTTCTTAATTTTACTGGGTTATAGGAGTTCTTCATACCAAGTACATTCTGGATATAAGACCTTTATCACGGGCCGGACTTGGGGGGCATAGCCTGCAGTGCCAGCATTACATATGGACACTAGTTCGGGGGCCGGATGCTCCACTTCTGACCTGGCTCTCTGCTATGGCCTGGGAAAGCAGTGTAAGATGGCCAAGCCTTTGGGCCCCTGCATCCATGTGGGAGACCCGGAGGAGGCTCCTGGCTCCTGGCTTCAGATTGGCGCAACTCTGACCATTGCGGACATGTGGGGAGTGAACAAGATGGAAGATCTCTCTCTCTCTGCCTCTCTGCAACCCTCTGCCTTTCAAATAAATAAATAAATCTTTAAAAATGAAGACCTTTAAGCCGGCGCCATGGCTCAATAGGCTAATCCTCCGCCTTGCAGCACCGGCACACTGGATTCTAGTCCCGGTCGGGGTGCCGGATTCTGTCCCGGTTGCCCCTCTTCCAGGCCAGCTCTCTGCTGTGGCCCGGGAGTGCAGTGGAGGATGGCCCAAGTGCTTGGGCCCTGCACCCGCATGGGAGACCAGGAGAAGCACCTGGCTCCTGCCTTCGGATCAGCGCAGTGCCCCGGCCGCGGCAGCCATTGGAGGGTGAACCAACGGCAAAAGGAAGACCTTTCTCTCTCTCTCTCTCTCACTGTCCACTCTACCTGTCCAAAAATAAAAATAAAAATAAAATAAAGACCTTTAATCAGCTATATTATTTGCAAATATTTTCTCTCATTCTGTGGTTTGGCTATTCACTTCCTTGATTGTACAGCTTATAATACAGAAGCTTTTAATTGTGTCTTTCATGAGTCTTGGTGCTTCAGGCACCACATCTTAAAAAAACAAAACAGAAAAAAAAACTTGCCCTAATCCAAAGTCACAAAAATTAACACAATTTCTTCTAACAGATCTATAGCATTAACTCTTACATTCAGGTTTTTGATCTGTTTAAATATGCTTAAATATCTGTACATGATTTGAATCAATTCCAATTCATTATTCTGCATGTGAATATCCATTTATTTCAGTACCATCTGTTGAAAGACTATTCTATCTTTATTTTATTTTAAAAACAGATTTACTTATTTGAAAGGAAGAGCTAGAGTGTAGACAGAGAGAGATCTTCCATCCACTGGTTTACTCCTCAAATGGCCGCAACAACCAGGACTGGGCCAGGCCAAAGCCAGGAGCCAGGAGCTTCTTCCAGGTCTCCCATGTGGGTACACAGGCCCAAGCACTTGGGCCATCTTCTGCTGCTTTCCCAGGCCATTAGCAGGGAGCTGGATCAGAAGTAGAGTAGCCAGGACCAGAATCAGCACACACATGGGATGCCAGCTTTGCAGCCGGTGGCTTTATTCATTATGCTGAAACACCATTCCCTAAATGAAATTTTTTTTTGAAAGGCAGAGTGGATAGTGAGAGAGAGAGATAGAGAGAAAGGTCTTCCTTTTGCTGTTGGTTCACCCTCCAATGGCTGCCGTGGCTGGCGCATGGCGCTGATCCGAAGCCAGGAGCCAGGTGCTTCTCCTGGTCTCCCATGCGGGTGCAGGGCCCAAGGACTTGGGCCATCCTCCACTGCCTTCCCGGGCCACAGCAGAGAGCTGGCCTGGAAGAGGGGCAACTGGGATCGAATCCGGCGCCCCAACCGGGACTAGAACCCGGTATGCCGGCGCCGCAAGGCGGAGGATTAGCCTGCTGAGCCACGGCGCCAGCCCCCTAAATGAATCTTTAAAGAAATTAAAAATGTATAGAAAAACTGGAATAAAATTTAACTAAAGAATTCCTTCTAAGCATTACTTTATCTACATTCCATAATTTTGGAATGTTATATCTTTGTTTTTTATTTATTTATATTTATTTGGAAGGCAGAGAGAGAGAGAGGGAGAGGGAGGGAGGAAGGAAGGGAAGGGGAGAGGGAGAGAGAGAGAGAGAGATCTTCACCTGCTGGTTCATTCATTAAATGTCCACAAAAGATGGAGCTAGGACAGCCTGAAGCCAGGAGTCAGAAATTCCATCAGGAACCCCAGTACTTGACCATCACCTGCTGCCTCCCAGGGTGTGCATTAGCAGGTATAGCAGGAAGCTAGACCAGAAATGGCAGCAGGACTCAATTCCAGGCACTTCTGATATTGGATGTGGGCATTCTAAGCGGTGGTTTAACCCACTGAACCACAAATGCCTGCCCCGTGTCCTTGTTTATTTTAATAATTTATTTATTTGAAAGTCAGAATTATAGAGGGGAAAAGGCAGAGAGGCATAGAGAGAGGCACAGAGAGAGAGAGAGAGAGAGAATGAATGAATGAATGAATGAATCTTTTATCTACTGGTTGATTCACTCCCCAAATGGCTGCAATAGGCAGACCTGGCCCAGTTTGAAGCCAGGAGCCAGAAGCCTCTCCCTCCCACATGTCCCACATGAGTGCAAGGGCACAAGCACTTCAGCCATCTCTGCTGCTTACCCAGGCCCATCAGCAGGGAGCTGGATCAGAAGTGCAGCAGCTGGGACTCAAACCAGTGCCCATATGGGATTCTAGCATCGCAGGCAGAGGCTTTACCCACTACACCACAGCGCTGGTCCCCCATGTCTTTGTTTTTATCCATCTCAAAGTATTGTCTAATGGCCCTGTGACTTCTTTGAAAGCACCATTTATGTAAAACTATGCTGACTGTCTCATATTCCAAAATTTCTTTTTTGCTATTGATTTCATTCAATTGTGGTTGGAGAATAGACTTTGTGTTGTTTTAATCCTTTTAAAAACTCTGAGGCATGTTATATGGCCCAGCATATGTTCTATCCTGGAGAATATTCCATGTGTACTTGAGAAGAATATATATCCTGTTATTAATTGAAGCATTCTGTAGATGTGTGTTAGGTCTAGATTATAGTCAAATGTAGTTTAAAAACTACAGACCAATATCATTTATGAATGTAGATGTGAAAATCTTACAGTGTTGCTGAATCTTTGGTGTTTCTGACATCCTTGTTGATCTTGTGCCCTACAGTTCCATCCATTATTAAAAGTGGGATATTGAAATCTCCAGATTTACTGTCAATTAGTCTACTTCTCCCTTAATTTCTGTCAGTGTTTGCTTCACATATTTGGGGGCTCTGTTGTTAGGTATATACAAAGAGCTTCAAAAAGTTTGTGGAAGGGACGCACATTTGGCACAGCAGTTAAGTTGCCTTTTGGGGGACACCTGTATCCCCTATCAGAGTCCCGAGATTGAATCCTGGCTCTAATTCCGATTCAGCTTCCTACTATTGTGCACTCCAGGAGGCAGCAGGTGATGGCTCAAGTAGTTAGGTCTCTGCCACACATGTGAGAAACCCGGATTGAGCTCTAGGTTCCTGGTTTTGGTGGGCCCAGCCTGTTATTGTGAGCATTTGGGGAATGCATCAGCAGATAGAAAATGTCCCTTTCAAATAAATAACAAAAAAACTCAAAAAGTTTACATACATTATCGTTTAATTTCATTTCCCCATGAATTTTTGAAGCCTCTTCATATATATGTATATATATATATATATATATATATATATATATAGTTACACACCACATAACAATATTTCAGTCAGTGATGGACAACATACATGATGGTGGTTTCCTATGATTACAATGGAGAAGAATTCTTATCACCTAGAGACATCATAGCCATCATCATATTGGTGTGCAGTGTATTACCAATGTGTTTGAGGTGATGCTACTGTAAACAAACTTCAACTTAGTGTGCTGCTAAAATTGTGCACCTACAATTAAGTACAGTACATAATAATAAGTGACTATGTTACTGATTATGTATTCACTACTTTTTAAAAAAGTTTACTTGTTTTCATATACTTGAAAGGCAGAGAGAGAGGGAGAGAAAGAGAGATTGACACTGGTTCACTCTCCAAATGCCTGCAACAGCCAGGGCTTGGGTAGGCTGACACCAGGAGCAGGGAACTCCATCTGTGTCTCCCATGTGGGTAACAGGGGTCCAACTACTTGGATCATCGTGTGCTGCCTCCCAGAATGCATTAGGAGGAAGCTAGATTGAAAGTGAAGTAGCTAGGAGTCAAACTAGCACTCTGATATGGGATGTGGGCATCAGTAGTAGTGGTTTAACCCACTGTGCCAAAGTGCCTGCCCCTACTATATTTTTTATTATTTCAGAGTGTATACTTTCTATTTGTATTTTACTGTAAAACAGTATGTTATACCAGTAACAGCCTTATATATCTGGTGTTTACAGTGTCTCTTGATTGTATCAAGAGGCCACGTTGAGTGATTGACTTATACCATCTAGGTTTGTGTAAGTATTCTCTATGATGTTTGCACAGTGATAAAATCGCCCATAATGCATTGCTCAGAATGTTTCCCCATCAGTAAGTAACACATGACAGTAATTCTTTATTTTCCTTATGGTTAGACCTTTTTATCATTATAAGTATCCCTCCATATCTCCAGCAACATTTTGTGTTGTAAGTCTATTTCGTCTGATATTAGTATAGACACTTCAACTCCCTTATGGTTGATGTGTGAACAGTAAACAGATCTCTTTCTATCCTTTTACTTTCATTTTATTCATATCCAATGTGTGCCTTCTGTAGATAATTACCTTGTTAAAGAGCTTTTCTAAATTCAGTCTGACAATCTGATTTTTGATTAAACTACTTAATCAAAACTGTTAAAGTAAGTTTTCTTATTGTAATTTAAGGGTAAAATACTCTTTCCCTTTAATAGTAAGTCAAATAAATGTGACTATAATACATCTGTGAGACACAAAATAAGATATACTATGGTACTTTTTTATACAAATAAATGTGATTTACTCTTTTCAGGAAACAAAGACAATAAATTTAATCCTAACAGAATTTCTCAA